>NC_138076.1:45201548-46484881 GCF_964212035.1 Myotis nattereri | reverse complement strand
GAATATATGACAAAATATTATGCTGTAAATATTAGAGTTTTCAAAGAATTATCTTGCTGGTCTTGAACTTTCATAGATTCCCAAGGCATGTTGGTAGAGTTGCTATTGTTTTTACAATCTCTTTTTTCCTCTCAAGCACTTTAAATACAAATTTGTATTAAATGACATTTTATTATTAAAATATTAATTACTAGTGGCACGGTGCATGAAATTCATGCAATTAAAAGGGAATTAATTAGAGGAAATATTTTAATATTGCTATTTGACCTTTCTCTATAATAGAAGTGTCAGAGATGAAAGAAAATTAGTAAAATGTATGTGAAAATCTCCCTCCTGTCAGAGTCTGGGGCACGCATGTCACAGGACCCAAAGTCAAGTCCCCACCCACCTGTGTATGCCTCAAAATTGCACGAGACCCAGACCCTGCCGGCCCCACCCCCATCTAGCCCTGCTGGGTGGGGGGCAGGGCTGGGGATGCAACCTTAGGTCCTCCTCAAGCCCCACAAGGCAGTGGGGAACTCAAGCCTCAGGTCCTCCATCAAGACCCTCCTCCTGCTGATCCGTCATTATGTGTGATGACCATTTGCATATTAGCCTTTTATTATTATGACTAGCTTTTAATATGCTACCGTATTTTTAAGATTGAGAATTATTACAGGAAACACATTTCTCTAAAGTAAATTATTCTTAATATTTGACTAAGGAAAAATAAAGTAAAAACTTCAGCAATAATATAAAGATCATCATATCCAGAGCTGACATGGTCTAATTTGAAAAACCTATACTAAAGAGAAGATAGCTTTGTAAATGATAGTTATTGGGTTCATAGTACCCGAACTCTTAGCTACAAAGTGAAAAGTATTAAATATGCCTTCATTTAACTGGACTTTTAAAATAAGTCCAATGTTAGTTAAAAAATTACATCTTTTCAGACTTTTTCTAGAACTGTAATGCATTTGGGAATTTAAAAAACTTAAGATGGTCAATTGTATGTAATATATATCACTACCAATGTGTTTAGAGGAGAATATCAGTGTAATATACTGTGAACAAATGTATTTAAATCCTCAATAACACTGAAACAATTCAGTTATTGTAATTTTCTCTTCTTTTTGATCTGAACATATCTACTTATTGACTTTAGCTAAGTTTTAGTTTTGAGATTTCTACTATCTGTGCTTTTCTTATTCTCCATACATTAAGGTCAGAAGTAACTTAACCATGGTGCTTATTAACGATCCACTAAGTCAATTACCTTTTCATGACTAGCAAACTCAAGAGATACTGTCTAATGATAATGGGCACAAATAATAATCTGAATAGAATTACAATTTTATAATAAAGCAAGGTTTTCATTATTCCCTTACTTTAGGGCAAGGACTGATTTATTTATCCTGTTTTGTTGTGTGTGTGTGTTTTTTCAGGCGCTGGTATAGTGATTGCCACATAGTAGATTCTCAAAATTACAGTGGTTAGTGAAAATAAATATGCAGATAATTTTTAATAAAACTAGAAAGTCATAATTAGTGACTATATAAATTAATCCTGCTACACCACTTTCATGAATACAATCTTCAATAAATGAGATGTCCTTAGAAAATACCAGGTGGATGGAGAGGTGGAAAAGTGTCATGGAAAAGCAAATGGGATAGGCAAGGATTGGAGATTTTTGCTCTCCTTTAGGGTATGTTAAATATCCTCTTCAAATATCAGCTTCCTTGAGGGTAGATATGATAATATCAGCACCTATCTTGTAAGACTTTTGTGAGGCTTAAAATGGAAAATTAGTTAAAGGACTCAGTGGTAGCTGAAGTAGATGGAAATCTAGTTTGAATTGTACACAATTTAACCTTTTTTGTCTCCCTGAAAGGAAGTTAACTCATGATAACAATTATGGAGTCAAGCAATTTTCCCTTTTCCATGCTTCTCCACAGAAGATTTTCTTTTCACTGGCAAAGAGTAGTCCAAGGGTGAAATAATCATTTACATGGCTATTAAGTGTTTTTTCCAGTGCTCCCTAGTCAATCTAGTCAACAAAAATGCTAATTAGTCCTAATTGTTTAGAGAACACCTGTCAGTCCATTAATAGATAAGGAGATTCCCTAAAGCATCCCTCAGAAAATAGGATGTTTTAATTCCCCTTGAGGTGAATTTAACTCAGTCATTAAGAGGTAACAGGTTTAGGATTAAACTACCCTTCATCTACCATTTTAACTACCTGTAGAAAAATACAGATACAGACATATATTTTTCCAGAGGTTTCTTAATCAGAAAACACTTGCTAAGTAGAAGTTCCCTAAGAGTGAACTTGTTTTTTGATGAGATGAAAGAAAATTCATGTGTAAACCTTATGAATATAAACTATTCTGGTAGAATCTAATGTGCCAGTAAATTCAGATTTACCTTTGGTAATTTTTATTAATTGTAGAAAGAAAATGAATTTGTTTTTTTCATTCGGTCTTACCTGTTTTAGTGGTTATATCAGCATGTCCATATAGGCAAATTTTCAAAAGTATGTCTATGAAAATTGCGTGTGTGTGGGTGCGTGTGTGTGTGTGTGTGTGTGTGTGTGTGAAAACAATATTGTAAAATTCTATGCAATAGGTCCCATTCAGATAATTTGATTTTAGGTTATAGACAGACTAATGGTAATGTTGCAAGGCAATTTTATCACCCATTTGTCCAATTAATGCTGGCTGGGGTCAGCAATATTTTCATGTGCCTAGCAGAGAATCCATTACCATTCAGTAATGGAAATTCATGGGTACAGCAGACCCATCTTAAACTCATCTAGACAAATTCTTATTTTGAATGCTGAAATCTACATTTTTAAAATGAAGCCTTAATATGGCTAATAAATTATCAGATTTATAGAAATTTATCATAGATTTCTAGCCTGAAATATAGTAAGAAAAACACATTTGAAGTATAAAAATATGTGAGGTAAAAGTTTCCTATGGGTAGTAGATTTAATCTAAGCTTTCCTCCTATTAAACATAACATAGTATTTAGGATGTTCCTTTTTCTAAACTAAACAGACCATATCAAATCTGTAATTGAAGTAGTTATCAAAACTTGCACATTTTTCAGTCATTCAAGCAAGAGTATTGAAGAAGTTTTCAAGAGAATTTTCAACTTGACCCTAAGAACTTCTTAGTATATATGAATGGTGCTCTTTCAGAAATTGCTATAACTAAATTGAGCATTTCTATCATATCTAAATGTCAGCCACTCTTTGTAGCTACCATGTAATCTTTTGGGCTGTATATCTTTAGGTTATTGCTTTATTGCCACTATGGCTACAAAATACTTTTGCATTTGTTCATCATCTCATTTCTGGATAATGGAAGAGCGCTGTCTATGGTACCATGATGGGGTTCCTAAATGGTAAATCTGCCTCCTAGCAACCAGCTTAAGCATGAAAGGAGATGAAAGTCATTGCTGTAATTCAGTACCATATTGTACTATATAAAACAAAATGTGTAGCTATTAGAAAGGCATTGCTATTTTAATAGTTTCCAGCCTTTCAGACTTAGAGTAATTGGAGTATTGTTGTATCTAAATGTGTAATTCTTTGTGCAAAAAATGAGCATGTTCAAAAATTAAATGAAGAAAATTTAGATATACTTGATGGAGATTTTCACACATATTTGAGTGATGATTCCATTGATTCCACAGATGATGCTGAAAAGGAAAATTTTCCCATCGAATTTCTTAATAGTATTACTCCTTCGGGAATGCCGTATCATAAATTAAAATTGAAAGTGGGTCCAATCATCATGCTATTGAGAAATCTCAATAGTAAGTGGGGTCTTTGTAATGGTACCAGGTTTATTATCAAAAGATTACGACCTAACATTATCGAAGCTGAAGTATTAACAGGATCTGCAGAGGGAGAGGTTGTTCTGATTCCAAGAATTTATTTGTCCCCATCTGACACTGACCTCCAATTTAAATTGATTCGACGATGGTTTTCCGTGATGCCAGCATTTGTGATGACTACTAATAAATCACGAGGACAAACTCTAGACAGAGTAGGCATATTCCTACCTGAACCCGTTTTCGCTCATGGTCAGTTATATGTTGCTTTCTCTCGAGTTTGAAGAGCATGTGATGTTACAGTTAAAGTTCTAAGTACTTCAGCACAAGGGAAATTAGTCAAACACTCTGAAAGTGCTTTCACTCTTAATGTGGTGTACAGGGAGATATTAGAATAAGTTGAATCACTTTATCAGTCAATGTTTGCATCACTGTTGTTTTTATATCATGTTTTTGTCGTTTTTATATCATGCCTCTGTTGTTGTTATATCCTTTTGTTACTATTTATTTATTAATAAATTTATATATTATTTTCATATGCATTTTACTAATTTCCATTCACCTCTCACACTTCTATTATAGAGAAAGGGCAAATAGCAATATTAAAATATCTCCGCTAATTAATTCCCTTTTTTAAACAAATATATTTTATTGATTTTTTACAGAGAGGAAGGGAGAGGGATAGAGAGTTAGAAACATTGATGAGAGAGAAACATCAATCAGCTGCCTCCTGCACACCCCCCACTGGGGATGTGCTCGCAACCAAGGTACATGCCCTTAACCAGAATCGAACCTGGGACCCTTGAGTCTGCAGGCTGATGCTCTATCCACTGAGTCAAACCGGTTAGGGCAATTAATTCTCTTTTGATATGCATGAATTTCATGCACCGGGCTACTAGTTATATATATATAAATAGAAAAATATTGGAGAAATATATACATTGATTAGAGATAAAATTGTGGAACTGAAACTAAATTTAACTCCCTTTGAGTTAATGTTCCAATATTATTGTTTTGAGTAATTAGTTAATGCTATGTGAATATGCATGTGTAAGATTTATTTTCACAGATTTTACAATTTATTTGTTCGACTTCTATTCTTAAAATTTTTTAATGTTCTTTGAGGTTTAGACATGTTTTACTAAGTTTAAGTGTATATAATTGCAATTCAGTTAATTATGAAAATGTATCATGTTGTTTCAAGTTTCACTTAGTGATAGCAAGAGTTTAAAGATGACATTAGCACAAGTTCCTACAGGTAAAGCCAAATTACCTAGGACAGTGGTCGGCAAACTGCAGCTGGCGAGCCACATGCAGCTCTTTGGCCCCTTGAGTGTGGCTCTTCCACAAAATACCACGTGCGGGCGCGCACGTACAGTGCAATTGAAACTTTGTGGCCCATGCGCAGATGTCGGTATTTTGTGGAAGAGCCACACTCAAGGGGCCAAAGAGCCGCATGTGGCTCGTGAGCCACAGTTTGCTAACCAGTGACCTAGGATGTTCAGCAAGTCTCTATGTCCCTCACATGCAAATTACTATCTTTGCCACCATGCTGTCTCAAATTATTGACCTTGTACTATAGTTATAATTTTCATCTTATGTAGCTTCTTAAGTAAACATAATTAATAATTATTCAATGCCTTTCTTTAGCTTATGTAATATTTCAATAAATTTTCTGCTCTGATTGCTTATCATAATATTTCTGAAAATATTTCATATCTACTCTCTTAAGGGGTTATTGTGAAGGGACTAACATGTTCTAAAGACTCCCACCGTAAGGTTTTAATGAGCTCAGATGACATTGCAGCACATTTTCGTTTTTGCCCTGTCTTTTTGTTAACACTTGGATGCAAATGCAGGACTTTGTTTCTTCAACTTCACTATATTGGATTTAATTTTTTAAAATCATGGTCCTATGATTGTCTCTTCTGTGTGCATTTGGCAAACTTGTCTTTCATTGTATGTATTTTAAAAGACTGAATATTTTTACAATATCTATTGAGATATAGTTCCCATACTATATAAATTATCTATTAAAAATGTAAAAATTGTGTAATTAGTAACTATTTCCACAGTTAATTTTGTCATTCCCCCCAAAAGAATCTATATACTCATTAGCAGTGTCTCTCCAGACCTAGGCAACCACTAATCTACTTTTTTGTCTCTATATAGTTGGCTACTCTGGACATCTCTATAAGTGGATTTGTGCAACATGTGGTCTTTATGATTGGATACTTTTTCTTAGCATAATTTTTTTCAAGGTTCATTTATGTTGTATGTCACAGAAGAGAGTCATAGTTTCATCAATCATTACTTCATTTTTATGGTTGACTAATTTAATGTATGGATCCACTACCATTTTTTCATATGTCAATGGATCTCTTCCTCATAAGAACATTTATATTTGTTAATATGTACATTTTCACTTATCTGGGATAATATACTTGAGAGTAGAATTTTTAGGTTATATAATAAGTCTGTTTACCCTTTTGAGGTACTTGCATACTTTTTTCCCCAAAGCAGCTGTATTACTTCACATTTCAACCAGCAGTGTATGAAGATTCCAATTTTTCCACTTCACACCAGTACTTTCTTCTGTCTCTTTTTTTTTATTATAACCATCCTAGTTAAGTGTGAAGTGGTATATCTTTATGGTTTTGATTTGTGTTTCTATGATAGCCAATATGAACAGTTTTTCAAGTGCCATTGATACATCTTTGGAGAAATCTCTCCTAAGAATTTTTTTTATCCATTTTAAATTGGATCATCCATGTTTTATTATTGAGTTGTAAGAGTTTGTATATATTCTAAATAAAAGTTTATTTTCAGAGATAAGATTAGCAGAAATTTTCTCCCAGTGTGTAGTTCCTCTTCATTTCCTTAACAGTGGTCTTTGAAACACAAAAGCTTCTCATTGTGCTGTCCTGTTTGTCTTTATTTTCTTTTGATGCTTGTGTTTTCAGCAGCACACTGAAGAAACCGTTAAGACTTGTTTTTGTTCTCTAGCAGAAAGGTGAAAGAAGGTTAGGGCAGAGGAGTGCGCTTTGCATCTGGCAGTATGTCAGGCAGATGGAGTGCTTGGTAGACTTAATTAACTCTCATAAGAGCTGACTTAATGTTTATCATTCCTGATTTGAACTTCAGGACCTAGTATACCTTTAAATTCACTGTCATTTCTTATTTACCAAAAAGTTGGTGAGAGAAACAATTTGTGTAGATATTTATCCAAAGTATGTGCAGTCCCTCAGAAGGTTACAACTGAAATCATTCTGATTTTTAGGATAGTGAATTTTGCTGAAGTACAATTTGATATCATGACATTAGGCCTGCATCAGGGAGTATTTGGAGAACTAGCACAATGAAATGTTACATTAGCCCATTGTCAGTTGACATAAACCAGTTAGTTGATACTTAAATAAAATGGATTGGAGTCAATATTCTGAATCCTCTGAAAACCCAATGTATTCTCTAAGATTCCAACAATTCCTAGAGATTAATAATTTTATGTCCAGTCTAGGTCGAATATTTTTTTTCTATTGGCTTGCATTTCACCTTATTAGTTAGGATCTTACAAAAACTCGGAAAACTGTAATTCAGCTTTTTGTTTGCTTTTCCAGCTTTTGGACTCCTCAGTCACTCACAAAATGCATTTAAACATCTAACATGTCTGGTAAAGCTGGACTATCACTGTAATCATTGTTTAGCATTGTAAAAATTTAAAATTGCATATTGTTATGTTGGTTAAGTCAGCATAACAATATACAATTTTTTTGTCACTCTCCAGATGAATGCATAGTTGGTCTTCGTTTCACCCAAGTGTCAGCTAAAAGAGAGACCGCCTATTCATCCTATGTGAAATAGCTTTCTTACCCTACCTGACTTCTTTTTCTTTTTTTTGGAGTGCTTATTTCCACTTGACATATTAGTCTGTCCTAACCCCCCATACTGTCAAGTGTAAGCTCAGAGAGTTAGGAATTTTATCTGTTCCATTGAATATTGTATTTCTAATTCCCAGGATGGAGTTTTGTCTATGGTAGGTGCTAAATAATAGTAACGATGGAATGAATGAATGAATGATTAAACATATCTGAACCTCAGTTTATCTTTTCATAAAGTGAACATAATACCTGCTTATTTAATTCACATTAATATTTTTACAGTCAATGATATGTAATGCTTTGTTGTGTGCTTTGACAACTATAAAGTTTAATACACTTTTATATATCTAGTGTCATAATATTGCAAACATATAACAAAAAATTTAACTGCTATAAAATGATATAAAATTTAACTGCTATCAAAATGATTTGTTAGTATCACAATCAAATCTACGGAACTGATGTATCCTTCCCTCACTAAAGTTGTTTTGGGTATATGAATTCAGGGTCTTTATTCCTCTCTCATAATTTTTTTCTCATTTATTTTAACATCTTTGTGTGGAATATAGTTTTTTTGCTTAGGTTCTAATTTTTTTTTTGGTGGTTGTTTTAACTGATAATTTGTTTTTGAACCATCCTTGTGAAGAAACAAATGGGTCCTATAATATATAATTTATTTCCTTAGTACAAAGGTGAGAAGTAGGGCCCATTTATAGGAATAGTGTGGTTAATTAGTCATGAAAAGTTATTGTATCACCCATGATCACTCCATTGATTTTTGAAATGCTATGATGGGTGTAAAGAAGTAAGAGTAGGTAATAAAAATGCTTTTTCTTGTTGAGTTGTAAGGATTATTTCATGCTATACATTACTCATCTCAAAGTACCAACTTGGGAAAGTTAGATTTTAAAAGCACCATTTATTTAAATTTGAGTCCTTTGTATCAGATTGTTATCTCCATTGGCTTGCTGGTGAGAGCTCTGAAACACTTGCTCTCTATCACATCAATAACAAGGATATATTCATTTGATTTATGCAATAGGATGATGTGTATACTTAGTCAGAGGAAGATTGTTTTAAACATGTGGTGGCAGGAGAGAGAATCTTAGCTGCTGCCTTTATTTGTTCCTTGTTTGGAACTCAGGTGTAAGGTAAATCACTTCCATTTGTCTATAAACCACATCCCTCATCTTAACCGACTGCTCTGTGGGTATCACTGCCACACTGTTGAGGAACCCGGGGGCTTATTGCTGTATGAAAAACATCTAAAACTTATGCTGGAGTTGAAAAGTCAGCTCTTCATACTTAAGAACAATCCACTGAACTATAATATTCAGAGGTGAGCCTATAAACTATATACAATTCAGTACTCAAATTCTGGTCTCTGGGTATGAAAACACGTTTTTCTTTAAAATGTATGAATTTTTCTTTTTTTATGGATAGACTGTAATGTTTTCAACTTTTTAAGTTTTCAATATTGATTTTTAAATTAATTTACATTAATTGTAAAAGATTCGGTACACTAACTTCGATCTTTTCATTAACCATTTAGATAAAAATCTCCAGGTGTCTGTGATAAAATCCATACTCAGTGATGCTGATGTGATGTGAATATTTCTCCTGTAATTTCTTTGCCATGCTGGAGCATGATTCTCCCAAAAAGGATAATGGTTGCCCTGTAAGGGATTACTAAAGACCAGCGGTGTACTGAGACTTGTGCATGACATCGTGCAAAACTAAACGATTAAAATAATCATTCTAAGTCATATGTTGCAACTTAATTTGGCTTTGCCCTAACACCTAATAATTCTGAAGAAAAAAATGAACACTGTTTTTCAGAGTTTTTATTAATAATTAACATGTTAAATATTTGCAGTTTACAAAACATTTGCATGAATGTGTGTGTTTATGTGTTTGTGTGTATGTGTTTGTGTGTGTGTGTTTATGTGTGTGTGTGTGTGTGTGGTGTGTGTGGTGTGGTAGGGGTGTGTATGGTGGGGATGTGTGTGGTGTGTGTGTGTTTTGTGTGTATGTGTGTGTATCCTATATCCTATTTGTTCACCATGAGAACCCCATGAATGAAGGTGTATTTGATGTATATTATGAAGAAATTAATACAGATAAAACATTTATAACTAAGTAGTCACTTAATAGTTGAACTGTAATTTATACTTATGTGACCGCATACTACATTTGATGACACTAATATATAATTTTTCATCTTTAATATTATTTATATTGCTATTAATGTTGTAATTTTACATATTAAGTGTCAATTATGGCTATATTTTAATAGTAAATAAGAATACTTGAATAGCATTTAGTGTGACATAGTCTATGAAACATTCTATACATTACTTCTTATATGTATACTAGAGGCCTGGTGCACGAATTCCTGCACTGGTGGGGTCCTGCCAACCTTCCCCCGATGGGGGCCATTGGGGGTGGGCAGAATGGGGCTAGAGACTGTGGGCAGTTTGCTGGCCGGCCCCGCCCCTGATCTGGGTGGGGAGGCCCTGGGGGGCAGGGCCATCCGGGGCTTGGGGCCGCAGGTGTTCCGGTCGTTCTGCCTTTAGGTCAATTTTCATATTACCCTTTTATTATGTAGGATGGCAATATGTGTAATACATGGACCACAATCATAAATACTTAAGATGAGATAAGCCATGTTAAGTTAAATATGCTGGTGAATGATTATTTGCAAAATACACTGTCATTCTTATTCAGAAATTCACTCTTTTATTTTATTGTCTTATCCTATCTAATAAAAGAGAAACATAGTAATTGGTGTACGACTGCTACCCTTCCCATTGGCTAATCAGGGCAATATGCAAATTAACTGTCAGCCAAGATGGCGGCCGGCAGCCAGGCAGCTTAAAACTAACATGAGGCTTGCTTGCTTCAGTGACAGAGGACTCCAACGTTCCCCGCCTGCCGCTGCTGGCCTCTGAGCTGCAACTCTAAGCAACTATGTAACAAATATAGAAGCTAAACAAAACCCCAGAAACCTGCTTTAGTCCACCGGGCTTCAGCCAGCAGGATCGCAACATTGTAAGCAAAGGCCAGAAACCTACTTTCAGCAGCGGAGGCCTGAGAGCTGGAGCCAAGCCTCAAAGCTAAAGCTGGCCCAGAATAAAAAAAAAAAAAGAAAAAAGAAAAAGAAAAAAAGGAACGGTTGGGAGCTTCAGTCACCCCCAGCCTGAAAACAGCCCTCAGCCCCTCACCCAGACTGGCCAGGCAGTCTGACCCCACCCTGAGGGGGTGTGGCCAGCTGCAAACAGCCATCATCCCCTCACCCAGGCTGGCCAGGGACCCCAGTGGGGACCCCCACCCTGATCCAGGACACCCTTCAGGGCAAACGAGACGGCACCCACCCGTGCACCAGGCCTCTACCCTATATAGTAAAAGGGTAATATGCCTCCCAGCATCAGGATCAGTGGAGCCTTGAGGCCTCCCGGCACCGGGATCAGCGTGACAGGGGGCAGCGCCCAAACCCCCTGATTGCCCTGTGGCTCTGTGTGTGACAGGGTGCGGCACCCCCCCCCCCCTCCCACGGGCCCTGATCTGTGTGTGACGGGGTAGATCCATAACCTCCCCATCGGCCCTGCCCTGAGTGTGAGAGTGGCGGCACCCCAACCCCCTGATCGGCCCTGCTCTGTGGGTGATAGAAGGCAGCGCCCCAGCCCCCTGATGGGTCCTGCTCTATGCGTGACAGGGGGCAGAGCCCCAACCCCTGATTGGCCTTGCTCTGTGCGTGACAGGGAGTGGTGCTGCAACCTCCCCATCGACCCTGCCTTGAGTGTGACAGGGGACGGTGCCCCAACCCCCCAATTGGCCCTACCCTGAGCGTGACTGAGGGTGGCATCACAACCTCCCAATCTGCCCTGCTCTGTGCATGACAGGGAGCGGCACCCCAAATCCCCAATCGGCCCTGCTCTGAGCCCGACCAGGGGCTGCACCTAGGGATTGGGCCTGCCCTCTGCCACCTGGGAGCAGGCCTAAGCCAGCAGGTCATTATCTCCCGAGGGGTCCCAGACTGTGAGAGGGCACAGCCCGGGCTGAGGGACCCCCCTCCTCCCCACCGAGTGCACAAATTTTTGTGCACCGGGCCTCTAGTCTATAATAATAAAAGTGTAATATGCTAATTAGACTGAACAGCCCAATGACCTTATGGATGAAGCCGGGGCTGCGAGGGCTGAGGCAGCCACCATGGCTGCGAGGGCCGAGCCCCTTACATAAATTTTGTGCATCGGGCCTCTAGTATATGACAATAATATACCAGAATACTAGCCTCTTTTTAATGAAGACCTCTTAACATCATTGGAACTTGTACTATTTCTAAACAATCTCGTTTCCCACCAAATAAGAATTTGAAAGCTGCATTCATCCACATTATGTGACTTTTACTTGAGTTGGTTGATATATGTATTAGTCTCTGATAGGTGCTATGAGGACACAGATATACAATAGTATTCTTATTATAATCCAAATGGACAGAAGGGACACACAAACATGTTAACATTTAAGAGAAAAGGTGGGTTATCAGGATGTTTGTGACTCAAATAGCAAGCAGGTTTTCAGGCTGTCATATCTCCTAGGCAACTTAAGCTTGTCTACAAGGTATGATATTGACATGAGGGGGACCTATGGTTAAATATATAGGATGCCTTGATAGGTTGGTGGGACATGAAATAGGGAAGTGGCCGTAAAATTAGATTAAGCATTAGATTTTTAGAACTGTAGGCTGAGAGATTTGGGAGGCTAGCTAGAGGCATTTGGGAAAGCAGGATGATATACCAGCAAGTTAAGCTTGGTGTCTTGACAATAGGCAAGCAGACACTCTGTGAAAGTTCAAACGTGTGGAAGAAATCTGACGGTATATAGCAAGAACCTAGCCCCAGGAGCTAAAACCTGGGGCTCTGGAATCATTATAGTCTGCTTTCCAATACTGCTTTCAATATAGTTTAACAGCATGGCCTTGAGAAAGTTACTCACCTCTCCTGTCTGACTTTTCTCATCTGAAAAATGGTGAGACTACCTCCCGCATAGGGTTGTGGCATGATTAAATGAGAAAATGTACATAAAGGGTTCAGTAGACAACAGTGTGGTGATTGTGGAGTGGGGGGAGTGGAGGTGGAAGAGGATATGAGTAAATAAATGGTGCTAGAAAAAATAAAATAAAAAAAAAAACGAGTTAGAGGCGGAACTCCTCCAGACTCTATTTTGAACCCTGTTTGGCTAACCCTGCAGATGGCCTAGATTTCAATCCCATGGCCACCGTCATGCACAGGGCCTTACTGAGCTCTCCTGGTCAGAGAAATGGTTCTCATCCCACATCCTCTCCCCATTCCACTGCCACAGACCAGGCTGCTCTCTGCAGAAAGAATAAACTTCAAACTGCTCAGCTTGGAGACCTGGCCCTTTACAATTTGATCGCAGAATATTTTCAAATCTTATTTCTCATTACTCCTCACTCAACTCCAGTAGCCTTCTTTTCATTTTCTAAACATCTTTCAATGTTTGGACTTGATTTTTCTGTCCTTGCTTAACTCTCTGACGAATAGCCTACCTACTTCTCTCTGTTTATTGAAGTCTCTTCCATCTCATCTCAATTCCTCTCCTCATCTGTCCACAGACTCATTACCTGCTGTGGCACATTGTTTGTACTAGTTGTTGTATCTGTTGTTAAACTTTTAAAATATTGACACTAAAAAGTCATTATGGAAGTGAAAATTTCATTAAACATTCATTGGTAGGTTAATACATAAATAAAATTCTCTATGCCAATAACAACAACAAAAAATTTAGTAGAAATTCTTAATAAGAGTAAATCATTACTCCTGTATTCACCAGGAGGCTTGGAGAGAGAAGGTTAGGGTTCTGTATAGCAAAGGGCACAAAGCAGTGTTTGAACACAGGGGAATGAGATGGGTTTCTGTTAGGAAAACACCTGTTTCACTGTTGCTACAGATGCTTTTGCCTCTTCAAGCAAATGAAGTCAGCCTGATCCAGTCTTCCACCTATTGGAGATGATGTAGTTCCTAAAGTTTAAGTTTCATGATATGGATAAATTCTGGCAAATATAATGACAACTTTAAACCAATGTTACAGAGGCCAGTACAAAGGGGTATGAGTAATGGAATAATATCTCTGTGTTCAGAATATCTCAAACCACAATTCAAATCCTTCCCCCTTATATTTCTTCTGTGTGGTTTTTCTTGTGAAATACCCTGTTTGGTCCATATAAACAAAAGTCAGAAATGGGCTAAGAATCTTCTTAGGTATATTTATCCTGACATTTTCCTGCTTCTTTTCTTGTCCTATAGATTAGCATTCAGGGACTGGCCAGATGGATCCTGTCTTGATACACAGTAGAAGGATACTTAAAAATATTAGGAGCGGGGGTAATATGACAAGTGCGACATTTTAGGATATTTAAAGTTGTGACAGGATGTAGAAATGATGGTGTGTAGAGAGCACAGAGCAAAACAAGCCTTTCAGGAATCTATGTGGGTTATTTTAATTAGTTCTGTTTTGTCACCATCTTATTTAACCTGAACAAAATATTATCTAAGAGCTACCAAAATCAAATGCATGCACAGCGGAAACTTTGCATAGTGGAAAGGTTATCCATTTATCTCTCTTAGTTTCTAATACAATGACTTTCCTGGCAGCTGTCATGTATGAAATATATGAGTTAGTTAACAAAATCATATTTTATGTAATTGTACACTTTAAACAAGAGATCAATAACAAACTTACAAATGCACAGTAATAAAGGTCAGTGGATAACAAATACCTCTGCATTTATTTGTAGGAATTTGCCCTATATTTTTCTTTTGGCAAATGGTAATCAGATTAAATTGGAGAGTAGTCTCATAAATACTTAATTTACTAATATATGCTCTAGCAAAGAAATTGAGAGATAAAACAATTTAAAGCTTCTATGTGTGTGTGTGCACATGTGTGTGCAGGAGAGATTTGACTTTTTATGTGTAGTTCTATGTATTTACTACAGGCCAGGAGCGGTGGGGTCTCTTGCACTGGTGCGCGATTGGGGCCGAGGAGGAACCATGGGAGGCCGCCAGGGCATGTTCAGCCTAGCTTGTCTTGCCCAGCCCTGATAGGCCAGACCCCAGCAGCAAGCTAACCTACCGGTTGGAGCATCTGCCCCCTTGTGGTCAGTGCACATCATAGCTACCGGCCAAACAGTTGCTTAGGCTTTTATATATACTAGAGGCCCAGTGCATGAAATTTGTGCACTGGGGGTTGGGGTTCCCTCAGCCCAGCCTGCCCCTCTCACAGTTCAGGAGCCCTCAGTGGATGTCCTACTGACGGCCACAGTCTGGCAGCCGAGGCTCGGAGCAGGCATCGTGTGTGTGTGTGTGTGTGTGTGTGTGTGTGTGTCTGTGCGTGTGTATGTCTGCTGGGGGCCTGCCCCCAGCCACACTGTGGAGGCTTGGAGCAGGCACCCCTCTGTGTTGATCTCTCAGGCTCCTGGCCTCCACTGCATGTTGTACTCTCCCTTGAGCTGTTGTCAGGGTGGGGTGCTGCCTGCAGGCCATGCTTTCCTGCTCACGGATCACCGGATCTCTGCAGAGACCCGGGGCAAGCCCTCCTGGGTGCTGCCTGTGGCTGCACTTTCCTGCTCTGGGATCACCAGGGTGACCCAGGAGCAGGCCCTGCTGGGTGCTGCCTATGGGCGGCACTTTCCTGCTCTTGGATCACCATGGGGTCCTGGCTGGTGGCGAGGCTTAGGCGGCACATGGGGGTCCCAGCTGGGGGTGGGGCTGCATACGGGGCCCGGATGGTGGCTTGCGCTGTCCCGCCCTGCCTGCAGTATGCAAATTAGTTGCCATCTTTGTTGGAGGCTAATTTGCATATCATGCTAAATAGCCAGTGGAAGGCGTAGCGAAGGTATGGTCAATTAACCATCTTTGTCTAATATTAGATAGGATATAGATAGAAGATAGGTATGGTTTCAAGCAGAGTTACACTTAATATGGGCAACTAGCATATGCCCATTTTAATATTAGTCTTCAAATAAATGATTAGTTTGACGGAAACTCCCATTAGTGAAACTTCAAATCATGCTCACAGCTGCCAGCTGCCACTAAAGGTGTGTATAAGTTCTGAAGAAGACAATGCTCTTTACACCAAGTGTCTTGAGCAGAGTTCACATACACCTCACCCTTTCCTATGCCCATAGAGAGGCTGTGTTCTTGAAGACACTGGCCTAGTCTAATCTCTCCAATTGTAAGCAGTGCTATGGAAAGGCTCATCCAAAATAGCTTGCCTGACTCTCATTTCCTCCACTTCAAGATTATCACTTTTTTTTTTGCCCCAGCTGGTTTGGCTCAGTGGATAGAGCTTCAGTCTGCAGACTGAAGGGTCCTGGGTTTGATTCTGGTCAAGGGCACATGCCTAGGTTGTGGGCTCAATCCCCAGTAGGAGGTGTGTAGGAGACAGCCAATCAATGATTCTTTCAACATTGTTGTTTCTATCTCTCTCTTCCTCTCCCTTCCTCTCTGAAATCAATAAGACCATATTTTAAAAAAAGATTATCACTTTTGACACATGAAAGCAATGACAGCTTGTCAAAAATATAGATTGAATATGTAAAATCTATTAAGTAATGCATATAAAAATGAGTTTTAGCTGACTGATATAGTTGGGTTCTTGACTTTCCCAGATCCTGCTAAGTGAGGATGTAATATAAACTAATAAAAATTAAGCCTGACTAGCTTTATGATGCCATATGGCAAGTCATTTTCATTGTCTGAAAAAAAAATTTATACAGTTTATATGAAAAATCAATCAGTTCCAAAATGAGTTTAGGCTTAGGAATCCAAGTTAGAACAATTTAAATTCATAAATGATGGTAAATCTTTCAAAGTACAAAAGCCATATTTAGGATTCTCTGTAGTCCTTATTTTGTGAATCATGTTCTGTACACTTAAATATTTTGCTAATCTCAAATAGCATCAATTTAATTGCAATCCCTCATAAAGCTACGAAAAACAAAACAAAACAAAAAAACAAAGCAAAACAAAACAAAAACAAAAACACCTGGCAAATAGGAAGCAAAGCTGGAAAGGCAGTAAAGGGTCATATTAATGAGTTGATGATACTAAAGTCAATAGGATGGATGTATCAAACAGCAGGGTGTCTAAAATGGCTTTAGAGTTCATGAAGTTGTTGGGGATGCTGCTGTCAGTGTGGAAGGGTGAGGTTTACTGTTGGAAAAATAGCTATGTGAGAAAGGTGGCCTGTGTTTGCTTCCACGCTTGTGCTCAAGGCATTCCTTCTAGTTCAATTCTTTTTTATTCTACCTGCTGTTTCTTCTTATCCTTCAAGACATAACTGAAATATTATTTCCTCTTTCCCAAGGCCAATACAGATTCTTTCCTCCTTCCCATGTGCTGTCAGAACTGTCCTATAAATATCTATCATAGGTTATTTGTGAAGGGCAGGACAGGTAACTTTATAATACAAAGAACCATATCAGGGGTCAATAAGTATTTATGGTACTGTGCTTGTACTCTTGGATTTTGGTAATTAGGTATTTTTAAAGTAGAGAATTTGTTTGTAATTTAAATATTATCCTACTGTCACTTACCATGTACATTTATATGGCAAATATAAAGCTGAGAAAAATACAAGCATGGTTTTGAACTTTACAGTAAATACTTTCACTTAAATATTTTGCTAATGACAAATAACATCAACTAAATTGCAATCCTTCATAAAGCTATGAAAAAAACTGGCAAAACATTTAAGTGAAGTTATATAATTTAACACCAATAATTGTTTATTTTTTCAAAAAGCAAAGAATACTAGAATTCCAATTCATATATTAAATGCTGAATAAGTCATAAAAGCCCTGGCTAGTGTTTCTCAGTGGTTAGAGCATCAGTGGTTAGCACCAAAGGGTCCTGGTTTGATTTCAGGTCAAGGACACATACCTGGGTTGCAGATTCTATCCCTGGCCCCATTTGGGGTGTGTGCAGGAGGCAACCAGTGGATTATCTCATATCCATCTCTCTCTCTCTCTCTCTCTCTCTCTCTCTCTCTCTCTCTCTCTCTCTCTCTCTTGTCTTTCTCTCCCCTCTCCCCCCTCCTTCCTGCCTCTCTCCTTCCCCTTCCCTCTCCCTCCTTCCCTTCCCTCTCCCTCCTTCCCTTCCCTCTCTCAAGAAAAAAATCAATGGAAAAAATATTCTTGGGTAAAGATCAAAGACAACAAAAAC
Organism: Myotis nattereri; assembly: GCF_964212035.1. NCBI lineage: Eukaryota > Metazoa > Chordata > Mammalia > Chiroptera > Vespertilionidae > Myotis > Myotis nattereri. The sequence goes on along the minus strand of NC_138076.1, from coordinate 46,466,937 downwards.
ATCATATAAGAAAAAAAAAACTAGAAAAAACGAATATATCAGAACTGAAGTTGAGTATATGTGATTTCGGTTCTATCATCAATTTTCAAGTCTGTCAAACTCAATTTAACATTTCTTATAGTGATATTTTTCTCCATTTATTTTTCAGTCAAGTGGTATAATTTTACAAGTCTCAAGAAATTACTTTGTAAAATAGAAATTCAGAAATAAACTGAATTCTTCACCAATTAGGATTAGGATCATCTGCAAACAAGCAAAACCCCCAAATAACAGAAGTTTAAAGAAGACTGAAGTTTCTCTCACATAAAAGGAGTGGAAGGTAAACAATTGAGAGTTGTTATTCTGTCTCGTGTCCATGAGGGAATACCTTTACTTCATTTTTTCTGTTCTCCCATTCTTAGTAGATGGCTCATTTTCAGGGTGCAAAATATCTGCAGGCACTTCTGCAGGGTAATACCAAGTAGAGGAAGGGTGAATGAAAGGTCACTCCTCCCAGCACAGTATGTTTCCTGTAAGCAGTCTTTTTACCTTGCATACAACACTTCTCAGATCTAATTGGCCTGAACATAGACACATGGCCAAACCTGCCTGAATGGAGAGGTGCTCACTGTAGCCTCAGATGAAATGAATTATATTACCAAGGAATAAAAGGTCATGGGTGGCATCTAGCAACTCTACCATTGACTCTTATCATTACAGATAATTAAATTACCCCTTTTCCATGGGAGAATTTAGTCTAAGTTTGCTGGGATGAAAATTCCTTATCTTTTATTTATGATCTGTCATAACACTGTTGAACCTTCAAAGTGATGATGTAAGATGGCCAATACTGAAATCAGCTAATTAAACTCAGCAAAGAAGAGCCTTGGGGGAAAAAGGACATAAGCAAAGTCAGAAGAGGCTATTAATAATTCAACTGTATCTAATTTATATCCCTTTGTGTATATATGCATAGAAGTCCACATAATATTTGCATTGTGTAAATCAAAGTTTTAAAATCAACTAGGATATTTAATAAACTAAAAGTATAGTAGAAGAATATTTTAAAGGTAGTCAAAATATTTAGTTTTAGAGAAGAGAAAGTCAAGAGGTGTAGCATAGCTGCAGTCACTTATTTTAAGAGCATTTTTAAAGAACAGGGATTTGAATTGCCCTATGTGGCCCAAAGTGTAGAATGAGAACATTTGGGTAGAAGTTATTAGCTCATTCACTTGTTCACTTAATGAGCACCTGCTATGTCTCAGGGGCAGTAGTTTTTGTATGTAAATACAACTGTGATTAAGTCAGACAAGTTCCCAGTACTCACAGCTCTTGTGTTCTATTAAAAGCAGGCTGATACCAAACAAGTAAGTAAATAGAAAATTCAGATAATGCTGTGAAACATGAAGAAAATAAGGAAGGCATATGAGAGAGAATACTTCATGGAGGAGAAGGTGAACTATTGACAAAGAGTGGTCAGAGAAGTCTGAGGCCAGATGTTCTCTTTATCTCTACAGCATAACCAACCTCTCAATGATCCTCAGATCTTTGTCTACACACTAGTCCTTGTCATCATCATCTGCCACAGGGCTATAGTGGTACTCAAAATTATCTTTTTGAAATGACAGTTGTATCCCTTCCTTCCTTTAAAATGCCCTAATGACTCCATTTTGAAGTTAGAATAAACTCAAAATTATTTAGCAAGATCCATAAGGCTGTTCATACTGGGTTTCTGCAAAACTTTCTATCTTTATCTCATACTTAAATATATTATCCTTTTTATTCTTGGGCTACATGAGCCTTTTCTCTGTATTTAGAATACTTTAAGCTCTTTCTTAAATCAGAGATTCATGCTTTCTGTTTCCTCCTCCTGGAATTCTTTGTTCCCAGTCTTTCCATGGCTGGTAAGGAATAATGTTCAAACCCCTGGAATTTAAAGCAGAAGCAGGGGGAGTAGTGGGTGTGAAGCCACACCCTGGAAGGTAGTGTTGTCCCAGTCCACACCTTCAGGGCCTCTTTTACCGATTACTTTAGCCCAGTTGATACTTAGCCACTCTGTCACAGTACCTTTATTCATGTTTCAATAGTACACATCAGTAATTGGAATTACCTATTATTTTCCTTTATTCATATATTTGTTTCCATATTCCATTAGAATATAAATCTTTAAATTTATTTTTTATTTTTTTATTGATTTCAGAGAGAAAAGAAGAGGGGAGAGAGAGAGAGAGAGAGAGAGAGAGAGAGAGAGAGAGAGAGAGAGATCAATGATGAGAGAGTCATTGACTGGGTGCCTCCTGCACGCTCCCTACTTGGGATTGAGCCCACAACCTGGGCATGTGCCCTTGACCTGAATCAAACCTGGGACCCTTCAATCTGCAGGCTGACACTCTAACCACTGAGCAAAACCAGCCAGGGCTAGAATATAAATCTTTTAAGGTGAGGGGAAAATAACTAACTTGGAAACAGTTTGCCTGTTTTCTAGAATATTTCTTTACATGTAATGGGCACCCAAATTTTTTTTTTTTTGATGGATTAATGACTTTTCTTCTAGGTTCCTAGAATGTGACTTAAGAAATGTTTTGGGGTACTAGAAACATTTCAGTAAGGTAGAGCTCTTTTATCATTTGTAACTTTTAATCTATTACCTTGGGTTTTGGAAAATTTAAGTACTAATAGAATATAAAATCTTATTTATTATATGTACAATTTGATTTCTGTCTCTCCTTAGTGGAACAAAACCTCGTGGCAGGAAATTTAGTCTGCTTTGGTTACTGATAAATTTCCAGGGTCTGGAACAATGGAGTCACTTGGGAAGAGCTCAATTGTTACTTAAGGAATAAAATATACTGTGAATGTGCAGACCTATGAATGTGAATTTATGTACTAGATTCCAAAATTGGAAGCGAGGTTCATAGGCTTTATTTTTTGACATATATAGAAAGATGTTCTATCCTTTGTCAATGTCTTCTCTTTTGTGAGATATCTTTCCCTCCTTGATGTAAGTAGCCTGTGTGTTACAGCTATTCTGATGGAAATACAGTTTTTCAATAAGAATTGAGCATTCTCCAAAAATGGCTCAATTTTGAACTGAATAGTTGCTTTACAAAAATAAAAATAAAAATAAGTCTGTTATTAATGTCCAGGTGGTATCAGGGCAGAAATTGCCATGTCGGTTTCACACCTGCCTTTCAACACTCACTAATCCGGTGGTAGACAAAGTTTGCATTTAGCTTTCCTTGATAGCATACTTTGGAATATCCAATGCCCTGCAGGAGGAGTTAGCTCTTAACAGACTACAAGATCCAAGCTATGTACCCTTCTTTCAAGGTATGAATTCAGTAACTTTGTGTTGGTAGCTTGAAGTTAGTCATGGTGGAATCCTTATACCTTGGAATTTCTAAAGGCTACAAACCCAAACTTCTCGGTATCATTTACCAACCCACCATGGCATACATCTGCGTGGATGCTGGGCTTCAGGGGCGCTGCCTCACTCTCAGGCGCTTTGGACCTTTCTTGGTGCACAGCAGGGGGCACAGAAAAGACTGGAGTTTAGAATCCCCTCTCACTCACTTCCTCCCTCCATGACCATGGGGACAAGGGAGCTTCTCTGGACCTCATTTGTAAAGGTGCTTTTGGGAAGGGAAGGAGGTAATATATGTAATGCCGTAGCACGGTGTCTGGTATATATATTATACAAGGCCCCAAAAGACAATGCTTTTTTTAAAAGACGTGATAGTAGGAGATACAGAATATAGACTTTCATAAACCTCCTCTATAAGAGTATATCTAGCAAAATGGACTCGACTACAGCCCCTTAAGTAACCATTCACAGTCCCAATTAGGTGTATTTATTCTGGCCCATTTTGAGATCATATGCGATCCAAAGGAAGCTGGCTCCCATCTATTGCATAGCATTATCTAATAATGCAGAGCAAGGGTAAATGTCGTTAGAAGCAGAAAGAACATCAAACACTGATGTAATGATCTCAAGCTGAGTTTATACATTCAAAAGGTAAAATAATTTCTCCAGCATGGCTACATCCTTTCATGTTATGTCTTATCTGAAGAGATAAATTATCGGAGAAAGGGTGGAATTTAAGTAAGTTGAAACATTAAGCAACCATTGATTTAAGGTAGCACTCAAATCTGGATAAGCATTAGTGACATGACTTGATGCTCAGAAACTAGGGTTTGTGAATTTTTTTTTAAAGAAGACTAGAAAGAAAATAAGTCCTGTGCTTTATCTTATATAATGAAAGGCTAATATGCTAAGTGTCCGTTTGTTCGTTCGACCGTTTGACCAGTCACTATGAGTGGGGTCCCTTGGCCTGGCCTGTGCCCTCTCACAATCCAGGACCCACTGGGGGATGTCAGAGAGCTGGTTTCAGCCCGATCCCCACAGGACCCCACTGGTGCACAAATCCGTGCACTGGACCTCTAGTGTAAAATCAAATCATGTTAATTATTATTTGTAAGGCAAGGAGACTGATAATTGGATAATCTATAAATATTTCCAGTTAACTGAAGCTACTCAATATGTTGTAATAAATGCAAATACATGTGAGAAAAAAGGTCCCTGAGTGGTTACAAGGAGACTTTTATTACATATCTATCAAAGTATTAAAGATGTATTTCATAGCATTAATATGAAACTACATAAAAATTTAGTCTTATTTTTTATGCTTTTTTATTTAATACTCATTTTGGGAGTGCAAAATGATAGGTGCATTCAAAGTATTAGAATGTAATGGAGAAAAATGCACATATAGTCATATAGACTTATAAATATCTCTCTGTGTGTATATATATATATCTACCATGTGTTAGGTAAAAAAGGTTACCATTTTATAAAAAGTTTTTCTGAATTATATTTTCACTGCTACAAGTTACAATAAAGTTATACAATTGATGTAAGCTGTTATTAAAAGATTAAAAGTAGAATTTGGTTATGCACAGTTAATCAAAAAGTTTTAAAGAAACATTGCTCTCAATACAGATATTTATAAAAAAAAAAAAGGTTGACAAATATCATCTTCTTGAGCCTACATTTTTCCAGTCAATTAATTTTCAATAACCTCCTAAGTACTGCAGATGTGAATAAGACATTTCTTTACCTCAAGGGTCTGAACCATATAGTGGGCATGTACGTATATACATAGAAGCTGAAAGAGGAGTGCAGTGTGACATGGAGAATGCAAGGGTGTGAGGGCTGTGGACATCTAGAGAGCAAAGTGATTTTCTTCTGGTGGCGGAAACCTAGAGTGATATTTTACTGGGGCCTTTTACACTAGGGAGCATTTTATCACTTTCTAAGAAAGAGAAGTTCCCCAGTATAGAAGATTATGTGGGCAAGGCATATGAATAGAGAAAATCAGGACAATTGTATTTTAGTCATTTATTTGGACTGAAATGGGAGGGGGTAACAAGGAGAATAGTGAAAGATATGTCTGGAGGGGTTGTTAAAGGCTCAAATTGTGGGCTCTGGAAATTGTTACTGGCAATGAGATGCCACGGAATGCTTTGGAGCTTGTCTATATCATGAAAGCTCTAAGAAAGGTTGTTCTGCTGCTGATAAACTGGAGGGAGTGAGGATGGTGCAAACTTTACCTAGGACTCTTTCTTTTATTTTTTAAAATTTATTTTTATTTCAGAGAGGAAGGGGGAGGGAGAGGCGGAGAGAGAGTCATTGATTGGCTGCCTCCTGAACTGGGGATCGAGCCTACAACCTGGGCAGGTGCCCTTGATCTGAATTGAACCTGGAACCCTTCAGTCTGCAGGCCGACATTCTAGCCACTGAGCCAAACCAGCCAGGGCAGGGCTCTATTTAAATAGTGTATGGCTAGGAGAATATGTGACATAAAGAGGAAGATAAGAGGCATTGTAGAGATGGAATACAAATAAACAGCTACTCATTCAGGTAAGAAAAGTCACCTGTGTTTAGTGGAGACCAAATGAACTGAGGCTAAAATAGGATTGTGGATGACCACGTATGATGTTGCTAAGCAGATTTCTTCTTGTGTGCAACAACAGGGAGGTTTCATAGGTGAATAGAAATGAACCTTTAAGCAGAATTTAAGAACTTGTGTTAGTGGCACCAACAATTGAATAACTAGTCTCTATTCACCAGGAACTACTCAATGCATGCTCTAAAAATAATGGAAGCATCTTTGAAGAACCTCAGGTAATGATAGGTCTTCTGCATTTAATGAGGTTTATATAGATTCACATTAAAGTAATTTTGAAGCTAGTTACTCACTCTTACTCATGTGACCAGGAAAGGGAACAACTGGTACTGGACAAATGGGAAGGGGCAGATTTTTATATATTTCACTTTGGGGTACTTCCTGAGGAAAGGAACGTATTGATAAAACAGCCGTGACAGCAGGCAAAAAAAGTTCTATATTTAAATAGAAAGGTACATCAAATACTTTCTATATGAATAGTAAACAATAAAGTTGTGTTTCTGCATTTAGAAGCCATTTGAATTTGCATGGAGGAACATCGAACCTAAAAACATTGAAATTCTTTCAGGTTCTGGACCAGGATAACTTTGTCTCCTACAAATCTATGCATTTAGACACATAAGCTTGAAAAATAAAATATGGTATTATTTTTCACATTTCATGTATCAAAAAAATAAGGATATATGAATGTAAAATATCATGCTATCCAGGCCCCATCTTAAGGAACAAAAAACAGTTGCTCAGGCAGATGTTTTCTTTATGCAATCACTGCTAGTCCTGAATTTCTCCGTTAGATCTTAGTCGATTTTGAAATATTAGCATAGAGATAAATTTCAGCATAACACAGCTGTGTCCCTTGGCTTCCAGACATTTGGAACTCTCACAATATTTGGTTTCTTTCAGTATTGTCATTATTTCCCTTATTTATCTTTTAATGCTGTCTCTAGTTCTATTCCAAGGGTTTTCCATATCTTTGCTAATCTCAAAAAATATGAGTACATAGTGTTTAGAAAGAAGGGGAAAATTCTTTATAATTTTATTTGCATACCTCGATGCAAAAGGGTCTCTTCAAAATCATTTAGGATAAAATTACTAATACTTAATATTCTGAATCAATGATTTTCTATAGTAGGTCAGACAATATTAATGAAACTAAATGTATAGTTTACTTTTTCTAAGATGCTGTAATTCCTACACATATAATTCCTTATATATTCTTGAAAAGGCTTAATTTGTATGTAGGGCCAGCTGATTTTGAAAATATAGATATATAAATATATTTATAAAGGCTTAATTTATTTGTAGAACCAGTTCATTTTGAAAATATAAAAATATACATGTATTTATTTGTTTTTGTACTGTAGTTTATGTCAATTCATAGTCACTCAAAGATGGTATCTTCTATTTAATGTCATATATCCATACATGTGAGCGTATAATATTGCACATAGCATCTCATCTCAAATATTCATAAGGACTCTGTAGCGTAGACACACTTTATATATATATATATATATATATATATATATATATATATATATATATATATCAGAAAAGAAGAAAATTAAAATCAACTAGGTTAAGTTATATTTGGCCAAATCCCACAATGGTTTTATTACTTTTAAATCCAGAACATTGTCCGTGGTTATCTAGAGTTAGCAATATTTGAGAAAGAGCCCCTGGTACTTGCTATAGTTATGGGTGAAATGTAGTTCCATTTACTTTATAGTGTTATTTTTATTTTCTTTCTAACTCATGATTTTCAATCTATTGTTTTACTTTGCACCTTTAAAATTTAACATCCCTAATTTTAATTTATTTGTTGTCTATTAATGAAGAAATGTACTATTAAAACCTTCACCTAGCCCTGTCTGGTTTGGCTCAGTGGATAGTGTCAGCCTGCGGACTGAAGGGTCCCAGGTTCGATTCTGGTCAAGGGCATGTACCTTGGTTGCGGGCACATCCCCGGTGGGAGGTGTGCAGGAGGCAGCTGATCAATGTTTCTCTCTCATCGATGTTTCTAACTCCCTATTTTTCTCTCTTTCTCTCTGTAAAAAATCAATAAAATATGTTTAAAAAAAACCAAAAAACCTTACCTCAGTCATTATAAATCCCTGCCAACTAAAATCAATCATCTGATAGTTTCTCCTATTTAGAAAAAGACATTGCTACATTATTTTCCCTAATTTTGAAAATATAGAATAAAGTTTGCCTTTTTTGTACTTTTTTTGCGTTACTAATTTTTCATTTAAGAATCATATTAGAAAGAAAAAAGTTGCTAAATACCCTTAAGAAAGTAAGAACGCACAGCAGTAAGTATATTTGCTCAGCTGGAACTAGATATGTAATTTCAGGTAAGTACTTGGAAAGTATCAAAACAAAGCCAAAAAATATTTGAAGTGAACCATCTGCTAGGAAGTATCTGGGAGTAGTTTTAAAATTTTACTAAATTGAAATTTGATTTTATATCAAAGCAAAGAAAGTGCATTCTTCAAATACTATGAATACACCCCACTACTTGAAAGGAAAAGATGAGAACTGCCTAATATTTTGCATTTTTATTATTTGGAAATATTTTGCTGTTTATGGAAACAGCTGTATGACTCCCATAATTTGTGATTCTTAGGATATTATGAAAAAAAATATTGAGAGATTTTAAATATGTTCACTTATCACCACAATACAAATACAAAATTATATGAACTTCCTATTTGAAATTTCTAGATAAATGTCTGCACCCAGTGATTACAAATAGTCATAGCTTTTAAGACAGCAGAAGAAACTTCTAATCTAGGTTTGTTTTTTGATAAGAATCATTTGAGCTGTGGAGCACAAGCTAAGTGAGCTTGTCTTTTAATAGTAATTGCTCCAAAGTAATACAATATTTTATTTAAAAGGTATAATAAAATGTAACTTTTTTGGGTGTTTTTTTTTACATAATCTAGTTATTATGGTTGTCTAAAAGGGAAAAAAAAATAATTGACAGGTTTTTTAATATATATATTTTATTTCAGAGAGAATAGGAGAGGGAATGAGAGAGAGAAACATCAATGATGAGAGAGAATCATTGATTAGCTGCCTCCTACATGCTCCCTACTGGGGATGGAGCCTGCAACCCAGGCATGTGCCCTTGACTGGAATTGAACCTATAACCCTTCAGTTCTATCCACTGAGCCAAACCATAGGACTTGACACAGTTTTTGATTCCTAAATGCAAAGACTTCTTTCCATAATAACTTTTTGTTGACGAGATAAAATTTCATTTATAAGATTTTCATGCAAAACTATTTTTAAAAATAGGGGTATATCCCTTAACAGTGCCAGAACATGTTAATTCCAATGTTGATTAGGTTAAATCTATCAGGCACTTTCTAACCTAAAACTTGACCCAAGATCCAGTTCCTCTGTGGGCTTGTAAATAATCACAGCTACTACAATAGTTGCTATAATTATTGTTACTTTGGGTAGCCTTTGGATAGTTTGTGGGATGCTTTATCAACATTGACACATTCCAATAATTAACCTTATTGAGAAGTATGTGTAATTGTTTTCTAATCAATGCATTACTATTAATAAAACAACATCTCACTCAAAGGGGTACAAGTATACTATTCTGTTTTAAGATAATTTGTCAGTTTATTCTCAGCAATTGTATTTGCAGAATATATCCTGGATATATAGAATATATGACATTTCCTTCTAAATCTAAATTCAATTTTATTTCAATCTCCCATTTGTATTTTTTATGGGAACCCTGCTTATAATTGTCACATGCATGGATAGGATCCCTAGGCCTGGGCTGGCTATCAGGGCCGATCTGTGGGGTGACTGGTAGGGTGACTGGGGGCCTGCCACTGGCACCTGCCTTGGCTGGCCTGGCACTGCCCGCTTGCCAGCCCTGGCTGCCGCTGCCACCAGTCACCTCCCTCTGCAGGGCAACCAGTCGGGCAATCAGGGGGCCGCTTCCCGCTGGCATCCACCTTGGCTGGCCTGGGGCCTGCAGGCTGGGGGCAGATCCTGGGTGGAGCATCTGCCCCCTGGTGGTCAGTGTGCATCATAGTGAATAGTTGTTTGGCCATTCAGTTGATTTGCATATTAGGCTTTTATTATATACTAGAGGCCTGGTGCATGAAATTCGTGCATGGGGGGGGAGGTTTCCCCTCAGACTGCCTGCACCCTCTCCAACCAAGGACCCCTCAGGAGATGTCCGACTGCTGGCAGTAGGACATCCCTTTCACAATCCAGGACCGCTGGCTCCTAACTGCTCACTTGCCTGCCTGATTGCCCTCCTGCCAGCCTGATTACCCCTAACTGCCTCTGCCTGCTGGCCTGATTACCCCTTACTGCCCCCCCACCCCCACCAGCCTGGTTGCCCCCACCCAACTGCCCCCCTTCCTGCTGGCGTGGTCACTCCTTACTGCCCCCCCCCACCAGCCTGGTTGCCCCCAATTGCCCCCTCCCCCCTGCCAGCCTGGTCGCCCCACACAGCCTGCTGTTTGGTCATCCATCTGGTTGTTTCGGTCATGATGGCCCCTGACTTTTTATATATTAGGATGATTATCTTTAGAATAAACATTTCATCATATTTGGTTGGTTTTATTCTCCCTTCCACTTTGAGTTCTTTATGTCTGTATGTGACTGAACTTTGGAAAACAGGCCAAACCCATTGCAACAGCAACTTCCCTCTAGGATGCAGCCAGAACAGCTAAACTGCATGTTCCTCTCCCTTTAGATTTTCATACATGAGTCAGCCTTGTCTACCACTAAGACTGGGATTCACATCAAGTTTTTTGGAATATCCAGTTGAAATCTAACCGAAATTGGAACAAAGAGATAGCTCTTGGCCAGTCTTTTACCTTGGGAGTAGGGAGGATGATAAAAACATAACAGCTTTCCCCAGAAATGCTTTTCAGAAACTGTACCAAACTCTATCACAATTCAATGTGGATGAGTTTCCTAAATTCATTTCTAAGCCCTGTCTTGGAAACCGTGCAATGTGGCGTATCTGTTGTTGGTTTTTTAAGGTAGTCCCTATTGCCTTTATTCCTCAATTGGAAATGAGACGGGGGGAATCCCACTTTAAGATCTGTGACACTGAGGGACTATCGTAACAGCACAGAGAAAGAATACCGTTCTCTGTGCTGTTCTGTAAGTTCCCACAGGCCCCGATCATCTCAGCAAACCTTTGGGTGGCACCCTCCCCTCGGGCCTGTGCTCCCGACTTGCATGCCATTCTTTACTTCTACTCCATCCTAAACCAAAGCCTCTCTTGCTATAACATTCCTCTTGCCATATCTGCAACTCCCTACTGCATTTTCAAAAATTTCAAAATATCTACACATAAGCCATAAGAAATTGGTGAAACAGGTTTGGCCACTATAGTTAAACCATGATTGAGTTTCTTTTTCTCTCGTTCTTTCTATCTGTTCTTCACAGTCTTATATTTTCTTGGTAGAAATCCTATTACATGACATCAGTCTTCATTCCTATCTTATTACTTGATTAAATTAACCAGCTCTCTTGAAATCAGATGTTGAATTAAAAGATAAATGTTTAAGAATCCTTAGGACCTCAAATTTTAGTCGTTATAGTAGTAGAAATAGCAATAATTACTGGGAATTACACATCATATGAATTTTCCAAAACTAAGAACTCAAGTATTTTTATTAATTTTTTTTATTGATTTTAAAGACAGAGGAAAAGGGAGGGGAATAAAAAGAGAGAAACATTCATTTGAGAGAGAAACATCAATTGGCTGCCTGCTGGACACCCGCTACTGGGAATTGAGCACATAACCCAGGCATGTGCCCTGACCCAGAATCAAACAGGCCACCCTTTGGTGCATGGGACTATGCTCAACCAACTGAGAATAAAGAATCTCATATTGCATAGTAATTATTGAGCAGAATGATGTACAGGTCAACAGGAAAACTTCACTGCCTTCATATTAAAAGGACATTAATTCATGACAAATTTTACATTTAATAAAAAAGTGCTTTATGTAAATAGTGAAAAGAAAGCTTCATTTGTTAAGTTTTAATAAAGATTTGGGCAATGAAAGGAAGCTGATACTTAACTTTTACCTCTTTGTAGGATTTTATTCCCAAAATTAATGGAAAATGACTCATCAGATAAAAAGGTGAAATAAATTGCTCAGTGTTCCTCAGAAAAATATTATCCTATGTTCCTTAGAAAAATATAATGACTATTTATTTGATTTAGCAAGTGAAATAACATTACTTAAACATAAAACTGTGTACTGTGGCTTTCCATTGGTGAATATTAATATATAATATTTTATGTATAAAAGTATTGGGCAGAGGAAGCTTTGGAACTTTACACACCCATATTTTTGTAAGATTAAATGATTTTCAAGGAGAAAAGCAACATTTCTAATACAGCATTTTTTTAGTATATAAATTGTCCAAATATTGGCTTCTTTCTGAAGGTATTTAACATATCTTCTGAGGAAATTTCTGTAGAAGAGCAAATGGAAACATTAATACAATTTAATGAAAGTTTCAAATGGCCAATTTTAAATAACCAGGAAATATGTGTGTGGGTGTCTGTGGGAATCTGTGTGAGTGTCTGTGAAATGAATATATTTTAATTGATTTCAGAGAGAGGAAAGAAGAGGAAGAGAGAGATGGAAGCATCAATGATGATTATGAATTATTGATTGGCTGCCTCCTGCAACACCACCTACTGAGGACTGAACTCGACGCCTGGGCATGTGCCCTGACTGGGAATCAAACTGTGACCTGCTGGTTCATAGGTCAATGCTCAACCACTGAGCCATGCTGGCTGGACTTGCAGGCTAATTTTTGTGTATGGCCCAGGAATGATGTTATAAATATCCAAGTGGCCCTTGGCAGAAAACAAAGTTCCCCACCCCTGAGAGTAATGATCTGTGCAGTTTTTTTATTCCTCCCTTAAACCCCTGATTTACATTGGTACATATAGTGGCTTGTTTCCCTTCCTGGTTCATGGTCAATGCTCAACCACTGAGCCATGCCAGCTGGCCTGGAAGGGAATTATTTTAAATGAATGAGTTGATGTATCAATAATGAAGTGATTACTAATGTTCTTAATAAGAAAACCACTGTATTAATGTATGGATTTTTTGAGATACAGTTTTAATACTTCAAAAGTAGACATACAAAAAATATTATAATCAAAATTGAAAACTCTACTAAAAACAGAAAACTTATACGTTGGTAAAGGAAGATCAAAGGAGTAAGGCGAATCAAAGACAGACACTTCCTTTACTTACTCCTTTTGTAGGCCATTGTAAAGCTAGCATTAAGGATTTAGATGGTGAATTTGCAAAGAAAATAATAATAGTTTAATGGAAAATTTCTCTAAACCATTAAATGCAATTATAAAAACTACATTAAAATGAATAATAGCATGTGGCCAAATATTTCATAAAATGCAAGATAAAATGTTGTATGTATCTTAAGTAAAATTGCATGTATATGTGCAAGTATACACCCTCATGTGACATTATTGTTGTAGTATTGTAAATGATATGAGTTAGGTATCCAAATAAAAATACCTAATGAGGCTTTACTGTATTTTCAATATTTTTAGTCAAGCATTTTATTTTCCAAACTTACAGCTTTAATACAAAACACACAAAAAGTAGGAAGAAAAGAGAAATACTTCTGTCTTCGAGAGAAAGAGAAGCAAAACTTCTCTGCCCTTTTCCATTCAGTGCTTCTTTCTCTAAAGGTTCTTGGGCTGTCATGGAGCTTGGAGCTGCTTTATAACATCTGATTTATATTTTGTTTCTAGTATTTCACAAGTGCATTATAACTAGAATGGGAGCCAGAATCTTATTAGTGGAGATGCTATGCCGTGAAATGTCAACACGGGGCATTTGTGTATTACTCATGTTGCTTTAATAGAGAGTACATTTTGTGACAACATGGTCCATTTGAATAATGTGACATTTGGAAGAAGATTTAAAATTGATTTTATTCAATTGATATTAATGTTGGGTTAAGACCTAGTATAATAAAGAAAATAGATGTGTCATTCTCTGTCTTTCAGAGTGAGGGAGTTTGGGCCAGGAGGTCAACAAAGTTTGAAAGGAGCTTTATATTTTGCATTAATGCCATGTTTTAGGCTATCTATTTTCAGAGTACAGCTAATATTTTATTTGAATGGAATAATTGACAGATACCAATCAAATACAATTTAGGCAGTAGCAAGTCATGGCTGTAGACAAGAGCATCCTAAGGCAAAGTAAGTAGAATTCATGACCTTACAAATGAGGATAATATATATCATTTTGTTCAAACACTTTTCACACAGTACATAGTTTCAAGTTAGCAGAATAATGTAAATATGCTTCCTGCAAAGACTTGAGGGACAAAGGGGTTATACATTTATTCCTGTTATCACTTTATGTGATTTATTATTATACCCTACTGAGTATATGAAACCCTCAATAAAGCTATTCCTGTCCTTTTATCCCAGTGTTCCTTTCTATCCTGCCACCTGCATGCTGTTTAGCTATCAGTGGAGACCCAATATTTTATACTTTATCATAAAGATGTAATTCCTTGGTTTCAATTTTTATATCTGAGAGAATAGCCATTTTAATGTATTATTGAAGAGTTCAAAGTCTCCTTCCATTATATAAAACAATGAAAAACATAATATAAAATAAGAGAATAAAAGAAAATAAGCTTATAATGTAAGTCATGTGGAATAAAAGTTATCACTTGGATATTTAAAAATATTGACATACTAAAGTAGAAATACTTGCTATTTGCACCACAAAGCGGGTGTCCCTGAGTTGCACCCCACACCTCACACTATAGTGCAGCCTTGCTTCCCATCCAGCTAAAAAGGTCAACTTCACATCGAGGGACACATTTTCTTTCCTTCTTCCTCTCCAACGCAATGTTTTAAAAACATTTTTCTTGCCTTGTTTTCTATGTGAGAAAACGATTTTTGCTTTCCACAGCTTATTCCCTTCTTAAATCAATTTTCCCCCTGCTTGTTATCTCCTGTGAAAGTATAACATTTAGGTGATGGAGAGTAGGGAATTGGTTGTTGAAGTCAGATAATACTTTAAATTCTAGCTGCGCTTACTGGTGATGTTATGGAATCTCCCTATTTATAAATGGGGGCAAGGACTTTGCCGCATTGTGTTAAATCTTTACCTTGTATGTTAAGGGCTCCATCCTAGCTTAGGATCATCCAAAATAAAGTATTTTCACCCATATATTCTGCCAAATCACTTATAAAAATGTTAATGGGGACAGGCCAATAATTAAGTTAAATGATTAGTGACTGAGTTTTCTTCTGGAAATTGAAATTATGCATTAATTGGTAGAGAGCAATGGTACAACTTGTCAGGAAAATATTTAAATATACTATTAACATACACATATTTCCCATCATATTTAATAATAAATAATTAATATAAGTAGTTAATATATCTTCTAATTTTTTTACAGAATTAGGCAAATAATTAATATAAGTAATCTTCTAATTTTTTTACAGAATTAGGTGTTATTTCTACTGTATTCTGTTTTATAATAGTATGACTTTAAATTATCAGTAAAGAATAAATATACTAATAATAACAATGAAATAAATGAAATAAAATATTAGATATGGAGGAATGGTATAGCATCAATTTTTTAAATAAAATTTATTAAGGAGTGCAACCTTGTAAGAGATGAACCCAAGGCAATAATATAGATCCCCAAGATAGGCAAAATATAGACATTAGCCCAGTATTTTACCACCAAATCTTTGCCAATGATTGAACTGTGGTTTATCAGCATAGAAGCCAAGCAGAACAGGATAGAATAGAAATGATAAAAAGTGGGAGCCAAAAACTGAGAAACTAAGCAGTGCTTTAAGTTTCAAATGAGTGTAAAGGACATAAAATAGAAAAAATGTAGGACTGTAAAGTGTTATATCCTAAAAGTATTTATTTGGATTATCCACAGAAACCTGATTTTATAAACTAAAGACCTGTCTTACTTTATCTTAGTGACACATTGGAGTAAGTTCACTTGCCCACAGATGACTGTGGTAGACATACTCTAAAATCTCTGCCTGTTACTCATATCTTTGTGTAATCCTCTCCATAGGCAGAGAGGACTTATGACTTGTTTCTAACTGATAGAATATGGCAAAGATGATGGGATATCATTTCTATGATTGTGTTATCCTATCTAATAAAGAGGGAATTGACTGCCCCACTCAAAGATGGTGGTGCCACGGACAATAAGGAGAGAATATGCTAATCAACTGCCCCACCCTCAAAGATGGCGGCACCCACAGCCACAAGCTGGCAGCACCCAGTCCCCTCAGCCCTGCCGCTCCGCATGCCTGCCTCCTGAGACCCCATCAGTTCCCTCAGACCCCAGGCGCCCAGGGCTGCCTGAGGCTCAGGTAACCAGGGCCGGCCGAGGCTTGCGCTGCTGGTAGTGGCAGCAGCAGAGGTGTGATGGGGGTGTCACCTCCCCCTGATCCCCGGGTCGCCTTCCACCCCTGAGGGCCCCCGGACTGTGAGAGGGGCCAGGCTGGGCTGAGGGACCCCATCCTCCAGTGCATGAATTTTCATGCACCAGACCTCTACTGTTATATAAGAATCAATGCTGACATCAGGCCTATTCCAGAGTGTCACTTTGTTGATTTCATAAAGGAAGTGACAATGTTAGCTAGAAATTATAGGTGACCTTTCAGACTTGAATGTACTCTCTCGTTTTGCCTATATTAAGATCTTTCTGGTGCCCTGTTGCTTTTCTGTTTTCTCCCGTATGGATGAAGGTAACTCACAGCTCTGTAATTGCTATTGTTTTCCCTATTCCAATTATATTTGGTTTTGGAGGGGAGAATACCTTCACACCCAATTTTATTATAAATGTTTCATAATTTTTTTTTGGTTTGCTATTGAGTTTTTATACAAGCATGTGTGTGCGCACACACACACACACACAATTTATAACCAAACATATGAGACCATAAAATCATTTCACTAAATTATAAAGGATAGAACATATTATATGAACATGGCATAATTAAGCTAGAAACTAGTATCAAAAACTGAGTCAGAAAAATATGTATCACTAGGAATTAATCTATATACTTCAAAATATTATATAGACCAAAAGAGAAATTAAAAATAAAATTAGACAATATTTAAAATTAAATAACAATAAAAATGTATCATAAAAAATATGGGGTGCAGCAATAGCTACACTGTGGGGAAAATGTTTAGCTTTTACTGCATTACTAACAAAGAAGAAAGACTAGGAATCTGTACCCAGAGAAAAATTTTAAAAATAGTTGCAAATTGAACTGAAATAATCAAAATATTGATAAAAACACACAGTTAATGAAATAGAAACATGTTCAATTGAAAGAAAAAAATGGTTTCTTTGTGGAAAGAGTAAGATAGAATGGGTACTGGACAAGAACTAATGAAAGAGAGGGTACATTTTAGTAATATAGTGAACAAAAAAGAGGACATTATTATAAATTTTATAGTATTTAATTGCTCAGAAAGAGTACCATAACCACATTTTTACCAATGAATTTGAAAATTTTGATAACATGTATATATTTCTAGAAAAATGTACCAAAGCAAACTAGAAAGTACATTTGAGTAGTTTATATTCTGTTACTAAAACTTAATCTTTAATTTAACAAAACAAAACAAAAATAAAAACTTCTCAAAGAGAACTTAGGCCCAGTGGTTTCAATAGTGAATTTTCCCAAATAGGGATGGAACAACATTAACCTAAGACAGATTCCACAGGGAGAGAGAACAAAAAAAGAAAGATTAGAAGTTAATGTATTACATAATTAAAACTTGAAAGTTTCCTATTGAAATTTGGAACAAACAAAGCAGTCTACCATGTCATCCTTAATTTCAGTTCTGGCTACATACAGATTCAAAATCCACCCACTTGTATGTATACTATACTTCCAATTTTAAAAGTCAAAAATATGGTTCATGTTACTTTCATCTTTGTAAACCTGTATCTACCAAAATTCTTTCTCTTTAAACTGAATTAGTAGGTGAATTACATGGGTGAGAAGAAAAGTAAAGTCAAACGCTTTGGCTCTTCTCACATTATATTTTGTATATATTTAAATCACTTTAACTTTTATAAGTAACTGAAGTTATATAGGCTATTGAGGGATAACTTTGTCTATAGAAGTTGAGGCTACCATACACTAAATACTGTTGCGAATATGTCTTTTCCCACTCTTGCTAGAAGAAAATATGTACTTTGAACATCACCATATACACATTTGAAACATGAACATATGATTTTTTTTTCTAAAAGCTAAACATATTTTTCTCTGCTATATTGGTTCATGGTAACAGCATATCTGTTTGCTTATAATAATGGTACAGATAAAATTACTCTGTTATTTATTTCATCTAAGAGATCTTAGATCATCACGCCAATGCAGTTTGTCATGATCTTATTGCTATCCTTCTCTTCTCAAAGTAAACTATAAAGATTGTAATAAGGTAGGATGGAGAACAAAGGGATATTTTGATTGAGTTGATGTTGCCTCAGTTTTATCTCATAAAAACCATTCTATCAGATAATCTATGGAAAAAGTTGTTCAGTTTACTCTATTTGATGGATGTTTGAATGGTAATAGAAAGTCTACTTCCAGAAAATGATTATTTTTCCTCTTTGGCAGTGAACCAATTTGTTATCTATATTTCTTATTTGTAATTCTTCAGAAAGCATATAAGGTTGAATGCCTTATATACTTTTTATAACTCCTTTAATGGAGGGCCAACGTTTTCACATAATCCAGATCTATTTGTTCTTCAGTGGTTACTGAATATTTATCTATTCCCTGTTCCCTTATTAATTTTATTTTAGTCTTAAAACATTTCCAGATAAGTAAAGCCTAGAATATAGTGAATCTCAAGTTCTTCTAAATACTGTTGCTAATATTCATTACAATAGAAATTGTTGTGTATACACCAACTACCTACTTCTAATTTAAGAATGCATGCATAATTAAGATAATATAAACCTCTACAGTTTTGTGAGCTATGTTTCATGGTTAAGTAAAATATTATTTCATCAGGTAGCTTCATGGGAACGTAGTGCCATGGTGACTAAAAACAAATACAAATTCTGTGTTCAGCCATAATTTGTTCCAAATATGTCCCTTTAGTCACTAAATATTTACTAAATTTTATTTTCATTTTTAATTTAAATATGTAATTTTATGTTCACTGAGACATAAGGTGAATAATAGCTGTATTTACTTTGGCTCAGTTGGAAATATACACTTGAGATTCTTTGTCAGCTTTAAGAAATACAAGCAAACAACACCCTTGTGAAACAAATTTATTTTCCTAAAAAAATTAATTCAATAACATTTTTTACATCTTTTATTACATCTATACAGTAAATTGTTAGTCTCATTATGAGGTATAGTTATAGCGAATTTCTGTTATTCTGAGCATCATCGAAAAATAAAACCATAAAGTGCCCTCCTGCATTCAAATGACCTGGTTTACTTGTTTCTTTGAAAGCTAGACTGTTTCTGTTTCATTGAGTTGAATATTCACTTTCACTAGAATCATGAATAAATGCCTTGAACCTGTCCTTTTTAGCATTATGTGTATAGATTTTGCATGCTTTTTAAAAATGGGGACTTTTGCCTGCTATTTAGAATAATATGTTGAGTGTCATTACCTCAGACTTAGAATTAATAACATTGACCTTAGGATAAGGTCCATAATTTTAATAAGACTTTTGAGGCTTTTTATACCTAAAAGTCCTTCTGGCTTCTCATCTTATAACTGTCCATATTCTATAATAATCCTCCTGCCACAATGAATATTGTTCTATTACTCTGTTACCTTTATCTTCAGAGTTATTCTTCTCTTTTTATATCCTTGTCAAATATACCATAATATCAGGCAAAATAATATCCTTTGATATCTTTATTAAAAACCAAGTAGAAGATACCTTTTATAAAATTATGTTTGTAAAAAAAATCTTCATTTGTGAGGGTGTTTCCTTTGCTGTGCCTGCAGGAAGGGATGACTTTCTCTCTAGTAACTCTCATCAATGCAGAAGACAGACTTAAATCTGTAGAACAACCTAACCCTCCTTTACTGCACTTTTTCATGGAAACCTGGCTTACTTGATTGCCCTGCTCCCAAGGTCTTCTTTTTTCTTCAGCTGCAAGATGGTTTTTAAGGTGGTAGCTTCTTAGATCTTTTCAATTTTTCACCCAAATTGGGAAAATTTTAGCCACTATGTCTTCAATACATTTTCTGTTTCAATTTTTCTCCCCTCCTCTTGGTCTTTTATACCACAGATTTTAGAACTTTTGGCATATTTTCCTTGTGATTATTTAATTTTCTGCATTATTGTCTCTTTTGTATTCAGTTTAGATGATTCCTGCTGGTCTTTCTTTGGGTATTCTTTATCATACTAATTCTGTACTTTTAAGACACTCCAGTAAAATTTTAATGTTTTTTATTATATTTTCCATTTATAGTTTAATTTTTTTTATTGCTGAGACCTCTCTCTATTCATTTCAACACTGTTTACCCTTTCTTCATGGATCATTGTTATTATAATAGTTGTTTTAGGGTCTTTATATTATTGATGTCATAATGTCTGAATCTACCGAAATATCTTATGAGTTTGTCAGAGTTTAAATCAAACTGAGGACATGACCAGAAACAAGATCTCAAGAGACTGAGAAATGCTCCAGAGAATAGCAGTTTTGTGGTTTATTTTATGCATTTGGAATCAGAGGGGGGGGGGATATAAGAAAGATTACATGAATTCCACTAGTGGTAGATTAAGGAGGAAAGAAGAAGGGAGTTGTGGAAATCTCTGTGATTGGATAAGAGGTAAAATGGAGACATTTTTTACATTGGTGGCTACAGGTTAGTTAACATTTATAGTAAATAGAGATAGTGTAAGGGTCGGTAAGCCTCACAGGGGTCTGGGAAAGAGGATTACCCTGGCATTTCAAACATAAGTTAACCTAGATACACAAGAACAATGGAAGGCACTACTTAGAGCAAAGATAAACTTTTTGCTAAGGAAGCTATCAGCCTGGGACATGACTACCCACCATGACCTACCCAGTTAGGAAGTCTAGATCAGATCACCCCGTGAGCTTACTTTTGATCACTGTGTTTGTCAGACTTACTACATAGCTCTTCTTTAGTTCAAAATCTTATCATTGTAGCACTCATATCATCTCCCGGTTGGTATTTTTTTTTTAATCTTTTCCTCTGAGAATTTTTGAAGTTTCCTTATTTCTTTTTATATTTAATAACTTAGATTATATCCCATACCTGTCATTGTCTGCCCCCATATATATATGCCACGATGGTCCCATCTGTAACTTAGCTTCAGTCTGTATGTGCTCAGAGAGTTGCTGTCTGAATTCATGTATGTGCATTCGAGAGCAAACTGGGACTTCATACACAGATGTGAACGGTCCCTTTCTTCTTCCTTCTCTCCAGGATCCTATCTCCATTCTCTGGTTTCCTGGTGTTCATTCCCTTGTTCATTTTGAAAAGTTGGAATTTTAATTCCCAATTGTATTTCACAATTCTCACAAACAGGCCCAACGTGGGACAGAGTGATGAAAGAGCCTGCAGGGCTGACTCAGCCACCACACCATTGCTGCTGCCACACCAGCAGACCTCACATGTTGTAGGAATGGGAGGGTGAGTGAAACACTCCATCCTGAAGGGGTGGACCTCAACCATGTCAGTGCAAGGGAGAGGGTGCAACCTGATCGCTGGTGCTAAACAGGTGTAAGCTGGGGAGTGTCAGGAGATGCTGTTGCTAGTTGGTGGCATCCAGGGAAAGGGGGAAGAGCTGCTGCCTCACTGCTGACACTCACCTTGCACAGAGCAGGGAAACTCCAAAAAGTTTGTCCTACAGGGACCACCCCCTTCCCCCAAATTCTCCGGCTAGAAGGAGTGACCTTCCCTTGGAACATTTTGGGCTTTCCTGAAGCCCCAGCTGGGATATATAGGAGGCACAAACCACAGCACAGGGAAACAGTCATCCCTCACATCTACCTGCTCTTAATCCACCTTTGGATAGGTGCTTTATATATATTTTTCCAAGTCTTATACAGCAGGTAAAATGATAGAAATAAACAAAACAGGGCACTCCCTCACCCTCAAGTCCCCAAACTTCCAAATAATTATTCTTTTTTTGTGTGTTCTATCATGTATCCTCTTCTATTATTATATCTACTAGAGGCCCAGTGCACGAAATCATGCAGGTAGGGTCCCTAGGCCTAGCCTCCATCTTCTCATTCGCCAGTCCCCAGGCCTAATGCTGCCTCTGCTGCAGGGCTGTCAGGCTGTTGGGATCACCAGCTCATCCCCGGCTGCTCGGGGGCTCAGGCCTGTGGGAAAGCAGGTGCAGGTGACTTCACCTCCATGCGCATGCACTGGGCCGGCCGCTGATGCAACACGCTGACCATTCGGGGCCACTCACGTGGCGCCACCACCGCCGCCGCTGCTGGAGCTTGAGGTGCTGATGGAAGCTGCGAGGCGCGCCCATGACCTTCCTGCCCCAGCGTGAGAGGCCCCAAGCGGGCAGCGCGTTCCATCAGCGGCCAGCCCGGCACACACGCATGGAGGTGAAGTCGCCGGCGCCTGCTTTCACACAGGCCTGAGCCCCCGAGCAGCTGGGGATGACCTGGTGATCCCAACAGCCTGACAGCCAGCCCGGACCTTCCACCACCCACCCTGATCACGCCCCCCCATTCACCATTGCTGATCCATCGGAGCCTGGGGCTGGGGGCAGGGACCAAGAGGTCAGCCGTTCAGCCTGCTCGCCAGTCCCCAGTCCCGCCCCACCCTGCTCATGGGCCGGGGGGGAGGGACTGAGAGGTGCTCAATGTACCACATGGTGACCAGTTGTTTGGTCATCCTGGTCATCATGGACACTGGTTTTTTATATATATAGATTACAATACAGTTTAGTTACTTTGTTTCATTTAACTTTGTTTGAAATAAACAAAATGATAAAAAAGGAAGACAAATTTCCCAAATATCGCAATATTCATTTTGAGAGATATGAAGTACAAACACTCCAGCCCTTTAATTCTATCCCACCTTTACCTCCAGAGATTACTACCGCTAGTTGTTTCATATGTATCTCTTTCTTTAATGTATGTTCATGGAAAAATTAGATAGCTAGTAACAGATATATAACAAAATATCCTATATAATAAAGAGGTAATATGCAAATTGACCATCACACCCTCGCACAAGATGGCCACCCCCATGTGGTCACAAGATGGCCACCCCATGTCATCACAAGATGGCCACCCCATGTCATCACAAGATGGCCACCCCCATGTCGTCACAAGATGGCCAACCCCATGTCGTCACAAGATGGCCACCCCCATGTCATCACAAGACGGCCACCATAAGATGACCGACAGGAGAGGGCAGTTGTGGGTAATCAGGCCAGCAGGGGAGGGTAGTTAGGGGTGACCGGGTTGGCAGGGGAGGGAAGTTGGGGGCCATCAGGCCAGCAGGGGAGGGTAGTTAGGTGTGACTGGGCTGGAAGGGGAGGGAAGTTGGGGGCCATCAGGCCAGCAGGGGAGGGTAGTTAAGTGTGACCGGGCTGGCAGGGGAGCAGTTAGGCATTGATCAGGCTGGCAGGGGAGTGGTTGGGGGGTGATCAGGCTGGCAGGCAGAAGCGGTTAGGGCAGCCGTGGGCAAACTACAGCCCGCGGGCCGGATCCAGCCGGTTTGAAATGAATAAAACTAAAAAAAAAAAAAGACCGTACCCTTTTATGTAATGATGTTTACTTTGAATTTATATTAGTTCACACAAACACTCCATCCATGTTTTTGTTCTGGCCCTCTGGTCCAGTTTAAGAACCCATTGTGGCCCTCGAGTCAAAAAGTTTGCCCACCCATGGGTTAGGGGCAATCAGGCAGGCAGGCAGGTGAGAGGCAGGGAGCCAGCAGTCCTGGATTGTGAGAAGGATGTCCAACTGCTGGTTTAGGCCCAATCCCACCGGCTGTTGGACAACCCCCGAGGGGTCCCAGATTGGAGAGGGGGAAGGCTGGGCTGAGGGACACCCCCCACTCCATTGCACAAATTTTGTGCACCAGGCTTCTAGTAATGATATAATGTAGAAGTTATCCCCCACTCAAAAGAAATCTGCTAAAAAGTTCTACTGCTTCTCATTTATATATGGAATCTTAAATAAAAATAAAAAAGCTCATAGATTCAGAGCATAGAATAAATTGGTAGTTGCCAGAAGGAGGCAATAAGGGATGGACAAAATGGGTTAAAGCATCAAAGGGTATAAACTTCCAGTTGCAAAATAAGTAAATCCTGGGGATGTAGTTTATCACCTGGCTGCTATACTTAACAATACTGTATAATACTGTATTGATTATTTGAAAGTTGCTGAGAGAGTTAATCTTTAAAGTTCTCACAACATGCAAAAGAGTCTGTAAGTATCTATGGTGATAATAACTAAACTGACTGTGGCAATCATTTTGCAATACATGCAAATAGCAAATCATTATGTTGTACACATTTATGTCAATTATACTTCAATTTCAAAAACCTCCTTAGTAACTGCTGTTACGGTCAGGGCATGGACTGTTGAGCCTCACTTTGAAAACAGCAACAAGGTGTAGATGTGTAGTATACATCCATGAGCTTCACTTGGAAAACAGCAACAATTGTTTGACCTGTTCCATATGATGGATCAGATCCTCTTTTTTTTTTTCCCTCTTTTTTTCCATAAACACTATTATTAGTTTATCTTTATCCATTTATGGTAGTATTTTTGTTGCTGCATTTCTTGAAGTGCAACTCCAAAATGACTTTATAAGATTTATTCTCTTACCCTTGTCCCGCAGCTTCAGTGCTGGGGGACAGATATGTGAACCCTCTGCTTTGTGTCTGAGCAGCATCAGAGTGACTTTCGCTCCAGAATAAAATGCGTGTTTGTCAGTACCTATTTCTTATGTCATTTTTGAACAGTAGATATAACTAACTTTTAAAAATAGAATTTTATTATGTTATCAAAACATATTTAGCATATTTAACAAACATTTGTATACAGTTTCATTACTCATTTTTCTATTTAGTTCTATATCATATTCATATTCATGTGTAAGAATTCTTGATTTAGTAGAGAAGTTATCATGTGACCTGTTCATAATCTTCAAATATATTTCCCCAATCCATATTTTATCATTAGACATTATTTATAGTTCTCCTCAGCTTTGTTTTTGTAATCAAGTCTACCAATTATTTTCTTAGAATATGCTATATTACTTGATTGTTTTTTTTACTATCTCTACTCAAAGATTGTAAAATATATTATAATTTTAAAAATATTTATTAATATTGGTTCCCTTTTTCATTAGATTTTGTATGTGAACATTAGGTTGTATGATTATTTTATTTTTTCAAATCATATAGTAAATTGCTAAATCACATCCATTTAGTTTATTCTTTTCTCTCTGCATTGACATACTTCTATTGTTTTTTTAAAAATATGTTTTTATTAATTTCAGATAGAGGGAAGGAGAGGGAGAGAGAGGGATAGAAACATCAATGATGACAGAGAATCAGTGATTGGCTGCCTCCTGCATGCCCCCTACTGGGGATCTAGCCTGTAACCTCCCAGGCATGTGCCCTGACTGGGAATCAAACCATAACCTCCTGGTTCATGGGTCAACACTCAACCACTGGGCCACAGTGGCTGAGCGACAGATTATTACAGATCTGACTTTATTTCTGTACTCTATTCTGTTGCAATTTTCTATTTGTCAACCATGTTTCCATATCAAACTTTTAATTACAGTAGCTTCATTTGTTTACTCATCTGCTTCTAGATTTCAATTCTTAATAGCTTTAAATTCTCACAAGGAAGAACTCTTCTTTCTCATCTTTTTGGTCCTCGTTTGTCATAGTGCTGACACACAGATATTATATCTAAATTATTATCTAATTATTGTCAACTTGAAACTCTATTGCTCCGTGAATCTTGTGATGTTTCATGTTGGATAATGACTTCAAAAATACTTTTAATACCACAACTATTTATTGAATGTGTGCTGTGTGCAAGAAACTGTATTAACTATAGAAAACGCAAAAAATAATCTGTCCTTAAAGAACTCTCATGCTAGCATGGCAAGCATTAGTTCATGTAAGTAAGAATAAATAAGTGTGATATGAGACCATAGGAAGAGTGATTTGAAGGAAACATAATGTGGCAAAAGGAGAAACAGTAGTGAAGTTATCTCAGTTACTGAAAAAAGTTGTTTATATATAAATATAAAGTATAAATAGTATATTATATATATATATATATATATATATATATATATATATATATATATAGTCATCTTGACTGACAAGCTACCCAAGTGAATATAAAATGAAAAATGCATATAAATCTTCTGAAGAATTCCTTTGACCAAAATCCTAATCTCTACAGAGTTATTGAATCCTTGTGTCTCATGGGACACCATCACCCAACAGACTGTCACCATCCACCCTTTCCCTGATGCACACAAACATCCCATCCTTCTGTAAATTTCATCCTTCATGTCTCAGCTCCTACTTCTCTGCAAAACTTCTCCCATCCCTCAGGCCCTGGTTTGGTTCTCTGAATTTCTGTTCCTACAATTTAGCCATAGTCACATTTCACTTCATAGCATTCACCATGCTGCTATATCTGCTCCATGAAAAATAGCAACTATTAATGGCATCCCTAGGTTTATTAGTTACCTATTGTTGCATAACAAATTACCACAAATATAGCAACTTAACACATTATTGCTCAGTTTCTGTGGGTCAAGTGTATTAGCCCAAGTTAGATGGGTCCTCTTTTCAGAGTCTCTTACAAGGTTGTAATTAAAGTGTTAGGGTTGGAGGCTCATTAAAAACTAAGATGGGGAAGGAACAGCTTCTAAGCTCACATAACTGTTAATAGAATTCAGTTCTTCACCCCTTATTACGTGGAAGCCACCCTCAGATTTTTACCATGTGAGTCTGTCCAAGATAGCTACTTTCTTAAAGTGCTAAGCTGGGCCAGTGTGGCTCAGCTTGCTGATTGACCTATGAAACAGGAGGTCACAGTTCAATTCCTGTCAGGGCACATGCCAAGGTTCTAGGCTTGATTCCCAGTAGGGGGCGTGCAGGAGGCAGCCAATCCATGATTCTCCTTCATCATTGATGTTTCTCTCTCTCCCTTCCTCTCTGAAATTAATAAAAATATATATATTTTTAAAAATGCTCAAACTAAGAAGACGATAGTTTGTTAGCAAGATGGAAGTTACAATCTTTTGTAACATAATTACGGAAGTGACATCTCATCGCCTTTGCCATGTTCTGTTGGTTAGAAGCAAGTTATGGGTCCATCCACACTCAAGGGAAAAAATTACACAAGGTGTGGATCATTGCAACCAATTTAGAGTATGGCCAGCATAGTAGGGCCTGGCACTGTGCTATCACAAAGTAGGTATTGAAATAGTAACTGCCAAATGAGTGAGTCATTCATTGAATGGGTACGATATGTGGAGACTACCCTACAGAAATATGCAGAAAATCCCCTACATTAGCATAAGATAATAGATTAGTTTGTTTCACTATAATCATGAAATTCTTTTCTGACTGGATTATTTTACTTTCTTACTCTCCATTTTTTATTAGTTTTCAAAACAGTTTTTAAACACGTGGCCAATTTAGCTAAAAAGTAGGGACATAAGAAAGAAAACCAAACCATTAAAATAAACTGAATTAATTTAGGAAAATTACTGTAAATAATTTTGTTTAAAATACAGATGCATCTGTGTTTATCTAATATTTTGAATCTGCATGGTAAATAGAACCTGTGTCCAGAGCAATGAATACATTGCCATAGCTATTGCAGAATCTCTTATTTACATTATTTCATCATAGATTTTGTTCAGCCTCTTGAATTATGACTTTAATGGTTCACACTAAAACTATTTCATGTAGTGAAATTGATTTCATTGAATTTTATAACAGGAAACACTTTTGACTTCCAATAAAAAAGAAATGAAATAGATAATATCATCCTTGCAAATTCTGTCTAAACAGAAAGACAGAATTGGGGAGTAATTCTGTAATAAAGAGAACAGTATTAAATTCTGTTTCCCTCCCTATTTCACCTATTAGACATCTGAACATTTTTTAACCATAATTTTAGATTCTTCTAAACCATGGATAAAAGGCCAAACTAAGTTGAAGAGGTGGTTACATAAATATAGTTAATGATCTCTGCCATATATATAATACCTAATATTACAATGCAGTATTCCTGGAGCCATACGTTCACTGTTTCCAAGGATAAATAAACTCTTTTCAAAAGTGTATTGTAAATGGGTTAATGTCTGCAAAAGGTTAAAAACATCAAACTCTGAAATACCATGACCTGACATTAATGACCCAATAATAGGTTGACATTTGCAATTCTTTTTGGGGGGCTAATGGCCCACCATATGCAAAGATCAGCTTCTGCATTTAGCTCCTTATCTCAAAGGAAAAAATATGAGTAATAATAGTACAAGGGAGGTTAATAGCAGGTACAAGCCTAGCATAGCTTTTTCAGTCTGTTTAGGAAATGCACTGAGAATTGCTGTCAACTTGACTGGGGAGGGGAAAGGAAGGATAGATCCATATGGGAGGCATCACTCTTCTTCCCGTGTGTGTGTATGTGTGAAGGTGGTTTGCAAGGTTACCTGGACTGATGCAACATAAAGCTGAAATTTGCATGTCAAAGCTTTGTTCCTTTTGCAACATACTGCTATACAAATCATTGGCCCTGGGGTTTAAATTTCACAGATGTCTAAGCTCATTTAAAAATTATAGTGCAATAATTTGTGATCCACAGTGCACCTAATCATTCTGATTTTAAAGAATGTTTTGTTTTGCCATCATACTTTGGTCTTACCATCTAAAATTCTCATTTTTCATAGCCTTCCTCAGTTTTTCCTTTGAAAGTTAATGCATTCTTTGACAAGAAAATTCTTCTTTGGGGCCATTATATTATTACTAAACTTAAAAGATTAAAATATACATTCATGTTTAAAATCACAATGAAAAATAAATTAGCATAAATCTAACCATTATATTTTTCTGGGCCCCTGGGAAAATAAAAAGGTGACTCATCATTGCTAGTTCTCTGTCCTTGTTACTGATTATCATCTCAACTACCTACTAGTTTTCAGAACACATTACAACGTATTTTGCTCTATGAGCTATTTCATAAGAACTGATAGCTTTACATAAGTAGAAAATATCCTAATATCGGCAATGTTGGCTCTTGGTTCTTCAGTTCAGCAAAGAAGGAATTTAGAGCCAGGGACTCTAGTACAGGAGGAAGCTTCTTTAGCATACAAAGCAAAACTACACTTGAGGAGAAGATTCAAGCAGGCTGCTCAGAGATCTGCCCTGGCCTTTTAGAAAGAGAGTCATAGATCCAGAAGAAGTGGGCCAGCTGGGTTGTGTAGACTCAGGAACAAGTTACAGAGGCAAAAGAAAGGCCCTTGGAGACAGGTTCAGGAGATGAACCCCAGGACAAACTGCTTTTGTCTGGGATGAGCTGCCACTGCCCTCTGCTCCTCGGAATGCAAGTCTTATGGGGATCCTGAGAACTTAGGAGAAAGAAGGCAAAGATAAATGCCTGAAGAAAGAAGGTGTGGCATATTCTACAGAGAGAACATGCACTAGATCTTTTGTATTAAGGGTTTTTATGTGTTTTCTAAAGGCAGAAGTTTTAGCAGAGATCTCAGGGAAGGATCTCAATAGAATATTCATCAGCTTTCCAAGTGTGTCCTTTCAGTATGCTGATTCATCAAAATGAGTGTATAGGGTCAGGATCAGGGTCTCTACTGAGTGATTGGTGATAGGTTATGGGTCATTGGTCATTGCATGTAGTCCTGATGTCAGCTATGGCATAGCTTCCCTGGGTTTTGTTCCTTTTCTAGGCCTGGTGCTGAAATAAACTGAGGCTAGATGTTATCTCTAGTTTGATCAAAACTCTGTCTCTGTGGTCAAAAGACTTGAGGCTTTGTTCCTAAGCTTATTTAATGCTGATCAGAACTTCATTGTCCTGAGGGCTTAATGCTTAAGGGGGTAGTTGTGTAATGGAGAAGGAGGCAGGTAAGTTAAGGTGCTGGATGAGGCGGTTTGAGTCAGCTATCTGTCTCAGTTTCCCCATTTCACTTGCCAAGAAATTTTCCTAGCATCTTCCTATCCTGCCTCACTAAGATGCAATGACACAATCCTATATAATAAAGAGGTAATATGCAAATTGACCATAACACCTTGCACAAGATGGCTGCCCCCATGTGGTCACAAGATGGCCACCACAAGATGGCCATCAAGGGAGGGCAGTTGGGGGTGACCGGCTGGCAGGGGAGGGAAGTTGGGTCAATTGGGCTGGCAGGGGAGTGGTTAGAGGGTGATCAATCTGGCAGGCAGAGTGGTTAGGGGCAATCAGGCAGGCAGGCAGGTAGGAGAGCAGTTGGGAGCCAGCAGTCCTGGATTGTGAGAGGGATGGCCGACTGCCAGTTTAGGCCTGATCCCACAGGCCGGCAGTCGAACATCCCCTGGGGGGTCCCAGATTGGAGAGGGTGCAGGCTCGGCTGAGGGACAACCCCCCTTCCAGTGCACGACTTTCATGCACCAGGCCTCTAGTAGGCTTATAATGACTCACTAAGATTATATCTAGTAACTTTGCCATAAATTAACATCTTCATTGAATTGAGTTACATGATAAAAATTTAGTATGAAGTTACCAGAAAATAATTATAAATTATGAAACAAGTAGAAATTTAATCATCCTAACTAGGTGTACATTTATAGGATTATTTTAGTACAAAATATAAACATCTGAAGAGTTAACTTCATTTTTAGTCATTTTTACTTTACACCAAATCTATGAGAAATGCTAACCCAACATTTTGGTGCTTACAATATTGTGCTTAGTTACAATTATGCCTGGTTGATTCCATGTTTCAACTTTTGCCTTTTTTTAATTATCAAATAAGATGGAAACAGCTTCTGTTTCATATTTTCCAAAGCTGTACATTTTTTCAAGAGAGTAGTGAATGAACATGCACCATGGGTCTAGAAACACTTAACAGCTTGATTGACCTTGGGAAAAAGAAAAGGTGGCAAAGTGATTGCAATGAAATTTCATGGGGGGAAATACAGAAATTAATTTTAAAATATGTCACTGATCTAATAATCATTTAGTATATAATATTAAGTAATAATGATTTATTAGAATATGTTAAAAATACAATTGTATTTCTATTTGTTGCATAATTACAAATCTGGATTATTTTTCAAGGTCAAATATTAGGATGGCATATGGTCAGTTAAAGGGCTTAATTATACATCACTTATTATTTTGCCCAAATGTTGAAAACACCTCCCCAAATTCCAGAACACATGTAAATTAATGAATGACTCTCTCTTGTTGCTAATAAGATGCCCAATAGAAAACTTTCAGAATACATTAAAATTCAGTGCTAACATTTTCTGAACTTCTTTCAGTTTATGGTGGCTACTGTAAAATTAAATGGTCAAAACTTTTTATATTCAAAAACAGGTTGTTCAAAATTTTGATCACAAAAATGGCATCATTTATATATTTTTTAATAGTGAAGAATATTCAATCAATAGGTAGTTCATGAACACCTGCTACATCAAGTATAGGCATATATGGAGAATACACATTTACTGTTGGTTTGATATTAAGACACTAGAAAAAGCCATACGTTCTTATTTTAGTATGGTGCCTACCTACTATTTCATTAAAACTAAGAGCATATGGAGTAATAGTAAGTAAATAGATGTAGGCCAATAAATAGGATGAAAACTTTTATTTGAGAAAACATCTGGAATTTCAGAGGACATCTATCTGGAGTTAGTCAAAGATCCTAGTGCTCTCAAAATTGAAAGATGCAAATATTACACTCTTGATTTTTAAAATACAAATTTATTTTTGCGGATTGAAATTATCTACATAAATAATCATATCATCTGTAAATAGAGATGTTTTATTACTTCTCTTCCAATTTGGGTTCTTTTTTTTCTTGTCTAATTACTCTAGACAGGACTTCCAGTACAATGTTAAGTATCAGAGGTGAAAGTGGGAATCTTTGTCTAGTTCCTGATTTTAGAAGCAAAGCTTTCATGGAATATGCTCTGTGTTATTTTTGTTGTTGTTATTGTTTTTAATCATAAAAGACTAGAGGCCCGGTGCACAAAAATTTGTGCACTCGTGGGGGGAGGGGGCCCTCAGCCCAACCTGTGCCCTCTCGCAGTCTGGGATCCCTCGGGGGATGACCACCTGCTGGCTTAGGCCTGCTTCCCTGGGGATTGAGCCTAAGCTGGCAATCAGACATCCTTCTGGCAGCCCAGCAGCCCTTGGGGGATGTCCACTTGCCAGCGGGGAGCAGACCTAAGCTACAGTTGGGCATCCTTAGTGCTGCTGAGGAGGCAGGAGAGGCTCCCACCACCACCGCTGTACTGGCAGCCATCAGCCTGGCTTGTGGCTGAGCAGAGCTCCCCCATGTGGGAGCGCACTGACCACCAGAGGGCAGCTCCTGCATTGAGCATCTGCCCCCTGGTGGTTGGTGTGTGTCATAGTGACCAGTCATTCCCAGTCTTTCTGCTGTTAGGGTCAGTTTGCATATTACCCTTTCACTATATAGGATAGAGGCCTGGAGCACGGGTGGGGGCTGGCTGGTTTGCCATGAAGGGTGTCCCAGATCAGGGTGTGGATCCCACTTGGGTGCCTGGCCAGCCTGGGTGAGGGACTGATGGCTATTTGCAGCTGGTCACACCCCCTTCGGGGGGGGGGGTCCCCACTGGGGTGCTTGGCTAGACTGAATGAGGGGCTGATGGCTGTTTTCAGACTGGCCACACCCCCTTTAGGGTGGGGGTTCCCACTGGGGTGCCTGGCCAGTCTGGGTGAGGGGCTGAGGGCCATTTTAAGGCTGGCCGGTGACTGAAGCTCCCAGCCTCTCTTTTTCTTTCTTTTTTTTTTTTATTCTGGGATTTATTTACCTTCTATAATTGAAACTTTGTTGTTGTCACTGGAGCTGAGAGCTGTTCACTCCAACTCTGAGGCCACAGCCTGCTGAAAGCAGGTATCTGGGGTTTGTTTAGCTTCTATAATTGAAACGTTGTTGCTTTCGGAGCTCAGAGCCGGGCCGCAGAAGGCGGGGAACCTTGGTTTCCTTCATCACTGGAGCAAGCAAGTCTCCTGCTCACTTCAGCTGCATGGCTGTCGGCCGCCAACTTTGTGGCGGTTAATTTGAATATCGCCCTGATTAGCCAATGGGAAGCGTAGCGAAGTTATGGTTAATTACCCTTTTTGTCTTTTATTAGATAGGATGTTGAATTTTGTCAGTTAGTATTTCTGTATCTATTGAGATGATCATTTGTGTCATTTATTTATTTATTTATTTATTTATTTATTTATGTGTGTGTGTGTTTGTTTTACTTTGTTCTGTAAATACGACGTTAATCGTTTGTACTGATTCAGCCTATCAGGAAAGGATGTTGAGACTGGAGCAGACTTTGTGGTTTCTATTATGATGCAAGACACTCTTCTGCAATATTCATCAGGAAACTTTGAAGAGGTGTATGTTTATTATTCATAAAACCTGTACATTATGTAGGACAACTAGAGACATACAGCAAAGTCACAGGTAAAGAGAGAAAGTTCACTTGAGCCTGGTATTTTGTTTCTATTGGGGTAAAAGGTGGGGGCCTAGGCTTTTAAGAGCTCATACTCCATTGTTGTTTAAGAAAAACTTTCTTAAAGACAAGTCTACATGTATGTTGTAATTAATAATTGATTGTTCAACATATGTGTAGCTATTGCTATAAAACTGTAGACAGTATACTCCAGATGAGCAATCTAAACCTGTATTGTACCCTAATTTTTACTAGAAAATGGATTTGACTTGTATTAATTTTGACTTACAGCAATTTTCCATGAATGTTAATCATGATTAATGTGAGAAATCTCTTTACTTTGCATACATGCTGATTACAATAATTTTTTAGCAATCTTTTTTGGAATTTACATTTAATAAACTGTGAGTCTGAATTTGAAAATCTCTTAATTTAATCTGAAGTTTAAAACAATTTATATAATTTTGTAATCCAGTTTTTAAATTGTTACAGCATTATAGCATATTTTAAATGAAAACACAAGTTTGAAATGTGTGATATGTATCACTGCAACTCTTAAAATGCTTTACAGTATTTTTTCTTTGTCTCACAACTTATGACAGAGATCTTTATGAATTTCTATTTGAATGGTCTTAGTTTAAAACTTCAAAATATCCCACGTGATAAGCCATGGGTTATCTTAATCAGTTTCTGGAGTAAAGAAAATCTCTTGACAGCAGATGATATACTTAGGAGCAAGCCTTTGGTGGTTCATTATATATTCAGAGAAAGGTGAAACACTAGGATGATTATCCAGATTTTCAAAGGAGGAGTGAGTATGAATAATGACTGTAATTAACGTTCAAATTTATAAATGTCAGTTTCCAATGTGAACAGTTTCTTTTAAATGAAAGTACTGAAATCTCAGAATAATCTTATGAATTGTCATATATATTTGTTATAACAAAAGTCGTATATATTTGTTATAACAAAAGTACCTTTTTAGATGGTGTAAAAACAATTAAATATTTAATAAACATAGCATAAATTTATATAAAGTGATTTTTTCTTTCCTTCAGATCTATAATATAAATGATTATTTCCAAAACCTGAAAAAAGAAAAAAAAAATACTATTCTAGTTTAAAACATCAAGTAGTCACTTCTGTTTTCATTTTATGTATCTCAAATTATGCACACATTTTAACTTACTAAGAGGTCATTAGTAATGATTGTTTTAAAGCTAGTTGTTTTGGAGAATATGTGTCTTTAACTATTGCATAAGTAGGAAAAACTTCTAAGCTGTTATATTGTATCATTTGTATGCTATGTAAATTATATAATCAGCCTGAGGCTTGTGAAAAAGCAGGTTTGTGAAATTGACTTTCTGCTAGGAGTGCTCCTCCTCCCTTAATTTGCCCACCCTGGAACCAGATTTTATAGTACAATAACATTTCTAACAATACCTGGAAATTTGCTGAGTTAAGCATTAGCAAAAGTAGTAAGGTCCTAATAGAAAGATTTTGGTTCTCTTCACTAAAAATGTTAAAAGATGGATTATTGCATAATAGGCTTGTCATTACAGTTTTAACAGCAATAAAAAGAAAAAGTCTGTGATTCTCCTTTTGCTGCAGCAGTAACCTGGTAGTACATAGTATCAGGAAAGGGAGAGAGAGTACAGTGCACTAAACACAAGCCACTAATGGAGTCAACTTGTCTGGAAATAATCACCCCTGTTCTCCACACTCTCCCCCCTCCCCAATCCCCAGCCTTTATTCTTACTCTGGAGAAAATATTGCAACTCAGGACAGTAAGGGTTCTTCTGTAGATACAAAATGAGCATTTACTGCTGAGAACTTCAGTTTTTTTCAGCATCATAGATTATGTAATCATCTTCTAGACAGAAGTCAAGCATGGGCTAATCTTGGAAACATGGACACTTTAGAATTCCTATTGTTTAAATAGGAGGATAGCCTGTGCCACAACATGTAAACATATTTCTGGGAGTCTAGTTAAATTTGTAGGTTATATCAATGTGTGGAAGATAGGCACTAAAATATGTTAAGATACAGTAGCAAGAAAATTGTCTTAAAGTGAACTTGGTTTCTTATAAAATACTGATTCTTCATTCAGTAATTTTAGAACTTAGTACATGTTGTTTAATCTACATATACAACTTAGTCTATTCACTTACAAAGTCAGCATAATGCATTTACTAGTCTATCAAATTGTGTTAAGGAATCTTTGTCTAAAATGGCCATAACTCCAAAGTGTTTCATAAAGAGATGTATGAGTTTAAGATGATGTTGCTATTATTAATGATGTGATTATAGCTTAAATTTATTCATTTTAACTGAATCTTAAGACAATCGAATTTATATTGTACAGTAGTGGAACAGATCTCTTGTGTGTGTGTGTGTGTGTGTGTGTGTGTGTGTAGTTTTATATTTAACTAGAGGCCTGGTGCACAAAATTGTGCATGGGTGGGGTTCCTTGGCCTGGTCAGTGATTGCGGCTCACTGGGGCTGGGTCAGTGGGGCTGAGGTGGTAGGGAAGAGAAACCAGAGGAGGCTAGCTGTGGGAGCACACTGACCACCAGGAGACAGCTCCTGGGTTGAGCATCTGCTCACTGGTGGTCAGTGCATGTCATAGCGACTGGTCTACTGAAAATTCTGGTTATTCTGGTCGTTTGGTGATAACGGTTGTTTAGGCTTTTATATATATACTAGAGGCCCGGTGCACAAAAATTTGTGCACTCGGGGGGGAAGGGGGTCACTCAGCTTGGCCTGTGCCCTCTAGCAGTCTGGGACCCCTTGGGAGATAACGACCTGCTGGCTTAGGCCTGCTCCCAGGTGGCAGAGGGCAGGCCCAATCCCTAGGTGCAGCCCCTGGTCGAGCTCAGAGCAGGGATGATTGGAGAGTTGGGGTGCCACGCCCTGTCGTGCACAGAGCAGGGCGGATTGGGAAGTTGCAATGCCACCCTCAGTCACGGTCAGGATAGGGGGGTTGGGACACTGCCCCCGGTCACACTAAAGGCAGGGTCAATGGGGAGGTTGCAGCGCCACCCCCTGTCACTCACAGAACAGGGCACATCAGGGGGGTTGGGGCTACGTACCCTGTCACACACAGAGCAGGGTCAATCAGGGGCTTGAGGAGCTCACCCCTGTCACTCACAGAGTAGGGCCGATCAGGGGGTTGGGGCACCGCAGCCTGTCACACACAGAGCCACAGGGTGATCAGGGGGTTGGGGAGCTCGCCCCTATCAGGCATAGAGTAGGGCTGATCAGGGGGTTGGGATGCCTTCCCCTGTCACGAACAGAGCAGGGCGGATAGGGAGGTTGTGGCCCCACCCCCTGTCACACACAGAGCCGCAGGCCAATCAGGGGGTTTGGGCGCTGCCCCCTGTCATGCTGATCCCGGTGCCGGGAGGCATACTACCCTTTTACTATATAGGATAGTGGCCTGGTGCACGGGTGGGGGCCGGCTGGTTTGCCCTGAAGGGTGTCCTGGATCAGGGTGGGGTCCCCACTGGGGTGCCTGGCCAGCCTGGATGAGGGGATGATGGCTGTTTGCAGCTGGTCACACACCCTTCAGGGTGGGGGTCCCCACTGGGGTGCCTGGCCAGTCTGGGTGAGGGGCTGAGGGCTGTTTTCAGGCTGGCGGGTGACTGAAGTTCCCAACCGCTCCTTTTTTTCTTTTTTTTTTTTTTATTCTGAGCCAGCTTTAGCTCTAAGGCTTGGCTCCAGCTCTTAGGCCTCGGCTGCTGAAAGCAGATATCTGGTTTGTTTAGGTTCTATATTCGAAACACTGTTTCAACTCCAGCTCTGAGATCCCGGCTGGCTGAAAGCAGGTTTGTGGGGTTTTGTTTAGCTTCTGTATTTGTAACAATGTTTCAAACTGCAAGCTCAGAGGCCGGCAGCGTCAGGCGGGGAACGTTGGAGTCCTCCGTCACTGAAGTAAGCAAGCCTCCTGTTCGCTTCAAGCTGCCTGGCTGCTGGCCGCCATCTTGGCTGGCAGTTAATTTGCATATTGCCCTGATTGGCCAATGGGAAGGGTAGCAGACGTATGGCTAATTACCATGTTTCTCTTTTATTAGGTAGGACTAGAGGCCTGTTGCATGAAGAGATTCGTGCAATAGGCCTTCCTTTTCCTTGGCTGCTGGCACCAGTTTGCCTCTGGCACCCAGGAACCAGGCCTTTGCTCTGGCCAGGCTCTGGCCGGAGCTGGCCCCAGGGCCATCCTGCTTCACTCTGCCGGCCCCGGGGCTGTCTGTCTTCGCTGCTCTGGTCACGGGGCCATCAGGCTTCGCTCAGCCGCTGGGCTCCTACGTATGCAAATCAACCTCCATCTTTGTTAGGTTAATTTGCATACTTTCCTGATTGACTGGTTAGTGTAGCAAAGGTACGGTCAATTTACATGTTTGTCTATTATTAGGTTAGATTATGTAGTTATAAATTTTTGTAATTATGTCTATATTATCAATACATTATAATATACTAGGTATATCAGTTAATAATGCTGATTTTGTAATCAAAGAAAACAAGATAATTTCAAGAGAAACATCAAAAGTGCTTTATTCAATGTAATGTCCATAGCTAGCTACACATTTCCCCCATCTTTCAGATAATGTGTGGATACTGTCCCAATAGATCTTTTCTTGTTTTGAGGCAAACCATTCAGAGACCCAATTTTCCACTTCTTCGTTTGTTTTGAAGTGCTGCTCAGAAAGTGTGTGTACCATTGATCGGAATGAGTGGTAATCTGAAGGAGCAAGGTCTGGTGAATACAGTGGGTGGGTTAATATTTCCCAGGAAAGATCTTTTAACGTGTTTTTAAGTTGTTTTGAAGTGTGTGATAGTGCATTATCATGAGGGAAAATTACTTTGCGGTGTCTTCTGGCACATTCTAGTCTTTTCACGATCAAAGTGTGGTTCAAATTGATTATTTGTTGTCAGTAGTACTCAGTATTAACAATTTCACCTGGTTTTAGAAGCTCACAATTCACCACACCATCCTGATCCCACCAAACACAGAGCATTGTTTTCTTTCTGAAGTGATTTGTCCTTGCAGTCGATGTTGATGGTTGACCTGGAGCAACCCAAGATTTTGTGCATTTGGGATTCTCAAAATAAATCCACTTTTCATCACCAGTCATAATCTGATGCAAAAAAGGCTTTCGTTCTGTTGAAGCAACATTTTACTGATGAGTTTTCGGTTTTTTGTTTGTCTTTTGTTCAGTTGATGTGGCACCCATTTTCCTTCCTTTAAATCTTTCCCATTGCTTATAAACAATTGGAATTTGTTTGCTGAGCAACGTTTAATCTTTCTGCAAGTTGTTTTGAGTTTGACATGCATCTTCATCCAATAATGCTTGTAATTGCTGGTCTTCAAACTTTTTCAGTTGGCCTGGACGTTCTTTGTCTTTTACATCGAAATCATCACTTTTAAAGCATTTAAATCAGCGCTCACAAGTATCTTGAGATGGAGCATGTTCACCATAAGCTTCCCGAAGTATGCAGCCCCACTTTTCTTCAAAATAAAGTAATGAATTAAAAGTTCCCACAAATACTCTTTTTTTTTTGTATGAAACTCGACATTTTTAAGCATAAAAATATCTATGATGTTAACACCTTCAACAAATTTGACATATGAAGTTTTGAAGCTTGTTGTCAATACAACAAAATAACATATATATCATACTGCATATATATCAACATATGTGTAACTCCATCTATTGAAAAAAATCTGCATTATTAACTGGTACACCTAGCACGTAGACATATTTACATATATATGAATACATATGAATTTTAGCCCTAGTAAAGTAGTATTCCATATTTCAGTCTTCCATTTAAAACATTGCAAGTGTAATGTTGATATTAATATTATCCCTTTAATTAATGTTGCATTTAATATTTGTGCCCCCCCCCCCAATATGTTGTTAGAAGACATGCCAGATAGTATCCATAGGTAAAATGATGAAGTGCCAGAATTTTTTATATAGATTTTTAAAGTTTTTCTGTGCACATGAATGAAATGTCAGTATAATTGCTAAAGTGGAAATTATGAAATCAACTGGTGCCCTTGGACATAACCCAAATGCAAAACAAAGCTCATTTTGTTACAGTAGTTTTGCGTTCAAGGAAAGAAGGTAGCAAACCAAAAGTCAGCAGAATCACCTTTTAAACTGAGTATGCATTTATTTTTATTACTAGGGGCCTGGTGCATGAAATTCGTGCACTGGGTGTGTGTGTGTGGGGGGGGGGAGAGTGTCCCTCAGCCCAGCCTGCCCCCTCTCACATACTGGGAGCCCTCAGGCGTTGACCCCCATCACCCTCCGATCGCCTGATCGGCCCCTTGCCCAGGCCTGACGCCTCCGCCAGAGGTGTCAGGCTTGGACAGGGTCCCCCCATCTCCCCCCAATCACTGGCTCTGGCCCCCACCCAGGCCTGAGGCCTCTGGCCCAGGAATCATGCCTGGGCAGGGGACCCCCATCTCCCTCTGATCGCTTGCTCCACCCCCCACCCAAGCCTGACGCCTCTGACCCAGGCTTCAGGCCTGGGCAAGGGGACCATCATATCCCCCCAACCCCCGGCTCCACCCCCCACCCAGGCCTGATGCCTCAGCCAGAGGAGTTGACCCTCATCACCCTCTGATCACCAATCACCGGATCGGCCCCTTGACCAGGCCTGAAGCCTCCGGCAGAGGTGTCAGGCCTGGGCAGGGGACCCCCAGACCCCCATGGTTGCAGGCTCCACCCCTGCCCAGGCCTAATGCCTCTGGCCTAGGCGTCTGGCCCAGGCAGCGGGGACCTGCAGTGGCAGCGGGGGGCGCCGCGATCGTGGGCTTCGTTTTAGGCCCAGGCAAGGGACCCCTAGCTCCTGGGACTGCCAGCTTCGACCGTGCCCAGCTCCCATCGCTGGCTCCACCCCTACTTCCTGCTATCACTGGCCAGGGCGGAAAAGGCACCTGATTCTCCGATCATGGCTGGGGGGCAGGGCAAAGGCGGCCCCAGGTTTTCCGATCACTTAGCTCCCCCCTGGGTTTCCGATCACTGTCAGTGGCAGGGGGCTTCTTCCTGCTTTCCCTTTCGCCTCCCTGCATTGTGCCTACATATGCAAATTAGCCGCCATCTTGTTGGCAGTTAACTGCCAATCTTAGTTGGCAGTTAACTGCCAATCTTAGTTGGCAGTTAATTTGCATATAGCCCTGATTAGCCAATGAAAACGGTATCACTGTACGCCAATTACCATTTTTCTCTTTTATTAGTGTAGATATCTTTTGTATTAGTAACTTCTCTACGGGACTACCTACCTCTTTAGAATTGATTACATTTAGTATATGAGAAAATCTACTGTTTTATCTTGATTATAATATCTCCCACTTTTGGTGGATAGGAATAGTTAGTGAGTATATTATCTTGTTAGCATTTTATAATATTTGGCCAACTGTGTATTTATGCTATGTAACACTACCTGGACTGTTACCTCTTTATGTCTTAAATTCAAAGCATCTTGATTCTGCAGAATTACAGTGGTTTTCAAAACCATTCTGTTTCCTTAAGAACTCCGTTTCATCTCTTTCAATTTTCTCTCTTGAAGTAAAACCCTAGCTTCTTTAGTCTAATGGAAGATCAAAGTAATGAAGAGAAAGATAATTTTTATGCCTATCTCTTCTACATATTCTATTTTCAAAGCCATCATTCTTGTTATCCAAAGTTACCCTTTCATTTTTGATCTAGATTCTAGAACATATTTTCATCTTTATTAGCTCTTACATACAGATACTAGATCATGTCTCAGGGAGAGATGGGATAGAGCGATACAGCACAGAGCTGTCGGGGTTGGGGGACAACTGAAGTTGGGATTATTTGCTTCTTCTTGTCAAGGAAGGCAGAAACATCAAGCCAAAGTCTTAGTGACAGTACAAAGGAAGCTTCAACATTATACTTGTTGGAGAATTTAAGTCCATCACTATAACTAATAAGTTTCAATGTAGACCAGTTAAAAGCAAGTGCAGAATATCTAGTTCTGAAATAGTTCAAACTCAAAGAATTCAAACATGATGAGTGGGAATGAGCAGATGTTAGTATTCCAAATGGAGAGGTCCTCATTGTAGAATTTGTAATCAATATTACAATTTTAAGAAACATGAATCTAAGTGACCAGATAGACTAGCCATCAGGAAGACAGGCCATCAGAGAACATTAACAAGGGGGGCGGGGGCAGGGGCGGGTAGGGACCAACAGTTAGGTCACTGGTGATTGACCAGATTCTGGCTATCAAAGATTCTGTACTGAATGGTCAGCATTGTCCAAACACAAACAGAGAACAGCTGGTCAGCCAGGACCTGACGTCATACCAGGGTCATCATGCACAAAGAATCAGAACCCAGAAAACAAATGATTAGGAAGTGATAGATACCCACATAGTGCTTGCTATCGTATTGAATAAACTTATCCTACAAATAGTTGTTCACTTTGTGGCACACCCTAGGGCCACACCAGTGAGAGAGCAGATTCCTCAGTCTCAGTGACACACAAACTAGGGGTGTGAGCACATAAATATATAATTTCATAACAGTGAAAAAACCCTTATAGAAGAGAAGACTTTTTTAACATGCTAAGATATACCTGTATCAGCCTCTCCATATGTTCCATTCTATTATTTACTGTTGTGGTATGGTGAATATGTCAATTTAGAGTACTTTTTTGGTCCCATAATGTCTGCAGACCTTGAACCTATAGCTTACAGAATTTACTCCTGTCCTAGATACTAAGTGCTTCAAAAATTTTATGCAAAGGGTTCACACGACCATTTACTTTCAACTAATAGTGTTTCTTGGAACCAAGTTTTTGGAATGTAACAAATAGGTAGACCATTTTATCATCCTTACTAGAGGCCCGGTGCATGAATTCATGCACAAGTGGGGTCCCTCGGCCTGGCCAGCGATTGCAGCCAGCTCGGGGGAGGGGCCGTTGGAGGTTGGCCGGAAGGCCCCACCAACAATTGGGGCAAATCAGGGCCCATTGGGGCTCGATCAGTCAAGGGGTGGAGGGGCCGTGGGAGGTTGGCCAGCCAGGGTAAGGGGCCAAGGAGGTTAGCCAGCCAGCCCCCCTGATCAGGGCCATGTGGGGGCCGGCTGGGGGGAGGGGCCATGTGAGGTTGGCTGTGGGAGCTTACTGACCACTATGGGGCAGCTCCTGTGTTTCATGTCTGCCCCCTGGATGTCAGTACACATCATAGCGACTGGTCAACTAGTCATTCAATTGTAAAGGCTGCTTAGTCTTTTATATATATAGATGGTAGTTCTAGTTTTAAGTATTGTGAAGAGAGTTAGCTCCTACAAATTCTTTCTTTGAGTGGCCAGAAGTAATTGTTTTAAAAATATTTCCAATATGTATATTAAACATGAACATTTAAGTTTATAATTTTCAAAACTTTTAATATTATTTTAAATACATTACTTTAAAAGATTATAATTTTGTGTTGCAACCGTGTATAATTGCAACATGTGTTTCTCTCTCCTTAGATTTTGATTTATTTTCCCACCTGAAATTACACTGAAGTGAGTGAAACAAAATTGATTGTGAGATAGACTTTGTGATCTCAGAAATTCATTTCCAATAGTTGAGATCTCTTTTAAACCATTTTAATGTCCCTAAAAAGGATGTGAAATGAATATAGCCATAATAATTATCTCAAAGGAATATATTTACAAAGAATTTATTTTCAAAGATTTTTTTAAAAAGTATTTGTCTAAGTGAAGTAATTGTAATAGTCAGATAATTTTGTACTGTCAATATCCAATTATTCATGCTAAAGAAGTACCATTGTCACCTATATCAGCCATCCAAGCTACAATGAGTTAATTACAGGGCAAACATGTATCACCATTCTTTAAAACACCCAAGTTATTTAAGTCTAAAAATATGTTCAAAAGAGGTGAGAATCATTAAAATTCACACATCAAATGCATCCAATCAATATATATATATTTTATAAAGTAGATAATATATAGAATCTGAGGATCAAACCCCAAATACCTAATATGACATTAAGGCATTAAGTCAACAAACTGTGTTTTTGTATGCACTGAAAGAGAAGATACCTGTCCCTCAGCCTTTACCTTCATTCAGCACATAGCCTTGGCTGAATCAAAGAGTTATTTTAATATTCTTCCCTTTACATACCATTATCATAGAAACATCATGAGTTAAAACACTAGGTTGCCAAAAATTTAAAACTAACTGCATTTCACTTCAAAAAACACCTTGAAAGAATATCATTCCAAAGCAAATATTGCCAATCTGTCATTTTCTATTTATGTTCACATTTTTTCTAAGAACACATTTACTATATTCTTTGCAATTAGTTATTAAGCACCTATTGTTTTGAGGACCTGATATATGTGATAGAAATCCAAAATTCCCTCAGTTTGGTTTCCAAGTCTTCTTATTCCAAGCCCACTATTTCTTGTCCTGCCATATAATGTCTTGCCCATAGAGTCAGTGAAGAATTTAAGGGACTCATAGCTTTTAGGGTAACCAGAGGTAGTTGGGACAGCAGATCACCCAAGAAGGGCAAAACCCAGTGTTTTAAAGGAGGTACTATCAGTTGTTTCAAGTGATACAGAGACATGGGAAAGTATATGAACTGAAAAGAGAAATGAACTGACCTTATCTATTAATTCTAACTGTGACTTTTAAGGTTGTTTCAAATTGTGAGATTAGAAAGTAATTTGCAAGATGCTATAGAGTAAGTGAGCAGTA
This sequence comes from Myotis nattereri, assembly GCF_964212035.1. Classification (NCBI taxonomy): domain Eukaryota; kingdom Metazoa; phylum Chordata; class Mammalia; order Chiroptera; family Vespertilionidae; genus Myotis; species Myotis nattereri. Next base: position 46,422,504 of record NC_138076.1, on the reverse strand, counting down.
AAAAAGTAAATGAAGTGTGAGTAGGCCTGTTTTACAAAAGATTTGGATTTTATTTTATTTTTGTCAAAAGTAGAAGCCCATTCTAAAAAAAAAAAAGAAAAAAAGAAAAAAAAGAAATCTAGTGTGAAATCCTGAAACTGGCAAGAAGTAGAAGTTGAATTCCTTCCCTCCTCCTCCCTGGATCTCTGGCTCGGTATCTGTTACACATAGATTGCATACTAAAGGCAGACCATCTCTTTGCAATGTTTAACTGGGTAAGAAAGGAGGGAAATAGGAGAAAAAGGAGCACAGAGGAGGTGCTGAGCTGGAAAAGAGTAGAGGAGCTTACAGTGTCTCAGAGATGAGAAAGTCAAGAGAAGGCTTCATGTGGAAGGTGGTGCAATGGAGACTCTACTCAAGTCAGATGAGACCTCCTCACTTCTCTTAAAGCTACTCCTGCGCAGTCTCTGCTCTCCATTCTTGATCTAACAGAAAGCATATAGTGAATGTTGGCCCTTAAGGGCCTTATGCTTGGCAATGATTTTTTTTTTTAAGTTTCACCTTCAACCTGCTGCATTATTATTCTGCACTTGCGGTCAATTGTTCAGAGTCTCTGGGAGCAATTTAGAGGAGCATAACCTAGTTTTCTTTTTGGACAATGATTTTATGGTAAAGAGCAAGAGCCAACATTAATGAAAGAGGAATCTCAGGATATTGAAAATGTTTGCTATTTAGTCAACCTGCCTTATTTTAAAATTTAACTTTTCATAAGAAGGTGAAATTAGACTATTCTTATGAAATACGTGATTGAAAAGTAAAAGTAGTCTAAGAAACATTTGTTCTTTTATTTTAAACAGATATCTCCTCTTTTCCTTATACTCAGAATCGTGTGTTATCCATATCTTTTTTGTTCTTCTTTCTAAAGCTGCTCTTCTTTTTCTGAGGTTTAGACATTTTGATCTTAGCCTAGGGAATCTTTGTTTCCTTAGGCTCAAACTTATATTAAACAAAAATCACACCCCCACCTTACCCCAACCCACCCCACCCCTGAAAAATTAGCCAGAAAGATATTGGGGTGAGGAGGTGAAAATAGGAAACACAGAAAGAACACAGATAAAGAAAACCTAAAATAATAAAATAATATTCCCAAACAATATATATCCCCTAGAGGCCCAGTGCACAAAATTTGTGCATGATAGGGTCCCTAGGCCTGGCCAAAAATCAGGGTCAATCAGGGTCTCTGGCTGCCAGCTGGGGCCTTCCTTCTGGTTGCTGGCCAGGGCCTCCCTTCCCTGGCTGCTGGCTGGGGCCTTCCTTCATTCCATACTGCCCCCTGGTGGTCAGCACACGTCATAGTGAGCGATAGAACTCCTGGTCATCCAGTCGAACTCCCTTGGGGACACTTCGCATATTAGCCTTTTATATATATAGACTAGAGGCACAATGCACGAAATTCGTGCAAGAGTAGGCCTTCCTTCCCCTGGCTGCTGGCACTGGCTTCCCTCTGGCACCTGGGACTCTGGCTTCCCTCTAGCACCTGGGACCCAGGGTTCCTTCACAGCCCCAGCTTCCTCTAGAAAGTCATCTGTTCAAATTAGCATATTATGATTTATTCTAATAAAGAGGGGGTATGCTAATTGACCATCACACCCTCACAAGATGGCAGCACCCACAGCCAATGAAGACGGATTATACTAATTGACTGCCACACCCTCAAAGATGGCAGTGCCCACAGCCACAAGATGGCGGCACCCAGTCCCCTCAGCCCCACTGGGGCAGCAGGCTGCTCCGCAAGCCTGCCTTCAGAATCCCCTAATCCCCTCAGCCCCTCAGCCTCCCATGGCCAGCCTGAGGTGCAGGCAACCCTTGGATGGTGGCTGCCCGGGGCTGGCCCGAGGCACAGGCAAGCCTCAGATGGTGGCTGCCCAGCTGCCCAGGGCCAGCGCAAGGCACAGGCAAGCCTCGGATGGCAGCTTCCCAGCTGCCCAGGGCCGCATGAGGCTCAGGTAACCAGGGCTGGCCAAAGCTTGCACTGCCAGCAGTGGCAGCAGAAGAGGTGTGATGGGGGCATTGCCTTCCTCTGATTGCCGGGTCGCCTTCTGCCCCTGAGGGCTCCCAGACTGTGAGAGGGGGCAGGCCAGGCTGAGGGACCCCCCCCCCCCTCTCCAGTGCATTAATTTTCATGTGCTGGGCCTCTAGTTATAGATAATACAGAGAAGGAAATAGAGTAGAGAAGTTAAATAACTTGCTCTATTTTCTCCCTTTCTAGGGCTAAATATTTCATCATGTGTATGTCTCAAATGTGTGTGCGGTCACATTTTTAATTGTCAGGCAGAGAATGACAACTGAGGATTTGCCTTAAATTATTAAGTCTCTTTGTTCAACCAAACATGTTACTCATATATATTTTTTTAAGGTAATCAGTGGGTGGTACAGAAAGTGTAATGAGGTAGAATCAGAAAAACCTGTGTTCAATGCCTTGGGTCTCTTTAGTTTTGTTACTTTTTAAAACTAAAATGAGGGCAAAATAATTTAACATTCCAAACTTTTTCCCCTTATCTATGCAGTGAACATTATAAAAGTCAGAGTTTTTCATAATTATATAATGAACATAGGGAAAGTGCTAGCACTGTGCCTGGCACTCAGAATGTGCAACAAATACTATAATCACTATAATCATGAAAAGGGGTAAGGCCATGTTTAGGAGTGGAATGTTATTTTTGTTTTGGCATGTTAAAAAGTTTCAAATATATTACACCAATTCTTCACTACCTACTAGTTTACATTTACTAAACATTTTTCTGTGGAACTCAAAATACACAATAGCTGTGATGGTGTTCTTCAGGAATATGTTCCTATCAGGGATATATAAATTACTATATATCTACAATAAATAAAATTCTTGCATGATGTATGCAAATACTACAGAAAATCTTAACAAATGGAGATTGAAGATCCTTATTGTAAGAACTCAGTAAGGTTTTCTGACAGGCATGGCCATTTTATATTTAGTTATTTTTTTTTCTAATTCCCTGTGTGGATGGTTTATTCAATTTCATAAAGATTTGGAAAAAGAAATTCCATAGGAACTTTTGGTATTGACTTCGGGTAAGTTTCTTTTTAATAATCCTTCCATATCCTTTTCTGCATTTCTTCTTTCTTAGCACAAAGCAAGTTATGGTTCAATTGATTTTCTGTCTGCTTAATAAATATTGATATATTGGATTCATTCAAGCATAGCCATGTGTGATCCATCTTTAAAGGTAGAGTCATTATGCAGGGAGGTTGCAATTTATTTATTGTTCATTCTCTCTTCTTTTGAGAGGAATCGTTATGCAAATATTGAACACATTCATGACACAAACAAAACAACTAGATTTTTAATAGCTGTTGAGAGCAAGAGAGCAGCTACAGCAGAATGAAGTGAATATAAACCTGATTATGGAAATTGTATTAGTATATACATATTTTAGATAATAGGAAAAGTTAATTGAAGGTAAAATGTGCAATTTTGGGATTGTAAGAGGTGCCGTGCACTGCAAGGATTGAGGAAACGAAATATACTTCTTTTACTGCAAATTCTACAGTCACAAGATAACTCAACCCTGAAAAAAATGTAATTATATGATCTCTCAAGGCTTATTTTAGACATCTAATAATTTATGTCTTTGTGTATATTTAATTAAATACTTGTATTTTTATTCCTATTGCAGGAATAGAACTGGTTTTTTTGTTTGTTTGTTTGTTTTTTAATCCTCACTTGATTTTGAAGAGAGGAAGGAAGAGAGAGAAATATTGATTTGTTGCCTCTCATAGGCACCCCAACTGGGTATTGAACCTGTGACCTCTTGGTGTACAGGAGGACACTCCAACCAACTGAGCCACACCGGCTAGGGCTGGGTTAGAGAAGTTTACATGTGTTTACATAAGACATACCAGATTAAATTTATCACTAGAATCAATTTGTATCACCGGTTTATACTATTTTATTCATTTAACTTATTGGTTAATAATTAAGAAATATTTTAAAAAATATTTAAGAATTTAAAATCCCTTCTAAATAACTATGGCATTTTTTAATTTTCTTTAAAAATTTTTCACATTTAAATGAGGCAGATTTTCTGTATTATAAGTTAGTAGGCTGGAGTCTTGAGAGCAAAATTTCTGAGTGGTTTAGTATTGACTCTGTCATCATATTTTTTAATTCTGTTTTTAATTATATGTATCTATAGCACAGCAGAAACATCTATTGTTGCCAAAAGTTTAGAGTTATAGCTGTCTTTCTAGAAAGCAGGAACATGGTTTTAATGGTTGTATTGCATCTCATTCAATGCAAGCTGCATTAAATGGCCTTCATAAAACCATTTGTGCAAATTCCCATGAACGTAACTAATGATGAGAAATTTGCCCTCTTAGCAAGTTTCAAGTACATAATGCTGTATTACCTATATCCTATCTAATAAAAGAGAAACGTGCAAATTGACCATATCCCCAAATGCTTCCCATTGGCTAATCAGTAGAATATGCAAATTAACTGCCAACCAAGATGGCAGCTGGCAGCCAGGCAGCTGAAACAAACAGGAGGCTTGCTTGCTCCAGTGATAGAGGAAGCCAAGGTTCCCGGCCTGCGGCAGTCCAGCTCTGAGCTCCGGATGCAACAATGTTGCAATTATAGAAGTTAAACAAGCTCCATATAGCTGCTTTCAGCCGGCAGAGGGCTCAGAGCTTAGAGCGGCAGTGATGGCAACAGAGTTTCAATTATAGAAGCTAAACAAAGCCCAGATATCTGCTTTTAGCAGCCGAGGCCTCAAGCTGGAGCCGGCCTCAGAGCTAAAGCCGGCTCTCAGCTCCAGTGACAGCCATAGAAAGTAAATAAATCCCAGAATAAAAAAAAAAAAAAGAAAGAAAAGAAAAAAAGGAAAGGCTGGGAGCTTCAGTCACCCGCCAGCCTGAAAATGGCCCTTAGCCCCTCATCCAGATTGACCAGGCACCCCAGTGGGGACTCCCACCCTAAAGGGGGTGCGGGCAGCCTAAAAAGAGCCATCAGCCCGTCATCCGGGCTGGCCAGGCACCCAAGCAGGACCCCCACCCTGATCTGGGACACCCTTCAGGGCAAACCAGCCAGCCCCCAACTGTGCACCAGGCCTCTATCCTATACTACAGGCAGGGTGGGACAGCGCGAGCTGTCATCCGGGCCCATGTGCAGCCCTGGGCAGCAGGGCATAAGCCCCGCCCCCAGCCAGGACCCCTATGTGCCACCTGAGCCCTGCACTGCTAAGCCCCGCCCCCAGCTGGGACCCTATGACTATTGGAGAGCAGGAAAGTGCCGCTGGGCCCTGGGTCACTGTGGTGATCCGGCCATCGGTAAGTAGAAAAGTGCGGCCTGTAGGCAGCCCCCAGCTGTGCCTGATCAGGGAAGAAGAAAGCCTGGCCTGCGGGCAGCCCCAAGCTGGGCCTGCTCCACGGTCGCCATGGCAATCCTGGAGCAGGAAAGCCTGGCTTGCAAGCAGCCACCCCCATCCTGGCCATAGCTCAAAGGAGAGTACAACATGCAGTGGAGGCCAGGAGCATGAGAGATCAACACAGAGGGGCTCTTGCTCCAAGCCTCCATGGTGTGGCTGGGGGCAGGCCCCAAGCAGACACATACACACACACACACACACACACACACATACACACACACAGTGCCTGCTCTGAGCCTCCAATGTGTCTGGGGGCAGACCCCCATTGGGGACACACACACACATGGCAACTGCTTCGAGCTTACATGGTACGGCTGGGGGCAGGCCCTAGCAGACACACACACACGGGATGCCTGCTTCGGGCCTCTGCTGCCAGACTGTGGCCATCAGTAAGACATCCACTGAGGGCTCCCAGACTGTGAGAGGGGCAGGCTGGGCTGAGGGAACCCCACCCCCCAGTGCACGAATTTCGTGCACCAGGCCTCTAGTATATATATAAAAGCATAAATTACCATTATGATGGAAGGCCAGAAAGCCTGGGATGACCAGTCAACCAGTCACTATAATGCACACTGACCGCTCAATGCAGAAGCTGCCCCCTGGTGGTCAGTGCGTTCCCATAGGGGGAGTGCCGCTCAGCCAGAAGCTGGGCTTACGGCTGACAAATGCAGCTGCGGTGGAAGCCTCTTCCAACTCCACTGTAGCACTGCCGAGCAGCAGCAGCAGGCGTGGCAGGCCAGTATGAGCATGAGTGGCGCAGTGCCAAGCCCTGGTTCTGGCTCCTCCCTGGCCACCTGCCTCTTGGCATACTGGCCTGCGGGGATCAGGCCTAAACCAGTAGTCACACATCCCTGTCACAATCTGGGACCCCTTAGGGGCCTAAACCGGCAGTTGGACGTCCCCCAAGGGGTCCCAGATTGCGAGAGGGTGCAGGCCAGGCTGAGGGACCCCACCCATGCATGAATCCGTGCAATGGGCCTCTAGTTAACTATAACCACCATGCTGTGCATTAGATCCTCAGAAATTAATCATCATATTTGTACACTTTGATCATTTCTTCATGTTCCCCACTCCTCACCCCTTCCCAACTCTAACATCTGTCACACACTGTCCTACTCTCTAGTTCTATGAGTGTGACTGTAAAAGAAGTTCATATACAAGTGATATCATATAGTATTTATCTCTCTGTGGCTGGCTTATTTCACTTAGTGAAATATCCTCCAAGTTCATCCATGTTTTCGCAGATGGCTCGATTTTCTTCTCTTTTATGGCTGAATAATATTCCATTGCATGCATATACATAGTGTATACACACATACACACATACACATACACTCAACATTTTATTAACCTGTCACTGGACATTTGGATTGTTTTCACATCTTGGCTATTGTTAATAAAGTTGCAGTTAACATGGAAATGCAGATATGACCACCTTTGGATATATCCCTGGAAGTGAGATTGCTGGATCGTGAAATAGCACTATTTTTAATGTTTTGAGGAACCTCCATTTTTTTTCTATAGAAGCTGTGCATTCCCACCAACAGTATGCAAGGTTTCCCTTTTTTCCACACCTTGCCAACACTTGTCCTCAAGACAAGACAGATACTTCCCACTGGATATCATTATGAGTAGAATAAAATCCATTGACTTCCTCTCATATTTAAAAATACTCCTTTGAAATTTAATTATAAATGGGCCATTATTGACATAATTTTAAAGTGACCAGAATATAGTTAATATTCATGTCAAATTAGAATAAAGAAATCTTCTGTGACTAGAATATAATTTTGTCTTCAATTACTGTTAGCAAGTAACATTTCTGTTTAATGATTTTAATCTCAAATTAAATTTTGAATTTTTTTCCAGGCCTTGATTATGTCAAAGTCCTAAGTCATTTCTAAAATGTATCTTGTGGTATAAAAATGTATTAGTTATTCTAATTCAAATTGATAACAAATTTCAATACTATACATTAACTTCAAAATGCCTATTTTTTGAGGCAACAGGCTTCATGTACTTTCTCTGGAAGACTTTTTAAGGTTAAGTCAAAGATGTGGATCATCTACTTGTTCATGCAAATAATAAGTTTGCTAAATAACAGAACACTGTCACCCCTCTGTCCCTGAAATATAAATTCTCAATGTTTTTGGCTAAAGAAACTCGAAAAATAAAACCAATATGGAAAAGGCAGTAGAATTGTAACACAGCTGCTGATACACATGAATATTTTTTCTAGCCAATGAGGTCATTGAAGTGGAACTTCATGCCAGTTCTCCACTCCCCACAGAATAACACACCAACATCAGCTCCTGGGAGCCATGCTGAGAAGCGTAATAGATTTTTATCTTGATCTACTCAGCACACCTAAAAGTTACACAGTCCCAAATTTCATCCAAAGAAAAAGACCTTTCTGTGCTTCAGATATTTACAAATCATTTGTGACAAAGCAACTCAGACAAAACAAGACTGGAATTAATTAAAGTCAGGATCAATACATAATATATCTAAAGTCTACTGTTTCCAGGATGAGTTTCTCATTTTTTTCTTTTCCTGAGTGAGCCCGAAGTTAAGATTTCCCTTGCCATTGACTAAAGGAGACCTCAGCCAGTTTCTGCTTGGCCTGAACAATGTCACACAGAGGTTTATTGAGGATGCTTCAGTGAAATGTTGGATTAGATTTCAGCCTCAAATCCCTGGTCTGTTCTTATCCACATGAGCTAACTGGGATCAAGGACTATTCTCACCTCACGCTTGATCCATTTTCTTGCTTACTACTGGTCTAATCTGGAGCAAGACAGAAAGAGACCTGTATAGGCACCTTTGCTTTATCTCCTAACCCTTGGTCCTTGGTTCAATTGTGACCTCTATAGCAGTTTTCTTTTCATGAAAGAGTGAAGAAAATGAGAGGTTTTCCCATATCTAGATACATTTGAACATCACTTGCCTGGCCCCACCTTTAGGCCAGTCTTTTCACCAGTACTTCCATCAATTTGAAATAAAATAGCTCAGAACCCTAAGTTCTTAAAAACTTGCATATAAACCCTTAAATCTGAGAGATTTTTAAATAAAATTTTCTGAGGCAAATGGATAAGAACTATATCACATGGCGCATTGCAATACTTCTTAATATTTATTTCCACTAATAACTGCTCTTTCCTGAATTTGTCTAGAAGTAAGGGCAGTTAGGCAATGGTGACTTAGCTTGTATCTCTCTTCTCTCTCAATCCTTATCTTCAAAGTTATATCCTACTCTGCAAATGAAAACCCAAACTTGCTGAAGTAGCTGCAGCAAAATAATTTTCTGCCATTAGACACACTGTAGAGTTAGAGTGAGAAAGCATGTAGGTGAAGAATTATTTTGCTGAGAGATGCTGTACTAAATACATTTATGTAAGGCACTTAAATAATAACTATGGATTTTAGAAAAGTATTCATTCCCCACTTACCTATTATCTTAAACACATATTTTTAGACATTCTGTATGTATCATAGAGCAACAAGCAGGAAAAGGGCAATTCCAGCCGGATAGTGAGGCTAAACAGGTTTCTATAGGAACACAAAAAGTACTCAACCAATCTGTTCCATGAACTAGGGAAACTAATAGTAAGCTGACACTTGGTAAATAAGTAGAAATTATCCAGATGAAGATCAGAGAGAAATTGAAAAAGTGTTCACAAGTGATCCAAAGAGAGAGAAATTATATTAGAAGACTTCGTAATAGAAAAAAAAAAAAAACACAACAAAACAAAACACACACACACACACAGAAACACATGAGAACAGAGGAATAAAATAATAGTAATATATTTAGAACATAGAAGGCTGGATGTGAGAGACATTTCTTGTTTTTTATATTTTGGACTTTGGCTTTTATCCAAAAGCAATCAAACACTACTTTAGGTTTTATATTTAAGAATGACATAATCAGATATGATTTAGTAAAGGGGGCATTACATTGTATGTTAGGATATATTGCCAAAGTCATGAATGGAAAAGAAGTCATTTTTACAAGGTTCTGGAGTAGTCCAGGAACAAGACATTGGTTACCTGGACTACAGTAAAAGGAATGGGAGTGGAAAAGAGCAAATGAACTAGGGAAGTTTGGAGGAGATGGGAATATGGAAAATTGCAAAGAATTCTAAATCTTTTAGGTGTGGATAATTAGATAAGGGTTTGTTCTCATGTTTCAATCTCAGCTGCTTAGAATCTCTCTTTATTGACCTTCCCTTAACTAAAACAGTGGGTTTACCAGGTCTCCTCATTCAGTTGGTCATATGTATGCATATTACAAATGTCTAGTTTAGTGTCATACGAAAACTTAAGGATGTAAGAAAACAGATTTGAGACAATTTCCCATTAAATAATTAAACGGGGAGGGGATAAGAGTGAGGTGTAGGGGATCAAAGTGGGGAGAACGGGGGCATCTGTAATACTTTCAATAATAAAGATAAATTTAAAACAACTCAAATTTTAGAACAATTCAATAAATTTAAACTGCTATAAGCATTTTTTTTGGATGAGATGTAAATTGGAAAAAACAATTAGAAGACATCTAAGAAGGACTCCCATTTAAATTATTTTTAAGTGTTTTAATTTGTACTCGTTTTGAAAATATTTTTTATTTATTTCAGAGAAAAAAGGAGATGGAGAGATAGAAACATCAATTATGAGAATCATTGATCAGTTCCTCCTGCACATCCCCCACTGGGGATCCAGCCCACAACCTAGGCATGTGCCCAGAACTGTGAACTCCTGGTTCATAGGTTGACCCTCAAACACTGAGGCACACCAGTCGGACTTAATTTGTACTCTCTTTTTTTAAAAAAAACAACAACACAGTGTTGTTGTTTTTTTTTACATATTTCATTGATTTTTTACAGAGAGGAAGGGAGAGGGATAGAGAGTTAGAAACATCGATGAGAGAAAAACATCTATCGGCTGCCTCCTGCACACTCCCTACTGGGTATGTGCCCGCAACCAAGGTAGATGCCCTTGACCGGAATCGAACCTGGGACCCTTGAGTCCACAGGCCGACGCTCTATTCACTGAGCCAAACTGGTTAGGGCTTAATTTGTACTCTTAATGGTTAAAATAAAATTGAAAAGAAAAAGTTGGTTATATGTAATATTTAAATAATTTCTCACTTTTCAATTAGTTAATTAGAGGTCAGATAGTGTTGTATTAAAATATTTTTATTGTATTTGAAACCTTTCTGCTTGGCAATTATAGTTATCTCTCTTCTCACATTCCAATCTGCATATAATACTGAGAAAGCAATGATCAGTAAGCGAGTTCAACAGGCACTCATACAAAATAAAAATGAGAATGGTAACTGTATAAACTTAGAAAAAAGAATACTGACCAACACCTTCTTTCCATCTAGTTAGTGGAGTTTTATTTTTAAATATCTGCAGGCTAATTATATAGAAAATATACTATTTATTCTCTTTTCAAAATTCAGGAGAAAAGGTCATACTCAAGAATGGGGAATTTGTGGATAATTATGCTTTCCTCAATGAAGGATTTCCTGTAGCTTTAAGAATTAAACAGGCTCATTTTTGTACATCCATATTTTTACTAACTTTTAGTAAAATCACTTTTGAGACATAAAAGGATAACTACTTAAATTCTTATTTGTATAGAGTTTTACTAAATAGCTTTTTATTTAAAAAAAGTGTAATAAAATTAAAAACACGATATGAATTCCAAATATTTATTAATTTAACTGAATGAGCATTGAGACCCTATTTAGTAGACTCAAATATATTATCTCAAATTCACAAGGAATTTAAATATATTTTTCAGGGATAGAATTGCATTTGATAAAGTAAATAAAATATAACATTTTCTGTAGAAAAATTACATATATATATATATCAGTTTGAAAGGAATAATCTGGATGATCAAATTTTGATGCTTAACTTTATTCTGCAGAGTTCTTTAGTAATTTTGGGTTGTTAGCTCTATTTATCTCAATTTTTATGTAGGATGCTTCTCTCTTAATCACTCATAAGTTATTCATATTTCTAGGTGCTAAATATATTACATTGTATTTTCCCTAATATAGGACTAAATAAATTGCTGTCCTTCTTTTGGATGTGGTCTTTCTTGTTTATTCTATAATAAAAGTCAGCTATATGAAATTCCATATCAAATTATAGCTCCAGAAATTATATTTATAAGCTCCCATATTTCTAAATGTTAAATATGTCAAAGTTTAGATTGCCAAAAATCATTAATATACACTTGTCCAGAGCCTTCTCCAACCCCCAAGAGTGTATTAGGGAGGTTGCCCAAAGGGCAGGATTCCTGAGATAAAAGCCATCAAGTGATAAATAGTGTGCTTGGGACAACAGAACAGACTGTTCATAGACTGTGGGCAGCAAGGGAGGGTGTGTGTGATCTGTCTGGAATGCTTTTGGTGGAAGGATGAAGGTTGTGGGGTGAAGGAAAGGACCCAAGATAACCATCAAGAGAGAAAACTTCAGCAAATTCGTGGGAATTTTAGGCTGCTGGAAAATAGAAGAAGAAGAAAAAAGATTATATCTCTTTATATATCAGAAAGAGATGCCAGCTAACATTTTAGTTGGAATCTGATTCTCTAAGTGCTACAATAATGTGGAAGGTTTTGTAGGTATATGACTTTAAAGTTTCTCAAGTATAATAAATTTTAATTCTGAATAATATATTTCATTGGAAAAAATATATTTCAGCAGTTAGCCACTAATGTGTGTTTGATAGTCTATTTAAATATGAACACCAGTTGCAAAATTGGGTTCGTTTTCTGTCTCTGCTGGTGGAGAGGAGGGTGGAACCTGAAAGAGCAGTGTATAAATATTCAAGTTACTTTTATTAAAATGGAAGTATCTGCAGTGTTAGAATAAATGTGAATTTGAATATTCATGCAATTTATTAGAGTTGATTATTTTCTTACTAACTTAGGATTGGCATTAGTGAGTTAACTATATGACATTTCACATGGACTAATGTAGAATACTCTTGTAAAAAAAAAACATGAGGAATCTTAACTGTGATCTTTATTATAATTTTGGACCAAGGTATTTTTCCCCATGAGAATACATCTCAAGACTTAGAAGAAGGATTTATTTTAAAAAGTATGAATTAAGCTGGATATGCATTCGTTATGAAGGTCGCCTATCCTTGCCGTCATCATGAAACACACTGAGAAGTAAAGCATCGTCTATTTGTGTCATATGAACAGATTGTCTGGCACATCAGCATATACTTAATGTACTTCACATAAATACTGAGCTTCCAGAAGCTAACAGTTTTTATGATTGCTCCAGTACTAGTTTACTATTTTTTTAAGGAAAAGAAGCAACTTTCTTAATACGTTAAAAGTCACTGGCATTTATTATTATCTACTCGGTATTGGGTATTTCCATACACTTATTCACCATGAATACTAAAAAGTAGAAGATATCAACATTCTCGCCATAATTTTTCAGAGAGAATTTTTTAAGAATTAAAAATTTCATGCACTGTGTCACATTCCAATTTTAGTTCAACGCACTATGAAAACTGCTTTAAAGCATCAAACAGTATATGTTAGTCATTTTTTTATCCCTGCCTATTATAACTTTAATTCCATTTATGCATTAAACCTTATATATTAGAAAATCTGAAGTATTACTGGCATATATTAATGAACAGTTTTAATTCAAGGTAATTTACCTATTGTTATGCCACACAGTACCCCATTGTCTAAAGTAGAAAAAATGAATGCAGGATGTAACTTACAAATTAAGATTAAATTTAGGTTCACTTTCTTTTGATTTGGTCTAAAGTTACTTCTGAGGTATGAAAGAAATGCAAAGCCTTGTTGATATATGAAGTTGCATGCATTCTTGTGTTGAGCAATCTAAGCAACTTAAAGTATTTATTATCTCAAATATTTTACTTGAGGGGAAAGTTAAATTCAATACCAAAATATCAATCATTGTGTTAAATAAAATATGATATAGGATGAAACAAATTTTATAAGGACCTGGTTTACTCTTTGGAAGGAAAACATATTTCTATAATATATAGGATAATGACATGCAGGTGGTTTTTCTAGCTGCTCAACTTTTACCTTTCAATAAATCTATTTTATGTCATTTTGCTTGTAATTTTTGGCTTTGCTTTGTTTATTTAAAAGGCCATATAAATATGGTCATTCTTTTAGTACACGATGTTCCTCATAAGTGTTTTATTAAACTAACTAATGAGTTCCAGCTTGTCTTTCGCTGGATACTTTATTTCTTAATGACCCTTGATAAGGGAAAATATACTTTTGTCTAAAATCTCTTTCTAATCAAAGGTACATCAAAACATAAGGAGAATGCCAAATCTGATTAACAACTAGAAAGGCTGCAGACAGAAAATTAATTAAGGTCCCCAAAGTCCAAACTTCATGAAGTTGTTTTAAAGATTTGCAGGGCAACATGATTTATGAAAGAGGCTGTATTGAATTTTTTTTTAAAATGTGGATTTTTAAAATCAATAATGATTCACAAAACTATATAACCCATGATTCTTCTTGAATCCTTGACCTATTCATAATAAATCCATGTTTCTTATTAAACTTGAATTTGGATATGAGTTGTTTTATTTGATAGTAGCAGCTTACTTGTGTTTTTCTCTTTCGTACAATGTAGAATAATATTATTAAAAATCACCTTCCTAAAAAAAAAATCTGTGGAAGATATATCTGGAGTAAGTTATCCAGCCCATTATTAACAAATGGCAGTGCCTTGACAGCATAACCATTTAAAACTATAGCTAAATGTACCATTGGTTTAGATACTGTCATTTTTATATCAATGCATTTCTAAGTAAATTACATTTCAATGTAAGATACATTAAATGTAAAGACTTTGAAATGTATAAATTGAAAAAGGGTTAAGGTTAAAGACCAGAGTCCAAAACTGAGTTAGTAATCAAATGAAATTGCTGATGGAGAACAGAAAATAGTCCAGGAACAGGGATGCTTTCATAGTTGCAGTTATGCTGACTTGGCCACTAAATTTCTTTATTGTATTTCATGTTGTAATTCAACTTATGTGGCCATTATATATATATTTCTTGTCTTTCAGACATGTTATAATGGGTTGAAAAAATTTGTTGTATTGCTCATTCACTTTCTTTGAAATAGTTTTACCTGCCATGATACTTTATGCCAACAAGCAACCATCCACATGGATGTTAACAGCTGAAAGTCTTTGTGATTATCATTAATCTAATTTGTCTCTTTCAATTGTAATTCGTAAGATGATTAAATGCATATTCCAGGTAATAAGTACTTAGTTATTGCTTGACATATCAGCTAATCTAGGGAATACAAAGATAATTAATGCATAGCCTCTGGTAATTCAAGTGAGGAAACTGAGGCCCACAGAGGTTAAGTAACTTGTGCAGGGCTACAAGAAATAGAGCTTGAGAATGACCTTAGAAGAGAGATGAGTAGAGCCACGTAGATGGTGAATAAAGAGAAGATCACAAACTGTGAAAAGACACTCTATCTGGTTAATTTAGTGCTTAAATAATACAATTAAAAGAAAATTTTAGACCTAACCTGTTTGGCTCAGTGAATAGAGTATTGGCCTGTGGACTTAAGAGTCCCAGATTCAATTCTGGTCAAGGGCATGTACCTTGGTTGCGGGCACATCCCCAGTAGGGAGTGTGCAGGAGGCAGCTGATGGATGTTTCTAACTCTCTATCCCTATCCCTTTCTCTCTGTAAAAAATTAATGAAATATATTTTTTTAAAAAATAAAATTTTATGGAACATCTGACAACAATTGTATCACAAAGAAAAGGCAGTATTTTTGTGAAGTCAGAAGTACAGCACAACTGTGAAATTAATTTCTATAGAAAGCAAAAAGAAATTACTGGAAAATACTTGCCTTCTAAACAGAATGCAAGAACACCTACAAACACATATGTTTTGTAGTTGCTTAATACAATCTCATTATCTAGATTGTGTACCTTTGCAATGTTCTGTAGATTAAATTCAGTTCTATGAATGTAGTGGGCAATAAGTTCTTGTGACTTTATTAAAATTTCAATGTATGTGCAATGGCATATCTTTAAGTAGAAACAAATTTCATTGACTCAACTTCATTGTGCCTTTCAGCTTGAAAGAAATAAGGTTTCATGCTCAATTTATGTCATGGACAAAATGATTCGAAGGTTCAATTTACTATCTAATGAATTTGTCCCCATCAGGCAATTATTTAATTTGTTACCACAAGCATTCTCTGAACAGAAAAAAGTGTGTGCCCTTAACAAGGAAGCTTCCAAACTCACGGGAAAAGAGGGAGCCCAGTAAAGCTTTGGATTAGCTCTGTGTCTGTCATGGGAGGAGACAAAACACCAACACATTTATGAATTACAGAGAAGCAGATTTTCTCTTATTATGAGCATCATTTTAGGAAAAAAAATTAATGGTTAAGTTTTACACTTCCTAAAACCTCTCTCTCCGTCTCTCTCTGTTAATAAGTTTAGCTTATATGGAAGGAAGCTGTGTAATCAAAAGAACAAGTCAATGGAATCAGATATGTCAGACTCCAACATCAACTTTGTAAATATTTCTGTGCCCCCAAGCAGGGTACTTAGTAGTTTTGATATTAGATGCATTTTTTATAAAATTGAGCCACAATATTTAGTTTCAACTGATCAGATGACAAGAAGATATTTAAAGGAGTTGGAAAACATTAGGCATTCACTTACCATTTTTTTCTAAATTAATAAAATCATATTTTAAAAATACTATACTGATATATCCTCCAAAGAATAAATTTCAAAAACTTTTCAATTATGTGCTAAATCCATCTAATAAAAAATGTGATTTTAAAAGGTTTTAACTGATATGAAAGACTGAATATTTTTAAAACATCAAATGATTCCTGACCTTAAGAATAGTTTTAAAACATGTAAATCAAATGAGTCTATTGTTCTATAAAATCCAAGTTCTCTAAGTATAAAATGTACTCAAAATACAATTTCTTTCAGAGATAAGTGTAGTTGGTATGCCATAGTAATGGAAAATAAATCCATCAACTCATTTAATCTCAAGCTGAAAGTACTTCACTATACTTAAAAAGTAGTATTTTACAAAAAAATTGCATGAAGATTAGTACATTTTTAATAATGTCCCTTTCTCTGTTTTATTTTGTTTACTATAATATTTTGAGGTGATTTGCATTCACAAGAACTAATATGGTAATCCACATTTGTCAAGAGGTTAAAATATTGTCATATGTAAGATATAGAGATTTCTGGAATCCTATCTAATAAAAGAGAAAAATGGTAATTAGCGTATGACTGCTACCCTTCCCATTGGCTAATCAGGGCGATATGCAAATTAACTGCCAGCCAAGATGGTGGCCGGCAGCCAGGCAGCTTGAAGCGAACAGGAGGCTTGCTTGCTTCAGTGATGGAGGACTCCAACGTTTCCCGCCTGCCGCTGCCGGCGTCTGAGCTGCAATTCTAAGCAACTATGTTACAAATATAGAAGCTAAACAAGACCCCAGAAACCTGCTTTAGTACTAGGCTTCAGCCAGCAGGATCGCAACATTGTTTCAAATACAGAAGGTAAACAAAGGCAAGAAACCTGCTTTCAGCAGTGGAGGCCTAAGAGCTGGAGCCAAGCCTCAAAGCTAAAGCTGGCCCAGAATAAAAAGAAAAAAGAAAAAAAGGAGCGGTTGGGAGCTTCAGTCACCCGCCAGCCTGAAAACAGCCCTCAGCCCCTAGCCCAGACTGGCCAGGCACCCCAGTGGGGACCCACACCCTGAATGGTGTGTGACCAGCTGCAAACAGCCATCATCCCCTCATCCAGGCTGGCCAGGCACCCCCGTGGGGACCCCCACTCTGATCCAGGACACCCTTCAGGGCAAACCAGCTGGCCCCCACCCGTGCACCAGGCCTCTATCCTATATAGTAAAAGGGTAATATGCCTCCCAGCACCGGGATCAGCGTGACAGGGGGCAGCGCTCAAACCCCCTGATCGCCCTGCGGCTCTGTGTGTGACAGGGGGTGGGGCCACAACCTTCCTATCCGCCCTGCTCTGTTCATGATAGGGGAAGGCGCCCCAACCCCCTGATCAACCCTGCTCTGTGCCTGATAGGGGGGAGCTCCCCAACCCCCTGATTGCCCTGCGGCTCTGTGTGTTACAGGGTGCTGCATCCGAACCCCCTGATCAGCCCTGCTCTGTGCGTGACAGGGTATGGAGCCCCAACCCCCTGATTGGCCCTGCTCTGTGTGTGACAGGGGGTGGCGCCACAACCTGCCCATTCGACCCTGCCTTGAGTGTGACAGGGGGCGATGCCCCAACCCCCCAATCGGCCCTACCCTGAGCGTGACTGAGGGTGGCATCGCAACCTCCCCATCAGCCCTGCTCTGAGCCTGACCAGGGGCTGTACCTGGGGATTGGGCCTGCCCTCTGCCACCCAGGAGCAGGCCTAAGCCAGCAGGTCATTATCTCCCGAGGGGTCCCAGACTGCAAGAGGGCACAGGCCAGGCTGAGGGACCCCCCCTTTCCTGCGAGTGCACAAATTTTTGTGCACCGGGCCTCTAGTCTATAATAATAAAAGCATAATATGCTAATTAGACCAGACAGCTGAATGACTTTCCGGACATCATTCCGGATGTCCTTCTAGATGAAGCCATGGTGGCAGGGGCTGAGGCAGAGGCAGTTAGGCGCAATCAGGCAGGCAGGCGAGCAGTTAGAGGTGACCAGGCAGGCAGGCAAGCAGAGTGGTTAGGGGTGATCAGGCAGACTGGCGAGTGGTTAGGAGTGATCAAGCAGGCAGGCAGAGGGGTTAGGGACAATCAGGTAGGCTGGCAGATTGGGTGGGATCCAATGCAGTATTGGGTGTAAACCGGCAGTCAGACATCCCCCAAGGGGTCCCGGATTGTGAGAGGGTACAGGCTGGGCTGAGGGACTCTACCCCCCCCCCATGCACGAATTTTGTGCACCAGGCCTCTAGTTACTTAATAAAACCTGTGAATAAGACAATGAGGGAAAAAAAAATATTTCCTTTATGTAGACTTGACTTTGTAATATAATACAACAATAAATACACCTCAAAGTATGTTTGCATATATATAAGATCGTAATTTAAAATTTAACAAAATAAAAAATATGTTAATAACAAAAAAACTAAATTGGGCTCATTGTTTATATTGTAAAACTAATATATTTAGTAGTATAGAATTATGGAAGCTTTTATTACTTGACTAGAGGCCTGGTGCACCAACTTGTGCACAGGTGGGGTCCCTTGGCATGGCCTGTGGGGATTGGGCTGAAACTGGCAGTCCAACGCCACCTGTCACTCCTGCCTGCTGCTCCTATTCATCCTGGCCCTGCTGTGCCTGCTTCAGTCTTGTGCCCAGTCAGTCCTGATTGGGAGAGGTTTGTGCTGCTACAGCGGTGCTTGCCAGCTGTGAGCCCTGCATCTGGGGCCTGTCCTGAGTGGGGGGGAGGGGGGATGTGATCAGTCCTCTGGGCAGGTGGTGGGATGCCCTTGCTGGCCCAGGATCCGGATCCATCCTGCTGACATTCGCACCGGTTGTCAGGAGCCAACTGGAGGCTGCTTTTATATTGTTTCTTCCATGCAGAGCATCTAGGGAGGGGAAGCAGCCATGATGTCCGAGGCCAACTTTCAGGAGGCCAGTGGAGGCATGTTGGGATCGTGCTGGCAGCATGGGTCCATCAGTGCCTGGCCCATTTCTGGAGATTGGACCTACAGGACTACTGAGGCAGTGACCAGGATGGGTCAGTCAGCTGAGTGGCACTCCCATTGTGGGAGCACACTGACCACCAGGGGACAGCTCCTGCATTGAGCATCTTCCCCCTGGTGGTAAGTGCATGTCATAGTGACCAGTCGTTCGGTTGCTTAGGCTTTTATATATATAGATGTTTCCAGTGCTAGATTCAACATGATTACAGCTCAGCTGGTGTGGCTCAGTTGTTGAATGTAGACACATGAACAGGAGTGCACAGGTTCGATTCCAGGTCAGGACACATGCCTGGCTTGTGGGCTCAGTTCCCAGCAGGGAGTGTGCAGGAGGCAGACAATCAATGATTCTCTCTCATCCATATTTCTATCTCTCTCCCTCTCACTTCCTTTCTCTCTAAAAATCTACAAAAGTGATTACAGTAGTTTTGCCACACAACACAGAGAGGAGTGGATGATGAGGAGTAAAGAACATTATTTTAGAAAATAATGTAAAAATTTGTAAAAATGTGTGCTGTCGGCCTATTAAAACTAAATTCTCTATACCTGAATATTAATATTAAATTAATACTATTAATTTAGTTACATGAGTGGCAGCTTTGTTTTGGTGCTTTGTTGTAGATTAGCACAGATCAGAGAGTATATTCCTATTCTCATGTCTCTTAATCATACAGGTTTCGGGTGTACAATTCAATAAGACGTAAATTAAGAGATGTGAGAATAGAAATATGACTTTTAAGACAATAATGAGATGACACCTTATTGATGTTTGTTGTAGTAGTGTGATCTCTAATCAAGTTAGTGATAATGCTGTGAAAGCATTCTGCAAATTACTATGTGTATGATTTTTTAGTTTCTCAACATTTTTGCTGAAGAAATTTTAAAGATCAGCTGAATATTATCATAGACTTCTGCATCTCAAAAGGAAACAAACTTTGATCAAGAACAGTATTCCAGAGGCAAGGATACATGAAACATACGGACAACTGTCAGAGGGGAGAGAAATGTGTGTGTGTATGTGTATGTATATGTATATACACATACACACACTTATATACATATACATATAGCATATGTGTATATATACATATATGTGTGCACATACACACATATATGTATATATACGTGTGTGTGTGTACACATTACACATTGACACAGACAACAGTGTGGTGATAGCCAGAGGGAAAGGGGGGTGGACTGAGGCCTGGGTAGAAGTGGGCAAAGACAGGGGAAAAGGGGCCAGAGAGAGACGTTGCTTGGGGCAATGGGCACATGATATACTGTGCAGGTGACATTTTGTGGAATTGTACACCTGAAACCTATATGATTTTACAAAGCAATGCCATCCCAATCAATTCAGTTAAAAAAAAAAAGAAGAGTATCCAAGTCATTCTTGGAATAACTTATTTTTATCTAGGCATCCTTAAGTGCTTGATATCCCATAAAAATAATAAAAACACTATAGACTGAGAACACAATTATACTGTTTAATTGGCAGAAGTGAAAATTAATTTTACAAAATATGTTGTCATATTTGGAAGGGATAAAGGCAGATTCCAAACAGAAGTCAGTCTGAAGATGTGATTTTAAGATGAATCACTCTGTTATGTAGACGTTACCACTCTGAGTGAGGGATAAAACTATTAATCAGAAAAAAAGAAAACATGGATTTATGATGTTATTCAAGTGTCATACCGTTTACTAATAAATCATTTGCATATATATATGATAAAGAAGTCAGACTTGCACAACAAAAGAAATGTGTTATGTTTTTTCTCTCCCTCCCTCTCTAAATCTTTTAAAAAACAGCTTGCATGCATATAGTATGGAACTGAAAAGATTTTATAACATTTTCTTCAAGTGAGGCCTATTTTTCATAGAAACTTCATCCAGATAGTACATGCTTTCATGTTTGTTTGGTTTGGGTAGTTTATTGATTTAGTTTTTAAATATCTTCTGAATCTATTTGACTTCACATTATATTTGCAATATTGATAACTATGTAAGTGTCCATGAAAAGCAAGTTAATGAACATCAAAGGTTTGAAAAATAGTGTTTTCCCAAGCTGATGAAATGTAGCATGAGGATATCTTCTGTTTCCATTTCCTTCTAGTGGACTCACTAATTTATATCTCCATTGAGGCGATCATTTCAGCAATCATAGTGCGAGGCCCCTGTTTAAAACTTGGTTATTTTAAATACAGGAAATATCCTCATCTAATGTAATGAAGTAACTTTCCTTTTTAAATTGGGCCTTTGGAAATTGATTAACATTTTTCAGGACCACTTAGTTACTATTAATATTTTTTAAAACACATTTTTAAAAGTGGTGAACACCTTCATTATAGGAGTTGTTTTGGTCCAATTGGGCTTCCATAACAAAATACCATAAACTAGGTGGCTTATAAACATTTATTTCTTACAGTTCTGGAGGGTAGAACCTGGCAGTGGTGGATTCGGTGTCTGGTGAGAGCCTGCTTTCTAGGCTGTGGTCTTCTCAGTGTAACCTCACCTGGTGGAAGGGACAAGGGTGCTTTCTCTGCCACTTTTATGAGGACACTAATCCATTCATGAGGGCTTCACCCTCATGACCTAAGCATCTCTCAAAGTCCCCACCTCCTGATATACTGGGCGTTAGGTTTTCATATAAATTATAGAGGGACCCAAATATTCAGTTCATAGCAGGAAATATGCCTTATATTTCTTCTTTAGCACACCTACATGTAGTGAGGTGATATTCATGGGTAAGAAAAACGAGCTTGGCAACTATGTGGATGATTGCAAAATGCAGATCTCCAAACTGGTAGGAAATTCCCCAAAAGAAGATAACAGATACCCACAAGGAGACCAAGATGTAGGGCCTGAGGACATCAGACACTTTCCCACTTCCTAAGAGAGCAAGTGAAATAATTCAGAGTGTTAGTCCCAAATAAATGGGAAAATTAAGAAAAGTCTTAAATTGAGGTCTTTGTCACAGAAGAATGAGAATGAGCATGTTGCTGGAACAAGGCTATGTGGTAAGCATTGTTTATTTGAAAAGAATCAGAGTAAATAGTCCAAATGACACAAGTAACAAGATACCAGTAATATGGTGCTCCTTATACCACCTAGGCCCAGGAGCAGACTTATCCCAGGGTGTCTATGTCTGGACAAATTCATTCATATTTCTCCATACTCATGTAAAGGAAAAAAAAGGGCTGTCATTGTATTTCTGCCCTCCAAAGTGTTTCTCCAGGCTCTGGATGGCTGCCTAGGCCAAATGCTCTGGTTCTGGTTGGGTGCTATATTATTATTTTGTGGTGGTGCTTTTAAAATAAATTCTGTACTTAGGAACTTTGGATCAATTACCGATTTGTTTTTCCCCCTCTTGGATGTGTCTTTTTATGTTCCCCACTTTGAACATATGTGCTTAGGTATGAAGACAACTCCTTATTTACCCCTTGCCAGTTTAACCTCTTAGGATTTTGTGCCCTTACCTTGTGTCAGGGCTTGCCATCTTAAATTTCTAAGAAGCTAAAGATGTGGAACATTCTAGAAGTGAAGTAGGTTATAACCACCCTTCATCCAAATGTGCAAAAAGGATTAGGTTGGTTATCTCAGCATCTTCTCATCATCAGTTGTTGATGCCACACTAAAAAGAAAACTCAAGTAGTATAAAAGTAAGGGCAGAAATTATTATCCCTGCTGTATATATTCACTCCTTTTAACTCGAGTTTATTGAAATAAAAATGGCGGGCTTATAAAATCAAGAAGCCCGTGGCTACACAGTCCATCAACACCTGCGAGGAAGACAAGATGAGGCAGCCGCAGTGCTCAGGCTTGGTAAGGCAGTGGACAAAGGAGGATGTAAATGTGGAGCGCTCTCATTGAGGTTGCTTCACTTCCACTAGGCAAATGTTCTGCATAATCGTTTTGGAGTTGGAAAAGGCCTTGATGTTTTTAATTTCCCCTTCTATAAAAGAGAACCGTTTATGAGACTATTAAGTTGTAAAAACAAAGATTTTCTTTTTTTCCCCCTCATGTATCCAAGCCTCAAGCCAATTTTTCCTAATTAGTCAGATGGAGACCTAATGAAGTTGCTAGAAGGCTATTGAGTACTTAGCAGTGTACGGAAAGCATCAATCACCATTTGGAGATAGGAGACTGTGTTTAGCAATGTAATGTGTTGGTCTACTGAGATGGCTCAATCTCTGGCCCCAAGGAAAGTCTTACAGAATCCTTCGAACCTAATCCCAATGGTCTCACCTCATTGTTCAAGAGAGGCTGCCAGTGGTAGAGTACTGTAATCACCTTTATGTATCTTCCAAGTCCCTGAACCTCAGTTCTTTATTAATACCAGCTCTTGGAATATCTTAGAGGTGAAACATTTGCCTGCAGAGGATGGGTTCTTTATTCACTATTTTTAAAAATCATCTCTTCAGCAAACAAGCAGTTTTCATGTATATTGTAATCCTATGTATGTAAATTTTTTAAAGACATGGGGAAATTACTAGAAATATATGAAAATATGCTTAGCCTTGTTTTCCTGGCCCAGTGAGAGTAGAATCTGTTAATCTGTTAAAATGTTTGATTGCATTCACAATGTATTTATGTATTAACTTTTAATTTAAAAAGTAATTCTATTTACTTGAAGTACTCCCTATCTTCCTAGAGAAGAAGCTGCAACTAGAGAGAACCTGTCTCTTAGGACAAGTTCACCTTGGCCATGCTTGTGCGGAACACATAGCACTTAACTCAGGTGTGAGGCATGGCTGAGCCTTCAGGGGGTAGTGTGCCCTGCTGCTACACTCCCTGGTCAACCGTCAGCCATCAGCAAACTCCAAGGGACCCTTCAATGGTCTTGTTCCTTCCTTGCTTCTGCTTCAAAAACAATCGATTATTTTTGTTTTCAAAGTTAATTGATTCTAAATAAAAATAGCACGTAATTCTTTCCAGTTAAGGTCATTTAAATTAATTTGTACTGATCCCATTGCTTTAAATTAGTCTCAGGCAATTTAACAACAAAAAAGGCTAAATAGATTTTTTAGCATTCTGATAAGGAGATATTACTTGTTGAATCTTTGATTATCTATATTATCTCTGCTCATTCTTCAGTGAAGTTTGAGTGAATAATGTTTTCAATAACCAGTCTTTTCCCCCTCAACATTTTAATGCACATGAGTATACCCTAAATTCAGTGAGGCAGAAAACAAAGTAGAAATGTATTTTAAAACATAATTATAACAACCTGCCTCCAGTGTAAATTTTCTCAAGATGAATCAAGTCTGTGAGTTTAAGCTGTTTCCTCTCTTCCGATTCTTCTCTTTGTCTTTGCATCCTTTGTCACATAATGAGAAGTTGATGAATGGTGAAATTTGAAGTTCACTAAGAGAAGACTAAACTGAAAAACAAGGTTTTCTCCATTTTTATATTCACAATAATGTTAATTGTAAAGCAAAACAGCAGTTACTGAGAGATCTGGTTGAAATATAAGCACCATTACACACTGTCTGTGTTGAAAACAGATAGGATTTCAAATTGCCTCTCTTCTATTTGCCTTCCTTTTGTTCAACTGTAAATATTTACTCAGCTTGAGATAAAATAATTCCCAAAAATGATTAATAAAATGTTAATTTTTTTGTCTGAATGCTAAGCTGAAATATACATTTTATTTTATTTCATACTAGTGACCCTGTTCACGGATTTGTGCACATTGAAAGAAAATTAATTAGAAGGTGGCTGGTGGGGTGGGACTGGGCGAGATGGGCCAAACACATCCTGGAGCCAACCTTCCATGGTCCCTCCCAGGTGGCCGCAGAGTGAGAGGGGTCCCTCTTACAGGTGGGGCCCCGTGGCCAGGCCTATGGGGATCTGGCTGAAAGCAGCTCTCTGACATCCCCTGAGGGGTCCCGGAGTGCGAGAGGGCACTCTGCAAAGTTTCTGTTGTAAAGGGTGTGGAACCCAAATGCAAGTGTGCAGTAAACCAGATTCGGGGCTGACAGTGCCCCAGCAACAACATAACCCATGGCCGAAGGTGGAATCATGCGGCCCTACGAGGAATTGGGCTCCCTCCTCTCTGGGTTTGGGGTGTGTCACCTAAGAAAGACCTTTGCCAAATCACCACAGTCTGCAGCTCCTGCTTTGAGAGTCTGCCCCCTGGTGGTCAATGCATATCATAGTGACCAGTTGGATGGGCAGAGGGACACTTAGCATATTAGCCTTTTATATATATTGATTGTGTTCTCATTAGGGAAAGTGGGGTATCCTTTTCCCCACTGAGTGCTGGAGGTGGAGTCCTTATGATAATCTCAAAAAAATAATTTTCTGAGACTTGCACAGGAAAAGGAGTGATTTTTTATTTGCATGGAATTACATACCTTCAGTAGAGCTAAAAGCAAAGCCAATGTCCAGAGTTTCCATTCCATGTTGCAGCTGGGTCCAGGTCAGCATCAGGCTAGTTATAGTCTGTTAGTCCATTGTGTGTGTGGGTCCCCATGGCTGTGGACCACGTGTGTGAATGCAAGGGAGAGCAAGAGGGTACATCCCCTGCAACAATAGTCCCAAGAGAGCCAAGAGCAACCGAGAGTACAAACTCATTTTATTAAGGGATTACATACCCCAAATCTTGTACCTTTGCAGTGGCAATGCTCATTTTGGCCAATCACCTGTTCCCAGATGTGATTGACAGAATGTACCTTTGCTAGTCCCCCCAACTTTACTGGGCATGCATCTATCTTCCCCCTGTTCAGTACTTTCCCCCAAAGATCTAGTAGGGGGGGGCATGGGGGAGAGGAGGTGTCTCCCTGGGGAGTGTAAAGCTTTAGCTTCCTGATAAAACTGACCAAATGACATGCCTGTAATATTTGGCCTTTCCTTTGCTCCTTTCCCATTATTAATAACTAGTTAATTACAATGGTATCAGTATATCAGCACGAACTTTCCTCACCAAAAAACCAGTCTTACCTAAATCGTTGTCTTGATGTCTTTTGCCAGACTAACATAGATTATACTACAGATGAGTATTCTGTATGCTCACTAATATGTATCCAGTGTGGGATTCTTTTATAATTTCAGTTCAATAACAAAAATAAGAAATACTGAAGCACTAAATAAAATTTCAATTACTAAAGCAAAGTAACAAGTAGTTAGTTTCAACAGTACAAAAGCAACTGGGTATATAAACTGTGTAATTAGAGGAATATGGGCAAATTCCCCTCTTTCTAACACTACCAGTCTTTGAAGTATTTTCTGGAAAGTTTGTTGCAAATGTTAGCATGGGTAGTTAACTAGATAGTAATACATAAAAGAAGCAAAGGGAATCAGACATTATAGAGCATAATCTACTGGAGAGCATGAGCCTGCTTCTTTCACCAGGAAATCACTGCTTCACACACTCCCCAGGGATCCACTGCTCCCTTCCCTACAGATCACTGTGGGAAGGCACAGAAAAATGAATGGGGAGGTAAACACCAGTGCAGTAGAAGTCAAAATGAGGTGGGTCCAGTATAAGCCAGGGAAAGCTTGGGAAGTTGACTGATTATTTTGAAAAAGTGCCTGGCCTTTCCCAAGCCCCGAGATAATATAACCCCAAGGAAACAAAGAAGTTATCTCGCTCCCCAGGAACACATGCTGCCATGAGGCTCTAGGTCACCTGGGGTCCTCAGCAGACCATGTGGGCTCCAAAGGACTGAGCCTTAATGTCAAGCAGACACTCTGGCCACTGGCCTTTATGTTGGCCTTGCTGAAGCTAGGGTTGGGCTGTTTCCGTGGTTGGACCAATGAAGGTGGGACCCAGGCGGCAGCTTCTATTTCCCACCCCAAATAAATCTTGCCGCACACAATCTCCCATGCATGGGACCATGAAATGCTTTTCTCAGGATCCTGTGGAAGAACATAATTTCCACCGGCAAAACTAGTATCAGATTTCCCCACCTCAATGCTGCCCCCACTCTCAACATTTTCAAATGCTTCCTTCTCAGACTTGTAATGAAATCACTTAACTTTTTCAACAATACATTTTATATATATCAATGTTGCTTATACCTTTTCAAATACAATACTTCTTAATGGGACCAGAATAAACAAGTTGAGGATATTGGTTTGATAGCTTCTGCACTGTTTTTCTGTCTTCTGTTTTTCACCTGTACTGTGTATGGCTTTTAGCAGTGAGGAGTAGAGAGGATTGGCATATAATAGTGTTAACAGCATGAGCTTTGAGGTCCTGGGGATCCCTGCTCCATCCCAGCTTTATCATTTGATACTGGGCTGGTTTGAGACAATTCACTAATGAAACTGCCTCCATCTTTAGTTTTCTCAATTATAAAATGAGAGCTGTGGGAGCACTTCATAGGAATGCTGTGAGAAGTAACAGCACAGTGTAGACTAAGCAATCAGCATATTCCAATTATTTTGATTTAATTTGGAAGCAGATCACACATCTTGTTTTGGAAAATAGGGAACATTTTATTTCTAAGAAAATAGCTATTTACAATCACTCTCTTAAGTTGATTTTGAGCCCTGATGTAGCTTCAGCCTTGATGGAGAGGACAGGACAACAGAGAAGCTATTTTATTTCCTAAAACACTCATGAGACAAAAGCGCTTCCTTGACACAAGTGATAGCATTTAAATATTATTTCTATTGAAAGGACAGATGCTAGAAGTGAATATATATGAGCAAGAGAGAGAAGTTATTTTTCCATAGCATCTCTGTTTCTAATATATTTTTCATATTTATTTTGCTAGTGAGAAAGAAGTTCCTTCAAGTATAGAAGGTTTATTATGCCTGTAATGTGTCAAGATTGAAGAATAATTTTCTATTTATAAATGTTTGCTTTATAGATTTCAAATGAAAAGGCCATTTGTGTTTAAGTAATCAATGACATTAAACTGGAAATTTTTAAGGAACCATTAGTGTGTTTTGTAATATTTATTCACCTTATTTCATATAAAGGTGAGACATATTTAGAGATTTATACTTTATAGCATTAACTAGACTTCTGCTATGATTATTTCTACTTTCCACTTAGGAATGAACTAAATGGTATTATAACCAATTAGTTAGCAGTGTGCTCTTAAAAGTATTCTTAAGAATATTTGATTTCATACGCACAGAAAAATATTAACTGTATATAAAAATTAGGGATTGTACATTTAAACTAGAGAATTTAAAAATCTACAAATGTGCTATTTTAAAATTAATTTTAATAAAACCAGGTACTTCTACTTGATCTGGAAATATTCAGAACCGTTAAAGACATTTATAACAAGGTATTCTCATAATTATAACAATTTTATTTAAAACAATATGTACTTATCAATAATTTATAATTATTAGGTAGTTAATTTATACCTCTGTTTTTACAATGAATTAATTGTATTTATTCTGATAAATGCACTCACACAAAAATATATACAATTTTTAAAAATTCTGCCATAAATGTGCAGAGTCTTTGTACTTATGAACAAAAATATATGAAGATGCATACATTAGTCAAATGTTTACTTTTTTGTCATCTGTACATATATTACCAAAATATACTCAGGATAAAAATTAAGTGACAAAAATTAGAGAAGAATTAATACTACCTTAGTATTTAATGTTAGAGGAGAGATGCAATTTTGGCTTAATAGTTGTCACAATCAGAAAATTACTTATTACTAGTACACATTTCCATAATAAAATTATATGCAGTTTATAATTGTTATTTACATTCATGAAGCAGTAATAGTAAGGATGAGAATGGGTAAAATATTGGGAAGAAGCCTTCCATTCAATGACAATAATTATAATCCAAGCAAATATTAATGTTAAGAAAGCAGATGAAAATAAAACTTCTCATATCTGTATCTAGTTTTTGAAATCTGACTGAATCTAAAACTTCATTCTGACACAGTTTTCTAATATTTTAAGCACTGTAATTTTAATTGATCTGTGTTTACTTTTTGAAAGGGCCTGTATTGGAAGCTGTTCAGGTATGAAAAGAAAATCACTTACATGGCTGTATTAACAATAAAAAACATTACTGTGGCTTTTATAAAACCCTAAATATTTTACTTCTACTCCTAGCAGGTATTAAAAGCTCATGTTTGGCTTTAATAAAATAATAAAAAAGATGTTCTTTATATGTCCTTCTATATAGCACTTAATATCATCAGATAGGCCATTGGGTTGTAAAACCAAAAAATATCATGTAATGAATATTATCATGAAGCACTAAAGCAACAGAGTTATTTTCTTTTTTGCTTGTGCTTTTCAGAATTCTATTTGCTTTCTCTATTTTTTCTTAGTTTATAAATGTTGATATTTCAATAACAGACATATTTAAAGAAATATTTGTTTGCAATATAATGAAAACAATACTTCACTTATATTTTAGTTTTAAGAAAGATTGGGTAAAAAGAAATATATCTACATTCTCAAGCAGAGAAGAGATTAGATGATAAAATATTTTGTTAAAAAATACCCAATTACAAGCATCATTAATTTACTGATATTTTTACCAGTAAAAATGACTTTCAAGGGCTTTCCTTTGATATTTTAGAATAAATTTTATCTTAGCAAGCATTTATGGACGAAATAAATTCAGGCTTCAGTTGTATTTATACTGGGCCTAATCTCAAAAGGCACATTGCTGAATCATATAATCATACCGGCTTCTAAATTTTTGATGAGATTTATGAATGACATAGGTTTATTTTTCTTTTTATAATTAAGATTAAAGAATAAAACATCTGGATTAAATTAAAACAATAAAATAAACTATTTGTACTAGCAATTTTAAAGTAATTCAGTAAATATATTGGGGACTTTTTTACAACAATTTTTTTCAGGTTTTCTTTAAAAATATTTTGATTGTATAATTAAGAGTTGAAAAAAAAAGAGTTGAGGTACTGATTTAGTGAGTTTAAATTTGTGAAAAATACAACTTCAATGATTACAAACATCATAAAATCTTTGCAAACATGAGCCACTTGTTATTAAAGTTATTTTTTGTTATTAAGCACTAAAAAAACTTTTTGTGTATAATCAATGAAAGTTTATAAATTTTACAGGGTACCATTTATTGAGAGGGAAACTTTTACCCACAGAAACATGAAATGCAAAGACACTAGAAGTTATGATATTTATGAAAGGAGAGATAGAATGTGTCTGAGAGAGGAATCACCGTTCCTTTTTGTAGGACACATATGTTTATAAATTGTAACGTTAATATCCTAAAATTTATATTTTTAGCATTTGATAGTTTGATACCTTGACTTCTCAATTCGCTGACATCTTTCTCCAATGATCTTTTCTTATCATTTTTTGAACCTCTCACCACCTCTAATTGTTTGACTCTTAAACCACAGCACAGCCTCTTACCTTGGCAGTTTTTTTCTCAACTATAAGCTCGACAGTTGCCTTCTTTGGGCCATGGTGTCCGTTTCCCTGAGCTCAAATTTTCTGTTTTCATATTACACTACTTAACTAGGTGTCCCCATTCCTGTCTAATCCATCATCATTTCCCATCAGTTATTCAAAGAACCATTCCCCCGCCCTGGAATATTGCAGTAACCTCCTCACTAGTTTTCTTGCACCCACTATTGGTGAATATTGGTCACAATGATACCAAATGCTGCCTTAAAAAAGATGAAGGTTTGCCCTAACCGGTTTGGCTCAGTGGATAGACTGTCGGCCTGTGGACTCAAGGGTCCCAGGTTCGATTCCGGTCAAGGGCATGTACCTGGGTTGCAGGCACATCCCCAGTGGGGGGTGTGCAGAAGGCAGCTTGTCAATGTTTCTCTCTCATCGATATTTCTAACTCTCTATCCCTCTCCCTTCCTCTCTGTAAAAAATCAATAATATATATATATATATATATATATTAAAAAAGATTAAGGTTCAAGTGTCAATATTCTGCTGAAAACATTCTATTATTTCTCATTGCTTTTCAGTGAATGTTCTAAATTATAAAAAAAAAAAAATCTAGAAGCTATCACCACTTTCTATTACTCCAGCCATAGTCAGGTATTTAAATTTCCTCTTCATGGAATTTATTTCAACCTTTAACTATAATTTTATCATATTACTTAACACATTTTCTTGCACTTTACTTTCATATATTACACCATAATTTAGTACATTTTCTCTCCATCAAGAACATAATATTTATATATTTAATATTTTAATTAAAAATTTAAATAGATAATACATGAAACAGTACCATGGTGAGATGTGAAGCTCACAACAACCATTTGTTTTCTGCTCATTTATCAAGGGACCAACATTTCTTATTTTTTGATAATTGGATAGATCTGGTGGTGTCTTTCAAGGTATCAGCAAGTAGTGGGTGTTGCAACACCACTTAGACACTTACTGCAAAATCACATGTCATCATCATTCAGGTCAATATGTCTGTGCCTACATCCCAGGAGCCAGGAAGAGTTGCAAATTGCTAATTAGTGGTATAGTTTGGAAGATCGAGTGAAGCTCAATTGCTCTATATTATGAGAGTGTGGTGCTTTTGGTTTTGATTTTGTGGTTGTACTAATATTCTTGACCTTAAACAACTTCTTTTATTTCCATTTCCTCTGAAATCGGACTGAAATTATGGTATATTACTGTTTTATTTTTCTTAAAGATGCTTTATTTCATGAGTTCCCAAAATCTGCTTTGACCTATCGGGCAAACACAGTTCTTCTGATTTGTATTAAAATACAATAATATGACTGTTGTGGTTTATATTGACACCTATTTTTAAAATAAACCCATCTTAACATGATATTTAAATAAAATTAACATTTCAATAGCTTCCTCCTAACACTGATTTCATTTTAATCAAACATCCATCATATCTGTAAAATCACAGTTTGTAAAATCATAGTACAAGAGTGGATGAAATACCACTAAACACTCATTTGATGAATACTTTATGGAAGTAAAAAACATGAAATCAGTGATACATGAAATGTGCATTTAACTTGGAAATATGATATTAAATGGAAAAAACTATGTTCCATATTTCCTGCAGTATCAAATTATTTTTATAAAGTTAGAAGCATCTCAAATATAAGCAAATATACTTTTTAAGGTTTATACACTTAGTACATAGGCATATAAAACTGAATAAAATGGAAAGGAAAGGGCAAACAAGGGAATGGAAAGATTCTCAGGTTTTTCCCAATTATCAGGCAGAGGGGTAGAATTAATGAGGAATCATCTGGTTTATTGTATATTTTGTTTTGGGTGATATATTTGTACTGCAAAATTAATTATTAAAAATTGCTCAGTAAATCTCTCTCTCTCTCTCTCTCTCTCTCTCTCTCTCTCTCTCTCTCATATAATGTGTGTGTGTGTGTGTATGTGTGTGTGTGTGTGTGTATAGCGGTCTATGCATAAATAAATGACAAATGTATATAATGCACCAAGATTATGGTTTCTCCAGTGTTTTTTTAAAAAAATAATTTTTGGGGTGACATTGGTTCAAAAAACCATATAGGTTTCAAGTGTACAGCTCAATAAAACATCACCTACATAAACTCAATAAAACATCACCTGCATACTGCATTATATGCCCATTACCCCAAGCAAAGTTTTTTTCCATCTCCATTTTCCTCCCCTTTGCCCATGTCCACCATCCCTCACCCCTTTCCCTATGGCTAACACCACACTCTTGTCTGGGTCTATGTATTTTATATATCCCTTCACCTTCTTTCATCCAGTCCCCCAAGCTCCCTCCCCTCTGAAAACTGTCAGTCTGTTCTATTATTCATGTTTGTTTCGAATAGAAATAATTATTACAGTGTTAGTGTTTTTGTAGGGGTGTGGATAAACACTGACTTCATTAGCTGAATCACTAAACATTTAGCACTAAATGACTCTCTATGCTAAACAAAAACTACTTGTATATTAATGTATTTTGAAATTACTTGAAATTTATTTCTGTAGAGCATACAGGGATTATAAAAATATATACACACGTGCACAACTGAGAATGTTTAGCTATTTTGAATTAAAATATACAAATCTTATTTGGAAGAATAATACTTTAGAACCCCTTTTATGACTAATGTTCAGGAGAATGAAGTTCATAAACAGACTTGTCATTCTTTCTCATGTATTCTGTTAGTAACCCACATTTTAACATTTATTTTCTTTGACCTTGTCAAAACATAGTTCTCAATGTGATTATAAAGTTATACATGCCCTAAACTCATAGCCTGTAAAGCTTTTGTGCTATAATTTGACAAGTAATTGTGATCATACATTTTGTTGAAATAATTTTCCACTAAGGAATCATGCTATTTCATATTAAATCAAGGGTTCTGTGACTTGCCACTTTCTATTGATACAACCACAGTAATATAGCTAATATTATATAGAACTTTTTCTTAAAATAGCTCAAAGCAGGTTTATCACGATTTTTTTTTTTTTGCTTTTTTTCCTTATCAGTTGCTAGCAGGTTAAATAGAGATGTATTAGATAATAAATTTCACTTAACCAATACTAGAAATGGGACAAGAACCTATTTTTTCACAATTTTCAGACTAACATAGCTAATAATTTATTCCTCAATTCATTGAGTATTACAGATAATTTACTATGTACCAGACAGACATTCTTCTTGACAGTGTTACTGGTGATTCTGTCTATTGGGTGGGGTAATCTATCTATATAAAAGCCCAGTGACCAGAACAACAGAACAACCAGAATGGCTGGAGCAACCGGTCGCTATGATGCGCACCGAGCAGGCAGGCAGGCAAGAGGTTAGGAGCGGGCAGGCAGACAAGCAGTTAGGAGTGGGCAGGCAGGCGAGTGGTTCCAGATTGTGAGAGGGATGTCCGACTGCTGGTTTAGGCCAGATCCTTGCAGGGATTGGGCCTACACCAGCAGTCGGACATCCCACGAGGGGTCCCGGATTGTGCGAGGGCACAGGCCAGGCTGAGTGACCGACCCCACACGTGCATGAATTTAGTGCACCTGGCCTCTAGTAAGTAAATAAGCAAACAAACATACAATTAAGTACTATGAAAATTTAAAAGTTTGTGATAATGAATGGGCAGCTAACTGTATTCTATATGGTCAGAGAATTATATCTGAGAAGATGGCATTTAAACTAAGATCTCAGTCCCAAGGAAGAGTGAGTCACATGGAAATCCAGGGAAGGGCATTTTAGGCGTATGTAACACCTATATGGAGGTCGTTGAAGAGGGTGTTCCCTCAAGCCTTTGGCTCAGCGCTGATTGCATGTGCCACTGTCCAAAGCAAAGGGAAAACCAATGGAATAGTTACTGTTCCCACCAACCAGAGTGGAAATCTTATAATACACGGGTTTTAGAACCATCAGAAAATTATTATCTTACCAGTGGGGTTAACCCTAGTCTAAAGCTCTTTGGGACTTGCCTTTACGAAACTTAAAAGCAAGACTTGAAAGCATTAACTAATTTCAAGTGACCTCATTGTTTACCAGACCAAAGGTGAACACTCTTTTAAAAGACACATCAAAGTCCAGTAACAATGCAAAATATACAATGTACAACACTCAATCATACATACCTATGTAAGCAAAGAAGCAGAAAAATGACATTTATACTCAAAAGATAAATAAAAATAAAATCAACTGATAAAGATGATGGAACTAGCAGGCAAGGACAGCAAAGCAGTACTTATAATTATTCTCCATATGTTCAGAAAAGTAGAGGGAAACATGCATGATTTGGGAGATAAATGGAAGATATTAAAAAATAGAAGCTGAGAAATATTTAAATAAGCTTATAAATTTAAAAATTGCAAATCTAGTTTGTTAAAACTGTAGGATTCAGAGGAAAGCATGTAAAAAATTCTGCAAAGATACTCTACCAGCTTAGTAGAATAGAGGTTCATTCCTATTTTGCTCTACAGTGAGAAATACCTTACTAAGCATATTGTAAGTATTCAGTGTTTCCTGAAGGAATGCCAGAAACACAAAACTAGCCTCAAGTTATTTCCATTACAGGTGTGAACTTGGTTGTCATATAACATTTTCCTAATTTTAATAAGTTGCATAGAACATCAAGTTTACAATTTGAGATTATGATACACTTCTCTTGAGATTCAACATTGATTTTTGAAATGTATTTTCATCTTTTTTTATTTTGCCAATAAAATACATAGCATTGATCCTGAATAGATTTATGATAGTCTTCCTATAAGTTTAATTCCTACCTTTGTTTTATATCAGTCAAATCTGTGAGAATAAGGAGTAAGCAACTGAAGATGCATCCCCAGAATAATCCTATCTAATAAAGAGGGAATATGCTAATTGACCCTCATGCCATTGCAAAGATGGCAGTGCCCATAGCCAATAAGGAGGGAATATGCTAATTGACTGCTATGTCCTCAAAGATGGCGGTGCCCACAGCCACAAGATGGCAACACCCAGTCCCCTTGGCCTCACTGGGGCTGCAGGCACACATGGGGGTGGATCCAACCACTCTGCACCTGCCTCCATAGTCCCCCAGTCCCCTTAGCCCCCAGCTGCCCAGGGCTGGCCTGAGGCACAGGCAAGCCTCAGATGACGGCTGCTCAGCCAATGCCCAAGGTGCAGGCAAGCCTCGAATGTCGACTGCCCAGCAGCCCAGGGCTGCCCGAGGCTCAGGTAACCAGTGCCAGCCGAGGCTTGCACTGCCAGCAGTGGCAGCAGCAGAGGTGTGATGGGGCATCACCTTCCCCTGATCACCAGGTCACCTCCTGCTCCTGAGGGCTCCTGGACTGTGAGAGGAGGCAGGCCGGGCTGAGGGACCCCCCCCTCCCCCGCCCCCCCCCCACTCCAGTGTATGAATTTTCATGTGCTAGGCCTCTAGTACTGATATAAAACAAAGTATATTCTATAAGTAAAATGCATAAATACAGGGTGTACTAAAAATGAGAAAGGATGTACACTTTCACAGCTGATAGCTCAATTTTGAAAATGAAATATATTTTAACGAACATATAAACATTCCTTTATAATTCAAGCTGTGTGTATACATTTTGGGGGGATACCCTACACATTGAAACAGACAACACATATAGCTTTGTAATTATTAGTTTAGAATTATATAAAGCTGCATGATTCTGTGTTCCAATTCTGGTACTGCTGGTTCACGCCTTTATTTTATCCCTATAATCAAAGAAATTTTCCCATAAATTAAAAAATATATATATTTGATTAGTGACTCAGTGCCTTTTAGGAATTAATGCCTCATGAATAACTTTCTTTGTCATCTGTAAACATGAGGAATAGCAAACTACAATAAAGTTAACATTATTGTATCATTAAGATTTTTATCTGAAATTCTTTATTTCTTGAGTGCATCTCTTTATAAGGGTAATATTGGTTTCATTTTTTTTTTTTAAATGTGATGTCTGAGCAGATATACTCATATTTGAGTGCTACATCTGACATTTCAATTCCAAGTTTAGGCCACCAGCATTTATTGCTACTGCTGTTCTATTAAATATGTGTCAGAGAGAAAGAGGATTACATTTTTTCATTTACCTAGTATATTCAACACTACACCTAAGAAAAACTGTTGCCTAGACATCAACAGAAATTTTATTTTTTTGATTAAAACTCTGGTAGTGTTATTATTCAGACTTTGGTATTAGCACTTCAAGACTAGTGCACATATCACATAAATAAATACAAGCTTGTTATTTGAAAAGTGAAGTAGGAGATTTGGGAATTGACATATTGCAAAAATATTTAATTTGCAGTTCACTTGTTATACTTTCAGCATTATTATTGCCTAAATTTATTTTACTTCAAAGCATAGTTTGACCTTCTCGATGGTGAATCATCATTTTACACCCATTTCAGACAGGACAGTTATATTAATACTAGAGGCCCCGTGCATGAAATTTGTGTACTTGGGGGGTGGGAAGTCTCTCAGCCAGGTTTGTGAGAGGGTGCAGGCCAGGCTGAGGGACCTCACTGGTGCACAATCAGGGCTGGGGAGGGACATGGGAGGTTGGCCATCTGGGGAGGGCTCACGGGAGGTCTCTAGGGTGTGTCCAGCCTGTCTCTTTCAGTCCTGATTGGCTGGACCTCAGCAGCTAGCTAAGCTACTGGTTGGAGCATCTTCCCCCTGGTGGTCAGTGCACATCATAGCGAGCAGTTGAGCAGCCTTAGCATATCATTAGCATATTACGCTTTGATTGGTTGAACGGATGACTAGACACTTAGCATATTAGGCTTTTATTATATAGGATTCCATGAAATGTTGCCACATGTCAAAATCTACACCTGTAATGCACATAAACAAGGAACCAAATACATAACTGAAAACAAGGAAAACCACATTAATCATTAAATTCTCAAGTGGAGAGTTGGTGACATTAGGCCATCTTCTTCTAAAACAACAGAGTGTGACATTTGAATAACCATGAGATTTAATATATTTCATATTTTATATGATTTTGAAACATTTCTGTCAATATCACACACAAACAATATGTAATTTTAATCACCATGATGCACTGATCAAGCATGATATCCTAAAAAATTTGTATTCTGGTGGATACAAATATCATCAACAGCTAAAGAATTTTGTTATTTTACCTATTGTCTGTCCAAACTATTGTCACTTTTTACATTTTTCATTATATCAGTGAATAAATCTTATTCATTATGTAACAAAATTAGTTGATACTGCCATTTTCTATTTTGAAATTATTTTTCTTTTCTTTTTTTACTTCAACTTTAACATTTCCAAACCTTAGATTTACATATTTATGTAATTGAATAAATACAGCGATTTGACATGAGGAAGTGAAAGGGAGGTTTTCTATTTAACATACAAGGCAATTTTACAAAAACAAAAACACACTTAATATCTGTAGGGTTTTTGTGACCTGGAATGAAATATATAAAATAGCCAAATGCTGATTTTTCCTTAGTGCTGGAAAATGAGGGCAGTTAATATGAAAAGAGTTTTCAGTCCCCTCTTCATGAGTTGATAAATCAGTTATATTTGTGTGACTGATCTGCACTATAGCTTTCAAGTTCCTTATGTAAAGATCTTTTGTTATCACCAATAAGCTTAAAGCTATATTCCTTTGTCTCAGAAAAAAACAACTCTAAAATTAAATAGAATCCTAAAAGTTAAAATTTGGAAGTGTGACTTTACAATATAGTCTAACTCTGGTTGCTTTGGCTCAGTGGTTAGAGGGTGAGACCCAGGGCCGAAGGGTCCAGGGTTTGATTCCTGCTCAAACAACATCCCTGTCCAGGTCAGAGGGTGCAGGAGGCAACCAATCAATGTGTCTCTCTCATATTGATGTTTCTCTTTCTTCTCCTCTTCCCTCCCCTCTGTGTGTGTACAACAAAACAAAACAAAACAAAACAAAACAAAATGGAAAAAATATCCTTAGGTGAGGTTAATAAAATATTGGTCTGAATTATGAAAATTGTTAGAGTAATGTGCTGAATAACTTATGAGTGAATTACAATTCAAACTTTTTAAAAACATTTGGTATTAAGTCTATGTACATTTGAAAGACTGGTGTCCAATTTATTAGAGTTCATTAAAGCCAGGAATACTCATTTTGAATCAAAAACTCCCTTTGTTTTTCCAAGGAAAAGAGTAATTATTGGCTTTTTGTTAATGACGTGAAAAACTGTCTTTAAATGTTATAGTCAAGCATTAACTTACGCCACCGTCTTCTCTCAACCTGTATACTGTCTTGCTGTTATTTGTATAGGTAAAATTTGGGATCATTCATAGACTAAACAAATTCATCATGGTAATATTTTCTGAAGACTTACTATTTGCCAGGTATTGGGATAGGCCTGGGGTAATGTAATGATATGCAAGATACAACCTCTGCCCTCACAAAGACTGAAATAAGTATAAAATTAAGATAGTTAAATAAGGTACTCTAAAAGAATACTGTCATATCATCACTGCATCTTTAGAGCTATTTCTAAAGATTTTATTGTTGCTGTATTCCTTTGGTACCCAACATAGGATACAGAATCCAATGTGTGCTCAATAAGCGAAGCCTGAATGAATAAAACTGTGAATATAAGTACTATAAACTATTCTATTCTAGGAAAACTAGTTTATGAGTCTCAAGCTATTCACTCAATGAACCTCAATAAAAATTAATTTAAAGCAGTGATAACACCAAATCTCAGAGCATCCCATCATAAAAATCCTTTCAGTTTAATGCATAATCACCATTAATATTTCATTTCCTTATCTTTTGCCTGTCATAATTAGAATTGATTTTTATAGTATACTTTCACAAGATACCAAGGCAAGTACTCTGCTAAAGGCCAGAAAAAAGACTTATGGTATGCATTTCAATGTTAACTGTACACTTCCATTAAAGAAAATCAACAAATGTTTAATAAACCCATGTAGTATGGTGCTCATCTATTGCATTGTCCTGTCAATGTTTTCAGGCATGTCCTTTAAGACTACTTTAGCAAGTGCTATCTTTAGATAACTTCTTCACTGCTTCAGAATAATCAAAATATTATTTCAAATTTAAGATTGATAAAGTTTTCTTAGAACTTAAAATTCTTGCTGTCACCTATTGATGTTTAAAATTTGAACATATTTATATAATTATATCTGAACATGGACAATTTAGTTGAATATTATAATTAGTTTGATTAAAACAAACTCAGATATTCTTATAAAATATTAATATGAAGTAACTTGGTGAAATGTGTAGGAATAAGTGTAAAACAAGCTTCACAGACATGTTTGGGGAAGGTCATTAAAACTTGTCTTTTGTTTTTTTCCTCCATTATGTCTGGTTCTTTGGTCCATGAATTTTAGCAGGACTATACTGTCCACCTACTGAGCTGTGACTGCAACTGCTTAATTTCTTTTCC
The DNA here is from genome assembly GCF_964212035.1 of Myotis nattereri. Classification (NCBI taxonomy): domain Eukaryota; kingdom Metazoa; phylum Chordata; class Mammalia; order Chiroptera; family Vespertilionidae; genus Myotis; species Myotis nattereri. Next base: position 46,382,492 of record NC_138076.1, on the reverse strand, counting down.
ATTAAATGGTCAATAGCTTTGTAGTTTCTAAATTGTAAAATGCACAGGGAATCATTACTTTAGAGTTATTGTCAGATGGGATTGGGAAGCCTTTGTCAGCAAAGTTTACGGTTCCTTAAGATAGGATGGAAACGCCACCTACTTAATTTTCTCTAAAACCTGGAAATTAGTGTTTTCATTTTAAAATTTAAAATAATTTTATGTTATTTCAAATGATATCAGCATGTTAATTACCTCTATTAGCATTCTGTTAAATGGAAAATATTTGAGACACTTCTATATATGATTTTTAAAAAGCATTGTTTATTTACACTGAAATATTTAGAAGATGCAGTTTACATTTTTAGGAGGCAACTACTGTATTGGATATAGTTTATTTTTATGATATGTATTTTGTATGATTAGCTTATAATATTTTCTTAAGAAATTAATTTTGTCTTCTCATGCACCAAAAGGTATATTTCAGAATTCTTTTTTTTTTTTTTTTTTTTTTTTTGGTAAAGATATTTGTGTGTTTTTTTCTTCATTAATTATGAACTGTGGAAGTGGTAGGTAGGATTTTGTCCCCATATTCTTTATCCTCTGGGATTTTTCATATGTATGTTAATAGGACAAGGCAGAGTGGCTTTGCAGATGGAATTAAAGTTTTATCTTAAAACTAGAGGCCCGTTGCAGTCTCTGGCCAGAGCTGCTCCTGTAGCTCCTTCTGCCCCCCACCCTCCCCCTCATAGCTTGATCACTGCTTTGCATGCAGATCTCGACGACAGGCTCCTGGGTCCCGGGGTGCCGCCTTGCCTGAGGCCCAGCTTTCCGATCACAATCATGATCACAGGCTGCAAGCAAGGCGGCTCCTGGGTCCTGGGGTGCCACCTTGCCTGCGGCCCGGTTTCCGATCACGATCACGATAACAGCCGCAGGGTCCCACTGCACAGGACCGCACACGGGGGTCCCGGCTGGGGGCGGGGCTTAGGCGGCACACAGGGGCCTGGATGGCGGCTCACGCTGGTCCGCCCTGCCCACAGTATTCAAATTAACTGCCATCTTTGTTGGCGGGTAATTTGCATATCACACTGATTAGTCAATGGGAGGTGTAGCAAAGGTATGGTCAATTACCATGTTTGTTTATTATTAGATAGTATAACACATATCCTGTTTTATCCTGTGGGCCTAAGTAATTATATGGGCTCATAAAAGTAGAAGAATGCAGGAGTGTGCATCAGAGAGATGCAAAGGAAAAAAGGCAGGTGAGTTTCAAAGCATAAGACAAACTCAATCTGCAATTGCTGGCTTTGTAGATGAAGGAAGGGCCATGGATCAAGGAATATGAGTGGCTACTATAAGAGGAATAACCCTAAGGTGACAGCCAGCAAGGAAGTGGGAACTTCATTTCTACAGCCACAAGGATCTGAATTCTGTCAATAACTTGACTAAGCAGGAAGGAATTCTCCCCTGGAGCCTGCAGAACACAGTGCAGCTGACACTTTGATTTCGCCTTGTGAAATTATAGGGTATCCAGCTGATTTCTCTGGCTGGACTTCTGACCCACAGAAACTATAAGATGATAAATGGTTTTTTTGTTAAGCTACTAAATTTGTGGTAACTTGTGACAGCAGCAACAGAAAACTAATACACTGAATCTTCAGTACTTGGAGACACTAGATTACAAACTTCTGGCTAAAAGATTCCCTTCAGTGACATGGTATATTTTCTGTAATTTTCAAAATGTGAAACACTGAAATGTTATTCCATGAATATAAAAGAAAAAGTAAATAAAAACAACCCTTACCTTCCAAAAATATATTAATTGGTTCTAACCTAATTAAAAATATCTTTCTATAATATCAGTGACTTACCCCCAAATTAAATAGAATTCTTTCAAGTGAAATTGCTGTTAAATTGCTACATTTTCAAAGTATAAAAGAACTAATTCATTTTATTATTTGTTGTCTTTCAGTGCTGACTCAAAGTATTTGAGATAAGGATTAATCTGCTAAATGCCATCATTCTTGATCTTATTATTTTCCTATTCAAAACGTCAGTAATTTCCATGTAGTGAGGATAATTGTATTGAGAGACAAAGAACCTAAAAAGAAGAAATATTGTTTGAGCACTGTGGTCTCAAGTAATCATTTTGTTGCTATTACATCTCATGTTAAAAGGCCCCTGTAGCTATTAAAACAGAGCTGTCTGAACTAGGTGAACTCTGAACATCTTCAGTTCCTAATTTTGTGCCTGCATTATGTTATACAGCAAAACATAACTTCATCATTACAACACATAATCTTTTTTGAAGTCTGTAGTTTATGTCTGACATTAATTATAACTCTAAATACTTTGGAAGTAGAATATTTCCTTTATTTATTTGACAATGTAAATAGTAAAGGCATATAAGCTCTAAATCTAGAGCAGTTGTTTAAATATATTCTCTTCTATTTGCAGAGTCAATAGATGCGGTGTGAATAATCCCTTAATATAACATTCTGCATGTTTCCCAACCATAAGTGACAGTGCAGTCAGCTAGATCAGCACATGAATATCTGGAATATATTCTTGTTTTAATGCATTAAAGTACACATATAATTAGAGCAAAAATAATACAATGCTTTCAAGTAAAAATGGAAAATTCATAGCGCACTTTGTGCACTGCTTTTAATGTTGTGTCAGAAATTCCCTTGTAATTAATATCAATGCTCCTCCATAAACTATATACCGTGTTGACTCTGTAGAAAGAAATGTTAGCCATTGAGCATTGAAACCAGTAAATCCTGCAAACAGTTACCAACTCTTTCTATCCTCACTCCCTATGATGATTGTAAGTTCTCATATGAGAAGTCCAGGAGAAACCCTTGGGTCTATAAATCCAAACTTATGAGAAGCTCGATCTCTGTATTCTGTTATCTGGTAGAGATGTTTAATTCATGTCCTATGATTATAAACCTTTCTTTCTAACTTATAGGCATTCATATCCCTGATAATATTCTGCTATTGAACATACCTCATTAAAAATCTTTTAAAGCACAGAATGAAGTGAAGGTTATGGGGGTAAATTCTATACATCACAAATGAAATTTTCAATATAGAAAAATAATAATCAGTTCTAGCTAGTTTCGTTTTACTCTGAGAGGGACAAATCCCACCACAACTAACTAAGGTCACAATAATGTTCCTTCATCTGATGAACAGTAAAGGAAAGAGATTGGTGAGTTTCATAGAACCTATAAATAATTCATAAGATGATTGGTGTAATGTTATACAATACGATTCAGATTTTCTTGGAAATTTTCAATAATTCTATTAACATTATAGCATACTGCTTTGATCTCAGATTGCAGTTTTCCTATAAATTTATCAAAACCTTGAGCTCACCTATGATTTTATTTTATTAACCCTCTTACTAATTGTAGAATCAAGTTTGGTCAAATTTTCCTTTAACAGAAAAGGAAACCATAGTATATATTCAAACCTTAGTTAAAATCACACTGCTATAATACACCAATAGAATGTTCAAAAATAAAATAACACTTTCCCAATAGGTTCTGATTCCTTATTAAATATTATTCCACAACTTAGATTTAGTAAAATTTAATAAGATGGCTCCTCTTACCCTTAGAATGCAGGTAAAATAATTGAGGGCAGGTTAAGAGGCTGTGATTTGCAATATTTGCTGATTTCTGTGGTGTAAATGGTTTCATATAACTGATTTTAAACTCTCAACATGATGGCACTCTAACTTGAGAGATGTGCAATTGGCTCTCTCTTATGAGTGGAGCCAGTAAGACACTCTCTTGGACAAGAAAAAAAAAAAAAAAGAAAGAAATGGATTGTTGATAGTCTTGTTATAATTCTGATAGATTCTGTCCAATGGAAATCTCTAGACCAATGTTTCTCAAACTTTTATTTAATATGCAAACAAATTACTGAAGCTGATTTTCATTTAAAATAGAATTTCTTATTAGCAATCTTGAGATGGGGCCTAAGATTCTGCCCTTTTAACACATTCCTAGATGATTCCAAAACTTCTGGTCCCATGGACCACTCTTAGAGTAATTAGAGGATACAACATTGGTTCCAAAATTTTAGCATGCATCAGTCACTGTGTGACAACGTTAAAACACTTCTTGGCCCCAGAGTTTTTGATTCAGTATGTGTGGGTCAGGGGGACAGTTTCAGTGGATAAGAATTTGCATTTGTATAAGCTTCTAGGGGATCCTGGGGATGCCGGTCCAGGGACCACATCTTGAGAACCACTGGTCTGGAGATACCTCAGAACTGTTGAACTTTGTCTTTGAACTTAAAGAACAATTAGAAAGCGCATAATTAGAGTTTTGAATCAAGCAGTTAGTTCTTTCTGTCATCCCATTATACCATTGTCAGCATGACATGACTATCCATAGGATTTACAGCATTATGCTACGTTCTGTGGAGAGTTAGAGTGGAATTTAAAGAAATTATTCATTGCCTTTGGGAATTTTCAATCTATAATGAAACACTAGCCAGGAACAAATGACAGCAGTATAAAAGATGTATAAGAAAATTCATCAATCCTGAAGTGTGATTATGTGGGTATTAAGTAAAGGCGATGAGGGAAATGATGAAGGAAGGTGATTATGTATGTTACCTAGAGATATGGTGATCAGCCAGATGTCTAACAACATTAGGTGGGAAATATGGTTCATAATATTAAGTCCCAGAGAAATTTGATGAAGAAATTTTTAATGTGGAATTCAGCTTAGAACTCAGAGGTCACTATTAGCAGTTTAAAAACTTTTTATAAGATATCGTCACATTAAGGTTCATAGAGATCCATGGCAAGCATGTTGTTTTAGACGGAACAAAACAAAACAAAACAAAACACAGGTATTGTGAGAGCTTGGTATTCTAGTCTAAGTTAGTGGTGAGAGCTATGAAAATTGTTAATTATGTAACTATCAGAATTTTCTTTCCTTCTTGGTAAAATGAAGACATTACTAATTGAAATGAATAAAAACCAGCCAAATGGGAAGAGGCTGGTTGTTCATTTATAGCAAGGGAATCAATCACCATTAGATACTCAAAGGTAGGCCAAGGAATGGAAATATTTTATAGTGCAAAAAGAGGAAAGCTTCAGGTATACTCTGGTTGGAGATTGTTGGCATGGGGAAGCTGGAAGAGGGCCAACTAGAACAGGCCATGTGATTGGTTTGAGGATAATCTTATTTTCTTTGGTTGGTCCTGAATTGGAAATGATTGATCAGTTTGTTATTGTTCTGGGCTGATTGTTATTTATTAGTCCTAACAGTTTTTATTTTTTTTTTATTTTTAGGATTTTCTATATAAAAAGTGTCATCAGCAAATAGAGACTATGCAAATTTTATTCCTTCCTTCTGAGTTGGATGCTTTTTATTTTTATTTTTTTGCTTAATTTCTCTGGTCAGAACTTTCAGTGCTATATTAAATAAAAGTGATGAGAAGGGGCATTCTCATATTATTTCTCATCTTTGAGAGGAAACTTTTAAGTTTTCACCATTGACTATGATGTTAGTTTTGTGTGCTTGCTATGTATTGCCATTATTATGTTGAGACACTTTCCCTCTTTACCCAGTTTAAGAGTTTGCATCATGAAAGGATGTTAAATTTTGTCAATTGCCTTTTCTGAATTCATTGAGATGATCATATGATTTTATCCTTCATTTTTTAAATGTATTCTCTAAAGTTTTACAGATGTCTCCTTTTTCCCCCGCTTGACCCCATCCCCCTCAAGCCATTCCCACCCCGGGCAAGCCCCCACCAGCCCTGTGTCTGTGTCCATTGGTTATGCTAATATGCATGCATACAAGTCCTTTAGTTGCTCTCTAACCCTCCATCCCCTGCCATTTGTCTCTGAATCTATTCTTGTCCATCAAATTATGTTGATCATTATATCCCATATAGAGTGAGATCATGTGATATTTATCTTTCTCTGACTGGCTTATTTCGCTTAGCATAATGCTCTCCAGTTCCATCCATACTGTTGCAAATGGGAAAAGTTACTTCTTTTTTATAGCGGCATAGTATTCCATTGTGTAGACATGCCACGGGTTTTTAATTCACTCATCTGCTGATAGGCACTTAGGTTGTTTCCAAATATTAGCTATTGTAAATTGTGCTGCTATGAACATAGGGGCACATATATCCTTTCTGATTGGTGTTTCTGGTTTCTTGGGATATATTCCTAGAAGTGAGATTACTGGGTCAAATGGAGTTCCATTTTTAACTTTTTGAGGAAACCCCATACTGTCTTCCATAGTGGCTGCACCAGTCTGCATTCCCACCAGCAGTGCACGAGGGTTCCTTTTTCTCCGTATCCTTGCCAGCACTTGTCATTTGTTGATGATAGCCATTCTGACAGGTATGAAATGGTATCTCATTGTTGTTTTGATTTGCATCTCTCAGATGATTAGTGACTTTGAGCATGTTTTCATATGTCTCTGGGCCTTCTGTATGTCCTCTTTTGAAAAGTGTCTATTTAGGTCCTTTGCCCATTTTTTGATTGGATCATTTATCTTCCTTTTGTTAAGTTGTATGAGTTCTCTGTAAATTTTGGAGATTAAAATTATCTGAAATATCATTGGCAAATATGTTCTCCCATGCAGTGGGCTTTCTTGTTTTGTTGATGGTTTCTTTTATTCTTCATTTTTAAATGTGGAGTATCACATTTATTGTTTTGGAGAATTTGAACCACCCTTCCTTAAAAAAAATAAATTACACTTTATCATGGTGTAGGATCCTTTTAATGTATTACTGAATTCAGTTTGCTAATTCTTTGTTACAAATTTTTGCACTAATAGATATTAGTTTGTAATTTTCTTTTTCTATACTGTATAGCTTTGGTATCAGGGTAATGCTGGCCTCATTAAATGAATTTGGAAATGATCCCTCCTCTCATTTGGAAGAGTTTGAGAAGGATTGGTATGTATTATTCTTTGAATGTTTGGTAGACTTCACCAGTGAAGCTATCTGGTCCTGGACTTTTCTTTTGTGAAAGGTTTATTACTGTGTCAAATCCTTACTTATAATTGTTCAGATTTTTTATTTTCTATGATTCAATATTGGTAGATTGTATGTTTCTAGGAATTTATCCATTTTCTTTCTAGGTTGTCCAATTTGTTGGCATTTATTTGTTTACAGCCACCTCTTAGGATTCTGTGTTTGTGTAGTATCAGTTGTAATGTGTCCTCTTTCGTTTATAGCTGTATTTCAATTTCTCCTTTTTTTCTTGATTTGTTAAGCAAAACCTTGTCCATATTGTTTATCTTTTCAAAAAATCAGCTCTTTCATTAATAATCTTCTCTGTCTCTTATTACACTCTTTGGCTTAAAGTTTGCTTTGTCTAATATAAGAATAGCTATCCCTGCTTTGTTTTGGTTTCCATTTTTCTTGGAATATATCTTTCCATCCCTTCAGTTTAAATCTGTGTGTTTTTTAAAAGTTGAAGTGAGTCCCTTGTAAAGAACATATAGTTGGATCTTTTGTCTTCCCCCCCCCCCCTGCCCCGTTTAGCCACTCTATCTTTTGATTGGAGAATTCAGTCCATTTACATTCAAAGTAATTATTGAATCTAATGAACAAAATAAACTAATGAACAAAATAGATCAAGATACAGCAAAGCATGGAACAGACTGGGGAATCTGGGAAGGTAGGTGGCAGGGAGGAGGTGGGAAGAGATTAACCAAAGAACTTATAGATGCATAACCCATGGACACAAATAATAGTGCATTGAAGGCCTGGGGAGGTAGGTGGGAGTTGGAGGGGGTCAATGATGAAAAATGGGACATCTGTAATACTTTCAACAATAAAAACAAGTAATCATTACTGAAGGTGTGGATTTACTATGCTCCTTTTCCTGGCAAGGGCAGAAAAGTGTCAGGATTTAGGTAGGTGTTGCAATAATGAAAACTCCCAAGAGAGGGAGAAAGTAACAGAGTTTCATAACATGTTTTTGGTACATACTCGTCTTTCACTTGTTGGTCCTAGTTGGAGTCAAGGGCCCAAAATAGAAAAGCTAGAAGACATTGACATGAATGTTCAGAGCTGATTGCTGGAGAGGTTGTGGTTTTATTCCCAGGCTGGTTGCTACAGGGTTTGTGGATTCATGTGTCATAGCTTATCTAGCCATATCCATTGATATAATCAATCTCTCACTAAATTATTAAAATAAAATTTAAAACAAAATATAACATCTTAGAATAAATGAATATGTCAAATATAAATGTACCTAATAAAATACATTTGTCTGTTACATTTTTACCACAAACCACATAACTTTTTTTTTTTTAATGCTCACTAAGGACATGCTTATTGATTTTAGAGAAATAGGATCAGGGGTAGGAGGAGAGGGAGAGACAGACAGACAGACAGACAGACATCCATGGAGAGAAGAACTGTTGCCTTTCAATAGGTGGCCTGACCAGGGATCAAACCCACAATCTAGGTATAACACTCCAACCAACTGGGCCACACAAGCCAGGGCCACATAACTACTTAAGTGACAAAAGTTACATACATTTCACAGGGTAAAATAAAATAAAATACCTAAAATGAAAATATTACTAATTTATATTAAAATAGAATGCTAATTTAAATCCAACCTTATCATTGCCTAACACATTAAACATCCATTAGGAGAATGATTCCATAGGACATGTGTCCAAGTAATATTGTTAGAGCATCAAGACTAAGTAGAAACAAAATGTATCGTATGAGCAGAGTTGAAAAAGAGAGATTTGTCTTTACTTTTTACTTTTGTTAACCCTAATCCAAGGACATTTTTCCATTGATTTTTTAGAGAGAGTGGAGAAGGGATGGGGGGAAACAAATAGAAATATCAACCATGTGCCCTGACCAGGGTCAGGAGTGGAGTCAAATCAGCTAGGACTGTCTTTTTTTTCTTTTAGCATTTGGATCTAAGAAAGTTTTAAGATTTTTTCATAAAGTGTGGTGACCTGCATCAGACACACCTGGAGGAATGGCCTTCAAAAATCCACATTCCTAAGGCCCACAAGTCAGAGCATTTAATGAACCAAATTTTAAAGACTTCAAAGCCTCAAGTTTAAAATAAAATGTTTCTTCCTAAAGGTCTTTGTGTTTCACAGATTAGTAGAATTTTGTTTGCTGGTTTGCTTTTTAAAATTACTAACACATTTATACGTATAAAAACAAAAATAGAATAACTTAATACAACTCAACTGTTTCATAATATACTGTGATTTAGAAGAGCTTAGGGAAAAATATCTAAAAATAAGGAGAATTACCACAATTTATTTCTTGTTTATTTTAAAAATATAAAAACATATAATAAATTATTTTAATTAGTATTATCTTGAGGAAAAATTGTATGTATACTTGTCAACACAAAGTATAATTCTTTTTCTAGTAATATATTTTAGGTTCCCATCTTTTTTTTCTTTGCCTTGGTTTGAAATAAAAATAAAAAAGTAAATTTATTTCTTTTATTTTTGTCTTCAGATCTTTCAAGTTCCATGCTTCTATGTGGTAACTGAGGGACTTGAAAATTCTGTTTTATAGAATTATATAACTTCAAAGAATTTGGGGATTATTGCTTTTTAGAGGAAATACACATCTAGTAATCATTTTTATTCTTTGCTCAAAGAGTTGTCCCCAGTGTTCCTTAAATACATCTTCTTGCTCTTAACATATCCTGTGACAAAATTTATTCAATTCCCTAAATTGTTGTCATTTGGAAAACTAATTAGAGGCCTTCAGCAGTGTTCTGTCCTTTCCCCCAGACACACTGAAACAGGAAGGCAATAAACCAGGTACCTAAATTCTGAGCTCAAAAAGGAAGACCAGAGTAAGGAGTCTTCAATAATTTAATATAAATGTGTTTTTTTCCTCCAGAATATTATATCACTGGTACATAGAACTCTGGCTGAAATGAAAGATAATGTCCTTTGCTTTGTGTTATTTGTAAATACTGTATACTAAGGAACTGCAAACCGTGGTCCAATTCAATCCATCACCTATTTCTTTTAAATAAAGTTTTATCGGAACACTAATGCCCCTTCATTTACTTATTACCTACAGCTTCTTTCACGTTTTGAGCCACAGTTTCAGAGCTGAGTAGTTGTGACAGAGATGGTGCAGCTCACAAAACAAAATGTTCACTTCCTGGATTCACAGATAGAAGCCCAAGACCCCCCCCCCCCCAATTAATTACTTTTTAACTCCTAAAAATGTCCGGAAGTAAAAGGAAGAAAGAACGTTTCTCTAATTGTTCTTGATGTTTTTTGCTGATGTCCTACCTGGAATTTACTTTTATCCTTTGAACCTTAGTTCTTGAATCAACTTCCCATGAAGCTTTTCTAAATGCTTGCAAAGTAAATGAATCACTCCTCTGTGCTGCCTTCATATTGGAACATGCTTGTACTGCTGCAGCTTTCACTCTGATGTTTAATTACAATTTACTTTTCTGTGCTCCCTTCTATAGCCTGAACTCCTGGAGGAGGAGGATAGGATTAGTACTATGTTCAATGAGTGTTTATTGAATTACACTTACATTAGCCTAGTATACTAAGCATCGCCGGCTGTCTTTACTAAACCTACTTTTACAGTATATACAAGGCAAAATAGTGGAAAGCACCAGGTGATATGGAAGCAAATTAACTGTGTAATGTTACAAGAAAATTAAACCAGTACATTTTTATTAATAAGAATTTTTTAAAATTGTACAGTTTTTCTAGCTTTCTAAGAATTCATTAAGCTAGAGAGAGGGATAGGCACAGGGAGAGAGAAGGAGGACGAGGGGGAGAGGGAGAGGGATAGAATGTGTTGGAGAATAAATAATGAATGCCTGTATGCAGAGATTGAACCTCTAAGTGATTAAAAATAAAATTAAGCCCTAACCGGTTTGGCTCAGTGGATAGAGTGTCAGCCTGCTGACTCAAGGGTACCAGGTTCGATTCCGGTCAAGGGCCTGTACCTTGGTTGTGGGCACATCCCCAGTAGGGAGTGTGCAGGAGGCAGCTGATCGATGTTTATCTCTCATCGATGTTTCTAACTCTCTATCCCTCTCCCTTCCTCTCTGTAAAAAATCAATAAAAAATATATTAAAAAAAATAAAATAAAATAAAATAAATTAAATTAAAAGCTTACTTTCAAAATATAAAAAAATAAATCATTTTAATCCCCCTTTCACAGATAAATTTTGTATATATATATGTTTATATATAATGTATATATATACTATGTGTATGTATATACACACACATACATATGATTACATAAATTAGACTGAATTCAGAAAAAGAAATGTTAAAAATCTCTTTGAAGAGTAGTCATAAATTGTAAAAATTTAAGAAACACTCTATAATGATTTATAGAGAAAAAATTGTGAAATTGTCAAAACTTGGGTATTAGCAGTCTTTTTCTGAGCTTCCTGTCATAAACACAGGATACAGTCTTTATCAATTAAATTAAAATAAAACAATAGTATGTTCTATATGACTAGGGAATTCAGATAAGAACACAAGAATTTCATAAATTAATGTACTCTTTCTTAGGCTAACACATTTGAGTGTTTTGTGCAGGCCTGACACAGAGTAGGTACTCATTAATCCTGCTTTAATGAATTTTATTGCTAGGGAAGATGAACTCTCTAGCTTTTATGTTTCTTTATACATACTGTGATTCTAAGCCCTGCTAGAGGGTTAGGGAAGCTCCCTGTTTTTCATCTCAATCTCTGTTCTTCTCCTTTTCTTCCCGCCCCTCTTTGCCATATCTTCTTTTCTCTCTGATGCTTTTATTCTCAGGCGTGTCTCCCTCCCTAAAGGTAGAAAACATGGCCAGTAGATGGCCACCAAGAACTCTAGATTTACATCACCCCTCACATCTAAGGACCCCTATCCCTCCCAAACAAGTCACTTCTTTGGTAATTTAAGGGAGATTTTGGATTGGCCCACCCTCAAATAAATGACAGCTACAGAGGAATATGACTATTTTTGCTTATATATGTGAAACTAAGGGTGAGGCTTAACTAAGACTAACCTAACATGCTATATTAACAATGGCAGTGGCATGATTATACAAAGGAGGTCTAGGCAACCAAACCAAAAAAGAATGTCCACTGCAAAAACCTTGGCTGCTCATCATGCCATCACTACAAGAAGGTTGGAATTATTCTTTTCAAATATCTTTAGTTTCCCTTAATAACCCATTTGCCTTTGGGAGCAGATTAATAACATAATCAATACAGTATGGACTTTGGAGCCAAGGAGTCCTTTATTCAAAACCATAATATACCTTTTCTTAGCACCACGAGTTAATTTTCTCACCTATAAAACTGGGTTTAGCAAGCCCTCTTTTCCAAACTTTTTATTAACATCTGAAATGGAAAACATGACTATTGTTGCATTTATTATAATTAGAAATAATCTGTGTATTTTTGCTTTTAGATTGTAAGCATCTTGAGGGCTGGGATATTTTCCCCCTGTGGATGATACAGTTGCCAGCATGTGTATGAGGTATAAGGATAGGTGTCTCTTACCTTGCTTTGACTTCTTGAAGGTGCCACATAATAAACTGCCAAAATGCCAGTCTTCTGATCATATGTACTAGCTTCTGTTTGAAGAAAAATAGCAGGCATACCATATGCGGTTTGTAGAATAAAGTAGATGTTTGTGGAATAAACGCTAGTATCTTCATTTTTAAAGTGAGGTCACTGAAACCCAGCAATATTAAGTAATGTTTAAAGCTTACCCATGAAATTAGTTTATTATTTTGGTGGCATTCAGACATGGTTCATTTTTTCAGGCATGGTCCACTGAGTTCAGACATGCTCTGTTGAAGCTCCCTTTCTTGTGCATGGATATTATCTGTGGCAGATCCTATGTCTCCTTACCCCAGTTCACTCTGGTCTACTTCATCACTGTTCCTTCTAAGGAATGCTCATCATCTCCCCTCTTTCTAATGTTACCCAGGCCCAGGCAAAGAGGTCTACAATGTGGAGAAGGCCTGTTTTTTTTTTTCTTTTTTTCTCTTAGCCATCTCTTTTGGTCTAGGTCAGTGGTCGGCAAACTGCGGCCCGTGAGCCACATGCGGCTCTTTGGCCCCTTGAGTGTGGCCGCGAAGTTTCAATTGCACTGTACGTATGCGCCAGCACGTGGTATTTTGTGGAAGAGCCACACTCAAGGGGCCGCAGTTTGCTGACCACTGGTCTAGGTTCCTCCATTTTTGAGGTAAGAAGGTGGGATTAGGAAAAAGAGGCAAAAGCCATTAGCTTGATTAGCAATGTTAGTTCCTTTCTGTATCCTCTGCAAAGGAAATAAACGAAATGTTGGCTCTCTCATGGCTCACACATGTGAGTCATGGCGAGGGAGGAGGGTGTCTTTCTCACACGCATTTCTTTAACAGGAAAGATCCTCTCTGGCTTGCTGCTTTCGGCTCACTGATTTCTGTTGTTCAACTAGTTGCTACCTGTGAAGGCCCTCACATGATTAGCAGCCGTCTTGGTTTGGGTGCCCAAAAGCTGTCTCAATTCTGGTTACTGTAAACAGTGTCTAGTTTACACATCCAGGGTGAGCCACCCACTTGCCCTTCCCATGAAACACTGTTGTTCTATAGAGTGTTTTGCTTCTATACCTTCCTTTCATCGTAACCTAACTCATTTATCCTTCTTGGCTTGGCAAAGTACAAAGTGTTGCAAGCCCACTGCTAAGACTTCAAATACGAATAAGATATTGGTATCCATTTCTCTGGCCGCCCCTTTTGGTGTGCCTTCTTTACTTAGCTTGGCCTCTGGGAGAGAGGCAATTCCTTCCATCCCCAAATCTCTCACTCAGAACATTACACTCCTGAGAATGCTTTCAACCTGATTTCTCCTCATAGCTCTGCTTATGTATACTGGAGGAGTGTTGTCTGCTCACAGTAGCTGGACCTGATCTGCCAACTTAGCAGGTTTTATGGAGATGGATCTGGAAACTCCTCCTGGCTCTTTAAAATGTGGGCATACCTAAGATTTTCCATTTTTGAGAATTTATCCTTTTTTCAAGACCTCTGGAAAATTTTTTTTCAACATTGCTACAAAGGATGGCAACCTTCTTTATATAGTAAATTATATTAGTCCATTCTTACTGAAATAATTGGCTATTTTAATGGAAACACAGAACTATCTAGAAAATCAAATTAGGACTAGTAGGGAAGTATTCAGAATGCTTCCTGATTTGAATAAATGTTGTGGCCCAAACCTTATATGTCTTTTCCTATTTATGTTAACCAATTTTCAGAGTGCTGTGTAAGATCAGAGGCCTGCCAGGCACTAGCAGCTTCCAGTTTTGGGAACTAAATTGTACCTCCTGCCCTTGGTAACCTGCATTGTCATTGATTCTTTCTGTTCTTACCTACCTTGCTGTGATGTAGAATGAATGAATAGTGGGAAGGCCTGATTTCATATATGTTCTATGATTTGGATGGGGATTTAGGTTGTCTCACTAGTTTAGAGAATGATTACAAAGATGATTGCTTTTTATACTTGAATTATAGTGCTATTGATCACAATGAGAAGAACACATTCTCAGATAGGTGTAAAAAATTTATTTCTTAAAACTTTTTTAGTGGTGGTTGTATACACCTGACTTCATGATATCAACACAAGTTCAAGTTTAACTTAAGCAAAAATATTAGCAAAGTGCTTATAGAAAAAATTGTTCCCATGATTAGCTTACATCAGTTGATAACATGCACATTATAAGTCACATTATAAGAAATAACATGTAGAGAATTGATACATTATTTCAAGATAGAAGATAAGAGTAGTGTTCATTGGTCATAAAAAGTACAATCTCATATTAATAGGCATGATGCTCATTGCTCTCCCATCTTCTTTATCTGCCATTTTGCTTCCCAGAAGGAACATTAAAATGTTTTATTTAAATGTAAAGAATGCTTAAGCCATTGTGTAGATGTACCACTGATTTTTAATCCATGCATGTGATGATGGGCACTTAGGCTGTTTCCAAATCTTAGCTATTGTAAATTGTGCTGCTACACAATGGAATACTATGCTGCTATAAAAAATAAGGAACTTTTACCATTTGCAACAGCATTGATGGACCTAGAGAGCATTATGCTAAGTGAAATAAGCCAGTTGGAGAAAGATAAATATCACATGATCTCACTCATTTGTGGAATATAATGAACAAAATAAATTGATGAACAAAATAGATCCTGAGAGAGGGAAACACTGAACACACCGTCAAACCTCAGAGGGAAGGCAGGGGAGGGTGGGCGGGGGCTAAGAGATCAACCAAAGGACTTGTTTGCATGCATATTACCATAACCAATGGGCATGGACACTGGGGCAGTGAGGGCTTGTCCTGGGGGGTGGGAGTGGCCGGGGAGGGGTCCATGAGGGGAAAAGGAGACATGTGTAATAATTTAAACAAACAAACAAACAAAGGAATGATTAGGCCGATCTCTTTATTTTTTTATTTCTTAAAAAAATTATTGTTTAAAGTATCTACACTAATAAAAGAGAAACATGGTAATTGGTGTACGACCACTACCCTTCCCATTGGCTAATTCCCCTGTCACTCACAGAGTAGGGCCGAGATATGCAAATTAACTGGCAGCCAAGATGGCAGCCAGCAGCCAGGCAGCTGATGCGAACAGGGAGGCTTGCTTGCTTCAGTGATGGAGAACTCCAACGTTCCCCGCCTGACTTGCCAGCCTCTCAGCTGCAACTCTAAGCAACTATGTTGCGAATAAAGAAGCTAAAAAAAACCCCAGAAACCTGCGTTAGTCAGCGGGGCTTCAGCCAGCCGGACCGCAACATTGTATCAAATACAGACGGTAAACAAAGGCCAGAAACCTGTTTTCAGCAGCCGAGGCCTCAGAGCTAAAGCTGGCCCAGAATAAAAAAAGAAAAAAAGGAGCAGTTGGGAACTTCATCATCCGTCCGCCTGAAAACGGCCCTCAGCCCCTCAGCCAGACTGGCCAGGCACCCCAGTGGGGACCCCCACCCTGAAGGGTGTGTGACCAGCTGCAAACAGCCATCATCCCCTCACCCAGGCTGGCCAGGCACCCCAGTGGGGACCCCCACCCTGATCCAGGACACCCTTCAGGGCAAACCAGCCGGCACCCACCCGTGCACCAGGCCTCTACCCTATATAGTAAAAGGGTAATATGCCTCCCAGCACTGGGATCAGCGGAGCTGCGAGGCCTCCCGGCACCGGGATCAGCGTGACAGGGGGCAGCACCCAAACCCCCCCGCCCCCCACAGGCCCTGCTCTGTGTGTGACAGGGTAGAGCCATAACCTCCCCATTGGCCCTGCCCTGAGTATGAGAGTGGCGGCGCCCCAACCCCCTGATGGGCCCTTCTCTGTGGGTGATAGAGGGCGACACCTCAACCCCCTGATGGGCCCTGCTCTGTGCGTGACAGGGGGTGGCGCTGCAACCTTCCCATCGACCCTGCCTTGAGTGTGACAGGGGGCGGTGCCCCAACCTCCCAATCGGCCCTACCCTGAGCGTGACTCAGGGTGGCATCGCAACCTCCCAATCTGCCCTGCTCTGTGCATGACAGGGGAAGGCGCCCCAACTCCCCAATCAGCCCTGCTCTGAGCCCGACCAGGGGCTGCACCTAGGGATTGGGCCTGCCCTCTGCCACCCGGGAGCAGGCCTAAGCCAGCAGGTCGTTATCTCCCAAGGGGTCCCAGACTGCGAGAGGGCACAGGCTGGGCTGAGGGACGCCCCCCCCCCCCACCCCTGAGTGCACAAATTTTTGTGCACCGGGCCTCTAGTTACATATAATATTACATATGTCTCCTTTTCCCTCCTTGACCTCCCCTACTCCCGGCATGTGCCCTCACCCCCCTAGTGTCTGTGTCCATTGGTTATACTTATATGCATGCATACAAGTCCTTTGGTTGATCTCTTACCCCCCTTTCCTGCCTTCAACAATCAAACTTTAGAGGAAGGAAGGAAAGCCAATCTCTTTTAAAAAATATATTTTTATTGATTTCAGAGTGGGAGGAAGAGGGAGAGAGAGAGATAGAAATATCAATGATGAGAGAGAATCATTGCTTGGCTACTTACTACATGACCCCTACTGGGGATCTAACCCACAACCTGGGTTTGTGCCCTGACAGGAAATCTAACTGTGACCTCCTGGTTCATAGGTGGAAACTCAACGAAAGAACCACATGGGCCGGGCAAGCCAACTTCTTATGTCGAAATTACCATGGCATATTAGAGAATGAAAATTTATTTGAAAAAGCAAAAGTATTCCACACATGCTAATCAAACGACTACTTGCTTTTAAATTAAGTGGTAAATCATTTGATCATTTGAATATCACAGTCTTTCAAAATCAGTAGGAAAGAGGGTTTCAATACTATTGTTTTTCTTCTAAAGCTGTCATATAATTGTATAACATTATTAACAAAGGAAGCATAGTGATAATATTTAATAGTAATAGATCAAAAGACTAAGGTTACATCATGAAGTTTTGGTTTAGTGCACAGGCATGTTGATTCTCTTTGCGTTCTTTGAAAGTAGAATGAGTCTTATAAATGGAAGGGAACCCAAAGGGAGGAAGCACGGAGGCCAGTCATTGTTAGTCTTTTGGCCAACAAAGTAGTCAGGTCATATTATACTTACTAGTCGTCATAAATTCCTCTTTATTTAATCTTTCTAGTAAAGCTTGTTTTTTTAACTACACGAAAAGGATAAGTCAATTAACCAGTCAAGGCCTGATTATAAATAACTCAAGCTTTAACTTCAAATTAATTTTTTTAAAGTTAAAAATTTTCAAATTTAAGGAGTTGAGAAATAAAATTTCAGATCATGAGCATAATCTAGAAAAAGACCAACAGTACCCCTAAGAATGCAACTATTAGGATGTTCCTTATACTCAGAGAATGAAACTAGGTTATTTAGAGATCATTTGGAAATTAAAATTGTAATGTATTTATCCACCCCACCACAGTGCCAGTTAGTAAATTAAGGCTGTTTGTTCAGCAGTTTCTTTAATGTTTAGAAGTACAGTAAATAAGATATTGGGTACGGTGAAGAGAGAAATACATATATTTATTTATTGTTGATAGTATTACAGATGTCCCCCATTTCCCTTGTTTTCCCCTTTCCCCCAGCCCCTTCCTACCCACCCAGGCCTTCCCCACACTATTGTCTGTGTCCATGGGCAATGCATATATGTTCTTTGATTGATCTCTTCCCTTTCTTGGCATCCCCCTTCCCTCTGAGATCTGTCAATATGCTCCATGGATCCATGCCTTTGGACCTATTTTGTTCATCAGTTCATTTTGTTCATTAGATTTCACATGTAAGTGAGATAATGCCATATTCGTCTTTAATTAAATATATTCACAAAATTCCATATTAAGGTAGATAGACATACTGTTTTTATTTTACTCTTTCAGTCCAGGTTCTTTCAGCTGCTATCTGATTGATCACTGACTACAACTAATTGGCAGTTCAGCCAAATCTCATGGGAATTGGGGCAAAGATTTGTAGATGAATGGATGATTATACAAATACGGCATTTGTGCCCAGTTTGTAATCAATCCCACCTTTCTGCTCCAAGACTCTGAAATTCACTTGGAGACCGAGGATGGGAACTCATTTGTTCTTGTAATTTTTTTGTTTTCTCCTATGTTGGACAAAAACTTGCTTTTAAAAAATCGAATTATTTTAGTCAGCTCTATTAAGACACAGCATGACTTAAGGAAATGTAATTACATTCCAATTATTTATGTAATCAACTTATAGTCCTATCCTATAATAATTTTCTGAAACATAAACATCTCAGTGGTACCAAGACAGTGTACGTTATTTTTCTTCTTTAAAAAAATCCCACAGAGTAACTTAAAGGCAGATAAATCCAGCATGTGAACTTGAGCTTGGAGGGCAGAGTAACATAACCTCACAAACAGAACTGTTTTCATCTGGGCAGGGAGAATCAGTGCAAAATTGGTCCCAAATAAATAGTAGTATATTACATGTGAGGGGTTTAGAGAGGGAACAATAACTTCACCCCAAAGGATTCTTGTCTTCTTTCACCTCTGAGCAAGAGTCTACTATAAAATAGATACGGGCAGAAATGAGAACTAATGTCAATGATTGGATAGTTTTTATAACACATGTCCACTAAAGCACTAGCTAGACCAGGGGTGGGCAAACTTTTTGACTCGAGGGCCACAATGGGTTCTTAACCTGGCCCGGAGGGCGGGAACAAAAGCATGGATGGAGTGTTTGTGTGAACTAATATAAATTCAAAGTAAACATCATTACATAAAAGGGTACGGTCTTTTTTTTAAAGTTTTATTCATTTCAAACGGGCCGGATCCGGCCCGCGGGCCATAGTTTGCCCACGGCTGAGCTAGACCATCAATTATGCCAGAATTCCCTTCCCATCACCAAATTTCCCTCTGGAACTATGACCAAGGCAAATTTCATATGAGGTCATAGCTACCCTGACTACATTGTAAAGATGTGGCTGATGAATGGGTGACTCCAGGTTGCTAAACCAACTGAGTTACATGAATAAATGACTAGAACAAGTGTATTTTCTCTGTAAAGCAACTATTAAAACTTTTCCCAAAAATAGCCTTTCATTTTCTAATTGCTGTTATGGGAGCAAAACATTAGTCTTTCAATTCAATGTGCTGAAAAATATCAGTGGTAGCCTACTCCTGGCCAATTAAATCTGAATAAAAATGCTATACAGATACATTTGATACATTCATTTTATTTCAACTATTATGGCAAAAGTGGTAAGTTTAGAATTTGGTGGGGTAAGAAGAGAGAAAGAGGGAGAAATAAAACATAAACCACTTCATTTAGTGACCTAAAATCATACCCAAGTGACTCACTTAAGTTTTAGCAGTCCAAGTAGTCTATGGCCTCCCAATGGAGAGACTATACCCCATAAAACAAGCTGATTTCTAGCTAGGGCAATGTAATGAACCATAGAATATCTGTCACTATAACTAACTTTTCCTACTTCATCAAATTAAACTGAGCCTATTTAAAGTTTTGCAAACCTAGTAAGTTTCTTTTAAATTCTTGGTTCAACACATGAGAAAAGTCATGGTCCGTGAAACATCTAGGAAAACTCTTAAGGTGTAGAATTCCAGAAACATTTAAAAACTCATGATAAGGAATTTGCTTATGTTAGCTCCAGGCCATTTGCTGTTCTTATGTATAGTATTTTTTGCCAGTTTGGCCGAAAGCTTCTGCAAAACTAAATGTGTTAGCTATAAGTAGAGAACCAAAGGGATCTTGACAATTTCCCTTTTATGGTTCCATATGGTCAGAGTTAATAATACTTGCACATAATCAATGTGCTTTGATATGTATGTGTACATGACCAGCCCATGAGGCATAACTATGTATTAAACAGGTAGATTCTACAAGTCATACAATGAATCTCTATCTCACTTTCTATGAATCTTAACTTATAGACACTAAACTATTATCCAGTGAATTGTTTTTAATATATCCATTGTGTCTAGTACAGTGTAAGGTCTTAAAAATTCTTTTATGAATGTGTTTTAACTAACTGGAAATTGAAACTTCCATCTGCTTTCTAAGGGTGCATTTGTAGAATTACACGTGCTGCATATTGTGGCAACAAACAGCTATTCCCAAATATAAACATGGCCCACAGTGTCATCAAAAGATATTAATTCTACATGTTTAAAATAAGTATTTATTACTCTCCAGTGAATTTACTTTTTAACTTCTAATTTGGTGTCTTGTCCAGAACTTACTGTATTAAGAATATTTCTACTGTAATAATATAATTATTGAAAATAATGTCTCAGTGTATTGGACATGCTTCAACATGGATGTTTCTCTTAGTTTGAATGTAAACCTTTTGCTGTTTTAAAATTTAACCTCCAATTTGTTCAGTCTGAAAATATGTAGGCTACTGCACTTGACCAATGCCTTTAATAGAGGACGGAATAGACCATCAAACCTCAGAGGGAAGGTAGGGGAGGGTGGGGGTAAGGAGAAGAGATCAACCAACCGATTTGTATGCATGCATAAAAGCCTAACCAATGGACATAGACACCAGGGGGGTGAAGGTATGAGTAGGAGGGTAGGGGCAATGGGGGGATAAGGACACATATGTAATACCGTAATCAATAAAGAAAAAAATAAATAAAATAATAAAAATAAGGGGTACCTTGGTGATGGGTGGTAACTAGACTTTTGGTGGTGATCATTTTATAGTGTATGCCAAATTATAATATTGTACACCTAGACCACATGTCATATACCAGTTTTACCTCAATAAGAGAGTATACCTTAAAAAAAAAATAGAGGCCCCAAATAAAGAAAATCAGAAATCAAAGAGGAATGTAACAACTTACTCCACAGAAATACAAGGGATAGTATGAAAATAGTATGAACAACTATGTGTCAACAAAGTAAACAATCTGGATGGCATGGTTACATTCCTAGAAATGTACAATCTTCCAAAACTGAATCAAAATGTAATCAGGAAGAATAAAAAAAAATATGAATAGACAGATTACAACTAATGAAATTGAAGCAGTAACTAAAACTCCCAACAAACAGAAGTCCTGGACTGGATTGTTTCACAGGTGAATTTTGCCAAATATTTAAAGAAGAACCAACATCTATTCTTCTCAAACTATCCCAAAAAATTTCAACAAAAGGGGACTCCCTAGTTCATTTTAAGAGGCCAACATTATCCTAATTCCAAATTCAGATAAAAACAGTACAACAAATGAAAATTATAGCCAATATCCCTGATGAACATAGATGCTAAATTCCACAACAAAATATTAGCAAATGGAATCCAGAGATACATTAAAAGGATTATGTACTCTAACTAAGTGGGATTTATTCCAGGGATGCAAGGTTGGTACAACATTCACAAGTCAATAAACCTGATACATCACATAAACAAAATGATGAATAAACACCACATGATCGTATAATAGATGCAAAAAGGCATATAATATTATGCAGCACCCATTTGTGATAAAACTCTCAGTGAAGTGGGAATAGAGGGAACACATCTCAACATAATAAAGGCCATAAAAAGAAAAAACAAAAAAACAACACATGTCTCCTGACATTTCATTCTAGTTATCTTTTACTGACAATGTGCTGTGTGGTCTATGCTTACCTTGATCACAAATATTTTTATTGATTGATTTCAGAGAGGAAAGGAGAAAGAAAGGGAGATAGAAACATCAATCATGAGAGAGAATAATTGATTGGTTTCCTCCTGCACACCCCCTACTGGGGATTGAGACCACAACCTGAGCATGTGCCCTGACCAGGAATTGAACTCTGACCTTTTGGTTCATAGGTCTAGGCTCAACCCCTGAGCCATGCTGTCTGGGTGATCACAAATATGTTTAATGAGGTTGTAGTTAATAAGGCAGAAATAAGGACACCAAATGTTGAGTCATTGCACTTGGAGAAGCAGTTACTCTGATTTCTAGAGAGGTTTAAGAGTTGCTTCACTATAGATGTTTCTCTAAAGTATTTAAACCACTTTTACTATATATAGTTTCCTGTATGTGGAAATAAATTTTCCTAGAAACCTGAATCTTTGGGAATTCAGAAGTAATTCTTAGAGGTTAAACACGTAGAATTGGATTTTATGAATTTGCAAAATTTATTTGAATTGCAATTGTACCATCATATTATATAAGCTCAGACAAGTTTCTTGTCCTCTGAAGCCCTGATTTCCTCACCAGAAAAGTGGAGATATGGGTAAATTAATTCAGAAGACAGATGTAAGGCATGTAGAATAAATAGTGTCTACCAGATAATATTCAATTGAAGTAAGTCAAAATTATTGTTTTACTAATCAAATTGTTTGTCTGATACAGCTTGTATTTCATAACTTATGTGCTGCTATTGTTCTAGATTTTTCCATATTTATTGAATATTTTATTATATCTAATTACTAAAATCAAAATTAACTTTATGTATACTTTACTTTTAAAGTACATTTTCCTTAAGTTAGACTTTAAAATATACCTTTAGTATATTTTTAAAACTCCTTTGAACTGTATTTTTATTATAAATATCCAATTTTAGAATTTTAAAGTAATTGACTTTTTTTTTCATTTTGTTAATACTTTAAGTTAATGGAACATCAAAAAGGGAAGCTAATTACCTTGACCTTTAACTCATATGTGTATGTATAAGGGAAAGGAAATAGTTTTGTACTTTCAATATTTTTGCCTGAGAAAAATAATAAGCTTGCTATTAATTTCTTATAATCTCTGGGAACTAAGTGTTTGCTATTTAACTTGAAATATATGCCACTTTTGATGAAGGAATTTGGAGTTCATATAGTGGTTAGAACAACATAACTATAAATGTCATCTCTGACAAAATGGCTTCCTCATTTTGGAACTTTCCCTGGTATTTTTTGTGAATTCCCTCCAGCTAAAGGTTACCAGGAATACACCTGTGATTAAACAAGTTAGATGTATTGCTCGTTGCAGTGAGGAGGAACATACACTGTGGGAAATCACGGGCATCTCAGTAAGAAGTTGTTAGAAAGACATAAGATTTGGGTTCATATTAGGTGACTCTAGGGACATTTAAAGAAGCAGCTCTTTGCAGTGGATTGGATACTATCAGGAAGCAGAGTAACTTTATGACTGGGTATTTCAATAAGCCTTATCCAGAAGGAGGGATGCTAGACTGAGACAAAATTGTATTTGGTAAAAATGTAGCAGTCCTTTACATTAGCCAGGATAGAGAGATATTTGTTCAGATTTTTTTTTTAGAAATATGATTATACTTTTGTTTGTGTTTAAAAATAAGTGTGGAGTTGCCTCGCTTTTTGTCTTGACCCATCATGGTCACAGAGTAACCTTGTTTGATCATAATGTTCTGTGAAGTTTTTTATCTCAAAGGAAAATACCATGACCTCGCTGTGAGTGACCGAAGGCAATCAGGCACTGCTCTCCTCTTTCTCACTGTGTTCATAATATACATGGTCAGTAAATATTGGCAAATAAAACCAGTATTTACTCAGTGACAACTGAGTACCAGAGCTTCGTTGGATGTTTCAAATACATGATTATGTTTATACTGAACCAAAGTGTTAGTTTTATAAAACAAGAATGTTATCTTTATTTGCAACTGTGGAAACAGAATCAGAGAGACCATGTGATTTACCTATGGTTATATGCAGAGTAAGGATTAGATCTCCAAACTATCTCTTCCCAAAAGGCATCTTCTTTCCAATATGGCATTCTTCCTCCATGTGTTTCAATTAGCACACTGGAGAGAGAGAGGTAGGACATTTCATATGAAACAACTTGGGTGTTTCTCTTCAAAACTGCACCATCCTATCTAATAAAAGAGAAACCTGAAAATTGACCATACCTCCGCTATGCCCACAAGCCATGCCAATCAGAGTGACTATGCAAATTAACCCAACCAAGATGGCAGCCGGGGGCCACAGAGCTGGAGCCAGCAGGAGCCTTGGGTTGCCCCGGCAATGGAGGAAGCCAAGATTCCGGCTGGCCCTGGCCGGCTGTGGCCTCTGCTCAAGTCTACAAAGTTTCAATTATAGAAGATAAATAAATCCCAAATAACTGCTTCCAGCCAGCCTGGCATCCGCTCACAGAGGTGCTGAAAAAAAGAAAAAAAAAAGAAAAAATGGAAGGTGCTGGGAGCTTGGGTCGCTGGGGGGCTTGGTCAGCCTGAAAAAGGCCATCAGCCCCTCACCCAGGCTGGCCAGGCAACCCAGCGGGGACCTCCACCCTGAATGGGGTGTGGCAAGCCTGAAAATGGCCCTCAGCCCTTCACCCAGGCTGGCCAGGCACCCCAGTGGGACCCCCACCCTGATCCGGGACACCCTTCAGGGCAAACCAGCTGGCCCCCACCTGTGCACCAGGCCTTATCCTATATAATAAAAGGGTAATATGCAAATTGACCCTAACAGCAGAACGACTGGGAATGACTGGTCACTATGACACACACTGACCACCAGGGGGCAGATGCTCAATGCAGGAGCTGCCCCCTGATGGTCAGTGCACTCCCACAGGGGGAGCTCTGCTCAGCCACAAGCCAGCACAGCGGTGGTGGCAGGGCCTCTCCTGCCTCTCAGCAGTGCTAGGGATGTCCGACTGCAGCTTAGGCCTGCTCCCCACTGGCAAGTGAACATCCCCTGGGGGCTCCTGGGCTGCCAGAGGGATGTCTGACTGCCATCTTAGGCCTGATCCCCCGGGGAGTGGCCTAAGCCAGCAAGTGGACATCCCCCGAGGGGTCCCAGACTGCGAGAGGGCACAGGACGGGCTGAGGGACCCCCTGAGTGTACAAATTTTTGTGCACTGGGCCTCTAGTCTATATATATAAAACCCTAATATGCAAATAGACCAAATGACGGAACAACCAAACAACCAGTTGCTATGATGTACTCTGAGCACCAGGGCCATGTGCAGAACATGGTGAGCATCAGCAGCAGGCAGCAGAGCACAAAATATGGCAGGCATTGACCACAGTGGGATGGTGGAGCAGGTGAGTGGGGGCACCAAACCAAGGAGGGGTGCCAGTCGCTGTCATCAGGGTGAGCCTCTGGCGGTTACTGAAAATTCTTTGCTCCTGTGCGCCACAGTCCTGCCTGGTGCTTGCACCTGCTGCTCCCACTTGCACCCACTGCCAGAGCAGGAGCCACCACTTGCACCCACTGCCAGTGGCTGGTACTGGTCCCGATTGCTTGGCACCATCAGCAGGTGTGAGCAGCGGGTGTCGGCCTTGATTGCCCCTGAGTGCTTATCCACCTCTCCCTGCTCCTGAGGGGCGATCCGGGCCCCAATCACTCAGTGCCGTCAGCGGGTGCAAGTAGGTCCAGCGCCATCAGCGTATGGGAGGTGTGGCCACAGGAGTGGGGCTACTGACAGACAGGGGACCAGCACGGGGGAGGGGGTGCTGCGAGAGGGGCCAGGCAGGGGCGGGGAGGACGGGCCAAGACCCACCCCTCTGCTCACCACAGCCTCGTCGCCCACAGTTCCTTTCAAGGGCCATGAATTTGTGCACTGGGCCCCTGGTCTATTATAGAAACAAGGACTCTAATTATGTTTTTGAAAAAACATAAGCTGATCTCTAGATAAAGGTGATGCACACCTTTATCTTTCTCTCTTTTAGAGTCTACTTACATGGATTTAGGTGTTTTTCTAATAAACTGACTATGTGTAGTCCCAAGTCATAAAAATATGTGCCAAAAGGCAAAGTGAGAACCATTGTGGAGCAGGATCTTGCACATTAAGCACACTGCTAACTACTGGTAGAGAATAGAAAACCCTAATTAATAAGCACATGTTCTCAATGACCAAATTAATTTGAGACCTTTGAGTGTAAAGACAAATAGCATAATCAATCTCTAAGCCCATTAATGTATGAATATAATAATGCCCTGATGTTGTTATAGTCATCATGTTTGCTATTTCAGTATCATAGTTACACTAAGTTTTTAAAAAATGTAAAATAATATTACTCTTTATTGAGTTGACGAAGGTCATACATTTTAAAA
Organism: Myotis nattereri; assembly: GCF_964212035.1. NCBI lineage: Eukaryota > Metazoa > Chordata > Mammalia > Chiroptera > Vespertilionidae > Myotis > Myotis nattereri. The sequence continues at coordinate 46,355,962 of NC_138076.1, read as the reverse complement.
AGTATATTAAAAGGTCTGACATAGAACATGTTGATTGCTCAGTGGGTGAAATGCTGTAATCTAGAAAATTTACTACTTATAACACCACTTTGTCAGATAAAGCTGACATTATGTTTATTAAAGATAGAAACCAAGTGATCTTATCACCATTTTACAACTGATTAGAATTGTGTCTTCATTCAGGGGCTTTACTTAAATTATGTAGGTGGTCATGAAAGTTTAGAAAATGATAATTTACAATGTAAACCCAATGTCCAAAAACGTCAAATGTAATAGTTTATCCTGAAGGCAGGATAAAAGTGGTATAAACTGAAGAAAGATTCTTTTATATGAGACCTTAAAATAGCTAATGAAAATAACACCACTAATATTATTCCTAAAGGACTTATGTCAGGAGAATGAGTTATATGAGCACCACAGTCGTCTGGATTAGAGGTGGCAAACCATCAGCCTATGAAAATAATGCGTTTTGCAGACATGTTTTGTTTAGTCTGCCAAGTATTGATCCACTCAATTTTTTTGAAAAAACATAAGCTGATCTCTACAAAGATAAACAATGAGCCAGCATGGGAGTGAGGAAGACATCTGTGTGTCCCATGTGTCTGCATGACGTAATCAGCTGGAGCCAAGAGCAGCTGCCTTTTATGAGGTTGTGGTCATGAGAGTCACACACCTGCACTTTCCCCATCTACACTGGGCTCCTGCAGACACTTGTATTTATGACCTGACTCAGGATATTTGCTTAGATTTCCTTCTAGCTATGACTGTTTGTATTCATCAGTATGCTTCTCTTCTCCTTTCTGTTTTTTATGCACACCTTTATCTTTATCTGTGTATATGGCTAACAAGACGAAAGAAGCAGTTTTTTCGGAACTGAATATGTATTTTATCAAATGCATATATTTTACCAAGAAAGTTTTCATTTTACATTAGGTATATTAGTGACATCTATTTTTTAACAAAATCTTGAAAAATATTTAGGGCATTGGTTCAAGTATTCATATTCTCAATGTATTAATTTTATTTATAATTCTGAGAGTTAGAATGGGATTTAAATTATGATTTTCTTCAAAATATACATATATAATTATGAATTCACACGAGAAATTAATGTTCACTTATTTTCTTCAGTGTACATTTCTATCTTTTTTATTTGATCTATATAAGCAAGATTAGCAGCCTCCTTATGTTGCTTGAGAGGCACCACAAATTTTATTTTGGAAAGATCTCCTCATTAATAGACGTCTTTATATATTTATTCAACACAGGAAAAATCACATTTTATATTAATGTCTTTAATTTTTCAATCATATTTTGTTGATATTTTTGTAGCTATAAATACTAATTTTGCAGGTCCATGCCTGCATCACAATTATATCAGTTTTGAAATTTTATGGTTAATGCAATATGATTATCCATTTAGATACAGCCCAGCTGTGAACACACATTATATTATTGTGAAGAGTAAGCCATGGTAATAAATTTTTCACAATAATTTGTTTAAAATACGAGATGATTTACAATGTTTTTGTTTGATTGAAAGTGAACTTTGTATATTTCCTTTGCCCGAGGTCTTATATACAGAATGAGATTTCTATATATTATTAAAGACTTTATATTCTTATTTAAAACTTCATATACATTATTATGATCCTCCCCATGTCTAACAATATTTCAAAGGCTCTATTTTATAATGTTATACTATAGATTCATTCATTTGCTAGAATGATATCCATCTTCTGGATTGCTACTCTTTATATGAATAATATATATTCTAATTTTTACCTTACTATCTGATACTGTATTTATTAATGGCTTTTTGTAAAGACTTTCTCTACTAAAATTGGCCACTTTTCTTCTGGCTCTCTTAAGAAGCCATCACCAAATCCTTTAGGCACTCATATAGAATTTAAGGTGTATTGACTATGACTTTCTGAAGGCCATGTTTAGAAAGATGTAGGTCAGATTAGATTCCAAACAGCAAGGCCGGGTGATGATGGCAAGAGGGGATGGATTGGGAGGCAGGGAAGCTCTAAATGGTCTTCTATCATCTACCCTAATGATTTTATAAGAGCAAAGAATTACGTGAGTATATAGATACCCAAAACTTAAGGATGTATATAATTATATAAAATTAATGCTAGATGCTAAAGCAAAACAGAAAGAGTTAGTGTACTAGAGCTAAGGATAAGGAACCATCCATATTGTGACAGTATTTTGAAAGGAAAATATGTATATTTTAATAAAAAAAAACAAATATTGTTATTCATGTAAAATTTTTTCATGTGAAAAAAGAGCTATATGACCCGTTCTACTTCAGAGGATAGAACTAAGGACCCAAATTCACACACACACACACACACACACACACACACACACACACACGAAAAAAAAAACCAGGTATGTTTTAAATTAGCAGTTGTTATACTTTTACAAATCTGATTCATAAGTGACGATTTACTCTTTTTTTAAAAATTTCAGAAAGCAATTTCCAACTGCTTTTAAACCTTTAATTGTATTATCTTTGACTCATGGCCGTTGGAGACTTTTAGGGGGTCAAACATTTTTATGCTATAAAGCTATTTAAAAAGATATTTTTTATTGATTTTACAGAGAGGAAGGGGAGGGAATAGAGAGTTAGAAACATCAATGAGAGAGAATCATTGATCAGCTGCCTCCTGCATGCCCCCTACTGGGGATCGAGCCCGAAACCAAGATATATGTTCTTGACCAGAAACAAACTGGGACCCTTCAGTCCGGGGGGGGGGGGGGGGGGGGGGGGGGGCAACACTCTACCCAAACCAGTTAGAGGATAAAAGCTGTTTTTGTTTTTTTTTTTCCTTATTCTAAGATGACATTTAAAAAATACTGGGGTGACATTGGATAATAAAATTTTATAGGCTTCAAGTGTACAATTCTAGACTTATCTGTATATTGCAGCAATTTTTAACCATTTTCATCTCATGGCACACAAACAATTACTAAAATTCTGTGGCACACCAAGAAATATATTATCTTTTTTTGCTTGTATTGTCAAAAACAAAAATATAATTTTGATTCATTGACACCAGATGCCTATTGTTATGTTGGCTGTTATCATTTTTTTAATTTGACAATCTAAGGGAAAAGAGATCAATGCCCCTGACTAAAATAGTCAGGTATTACATGTTTTAAAAATTCTTGCGGCACACCAATGTGCCTTTTGCAGCACACTGGTTGAAAATCGCTTTTATAGTGAGTGCATTGTCAGACAAAACATTTCACTTGTTCATTTTCCTTGAGATTATTTTTTTTCACTTAATTATCGTTCATTCATATGACTTTGGCTAGTCGTCAAAGGGATTTATGTTACAGAGGCTTTTTGTCCTCTCTGCTGCTTTCTCAAATGTCATCTAGGAGTAATTGTGTAGTGTTCAAAGATTTCCAAATGCCGTTCAGGGTTATTTCATGAAGTGAGTTTCCCAAACTTGGGGGTATTCAAGCACAGGCTGAATAATAATGAGAAGAGAGTTTCCAAATGGGGAGCACAGCGGAGTTTGGGCCCTCAAAGATTCAGTTATCTAAGTGTGTGTAATATATCACTATGTTCATTTAAAGAGGCAAATGAAAACCTTACAAGTGTTCAACAGCTTATTGATCTATATTTTTTGTTTTATGTGTATACATGAGATACACATACCTATACATATCTTCCTTAAGTACGTCACTTATGAAAGTTGTTTTAAATAAGAATAAACAGGTATTAATGTTGTAAACGAATAAATTTTAAGTATATTGATATGTTTTTTATCATGTGTACATAGATCTTTAAGAGAACAATTTTATCTTTGTAAATATATTTATAGCAAAATTTATTTTATAATTTTTAAATAGTTAGTTGAAAAATATAATTTCAGCTTTTTTAACCTAAGATTTTTTCCCATTCCTGCTAATGATATATGAGAGTTCCAGTTCCATAGAGTAAAATGTTTAGCCCTAGCTGGTTTGGTTCAGTGTATAGAGCATTGACCTGTGGACTGAAGGGCCCTGGGTTTGATTCCAATCAAGGGCACATGCCTGGGTTGTGGGCTCAATCCCCAGTAGGAGGCATGCAGGAGGCAGCCAGTCAATGATTCTCTCTCATCATTGATGTTTCTATCTCTCTCTCCCTCTCCCTTCATCTCTGAAATCAATAAAAATATATTTAAAAATCCTATATAATAAAAAGCCTAATATACTAAGTGTCCAGTCATCTGGTCTTCCCTTCAACCAATCAAAACATAATATGCTAATGATATGCTAAGGCTACTCAACCACTCTCTATGATGTGCACTGACCACCACAGGGCAGACGCTCTGAGTGGTAGGTTAGCTTGCTGCTGGGTTCGGCCTATTGGGACTGAACGAGACAGGCTGAACATGCCGGACATCCTCCCAAGGTCCCTCCCTGGCTGGCCAACCTCCCGCATCCCTCCCTGGCCCCGATCATTCACCAGTGGGGGCCCGCAGCCTGGCCTGCACCCTCTCGCAATCCGGGACACCTCGGGGGATGTTGGAGAGCTGTTTTTGGCCCAATCCCACAGGCCAGGGTGAGAGACCCCACTGGTGCATGAATTCGTACACTGGGCCTCTAGTAAATAAATAAAATGTTTAAAGTCATCTTTTGTTTTTTGACCACATATCAGGGGTGGGCAAACTTTTTGACTCGAGGGCCACAATGGGTTCTTAAACTGGACTGGAGGGCCAGAACAAAAGCATGGATGGAGTGTTTGTGTGAACTAATATAAATTCAAAGTAAACATCTACACTAATAAAAGAGAAAAATGGTAATTGGCGTACGGTGATACCTTTTTCATTGGCTAATCAGGGCTATATGCAAATTAACTGCCAACTAAGATTGGAAGTTAACTGCCAACAAGATGGCAGCTAATTTGCATATGTAGGCACAATGCAGGGAGGCGAAAGGGAAAGCAGGAAGAAGCCCCCTGCCACTGACAGTGATCTGAAACCCAGGGGGGAGCTAAGAGCTGGGGAGCAGGGCAAAGGCGGCCCTGGGGCCGCCTTTGCCCTGCCCCCCAGCCATGATCGGAGAATCAGGCGCCTTTGCCGCCCTGGCCAGTGATAGCAGGAAGTAGGGGTGGAGCCAGCGATGGGAGCTGGGCACGGTCGAAGCTGGCAGTCCCAGGAGCTAGGGGTCCCTTGCCTGGGCCTAAAGCGAAGCCCACGATCGCTGCGCCCCCCGCTGCCACTGCAGGTCCCCGCTGCCTGGGCCGGACGCCTAGGCCAGAGGTGTCAGGCCTGGGCAGTGGCGGAGCCTGCAACCGCGGGGAGCTGGGGGTCCCCTGCCCAGGCCTGACACCTCTGCCGGAGGCCTCAGGCCTGGTCAAGGGGCCTATCCGGTGATTGGTGATCAGAGGGTGATGAGGGTCAACTCCTCTGGCCGAGGCATCAGGCCTGGGCGGGGGGCTGAGCCGGGGATTGGGGGGATATGATGGTCCCCTTGCCCAGGCCTGAAGCCTGGGTCAGAGGCGTCAGGCTTGGGTGGGGGGTGGAACAAGCGATCAGAGGGAGATGGGGGTCCCCTGCCCAGGCATGATTCCTGGGCCAGAGGCCTCAGGCCTGGGCAGGGGCCAGAGCCAGTGATCGGGGGGAGATGGGGGTCCCCTGTCCAAGCCTGACACCTCTGGCGGAGGCATCAGGCCTGGGCAAGGGGCCGATCAGGTGATCGGAGGGTGATGGCGGTCAACGCCTGAGGGCTCCCAGTATGTGAGAGGGGGCAGGCTGGGCTGAGGGACCCTCCCCTCCCACCCACCCAGTGCACGAATTTCGTGCACCGGGCCCCTAGTCATTACATAAAAGGTTACAGTCTTTTTTTTTTTTTTTTTTAGTTTTATTCATTTCAAAGGGGCTAGATCCAGCCCGTGGGCCGTAGTTTTCCCACGGCTGACATAACTACTAAATCCAATTGACTCTACTGCTAAAACCTCTCTTCCTCTCTACATCTCCATCCTATCCCAGATCTTCCTTATTCCCTGCCTACACTCTAACTTGCTTCTTTCCTTTGTTGACTGTATTCTCTAAAAGGTGTTTTATGATACTGCTAGATTTCATCTCCCTAGGTGAGGCCAAGCTTTCACTCAAAAACCTCTCTACAGAGGCTTAGATTTTGTCAATTCACATTTGATAAATTCTACCATTTGGTTCACATTTCTATTTATTTTTTCACAAAAATTTATTGATTGTAATATATACAAATATTACATATTTAAATAAATATTTATATGTATAATTATATGTACAACATATGTATTATGTATGTAATTACATTATATATGTGCCATACCAAGTGTTGTTCTGAAGGCCCAATGTAGTGTAGTGAGATAAAATCTAGACCCTTCAAAATAATTAAAATAAATACTGTGATAAGTGTATTAGTACACTTATGTGCAATCTATATTATGACTATATGACCTTGGACACATTACTCTCTGTTAGTCCCATAATAGAAAGGGCTAGAAAGGACTGGGGTAACATTATACATAAAATACTCATTTCAGGCATTTCTTCCAGTGAAATTTCAGTTGCTTCTTTCTAGACCAGCGGTTCTCAACCTATGGGTCACGACCCCTTTGGGGGTCGAACGACCCTTTCACAGGGGTTGCCTAAGACCATCGGAAAACACATATATAATTACATATTGTTTTTGTGATTAATCACTATGCTTTAATTATGTTCAATTTGTAACAATGAAATTGGGGGTCACCACAACATGAGGAACTGTATTAAAGGGTTGCGGCATTGGGAAGGTGGAGAACCACTGTTCTAGACTAAAACACTCTCAGACACTCCACCCTCCAACATACACATACAAAATGGGAACCTGCAACAGAACCCTGTTTTTCCCCTAATTATAAACAGTATCATCATTCTGAGTCTACATGATTCTAGGAAGAAGGATAGAAATATGTGTATTTTCCATTAAACATTTTGTAATAATGAGCATAGTTTCATCATAAGAGACCCCAGGCACACAGGTGCCCCAGGAGAGAATCCACCACCCCTTTAGACATACCCACATCTATCATTTATTTGTCTAGGTATGCTTTATCTTTCATTATTATTTGACTTTGAGTGCCTGTGTCTCATCTCTTCAACTAGAAAACTAAGCTACTTCAGTGCAATGATCATATTGTGTGCTTCTTTGTTTCCCCAAGGACCTCTCACACAGCAGCTTACCTCTGTAGACAGTTCAGAATTATTTGTGGTTGGCTGACTCTAGGCTTTCATAATTCAGTTTGTGGTCAGGCATTGGTTGCATTTATGAAAAAAAGAAAATTCAGACTTGCAGTCAGCCCTGGCCTCTGGGATACTCCATAGATTGCCATGTTTCTTCATGAATTACCTTCTACAGAGTCCATTTTTAAAAAGGAATAGAGTGGGAGAAATGGTGATTAAATGATCTTTTTAGCATTATCAATGAGATTCTGAACTCTAAATGAGCTAAAGAATAAAGCAGCATGAATGTCAATATCAGCTCCAATATGTATTTCACTAAAAAAAAAAGATAAGTTCCAAAGTGTATAGAGCAGCCGTGGGCAAATTACGGCCCGCGGGCTGGATCCGGCCCGTTTGAAATGAATAAAACAAACAAAAAAAGAGACTGTATCCTTTTATGTAATTATGTTTAGTTTGAATTTATATTAGTTCACACAAACACTCCATCCATGCTTTTGTTTAGGCCCTCCGGTCCAGTTTAAGAACCCATTGTGGCCCTTAAGTCAAAAAGTTTGCCCACCCCTGGTATAGAGACATCTCTGGTATAAAAAGCCCTCGTCTTTCACTTAGGAAGACCACGTAGCAAGAAAACAATGAAAAATCTCTCCCATATATGTATAGCATTTAATGATTTACCTACTAATCCAACACTTTGATATCCCTTTGTTTGCACAAATTCATGCCACCTAACACTAATCATGGCATGCTATGCAAATCTATCTGCTTTCTGAATGCTGTTCTTTTGCGAATGTTGTTTCATTGTCCTAGAATTTCCCTGTCCTTACCCCATGTGCCCAAATTTTAATATTTTTGAAGATCTAACTGAAATGTTACAGAGTTTTCTTTTTCCCTGTAGTGTAAAGTTATCTCTCTTGCCTCTTGAACTTTACAAAGCATATGAGTATATATGTCTCTGGCAGTATAACTTTGTTTTATTTTACAGTTTTTTTTATCATTCTGGTAGTAAATGTTAAGGAATATATCCTATCTAATAAAAGAGAAACATGGTAATTAGCCGTACATCCGCTACCCTTCCCATTGGCTAATCAGGGTGATATGCAAATTAACTGCCAGCCAAGATGGCGGCCGGCAGCCAGGCAGCTTGAAGTGGACAGGAGGCTTGCTTACTTCAGTGACGGCGGATTCCAACGTTCCCCGCCTGCCGCTGCCAGCCTCTGAGCTTGCAGTTTGAAACATTGTTACAAATATAGAAACTAAACAAAACCCCAGAAACCTGCTTTCAGCCAGCCGGGATCTCAGAGCTGAGGTTGAAACAGTGTTTCGATTATAGAACCCAAACAAACCAGATACCTGCTTTCAGCAGCAGAGGCCTAAGAGCTGGAGCCAAGCCTCAGAGCTAAAGCTGGCCCAGAATAAAAAAAAAAAAAAAAAAAGGAGCAGTTGAGAGCTTCAGTCACCTGCCAGCCTGAAAACAGCCCTCAGCCCCTCACCCAGAATGGCCAGGCACCCAAGCGGCACCCCCACCCTGAGGGGGTGTGACCAGCTGCAAACAGCCATCATCCCCTCATCCAGGCTGGCCAGGCACTCCAGTGGGGACCCCCACCCTGATCCAGGACAACCTTCAGGGCAAACCAGCCGGCCCCCACCCGTGCACCAGGCCTCTATCCTATATAGTAAAAGGGTAATATGCCTCCCAGCACCAGGGTCAGCGGAGCCATGAGTCCTCCCGGCTCCGGGATCAGCATGACAGGAGGCAGTGCCCCAACCCCCTGATTGGCCCTGCTCTGTGTGTGACAGGATGCAGTGCCCCAACCCCCCCACCCCCACGGGCCCTGCTCTGTGTGTGACGGGGTAGAGCCATAACCTCCCCATTGGCCCTGTCCTGAGTGTGATAGGGTGCGGCGCCCCAACGCCCTGATCTGCCCTGCTCTGTGTGACAGGGGGCCATGCCCCAACTCCCCTATCAGCCCTACTCTGTGCGTGACAGGGGGAGCTCCCCACTCCCTGATCAACCCTGCTCTGTGCATGACAAGGTACAGAGCACCAACCCCTCTGATTGGCCCTGCTCTATGCGTGACAGGGGGTGGCGCTGCAACCTCCCCATCGACCCTGCCTTGAGTGTGACAGAGGGCAGTGCCCCAATCCCCAATTGTCCCTATCCTGAGCGTGTCTGAGGGTGGCATCACAGCCTCCCAATTCGCCCTGCTCTGTGCATGACAGAGGGCAACGCCCCAACTCCCCAATCGGCCCTGCTCTGAGCCCAACCACGGGTTGCACCTAGGGATTGGGCCTGCCCTCTGCCACCGGGGAGCAGGCCTAAGCCAGCAGGTCGTTATCTCCCGAGGGGTCCCAGGCTGAGAGAGGGCACAGGTCGGGCTGAGGGACCCCCTCTCCCCCCCCCCCGAGTGCACAAATTTTTGTGCACTGGGCCTCTAGTTTTATATATAATTGGTTAATTGAATCATTTTCAAAATAAAGAGATTGTGCCTGAATCATGTTTCCTTTCTCCATTTTAGGATTAAATGCTTGACAAATTTTGGTAGAACTTTCTTATATGTTTTATTTTTAAAAAGAAGGTATTGTCTCTTATGATGGGGAATAAAGTGGTAAGGTGACTAAATTTTTCTTCTATGACAGGGAGACATCTTATATATTCAGGGGCAGATAGAGGTTCTTGGCTTTGATTTCAAAATACCCCTTTAATGTGATTTATTAAATAAAATAATGTAAAATCACGAAGTATTCCTGTTCCAGTGACAGATTTGTACAATAGACTATTCTAGTAGCCAATAACTTACAAACTTGCTACTACTTATTTTGTTTTGTAATTCTTTTTGTTCAGCCTTCTAAAGAATCATTCCTTTGGGGAAATTGAAGGAAAATAACATAACTTGACCTTCTCTACAATACTATAAGCTCCTTTAGGATATGATCGAAACTTTCTTACCCTCTAGGTACATAGCATTATGCCCTGTCCTGTGTAGATATGTATTGAATAAATGATGAAGAGTTGATGAAAAATGAAAAGAAATTAAAGCAGCATATTCTGTTTGAAATTCCTTTTACTGATTTACTGCAATTCAATTCAACCAATGTGGAGTAGTATTTAGGAATATGAAAAAAGACATTCAATTTTAAACTTATTATTTCACAGATAACATTAATTTGCATGAAATTTATAAAAATAGACAAAATGCAATCCATTTATTTATTTCATAGAATTATTCTAGGTGTCCTGTGAAAATTTTGCTCAACTTTTGAATAGTAAAGTTCAAATTCAAAAGAGAAAGTTGAAACGATAATAATACGTAAGAAAAAAATTGTATATAACCCATATTAAATTTGCAAGGTTTCTGGAAGTCATTTCATTATACTATTCTTACAGAAATTCAAAATAATTAAAAGTAAAAAATAGCTATGGTGAATTTTTCTGGAGACACCAACAGTTTGCCTTTAATTATCTAAGCATAAATTGAGGAAGAGAGCATGTGTATTAAGAAAACATGACACTGTTATGAAGAGCAAAGAAACCTTGCTTCCCTGCTTTTGTTGCATACTCTCCTCCTCTTTTGTCATGAGGTAAATGGCTTAAAATAACATCTTGCTGAGTTTCCTGTGGCAGGCTACATAAGAAGGAAAAATTGTCTGAAAGCTCCCTGTTTCCTAAAATGGATCGTTCTTAACCATGTTTAATTGTTTTTAACAAGCCACCAGAAGGCCCCTGTTGAAAGCAGTTGAACTAGTTGATTCCTTTTTCTCAGAAAGTCTGTATTCTGCGTGGTAATGTGTCGAGTGGAAAATAGTTGGTGAGCATTAGTCAACTAGGTAGAACTCTAACTAGAATATGAACTAACCAGGAATGGACCATACTATCTTCTTTTGTATTCAACCTCTTCAGTATAACATCAGCTGTCACTTTATTAACAGTGGGGAGTTGAGGGGAACTAAAAAATCACTATCACCTATTGTGACCATTTAAAAATGACAGTAACAAACCGGTAACTAGGCAGTTCCATACCCATTTCCTTTTCAGCATAGCAATCACACTTTGAGTCTGAACATGCTTCAGATTCAGAGCATGCAAGTTTCTGAGATATTTGGGGACCATATTAGTTTTATGCAACATAATGGTGATATACATCTTTTTCTTTATGATCTTGACCTCCTTTGCATCTTGAAATTGACAGTATCATTTCCAAGAATATTAAAGCATAATGTTTTTGTGTACCTATTTTTTTTATTTCATTAAGTTTGTAGCTTATTGTTGCTGTTTTTAAATGAATTAGAGTGGAAGCCAAAACCCTTCTTGAAAGTCAGTTGGAAGCTCTTGACAAACCTCTAAGAATTTCAAAGTCAAATTCATATCACAAAAGATTCATAAGGCAAACAGAGGCTCTCTTTATGCCTCTCTTCCACTGAATTTAAAGTCAGCAGCAATAAATAAATTAAAAAATATATAAATAAATAAATAAATATAAACTCAGCAGCATAGTTCTACTTGTTCTTTTCTGGAAAAATAAAGTCAGGTCTTGCTCTCAAACCTCTCTAATGACTCCCTAAAAATGTTTCTTATGTCCAGAATCAATTCATCATATTCAAATCAATTGATAACTATAGCTACCACCCCAAATTTCTACTTTAATATAGAATTATTATACTCCATCCTTATATTCAATTTTGTCCAACATATTTCTGTTCTATTAAATTTGGCAGTGTTTAAGGCAAGATACCTAAAAAATTGTATAGAACTGCTGAAATGTTACTGGTTGAGGCTTAAGGAGTAAAGACTAAATAAACTAACTGAAAGCCATTTAAAATGTAGTTTTCCTAACTATGCATTAAGTACTATAAAAGCAACTTGAAGCAGACTAGCATGTTGAAGCAGTCAAGAGATGTTGTTTTGTAATTATACAATATTTATTTGTTCTTTCCAATGAGGGATTAAAAGAGGATGTAGATTTCAGTCCATAAACTGCCAGGGCATAATCCAAATGCTAATAGGGGAAGTGCAAACTTTGTCAGTATTACTGTTTTTATAGAATTTTGCTAAATGGTTATTCATGGAGCTAATAATCTCTGCAAAGAAACTACTAACACGAATAAATATATTAGCAACTTATAATAATGTGCTGAATTAATAAGTAAAAAATCATTCATAGAAACTAGGAAACAGGTGATTTCATTTTGCCTAATTTACAGAAAGAAACTGAGTGCTAAACTCTGTTATTTTCAATGACTCACCTTAGTGGAGCTAGAACTTGAACCCAATCTTCTGACTTCAATGTTCTTTCCACTAAGCCAACACTTTCCCAAAACAGTTCCATCAAAGATACTTGGTAGAAATAGATAATTTACCCCCAATGATGGTAATCTTAAACTACTCATTCTGGTGGTACATTAAAAGTACAACACAGAGCCCTGGCTGGGTGGCTCAGTTGGTTGGAGTAGCCTCTTCTACCCTGAAAGGTCACAGGTTCCATTTCCTGTCAGGGCACATACCCGGGTTGAAGGTACGATCCTGGTCGGGATGTGTATGAAAGGCAACCGATAGGTGTTTCTCTCTCACACTAATGTTTCTTCTTCTTCTTCTTCTTCTTCTTCTTCTTCTTCTTCTTCTTCTTCTTCTTCTTCTTCTTCTTCTCTCTCTCTCTCTCTCTCTCTCTCTCTCTCTCTCTCTCTCATCAAAGATAGCTTATTTTACTTTATTTTAATCATCACCCCAGGTTAAATTTTTTTTTTTTTTTTTTTAGAGAGAGGAAGGGAGAGGGAGAGATAGAAAAAAAAATCAATGTGAGAGAGAAACATCTATCAGTTGCCTCCCATATGTGCTTGGACTGGGGATCGAACCTGCAACCTAGCTAAGTGCCCGGACCGAGAATTGAACCGCAGCCTTTTGGTGTATGGGACAACACTCCAACTAACTGAGGCACCCAGCCAGAGCACAGATAGTTTACTTTAAATGTGCATTTCAATGTAAATATAGAATCCCTTTTTAATATATATAAAATTTTCAATTCTTATATTAAAAATTTTGTATATTTAAAACATATTTTAACACAAGGACTTGGTCTACAAAATCAGGGGAATAAAATTTCAGTATAAAACACTGAATTATTTTCAAGGATTTCTTGTTCTTGTGTAAATATTTGAAGTTCATAATACTGACATGATATCTTATTTTATTTATGACAACTGATTACAGATATGAAAATTAGTAATATGAAACTAGTGTTTAAAATCTCTAGACTCCTATCTCTCTAGTATCTACTGTTTTCAACCTTTTGAAAACAAAAAAACTCTCTACATTCACATGCACTCTGTCATCTCGCATTTAATGAAAAATTTGGCACAAACAGTTGTAAGAAAGATGATTGATCACATCTAGTGTTTTTAAAGTTGATTCACCTTTGCTGCTGCTTCTAGGGTAACTCTCCAAGTGTCAGAGGAAGCAGGTGGAATTCAGATAAAGGATAGGTGGATGATGAATAGAAACATAGAAAAATAGATGATGATAGATAGATAGAAGATAGATAAATGATAGATAGATAGAGAGATAGATAGATAGATAGATAGATAGATAGATAGATTGAGAGATAGATAGATGATAGATAGATGATAGATGATAGATAGATGATAGATAGATAGATAGATAGATAGATAGATAGATAGATAGATAGATACTATGACTAAAGGATTCACCAGGCTTCTTTACCCAGGGAATTTTTGAGTACACAGTTTACTAAATTTATTTAATCTACTATTCGCCCTTTGTGTATTGCACTGATACCACTTAAATACACCTCACATTTTCCAAATGGAAACTAAGTATTCTTCAAGAAAAGTATGACATACATGTCCAATTATTAGATACTGAGGCCACCTTGTTTACAGTTGTTCACATGGAAAATAGTACAGTAATTAATAATAAATAACACAAGAATAAACTGTGTTTGGCATACTCACAACTGTAAACCCACTTTTGCCCCACACCATATTCACCATTTCTCAATTTTTAAAACCTGATTAGTATTAACCTCTGCAATTAATCTTCTAGTCAAGAAATTAATAATGAATGTCTAGCTCAAAATTATGCCTTTGAAATTTCTCACAAGAAAAATTTTAGTTCATGGGTAAATATCAAGTGATAAATGAATTTAAATTTTTCTGTGACTATGATACTAAAAATAGCTCTTTATTGATTTACTTTTAAATGGGAGGACATTAAAAATGAGTTTATCAACATTTTCATCTGTTTCTAGGCTGTTGTGCAAAAGAAAGATAATTATTTCCAAGGATACACAATCTGAATTTTGTGGGCATAGGGAGAAGATCATCCATTCCCTTACCTAAAACAGCTTGTCATGGCTTAATTCTTTAACTGTTCTATGCATCATCAAAAGAAATGATTTTAACCATTAATTGAAAAATAGTTTACATATAAGCTTTACAAGATAGTCTCTTTTTAATGGGACTTTGTTTGAGATATTAAGCCAGCTACTTTTTCATTAAATTAACAAGCTGTTATTCCAAATATTGGCATTATTTATTCTCTTTTTGAGTACTAAGTGAAAAACTCAGTTTACTCTTATTAAAGTTATTATTTATTAAAGTACAATTGAAATACAATATTATATTTGTTTTAGGTGTACAACATAGTGTTTCTACATGTATATACCTTACAATGTGATTACTACCTTAAGTCTAATAACTCTCTGTTACCATAAAGTTATCACAGTTAAAATGTTACTGAGTATATTCCCTATGCTGTCCATTGCATCCTTTTGACTTAGTTGTTTTATAATTGAAAGGGTACACCTCTCATTTCCCTTCACCTTTTTCATGCATTCCCTTACCTACCATGCTTCTGTCAATCATCAGTTCATTCTTGGTATCTGTGTCTGTTTCTGTTTTGTTTTGTTTTCTTTTGTTTTGTAGATTCCACATGTAAGTGAATTCATATGTTGGTTGTCTTTCTTATCTGACTATTTTACTCAGATTATATTTTCAAGGTTAATCTATGTCAGTGATGGCGAACCTATGACACGCGTGTCAGAGGTAACATGCGAACTCATTTTTTTGGTTGTTTTTCTTTGTTAAATGGCATTTAAATATATAAAATAAATATGAAAAATATAAGTCTTTGTTTTACTATGGTTGCAAATATCCAAAAATTTCTATATGTGACATGGCACCAGAGTTAAGTTAGGGTTTTTCAAAATGCTGACACGCTGAGCTCAAAAGGTTTGCCATCACTGATCTATGTTGTTGCAAATGGAAAGATTTCATCCTTTTTATTGCTAAATAATATTCCATTAAATCTGTACACATATATACATATGTGTATATATGTATAAATACACCCCGCATCTTGTTTATCCATTCATCTATCAATGGACGCCTAGATTGCTTTGCTCCCATATCTTGGCTATTGTAAATAATGCATCAGTGAACATAGGGGTACATATATGTTTTCAAAATAATGTTTCTGGTGAGCGAGATGGCGGCGGTATAGGCAGACGCGTCCCAGGTCGTGTCCCGGAGCAAATGGAGTGAGCAGCTGAAACTAGTAACATCCACCCCGAATTGGCGAAATTGCTCAGCTGGTGAGACAGTTTGCAGCCAGGAAGAGCAGAACTCCCCTGGAAAGGTAAAAAAAACCAGGGATTTGGGCAGGAAAGTTTGCCAGACCTCTGAGCCCAGAGAGTCCGAGGGAGACTGCATGGCAGACAGCCGCGTCCCTTGGGACAGGCAGAGCCCCTGACGGGGGGGGGGGGGGGGAGAACCACGGGATTCCTGGCGCCGCCGGGGGAATTGAGAGCTGGGTTCTGTGATCACAGAGGACTGAGCCTAAAGGGGGCAGCCTGAAGAGCTGACCAGACCATGCAGTCCCGGTAAGAGAAGCTTACAGAAACCAAGCCTTTCCCGTTTCCGTGGCCGGCGTTTGTTTGTTTGTTTTCACTGAATCCTGTTCATGGGACATTTCGGATACAGACACTCACCTGTGCTGAAGAGAGGGAGAGTGTGCGGAGGAGTGGAATCTGGGGAGAGACTGAGGAGAGAAGGGGGGCCGGGAGAGGTGGCAGCGAATTGAGTGCTGAGACACCCCTGAGCCCAGGACTGGGGCAGACATTCTCTCCAGAGAGTGAGACTCCTCCCCCCAGCCCCCAGGCAAGGAGCACAGCCACACCCAGATTCCATCCTGTAGGAGATCAAGGATTAAAATAACCTGATCAGTCCCTGGGAGTTAACAGGGTCTGGCCTATAGAGGGATTTTCAATCCCAGCAACAACACAGCGCCAGTAACTAACTATTACACAGCCAGCTCTGGGCAGTGAACCTCCACTGGACAGAGAGGCCCTATAGCCTCAGAGGCCAACCCCAGAACACTGCCACCCAGAGGCTGACCCACAAACTGACTCTTTGCTAAACACAAAATAAGGCAGTCTGGGAAACAAATGCGGCTTGCTTTAAAATAAGGACTGTGGTTTACAACACAGAGGAACAGTGTATCGCAGGGAAACTCAACACTCTCCTGAATACCTGGCAGGTCTAAGGCGAGCCACACTGAAGAATAGAAGAACCAAAGGACCTTCACTACTGCAATTTTTTTTTCTTTTTTCACCTTTTAACTAAGAAACCAATTTTTTTTCTTTTTTTTTCTTTTCTTCTTCTTTTTTTCTTTTTTTTTCTTCTTTTTTTCCATCACCTGATTTTACCCTTTTAATTACTACCTTCTTATTTTTAACCAGTATTATTACTGCTACAATTTTACCATTTTTTTTAAGGTGCCATTTTATTTTCTCTTTATTTTATTTTGGGATTAGTGTTCTCCATTCTATTTTCATCATTATATTATTGGTTGTTTCTAGTTTGCATTCATCTCCAGGGAGCTGTTGCTGGAATTTGTTGGGATTAATGGCTGTTCTATAGGAGTATTCTCCTCATATAAAAAAGTCTCTTCCCCTCTTCCACTTCATTCTCTCTTTTCACTCTTTTTTTTTTCTTCTTTTCTTTTCTTTTCTCGCTTTTATTTCCCCCCCTCCTTTTTCCCAATTTCATTTTTGCACTCCTTTTTTTGGTCCCTACTTTTCTTTTCTTTTTTCTCTTTTATCTTTTTCTCTTCCTTCTTCCTTATCCCCTAATTCTCTTAATTCAGGTGGTCACCTTTATTTGGGGTTATTAATATCGAGAATATATTTGTGTATAGTGCCTGGTACGTGGTGCCTTTTTGTGTTGTATTTTGTGCCTTTAAATCAACGCAGCAGATCCAAGCAACAGCAACCTCCTGAGCACCAACACCCTCTGCTGAGGAACAGCAGCTGTACGTGAAACCTCGCCCCACCAGCCAGAAGAGCCACCACAGCTGTGAACAGCACCCACCAGAGGAGCTGCTTCCAACTGAAGAGCAGCTGCTACCACAACCGCCTGAAGAGCAACCACAGACCAAGGAGTCACGGCCACCAAGGGAGCAACCACTGAACGACTCAACGTCTAGATATGCCAGTGAGATCAAACATGGGTAGACAAAGAAACCCCCAAAGGAAAGAGAAGGAGGACTCTCCAGAAAAGCAGCTAAGTAATACAGAGGCATGCAACATGACAGAAAAAGAATTCAGAATAAGGGTCCTAGAGTGCATAAACCGGATGGAGGAAAAAATCGACAACCTCTGCAAGAAGCAAGAAGAAACAGATGAAAAAATCGATAGCATATGGAAGAAGCTAGAAGAAACAGATGAAAAAATCAACAACTTAAGTAAGACCCAAGAAGAAATGAAGAGTGATATAGCTGCAATGAAGAACTCCGTTGAAAGTATCAACAGTAGACTAGGAGAAGCGGAGGACCGAATTAGTGAATTAGAAGACAAGGAAGCAAAACACACCCAAACTGAACTGCAATTGGAGAAAAAAATTAAAAGACAGGAGGAGAGCCTAAGGGAGCTTTGGGACAACATGAAACGAAACAACATACGAATAATAGGGGTACCAGAACAACAGAAGGATGAACAAGGATTAGAAAACTTATTAGAAGAAATAATATCAGAAAACTTCCCTGAGGTGGGGAAGAAAAAAGTCACACAAGCCCAGAGAGTCCCAAAAAAGGTGAACCCGAAAAGACCCACGCCAAGACACATCATAATTACCATGGCAAATGTTCAGGACAAAGAGAGAATCTTACAGGCTGCAAGAGAGAGACGGAAAGTTACATACAAGGGATCTCCCATTAGATTGTCAAATGATTTCTCAACAGAAACACATCAGGCCAGAAAAGAATGGACAGAAATTTACAAAGTGATGCAAAGCAAAGGTCTGAATCCAAGAATACTCTATCCAGCAAGGCTATCATTCAAAATTGAAGGGGAAATAAGAAGCTTCACAGACAAAAAAAAGGCTAAGGGAGTTTATCACCACCAAGCCAGCAATGCAAGGAATGCTAAAGGGACTGGTATAAAAATAAGAAATAAAAAGCTCAGAAAGAAAACAGCCACACAAAAACAGAAATGGCTACAAACAAGTACCTTTCAATAATAACTTTAAACGTAAACGGACTAAATGCTCCAAACAAAAGACATCGAGTGGCTGAATGGATTAAAAAACATGACCCATACATCTGCTGTCTACAAGAAACCCACCTCATTAGAAGGGACTCACACGGACTGAAAGTGAAAGGATGGAAAAATATCTTTCAGGCAAATGGAAAGGAAAAGAAAGCTGGGGTAGCAATACTTATATCGGACAAAATAGACCTCAAAGTGAAGGCCATAACAAGAGATAAGGAAGGCCACTTCATAATACTAAAGGGATCAATACAACAAGAAGATATAACTCTGGTAAACATATATGCACCCAATGCAGGAGCACCCAAATTCATAAAAAAACTCCTGGAAGATATCAAAGGAGAGATCGACAACAATACAATCATAGTAGGGGACTTTAATACACCACTGACAACACTGGATAAGCCCTCTAGACAAACAATCAGCAAAGATACAGCAATCCTAAATGACTCAGTAGATCAGATGGACTTAATAGACATCTTCAGAACACTTCACCCCAAAGCCAGGGAATATACATTCTACTCAAATGCTCATAAGACATATTCAAAAATAGACCATATATTGGGTCACAAGCAAAGTATCCACAAATTCAAGAAGATTGAAATCATAAAAAGCATCTTCGCAGACCATGATGGCATAATATTAGAAATAAACTACAATAAAAACAACCCAAAATACTCAAACACCTGGAAGCTGAATAGCATGCTATTAAATAGTGATTGGGTTACCAATGAAATCAAAGAAGAAATTCAAAACATTCTGGAAACTAATGACAATGAAAACACAACAATCCAAAACCTATGGGACACAATGAAAGCAGTCCTGAGAGGGAAGTTTATAGCTCTACAGGCCTATCTCAAAAAACAAGAAAAAATGGTAGTAAATCAGCTAACTCTACAACTCAAAGAATTAGAAAGAGAGCAACAAGAAAACCCCAGAGTGAGCAGAAGGAAGGAGATAATAAAGATTAGAGCAGAAATAAATGACATAGAGACCAAAAAAACAATACAGAAAATCAATGAAACCAAGAGCTGGTTCTTTGAAAGGATAAACAAGATTGACAAACCTCTAGCCAGACTCACCAAGAAGCAAAGAGAGAGGACCCAAATAAACAAAATCAGAAACGATAGAGGCGAAATAACAACAGACCCCACAGAAATACAAATGATTGTTAAAAAATACTATGGACTGCTCTACTCCAGCAAACTAGACAACCTGGAGGAAATGGACAAATTCCTAGAAAAATACAACATTCCAAAACTCAATCAGGAAGAATCTAAAAATCTCAACAGGCCAATAACTATGGAAGAAATTGAAGCAGTCATCAAAAAGCTTCCAGCAAACAAAAGCCCAGGACCAGACGGCTTCACAGGGGAGTTTTACCAAACATTCAAGGAAGAACTAAAACCTATCCTCCTCAGACTACTACAAAAAATTCAAGAGGAAGGAACACTTCCAAGCTCATTCTATGAAGCCAGCATCACCCTAATACCAAAACCAGGTAAAGACAACACAATGAAAGAGAATTACAGGCCAATATCCCTCATGAACATAGATGCCAAAATCCTCAACAAAATCTTAGCAAATCGGATCCAGCAGTACATCAGAAAGATCATACACCATGACCAAGTAGGATTTATCCCAGGGATGCAAGGATGGTACAATATCCGCAAATCAATAAACGTGATACATCACATAAACAAATTGAAAGAAAAAAAACACATGGTCATATCAATTGATGCAGAAAAAGCATTTGACAAAATTCAACACCCGTTTTTGATAAAAGCTCTCAGCAAGGTGGGAGTAGAAGGATCATACCTCAACATAATAAAAGCCATATATGACAGGCCCACAGCCAACATCATACTCAATGGACAAAAACTAACACCATTTCCCCTAAGAACAGGAACAAGACAAAGATGCCCCCTATCACCACTCCTGTTCAACATAGTACTGGAAGTGTTAGCCATTGCAATTCGGCAAAAAGAAGAAATAAAAGGCATCCAAATTGGAAAAGAGGACGTAAAACTGTCCTTATTTGCAGACGACATGAAATTATACATACAAAACCTTAGAGACTCCATCAAAAAGCTACTAGACTTAATACATGAATTTGGCAATGTAGCAGGATACAAAATTAACCCCAAGAAATCTGAGGCATTTCTATACACCAATAGTGAACTTTCAGAAAGAGAGATTATAAAAACAATCCCGTTTACCATCGCACCAAAAAAATTAAGCTACCTAGGAATAAACTTAACTAAAGAGGTAAAAGACCTCTACTCAGAAAACTACAGGACGTTGAAAAAAGATATAGAGGAAGACATAAACAGATGGAAGAACATACCGTGTTCATGGATTGGTAGAATCAACATCATTAAAATGTCCATACTACCCAAAGCAATCTATAAATTCAACGCACTTCCCATTAAAATACCAACGGCATACTTCAGAGATCTAGAACGAACTCTCCAAAAATTCATCTGGAATAAAAAAAGACCCCGAATAGCTACAGCCAACCTGAAAAAGACCAAAGTAGGTGGGATCTCAATACCAGATATCAAGTTGTATTACAAAGCCACTGTTCTCAAAACTGCCTAGTACCGGCACAAGAATAGGCATATAGATCAATGGAATAGAATAGAGAGCCCAGAAATCGGCCCGAACCAATATGCTCAATTAATATTTGACAAAGGAGGCAAGAACATACAATGGAGCCAAGATAGTCTCTTCAATAAATGGTGTTGGGAAAATTGGACAGATATATGCAAGAAAATGAAACTAGACCACCAACTTACACCATACACAAAAATAAACTCAAAATGGATAAAGGACTTAAATGTACGACAGGAAACCATAAAAATTCTAGAAGAATCCAAAGGCAACAAAATCTCAGACATATGCCGAAGCAATTTCTTCACTGATACAGCTCCTAGGGCACTTGAAACTAAAGAGAAAATGAACAAATGGGACTACATCAAAATAAAAAGCTTCTGCACAGCAAAAGAAACCATCAACAAAACAACGAGAAAACCCACTGTGTGGGAAAACATATTTGCCAATGTCATATCTGATAAGGGCCTAATCTCCAAAATTTATAGGGAACTCATACAACTCAACAAAAGGAAGATAAACAATCCAATCAAAAAATGGGCAAAGGACCTAAATAGACACCTTTCAAAAGAGGACATTCAGAAAGCCAAGAGACATATGAAAACATGCTCAAAGTCACTAATCATCCGAGAGATGCAAATCAAAACAACAATGAGGTACCATCTCACACCTGTCAGACTGGCTATCATCAACAAATCCACAAACGACAAATGCTGGAGAGGATGTGGAGAAAAAGGAACACTTGTGCACTGCTGGTGGGAATGCAGACTGGTGCAGCCACTATGGAAGACAGTATGGAGTTTCCTTAAAAAACTGAAAATGGAACTCCCATTTGACCCTGTGATCCCACTCCTAGGAATATATCCCAAGAAACCAGAAACACCAATCAGAAAGTATATATGCACGCCTATGTTCATAGCAGCACAATTCACCATAGCTAAGATCTGGAAACAGCCTAAGTGCCCATCAGTAAATGAATGGATTAGAAAACCGTGGTACATCTACACGATGGAATACTATGCTGCTCTATAAAGGAAGGAACTCTTACCATTTGCAACGTCTTGGATGGAACTGGAGAGCATTATGCTAAGTGAAATAAGCCAGTCAATGAAGGAAAAATACCACATGATCTCACTCATGCATGGATAATAGAGACCATTATAAACTTTTGAACAATAATAGATACAGAGGCAGAGCTGCCTCAAACAGATTGTCAAACTGTAGCGGAAAGGCTGGGGAGGGTTGGGGGGCAGGAGGTAGGGGGGTAAGAGATCAACTAAAGGACTTGTATGCATGCATATAAGCATAACCAGTGGACATAAGACATGGGGGGATAGGGGAGGCTAGGGGACTGTCTAGGGCGGGGGGATAAAATGGACACATATGTAATACCCTTTGTAATACTTTAAGCAATAAATTTTTTTAAAAAAATAATGTTTCCATTTTTCTTAGATAAATGCCCAGAAGTGTAATTGCTGGGTTGTATGGTAGTACTATTTTTAACTTTTTGAGAAAACTTCACTGTGTTTTCCATAGTGCTACACTAATTTACTATCCCACCAGCATTGCACAAAGATTTCCATTTCTCCACATCCTTGTCAACACAGGTGTGCAGTGATAGCTCATTAGTGTATTTATTTTCACTTCCCCAATGATTAGTGATGTTGATCATTGTTTCATGGATCTGTCGGCCATCTGTCTTCTTTGGATGAATGTTTATTCATGTCCCTAGGCCAATTTTTATTTGAAATTTTTGTTGGTGTTGAGTGTGTTTGAGTTCTTTATATATTGTGTATATCAATCCCTTATTGATCTGTTATTTGCAAATATCTTCTCTCATTCAGTATGTTGTCTTTTATTTCATTGATGGTTTCCTTTGCTGAGCAAATCTTTTTTAGGTTTATGTAGTCACATTTGTTTATTTTTGCTTTTGTTGCCCTTGCCTGTGGATACATATCAAAAAATATACTGGATCAGTGTCAAAGAGTTTAATTATGTTTTCTTATAGTTTTAGGGTTTTAGGCCTTACATTTAAGTCTTAAATCCATTTTGAGTTTATTTTTTTATATGTTGTGAGAAAGTGGTTCAGATTCCTTTTTGTCTATGTCTATCTAGTTTTCCCAAAATCATTTACTGGAGATTCTGTCATTTACTCATTGTTTAATAGACAATATAAGCATGAGTTTATTTCTGGGATCTCTATTCTTTTTCATTGATCTATATGTCTGTTTTTGTGCCGGTACCAAACTCTATTTATTACTATAGCTTTGTCACATAGTTTGAAATCAAGAAGCGTGATGCCTCTATGTTCTTCCTTCCTTCCTTCCTTCCTTCCTTCCTTCCTTCCTTCCTTCCTTCCTTCCTTCCTTCCTTTTTCTTTCTTTCTTTCTTTCTTTCTTTCTTTCTTTCTTTCTTTCTTTCTTTCTTTCTTTCTTTCTTTCTTTCTTTCTTCTTTCTTCCTTCCTTCCTTCCTTCCTTCCTTCCTTCCTTCCTTCCTTCCTTCCTTTCTTTCTTTCTTTCTTTCTTTCTTTCTTTCTTTCTTTCTTTCTTTCTTTCTTTCTTTCTTTCTCTTTTACATGTTTTTATTGATTTCAGAGAGGGAAAGACAGAAACATCAATAATAAGAGAGAATCATTGATCGGCTGCCTCCTGCACCCCCCACACTGGGGACTAATTCTGCAACCTGGGCATAGTCCCTGACCAGGAATTGAACCATGACCTCCTGGTTCGTTAGATCAATGCTCATCCACTGAGCCATGCCCACCTGGCTGTTCTTCCTTAAGATTGTGTTGGCAACTCGAGATCTTTTGTAGTCCCATATAAAATTTATTTGTTCTAGTTCAGTGAAAAATACCTTTGGTATTTTAATAGAGATGGCATTGAATCTGTAGATTGGGAAATATGGACATTTTAACATGAGTCTTTCCATTCCATGATCATTAAATATCATTTCCTTTATTTCTTTCGTCTTTATTTTTTTTCATTAGTGTCTTATAGTTTTCTGAGCATAGGTCTTATACCTCCTTAGTTAAGTGGCTGGACCTAGGTATTTTATTCTTTTTGATACAATTGTAAATGGAATTTAGAATATTTCTCTTTCTGATTGTTTATTATTGTTATGTAGATTTATAAATATTAATTTGTACCCTACAACTTTACTGAATTTATTAGTTCTAATAGTTTCTGCTAGAGTCTTTCAGGTTTTCTCAGATAGAACCAACTTATCCTCAAACAGTGACAGTACCACTTCTTTCCAATTTGGATGCCTATTATTTCTTTTTGTGAGAACCATTCCTAGCCTTTCAGCTTTTTACCGCGGAGTATGATGTTAGCTATATATTCGTCATATATAGCCTTTATTACTTTCCTGACATTTTATCAAAAATGAATTTGAATTTTGTCCAATTCTCTTGATATGACCTCATGGTACTTCTTGAGACATGTGCTTCAAAATGATTTCTTTTTTAATTATTATTACTGCTCAACAAAATTTTGTAATGTATCTTTTTCTTCTAATATGTAGTTATACAAATTGTTGCATAGCATTTTGCTGTATGATGGACATGTAGATTATTGACAAACAAAATTATTTTGAAGACTTTTGGAGAAATAGAAACAGAGGAAAATCTGATAGAATATTAAGACCTAAAGAAAATCTCACTAATTACTGTGAGATTAGTCTGATTTTATTACATAATAAAAATCTATGAATGAATAAGCTGAGGTTGATAACCATTGAAAATAATAGAAGATTAGTAAAAAATAACTTTAATCCATCAACTTTATAGAAAAGATTGGTCTATAAAGAGAAGGTCCAAATTTAATAAGTATTGATTTTAACAAAGTACTTGATGGTGCTCATAATTAAGGTAATATGATTATTTTCTTGCTGATATTGAAAACCAGACATAGTATTAAATAATGCTACACAAAATTGCAGCATATGCTGAAAGTTTCACTTTTATAAATGTCCTCATTTAAATTCCTCTCAGAATTCTGACCCAGAGAGTAAATTATAAGTACATGGCCAATTGAAATATAAATATATTTTCTTACATCTTGAACTCTCCTATGCTATTTAGAAAAGGCACAATTGCCTTTCTACTGGGTTATGCATTGTAAAGTTGCACAATTTACTTGATTCTACAGGCCTTTATTTCCTGCAATGTACAATTAAACAGACTAAACTAGAAAAACTAGAATGTCTCTATCTTTGATTCTGTTTTGCATATGACTTTTCAGAGAAACATATATTAGGCATATTTTTAAATACTATTTAAATTACTAAAAAGTAAAGTAATTAAAATTATATATAGATATATGTACATAAACCATAGACACAATAGTGAGGTGATGGCCAGAGGGAAGGGGCAGGGGGCTGGGTGGAATTGGGCAAAGGAGGGATTGGGGACATCTGTAATAGTGTCAACAATAACAATAAAGTTAAATAAATAAAAGTGTACAGTTTTTTAAAATAACTTAAAAATAAAATACCTAAGAAAATGAAAACACAAAACGAACTATATGTGGAGATTCTATTACTAAACCACATAACCGACTCCAAAAAGCATATCATTACAAAATAGTGAAGGAATTTTAACTTGTAATATTTTTTAGGAAAATAAAGATTGTGGCCTATCTATATATCTAGCTAATTGTAAAAGGATATAAGTTCCTTGTGAGTAATGAAATAGACGTTGGCAATTAATAACCTATTTTAGATATTTAATATTTATTTAAATTAACTGTAGTAGAATGTAAACACATGAACTAAGGACTGAGCACAAATAAAATCCCACTATTATTTCAATTTCAAGATGAGAAAATCCATAAAAAGCATTGTAGATGTTATTAAAATAACCATATAACAAATATAGAATTTATCTCTTAGTTTTATAAGATGATTTACAACATGATATCCCAAAAGTACTAAAGAATATAAAATACTTTTATTTTGCTTAATTATTAAAAAAAAACTACAAAGTGACCAAAATATTATATAATATAAAATAAAAACTTATATTTAAATAGTATAAAAATCCCTTTGGATGGAACTTTTTAAAAATAAGCATCGACTATTTTGATTCTTATTGTTTTAAAAAATATGTATTTGTTGACCCATGAATTTATTCATCAAATATTTATTGAGCTACTTTGAAATTTTATGTTAGGCCTTGTGTTAAATATATGGTGTGTAGAGCTCTATTATTTCTATTCCCTTTTACTGGAGTAATCTTCCCTGATATCCACATGACTTGCTTCCTTATTTCTTCCAGGTCTTTGATTAAAGTCACCTGTGTATTGCCTGCATTAGAAATAATTTAACTGGCTTTAGTTATCTACTGAAATCAATATGCCCACATATTTCTTTACTAATCCACAGATATTTCAGATTAATTTTATTATTTACCTTTTTATGGAACTCTTCCATATATTTCTTTACAAAATTATGTGTACTCTTTAAGAAAAAATGTTACCTTCTCAATGAAGCATTCATTGACATCCCAAAGCAAAATTGGATGTTGCATTTCATAATGCTCACGATGTTATTATAATGAAGAAAAGTCCATCAAATTAGCTCAAATTAAAAAAGGCATTATTAATGTAAAACAAGGGAATCTTTTAGCTTTCAATGGAAAAAAAAAAAAAAGGCACAACAAAACAAAAACTTTTTTTCATCCAAGTTACCAAACATTTTTAATCCATGGCCAAATGAAAAGTCATGAGATTTTACTTCTTTTTACCTCCTAGGCTTTCAGAGGCAGTTTTGTTTTCCTCAAATATCTTCAACTTTTCTGCTTCGGCTTCATTGTACCTCACAGCTTTGAACTGCATGTGAGTTGTCTAGACCTAGTTTTATAAGATCCTTCATTTCTACCACTGACATGAATCTAACTGTCTCAGTCTTTGAGTTTTCCTGTTCTAAATTTATGAAAAGAAGCATCTATTTGTATAAGCTTGAGCTAATACAGTGAATTCCCCTAAGGCAAGTGACTTATGTCAGGTATCCGCTGTGCACTCGACTGTACCCAGTAAATGGGTTTATTTGTGTCGAACAAGACCATCTAGGCCAGTGATGGTGAACCTTTTGAGCTCGGCGTGTCAGCATTTTGAAAACCCCTAACTTAACTCTGGTGCCGTGTCACATATAGAAATTTTTGATATTTGCAACCATAGTAAAACAAAGACTTATATTTTTGATATTTATTTTGTATATTTAAATGCCATTTAACAAAGAAAAATCAACCAAAAAAATGAGTTCGTATGTCATAGGTTCGCCATCACTGATGTAGGCCCACCTCTTCAGAAGAGGCTCTGGTGAGAAAAAAAAAATGTCCATGAGGGGAGAGTGGGCTGGGTATATAGTGGACAATATTTCTTTTTGACATTTGATGTATTTCTGAGGTATAGTATTCCACTCTTGTGCTATCATGCATCTATAAACCTGTGAATTCAATAACTGTGACATTTTTCATCTCTGTATATTATAGGGCAATTTTTAAACATTAAGGAAGGAGAATTGAGAGGTCATTTCTGAGTAAAATATATTTGTGTTGGTGAAAGATGAGTACACAATGACAGTGTGTGTAGATAAAATATTGTGTAATAAGACACTATGCTGGACACTTGAAAATACAATTTAAAAAAGGTTAAGATCCCATTCTGGATAAAACCAGGACTTCGTCTAGTTTTGGGTGCTATGTTTCTGATGCATACTAAGTAAAGTGCAGACTAAGTTTAAATAGAACAAGGTGACTAGAATGGTGCGATTTCTGTACATCATATCATGTAATTAAATATTTGGAAAAAAGGGCCTGACTGATGTGGCTCAGCAATTGAGTGTTGACCCAGAAACCCAGAGGTCACTGGTTTGATTCTCAGTTAGGGAACATGCAGGCTTGATCTTTGTGGGGGCAAGCAGGAGGCAGCTGATCAGTGATGTTTCTCTCTCATTAATGTTTCTATCTATCCTTCTCTCTTCCTCTCTCTCCAAACACCAATTTAAAAATATTTGAAAAACATATAAATACACAAAAATAAAATACTACCAATGGAGATAGGATAGCTATTTTTAATTAACTGAACAACTCTAATTTGAAAGATTAAATATAAAAACATTTAAACCATGAGAGAATAATTAAATGCTTCTCAGGAACCCTGGGGTAATATATGTTAAACTAGAGGCCTGGTGCATGAAATTTATGCATGTGTGGGGTCCCTAGGCCTAGCCTGCGATCAGCACCAGTCAGGTCCCTTGCCTCCTCCTTCCCTCGCTGCCGGTGTGCCGTCACTGTGCAGTTTCCCACCTCCCCACTTCCCCACTTTCCCCATCCTCATTCCCTCACCACCTATGTCTGCTGCTACTCACACCCATGTCCCCATCCCAGTCTGGAGCCCAGCCCCGATTGGGCTATTGGGGCCTGCTGGCTGGGAGGAAGGACTGGGAGACTGGCCAGCAGGCCCCATCAGCTATCAGGTCCTGTGGGCTAGGGGTGGCTCCTGTGTTGAGCGTCTGCCCCCGGTGGTCAGTGCACATCATAGTGACCAATCATTCCGGACATTCCATCTTAATGGTCAATTTTATATATATATATATATATATATATATATATATATATATATATATATATATATTGAAGCTATAAAACATAATATCTAACACTCTAGCATGGATTTCAGTCTTCTTAGCAGAATGGTAACCTCTGCTAAGCTGGCCAGTTTGCTATTATTTGGAGAGCCATTGCCCTATGTGGGTAGGTGGCACTACATCTATTCCCAGCCATTTCCCCCCTTGGCAGTATTCACTACTGAGTCAAATCAGCTTCTGTTTATCAGAATTTCAGTTACTGACAGCTTATCACATTAACAGAGGCAAAAGACCTGTAAGAAAATCTGTGTCCACTAGAAGGGGGCCGGGCCTGTTATAAAATGGAATTAAAGAAATAGAGTGAAAAAGGCAAATATTGTCAAAAGTTTTCCAAGAATGTCCATGGACGAGTACAACCTAGCACAGAATTTTATCTGTCCAAGCTAATTGGTTTGTGAATCTCTATTGAATAGCTGGATCCATTGCATCATTAAATATTTGAATTAAATAATGGACTTCCTTTGTTCTTATTTCATGCTCAGTCAGCTTTCTGATTATAATTTGTGTTATCCTGTAGCTTGTTACATTGAGAAAATATGATATGTAGGAGAAATAAAGACAACTCACTCAATTATCATTTTCATTATAAGTTTAAAATAGTAACATCATGTTTTATTTACTTGAGTTGCCTTTGAATAATCCTCTCTGTCTAATCCAGACTTGTGCAAGTACAGGGTAGCACCTCATTCCCAGTGAGCAGAATATTGGCATTTTATAAGGTGTTTCAGCTTCTGTGATCCAACTTCCTTACAGACAACAAGTACTCTGCGGGATTTATTTATATGTTTTTCTATATAGAATATTTTCTATATGTTTAGTATAATACTGATCAAAATCACAAAAGACTTTTTATGAACTATTAGAAATCAGTTTTACATTTCAAATGCATAAAGAAATAAGAAGGAATAATCAAGACACTTTTTACAAATAAGTACAGTGATTATGGTCTTCCCTTGAAACATTCCCCAAAAGTTCATTAACCTAGAATTAAAAAAACAGTGTATTCCACAGTGGCTGTGCCAGTTTGCGTTCCCACCAGCAGTGCAAAAGTGTACAATTATATGATACATTACCTGTACATTGCTTTGTGTGCCCACCGCCCAAAGTCAAATCTTCCATCACCATATATTTGACCCCCTTCACCCTTTCCTACCTTCCACCCCCCCTTCCCTCTTGTAAAATCATACTGTTGCCCATGTCTATGGGTTTTTGTTTGTTTGTTTTTTTCTTTGTTCAGGAGATTTATTCAATAAACAATTCTTCAAGTACTGTCTATACCAGTGATGGCGAACCTTTTGAGCTCGGCGTGTCAGCATTTTGAAAAACTTTAAATTAACTCTGGTGCCGTGTCACATATAGAAATTTTTTGATATTTGCAACCATAGTAAAACAAAGATTTATATTTTTGATATTTATTTTATATATTTAAATGCCATTTAACAAAGAAAAACCAACCAAAAAAATGAGTTCGCGTGTCACCTCTGACATGCGTGTCATAGGTTCGCCATCACTGCTCTATACAATGGTAAATAAATAGTTAAAAACCTTTTAAATAAATAGTTAAACACCTTCCTTACATTACACACTGCAGACTCACACATGCAGACTCACACATGCATTTCAGATGAAGTCAATAACTAAAATTAAGTACATTTAAAAAATAAGAAATAATAGTGGAAAATAACTTTACAATATTTGATAAGAAAGACTTTCCTAAGTAAGAACCAAACCCCAGATGTCATAATGCAAATGGTTCCACAATTGACAAAGGCAAAATTAAAAATCCTCAATGGGAAAGTTTAACTTTAAAGATACAAATGCCAAGTAGAAGAAAATATTTTCAACACATATAATAGTTATAGGATCATCATCTATATAATAATGAGAGAAAGATAATCCATTTAAAATGAACAAATATTCCCCAGCAAGCATGGCTCAGTGGTTGAGTGTCAACCTGTGAACATGAATGTGTTTCAATTCCATGTCAGGCCACATGCTGGGGTTGTGGGCTTGATCCCTAATGGGGGGCATGAGGGGGAGCAGCCGATTGGTTACTCCCTCTCATCATTGATGTTTCTTTCTCTCTCTCCCTCTCTGAAATCAATGAGAATATGTATTTTTTAAATATGTAACATAAATATTATGAGCACATAGATTATAAAAAATTCCATACATGAGCAGTTGCTTGACCTCACAATATTTTAAGAAACATAATTAAGCAATAATGCTTATTTTAATCCATATTATTGACCATCACCAGAAAGATTGATACCTGTTATTATTAAGGATACAAAAAAAGGAATCAATCATAGGCTATATGAAGGCAAGCCTTTTGAAAAAAAATAGCCCAATTTTCAAATTTAATATTTGCATCCCCCTTGACATTGGATTTTCTCTTCAAGACTCCATCCTTGAGTAATAGTCACACATTGCTACCCGAATGTGTGCACAGAATGTTCACCGCAGAATTGTATATCATCCTATGAAATAGAAAATAAACTGAGTGTCATAATTGAACACATTCTGATGCAACTAAGCTAGTATAGCCTTAGCAATAAGTGGCACAGAGCTATAAATACTGGTAGGGATCCATTTCTAAGATATGAGGTCAAGAAGGAAAAAGAAGACAATCTATAAAGTATGTTCCTATTTATATAGGAATAGTATGTGTGTGCATGTGAATGTATAGAGGGGTTTTCCCAACTTGCTGATCTATATCATATTATTTGAATATGTTGCAATAATGATTTATTTATCTGTTACTAGATTAAGCACACTTTTTAAGTCACTTATGTTTTTACAGGGTATTGTAGTATATTACTTAGGCCAAAATAAGCACCAATGAATAATTGTTGCAGAGAAACAACATGGATGGTTTCTGTAGTATATATTGGTACTGATGGAGCTCGTATTGAAGGCAGGATGGCACTCTATCAATGATGCCATGAAAGGGGTGCAGCATCCTAGGAAACCTGTGCTGGTTGATACGCTTTAATTTATGATTCAAAGTGTGAACCTTGGATAATTAATCTGCATGTATTGCTTTGATCAGTTACGTACTACACAGGTGCTCTTAACTATGCTGGGCTTTGAACTGGGCTTTCTTGTGTTGTTCTCACATTTGGCGATAACATTACTACTAGAAAGGGAACTAGACGTTACACTTAAATATGTTCAAAAACATGGTACAAATCGGCCTTTTTTATTTAACCCATTAAGCTTAGTGCCTTTTTCCAGTTCAAAAGACAAATAAATACCAAATTTTCTAAGCTTACTAGCAGTGATAACAGATACACAGAAAGATGATGATTGAGAATTGTGATGCAAAAAGAGTGGCAAGTTGGTAATAAGACTTTTATTGCAAATAACATAAAAACTGTTTTAATTGGCTTGAGTTTAAAAGTGGATTAAATTGTTCTCCTCTAGCATTGAACTATGACAATGAATTTGCAACTTCTAGATTATGATTTGGGCTAATACTGTTTAAATAAATCTCACAGCAGTAACTCCACTGTATAATAATTCTAAGAGCTACTGTGGAGGAGAGACTGCTCTATGACATGACCCGGGGGCTGGACTCTGGACAGAACAGAGATTGCTTCCTGCAAGCCCCCCTTACAGACTGCCTCTTACAATTGATGTTCGTTCTGACATAAATCAGCATCCCTCCCTTGTCTTCTGCTCTGTGCCGGCTCCTAAACAGGTTTTTGTCCTGACCTGGCCAAGCATGTAAAGTACTTTCTTGATCTGGTAGCATTCATGTATTAGTATGTGTAACTATACCCCTTTTTAATCTATAACATTTTCTGGCACCTGTCATGTTCTACAGAAAAAAATATACTTCATCTTGCAGCTGCCAAAGTTGAGCCTCCAATGTTTCCATAATATACTCCTTGCTAGTTGCAAACTGGAATGGCCTGCTTAATTCTTTGGGCTTTTCCTGCCTTCACTTACAGAGCTATATTTTCAGTCTCCAGGCTTTTCCCTGGGTCTCTGTATATTAACTTAATACTTTTTACTTAATACTTTTTAGTTCTCATTTCATTAAAGACTAGAAGCCCAGTGCACGGATTTGTGCACCAGTGGGTTCCCTCAGCCTGGCCTGCGCCCTCTTGCAATCCAGGACCCCCCAGGGGATGTAGCAGTGTGCAAAGTAGGAGGAGTATATTAGCACTGTCCCTGAGGCAGGAGAGGTTCGTGGCAATGCAGCTGCATTCGCCAGCAGTGAGCCTGGCTTTAGGCTGAGCTGCTCTCCCACTGTGGAAGTTCACTGACCACCAGGGGGCAGCTCCGGCATTGAGCATCTGCCCCCTGGTGGTCAGTGTGCATCACAGCAAACGGTCGTTCGGTTGCTTAGGCTTTTATATATACGAGTATAGCTGTGATATCATCCTTATAGGTGAATGTTGTCTACTTCTGCTATTCAAAAATTACTTGAGTGCTAGCCGGTGTGGCTTGGTTGGTTGGGTGTTGTCCTGAGCACAGAAAAGTTGCTGGTTGGATTCCCCGTCAGGACACATGCCCTGGTTGTGGGTTTGTTCCCCAGAGGAGGGCATACAGGAGGCAGCCAATCAATGTTGCACTCTCATATAGATCTTTTTCTCTCTTTCTCTCCCTATCCCCTCCTCTCTTTCTAAAACTCAATAAAATTTTTTTAAAAAATATTACTGGAGATAGGGAAGCTATTTGAAGTTTTATATAAAATTATATAGAATTCTATATATAGATCAATCAGTGTATCTACAATATAAAATAATCCATTT
This sequence comes from Myotis nattereri, assembly GCF_964212035.1. Lineage (NCBI taxonomy): Eukaryota > Metazoa > Chordata > Mammalia > Chiroptera > Vespertilionidae > Myotis > Myotis nattereri. Next base: position 46,322,169 of record NC_138076.1, on the reverse strand, counting down.
TTAAAAGTTCACAGATAATCTTACATCTAAAAAGTTTAAAGATTAACTACACATATTTTTTAAATATTTTTTTCGGAGAAATCATGCTATGTATTACTATGTGAGAACATTCTTTTCCCTTTTATTACCAATGGGAATTATGATTTATGGTAAGTGGTTTGGACTTTATGTTTATTGAGAACAAACATAGATTCAACAGGACATTTGACATTGTCCTAAGATAATTATGTTGCAATGTGTTTCTTTTTAAATAAAGCCAATTAATCTTAGAGTTTAATAGTGTTGGTTTTTCTAAGGTGAATGTGTTTTCACTTGGTGATTAATTAGTGTCATTACCACTTAACTGCCCTGATTAAACATCTGTTTAAGTACCATACTCAAAGTATTTGTGTATAACAATTTATATAAACCTAAATATAAATTAGTTATGGAACATGTAAGTATCAAAATAGAACTTGTATATGTTATGAAATAGTCATGCATGTATATACGTACATATCTATCTATATTGGTGTATATATATATATGCAAATATGTATATATGTGCTTGTGTGTATGCATGTTATATAATTGTACACTTTCTGTGCACATATACAAAGAGGTTATCAACCTTTAACATATATTTCTCTTGATATCATGGTTTAAAGTATATTATTTTGAAGTAATAATCATTAAGTCAAAATTCACCTTTTGAAATTTTTAGTCCTCTGTCTGTAAGGACATATCAAAGAGCATGTGAATACTCTTGTATTGCTAGTAATTCCTACCATAAAAAGTTTGGGAGAAAAAAGAACATTTTATTCACTCAACAAATATTTATTATTTACATTATGCTAGTTACTATTCACTTGGAAAACATCAGAAATTAAAACAGTCAAAGAACCCCATGCTTATAGAACTTATGTCTTATAGAGGATCGAGAGTCAATGAAAAATGAACATAATAATATATAATTAATGAGTAAATTATATAGCGTACTCAGAAACCATCACCTGAAGGGTTCAATCAGGCCTGACACCTGCATTTCTGGTCTGTGAGCTAAGTTTTCATATATATATATATATATATATATATATATATATATATATATATATATTTAATGGTTGAAAACTTCAGATTTTATGACATGCACACTTAAATTCCCGTGTCCATAAATTAAGTTTATATATATATATTTTATTGATTTTTTACAGAGAGGAAGGGAGAGAGATAGAGAGTTAGAAACATCAATCAGCTGCCTCCTGCACATCTCCTACTGGGGATGTGCCCACAACCCAGGTATATGCCCTTGACCGGAATCGAACCTGGGACCTTTCAGTCTGCAGGCCGACGCTCTATCCACTGAGCCAAACCGGTTTCAGCCATAAATTAAGTTTTATTGGAACATATCCATGATCATTGGTTTAAGTATTGTTTTAACTGCTTTTGCACTGAGGATGTTGAGTAGTTGACACAGAGACCATATTGTCTGCAAGCCTAAAATATCCTACTTAGTCCTGTACAGAAAACTTTGCTGACCCTTTACTAAATAACTCAGTAATATTTTACAATTCTACCAAAAGTCACAGTTAGTAAGTGTTTCTAGAGATAGATGCATTGATATATAGATTTCAGTTTATTAGTACTTCATTTTGCTGAAATGAAAATTCAAACATAGGGTTGTTTGCTGGTAAGAAACATAAAGAAAGCCCATCTAGTCTACCAAGTATCTTCATTAGTAGATAAAATACTGTCAGATAAATATGGAATTCAAACTATGATTTGCATTAAACTAACAATTATGGGGAACTTACTATGTGACAAATGTGTTAGCTGTATTATCAAATTAAGTTCTCAAAGTTACCAACTGAAATCGGTGTTTTTATTCCCATTTTATAGAGCAAGACAACTGAGACAATGGAAATTTGAGTGACTTTTCCAAAGTTCGGGTGGACATAGTGGGAGGTTGAGCCTTGATTAAATCCTAATCTTTTGACTCTAAATCTGGTTGTTCCCTAAACCCTACTAGAGCTACCTGTAAGTTCTTCATTGTGCAGAGTATTGGTTTGACAGCTTCTTAACAATGCTTAGCAATCAAGTAACATTGCAATTTAAGTATTATAAGCAATTTAGGTTCAAACAACTAGAACTGCCATCTAAGTCTAGAATACAGTGAGTAAATTAATCTTATTTTATTGGCCAGACACTATAAACAGGCATGCTACCTTCTTAATGATTTCAACTCTGCTTTTATCACAGAAATAATATGTATAGTTGATAAGTCCCAGACCCCATCTTGGCTTTTTTTAAATGTTTATTTACTCAGGAATATTGGTTACTATGAGTTGGTGGAATGGATGAAGGAGTGGTGGGACAGATGGGAAAGATCAAGGGTAGAGGAAACAGGACTCACTTTCAAGGACTGTGACAGTGATAACCATAGATAAAACTAAGCTGTGGGCTCAGGTAAAAACAGAGTATTCAGATAAACAGGCTGTGTGAAGGCATAAAGTAAACCTCCAAGGATCTTTGGGGTTTATGCATGCAATAGCCTGACTAGAACGGAGGCCAAGTTGAGGTTTATTTATCTGAGAGTTTAAATAATAGGAAGAGGGCTTTGGGTGTCTCATTTTCACAAAATATTAAATATGTTTCCCATATTTCTAAGTGTTCTAAGTAAGGATGGAATCATAATCTATACCAAGATTTTCCATTTGTGAACTTTTCCTATTCTCATCTTTCTAACTCTGTTTCTATTTTGTCTCTACTTTGTAAATTGGATTTATAAGCCAAATCAAATTATTAGTGATGTGAAGTCACTGAATCATTCGTTCAGAATATTTTCTGAGAATCTTTCTCAGATCAGATATCATGTTAGTCCTGAGAACGTACTAATATAGCCCACCGTGATTTATTTCCTCTTTAAGTTGACATTTTATTGCAGAGATAGATAGCAAACTATTTATTACATAATTTATTATCTAGTTAAAAGTACTCAAAGTATTATGAAGGGGGGATGTACAGGGTAATTTGAAAGCTTATGAAGGAACTGATCTAGTCAGCATTATATTTTTGAAGATGTAATTATTAAGTCTAGAAATTAGCAATGTGTAGGTGTTTCTTTCTGTATGAGGCTGGAGTTGACAGAAGAAAGAATACTTGAATAAGCCCTAAAGGTGGAAGAAGAAGAGCACACCTGTTTAAAGAACGGAAATGAATGAAATAGTCTGTAATGTGGAGAGTGAGGGGAGAGAGGAGAAAGATGAAACCCAGGGGCTAGGCAGGGTGAGGTCATGCATGTGCTTTAGAACTATGTCCAGGATTTTAAAATTTTATCCGACCAACAAATTGAATTAAGTGATTTTAAAACAGAAGCAGGATTTTTGAAGGGACACTCCAGAAACTAGAGAGAATTGGAAAAAACTCCAGAATAAATGTGAAGATTGAGTAGAAAATAAAGATATCCAGGTGGAAGATAAAATAAAGGAACAGTGGCAAAGGCAAGAAAAGTAGACAGGTATGAGATATATTTAGAAAATAGTATTATACGTTGCTAGTCATTAATTGGATATGGGAGGTAAGAAAGAAGTTTAAAAAAATGGTTGTAGCTTTCTATGACTGAATGAATGAATGTACTAGTCACTGGCTTGGCACCAGAGGATAGTGGGCTATAGCATGACTTAGGTTTTGAGTTACTGAGTTTTAAGTGACTGTGTGATATCTAAGTCAAGAGGTTGAGAATTTAATTACATGTGAGTTTGATGCTTAGTGGAAAGTCCCAGCAGGAGATACAAGTAGCAAAGTAATAATATAGACCTGGTAGTATAAGCCTTGGTAGTGGGCTGTGCAGAAGGCACTGAGTGGTGAGAACATATCTAGAAGCTTGCCATGAAGGTCTCCAGGTCATATTAAGGAAGATGAGCCAGTTTTGAATGCTACTGAGAGATCAAGGAACATAAATACTGAAAAATACCTCTTAGATATAGAAACATAGAGGTTATTGATGACTTTGCAAGATACATTTTTGTTGAGAGGGGTAGACTGAAAACATGTTTAGGCATAAATTATAGGTGAAGACAGGTAGAAAGTATATATAGATAGCTCTTTTAAGACATGTCTATCTGTGAAGAAAAGGAACTTTGATAGTGATATTAGTTGATGTATTACATAGGATTATGTATTGATACTAGTAATATAGTAATGTGCGCAGAACCTTTTAAAATAAAAGGTACTGGAATAAATATTTAAATGTATATTTAAATAATATATATTCAATGCTAAATGGCATCCAATAGAAAGGAAGACATTGGCGTTTTAATAAAATGGTATAGTTTTACTCAGTTCAGTCTGTTATGACAAATTACTATAGACTGTGTGGTTTAAACACATTTATTTCTTCTCACAATCCTGAAGGCTGGGAAATCCTAAATCAAGATCCTTGGCAGGTTTGGTGTCTGAGGAGAGCCCACTCTCTGGTTTTCAAAAGGCTGCCTTATCCCTGTATACTAGTACTTACGGCAGAGAGAAGAAGCAAGCTCTCTGTGACACTTCTCATAAAGGCACAGTTTCCATCATGCGGGCTTCGCCCTCATGACCTAATTACCTCCAAAGGCCCCATCTCCAAATACCATCACCGGGGAATTAGGGTTTCAGCATGAGAATTTTGGGGGACCACACATATGCACAGTTTATTGCGTGCATTATATACTAGTTTGCTCTGAAAATTTAGGTGGACATCTGTTGTCACACCAAAATTAATACTGGCTCTTTTCAATAACAGTGTATGGGTTTATATAATAAAGTACATGCTCATCCCAGATACAGAAAAAGGAGGTAATAATTTAAGGTATAAGAAAGGATCCTGAATATAGATGGAAGAGGATCAACTTCTTTTATAGCATGCTAGAATGAGGTCAAAACGAGGTAAATAGAAGTGACTTTGTAGATTTTATAGTGAAAATTGATGTTCTAATTTCTTATGTGTAGTGAAAATTGATGTTCTAATTTCCTAGGATCAACAAGAGTGTTAATATAAAGTAATTGGGATAGGACATTTTCTTTCAACAAATGGTTGGGGGGGGGGGGGCGCAAATGGATCTACCTACATGCAAAAGAATGAAGTTGGACACCTACTTCACATCACACACAAAAAATTAATTCGCAATATATCCTTGATACACCTATAATTTTTAAAAACTATAATACTTTAGAAGAAAATGTAGGAATAAATCTTTATAACCGTGGGCTGTGTAAGGTCTTTTAGATATGGCATAAAAAAAATAAGTGATAGCATAGAAAAGTAGAAAAATTTGACTTTATCAACATTGAAAAGATTTATGCTTCATAGGTATGATCACGAAAGTAAAAAGACAACTCACAACATGAGAGAAAATACTTGCAAAACATGCATCCAATAAGAAATTATATCTAGAATACATAAAGAAATCTTACAACTCAATAATAAAAAAGCAAATAAACCAATTTTAAAATTAGGCTGAGGACCTAAATAGATCTCTCTCCAAAAGAGATACATAAAGGCCAATAAGCAGTTTAAAGGATGTCAACACAATTAGTCATTAGTGAAATGCAATAGCACAATGAGATACCACTTTACATATGTTGCAGTTGCTATAATAGAAAAGATACATATAATAAAAAATGTTGGAGAGGGTGTGGAAAAATTGGAACCCCCATAACCTATTTTTGGAAATGTAGCTTGGTGCAGTGACTGAAAAGGTTAAACATAGAGTTATCATATAATCCAGCAATTACACTCCTAGCTATATACTCAAAAGAAAAAATATGTTTATAAAAACCTAGTACACAAATATTCATAGCAACACTAGCTCTAATAGCCAACAGGTGGAAATAATCCAAATGTCCATCAACTAATGAGTAGATAAACAAAATGTGGTATGTATCTACAATCAAATATTATTCAGTTAAAGAAGATGAAGTACTGATATATGACACAACATGGATAAACCTTAAAAACATTATGCTAAGTAAAGGAAGTCAGACACAAAAATCTCAAATGTTGTATGATTCCATTTATGTTCCATTTCCAGCATAAGCAGACCTATAGAGAGAGAAAGTAGATTACTGGTTTTCAGGGGTTGGAGGTAGGTGACTGGGAGGAAGTGGGAAAATGAGAAGTGGCTGCTACTAGGTATGGGATTTCTTTGTGGGGTGATGATAATGCACTAAAATAGATTAGGTGATGGCTGCTTAACTCTGTGAATCCACTAGAAACCATTGAATTGGATACTTTAAATGGATGAGTTTTATGATATAAAAATATGCCATGGAGACAAGATTATGGACTTGATAGTGAGCAGAGATGGGAGAAGAGAAGGTTGAGGACTAGGGAGATTTGGAATAGGTATTTTAGGAAAGAAAAAGAATGAGCTGTTGATTTAAAAAAATCTACATGAGAAAGGAAGGAAGTAATGTTATAATAGAGAACTGAGGGACAGTGAAGCAATGAAGATCATTACCATATTCAAATTCCTAATTGTGTAAAATATATACCATGTAAGGCTGGGCTTATAATGTATAACAATCAATTTTTGTTGTTCAAAATGTTACATTTAGTCTGATGGCATAATGCTAGAATTAGGTAAGAACAACCTATTGTACTTTAATTTGAGTTTGTCAGTATTTATTCTGTGTCCATGGAAATTGGGCAGCTCAAGCTTTAGCTTTTAACTATTTGGCTTCATGTTCAACTTTTGTATGTTGACCAGAATGAAAGGCAAGTTGCCAGAAGTATTTAGAGAAATAGATAGCGATGTAGGAGAGGGAAAGCATTCTATCTACAGGGTCCTTGACTGAAAAAAGTGTAAGATTATTGCGAGGAAAACATATATCCAACTTCCCAAGGCCTCCAGGGAGCCCATCCCCAGCCCTGGAGAGTAAGCATGGCCTGCTTAATGTAAATAATAGAATATCAACTCCTTTGTGCATTACTTATAAGATGTGTGAAGCAAAGGGCAAGAAGTCTGTGCAAACCAAATAAAATGAACTGTCATTTTTACTCAGGAAAGCACTTAAGACTAGTTATGCATTTAAGCTGCAGCAACTCATTTAGTCATAAAAATCAATAAGACTGCCACCTGGGTCATCAAGGGAACCATCCCCACTACAGGAAAACAGATCAGAGCTTTCATAACAATGAGGCAGAAATCCCATCCCTCATTAAACCACAGGCAAGACCAAGCTGTATTTTGTTTTGTTTTTCAGTTGAGAAACTGTTAAGCATTGTTCTTGATTGTTCTGGCTGTGACAAGTGACTGTTTCTTCCTTTCATAACGAATCACTCTCTCAAGTTGTGGCTCCTTGCTAAAATACTTTGTACATTGCAAAGAGGTGACTCACTAGAATAAGAATTTCAGATGGAATTCTTATTCTACAGTCACATTTTGCAAGAAATGGCCAGAGTTAAATATTAAATGCCACGGCAAACCTCAGTTTCTTCAGTGATGAGTGAATTTAATATTGAGAAACTTGGTTTTTCTTCACATTTCAGATTAGGCATATAATATAAAATAATATAATGTCATTATAATAATATAATATAATATAATATAATATAATATAATATAATATAACATAACATAATATAATCCTATCTAATAAAAGAGAAACATGGTAATTAGCCATACGACCACTACCCTTCCCATTGGCTAATCAGGACAATATGCAAATTAACTGCCAGCCAAGATGGCAGCCGGCAGCCAGGCTACTGACACGAACAGGAGGCTTGCTTACTTCAGTGACGGAGGACTCCAACGTTCCCCGCCTGCCGCTGCTGGGCTCTGAGCTGCTAAGAAACATTGTTACAAATATAGAAGCTAAAGAAAACCCCAGAAACCTGTTTTCAGTCAGCCGAGATCTCAGAGCTGGAGTCGCAACAAAGTTTCAAATACAGAAAGTAAACAAAGCCAGAAACCTGCTTTCAGCAGCTAGGTCTCACAGCTAAAGCCGGCTCTCAGCTCCAGTGACAGCCATAAATCCAAGAATAAAAAAATTTAAAAAAAGGAAAAAAGGAGCGGTTGGGAGCTTCAGTCACCCGCCAGCCTGAAAACAGCCCTCAGCCCCTCACCCAGAATGGCCAGGCACCCCAGTGGGGACCCCCACCCTGAAGGGTGTGTGACCAGCTGCAAACAGCCATCATCCCCTCACCCAGGCTGGCCAGGCACCCCAGTGGGGACCCCCACCCTGATCCAGGACACCCTTCAGGGCAAACCAGCCGGCCCCCACCTGTGCACCAGGCCTCTATCCTATATAGTAAAAGGGTAATATGCCTCCCAGCACTGGGATCAGCAGAGCCGCGAGGCCTCCTGGCCCCTGGAGCAGCGTGACAGGGGGCAGTGCCCAAACCCCCTGATTGCCCTGCGGCTCTGTGTGTGACAGGGGGCAGGGCCACAACCTCCCTATCTGCCCTGCTCTGTGCATGACAGAGGGGAGCTCCCCACCCCCCTGATCGGCCCTGCTCTGTGCGGGACAGGGGGCAGCGACCCAACCCCCTGATCGGCCGGCTCTGTATGTGACAGGGTGGCACCACATCCACCCTGCTCGGTGTTTGACAGGGGGTGGTGCCGCAACCTCCCCATCGACCCTGCCTTGAGTGTGACAGGGGGCGGCGCCCCAACCTCCTAATCGGCCCTACCCTGAGCGTGACTGAGGGTGGCATCGCAACCTCCTGATCTGCCCGCTCTGTGCATGACAGGGGGCAGCGCCCCAACTCCCCAATCAGCCCTGCTCTGAGCCGACCAGTGGCTGCTGGGCAGGCACCTAGGGATTGGGCTTGCCCTCTGCCACCCGGGAGTGAGCCTAAACTAGCAGATCATTATCTCCCGAGGGGTCCCAGACTGTGAGAGGGCACAAGTGGGGCTGAGGGACACCCGCCCCCCCACCCCGCCAGTGCACAAATTTTTGTGCACCGGGCCTCTAGTATATAATAAATATAATATAATATAATATAATATAATATAATATAATATAATATAATATAATTAATATAATATAATATAATATAATATAATATATATAATATTAATGTTAGGTTCTGTTTTATTTAAGTGATACATTTAAGCCACCTACTCAAAAATCACCATATGATTTTTTGACACTATTTGACAATTATTGGAAATGGTTTCTGAACTAGTCCCTTGTCCAAGAGCATTGGTTAGCTTTAATAAATATGGTTTATAACAAGAACACAAAGAGAAAGATTAATTTATTGTGTTTCTTCAAAAAAGACCAAACCATCCCATTCTAGTTGATCAGCCTTTTCATCTCCCATTCTTCTTTTTGGGGGAGGTCTGGACATTCTTTTGTTCAAAAAGAAATTACTCCTCCAGAAGTATTCTGTGCCTTAGGCCATTGTCTGAATCAGCTTAAGCCTTCTCTTTGACTTGCTGCCCAAGCCCAAACCTTTTAACTCCACCTTGCTCCACCCAATTCCTTTCTACCAATGCAAGATCATCTGCAACTTATCTCTGGACCTGAAAACCTAACCTTTATTGACATATTTACTCCAATCCAGTCAGAGTTATAGATGTCAAATTTCTTTTGCCATTTTCTAGAAAGATGTTCTATAAGAACACATTAAAAACCAAATACTGTTTTCTGGTGAAAACTTCATTGTCCAGAACAAAATAATTACTTCCTTTCCTTTCCTTTCCTTCCTCCTTTCTTTTTAGTGAAAATATACTCAATATCCAGCTTAAATATAGGTAACAATATTACAATTATTCTTCCAGGAAAAAGTCACCCATCAGTATTAGAAATTGCCCATTTACAGATTGATACTAGTGTTTGTTTCCTTCATGCTGATGTATGGTAAATAGCCACAAAAAGAACGGGTTCTGGTTAATGAGAAGTCCCCAAATGTGGGAGTGTAAACATGAAAGGGCCAGCTAACTTTCCAGCCATTCCTTTGATCTGTATATTCTCACATCACCCTTCCACACTGTGTAGTATGTACCTGAGTGACACCTTTGCCAAATTGCATACATTTCTTTGATTTAGAGTACAACTTATTTTCTAAATGTAAGGCACAGTCTTGTTAGTATTAAAGACTTCAAAGCAAACTTAAGTCATAGCTTACTGCTTCTCCTGAGCTGTGGTGCTGACTGCTTATAGCGTAGAAAAGGGAAAAATGGTCCCTCTGTGAATGGGATCACGCAAGAAGGCGAGGGAGACCAATGCTCTTCTATGTCCTTGGTGGGAGCTGTTCTTCCTTGCATTGAGGTCCTGTCCATTTCTGTTCATGCTGAGGTATCCTCTCTGTGGGTCATGTGAATATTACCTGCACCCCAAGTACAACACTGCTGAATACCTCACCTTCCCTTAATACAGAGATTCTGTCTGCATTTGGCCCTGCCAAATCTCGGGGTTTGACATTCTGGAGGTCTCACAGCTACTGACAGTCTACTAACTCAATGCCCTCCACACATCATCGCTAGAAATGTGGAACCACGCTAGGAAGGTTTTATTTTATAAGGACTCTTTAGAACTAGGACATGAAACAAAAGTTGCTCCATATTCTTCCCAATCAAACAAACCTTACCACCATTTTTCAAACCCGCTCCCACACACCACTCTCAATGCTCCTGCCTTCCGAACTGAGAGCAAGTCTCTGTTGAAAAGTGCTCCCTAAACTGCCAGGGATACATGTAAAGTGTCCCCCTCTTCCCGCATGAATGCAGGCGGGGTCTAAACAGGGGCAACACACTTTGGAAAGAGCTACCCAGAAGATTCTTCCAAGAACTCTGCACCAGGGTAAATCTGTGGGTTCTAAGGCATAGCAAGTATCCAGCCCAAATCAAGAAATCAATTTCCCATGGTAGCTTGTACCCCCAAACGCCATGATATATTTTAAGCACTCTGCACCACCACTGCCACCACACACGTGGCTTCTTGGAAATGAAGGCATCTCCTCTCTCAGGGGGTGATGAGAAGGCTCTGTCCCTCTGCATTTATCTCCCCGCTGCTCCCTGCTCTTCTTGTTATATCAGGTGAGGCGGGCTTTGTGTACAACCTCTGTAACAAAGAATGTGGTCAGTTTCACAATTCCAGGACCCGAGGATATATTCTACAAGCAATCTGACTACTTTCTTTTCTTTTTCTTTTTTCTTTTTTTTTTCAAATTGCTCACACAATTAGCAATTCTAGTTAGCCAGTGTGGGCCACCCACTTCTGACTTGTGAATTCTATATTTTGTGTTAATACCAACTGAAATATAAGATCCAGAAAAATAAGAAAATACTCTAAATGTTTCTCAAGTATTACATACTAGCATCAAACATGCTTGCTAGAATAATGCTGGGGTCCAACCCCAGCAGGTCCAGTGGTCCCCAAAGGTGTGGACGGAGTCGGCGAAGAAGGAATGACATGGAGACAGCGTTCAGTTGGTCAGCAGCCTAGCCAGGATCTCTAACCAAGTTCTGGTCAGGATCTCCAGCGAAGTTCTGGTTAGGATCTCCAGCCAGGTTCTGTGTCCATGTTCTCTTGCTAGGTTCTCCAGCCAGGTTCTCCAGGTTCTCCAGCCAGGTTCTGTAGCTATGTTCCCTCGCTAAGTTCTCCAGCCAGGTTCTCCAGGTTCTCCAGCCAGGTTCTGTCTCTAGGTTCTTCAGCCAGGTTCTCTCGCTAGGTTCTGTCTCTAGGTTGTGTTGCCAGTTTCTGTCCAGGATCTTTGGCCATGTTCTGTCTCTAGGTTCTGTGTCTAGGTTCTGTGTCCTGTTGTCTTGTTACATCTGTATTTATACCAGTTGATTCCAATCCTATCAATCTCTATTCCAAAGGTTAGGGCGTTTCTTATCTCCATTCCAGGGAGTAAAGATTATGTAGCTTAAGCATGATTGTTCATAGTTAAAGTGATTAATTACCCGCCTGGCACTTAGTTAAGGGGTTTTATTCCCTCCCTAACTTCAGGGGAAAATCCCTACCTGGGGAAACAACCTTTCTCAGAGAGGTGACCTTGGTTAAAACACATAGTGCCAAGAAGGTGAGCAAACATATTAAGAACAGTATGCCATATATGCCAGGTCCCTTGAAACAGCAAGCATGGACCGGCTCCCGGTAGTATAATATTTATAGAACTAAGGATGTTGTCTTGCTCATATTAACAAATTTCAGCGTTTCGACTCTTAATTTATATTGTTTCTTATTTTCTTGTCAAATCTCATTACTTGCTTCTTTTTTCGCAAATAGTGAAATGGGAATAACAACTATCTCACAATTGTGTGATGTATTAATTTGTTAATTTCACTAAGCAGTTAAGAAAACAGAAATCACTGTCATTGATGTTTGGAAAATGAAGATGTCTCCAATAAAGCATTGAATAGGAGCTGCAGAGTTCAGCCCAATTCTGCTAGAAATTTAAATGCCTTCACTAGATGCCAGCAACTAAGATGATTAACTTTGCTTTCTTAGCAATTTTCATAATGCTACTTAACAACTTCACTTTAAAAATATCCATTTCATGTCCCTGTAGCGTTAGGAGCATCATTAGTAGTAAAATTACATGTTTGATTGCATAGCCACAGAAGAGTTCATGCTATGCCTTGAAGACCTGTTTCACTGGCTTCATGCAACTAACCAGACAGCATGCATTTTCTGCCACTTTGAAAGGATAAAAATTTTTACCAATCAGTAATTTAGAATATTAAATGAATCACTTTCACATGTGGTACATTCCACATATAATAAATTAATACCTATGCATTACTATGTAATAAATACATATATCAACCAGAAGTTTTGTATAAGATCAAAATTACTTGAAATACAAAAATCTAAAATTTACCAAATGTCCCCTACACCATAAGAAATGTATGAATATTTTCTAATGTAACCTAGGAATGATCATGTCTCAACAAATGTCAATGCCTTTGACAGTATAAATACTTATCTAGCTTAATAGCTTTTTTAGAAATCAATGAAATGTAACAGCCATAGAAACTCAAAAACATAATCAAAACACTGTAGTTAAACCAATTATTTATTCTACCTTCCAATTTCCTGTGTTTTCAATTGCTTATAATTAGCATATGTAGTTTTACTGAGAGATAAGTTATCTTATTGTCTGTGAGTAATGGTGTCTAATCCAATTAATATTTATCCAGTAGCTAGCTACATACAAGTATGCACTCAATATGACAGGTACTACTTATTTTTAAATTATGAAAACAGAAATTTAAGTATCCTCATCTTTATTCTAGAAATAATATACCTTTATGTTTTTGGTTGCACAGGCATTATCTATTCATTTTTTTTTTCTTATCAAAGGCAGGGGTCATCCATTTTTCCTATTAGAAGAAAACAAGTTAAAGCACTTAAATATTATCAGTAAGTTAATTCTTCTTCCATGGCTTCATACCAGGATCTCTGATTGTCTTCCAATTCTCTGGTATCTCTCACTCATCTCTTTTTTTGCTCTCTTTCCTTTAAATATAGATATTCCTTAAAATTTCCTTCCTTTCTTTTTTCTTACACACTCCATTGGTTTCGCTGTCTCATTTATGTAGTTGATACTTAAATCAATATTCATCTATTCATCCATCCATCAATCTATGTATTCCATGTATCCATCCATCCATGTATCCATCCATCCATGTGTCCATCCATCCATCCATCCATCCATCCATCCATCCATCCACCCACCCATCCATCCATCTATTCATCCATCCATTCATCCAAGCATTTACTCATTCAACATCTATTGAGTCTACTATTTTTCAGATAAGTGAACCAAGTGGTAGGAATTCAAAGATGAATAAGACACAGCTCCTGACTCAAGGGGCAAATAAGTGTTGGAAATTTCTGTCTGGATAGTCTGACATTCTCTCAAGTTCAACATATTAAAATTGTCTTTTCTTATCCAAGACTGTATCTCCAGACAACATTTTCAATTTATGTTCATAGTTATTTCATGTTTCTAGTCTCTCAGGATAAATTTACTGACCCTGCTCTTCCCATGAGGCCCATCCAATCAATCTCCCTGTTGCCTCATTATTTAGTTCTTTATTACTCCCTATCAGAACCACGCGGTTTAAAAAATGTCCTTATTTATAAAATATAGATTTAAAATTTTATTTTGGTAAGTCATGATAGAACAGACACGTAAATATATATATTTAGTAATTATGTATATATAGTAATTATGGGGGATGACATGGAATGGGGTGAAAAGACCTTGCTTAGTCCAGTACCTGACATATACAAAAGAATCACTAAATTTTAGAAATGTTAGCTCATGTTATGGTTTCTGAGAGGTGTATCTATGTGTAGGTATAGGTAGAAAAATAATAAATTTCACTCCACATAGACATTGTATATATTTATGCACATGTGATCAAAGCCTGAGGAAAATATAGGTGAAGAAAAATATACAAGCAAAATTATAAAATTTAGTGATTCTTTTGTATATGTCAGGTACTGGACTAAGCAAGGTCTTTTCATTCCATTCCATATCATCCCCCATAATTACCACAACAGCTCTATGACAAAGATTCTACTTTTATCACCTGTTTAGAGGTAAGAAAATGAGTGTGTTGCTTCAAGTCATATAACTAAGGAGTGGCTATCCAGATTTAAAACCAGGAGGTCAGATTCTGGAACCTATTTTCTTCACTTATCTTCTATAGAGTGTAATAGTAAATTATCTTTGACTTTTGTTCTTGTAGTTATACCCATAATTCTGTACTTTTTATTAGCTTTTAGATAATGCCTATATGCTCCCCACAAGGAAAGAAAAGGGTTCAGTTCATTTCTCTTAATCCCATTTTCCCTGCTTCTCTCTTCTAAATGCATCAATGCTTTGTAGTTTATTTATATCTTAATTTCAAGTTGTTTTACTCAAGCAGTGGCATATTATACAATATTGTTCTACTCCTTGCTTTTCACCTAAAAATCTTCCCAATATTATGTCTGTACATTTCCAATTGCATTACTTTTAAAGGTTATCTAAGATTCTAGCCTAATTGTAATTCATTTTCATTTACTCAGTCAGTCCCCCCACTGGTGGATATTTAGGCACTTACACTCTTCTATCACAAACAATACAATATAGCATACGGAACACTTGTGATCTAGATTTAAGAATATTTTTATTTGAGGTACCCAGACTCACAGTGGAAGCTTCAGCGCTCTTGTGAATTTATTTCACGAAGAGCCTCTTTCACACCCTTCCTCCCCACCTAGAGTAGAAACCAGGTCATCAGTCCTGTGAATGGAAGCAGAACAGAGTGCTGCAAATCACTCAGTATGAGGACACTTAGTGAGTACCCCAGTTCACCCTGATTCTCATGACTAATTTTCATATTCTGAGCATGTTCTTTTCAGGTCCTTCGGAAATGATGGGCACCACTTCCCCCACAGTGGCCTCCTCTGCTATGTTATTTTTTCCCCAAAGTTTCAACCCACTTTACGTATTTTAAAAAATTATATTTTTTATGCCGTAGCAACCTTTCCAAATCATTTATTAGTTCAATTTATTCTTAGAAATCCAGATAAGAAGAATTTTATATGTTTTATAATGGAGAGTCATATTTATTTTTAAACAAAATATTTTATTGCATTATTCATTGGAGAAAAAAGGAGAAACTTCACCTGTTTTAGCATTCTACTGGGTTATGCTTATGCTTTGCTTCCATGTTTAATTTTGCTTGTATACTTTTCTTCACCTATATTTTACTCAGGCTTTGATCACATGCGATAATATATACTATTCAAAAAAAAAGAAGAAATGAAAATAAGAAATTCAGGGATATCACTGCAGAATGGAGGCCAGAGACTAGAAAAGTAGAATATGAAATATAGACCATATGTTATACTCAAGTTACAGTGCAATAGACTCATTTGTACCTAACTATAATGAATTAAACTATAGTGGAGTTGTGATAATGAGGAGAAAAGAAAGAAGAACTAGTTAAACCATGTTAGCTCAATCCCCAGTTGGGGACATGTTAGAGGCAGCCTATTGATGTTTCTCTCTCATCATTGCTTCTATCTCTCTATCCCTTTTCCTTCCTTTATATCTAAAAAAAGTAATAAAAATATTTTAAAATATATTAGTCAACAAAAAAGAGGAATCCTAATATTGCCATTGTAAAATATCTATCATCTATCTATCTATCTATCTATCTATCTATCTATCTATCTATCTATCATCTATCCATCTATCATCTATCTATCATTATCTATCATCTAATTGATTTCAAATATCATCTGGTTTTCTCTTTCTTGGCTCAACATAATGATAAGTCTCTATCACAGTGGATAGGGCTGTTTCTGATCTAAAGATAAGGATCTGATTCCCTGTCCTGGAAATGTCTTCCTTGAGTTAAGCCATATTTTGATTTATTTGTCTTGCTTTGACCGGAAAAAGCATTCTAAGTATATCAAGCCTGAACGTGTCATCTGAACAAGATATACCCTAAGACAATCAATTCACTGCCTCCCACTGCCTTGGCCCTTTTTACAGAGTCCAACCATAAATCCTGGTGTTTCTGGTGCCAGGTTGCCTCTGATTGGTTTATATTTCCCAGGATTATTACAATAGGAGTGAGTTCTCTATCTAAAGAGTGGGTATGTGATCATTGTCGGCTGAAATATGTCACAGAAACTGAGTTTGAATAAAGAGAAACATCAAAATATTCAAATGATAAGTTGGTTGTGACAGCTTAGAGTTATCTCTAGTTCACATTATATTTTATACCAAGCATACCCAAAGGCTTGACATTTTCTGTAGGAAAATTTACACACAAGGCCTGACATCTACTTTATTTATTCCAACCCCTAGGGTGGAATTTAAGAATGCTCCTGTACAGCTAATCATTAGTAATTAATCCTACTGATCAATGCTTTTGAAAGTGAAATCATGCATTTAAACAAAAATATATCTACAGCTATAAAAGAAGTCTAGCAAATACTTGACTTCAAGAAATTCTTAGAAAACAATTTTCCTCACATGTTAAGCTTACTGTATATACACCTATGGGGAAAGAATAAGTCAGGATCGCCAATAAATGGCTCAAAGATAATTAATAATTAGCATTTTAGGTTTTTAGGGCAAATACTTTAGATCCATGTCCCCCCACATTTATATGTTGAAGCCCTAATGTCCACTGTGATGATATTTGGGATGGGCCTTTGAGAGTTAACTGGATTTAGATGAGATCATGAGTATAGAGCCCTTATGATTGGATTAGTGTTCTCTCTCTCTCTCTCTCTCTCTCTCTCTCTCTCTCTCTCTCTCCTTCTCCTTTTCTCTTTCCCTTTATCCTTTTCTCTTGTGAGAACACAACAAGAAGGTGGCCATGGAGAATCTGAGTATCTTGGACTTCCAGCCTCTGAAACTGTGAGAAAAGTAAGCTTTAAACAACTAAGTCTATGAATATTCTGTTATGGTAGCCTTGGCTGACTTATACATTAGGTTTTACCATGAAAAACCTGGTAGTACCTATTAAGAAATTATAAAAGACTTGGAGAAGAATAGGTATGAGGGAAAATCAAGAGTGTGGTTACATAAAATGTCAATCTCCAAGTTCTTAGAGAGTTAGATTTTTTTAATGTAATAATATTATTATTATTTATTATTATTATTTTTAGTGTAGATCCTAGGAGGATGTTCTAGATCAAGGGTGGGAAATCTCTGGCCTGCGGGCTATATGAGGCCCATTAAATCATTTGATATGGTCCTACCAAGGCATTAAGGATGAGTTAATTAAATGTTTGACCAAATATAGCTAATTTTTAAGTTGATCATTTGGTATGGCCCACGAATGATGTTATAAATATTCAAATGGCCCTTGGCAGAATAAAGGTCCCCAGCCTTGTTCTAGATTAACATAAATACTTGTTAGTTATTGTTATAAAGCTTATATCTAAAATTTTGCACTAGATAAGATAATTAGAGAAAGCACATATAGAAACAAATATCAAGGATATTCTGAAAATGTCAAATTTTGCTTTGATTGTCAAATATGCTTTTATTGTCAAAGAAATTAAGTGGTAGCTGGAGGAGAATCAGTCAAAAGAAATGTTTTAAGTGGTTAATACTTAGACATGATTATGTGCTGATGGTAAGGAGTCACAGAATGGGAGAAATGTATTGTGCAGAGGAATAAAACAGACTATTCACAGAAGTGGGAGACATTGAGAAGGTGAGAAGAGATGGGATTCAGAGCAGAGATGAAAATGGGGACCCATTTTCCATCATAAACTGAGGAGAAGTTAGAATATATGGATATACAGGCAACCAGATAGATGAGTTTGGTGAATGCAAGAAGAGGCTGTTATATATAGTCACATCTATTCTCTCTCTGAATTAGAGGGTAGGGTTATCATCTGAGAGTGGAACCTGGGTAGCACTATGACTTAAAAGTTCTGATGAGATATGAGACTTGAATGAATAATCTATAATAATAAAAGGATAATATGCTAATTAGAACACACAACCTTCCAGACATCTTTCTGGACTAAGCCAGGGCCAGAGGGAAGCCCAGTTCCCAGGTGCCTGCAGACAGCCCGAGGGAAGCCAGCCCAGGTCCCAGGTGCATGCCGCAGCCGGAGGAAGGAAGCCCGGGTCCTGGGTGCTGCAGGAAAGCCGGTGCCGGCAGCCAGGGGAATAAAGACCTACTCTTACATGAGTTTTTGTACATTGGGCCTCTAGTAATTCTATAATGCATAATATGGTAAATAGATAATTTTGATCTCAATGTGGAATGTTTGAGGTCATGATGGCAGATCTGGTGCCACTATTGGAGATGACAGTTCATGACTAATTAGATATGGAGGAATAAATAGTTGAAGCTAAGGGTATCAAGAACTGAGAGATCAAGGTGCTAGACTGATTATCTATATGATTGTTATTTATATATATAATCTATATATAGAAAAGGCTAATATGCTAAGTGTCCAACTTTCTGACTGGTCACTATGACATGCACTGACCACCAGGGGGCAGACGCTCAACACAGGATCTGCTGAGCTGCAGTGATTTCACAGTGGTGGTTCTCTGGTGATGCACCCTGAAACCAGAAAGGAGGGAGCCCTGATTCCTCACGAGGCCGCACAATTCCACCTTCGGCCTTGGATTATGTTGTTGCTGGAGCACTATAGGCCCCAAATCTGGTTTACTGAACACTTGAATTTGAGTTCCACACCCTGTATGACAGCAACTATACAGAGTGCCCTCTCACACTCTGGGACCCCTCGGGGGATGTCAGAGAGCTGGTTTCAGCCCGATCCCCGATCCCCGATCCCTGTAGGTCAGGCCAAGAGATCCCACCTGCCAGAGGGACCCTGCTCACTCCACAGATGCTGGGGAGGGACCACGGGAGGTTGGCTCTAGGGCTTGCCCAGCCTATCTCTTTTAGTCCCACCCTGCCAGCCACCTTCTAATTAATTTCCTTTCAGATGTTATCTTCAATAATTGATACAAGCATATGGTTGAATAAAAACAGAAAACCAGAAATAATAAGTGAATTGTAAAAAAAAAATAAATGGCAGGTTAATAGATTACATCAAAAAAGATGAAGTGACTGGTGCCTTGTATTCTTAAAGGGGCAAGGATTTTGGGAAGAGTAGGGGAAAGAAATGGTTTGGAAGTAGCAAAGAATGACACCTATCTCTATGTAGTCATGAACAAGAAGCTATGCCTTTAAAAACAAGCTGCACATGAAAAGGGTTCTCACAAAGCAGCCAAGTATAGATTTGAGGAGACAAGTAAACCTATGAAGTATCCATCTTGGAAGATTGGAGAGTAAAAGTAAAAGGGTTGTATAGTCATTGTGTATAGCAATGTTGAGGGCAATTTTGAAAAATTTTACTAACTTATAATAAGTAGTCAGTGTGGTGGTAAGATTTTCTTCAGGATTTTCAAGAACTGATGATAAAATATGTTCAGTAACATATTTTAAATGTAGCTTAGAATTATCTTCATCTTAAAACATAAGTAGAAAGTTCTGCAGGGGAGTGACTGAATGTATACTAGGCATTGATAAAACACACACACACACACACACACACACACACACACACCACTCACTCACTCATTCACTCATTCACTTGAATACTCACTCCTGCATGATTAAATAAGAAATAATAAAGTAGGAATAATATCACTTCATATCATTCCATATTATCAATAAAAACCAGACTTGTTGTAACTTTTATTAAGCATATTTATTAGCATTTCTCAATAAACCTAGTCATTTTATTTTAGCAAACTGAAAGAACAGTAGCATTTAAAATGACTATGATGTTGAAAGAAGAAAAAAATGTGGTTGTTTCTGTAACTGTACTGGCTGGGGAAGAGACAACCCCTTGAAGTAACAAAAGTAGTATCTTTGAATTAAATATAAGTGAATATTGTAGCCTTTTGATTTTAGATTGCTACTTAATACTTTTAGGTCAAACTTACCTAGAAAATGAGGATTTTGATATCTTCAATGTAGCATATTGTAAGAATTAAAAGCAGCAAAGAAAGAGTACCTAATGAAAAGTCTAAAATGTAGTAAGCCCTTAAAAATTATTAGTTGTGGAGGCACTTTGCTATTTTCTGAGACAGGCTGCAGTTGCATAAATAAACACATAAATATCAAAATAAGATTTTTATTTTTATTTATTAGTAATCAGACTGTTTTGTTCTTCCAGCCTCTCTTAATGATATTAGCAGGTTGGATTCTACTTCTAAAACAAATGCTGTCAACTCTTAAAAGTAAGTTCCATCTACACATATTTTTTAGTATCTCAACTAAAAAGGAAAACCTGTATTTGCGTAGTTGATTCATTTCTATTCTTCAATTTCAAAGAGCCATTGTTAATATTTTTTAAAAATATATTTTATTGTTTTTTTACAGAGAGGAAGGGAGAGGGATAGAGAGTTAGAAACATCAATGAGAGAGAAACATTGATCAGCTGCCTCCTTCACGCCCCCTACTGGGGATATGCCCGCAACCAAGGTACATGCCTTGACCGGAATTGAACCTGGGACCCTTGAGTCCGAAGGCCGACGCTCTATCCACTGAGCCAAACCGGTCAGGGCATTGTTAATATTTTGATGGTCACGAAGCTGTATAAGCTTCCTCTCAATGAACAATACATTCTCAGCTCAAAGAGGAGGAGGAAGCATCATGGAGGGACAATAGAGCAGTGGGATGGACAGACAGGATTCACTTAGTCCAACACTGGAGTGAAGGGGAAATTGGTTCTATTGTGTCAAATAGAGAGAATTTAGAGACTGAAATTTCAAGAGTAAATAGGAAGAAAGTTCTAGGGACTTTCTACCTCATCTTGAAATAATACCTAATCAAAACTTTTCCCTGAGAGTTTTGAGAGGCATTTTAAATGGAATGAAAGTAAAGTGAAAAGCAGGCCAGTATGAAGGAGTCTTTATTGGTTACTGCTGAGGCAGCCTTTGGCAGATGACAGAATTAAGTCTGAGAAAGCAAATCAATTTACAATTATCAGTGTATTATGAGTTTTGACAAATAATAATTTTATAAAGTGGTGCTTTAATGGGTATAATTTGTACTTCAATGAATAGACAAAAAGGCATTAATCATGTAGTAAAATCAGCAGTATAACTTGATATTTCTTGAACATGAAAAATAAAGCTATTTATTATTAATTCCCTGCAGTGCCATAACCCCAAATACATACCCCATTTGCTTTCCAGAGGTAAATAAACATTTGGCTAATACAAGTGATCTAGTTATCTATTGCTGCACAACAAAATCCCCCAAATGTAGTGGTATAAAACTATGATTATTTTATTATACTCAGGGAATCTGTGAGCTAAACCTCAGCTGGAAGACTCTAAGACTGAAAGCGAGTTGATGGCTATAGGATCATAATTAGTTATGATCCTATATACACTGGAAGAAGAAATATTTACCTACATTGGTTAAGAGAAAAAACCATTTTCCAGAGCCATAATGGAAAAAATGTAGGGGAAATGGCTTATATTCAGGATGATCTTTTTCTCAAGATCTTTTTAATTATTATATCTTGTGATATTAAGACAGAATGACATTTTAAATCCCATTGTAGCCTAAATTTGCTACTGTAGAGGTAGAACAACATTTAAAGTAAGTATAGCATCTTAAAGATAAATTTATAAAAAACAAAGTTAAGAGAAATCTCCAAGGATATCAGATCTCATTTCAAAATAAGACTTTACCAGATATATGAAATACCCACTAGTGCTCAAGGTCAAGGTCACTTTTGGTTAATTCAAGTTAGGATCAGAACTGAGTCTCCACAAAGAGAGAGCCATTGAGTTATCCTTAAAGGAGATCATATTAATTATATACAAACAGATACAATAAAATTTGGCTATCAATATTAGCATTAAACTAGATTTATCCAATTAAAATTTGGAGAAAAGCAAAAACTACATAGTAATATCTACCAGTGTTTTTATTGTGACTTATTTTGATTGTGAATACAGTCCATGAATCAACATAAATAGGGTATGACTAAACTAAATATAAATAAATCTGGGAGGTAGAGGATTAAAAAGACATTCTTTAGAAGGATTCTTAAAAAAAAAACAATGAAAAGTTAAAAATTTTGAAAACATTAGGAAAAAAATAGAAAAATTTTGTCAAATAGAAAAAAGTGATTCTGTTCCAAGCAAGAAAATAAAAAACCAAAAAACTCCTGTGAAAATTTTAAAAAGGACTGACTTTCTGTTGGAAATATGATGTGAAGGAAGGCTTTCCAAAGACAAAGTAGAAATGTCTGAAAAGAGAACTGAGTCACGGGCACACTACAAGGAGGGATATACACGTGTGAAAAGAAACAAAGGTCATCACTGGGCATTGCTTATAAAGGAATGGAAAAGAGCAAAAGTCTGAAATGTCATTATTTTAGTTAACTGACATATTTATAACTTAATGTGGTTAGTGTGTGTTCATGAATGTAGATAAACCAGAGAAGATGATGCATATTTGATTAAAAATAACTGAACATGAAATTTATCACTAGGCTAACTTGGCAGAATATAGTTAGGACATTTATGCCATTTAATTCAACAATAAATAACATGAGATTAAAATTTTGTATCTTTAAAATATAGCATTTCATTTGCTAAAACTACATGCAGCCACTGACCTGAACTTAAAAGGGATCCATTTAATTAAATATGTATATTTTTAATTAATCGTTTAAAAATTATAAATGTATTTTTATTTATTTTAAAATTTTATTGATGAAAATATTACATATGTCCCCTTTTCTCCCCTTTTCTCCCCTTTTGACCCCTTCACCCCTCTCCCCCAACCCCCGTACCCCAGGCCTTCACCACACTATTCTCTGTGTCCATGGGTTATGCATATATACATACAAGTTCTTTGGTTGATCTCTTTCCACCCACCCCCATCTTCTCTCTGAGATTCAACGGTGTGTTCCATGCTTCTATATATTTTATTTTTTTGATTTAAATTTGTTGGAGTGACAAATAAACATTGTAGCAACTAATTGATTAAATGTATCATGGTTAATATTATGTCATTATTTTGATATTATAGTTATTATTTCTGTCCATGGGATACCATTCAGGGAGTTAAGATGCTAATCACTATATCATCCCTGAATGTTGATATAGTAACCCAAAATGTAATTTTGTGTTAAAGACATATTTTGTTGTACCAATTGAAATATGCATTCCTTGTATGGCTAAAATACCTGGGGCTATGTGGAAATGTCTACCTCAGATTTTACACAATCCAGCACATGGCTATGTTTCGTGTGTGTAAATTAATAACTATAACAATTTGGTCATTTGTATTGTATTTCTGGGAAGAAAAATTCCATTCTTTCATTGCGTCTGACTTAGCAGTCTTGTATGTTCTACCAGCATCCTTGAAATTAGGTCAAACTGACTTGTTAGCTTGCAATACAGTCTCAGGCTCTTCACAGTTCTTGACATAACTTTGCCAATTCCATTTCTTGCTGCCCCTTATATTCCAGTTTACATGACACTTAAGGTGCATTGCTCACCTTTCCCAATTATAACTTGCAATTCTATATCTTAGTGTATATATTTCTCATCCATAACTTTCCACTCAGAAAAATTCCATGCACTTTTTTTTGAGACATTTTTTGCTCAAACCACTCAGGCACAGCAATTTGACCTTTTAGTTTTTAGTCCATAGTGTTGGACTAATGCACTATCTGCTACTTAATTTGTATTATAATCAGTTTTGTATAAGGTTATTCAATATGTGATGTTCATTTTGACTATATTATTTTATCTTTATTATTTTATGTCAGAATTTTCACATTTTAGGAAGATAATGGAGGCACATACACAATTTATTACATAGCACCCTATAGTATCTTGCTTCACTTTTCCCCTCAATGTTTAAGATTTATTATCCTATCCAATTTTGAGTGTCCACTTCAGTAGCATTAAATACACTCACACTGTTGTGCAACCAATACCAGCATCAGTTTACAGAATTCTTTTCATCTTGCAAAATTGAAACTCTGTCTCTATCTATCTATCTATCTATCTATCTATCTATCATCTATCTATCTGACTGTGGCACCCGTCTGACCGACCTACTGGTCGCACATGCACAATACATATAAAGCTCTTGCTTGCACCAATTGCCCATGGTTTTTTTTTATTTTTTTAATTTTTATTTATTTTTTTGTCTTTTTTAAATTGTTTTATTTTTTTATTATTGTTTTTTAATTTTATAATACTACTAGAGGCCCAGTGCACAAAAATTTGTGCACTTGGGGAGGAGGGGGGTCCCTCAGCCAGGCCTGTGCCCTCTCACAGTCTAGGACCCCTCAGGGGATGACCACCTGCTGGCTTAGGCCTGCCCCCCAGGGGATTGGGCCTAAAATGGCAATCAGACATCCCTCTAGCAGCCCGGCAACCCTTGGGAGATGTCCACTTGCCAGCGGGGAGCAGGCCTAAACTGCAGTCGGACATCCTTAGCGCTGCTGAGGAGGCAGGAGAGGCTCCCACCAACACCGCTGTACTGGCAGCCATCAGCCTGGCTTGTGGCTGAGCAGAGCTCCTCCCATGTGAGAGCAACCTGACCACCAGAGGGCAGCTCCTGCATTGAGAGTCTGCTCCCTGGTGGTCAGTCAGTGTGTGTCATAGTGACCAGTGATTCCCAGTCCTTCTGCTGTTAGGGTCAGTTTGCATATTACCCTTTTACTATATAGGATAGAGGCCTGGTACACGGGTGGGAGCCAGCCGGTTTGCCCTGAAGGGCGTCCCTGATCAGGGTGGGGGTCCCGCTTGGGTGCCTGGCAAGCCTGGATGACGGGCTGATGGCTGTTTGCAGCTGGTCACACACCCTTCAGGGTGGGCGTCCCCACTGGGGTGCCTGGACAGTCTGGGTGAGGGGCTGAGGGCCGTTTTCAGGCTGGCGGGTGACTGAAGCTCCCAACCTCTCCTTTTCTTCTTTTATTATTTTTATTCTGGGATTTATTTACCTTCTATGGCTGTCACTGGAACTGAGAGCCAGCTTTAGCTCTCAGGCTTGGCTCCAGCTCTGAGACCTCGGCTGCTGAAAGCAGGTTTCTGGGGATTGTTTAGCTTCTATAATTGCAACAGTGTTTCTTAGACTGCAGCTCAGATGCTGGCAGCGACAGGCAGGGAACCTTGGCTTCCTCCATCACTGGAGCAAGCAAGCCTCATGTTCGCTTCAGCTGCCTGGCTGCCGGTCGCCATCTTGGTTGGCAGTTAATTTGCATATCTCACTGATTAGCCAATGGGAAAGGTAGCAAAGTTACAGTTAATTACCATGTTTCTCTATTATTAGATAGGATGTTATATATACTGTTTTGACATGTAATTTTTTTCAGTAACATAATTACCACACAAATCTTTCTTCTAATTACTTTTCTTTCAATGTGCATGAATCTGTTCACAAAGATGCTAGCTAAACAATAATTCCCTATGCCCTTCTCCCCTGGAACCCACACTTGTACTCTAAGAATTTGACTACTCTAGGTATTGAATATAAGTGAAAACATACAGTATTTGTCCTTTTGTGGATGGCATATTTTACTTAGCATAATGTCCATCCATGTTGTAGCATGTTATAATTTCCTTTATTTTCAAGATTACATTATGTTTCATTGTATGTCTATATCACCTTTTGATTATTGTGAATCATGCTGTAATGAACAGGGGTGTGTTTGAGATGCTTTTAATTATTTCGTGTATATAGCTAGGAATAGGATCAGATAGTACACACTTCACTTTTGTTGGATTAACATTTTATAAATCTTCACATTAAATTTGATTTTTGTTGTTTTTTAATTTTTTCTTTATTTTATTTTATTTTTTTAATATATTTTATTGATTTTTCACAGAGAAGAAGGGAGAGGGATAGAGAGCCAGAAACATCCACGAGAGAGATCAATCAGCTGCCTCCTGCACGCCCCCCAGTGGGGACGTGCCTGCAACCAAGGTATATGCCCCTGACCGGAATCGAACCTGGGACCCTTGAGTCTTCAGGCTGACGCTCTATCCACTGAGCCAAACCGGTCCAGCAATTTTTTCTTTATTTTTTTTCAACAGCATCTACTTTTCAGTGAGACAAAGTTATAAAGAAGTAAAAATGTAGTCATTTCAAACAAACTAACACAAATACATATTTTTGGACTTCTCACACATTTTTCAGGGAAAAAAAAACCTATACATTTAGAGCTTGTGTTATATTCTTCAGGGGAAAAAGTTGTAAATCTGTTGTAATTTTTTTGGTGTTTGTTTCTCCAATTTTTATTCCTACCCCTCGCACCTCTTCTTTTTTGACAACTATCAGCTTATTCTCTGTACCTATGAGTCTGTTACTGTTTTGTTTATTTATGTTTTTAAGATTCCACCTAGAAGAGATCATACGGTATTTTTCCTTCTCTGTCTTAATTAGTTCACTTGGCATAATACTGAAATATGGGGTTCTGGGAAAGGATCTCCCCATTGCGGGTTCTTTCTTCACAAAGTTTGAAGAATAAAATTCACAGACTAAAAGGACTTGTTAGTAAAAGGGTGGGAATTTATTGGAAGCAAATACAGATTCCCAGATAGGGAGGGGTTCCCAAGCAGGTAACCAACCAAGCCCCTTTTTCTAAAGTTTATGAAGGCTGTAGGTCTTTGTTTCTTCATGCTCCCTTCTAATTGCATCTCTTCCCTATTTTATGGCCCTGTGCTCTCCTAATTAGTCACTTTTTTGTTTCAAAGTCTAGAACCCATATGGTGACCCCTTCATTCTCTCCCCCTTATCTTGCAACATTCCTCTATCTCCTATGAAAATATATTTCCTTCTTTCCAGAATCTGTCAACATTTCTCTATCCTCTGTGAAAGTGTGTTTCCTTCTTCCCAGTACTCTGTGACTTTTCTTTATCCTCTGTGAATGTAAGCCTTCCTCTCACCTTATCCTGTAGCACTTTTCTATTCTCTGTGAATGTATGCCTTCTGGCAGTTCCAAGCCCTCACCTATGCATTCGTCCCCCATGGATCCTCTTGTTTCCCTAATCTTATTTTGTCCCTCGAATTTCTTCCAATGCCCTCTAGGTTCATCCATGTTGTCGCAAATGGCAAGATTTAATTCTTTTTTTATTGCTGAATTATGACTATATACTTCACCTCTTTTTTAGCCATTTTTTCATCTATTGGTGGACATCTAGGTTGTTTCCATATCTTGGCTATTACTAGTAATGCTGCAAAGAGCATAGAGGTGTATATATATTTTTAAATTAGTGTTTTTGTTTTCTTACAATAAAACCCAGACGTGGAATTACTGGGTTGTATGTCAGCTTTTAAAAAAATGAGAAAATTTCATGCTGTTTTACAGTGGCTGCACTAATTTGCAATGTCACCAATAGTGCAAAAGAGTTCCCTTTCTTTACATCTTCATCAGCATTCATTGTTTGTTGATTTATTGATTATAGCAGTTCTGACAGGTGTGAGGTGATATCTCATTGTGATTTTAATTTACATTTTTCTGATGATTAGTGACATTGACCATCTTTTCATATCTATTGGCCATCTGTATGTCCTCTTGGGAGAAGTATCTATTCAGGTCCTCTGCTCATTTTTTAATTGAATTTTTGTTGTTTTTGTGTAAAATTATAATAGTAATTTATATATTTTGGATATTAACTCCTTATTGCATGTAGCATTTACAAGTACCCTCTCTCATTCAGTAGATTACCTTTTCATTTTTTAATAGTTTCCTTTGCTGTGCAAAACCTTTTTAGTGTCATGTAGTTCCCATTTGTTTATTTTTTCCTTTCATTTTTTCCTTTACTTGAGTAAATATATCCAAAATTCATCTTTATAGTTAATGTGCCAAGCACTGTGCCTGACTCGAAGTTTTCAATGAAAATTTAAATCAATCAACACAATGAATATTTCAAAGATTCATCTAAGTGTTATTTCATAAAATCCTCTAGATAACCTGAATTATTTAAAAGGGAAACAGGACCAAAAACAGTAGGAATGTGTGACTTTCATTTCCTTATTATTATAGGAAATATTTTCTTAATAGACTAAGACTAAAAGAGAAATAAATGTCAGCAATCAAACCACAATCCCAGAACAGCAGGTGATTTGAATACTTGGCTTGAATCAGCAAACAGTCTACATTGCTCTGACATAGCTTAAAGAGTTGCCTCTGGGAAAAATGGCAAGGCAAAACAAGAACACTAAGACAGTCACCCAGGGAAGTATATTGGAGACAAAGACATCAATAGAATCAACCCTTTTCAAACCAGTGACAAGCATTCAAGCAAGTGCTGGATCATTCATTGAATTACTAATAATGCTGTTGTTATCAGAGTCTTTATTTAGATAGGTCTAAATAAACAAGTCTATAATAGACTTGTCAAATGTACTTTAACATTGAGAAGTGTTGGCTTAGAGATGCTGCTTAAATTACTCAGGAAACATCAAATTATTTCATTTAAAAATGAATCATTTTTTCACTTAAAATTTTACACTTTACCAAATGAACTTTTACATCAAAGAACAAAAAAGTTTAGAGTAGTTATTATTTTGAACATTGCATTAAAGTCAGCTATTCTATGCACATGTATTGAGCTCCAACTGTTTCAGGAAGTGTGCTGTATTAGTTCTCTATTGTTGCTGTAATAGATTACCACAAATTTAGTGGCATAAAAGCATACCCGTTTATTATCTCAAAGATCTTGAGGTTGGAAGTCCAACTGGTCTCACTTGGCTTTTCTGCTTAAAGTCTCAGGCTGAAATCAGCCAGGCTGAGCTCTTATCTGTAGGTTTTAGGGGAAAAAAAAAACAAAACAAAAAAAACAAAAAAAAACCTTTCAAGTTTTTTTAGGTTATTGGCAGAATTGGCTGGAATGCTTTTCATGTTTTAGATTCTCTCTCTGATCTACTACAAGTCAAAGAAAACTTTGTTTTTAAAGGGTTCATGGGATTAGAGTGGTCCTATATAGGTAATGTCCATTTTGATTAACCTAAGATCAACTGATCATGAACCTTAATTGCATATGTAAAAATTGCTTTATTATGCAATGTAACATAATCACAAGAATTATGTTGTATCATATCCACAGTTTCCATCTACTCTGGAGGGGTAAAAATCATACAAGGGCAAGGGTCATTTATTAAGGGTCAGTCTCAGAATTCTGCTTACCACATTACATGTGTTAAGTTCTAGGAATAAAATGATAAGCAAACAGACTCAATCCTTACTTTTATAAGTCTTAAACTTAAATGGAAGGGTAAACAATAATGTATAAATTGTTTAAGGAGGCATTGCGTATATATATATCAGATGTACCGGTTAATAACACGGATTTTGTAATCAAAGAAAACATGATAATTTCAAGAGGAACATCAAAAGTACTTTATTCAAAGTAATGTCAATCACTAGCCACACATTTCCCCCATCTTTCAGGTAATTTGTGGATACCATACCAACACAACTTTTCTTGTTTTGAGGCAAACCATTCAGAGACCCAATTTTCCACTTCTTCATATGTTTTGAAATGCTGCTCAGAAAGTGCGTGCACAATCGATCAGAACAAGTGGTAATATGAAGGAGCAAGGTCTGGTGCATACAGTGGGTGGGTTAATACTTCCCAGGCAAGATCTTTTAATGTGTCTTTAACTGGTTTTGAAGTGTGTGATGGTGTGTTATCATGAAGCAAAATTACTTTGCCATGTCTTCTGGCCCATTCTGGTCGTTTTACATCAAAGCATGGTTCAAATTGATTATTTGTTGTTGGTAGTGATCAGTATTAATGGTTTTACCTGATTTTAGAAGTTCATAATACACCACACCTTCTTGATCCCACCAAAGGCAGAGCATTGTCTTCTTTCTGAAGTGTTTTGGCCTTGCAGTCAATTTTGATGGTTGACCTGGATCAACCCATGATTTTGTGCATTTGGAATTCTCAAACAAATGCGCTTTTCATTGCCAGTCACAATTTGATGCAAAAAAGACTTTCTTTCATACCGTTGAAGCAACATTTTACTGATGACTTTTCTGCTTTCCACTTGTCTTTCATTCAGTTGATGTGGCACCCATTTTCCCTCCTTTATAATCTTTCCCATTGCCTGTAAATGATTGGAAATTGTTTGCTGAGCAACGTTTAATATTTCTGTAAGTTGTTTTTGAGTTTGACATGCATCTTCATCAATAATGCTTGTCATTGTTGGTCTTCACACTTTTTCGGTTGACCTGGATGTTCTTTGTCTTTCACTTAGAAATCATCACTTTTAAAGCATTTAAACCAGTGTTCACAAGTATCTTGAGATGGAGCATGTTCACCATAAGCTTCCTGAAGTATAAGATAACTTTCAGCAGCACTTTTCTTCAAAATAAAGAATTAAATTAACACTTCCAACGAATGCTCTTTTTGGCACCAAATTCGACATTTTTAAGATAAAAATATCTACGATGTTAACACCTTCAGAAGAATTGACATATAAAGTTTTGAAGCTTGCTGTCAATACAACAAAATAGCATACATATCAAATTGCATATATATCAACATATGTGTAACTCCATCTATTGAAAAAAAATCCGCATTAATAAATGGTACAACTGGGTAAGAATGCAAATGGAACAACCAATTCAATGTAAGCTGTTTCCTGGCGGAAATACTAGGATTTATTTGGTAAATGAAGATCACTGTAGGGTGAAAGGGTAGGATAGTGTTTAAAACAAAAGTAATAAAATTATAAGTCATCTTTTGAAAGAAGTTATGCTTAAACATGGGTGTCATAGTTTTTAATGTCTGCAGAGGAGAGTGATGGCTAAAATTGAGAGAGAGGAGAATAATGGGAAAATATTTTTAAGGCTTTTATTCCAGGATACTGTCTGATCAAATGTGTGTTTTGAAAAGGTTATCCTGGATGCAGTGTCCAAAACAACTCTGAGAAGTATAACATTTGAAGGAATGGGACCAGTTATAAGACCATGAGATTTAATCTGGGTGGGCGAGTATGGTTACTGGGAACATGATAGTGACATAAAGATCTGACCATAAATGGGTATATTGAGGGAATTTTGGAAGTGGATCCTAAAAGAGTTAATTGTTAAATAGATATAGCTGTGAAGGGGAAAGGAACTGATGAATGAAGTCCAGGTTTCTGGCTTGAGACACTGAGGGGAGATGGGCTGTTTTCAATAAAAAGAGAGGTAACCATAGGAAAGAGATTAGTAGCTCAATAATAAACATGAAAAGTTTGAACTCCTTTTGAGGCAGACAAGTGTTGATATTGATCATACAGTTGGATATACTAATCTAGAGCTCAGATGGAAGATCTAGGCTGTAGATATACAACTGACAAACCTCAGTACATAAGGTTAATAGAATCACTAGAGTGAAAGCCATCCCCTAGGGAAGGTATGTAGCATGAGAAGAAGAGGATCTAAGACATATTCCCCAGGTCCACTGACACTTAGGAAAAGGATCAAAGAAAAGAATACATAGCAGATTCTAGATAAAGAAGAACCAGGACATTTGCTGTTAAGCAAGACAAAGAAATGAGAATTTTAAAATATTTCAAATTTGGAAACAGTGGCCAACATTTATAGGGAAGTCATGTAAAAGAAGATTGGTAAGTGGAATGGACTTAGTGACAAAGGACTCATTGGTGACTTTGATTAAGTAGGATACAGTGGTACAGTGTGATACACACTGTAGTGGATTTAGGAATAATAAACACCTGAGAAATTTATCTTTCAATAATATTTCTTTTATAATTGATACCTTTGGTAGAGCCCATTTTGAGTAAAGATTAAGAGTTTCTTAGAAAAGGTTGTTCAGAGGAGATTTCTGCAGTAGAGGGGAATTGGTTTACCATAAACCATGGATACCAGAGAGCACAATGGAATGGTTTCAGATGAGAGGAAGAGTGTAGGGCTATTTCATTATTGACTTTAGGGAAATATGTATTTTTTTTAAATTCTTTATTAGTTAAGGTATTACAAATGTGTCCTCATCCCCCCCATTCAACCCCCCCCCCCCCCCCGCCCCACTCATGCTCTCTTCCCCCTGTTGTCCATGTCCATTGGTTTGGTTTATATGCACTCATACAAGTCCTTTGGTTGATCTCTTTCCCTTGCCCGCTCCCTCCCCTACTTTCCCTCAGGGGATTGATAGTCTGATTGCTGTTTCTCTGTCTTTGGATCTGACCCTGTTCATCAGTCTATGTTGTTCTCTATATTCCACAAATGAGTGAAATCATGAGGTATATGTATTTATTTTAAAAAGATGAAAAACTATTTTTGATCTGGGGGAACACCCAAGCTATAATGGTATATAATGTATGATGAGCCTTCCTTAAACCCCATCTTGTGGTGGCCATCTTGTGACAGTGTTGTGAGTGAGGGACACCTAGGCTTTTATTAGTATAGATAGAATAAACTTGCTTAATTAGACCTGCTTTCTGATTTATTTTTTTAATATATTTTATTGATTTTTTACAGAGAGGAAGGGAAAGGGGTAGTTAGAAACATCAATGAGAGAGAAATGTTGACCAGCTGCCTCCTGTACACTCCCTACTGGGGATGTGCCTGCAACCAAGGTACATGCCCTTGACTGGAATCGAACCCAGGACCCTTCAGTCCACAGGCTGACGCTCTATCCACTGAGCCAAACCGGTTAGGGCCCTGCTTTCTGATTTAGCTAAACGTTTTACCAGTTCAGTGAAGCACCCCAACTTCTCTTTCAGATAGTTGTCAGCAACACAGCAGTAAATATTAACACAAAGCAGATTATTATTGCAGATCATGCAGGGAGAACAAAGGGTAAAATATTTCACTTCAGCAGTGTTTGACTATATTCTGCACAGTGAGAAAACCTGAAGTCATTTTCAAGGCCCATTATTTCTTCTTTTCAGTCAGGTCAAGTTTCTAAGCTTTCTAAATCTCCATTTTCCGGCTAATGAAAAGAAAATAGGATTCCACTGAGTCTCCTATCTACTACTCCAGGACTTCTGTGAGGATCAAATGAGATGAGGCATGAGAAAACGTTTTACCGACATTTGGTTAACGTGTGAAATGTTTCCACCTGGCTATAAAGCAAGTCATGTTCCTGGGCTGAAGAAACTGCAAGGAGGCTAGTTGCTAGCTAGGTTTGCTATGTGATGTAATTACCCAGTGCCCACAGTCACGGTTTCTGGGCTGGGCTGGGCTGTGGCCTTTTGTACCATGGCAGCATTGTTTGTGATTTGGTGTGCTGTCGCTCCGGGGTGGTGGTGGGGTCTGTGTCCCACTTCGGGGGAGCCGAGTGTTGCTTTGTTGAGCCAGGTCCATGCTTCCGTCTCTCTGTAAATGGCCAGTGCACATCACAGCAACTCCTGCCTTGAGCATCTGCCCCGTGGTGGTCAGAGCGCATCATAGCGACTGGTTGGACGGGTGGAGGGACCCTTAGCATATTAGCCTTTTACATATATAGATGACTTTATCCAGTAAGCAGTTGTGTATTCATACTTAGAATTCATGGGTTTTGTCAAAACTAGAGCTACAGATTTGAAAGTTCTTAATTCATAGGTGGGAGATGAGATCACTTTATTAAAGAACCAAGATTAGAAAAGCTTAGAAAGGAATGTGAACTTGGGAAGACCCAGAATTTATGGGCCAAGTTCAGTATCAAACTTAGTGAGGGAGGCGGAAACTGAAGATGCTAAGTACAATTTGATTTGAGGGCAAATAATAAGTAGAAAGGGAGACATTACAGGAAGAGGCATATGACCTACAAAGCAAAATGCTAGAGGATTCAGCAGTAGGCAGGATTGAGACTCTCATGGACATTGGCATTGGATAGACCTTACTCTTGGAGACTGAAGAGAAAGCAAGACTAACATATCCATAAGTAGCAACTTATGGTTGTGGAATTAGGAGGGGATGATGGCTTTTATGGCCAGTGGCTTCAAATTTCTAAAATAACCAGTAAAGGTGATCAGTTCTGGGTAAGAGATGGAGAAAGGGATGTGGAGAAAAGTAGCAGATTTGAATACTCTCTGATGAAAAAGAATAGCTGACCAATTGCAAGGGTTCAAATTGTAAGAGAGGAATGAGATGCAGAGCTCTGACAAATTGGAGAAATTAGAGGGATACTGAGATTGGAGTTTTAAATGTTCAAGTCTATACACAGGTATAGGAGGAATGAATGCATACTAGATATTATCTGGAAGAGGGATTTTAGTTATTCAGGTATATTGATTTTTGAGATGACACAGTGCTTATATTCAAGAATCATCTGTGGAAATCAATACAGTCATTTTGGATATGAGAAGAAAGGGAAAGAGCAAATTTATTTATTCAAAAATATTTTTGAGCAACATCTACGTGTCAGGAAATACTGGAGATACTGAAATGAATAGGATTCAGTGTTTGTTTTTAGTTACATCAGTCTACTTGAAAGGTTGATGTTTCCAAATTAGGGAACAATGTGAATGAGAGAGTGGCAGTTTTAAAGGGCAGTACATAAAGTATAATTAGTACACATTTAGAATGAGTAACTGGTATAACAGGCCAAGTGGCAATATAAGCCAAACAAGCTAGAGAGATGAATCTTTAATCATGAAGAGAAGTCAGTTCTGAGTAGAAAACACCTAGGACGACCCCTAGAGAGCATGCGGAGGAAGGAGTGGGTGGATGTCTACTCTAAGAAGCTCCTAAGATTGAGCCGCAGGTGGAGAAAGAAAGGAGCCACTGAAAGAGAGCGGAGTTGAGGCTAGGCAACTTGCTTTTAAGAAAAATGAAGAAGAGAGTTCCAGAAGAAAGGTGGTCAACATAAATCTAATAAGTCAGCGAGCCAGACAAGAAAGACCAAATTGTTTGAATAGATTTGACAAATAGAAAAGCATCAGTAATTTCATTGGGTTAGGGTGCCATACATTCTTATGAGTGGAGAAATATATGAAAAACCAATGAAATTCTGTACTATCAATGACAACCAGCAACTCTCAGCGCTTTTGAATGATTATGAAATATAGGTTGTATATAATTGGTCTTATAAGTGAAAGGGAAGATATGTACATTTAATAGAGAAATAATAAGTATAGGATATACATAAGATGTAAAAATGAACTTAAAACTAAACAGGAGAAACTAAAATGCAGTAAGAATAGAAATTTTTTGGGGGGAGTGATATGTTATTTGTGGGAATAAGAATGCTTTAAAAAGTTGGTTTCATCATACAGTATTGAAAAAACCTTTGATAGTTTCAGCTAAATCCAAAAACCTCAAATGATATGTGTCCTGCAAAGAGTGAAATTGTATGTCTTTGTAAGTAAAAATAATAGATTATTCTGACACAGACAAGTAATTCCACACATTATTGCTTTCACATTTTAAAGGTAATATGAAATATGGAGATCTTTTAAATTTTATAAATGACCTCTGATTTGCAGAAAAAAGATGACCTCCCAGGGCTTGGGGAAGTGAATATTTGTTTACTAGTAAGAATGCAATTACATTTTCCACATAATGGAGTCATCTAACTGTATATCCAAATGAAGCTAAAGGATTTCCATGTGATTTATCTAAGGGTATTGGAGTTTGTATTATCTTCTATCAATTTTCTTATAGTTATTATTTTCTAACAATTTGATAATTATTCTTAGTCAAACTTTGCTTTGAGTAAATGAAAATCTCTTTTTTATGCTGTGGCATATATGGAACAGCAATTAAAAAATATGGTTGCAGAAAATTCAGCTTTACTTTTTTTCTGAAAGAAGACATTATTTGAGAAGGCAAATTAATTATTTTAGTTCTGTTTTAAAGAAATTAAAAATGAGTGAGATCTTTAAAACGATTTTAAGATTCAAAAGAATAAATACTTCCTAGCCTATATTTTAATAGCTTCATTTTTTATTGAACTTGGTTTTATTTATTTTGCTATTTAAAAGTAATGGAGTATATACTTGTATTTTCTCTGAGATTTTGTTGAAGAATATGTGGAATTTAGAGTGTAGCAAATTTATGAATCGCTTTAGGATTATTCCTCAGATAGAATGTGCTTATAAAGTATATAAAAATTCAACTTGGTTGAGAAATAACCAGCTATATGTTATTTTAAAAATTGGTTAGGTATGAGATACATGAAATGCTAAACAAAAACTATCTAGAGTAATATGCGATAACAAAATGGTGTCCAAATAATTTCAAACTCTTAAAAATGTTTCAGAAATGCTTAGTAAATACTGTAGTAATATATATTAATATTAGCTATATTTTAAAACAAATTGGATGCTTCTTCAGAAAAATCAATGTGATATTGATAGGCATAGAGTTGGACTCAACTCTAAGGAAAATTACCATTAGATTTTGTTGATTTTATAATTTCACTTTAGTAAAAAAATTCTCATTCAAAATGCCTTTAGCAATTCTTTTTAAAATTGATAATTCAACATATAGAATTAATCCATATTAAAACTCCATTTATCCTAGCTTTATCACTTTAACAGATTACTACTTAATGGTATGAAAAAGAAACATTCTTTAGTGATGGAGCCAATGCAATTATACCCCAATAAAGCTAACAGCGCTGGATACTATAAATTGCCTACTGGGCAGAGGGAGAGGAGAGTTAAGTGGTTTTCTGCTCTAAGAAGCTTCAAGTTTGAGGAGTAGGTGGCGGAAGAAAGGAGCCACTGAAAGAGATTAGAGATGAGGCCAGGCAACTTGCTTTTAAGAAAAATAAAGAAGAGATAACCTGTAGGAATCAAGAGTTTCAAAGTCATTTATCATATAACTTACCTTATTCCATTTGTTTTAAGACAGTTCTGATAAATCTCAGGTAAAGTGCACAGGCTGTGGACTCTCTTTACTACCAACTGTATGAAAGCTTAGTTTTTCTACTGAGAGATCTTCTCAAGGTTCTTGTCAATCCAAAGATATTTTAAAGATGGTGTTCAAGGCTTACTTAAGTGAAAAAGCCAGGCATATCTCAAACAAAACAAAAATAACAATAGAGGTTATCATTTTAAAAAGTTATGCAGGCCCTAACTGGTTTGGCTCAGTGGATAGAGTGTCAGCCTGCAGACTGAAGGGTCCCAGGTTTGATTCCAGTCAAGGGCATGTACCTTGGGTGTGGCCACATCCCCAGTAAGGGGTGTGCAGGAGGCAGCTGATCAATGTTTCTCTCTCATTGATGTTTCTAACTCTCTCTCTCCCTTCCTCTCTGTAAAAAAATTAATAAAATGTATATTTTTTAAAAAAGTTATGCAGTCCCAACCACTTATTATGGTGCTGCTGGGCTAAGAAAGGGTTTGCCCTTGACCATTGCCCTGTGATTCTCTCCCTTGTTTCCAGTTCTCACATGCAGTCCTCTTGTCTCATTGAGTCATGTGGGTCATCAGCCCCCTCTCAATTCCTAGGGTGGGTGGGAAGAGATCAGCCAATAAACTTATATGCATATATGCAAAACCCATGACAGACATTGGGATGGTGAGGGCCTGGGTGGGCGGGGGCGGGCTGGAAGAGGTCAGTGGGGGGAAAAGGGGACACTTAATTAATACTTTCAACAATAAAAATTAAAAAAAATACAAGGTATGGAAACACCATACTATGTATACTCTACCTTTAAATATTAATGTAATTATTAATGTATGTTAAATAGGAATCTGATACATTATGCATAAGGTTTTTATTATAATGAAACTTGAAATCTACAGTTTTAGTTTTTCAGCTTAGACAATAATCATTATGTAATACAGTGAATAGATGAGCTACAGACAAAAGTGAAATAAAATAATTATAAAAGAGTTCTAAAAGAACAGTTGATTAGAGAAAAATGTTGTCAGTTTATAGTATTTCATGAATACTGAAAAGCAAGTATAGAAAGCACCCATGCAATGGAATTCTCACTTGAGTATTACACTTTCATACGGGCCCATGTAATTAAAACAACAGCAGTAATTTAGCATATGTTTTTATGACCATGCTGTGAAAACAATACTACAAAATTGTATGTGTACTTCAGTGTTATTATACATTAATCATAGTCTAATAAATTAAAAACCAAGGCCTCAAAGACTTGTATTTCAACATTTTAACATAAGAAAATCTTAAGTACTATTTTTTATTATTATACATTAATCATAGTCTAATAAATTAAAATTAAGAGCAAAAAGATCTGGATGTCAAACCTTAAGTAAAAGGAAACTATGACAGAACTTGTGAATTATTTAGAGAATTTCAGAAATAAAACATACCGCCACCCCAATCTATACTTACAATGAACCTTGAAATACTGGGAACTTTGAGGAGGAGAAAATGGGAGGGGTTTGTACATTCACTGGGTTTTATCTCCCACCCCAGCAACATTGGTGGAAATGGGAATATTTCAGTTTAATTTAGGAATACTCAGGAAGTAAAGGCAAGTTTCTGTTTGGAAGCAGCAGGCTAGTTGATGTCATAATCAACAGAGGTAACAGAGAGAAAGGACATGAAAAACTGACCTCTTGAATATGAAATAAGGCCAACTTGCAGATTATGGTGTTTTTTCTATTTGCAATTGGGAATCTGCAAATATGGAGGACCGATATTTCAGTCAAACAAGGGTTTTCGACGGTGCAGGTGGTTGGTTCACCAGATCCCTACTTCTTTCAAGGGTGAGCTGTATGGTGCATCAGTCAGAGCAGTTTGATGTCATAAAGCCTTATGCTGAAGAGACTGATCCCTAACTGAGGTTCTAGAAGAGGCTCTGTAGCAGTCAAGAGGCTTCTCTTCTCTTGCTTTTATTTTTCCATCCTTCATGTGGAATAATACGTTATTATGGAAAAGTAAAATGAGATAGGAGGGCAGAGCTTTTAGCTGGCTCCCGGCACCGAAAAAGTCCTCCAGAAAGATATTATGAAAAATATTGCCTCTTGGGGTATCTATTATTTTTACTCCATGTTTACTAATAGAAAGAATGAATGAATTATGCTTCTTAATATAAATGTGCACATGTGCTAATATACCCCATATTAGCATTTATCTTGCCAACTCAAGTCTTTTTCTGGTCCTGCCTGAAACAATAAACTGTCATTGTCCTTCAGTGACAGGCAGGATTCAAAATCACTTCCTGCCACTCTGGTTTGGAGTGCCAAGAGCCAGGGGCCTGATGGACAAGGTCCCCCCTGGGTTCAGCAGAGCATTGCAAATTGTTAACTGACTTGTTCTCTTGGTGCAATGAGATGGAAAGTCTGGCCTAGGTCTTCCTAAGGTATCTGTGTAATTTTCTAGCTTTCTGTAAGAACTTATACTATTTCCTCCATGCCACACATCCTAATATTTACACCCTAATATTTACATTAAGATGATTTGTGCAAAAAGTAGCACATTAACTCAACACTTAAACAGAGAAATACTCACCAAAATAATTTTAGTGCCATGAGGGATGGGAATAAGAGGGATTAGTATTATTTTTTTATGGCAACTGAGACTTCTATCACAGTAAGAAAGATGTAGTCTAAATAATGATAAGTTCTATTTTTGCCAAGATCAGCACTAGGCATTTAAAAATATGTAATTACACTTAATAATAAAAGCCTCTACCACAGCCTTGTTTTTAGAGTAGTTAATACGTGTCAGAAGAGACTGGCTTGAGTTTCAGCTATTTTATATTCCCTGGAATTACAGCACTTCAGAATTGCTGAAAAATTAACAAAATTTCAGCTAAGACATTATATATTCCTGAACCTCAAATGGATTCAACTTCTAGATATTCAAGTATAGTCCAAATAGTTGGTTTTTATAAATATATTTAGTCCAAGTATTTTTGCTGTGTAGTAATAAATGCCTTTGAAGCAAACAAAAAGCTATTCTTCTCTGTCACATCATGTACTTAAAAATATAGGACTAACGCTTTCAGATCGGGGCCCATTCTGAAAAATGTATGCACCTTGGTGGCCATAGACAAATATGGTACAATCCTAATAAAAAGAATAGTACATTAAAGAGCAAATCTCTAGTAGGTAAATATTTCAGTTACTATAGGAATTTATCTTTTAAAAATTGTTGTGGAAGCAATTTGGAGGAGATGTATAAAGAAGGGTTAAGTCTGTTATCAAACTTAAAAGTGCTTCATTCACTTGCATGCATCAAAGTCCAAACTAACGTGAACAGGGGTTTGCAGCAAAGAAAGTAAAAGTTTATTTCAGGAAATGATTCAAAACCTAGAGTCACAGTTAGGACCATTGTTTTAAGACCTGGCTCTCCAATGATTTCTAGGGTAAGGATCAGGGGGTGGGGGGAATAATTAATCATGGTGACTAAGTGTGTTGGGGTTGTGGTCTCTACTGATTGGTTAGAGCCAGGGTAGGGGGTAGTTGGTCATTGTGTCTGGCCTTGATGTCAGCCATGGCATAGTTCTTTCTGTTTCTTAAGGATGTGGTCTATGGGGTTGTCTGCTTCTGGGTCTGGGACTGAAGCACAACTGAAACCTGGCTGTTATCTTTTGTTTGACTGAAACTGTTTCCTATTTCTGTAGTCAAAAGAACCCAGACTTTGTTCCTAATAATGTTTGATGCTGACAAGAACCTAATTGTCCTGAGGGCTTAATGATTAAGAGTGGATCTACAAGGGAGAGGGAGGGAGGTGAAATGAGATGGAAAGTCTGGTCTAGGGTACTGGTCAAGGCCAATTTTATTCAAAAGGAAAGAAAGGACTACCCTGGCCAGTATATCTCAATGGTTAGAGTGTTAGCCTGCACACCTAAGGATTGCAGGTTTGATTCCTGGTTATGGAAATGTATCTGGGTTGCAGGTTTAATCCAAGGCCTTGACTGGGGTGTGTGCAGGAAGCAGCCAATCTGCCTCTCACCAATGTTTCTCTCTCTCTCTCTCTCTTCTCTCTGTCTCTTTCTCCTTCCACCCCTTCCTCCCTTCTACTCTCTCTAAAAATCAATGGGAAACGTATTCTCCAGTGAGAATTAACAACAACAACAAAAAAAAATAAAAAGAAAAAGAAAGGAGAAAAGGTCATAGTAAAGAAATGAAGTTTCTGCATGGTTACAAGACTTAGGAATTATAGGAACAAAGGTAAAACATATATGTAAAAGATATAGTGAACTTTCACCTATATGTATAAAGATAGAATAACTATGATTATTTTAAGAAGCTCTAGTTATCAAAGAAATCTTGTTGTTAAAGTCACTTTTTTAAAAATAAAGTCTGTGCAGAAAAGTGAGCTAAAGTTCCTAAAAGGCATAGAATGAAAATACCTTAATAAATAAGACTTACTGAAAATATAATTAAAATTTGGAAAGAAACACACAAAATAATCTATACTAATGAAAGCCTAGGTGGCCCTTGTGTGTGACGTTGTCACAAGATGGCCACCACAACATGGCTGACAGGAGAGGACAGTTGGGGCCAATCAGGCAGGCAGGCAGGCGAGTGGTTAGGAGCCAGCAGTTCCAGATTGTAAGAGGGATGTCCAACTGCTGGTTTAGGCCCGATCCCACAGGGGTCCCAGAATGGAGAGGGTGCAGGCCTGGTTGAAGAACACCCCCCCCCCCCGAGTGCATGAATTCGTGTACTGCGCCACTAGTGCAATAATAACTATCATTTGACATTGTGATTCAGCTTTATTCTTTGCATTAACTAACATTTAATTCTTAGAGTAAACTACCCTTACCAGTGTTCTCAGTGGTTAAAGCATCGGTTCGAACACTGAAGGGTCACAGGTTCAATTCCCACTTAAAGGCATATATACCTGGGTTGCAGGTCTGATCCCCAGCCTCAGTAGGGTGTGTGTGGGAGACAACCAATCAATGTGTCTCTCTCATATCTATCTTTTCCTTTCTCTCTCTCTTCTCTGTCTCTCTCCTCCTCCCTCACCCTCAAATATTGTTTGCTACTAATGTAATCTTGATATTTATGGAGTGTTTGATCCAAATCAACATGTAGGTCAGTGATGGCGAACCTTTTGAGCTCGGCGTGTCAGCATTTTGAAAAACCCTAACTTAACTCTGGTGCCGTGTCACATATAGAAATTTTTTGATATTTGCAACCATAGTAAAACAAAGACTTATATTTTTGATATTTATTTTGTATATTTAAATGCCATTTAACAAAGAAAAATCAACCAAAAAAATGAGTTCGTGTGTCACCTCTGACACGCGTCACTGACTGGTTGTGCTGTGAACAGAAGCATGAGAAATAGGCTGAACTGAAAGCAAGCTTTGCAAGAGCTATAGCTTAACGAAATCCTCCCAGTACATAGAATGCTTTGAGCCCTGGGCTGACCAGAAGATGAGAAAATCAATTGAGCAGAGAGAAATCACACAAACTGATGTTAGGATTTTATAATTTTGTATGAGAATGGAGGTTTGACTAAAGACATGGAAGAGTTTTGAAGATCCTAAAATAATCTGACAAAAATGACAAATATGCAGTGCAAATGAAATCAAATTGTCTTTTTTTATTTTTTAAAATCTTTATTGTTGAAAGTATTGCATATGTCCCCCTTTTTTCCCCCATTGACCCCTTCTAGTCTGCCTCTGCCTCCCAACCCAGGTCTTCACCATCTATTGCCTGTGTGAATGGGTTATGCATGTATACACAAGTTCTTTGGTTGATCATTTCCCACCCACTCAACCTCCCCTGCCTTCCCTCTGAGATTCCACAGTCTGCTCTATGCTTCTATAACTCTGGATCTATTTTGTTCATCAGTTTATTTCGTTCATTAGATACCATATATGAGTGAGATCATGTGCTACTTGTCTTTCTCTGACTGGCTTATTTTGCTTAGCATAATACCCTCCAGGTCAAATTGCCTTTTCTCCCTAATCTCCCTTAAAAATAATGTGTGCATGTCTTTAAATAAAATAGAAACATGGCATTATAAAGGATGTCAAGGTGGAATTGTAGCACTACATTTTTTTTTTTTGTTGTTGTTAGTCAGGACTGTCATTTTTATGTAAATGTTAGAAAATGTGACACCACATTCCTTTCATTTAAAATCACCTTTCTTGCTGCAGCAAAGGCAGGCCATATCTGTATTTAGGTTACATAATCCTCGTTAATGATTGAAATTTCAATTGTCATGTAAATAGCATGCAATCTGGTCTAATTTGATGCATCTGTTTCCACAGTATTCAGTATCATCCTTTTCAGGGTCATGGTAAGAAGGGACTGAACTCTAACTAAATCCCAGGATACCCAGCTTAAACCGAGGCTTTAAAAAGCTACCTGTTTCAACAAACCTATTCTTAGTTTAAACCACCTTTGCCAGGCTCACAACAAAACAAAACAAAACAAAACAAAACAAAACAAAAAGCAAAGGTACTTTGGTAATTTATCTCCATGCCTATAACTCATTATAGGCATGAAGATAACCACTGAACAACACTGGCCGGGTGACCAAGTCTATCTTGCCCATCAGTCCAGTTCTTGGTACATTGAGGCTGCACACCCCAAACACTCTCTGCTTATTATGAGAATTAATTCCAGGCCATCGTGTTTGTCATGGAATTTACTAGGATACTTGGCTGTGAAAATGCAAAGACCATTTCTGGGCCATAAATCTGGGATTACATTCATGAATTCATAGTGAAAATTCCTCAAGATCACAGGAGTAGTAAAACAACTTCTGATCAAAGACAAGTAAGCAAACAAATAAAAATACCAATAAAGTAAATAAACTTCTAGTAATTCCATGTCCAAGTCATACTTATAAAACAATGCTTGAACTCTGAAAAAGAACAAATGTCTTTAAGATAAATATAACTCATGATAGGCATGAAGATAAATTACTAAAGTATCTTTGTTTTTGTTGTGTTTTTTTTTTGTTGTTGTTGTAAGCCTGGCAAAGGTGACTTAAATTAATAATAGATGCGTTTAATCAT
The DNA here is from genome assembly GCF_964212035.1 of Myotis nattereri. Lineage (NCBI taxonomy): Eukaryota > Metazoa > Chordata > Mammalia > Chiroptera > Vespertilionidae > Myotis > Myotis nattereri. Next base: position 46,277,864 of record NC_138076.1, on the reverse strand, counting down.
GCAGCTAATGGGCAAGTTAGACATGGTTCCCCAGCCAGTGTGGCTAAGTGGTTGAGCATTGACCTATGAACTAGGAGGTCATGGTTTGATTCCTAGTCAAGGTATATGCCTAGATTTCGGACTTGATCCCCAGTGGGGGATGTGCAGGAGGCAGGCAATCAATGATTCTCTCTCATCGTTGATGTTTCTATCTCTCTCCCCCTCCCTTCCTCTCTGAAACCAATAAACTCATATTTTTTTAAAAAAAAGAAGAAGAAAAAGATTGACAAGGTCCCTGTCCTCTTAGAGTTTTTATGCTTGTGAGATCTCTGTTGAGATGGTATAATGTTCCCATACTTGAAGTCTGATTATGGAGCCAAAGATGGAGACTTCATCCTAGATAATGAAGACTCAACAGTTGAGAAAAAATAAAAAAAGGATTTTATTGTTCATTATTTTTCTTCTTCTTCCACTTTTAAGTAATTTTTTAACCTCAGTTAAAACAAAAGAAATATTCCATTCTACTTAAGAAGACATTATGAGAAACAGCTGGATCAATGAACTTAATTTACTTAATTTAACAGTAAAATAGGCTCTTGTGATGATAGCCTTACTAAATACTTATATTCTTAGGAAGAGGAGCTGTATCTTTTTTTTTTTTTTTGTCTCAGAATCATTCAGTTAATTTGCAGATGCTATAGATTTAATACATGCTGTGAAAGAAAAGTGAAGTCAGAATAAGGAACGGAGGAGCAGTTGACTTCCCCACCTGGAGACTGCAATGTAAACATCACAGCTGCACACCCGGACTGGAAATATCCACTTGTCAATGGTGGGTGCTGAAGACTGAAGGGTCTTGGTGACCCCATTAGTTTTACTGAAGGTAGCCATTCTTACTAGCACAGTTATGATCATTCATAAATAGAATTATGATATGTCATCTTATCTCAGTATTTTGCTCTAAGGGAACAGAATATAAATATTCAAAGGTAGAAACACTCAATTTTCCCTAAAAATACATTATCCATATTTCATATGTGATTTCTGGAAAAAAAGTCTTGACTTATTTGTAAAAATTCAACTAATACCAGCATAAGTCCAGGCATAATCAGTTTATAATGTCTCTCCAAATACATTTTGTAAACAACTCATGTAAGCAGTATTCATGGAACACAAAATCATACTAATTTTATGGTAATTATTCTGTACTACAAATGGATTTTAATGGAGCATGACATAGAAATGATACTGCATGACTGATCAGAGGTATGGGAAAAAAAATAATAGTTAAAGTAAGACTATAATTACTGCCCATATTCTGAGATATGAAAAAAAAAACCACACATCTTATTTCAGTTTTAAAAAATTTTTACTTTGGAAAATTATATATATAATTATATAGAATATATATATATATATATATATATATATATATATATATATTCTAAAGTCCATTTCAGGGCTAGTAGCTGTTAAAATGTTAGCTTTAGCGAATTTTATCATCTGTAGTTGCAATGTCTCAAGGCCCATAACAAAATAAACCTAAAAATATCACCATTTCAGCTAACTCCTCATATTCACTGGATATTAGAGGTTACCAACAATGTGTCACTTCTAGGAAGGAGAGTACATTTCTTCTGGGTTCTTTTATTGAAACACAAACTTTGAAGACTTCTTCATGCATAAAATACCTTAAAAAACATTTTTTTCTCAAATAAAGAATACACCGGCATTCTAATACATTCTGATTTGAAAAAAAAAATACTTCACCGTATTGTAATCTTTTCAGAAAAAGGATAGAATAGTCATTGTTCATTTTTAACTAAGTATATTGCTCCTAACTACATATCCTGTCATTAAAGTGCTTAAGTTATCCAAAAGTTGATTTCCCTCAGATATTGACTGCCTCATCACTGTAGGTCATTTCCTCTCTGCTATAAAACTCCAATTCTTAGTATTAATGAATGTCACCTAGATGTGACCTTGCTCTTCATATTCTCTGTGCCTGTAGGATGCTGTCTACAACATAATTTTCCTAAGCAGCAGATGTCTTTCAATCAATATATACCAAGCTATGTTCATTATCTTTCCCCAAAAAACCTGAACTTACTATTTCTCCTAGCTAATAAGAGTACTACTCAGATACTTGCATTCACTAAGTTTCCTTCCTTTTCTTCAGAACCCCGCACATCCATCACCCATCATCCTTGATAACGCTAAAATCCGACCCCTAAGACTGGCTCCATAATTTGCAAAGCCCTATGGACTCCTTGTTTAAAAGTACTCAGAATGTATATACATGGCAGCAGAACATTAAGCCAAATGCGGGCACTCTGAGCTTGGGGTCTTGTGCGACTACACAGACTGCATGCTCACCCGCAGTTCCATTACCTCTTATTTAAATGCTCTGATGCCACAGGACTATTGTCCTACATTCTTGAAACTGCTCTCTTTCTTTTTTTCTGTACTCCCACTCCACCCCCTGCCCCTCATAGTCTATCCTCTCCATTAGGGCTCTCAACTTCAGCACTATTGCATATTGGACTAGAGAATTATTTGTTGTAGAGGGTTATTCTGTGCTTTTAAAAATGCTAAGCAGCATCTGTGGTCTCTACCCATTAGATCCCCACAGCCCCTTCCCTATTACAAGTTTTCATCATCACAAATATCTCCAGCTACCTCCATATGTTCTCAAAAGGCAAACCTGTCCCATGGGGAAGCACTGATCTGTTATCAGAATTCTCTTTACAAAACATGGAGATGGTCATGCTATTCCCATTCTTGAAACATTTGAAGAACTCTCCCAAGTAAAGTAAAAACACTTTCTCATGGTTTTTAATGGTTGTCATAACTTGGCCTGTATATCTCTCCAACTCCAACTCCAATTAAAATGTAACCCATTTCTCTCTTGAACTCTATACTTAATCCTTGCTAAATGGCTTAGTTTTTTTTTTTTTGCATGATTTTTACTGTCTTTGTAACTGTGCTTACTAATTTCTCTAGTTACATGGTCCTGCCATTTATTGGTCCTATCAACTCCAAATTCCAGTTTATTATCTTTTAAGATTAAGCTAGAATATAATTTTATTTTAAGAAGTCTTTCCTATTTGTATGCCATCCCACACAGAAGTATTATTTCCTTTTGCCCTGTATTATACCTGTAAGTATATTGTATCAACATGCTATTTCTAAATCTAATGTGATTAAAAGAGGTTTAACTTTACAATCCTTCAAAGTATTTCCAAAAATTAGAAGAATGTGTCCATCTTCAGAAACATTACATTGAGGCAGTTCAACTTACTTTGGAGTGTATGTTCACATCGGGAATATATCTAAGTAAAAAAACTCCTGTTTTGTCACTCCTAAGGTGTTACACTTTGTTTTCTACAGGCCTGACTCAATATACTGATCTCTATATTCTTTAAAACTAGGGAGCATTCATTGTACATATTTATATCTCTAGCTTATAGCATATTAACTCATAGTAGGCTATTACTTATTCTTCGTTAAAAGAAAGGAGGGAAAGGAGAAAAAAGAGGGATGCAATGAAGAAGAGAAAAAAGAGAAAGAAAGAAGTTTTGAAGAAGAGCTTTGAGTCTTGCAGTAGATGGGCTGCAGATTAATATTTAGGTAATCTTTCCCTGACTCTCAGCATATTCATGTACAGATTCTTCATCACCATCATTAATGTCATCACTACCATCTCATTAACAAGCACCATGATAAGAACATGTACTGAGCACTTTCTAAGCCTTTTATGCACAACGCTTTTGAAAGACACACATACTAGTATATGGTGGGTGTTTAAGGGATTTGCATGCTGCTGCTGTTATTAATCCATCCACCCTAATATTTCCATTTAAAAGCTTATAGATTAACATGTTCAGATATATGCATATTTACTAATGTATATTCTAAACCTTTAAAAAAAAAAGGATATAGAATTCTACCCCCCCCCCAAAAAAAAATGCTACAGGTTTGCTTCTGAAAGTCTCCATGTGTTATTAAAAACATAATTTTCAGTTAATATAGAAACATATTATAGAAATGAATCACACATGTGCATAAGTGTTCTCATAATTTTGGTAGAACATAGATACACTTTATATGACGGTGGACAAGCTCTCAGGCAGCAAGACACAATCCAGTGACTAATGTTCAAGGTACGTCCTTCACCGATGGGTTGACAGAAAATTCCAAATCAATGTTCCTCGTGATCACACTTTGATTATGAATTTAAATCACTTGAAGTCCATCTGTTCATCAGAGAGTAATTTACTGTCAAATTCAATAAGTGACAGGATATGCCTTCCCTTCCGACCTTGTTCTTGGCACAGAGGAAGTTGGTTCAAATATGACAAATTCTCCCCCGACAGCTGGGCGATTGTTCACTGTGGCCAAATGAGAAATCTGCTTCAGGGCATGGACAGGCTGGATGCACCAAATATTTTACCATTCTAAAATGTGCTTCTGGATGCATGTATTATTTCTTCGATTGTGTCTTGCTGTATTTAATAATTTTCTACCTTTAAGCTAAGTTAGTCCTATGAAATGCATATATCTCATCTCTGACTGCTTTTGAAACACAACCTGTGCCTCAAGCTTCTCATTATTATTTAAAAACTGAAATTCCACCTTTTTCTTCAGTCTCTCTAGTTTAAAATACCTGGTGAACTCTGTTGTTTTTATTTTAAAGAAAACGCATGATGTAGAAGTAGAGAGATTTATCAGTCCCTTCTCATTGTTATTTCCTTGAATAAATTTATCTTTACATCTCCACCAAATTGCACAGCAATTGTTAGACTCTGCATAAAAAAATTCCTGGAATATAATTTGAAGTACTTTTAAGAGAAGTAGTATAATGCAAATCATTTATTCTGAATAAATACTTTGGGTATAAACAATCTTAATTTGGTTTAGCATATAATCTCCATTTGAAAATGCCATACACTACTGTACAATAAAATTCTTGTCAGTTACATCAATACCAATTACCAATGACTTTTTGGTACTTTGGACATTTAAAGGGTGTGATTTGTATCATATTGATTGCAATGTCCTTAAAAGTTAATATGTGTTTGTTAATTTTGTGCCTTTTCACACTAAAGTCAGTGCACTTTAAAGAGCAAAGTCTTTAATACACAGGCATATACTTACCCTTCAATCAAAAAAATACATAGAACTCAAAAAATAAGATAACCATCAGCCATTTCCTCCCTCCCTCCCCCTCTCCTTCCCCCTCTCTCTTCCTCTCTCCTTTCTTTCCTTCCTTCCTTTTGTTTTCTTCAAGAAAAAACTAAGTGGCCAATGAGTACCAGGCACTTTATGTGTTAGATAAATAAATAATTAAAAAACAAACAAGCAGTAGCCTTTAAGAGTACATGTACCAGAGGATATTGAAGAAATCTGAGTACGTATGTAGCACTCAAACAGCTTATAAAGTAGTTTTAGAGACTAACTAAATGCTCAATTATGTCTCACACTAAATATGCAGTAGTTACTCCAATAAGGAGGAGATCAATGTTACCTAGAACAATTGGAAATTGCTATAAGGAGAGAGTTCAGTTGAACTAAATCTTAAAACTGGCTAGTGTTTGAGGAAGTAGAGAGGGCCTTTAGAAGAAGGCTAGACATCCTAATTGAAGTAGGAGAAGAATATTAGAGTTATGTAGAAAGTAAAATTTAAAAATAAATGTTTTAGAAAAATGAATATAAATCTCAGGGACCCTGGATCCTAGAGAGATGCATCTAAAAATGCAATAGGCTGGGGTCCTCAAACTACAGCCTGGGGGCCACATGCGGCCCGCCAGGTGTTTTTGCCGCTGTTGCCTGTCCTGCTTAGCAGCCGACTTGTCCCGGGCCCGCAGTGCGCATGTGTGGAATGTCTGAGGGACAGTGAACTGGCCCCGTGTTTTAAAAGTTTGAGGACCTCTGCAGGGCATTCTAGATTTTAGGTAATATAAGTAAAAGGGTGCTTTCCCAGTAGAATGTACAGTATGTTATTTTACAGTGAAGGTATTCGAGTTTGGGAAACTATGAAATATGTGTGAAACTTAGAGGCATTGCAAAAGAAGAAACAACTGGTCTTAAAAACAGAATAGTAAGATTTTCTCCGCACACATGGCTGTATAAGTCAGCATTTTCTTCTTTTCCTGGAAATCAATCAAAAACATCAAGGAGAATAAAAAATAAATCTTGTAAACTTTATATTTGGTGATATAAAGTAAAACATATTCTCTGTAGACTCAACTATACAGAAAAAGATTCTAAGACAGAAGTACAAAAAGAAAATAGGAAAATAATGAAAAGATTGGTTGGGAACAGAAATGTGTATTAATTGACCAACAAATAGACATTGAGCTTCGCCTGTGTGTCAGACCATGCTTTGGCCATGAGGGAAAACGGAATTAATGAAATGGACAAAAGTTCCTACTCTCATAGAGCTCATAGCATAGTTGAGAGACATACAATAACAAAATAATTAAAATATATAATGTAATGAAGGGCAATAAGTGCTACAAAGTAAAATAAAGTGGAAAAAGGGAATAGAAATTGTGCACACAGGGAAAGTTTAATTTTAAGTAGGCTGGTCAGGGGAGTTTCTATGGACTGGATGTTTATGTCTTCCCAAAATTCTTATCTTGAAACTTTAATCAACCCTACTGTGATGGTACTTGGGGATGAGGCCTTTGGGAGGTAATTGGATCATGAGGGTGGGGACCCTCCTGGTGGGATTAGTGCCTTTATGAGAAGAGACATAAGAGACTTGCCTCCCCCTGTCCTCTGTCACCTGAGTAAACAATGAGAAGGTGGCCACCTGCACACCAGAAAGAGGGGCCTCACCAGACCCCATATCTGCTGGCACCCTGATCTTGGACTTTTTAGCTTCCAGAATTGTGAAAAATAAATGTTTGTTGTTTAAACCACAGTTTAGGGTAATTTCTTATAGCAGCCTGATCAGATTAAGACAGAGTGTCTCCCTGAGTAGGTGATATTTGAGGAAAGACCTGAGTGAGAGAGAGGAGAGAGGAAAAGGGAACAGGGAGTGGAAAGGCCTGAGGTCCAGGCTGTCTGAGGGACAGCTGGGACACCTGTGTAGCTGGACCTGAGAGAAGGACCAGGCAATGATTAGGGAATGCAGTCAGAAATACAAGAGTGTTAAATTGTATGGGGCTTGTTTGTGGGAATGAACATTGGGCATTTAATCAGAATGACATAGGAAGCCATGGATAGTTTTGAGCCAAAAGACTGATGTGATCTGATTTATATTTTCACAAAATTATTTTTTAAATTGTTATTGAATTTATCAGGGTGACATTGGTTAATAAAATTATATAGGTTTTAGGTGTATAATTCTATAATACATTATCTGTATATTGCAGTGATTTTCAACCTTGTTCATCTCATGGCACACATAATCTAATTATTAAAATTCTGCAGCACACAAAAAACATACTTTTCCCAATCTGATAAAAAATAGGTATAATTTTGATTGGTTTATCAAAATTATAATAGTAATTATCTATAATTTTTGCTCCAAAGTGACTTTTTAAAAAATCAGGTGCCTGTACTTATACATAAGGATTTCTGGTACCAAGAATTAACCAGACATAACCTTATTATGTGATGTGATCATTAAAATGCAACCTTGTTTTTTTTTTTTGTTTGTTTGTTTGTTTTTTAAATATATTTTTTATTGATTTTTTACAGAGAGGAAGGAAGAGAGATAGAGAGCCAGAAACATCAATGAGAGAGAAACATCGATCAGCTGCCTCCTGCACATCTCCCACTGGGGATGTGCCCGCAACCCAGGTACATGCCCGCATGTGCCCGCAACCCAGGTACATGCCCTCGACCGGAACCGAACCTGGGACCCCCCAGTCCGCAGGCCGACTCTCTATCCACTGAGCCAAACCGGTTTCAGCAAAATGCAACCCTGTTATGTGACCTATATATTTATGGTTCCAGAAAGGGCATTCACACCACAGGGCTATTGTTGTGTTGGCTGTTGTCATGTTTTTATTTGACAGTCTAAGAGAAAAGAGGTCAGTGCCCCTGACTAAATAGTCCGGTATTGCCTGTTTTAAAAAGCCTTGTGGCGGTCCAGTTGAAAATCACTGGTATAGTGCATTGTCTGCTCACCACCCCAAGCCAAGTTTCCTTCCATCGCCATTTATTCCCCCTTTACCTTCTACCTCCTCCCACTCCCCTTTCCTTCTGGTAATTACCATACTGTTTTCTGTGGCAATGAGTTGTGGGTGTTTGTTTTTTTTTCTTTGCTTAAATCCCTTCACCATTTTCACCAGCACCCTCTCCCCGCCACACCCTTCCCTCTCTGACAACTGTCAATCTGTTTTCTGTATCTATGAGTGTGTTTCTATTTTGTTCATTGATTTTGTTCATTAGATTCCATATATAAGTGAAATCATATGGTACTTGTCTTTCTCTGGCTGCTTATTTCACTCAGCATAACAAGCTCCAGATTCATTCAGACTTTCACAAAAGGTAAGGATCATAGTGTTTGGCTTCCTCATTGAGAATAAATCCAAGGTTCAAGGCGAAAGCAGGGGCCCCAATTGTTTAGGAGGCTTTGTAACACACCAGGTGAGACAAGATGGTGAAGTTGGCTAGGGTGATGTCAATCGATGAGGGGAAAGGTGGTTAGAAATAGATCCATCATGAAAGTAGAGAATGTGGCAGTGGTTGAGATGTGGAGTCTAAAAGAAAAGTCCAGGTATTTGGCCTAAGAAATGAAAGGATGGGGTTGAGATAAACTGAAATGAGACAGACTGCAGATGCAGTTTTTTGGGAAAAGAACAGTATTCTGGTTTTGGAATGTTAATTTTCAGATGCTTCTTCAACGTCCATGTAGAGATGTATAGCAATAAACAATTAGATTTAAGATTCTGGAGTTCAGGAGAGATCTGAACTAGAGAAATTAATCTGAGAGCTGCCCCAGTGTAGATGGGATATAAAGCTGCAGGAATGTGTGAGATCCCCCAAGGGGATGTTCTTTTTTTGTAGTAGTTTGTGTGTGTGTGTGTGTGTGTGTGTGTGTGTGTGTGTGTGTTTAAATAAAGAAGTACATGGCAAAGATGAAGAACATACTTCACAGTACATCTATTTTTCAAATTTGTAGTAAGTACCAGCATCAAGAGGACCTGTGTCAGGGTCATTCAGGACCTTTTTTAGTTCAGAGAATAGAGGCTCAGAGCTAGCACTTTACTGGGGATCTCAAATGAGCCAGACTTGGTTGAGGAAAACATCCAAATTATCCAAAGATTTGAATCACCATTCATCTTTAAGGCTTATAAGACAACTGTGGGTATAAATTGGATTTTCAATAGAAGATGTCAATTTTTTCCTTTGAGCTTGGCCTGCTGCAGTTCCCTACAGCACAGTTGCCTAAGGTGCTCCTTACACACAGGAAGTAGATGAGCTGCCCAAACTGTCAGGACCTAACTCTATTGTTGGACAAGACACTTCACCTCTTTTAGTCTCATTAAAGAGGAGGGTTTGCCATATCGCTCCAGTCTCTGAAGCCTGCTACTCCCACCCCTCATCACTCATTACCATCTGCTTTAGTCGCACTTTGAATGGAACTTCATTGCTTTAGGATAAAGTTACTGTGATCTTTAAACGATATTTGCAGGTTAAATGATCTCAGTTGGGGAGATCTTTTTTTTATTTTTAAAATATCTCAAGTAGAGTATACTGTGATGGCTGTGCTTATAGATGTACAAAATAATATTTATCAACCTCTATTTAACCTCTATTTATATTTTCCTAGTTTGTATTTAGTATCTTCCCAGATATGCTTTCATAAATATTTACTAATTATAAGACATAAAACTTTTTTATCTATGAAATGTTATATCTCTATTCCAAAAGTGTTATTATTTAAAGATGTAGTTTTAAAATAAAATTCTAAAACAATTTTCAATTCAATTTATTAGATTTAAGGTTTTCTCAGGAAGGAATGTCTGCCCTTTTCACTCGCAGTTGTTATTTTGTTTCTTGTATAATTTTTTGTTACATGTGAAAATCAAAGAAGACGTGGGAATAGCTGGTATATGCTAGGTGGTATCATCCTAATTACCCATTGCAGTCTGAGGGAAGTATTGGTGTCATCAGTGTTCTAAGGAGGTAAATGAGAATCAGGAAGTTGAATAATTGCTTAAAGGTGTGTAATTTGTCACTCTGATCTAAGTCAAGACACCAAGATATTTTTTACTGCCCCTTATACTTTCATGTAGCCACCATATCTTACTTCATGTCCCAAGTTTTATACATTGCTTTAAGGCCCACTTCATATATGTGAACCAACAGTCTATCTTCTCATCTTTTATGTCTACCATGAACATTTCCATATTCTGAATACAAATTATTGTAGATTGATTTTGCACAATCACCTCTGACTGGGGATTGAACCTGAAACCTAGGTATTTGCCATGACTGGGAATCAAATCCAAAACCTTCTGGTGTACGGGACATTGCTCCAACCAAACTGAGCCACACCAGCCAGGGAGCAAATGTAAAAACTTCTAGTGAGCATCTGTCTTCTTTGATAGTACTTTATCTTTATCCTTCAATCCTAAAAAATTCAGAAGTTTTAATAAATACAAATTGGTTACATTTATTTCCCATCAATTTCACTGTGATTAACAGAATTCAGTAATTTATTCAGAGTCAAGAACATCTTAATACAATACAGCCTCATTGAGTTTCTTTGGAGTGGTATGTACTTACATATAGTAGGACCAACATTCAGTCTCATAACGCATGCATGGATTAACCCCAAGCGGTGCTATCTACTTAACCTATGAAATCAGTGACACTTCTGGAGTTATGCAGTGCACAATCTCCACAACTCCACACCATAACCTGCATAGGTTAAAATTTATTGCATTTAGAACCATGATTAATTTGAAGTTACATATTGTATAATAAATTAAACATGTCATTAATAATTAAAAGAGAAACTTTGAAAATCATATTAAAGCATTTAATTATATAATATATATCATGACAGAATTAGAATTACACCCAATATATGTTTGTTTGTTGGTGCCCTATCTCATCTATAATTATTAAAGGAAGATTATGAGTATGTGGATTTACATAGATTTACATATATGTTTATATATCTAAATATAATTTTCATACATATACGCAATATATTCTTAAGTATTAATATGTTAAAAATGAACACAAGGGAAAGAAGCAAAGATGCTAATACTAGTGACTAATAAATTGACTGTGACAAATGGCATATTAATTTCCATGTTTCCCAAAGAACCAATGTAAGGAGAGAAGCTAGAATTTGCAAAATTATTTTTCTTCAAATGTAAAAAGACTATCAGATTTACTATACAATCAGTTCAAAAATAATGTCTCATGTGTGCCTTTATTTGAGGCATGGGGCACATGTATAAGTGCATATATTATTGAATAACTACAATTGTCATAACAAATCCATAATAATAATAGGGTAATATGCTAATTAGACCAGATGTCATTCTGGACAAAGCTGGGGCCAGAGGGAAGCCTGAGTTCCAGGTGCCAGAGGGAAGCTGGTGCTGGCAGCCGGGGGAAGGAAGTCCTGCTCTTGCATGAATTCATGCATCAGGTCTCTAGTAGGAAATAATTGTTTATGCAGCTATTTGTTTTAAAATTCAAGCCAGTATTTTGGAATAATGCTTCTGATGAGATAATCTCACATATGGGTAGATATAGACTGTTTAGGGGGAAAAAGAGATGAAAAACATCTTCTTTAAAATAGGCTAACTGAAATTTATTTCAACATGAGTTTTTAGCTGGATGTCAAACTACTTGCCGGTCCACTTTGACTTAACCTGGGGTGTTTCTAGTCTAGGTTGTTTCATAGTCAGAGAGAGAGAGAGTCTATGTATGTTATAAATTAGATGAGCTTACCTAGAGTCAGCAATGTGTTTTGATATTTGAAAACCCAACTATGGTTTTTGTTTTAGAGTGGGTTTTGTTGTTGCTTTTGTTGTTTTGTTGGTTTGGGGGTTTTTGTTTGTTTTCTTTCTATCCTGAGGTGGATGGCCACACATTTTCATGTGGATTGATTCACTGAGGTTCCTTCAGGCAACACCCTGTTTGTTGCTATTGTTTCTCAAAGTCATTTTTATTTCATTGCAGCATTTGAGCAAGAGCTGAATAAAACCCCCGAGCTCCACACCTGTAGCAGAGGGGATTCTGTCACAAAACTTAAGCCCAGTGATCATCCTTAAAAATAACATTTCATTTTAAATACTATAATCTTGCTTTGTGGCCCTGAGGATAATTTCCGTGATGAAGTAGTCTTGCATATCTGGATAAGTTGACTTAGATCTTAATGACACCAAAAATAAGTATTAGGTGGATAACAGGATTCTGAGTGATTTTTAGTTTTGGTATAAAATCTCCCCATCGAGTAGTTCAGACTCATCTCCCTGTTTACCCTCAGAGAAAATTATGCATTCAGTTCATCTCTAAATAATCTCAAACCATGATGGTGTAAATTAAAGAACATAGGATTAAAATGCTGGCTTACAATCTATCACTTGAGATTTTATCTTATTTCCAGACACTCTTCATGGTAAACCTAATTCCTACAGGGGCAGTGAAATGTATATTTTATAGAAGTAATAATAGCGAGGGCTTTTGACTATAGCTGATTTCTCTTCTAATCAAAAGCCAATTAAAAAAAGAATAAAGTTTTATGTTGCTCTTAGTCATTTTCTCCATGAAGGTTTAAGGAGTAGTCAATAGTAGAATGGTGGTACCTGGAAATTTTGTGGGTCATGGTGAGAGATATTGGGTTTGGTTTAAAAAACAATAAAGCTGGCATACGCACCAAGACTTTTAGTGAGTATTTTTCTTTCTAAAAAAAAAAACACAAAAAACGAGGCTGATTTACATTTTGATTCAATTCAGAGGGTACTAGAGGTACTGAATTGGAGGTGTTAATGAAAGCTTTGGTGCCCACTACGCGAAACAGGTTTCAAACTGTTCTGTCTGTCCTTTCTAATAAAAGCTGGAGGAAAGCGACCTTCTTTTCCCAAAGGCAGGGCAGCACTTCAGTTTCCCTCAGTAATGCTGTGTGATGTGATATGTGAGCCAGCCTTTCTTAAGTGGCTTTTGAAGACACTCTTAGAAGTTGTTTGAACATTATAAGACTATTTAGAGAGCTAATAAGGACTTTGAACCAATTCACCTTTATCTTCTAAGCTTTTCAGACATTAGTGGTATCATTTGAACACATTAAAAAAAAGAGAAGGGATAATGGACAGAAACTCATATCCACCTTAAGTAAGCACAGAATGAGTACTGGTTAATCAAATTGGAAATCTAATTACATTGACACACAACAGTGTAAGTTTATGCTTATAGATGAGTCTGGCTAGACATGTGTGTGTGTGTGTGTGTGACACATGTCTATTCCTAAGTACAAACTTGCAGAGAAAAGGATATCCCAATCATGTATAGGTTGAGCATTTATTATGTATTTATCACTGTTCTATATACAATTTATGCATTCTTTTATTTAATTCTCACACACAAAGTAAGTATTTAATTTCTATTACTAGTTTCCATTTCAGCATTTGAAATGGAGATATTAAGTCATTGAGAGTTAATGTAACTTGCTCCACATCCCCAAACTCTGTGGAAGTATGTAGAAAGAGCAAGTTTCTAACTCCATTGTCATATTTTTCACTGCTGGGTTACACTGCTGTTCAGATATGCCTGTAAGTAGACTTAGTTTTGAAACCCAAAGAAAATTCCAGACTTTAAATCCCCCTACCAAAAATAATTTATTTCTTAAATGCTGAAATTATATGCAGTTTGAACATCTGTCAGAGGCGAGACCTTTAAACAGCCTTGATGCACCTTTTTGAGATGCATAGAAATGTTAGGATATGAATGTTCCACACAAAATGGAGTTCAATAAAAATTAAAAGAAATAAGCTCCTGGCCCACAGGGCTAAGCATTTATTCCTGTCACAGATTAAAATCAATGTTTCTAGCTTCTCTCACACCTTTTATTTCTCTATATCCTTAAAATAAACATGGTCTAAGTGTTTCTGAGACAACATTGATATTGTGAAGCCCAAACCTTAAAAAGCCAAAAAATAGTGTAATACCTGGGGGTGGGGCAGCTAATAAATTGGGTGGTTCAATTATGGATTCAAGGATTCCTCTAAACAAGTTTCCAGGAGCTGCAACTCGAATGCAAAGCTATTGCTTCCCTTCAAGGGAACAAACATACAAACAGCAAATTACAACTTCATAAGAGAGATATATGGAGAGTGAAGCAGGGACATCTGAAAGGCCCATCTCACTCCAGGAGAACATTCTTGGTTGTTTGGAATGTAGGTCCAAAGCCTGTCTGGCCTGGGGAAAGCAGCCACTTGCCTTTTTAAATTCTGCTGATCTGTATAGTATTATGCAAGCAAATGTCTGCTCTGAAAAGAAGCAAATAGACATGAACTGGGGATTTCCTAGATTTTTGAGAGGAGACAGGGATGTAAATAGACTGGCATTTGTGGTACATAATTTTTTGGAAAGTATGTTTATTTATGGGAGTAAAAATCTTCCATAATTTTACAAAAGGGGTGCTTAGCTAAGTTTCTTCCATCATGTGTTTGCAACCCAGGATGACTGAAACGCATGCACACATGCACATACACACACAAACTTTGTCTGTCTGCTGTTTAATGGAAGCTCACAGCAGAACTGGCTGAGCACTTCACTTTTTTGCATCTTTGTAATCATGGTCCAGTCGTTCATAACTCCTCCCAGTTCCTGGCAAAGCACAAGTGTCACCCTGTATCCATGCCCTCTCCACCTGGAAAGCCACCTTTAGCTTTCGCCTTGCTGGTCCTCCAGTATTTGCTCTAGGCATCACTTCCTCCAGAGAGCCTCCCTTATGGCCTAACTGATGTGCTCATAGCAGCCGGTCTCGATTACATGAATTAATACTCTGCCTTGAAATTGTCTAACTGTTCCCTGATGTCTTATTATTTTATTTTTTATTTTTATTTTTCTGTGCCTGACACAGGGCCGGGTTCACAGGACTTGGCAACATATATTTATAACCTAAATGAAGAACAGCTGTTACTCATTCTGTTAAAGGAATACTTTTTCCTCTCCCCAAACTTAACTACAGTTGTCTCTCAGTATCCATGGAGAATTGGTCCAGGATCCCCCATGGATGCTAAAATCCATAGATGCGCAAGTCCCTCAAATAAAATGTCATAGAACAATGCATACAGTTGGCCTACTGTATCCATGGACTGCCAACCGTGGATCAAAAATAATGTCTTGGATATATGCATAGTCCATGGACAGACAATAAATAGTGCAGGGAAGGCCTGGGGAGGGGACTGGAGCAGGTTGCAGGGGGTCAATGGAGGGAAAAAGGGGGACATCTATAATACTTTAAGCAACAAAGGTAAATTTAAAAAAAATAATGTTTTCAACCTACAGTTGGTTGAAACTATGGATGGGAAAGCTGGTGATGTGGAGAGCTGACTGTACATTTATTGAAAAAAATTGTAGGTATTCAGTGGATCAGAGCAGTTTAAACTCATGTTGCTCAAGAGTCAACTGTATATGAAATGGTTCTATACGAAGAGGCCTATTGTGTAATAGATAACATATTAACATTTAATACTTACTGTATTTTCCTGCTATAGCAATCAATTTGTATTTCATAGCAGATTGCATGGAATTCAAGCTTGTAGTTTACCTGAACATATATATTGGCTTTCAACTGCATTTTCAATCCATTTTCTCCTTTTACCTGAACATGATTTACTGTAGCCCTAAAACATCTGGGAAGAAGAAAAGACCATTCTGAGAAGAAAGAGAGGCCAGCAATAATAAGAGAAACATGATACGGGAGGGTAATGTGCTTGGCCTCACACTGACCTCTCTATTCAGCATCTTCTTCCCTTGACCACTGCTGAGCAATAGAATTCTCACCCCAATCATTCTTATCTGGCATTCATAAAAGAAGAAAATTATTTTGGTTATTGTAGGTCTGAAAGCCAATTTGATTATGCAGCTTCAGCCTTCATATTGACACAGGATATCCTTTTAACATGTGGGTTAAATAGCAGGGTTTTTATATTTTAAAGGGCTTTGAGGGACTTCTTTGACCCACATGATATTATAAATTTAACAAAGAACATCTATTTTTATCAACTATTCTGTATGGATGTACCAATCATGTGGGGGCAGAGGCAAGCTCTTTGGTGAGAGACTAACGTGGAGGGCTCAGGTTGGTGAGCCAGAGGCTTCTTTCCTGATTTTGCCTCCAAGGAGTTAAGAAATGGGATATACAAGCAGTCCTTCTCCCTGCAGCGGGGTTGACTCTGCCCTTAATGGTGGCCACACCTATTGGAACTAACAAATGGACATTTCTCTGAGCCAGATTGTAGAAAGAGCTATTTCCCCACTCCTTTTTTTGATGGTTTTTCCTTTACCATTTTTTAAAAATATATCAGACTCTCTGAGCTCTACTGAAGAGAACCAGTGAAGGCATTTTTTGTGTAATTTGGAGATGACATTTAAGGTGTACATAGGCCTGTGAGGAACAACACGAAGGTAGAAGTGGTTGTCACTTTCTGAGCAGCAGAATAGAAAGGGACACTCCAAGAGACCACAATGAGCTCATTTGATGACTCATCTCTTCCCCTTTTAGATACATCATCCAGGGTTGGCAACTTGGAGACCTTCGATTGCATTGATAATAAGGGATGCACACTATATTCAGGCAGAGAAGGAAAACCTAATTAATTGACTGGCAGAGAGTTATTTATTGTTTAAAAATTGAGTAGTTGGTGAAATTTCAAGGAGTTGCAGGTGCTAATGAGTTATTTTGCTGACATGTTAAAACAATTTTTTGAGTATTTGATTATCTGCAAATTATTTTAGTGAAGATGTGCATGAATGGCTGTGTTAGATCATAGTGAAGAAGCTCAGTCATCTGTATACTTGATCCTCCATGAGATGCAGAATGTACTAGTAGATCTGGGGGCAGGGGGTGGAAGGGGTTGAATTAAGTGCTCACCTGTTCCAATCTCTCCACAGTAGGTAGTTTTGTTACTTTAGAAAATGAAAGGTGCAGAAATATTTTGACACTACATGTGCTCAATAATTTTCTCTTCTGTCTTAGATTCCAGGTAATTGCAACCCTCTTAGCTGCTGGCTAGCATGCGTGAAGTCATGGACACTGTTTCCAAATGGAAAGAAACATAATTCATATAGATATGGAAGAATTTTATAGAGTGGAAAGCATGACTTTTGGATTCTGACAGATCAGAATTTGAGTTCTAGGCCCATTACTTCCTTGCTGTATAATCTTGGGAAAATTATTCATGCTCTCTTTATCTCAGCTTTTTCAGAGTATAAACATATCAATTCAATTTTTTTCTCCTCCCTCCTGTTTTTGCAAAAATATTATTAAAATTCTGTTCTCTTTCTAGGCACTTTGCTGGCTCCTCAAAGATACAACATTGAGCAAAACTGATACTGTCTGTCTTTTTGGAGATTTTAAGCTATTGAGGTTGTTGTGATGATTGAATGAGATAGTGCATGTCAGTTCACTTAAAGTTTCTCAGTAAGTATTGGGGCTCTTCATTCTTCCTTCCTAAGAATCTGTTAGGGTCCTTTATAGGAAAAGTCCAGGTGCCTCTTGTCTGTTGTTCAAGTCATGCCCCTTATTCAGAGGGTAGGGGGATAGGGTCAGTGGGTTCATACTTTTCAACATATAGCAGGCTTAATGTACATTTAATTATTTGACTTTAAATAATTTTATTTTGTTGCTATTTTGTAGATGAATATAAGGGGCCAAAAAATGATATTGACTCCTTGGGCTATATAGAGGGACAAATATTGTGAGTGGTAGCCTCTCAGACATTATCAAGTTAGTATTAATAGTAACTTGTCAGCAGTGTATGTGCTAATGGCAAACTCAATTGACAAGATAATCATGACTCGGAAGGGTGTGAAATTAAAATTTTAAAAAACCTCTGCCGAAACCAGTTTGGCTCAGTGGATAGAGTGTCAGCCTGCGGACTGAAAGGTCCTGGGTTCGATTCCGGTCAAGGGCATGTACCTTGGTTGCGGGCACATCCCCAGTGGGGAGTGTGCAGGAGGCAGCTGGTCGATGTTTCTCTCTCATCGATGTTTCTGTCTCTCTGTCTCTCTCCTTTCCTCTCTGTAAAAACTCAATAAAATATATTTTAAAAAAAATTTAAAAAACCTCTTATATAATAAAAGCCTAGGTGGTGTCATGCCCTCGCATGGCATCATCACAAGATGGTCACCACAAGATGGCTGGCAGGGGACGGCAGTTGTGGGTGATCAGGCCAGCAGGGGAGGGCAGTTGGTGCAACTAGGCCTGCAGGGGTGGGCAGTTGGGGGCGACCAGGACTGCAGGAGAGGGCAGTGGGGGATGACCAGGCCAGCAGAGGAGGGAAGTTGGGGGTGATCAGGCCTGCAGGGTAGCAGTTAGGTGTCAATCAGGCTGGCAGGCAGAAGCGGTTAGGGGCAATCAGGTAGGCAGGCAGGCGAGCAAGTTAGGAGCCAGCAGACCTGGATTGTGAGATGGATGTCCCACAGGTATTGGGCCTAAACCGGCAATTGGACATCCCCTAAGGGGTCCCAGATTGGAGAGGGTACAGGCCGGGCTGAGGGTCCCCTCCACCCTCCACCCCCATGCATGAATTTCATGCACTAGGCCTCTAGTATGAAATAATAATGCAATTCAAAAGTTTTGTGTGAGCAAAGCAAGGACATTGTAAAGCACCTTACTTATGATTGGTTGTTTCATACCTACACAATTTCACTTGGTATCTGTCTTAGTTTATTTGGGCCACTATAAAATATTATATAAACTGGATGGCTTATAAACAACAGAAATGAATTTCTCATCATTTTGAAATCCAAGATCAAGGCTCTGGTATATTCAGTGTCTGGTGAGGGCCTACTGCCTAGCCCTAGACAGTTATCTTTTCTCTGTAACCTTACATGGCACAAAGGGCTAGGTTTCTCTGTGATGTGTTTTTATAAGAGCACTAATCATATTCACGAGGATCCTTATGACTTCATCATGTCCAAAAGGCCTACCTCCTGACATCATCACTTTAGAAATTAGGGTTTCAACATAGAAGCTTTAGGGGGACACAAACATTCAAACCACAGGAGTATCAAATGGTAAGAGTGATCTAAATAAGAAAAAAAAATGTTAAAAAATAGACATCCATGCCCTGCCAGAGTGGCCCAGTTGGTTGAGCATTATCCTATGTACCAAAATGTTGCCAGTTTGTTCCAGGTCAGGGCACCTTACCTGGATTGTGGGTTCGATTCCCAGTTGGAGCACATACGGAAGGCAACCAATCGGTGTTTCTCTCTCACATCAATGTCTCTCTCTCTCTCTTCCTCCCTCTCTTTATGTATGTCCTAAAGTGAGGATAAACAAAAGTAGATATCTGTGATGTTTCTAAAAATTGCAGTTCAGAACAAAGCAACATTTCACATCTAGATTCTGAGGATTGTGGTCTGGAAAGCACAGGGTGTTTTCCACTGTCTGGATCTTTATGACAGCCACAATGTTTAAGATATTTTTTTAAAAATGTTTTTATTGATTTCAGAGAGGAAGGGAGAGGGAGATAGAGATAGAAACATCAATAATGAGAGAGACTCATCCATTGGCTGCCTTCTGCATGCCCCCTACAGGGGATTGAGCCCACAATCTGAGTATGTGCCCTTGACTGGAATCGAACCAGGACCCTCCAGTCTGCAGGCCGATGCTCTATCCACTGTGCCAAACCAGCCAGGGCTAAGATTTTTGTAAGTTTCTATTTTAAATTATTATTAGTATCTCAGTACTTCTCAAATACAGAGACCATGCTACTGATCAATGACTATGAGATTGGACTTTGAGTCTTGTGTTTCAGGAGTGATGATTGTAATGCATTATTTACATTCTCTTACTCTGTTTCTCTCCTGCTCCAACTTTGTGATCTGTGTCTTGTATTGGTAGAGGACTAGGTGACTAAGTATTGTTCACATGGGTCACAGAATAGACTAGAATGAAACCTGTGTCTCTACTAATGGTCTGTTGTTCTGGCCCAGTGAGCTTTTCTTTCTTTTCCTTCCTTCCTTCCTTCCTTCCTTCCTTCCTTCCTTCCTTCCTTCCTTCCTTCCTTCCTTCTTTCTTCTCCAAAATGATACCTTTACTTTGCCAGGTCTGTAACAGATACAACACAATTTACCAAAGCACAAGAGAGTAAAGTGGAACATGTTTCTTTACTTTCCCTACAATAATATTGTCTGCATTTCTTAAGATATAAACTCAAGTCGCTGTTTTTTTATGGCAAATATCCATTTCAAATGAGTGTTTCAAAACAAATGAACTTCATCGATGTTATTACATGTTCTTTTAACAAATTGGAGAACTTATTTTTCCAAATAGAAATAGGTGATTTAAAGTTCAAATAATATTATACTTTCAAATTTCAAACGTGAAATTAGGTAAGTGGAAGTGAATATTTAAGTTTTACAATATGGAGAAAAAATGGTGATGTAAATTATATACACACTGATAAGATAGAAATCTTTCTAATTACTTTCTATTTTTTATAGCATCATGATAATACAAAAAAAGGACTGCTCTATTGCATTAAAAGCACTTACTTATTAATGAAATGGCCAGGAAAAAAAATATTCACTCACTCAGTGAAATATTAACGTGACATATTTTGCCTAGGTGTGTATATCACTTGAACTTTCTTTGAACTCTGCGTACTTCTTGCTATTTATGACAAAGAAAGCCATTGCTCACAAAGTAGTGGGTTTGCCTTTGAAGCAATACCAGGAGATCATTGACAAAAGGCAGAGCTAAGATTAGATGCTGTGGGTTATTGTCTTGTGATAGTCCCAAAGCTACTTTGAAATGTCAACTAATTGAAAGTGGTAATTATCCTACATCACAACATAAGGTGTTTCATTCTAGGATATGTGTTGCTTTTAAATTAATAGCCATTGATCTTCTGTTTTTTTCACAATTCTTCTCTGCCCTTTTGTCAAATTATCCAGCTATCAGTCCTTGGGACAAAACCCACTCCACCGTTTTTATTGACCATGGTTTAATGAGTGACCTGGCCTTCCTGTTTGGAGAGACTGTAATAGGTCCATCCATCTGAAGGTCTGTCAGCCAGAGCTATGTAATCTTTACTGTATATTTGGTTTCTTAGTGGAAAGGTTTTAAAATGAAAACTTCAAATAATTGTGTTTACTATGGCTATTTGCATTTCTTTCAGATACTGGTTGGGAGGAGCTATATTAATCACAGTAGCACCAGATCTTCAAATTATGACCTAGTGAGAAAGGGCATCCCTGGAGAGAGAAATAATATATATTCAAAAGCTCAGCTTGCTTTTAATGCCCAGTGCTTCGTATTAAATGGCTTTGAGGGAGATTTATTTTATCACATGATTTTTCAGACACAAAATTAAAATTATTAGTTATGATGAGAAAAAAAACCTGTCAACCTGTCAAGTATATATTCTCATCGCTATAATACAAACTACAAGTGCATGCTGATCCTGTAAAATTGAGTTCCTTTAGAAAATATTTCAGTTACTTAATCCCAAATCAGTCTTCTATTGCAATGGGTAGGCAGTCCAAAATCTCATTGAACTCCTTCTGTTTGAACAAAGTGAGGAAAGTATGAAGAGTATGGGAAATTATTCACATATATTCATGCAGAATTCTCCAATATTGAGGTTAGAAGCCTAATACACAGTGATTACAGAAAAAAAAATAGATTATGTCCTTAGTTCAAGCCTTGCCACAAAATCATAAAATTAAATTTTTTTAGATGTGAAGGAAGCCAGTACACTGTCTTTCTAGTTATACTGGAAATAGGAAATGGTGCTATCTACAGCCTTATTTTTAGTTGTATATTATAACTATGAAGTGTTTAAAAATTATGGAGACTAAGGACATATGAGCAAATTTGGTGCCAAAAATAAACAGTTGAAGGTAAAATAATTTGACACATTGAATAATGAACACATATCTTTTGCACTTCACAATATTCAGGCACAAATTGAAAATACTATTATGTTGGGAAATCATGGCTTTATATCTTAAAGAGCAAAAGGAAAGGGTTTGCGGGTGATGGGCAACTCGGTTGCCTCCCTTACTGGAAACAACAACTTCTCACAAAGACTGTCTTCTGGATGAAACTTTAGTCAAGCCCCTTTAAGATCTCTAGGCCTTAACCTTGGCATCCATCCTTGTTAGGCCTGAATCACCCAACTGTAGCCAGAACCCTCCACCCTCAATATCTAATCACACAATATCTTCTCCCACAATTCCCCCGGTGATATGTGATCACCCTGGTCTTCCTTCAGCGTCTCAGTCAAGAATGTTTAACCAGAATTCCCCCTTGACCCTGGTGTGCAATCTCAGTACTTTTCTTTCCACTGACTGTCCATCCTGCCCTTGGCTATAAATCTCCATTTGTCCATGCTGTGTTGAGAATTAAGCTCAGTACTGTGTTGGGGTCTCCTTTCTCTTAGCAAGAGCTCCTGAATAAATATTTTTACCTCTTTTTTTTTTTTTTTTTAACCAGGGAAAGCTTGTATTTTATTTTGTTCAGACTCAAGAAATATTTCCCCATTTCATTAATACACTAGAGGCCCGATGCATGGAATTCGTGCAAGAGTAGGCCTTCCTTCCCCCAGCCGTTGGCACAGGCTTCCCTCTGGCACCCAGGACCCAGGCTGGCTTCCCTCCAGCTGCTGGCAGGCACCGCACCGGGGACCTGGGCTTCCCTCGCAGCTCTAGCTTCGTCTGGAAGGACGTCTGGTCTAACTAGCAT
This sequence comes from Myotis nattereri, assembly GCF_964212035.1. Taxonomy (NCBI): domain Eukaryota; kingdom Metazoa; phylum Chordata; class Mammalia; order Chiroptera; family Vespertilionidae; genus Myotis; species Myotis nattereri. Next base: position 46,254,979 of record NC_138076.1, on the reverse strand, counting down.
ATTACACTTTTATTATTATAGATTTTTGTTCTAACCTATTTTTAATTTATTGTTGACATTATTACAGATGTCCCTCATTCCCCCCTTTTACCCATCTCCACCCAGTCCCCACCCCCTCTCTCTGGCCATCACCACACCGTTGTCTGTGTCCATGGTCCATACATATATGTGTTTTGGCCAATCCCTTAACCTTCTTTCGTCCTCTTTAGCTGCTGTCCAGCCCTGGTTGTCTTTAGCGGTTTTTGCTGCTTTGACCCCAATTCCACATAGTCTTCTATTTCAAGCCTAAATTATTTAGAATGCCCCACCTGTCCCATCCTACGCGTAATACCTGAGAGTAAGTGAAGGTGTTTGCCAGAAGAACCGAGGCATGTATCTGTGGAACTTTAGCAACCCTCCTACCCTGCAGGGTGCTCTCCTCCCTCCCTCCATCTGCCATCAGCTGGAAGAGGAGGCTGGGGACCAGGCCTTTTTCTCCCTCCCCACTGTGAACTAAAATGACTAGTGATGAATAGCCAGTTCTGTCTGAATTTGATAGCATAAAATGAGGACCTTAGGTTTCTTTCCTGAAAATCCTCCTTTTTTTTCCATAAAAGTAACTCTATAGCAAAATTCTGTCCCATTGTAAAATAACATGCATTAACAGCAACAACAAGCAAAAAAAAAAAAAAAAAAAAAATCACAAGAATAGCCATACATTTGTTCTGTAAAGTTAATGAAATTTAAGTCCCAGAAATCTGTCCTTTTAGCACTCTGACACCTTGTAATAAAGGCTCTCTAGATGTTGCAGGCATAAAAGAGCATGCAGAGTTATAGCTGGGTATTGCTAGGGGAAAAATAAAGCCATAGTCATTCACTGTACAGCCCACATTCATGTAATTGTCGTTCCCTAGTAAACTATCTGGCATGCAAAATGCTAAGTATTCAAAGTACCTGGCATTTGTGATCGCTGTAATTGTAAACTGTTGGCATTTGGTTCATTTTCTCGAGCCAGACCATTTTGAACTACTCTTAAATATTTTGGCTTTAGAACTTTGTTTTTGATACAGATAATTTCTCTCCTTATTTCCCTGTTTCCCTCATTGCTGCTCCGCATTTAGCTGCAATTTGCTCTAATTGAGTCATCTCTATGATCATGGAGAATTTGTTTAGCCATTGCAATTTTTAGCTGTAATCTCATTTTGAATTGTTTACCCTGATGATTAACATTAGTGGATGAAGACTCAGCAGAGAAAAAATATGTGGAAAATTCATTCTTTAATAATTAATATAAACCTTCAAATGTTGAGCATGAAGGCTGGAGCGTGGCTTTGATCTATCTTGTCAATGAAGACAGTTCAGTCGAAGATGGTATATTGTTAAAATCCAAATATTTTTAGAAATAGGCTTTGAGTCTTGAGGATTTATAAATTTGCATAAATGATATGAATCTCAGCAAGCTCTGAATACACAGCAGCTATTCGATGGGAGAATTTAAAAAGCCCCCCCCCCTCCCTGGAGTGATCGCTATCTACAAAAGTGATCACTCATAAGGGATTATGTCTAACTGTGTGAGAATGTGATATCACATTGGTAATTTTTTTATCAATAAAGTGAAATACAATCATATTGGGGAACATATAAACCTGTAACAGTCCAGTGAAATGTGTCAGCAGGGAGAAAAAGAAAAAAAAAGTATAAAAGTTAGATGGAATTATTTGGGAAAGCTTAAAAGAAATGTAGTTTTGTCTCTGCTGTGACACTCAGCGAGGGGCAGAATGAGCTTCAGGGCTTGTATTTCCAGGAGTCTAGCCAATGGAGCTTTGCCCAATATTAGATTTTTCCAGAAAACCAAAAGGAATCTTGCACTCTAGCTTCTGAATATTTGAAGTATGCGTCATGTGGTTTTATGGTTCCAGTAAACACAGCTGATGGTGCTGGATTCGAGGCGTGTCTGCTCTGCTCCGGACAAGTGTGTGAGACTCAGCAAGTTCTCGTCCTCTATAAATGTTAGTTTTACCATTTAGAAAACGATGAGGACTGAGATGGTCATCTTTAGGCCATCTGCCCCTCCAAAATTCTAAATTTTGTAGAGATGTCAAGTCTGCAGTTTTTTTATACAAGTCAGACTTCCAGAGAAAGTTCAGAAAGGGAGATTTAGATTTGAAAGTCCTATTTCTATGGATGCTGGTTAAAGCTCAAGGATTCGATGGGTTCAAGAAGCTATATTTGTACATAGGAAAGAAGAAAGGATCTAGGAAGGTGTCTAGAACCTTGCAAAAATTGGGGTGAGGAGCTAGCAAATGAGATTAATAAGAGAGCATTAGTGACTAGGGGGAAAACAAGGAGAAGATGGGATTTCTGAAGCCATGAGAAGAAAGCCTTTAACATAGAAGGGGGTGATAAACTGGGTTGAATGTGTCTAAAACATCATAGAAAGGAACAGAAAAGGTACCAGTGGGCTTAGGTGTTTGTAGCTTGATAAAACTGGGTCATGACAGTGAAAATCCAATTAGAAATGACAGTGATGGTCCAATCAAAATAGTGTGAAGCATAGAATGGGGTTGATTAAGTAGAGAATATGATTCTAGATAGGAATTTCTAGAAGTTTACTCTTAAGGATAGAAGAAAACTGGAACAGAGTGGGGAAGAATGTGTAATTAAAGGAATTCCTCCTCCTCCTGCTTCATCATCTTTTACTTTTTTTGATGGGTATAATAAAAAAAAATTAGAACATAATACAATTAATAAGAAACAATGATGCAGAGAAAAGATCAGATTATTTTCCAAGATACATAAATCCTCAGAAGGCACAAAGCTGTTGGCTGTGGCATACAGGGGGTTGGCTTATGATAGAAATAGAGTGGCTTTTTTCCATATAACACTTATTTTTCTAAGGAAATTTAATTGATAAAATTTAGTTGAGAACCAAAGGCTAGACCTAAGTTGTGATGTTAAATGCAGTTCTCATTATAGGTTCTTGTCTAAAAATTTAAAAGTAAAATGCCTTGAGATAAATAAAGTAAGAAGACAAAAGGATGAAAGACATAGGAAAGAATACAATGGAAAAATAGAATTGTAGCAGTGTTTCAGTACAAATCCTGGGGAATTTCAGCAAATAGCAGCTGATTGACATCAGGTGCTGCTGAGAGCTTTATGGAGTTCAGTGCCAAGAGGTCATCTTTTTAAAAATCAATTTTGATGTAAACATGGCTTTGTTTACATGGTTCAAATACAGTGAAGTATAATGTGGAGAAACAGAAAAAGTAACTTGAAATAATCTTTATTCTTAGGGCAATGTTTTTCCAAAGTAAGGCCTGTGGCCCATTTACTGGTTAATAACGTAAAATCTATTTCTCACTGTGGATGGCTTCAAAGAAAACTGTAATAAGAAGGTTTAACCAATTGAGAGTTCACTATGTCACTGAGTTATACATTTACTAGTAACCATTCAATGGCCAGATAGTATTACAACTTGCATTTGGATATGGTCTTTCCTCATGCTTGTTGTCCTGGGATGACACACTGTTCCATTCTGAGGCATCATATTTCCATTCAAAGAATGAAAACACTGTGGCAGGCATGAAAATGCCCAAAGGTCCATGCCCTACGGCTCAGAACCTGTGAATATGTTGCCTAACAGCAAAAGAGCCTTTTCAGGTGTGATTAAGTTAAGGATTCTGGGTTATCTGGGTGGGTCCAATATAATCACATAACCTTATAAGTAAAAGAGTGAGTCAGGAGATTCAGAGACGGATATATGATGATGGAAATGCAGTGGGAACGATACAGGTTGAGAATGATACTAGTGACAATGGCTAGCTTTAAAGGTGGAAGTGGTCCAAGAGTCAAGGGATATGGGTGTCCTCTAAATGTGGGGGGAAAAACTGATTCTTCCCTTGAACCTCCGATAACTTTAGCCAATGACTCTCATTTCAGACTTCTGACCTCCAGAACTATAAGATAATATTTTTATGTTGTTTAAAGCCATCAAGTTTGTAGTCATTGTTATAGCAGCAATGGAAAACTAATATATGGGGAAAAGGGGGGAAAGAGAAGTGATAGCTGAGTTTATCACTTTATACTAAGAAAGAAAATGCCTTCCAAGGAGCTCTAATGAGCTGGTATTTGCTTATATCTTTTTACCCAGAATTGGGTAACATGACTACCCTAAATCAATCACTAGCCAAAAAGAATTCAATTGTCCTAGCAGTATTAGATTAGACAATCATAGTCTATGCCTTGGACCTGAGGCAAGGATTTTTTTTTTTCCTTTGTAAAATCCATTATCTCCGTCATTAGCAGGAAAAAAACAAATTCTGTGGGAAGGGAGGAAGGGGGTTTAAGAGGAATAAACTTTGGATATGTAGCTGATGTTGAGATGTTGGGTAAACAGCAGGCATTGGGACACTGGAGGTATAGCAGATGTTGAAACAGAGTATAGAGCAGATGTTGGGTATAAGAAGGTATGGGGAAGTTGGGTGTGGAGCAAATGGTGTCTGCCACAATACCCCCATTTCCCATCTACCAGTAAGAGTGATTGTTTCCTTTCAAAAATACATTTCAAAATTTGTAATAACCTTCTTGTCCACAACCATCATTCCGTTGCAATCTAACATCATCTCTTTTTTGAATTACTAAAATAATCATCTAATTCTCCTAAGATCTGTTTTGCTTTATACTCATCACTATCTTTTTCACCATTATACAGCCAAAATAATTTTATTAAAAGTATACTATATTAACCCCTTGGGGTTCTTTTTAAATAAGTTTTTATTGATTTTAGAGAGAGGAAGGGAGAGGAAGAGAGAGAGATAGAAACATCAATAGTGAGAGAGAATCATTGATTGAATGCCTTCTACACATCCCCTACTGGGGATGAAGCCCACAACCCAGGCATGTGCCTGACTGCTAATGGAACCAGTGACATTTCAATTCATGGGACGATGCTCAATGAACTGAGCCACTCCAGCTAGGCAACCCCTTGTTTTTCGATTAATAACTCCTTATTGAAATTAGAGTTAAGATAAAAGTCCTCAACTGCCTCCTCTCTTTTCAAGCACTGCTTAAAGGGTAACAAGATTCAAGAACATCCCTCTCTTCATCTTTGGTCATTTTTTTGAAGTGATTTTTTTTTCATATAATTATATTTTAGTTTGTAATTATGAACTCATTTGTGTGATTACTTAATTAATGCCTCTATTCTAAGTTATGAGCTCCACTATAGCTGAAACCAAATTCACCCACCATTATATTATATTTTAACTACAACTGTTGAGTGAATGAAGAATGAGTCAGTAAAGCAAGAAAAAATAACATTTCTCATTTTCAAGAACTTTCTAATCCAGTGGGAAAGAAAGAATGAAATGACTAATAAAAATGACAAAACTACACTCTTAAGAAGGAAAGGAGATGTGAATTTTCACCATTAGAGATCAGATGTGCTTTGAATATACATTTGAAAGATGCAGGTAAGAGGATGTTGGAGGATTAAACATTTGAGGCATAGTGAAAAGTATGAATCGATGTAGGTTGATATGGCAGATTGAGTCATATTTACACACCTCGATTCATAAACTGCGATGGTATCGAGACTAGAAGGGTGGAAGGGAAACGAGTTCTGGAAGTTTGGTGAAGGCCAGGCTGTGAAAAGTTTTGAACACTGTAAAGCTGTGGAAATAAATTATAATTTTGGTTATGTTTATATTTTGTTTCTGAATATATGAGTTATAAGATTTAATGGTATTATAGGAAGTTAAAATTTCAGGTACAATCATACCAATAAATGCTGATTTATTCAACATATGTTCAACAAATATGTTTTGAGTGTTAATTAATTCTAAAATTCAAAATAAGCCCTGGAGATAATACAATGAGAGAAAGATAAAGGCACGATTCTTGCTCTCATAAAAAAGTTTTTTTCTCTAATTTTAGTTATTTGTTAATTTTTTTTAAAAAAATATATTTTTATTGATTTCAGAGAGGGAGGAAGAGAGAGATAAAAACATCAATGATGAGAGAGAATCTTCGATCAGCTGCCTTCTGCATGCCCCCCCCCCACACACACACACACACATACTGGCGATGGAGCCCGAAACCCGGGCATGTGCCCTGACCCTGAATTGAATGAACTGTGACTCCCTGGTTCATAGGTCGACACTCAACCACTGAGCCATGCCCTCCAGGCTATTTGTTACATTTTTAAAGTCATTTGTTATTTACCTGTTTAAAATGATGACTTTTAAAGTTGTCTTCAAGATAACATCACGTGTCCATTGAGAGCAGAGAAAATCATTCTTCCTATATTTCTCTGTTAATCACAATCACTACAGCAGAATTAAGCTGATTGAGCAATACCTCAAGTGGATGTATTAATGTGATAATAAAGATATTTCTGGATGGTAAAATTTAATGGAATAGCATGATGCCATCTTGAATCATTACACAGACATTATAACAGGCGGGAAAAGTGAAAAGGGGCAATTAAAACACATGTATTTAGACTAACTAATGAGAAGCAGTTATTATGGATTATTCAGGCTGACAAAATCACTTGGAGGTCTGAATGATCCTGATTCCTCATTCTGATGGTATTAAATAAATGCAACTGCCAAATGCTCCGTCGCATTCTGTAATGTCTCACTACAGCATGGATATCTTGCTTATGCTGGAATTTATCAGTATAATCAAAACATTTAATGCTGGTTAACATGACAGTACCCTGACTTAATTATAGGGGCTGTCAGGTAAAATTGACAGATGGATCTCAATGAGAACAAAGGATATTCTAGCCTGCCTCCCACCACAGAATACACTAAGGAATGACATTTCTGTCCTTCTATCCTTACATAAGGTTTTTTAAGTTGGTATAATCAGAATTATAACTGCATACAGTATAATAATAGTGATCATGACTTAAGTTTTGTAAAATATAAACAGCATACGACATGCTTTAAAAATATGACAATTTTCAAATAAAGGAAAAACACATTAATTTACAAACTCTCTCAAAAATATGTATGTTTGCCTTGTTGACGTGAAGAGCTGGAAGGTAGGAATCAAATTGAAAACAATAGTTTTAGTTCCCAACATCCAAAATTCCATCTGAACTTTAAGTTTGTCTTCTTGGCAATTTAGAAGTGCTTGGTTACTTCCATGAAAGGAACGTAAGGATGGGGAGAGTTAAGGATCACTGCTGTTTAATTCCTAATACAATTATTAGGCTGCTATCCAATATGATAGCCTCTAGTCACATGTGGCTATTTAAATTTAAAGCTAATTAAAAGTAAAAAAAAAAAAAGTTTTTAATTTAGTTTCTGTCACATCAGCGACATTTCAAGTGCTCAATAATCATGTGTGTAGTGACCATTCTGTTAGACAGCTCGAGTATAGGGCATTCTTAGCATGTTAGAAGGTCTCATTGGACAGCAGTGCTTCAGTGCATTTGCATTTTTGTTTATCATTTCTAGGCAATGAACAGAATGCTTGGAGGAGAATGAGGAATTTCTCATGGTGAGAAACTGTGTTTCTCAAGGGAAAACTGGTATAAATGATAACCAAGTGTTTCCAAGAGAGTGAAGGCAAATGGAGCCATTTGTACCTGTGATTGCCAGAATCGGAAGGGAATTTGTAATCTGGAGACTACTTACATGCTTAATTTCCGAAATTGCTCCATCGTGACTTTGTCGTGATTTCACCAAGACCTGTCATGATGCACCTTGTGCAATTCATGATAAGCTGGTACGATCAGGATTGGCTACTTCTAAAAATGGGCCTCCATCTAGTTCATGAGTGGAAAACTTTGGTAGAGTGCAATAATTTTTATCATCCAGCGGAAGTGTTTACTTCCAAACCATTTTTTAAAAATGTTACATGTTAGCCCAAATTTATCCTGGTATTAGTTACAGTGGGACACAGTATCAGATCAGTGTTGATCCAGTTAATATTAATCATTGTTTTGGTTATTTGTGTAACCCCTGTGAGAAATAATTTAAATCATTCTATAATGTGTTATTATACATAGGATATATACTAATGTTAACTGCAAGTGGACATACTGGTGTCCACTCCAAGGAGAAGCCATAAAATTCAAATTCCTGGCCCTGAAACCAGGTGCTAAGCAAGTGTTTAAGTCCTCCACCAGGGAATGCAGGTTATTTATGCTAATGGTTTGCTGCCAAAGCTGTTTTCCTTTGTTGTCTTGTAGTCACCTAATCTTTATTATTATTTGAAATATTGTTTACATTTTCTGATTTGGTTCTAATACTCTATAATAGCCCTTGAGACAATATTATTTCTACCAAACATATAATGTAATTAGCAGAAAAAAATAATCAAGGTATATGAATGTGGTCTGAATAGTAAGTTTTATGGTTTCCTATTATTTACTAGAGGCCCAGTGCACAAAATTCTTGCATGGGTAGGGTTCTTAGGCCTGGCCTGTGATCAGGGCTGATCTGTGGGGAATGGGCAGGGCAATTGGGGAACCATCACTGGCACCCACCTTGGCTGGCCTGGCACCACCCGCTCACCAGCCCCACCCCATCCTGCCGCCACTGGTCTCCTCCCTCTGCGGGGTGACTGGTGGGGCAATTGGGGGGCCCCCACTGGCACCTGCCTTGGCTGGTCTGAGGCCTGCAGGCTGGGGGAAGCTCCTGCATTGAGCATCTGCCCCATCCTGGTAAGTGCACAACATAGCGACTCATTGTTCTGCTGGTCATTCTGCCCTTTGGTCGATTTGCATATTAGGCTTTTATATTATATTAGGGGCCCAGTGCATGAATTCATGCACTTTGAAAGGAACTGTGGGCCGAGAGGCTGCAGTAGGCACAGGGATGGGTCTCAGCCCATCCTCTGCAGCACTGCCCAGCCCTTTCTGCCACAGGCCCTGGTCCCCTGTCTGCCAGCAGCCCCGTTCCCACCGCCACTGCTCTCACACCCTGATCGCACCATCCCCACTCTCACCCCCTGACGTCACAGAGCAATTGGGGCCAGCACCATCAGCAGGTGCGAGCAGCAACTGCTGGCCCTGATCTTCCCTGAGGGCTTCTCCACCTTCCCCAGCTCCTGAAGGACGATCGAGGCCAGCAGCCGCTGCTTGCACCTGCTGATGGCTGGCTCTGAGAGATCTGGACCAGCACTGGGCACCGGCAGTGGGTGAGAGCGGTGGCTCTAGCGCCAGATACTGGTGCAAGCAGGGCCGGTGCTGGCAGTGGTGCAAGTGGGGTCATTGCCGGCAGCAGTTGCGAGAGGTGGCTGCTGATCCTGATCTCCCCTCAGAAGCAGGGGGAGGTGGAGAAGCCCTGGGGGTCAACTGGGGCCAGAAGCCATTGCTCATACCCTCTTTCAGCGCTGAGTGATCGGGGCCAGCACCTGGCTCTGGCAGCGGGTGCAAGCGCCCGGCAGGACCGCCGCGCGCAGGAGCAAAGAATTTTCAGTAACCACTAGAGGGTCACCCGAATGACAGTGACCGGCACCCCTCTTTTGTCTGGTGCTCCTGCTCACCTGCTCCACCATCCAGCCACAGCCGATGCCCACCATGCACCGTGCACACCCCCTGGTGGTCAGCGTGTGTCGCAGTGACTGGTTGTTCAATTGTCCAGTTGTTCTGCCATTCGGTCTATTTGTATCGATAGATAGATAGATAGATAGATAGATAGATAGATAGATAGATAGATAGATGATAGATATATGATAGATAGGATCATCAATCTTTTTCTCCTATTTTGCCAGCGTATCAATATACCCATGTTCATAAAGAACAGTGGTTGTGTTTAGGCTTGGAAGCCAGGATGTCAGGATTGAACTCTGGATCCACTACTTACTAGTTGTGTTCTCGCATAACTCTGTGACCCAGTTGTACATATGTACACATCTATAAAATGTGGATGATAATAACAGTGCCCACTTTGTGGATGTAATATGATTATTAAGTAAGTTAATTATAAGCAAAGTAGAGGCCCATTGCACAAAATTCATGCACGGGGTGGGTGGTCCCTCAGCCCAGCCTGCACCCTCTCCAATTCGGGACCCCTTGGGGGATGTCCAACTGCCTCTCGCAATCTGGGACTGCTGGCTCCTAACTTATCACCTGCCTGCCTGCCTTATTGCCCCTAACCACCTCTGCCTGACTGCCTGACCACCCCTAACTGCTCTTCTACCAGCCTGATCGCCCCTAACTGCCCCCTGTTGGCCTGATCGCCCCTAATTGCCTCTGCCTTGCCCTGCACCCAGGACCCAGGAGTCCCTCCTCCAGCCTGTCACAGGTACCCAGGACCCAGGCCAGCTTCGCCTGGGCCAGCAGCAGCTGCAGGGGACCATGGGCAGGTGGCTTCACTCGGGCCACAGCTGCAGGTGCCTGGGACCATGGGCCGGGCAGCTTGTCCCTCTCCTGGACTGCAGCCACAGGCACTGGTGCCCAGGACCGTGGGGGCAGGCAGCTTGTCCCTCTCCCAGGCCCCAGCCTGGCTGGTGCCCATTCCTCTCTCGCGAGCTCATTTGTGCACGACTGGTCCCTATTCCTCTCTCCACAGTGTTGAGTGTCTGAGCCGTTATGGTGTGATGGCGTGAGGGCATGAGGACCATTTGCATATTAGCTCTTTATTATATAGGATTACTTAGAGAGGTTAAGGCACAGTCTAAGTGTCCACTGGGCATGAAAAGTTATTGCCTCTTCTCATATTATGATGTGGTGCAGATGAGAGTCTCATCAGTGTTCTTCTAGCATCACTCCCTCAATCACTCAGGGGTTTTGTTTTGTTTTTAGTGCCTTAGATTTTATTATAAATTCTTACTGTTTACCACTGGAAATACAGAGATGAATAAGAGACAGGTCTTCATATCCGAAAATACATGTTCTTGCATATATATTGTTATCTTTTAATACATATTTGCCACAAGCAAAATTTTAGGATGCAGAAATAATTTAGCTTTACTGGAGAGACTATTAAAGAGAAAATGAATCATAATAAAATTTTACATTTGATAGTTTATGCAATTTTCTTGTGTTTTAACATAAATTAACTAAATCAATTCTTATAATAATCTCAATTATAACAGTATCTCAGGCAAGTGGTTTGTGTAGATTTGTGAAATAGCTTTTGTCCACAATATGCTGCCTTCCTGTGAAGAAAAGTATGATTTCAAACATAGACTTGATACAAAAGCAGAAAACTACTATATATACTATTGGAAGTCAGGACAGTGATGTCTTTGTTGGGGAGGAGATAAAGATTAGTGACTGGAAAAGAACATGATGGAGTCTTGAGACTGGATAAACTTCTATTTCTTAGTATGGGTCATGGTTTGCTGTTTGTGAAAATTCATCAAACTATACAGTTTTGATATTTGCACTTTTCTATATTTATCTACACTAATAAAAGAGAAAGATGCAAATTGACCATAACTTCGCAACACCCACCAGCAAATCAGGAGTGAGTATGCAAATTAACCCAACAAAGATGGAAGGTTCATTTGCATATGCAGGTGCCGAGTGGCCATCGCCATAGCGACGACTCAGGTGTTCTGCACTGCCCCAGCCACTCCAGGCCTCTGGGCAGCGTGGGAAGGTAGAAAGGTGGCTCCGGGCCGGAGTGAAGGCCATGCCAGCAGCCAGGGGAAGGAAGGCCCATTCTTGCACAAATCTTCATGAATTGGTGCCGGGGTCCAACCCCAGCGGGTCCAGGGGTCCCCAAAGGTGTGGACGGAGTCGGCGAAGAAGGAATGACCTGGAGACGGAGTTCAGTTGATCAGCAGCCTAGCCAGGATCTCTAGTCAGGATCTCCAGCCAAGTTCTGGTCTGGATCTCCAGAGAGGTTCTGCTCTGGATCTCCAGCCAGGTTCTGTGTCCATGTTGTCTTGCTAGGTTCTCCAGCCAGGTTCTCCAGGATCTCCAGCCAGGTTCTGTAGCCATGTTCCCTCGCTAGGTTCTCCAGCCAGGTTCTGTCCAGGTTCTCCAGCCAGGTTCAGTCACCAGGTTCTAGTCAGGTTCTCTTGCCAATTTCTGTAGTCAGGTTCAGTCCAGGATCTTTTGCTATGTTCTCTCGCTAGGTTCTGTCTCTAGGTTCTGAGGCCAGTTTCTGTCCAGGATCTTTTGCCATGTTCTCTCCAGCGAAGTTCTTCTGTCTCTAGAGAACGTTCTGTGTAGGTTCTGTGCCTAGGTTCTGTCTCTCTTCGTTCTGTCTTCTTACATCTGTATTTATACCAGTTGATTCCAATCCTATCAATCTCTATTTCAAAGGTTAGGGCGTTTCTTATCTCCATTCCAGGGAGTAAAGATTATGTAGCTTAAGCATGATTGTTCGTAGTTAAAGTGATTAATTACCCACCTGGCACTTAGTTAAGAGGTTTTATTGCTCTCTTGTACCCATTTTACGAGTAATCGGGCCTCTAGTGTTTAAAGAAAAATTCAAATACATATACAAACACTGATATATTGCTATATATATATATATATATATATATATATATATGCATATGAATGAGTTCAAATGTGTTCAAATCAATATCAAACCTCACATAAAAACCCCAGTCATTTCCCTAATGACACTATGACTATATTTTTTAAAGATAGGAAACTTATTAAACAGCCCCCAAATTTTCAAACTTATGTATATTGAAGCACACTGTTATTAAGCATGGTATACCCAAGCAGATTTTTCTACTGTACTACCATTTTTCTTTTTCTAGACTGTAGGTGGTAAAAATGAACAAAGACACAAATAATTCTGTCAGTTTAATAAACACTCCAATAGATTTGCTTCCATTGTGAAAAGAAATAAACAAGGAATGGCATGTCTTGCTTCTCCCTCTCAAAAAAAAAAATATAGACTTAGATTTATGCATTACTCTTCCATGATGGAAAGACAAGTAGATTCTATGCAATGCTCACTTCAGAACCACTTCATTTCTAAAATGCCACCGAAGCATAAGTTAACCAAATTACATACCTTCCAGGCAATGATGGGAAAAGCAATATTTGATACAAGGGCATATGCTTGCAGAAAGCCCTTCCTTATAATGCATGCTGATACATGAACTGCTTAACTGCTGGCCTTTTTTATATGTCCAAAGGGGAAACATATTTAAGTAGGTTAGTTATTCCCTGGCTTGTGAAGTGCTATCATTTTTACTGTTTGCTAATAGTCTGCACAGTGGAACTCATTCAAAGCCAGATAGGAAATATAATGATATTAAATATAGTGTTTACAATACACATGCTCAGAATTCACAGTAATACTGTGTCAGAGGTGGTAGGCTCCTGCAGGCATTCCATTTCACTTGATTCATGATGATTGGGGCTTTGAAAGCGAAGTCCTCAAAAATTAATTATATTTGTGAAACTGCCCTCTGGAAAACTGTCCATGCTGATATCGATAAATGCACTAATGCAGCAACAGCATTTAAAGGCTTGGCAAAAATACAGCAATTAACAAATGAAACATTAGAAATAGCTTCTAATACAATAACAAGTTATACAGAAAAGAGATGGGGCTTTTCGTTTTTCAAATCCCACAAAAATATGGCCTGATAATGAAAGGGAAAAAAAAATCAGAATTATTTTATAAACTAAAAGTCAACTATTGAGCATATTTCTAAAACTAGTATATTTTTAAAAATCTGTAATGGATACATATATTAATGTTCAATATGCATATTAAGATCAATGATTTCTTTTATATGCTAAAGAAGTTTATTTGATCAATATTTGCTCATGTGAAAACAAAGATTTTCTCAACATACAAAGGCAATATCTTCATAATTATTTTTTCTGGATAAATAGGATTCCATGATAACATGATAATGGAAGAAAATATAATCAGTGTACTTGGCCAATTATGCAGGTCATCTAGCTCAGTATTTGTCCTCTAACAGGCATCGAGATATAAATTTTAGAATGTTCTGTTGTCTTCCTGAATATTACTCTAAAAATTAGGCAACACATTCTTAAACTATCCATTTTTTTAGACTACTATCTATCACTTTCATTTAACATGTTTCCTAAATCTCATTAATACATGATAAATTCAGATTATGAAAATTCCAACTGGAAAACTAAACTTTATAAAATTATTCAGTATTAAGTAGTATTTTATTTTCCCTCGTTTTTCTTCTCTCTTGGTTCAAAGATGTAGGGCACGGCTATAGGATTAAGCCTCGGACTGACCTGTTGGCAAAGCCACAAACAAGTCCCAGTTTAGAGGGCACAGTCCTCTTAGCATAATTAGGCTTGACCTTATGAAGCTCCCTAGATCTTATCTGGGAAGCTAATGGGCTGAGGGAGATGCAGCAAGTGCTGCCCAAACAAGTGAAACTCACAAGAACATTATAACTCTGGTGACCACTACCTTGTTTACCTCTCACTATAAAATAAAGGCTCAGCTTGCCTCTGGATCTCTCTCTGTGGCCTCAGCCAAGCACAGGAAGATCCACCTAGACCCAGTTAATTCTATTTGTCTGTCATTTCTTCATCCTTCACCACCCTCACCCAGGCTTGTGAACTCTTGGCTGACCTGGCTTGGCACAAAAGGAGCTTCTTTTTAAATGAACTATGTTATAATATATTCTTATCTTTCATAATTTCAGAATTATGCCTTCAACTTCACAGTTTTTTAAAATCATTTCAGTCTTTAGTCTACATCATTTAAGTCTAAAGAGGCAGAACCCTGTCCTTTTGATTTTTTTTTTTGTGTGTGTGCTGTGATCTAGACCTAAAAGACTTTCATTTTATCTTTCTTGAGGTGCTAAGGCACCATTATAAACTCAGTATAAACTTAATATTTTGCACAAATTTTTTCCCACAGCTTGCCAATGATGTCAATGTTGCCTTTCTTTCCTCCTTCCCTCCTTTCTTTTTTTTTCATTCTTTCAACATTACCGATACAAATTCTGAAGACTGTAAGTTTTCTTCAGTCCTATTTTAACTGAATTGCATATATTGCTATATGTATTTCTTTATTTCTTTTTTTTTAAGTTCCTTAGTGTTGAAAGTTTTACATGACTCTCTTCTCCCCCATTGACCTCTCTGCTCCTGCTCCTGCCTCCCAGCCTCCTTCCTCCCTCCCTTCTTTCCTTCCTTCCTTTCCTTTATTAATACAGTGGCACACTAATTTGTTTAAGAAATTAATTATTTAAACCTTAAAAATACCTGGCAAAATATTTCATCAAAGGGATGGAAATAATAAGCCACAAAGTAAAACTCAAGCAAGCAATCAATAAATACAATCCGGAGTAAAATTATTCTCCTTCATTTTGAAACTTAGTTGAATCAAAGTGAATATCCTTAAGTGGTTGAATCTTGAAACACAATCTTTTGTGTTTCAAAAGTAAAGGATGTGTATCTTTAAAACAAAACAAAACAAAACAAAAGAACAGCACCTAGTAATCCCCAGTGTTATCTAGCCCAGTGATGGCGAACCTTTTGAGCTCGGCGTGTCAGCATTTTGAAAAACCCTATCTTAACTCTGGTGCCATGTCACATATAGAAATTTTTTGATATTTGCAACCATAGTAAAACAAAGATTTATATTTTTGATATTTAATTTATATATTTAAATGCAATTTAACAAGGAAAATTCAACCAAAAAAATGAGTTCGCGTGTCACCTCTGACACGCGTGTCATAGGTTCGCCATCACTGGTCTAGCCCATTACTTGCATCCATAAGCAGCTATCTCAGAGTTCTCCTTGAATCCCTATCAAGAGAATGGGGAATAATATTTCCTGTCTGATAGTTGCTGAACAAAGCCGCTTCACCCTGAGGCTGACTTCAGCATGTCAAATAAGTGACTGTTCTCCCACAAATAAATGACAATAAACCCCTGGGTTGCCTTTTGAATCCACACTCAATGGCCCTCTTCCAGGGCTCTGACTGTGAAGCTGTTCTTTCTTTCTTAACACAGACTCAACAAATTCAGTATTCTTTCTAATAGAGTTTATTCAGAAGTTATGTTCTTAACATTCTCATCCATGACACATGTTTGAAAAACATATACTGAAATGCACACATAGATTAAAAATTAGAACTTGTTCTTAACAATAAAGATTGACAAACATTATTGACCTTTGTAGTTATATTACTATATGTTGATCAGAACAATCATACTTGGGGAAATAAGAAGGTACATTATAATTAGTGTGGGTACAGTTTTAATAAATCAGGGGAAATGGTTTTGGGAAAATTCTTTTCTTCATTAAAAACACCGTTAGACTGGCTGGTGTGGCTCAGTGATTGAGCATTGACCTATGAACTAGGAGGTCACGGTTCAATTCCCAGTCAGGGCCTATGCCTGGGTTGTGGGCTTGATCCCTAGTGTGGGGTGTGCAGGAGATCAATGATTCTTTCTGATCATTAATGTTTCTATCTCTCTCTCCCTCTCCCTTCCTCTCTGAAATCAATAAAAGTAAATTAAAAAAATAAAAACACCATTAATAAGATCTAATGGAATAAGGGAATGTGTTATTCATTGTTTACTTTAGCATTGATCAATTGTCTGCATGTTCAACTGCTCTTACTGAGGTGGTGAGTTGTAGTTCATTCAGGCAAAGGCTTTGGATTCAGGAAGACCTATTTGTGGATCCCAGTTTTACCAATTTGATGAGTTACTTCTAGTCTAAATTTTAGTATCTTCATTTGCAGGTAGGAACAACAATTCAAATTATTTCTGTGGAAACTAAATAAAATCACTGATATGGGCCTAGCATATTTTCTGTATATACTATGATTTTGATAAATATTTTTTTCTCTATATTTTCTGTATATACTATGATTTTGATAAATATTTTTTTTCTCTCTTGTATTTTTAGAGGATACAAAGATGTAATGCATATGCAGTTCAGGTATGAGAATTAATAATGCAGACTATGAATTTGTAGAACAATGGACTTTAATCCCGATAATGATTTATTTCGACTCTACCACTTTTCACTCTTTGAAGTCTTCAACTCTATTCTTCTTAGTCTTTAAAGAAAATGATAAAATATGCTTTTCCTTTGCTTCCCAGGATTTATGTACAAGTTGTTTATTAATTTACATGCAAATTTCTCTTCTTTTGGGGTTCAAATTTTTTCTTTTCAAAAATATAGAGAGACCATAAATGTGAAATAATTAAAATATCTATGTAATATTACTTTTTAAAACAAATTTATAGTTATCTTTGTCTCTAACAAATACTTATTATATTAATTTATGTTTAATTATTCTTAATATTTTGACTATAGGGAATGAATCTACACCTCTAGTGTGTCATTAAAAAGGAAGAAAAAAAGCTATGGATAAATTAGAATTAACTAAATTCTGAGCCCAGTAACAAAGATGGTTTGAGAACAGATCCTGGTATTACAGATTCAATCTTCCTTTTTCTCTTTTTTCCTCTCTCTTCCCAGCAACCAAAGCTTCTGTGCTTCCTCTTTTTACTTTCTCACCAAAACAGAACTTTTGATTGTTCTCTCATTCATAAGTTAATTCTAGTGGCTTGAGAAGTAAACATTTGATTCCTTTTGTATGTGTTACTTATTGGTCTTGAAATTTAAAATCCAGATTTAACAAAATAATTAAAACCATTTATTTATCATCCTCTAGAACATTGGTTCTCAACCTGTGGATTGCAACCCTTTAGGGATCTAACGACCCTTTCACAGGGGTCTCCTAAGACCATCAGAAAACACATATATAATTACATATTGTTTTTGTGCTTAATCACTATGCTTTAATTATGTTCAATTTGTAACAATGAAAATACGTCCTGTATATCAGATATTTACATTACAATTCATAACAGTAGCAAAATTACAGTTATGAAGTAGCAACGAAAATAATTTTATGGTTGGGGGTCACCACAACATGAGGAACTGTATTAAAGGATCACGGCATTAGGAAGGTTGAGAACCACTGCTCTAGAATCAAACAATAAGCTTAAATATCCTAATTAACATCAGAAACCCTGATTTTAAATTACTGTTAGTCACTGTTCTAGAACTTTATCATATTATTGTTTTAACTCTACAAATGAAATATTATTTTTGTATTATAAGGATGATGACTTAATTTAGTTAAATACTTACAATTCTACCTTCAAATTCTTCCTTCTTGCATCTCATATTTTCCATCTGGAGTACTTTCCTTCTTTAAGTCTTCTAGTCTCATATTTTAGTAGTAAAATCTGTTTGCCATTGTGTGAAGAAGTCTCTTCCCTCATACTTGTTCTGATTTCATAAGTCTAGAATGTAGTTCCTCTCAGCACCTTTAAAATAACATTATACTGTCTATATCATTATGGACACTAGAAATGGCGATTTTTTTTCAGAGAAAAAGGCAAATTTTAATCAAATATTTTAGGCAAAAAGATCAACAATAACAGTTATAATCTGCATAGCAATAGTCAAAATAAGAAATGTCAAAACAGTCAATCTTTTAAAGATTGTGAATTCATATTTAACAAACTATCAAGGCGGGGCATGGTGGGTCAGGGGATCCTGAATGACTTGGATTGAGGATGTTTTTTCTCCAGAAAAAAAATTTTAATTTGATTCTGAGTCATGTCCACTCTGGAAACACATTAATTATCGTTCAGACATGAGAGCCTAGATTTAGGGGGGATATTAATTTAAAACACAGAAACATGAAACAACAGACCAATGGGTACAAATTTGAAGGAGAATAGTTTGTGCCACAGAGAGAAGCAGAAACAAAGAGTTGTCTTTATTGTTTCTTTCATGGACAGATTTTTATGTAACCCTTAAGCAGAATATTAGGATGAACAAACCCTAAGGGAAATGGGAGACTAGGGCTGGAACTGGTACAAAAAAAACAGACTCTGAACTACAGATTCATGAATAAGGCCAAGATACTGGTCTCAACAGTATTTTTTTTATTATTAGTATTATTAGTTAAGGTATTACAAATGTGTCCTCATCCCCCCTATTAACCCCAACCTCCCCCCACCCCCGCCCCGCACACTCATGCTCACACCTTCCATAAAAATTATATCAAAGTTGATTATTGATCTACATCTAAAACACAAAATTATACCACTCTTAGAAAAAAACAAAACATAAAATGAAATCTTCATGATCTAGGGTTGTACTTCAAAAATAAGTCCATAAGGAAAAAAATAATAATAAAGCACATCCGTAAAATAAATAAATAATACTTCATCAAAATTAAAAACTTTCACTCTGTCAGAAACACTATTATCAAAAATAAAAAGATAGGCCATAGAAAGAGCAAAGATATTTTCAAACCATATATCTAATAAAGTATTTGTATCCAGAATATATAAGGAAATCTCAAAATGCAGTAGTAAAAATAAGATTTAAAAAGAGCAAGACATGCACAAATATTTCACCAAAAAAGACTTATAATAAGTCAAATAAACATATGAAAACAATGTTCAAAATCAAAATCATTATAATAATATAAATTAAAACAATTAAATATTGCTACAGACCTATTAGTTTAAATAAAAAATTTTAAAACTTCTAATATTACCAAGTGCTGGTGAATATATAAAACAACAGGAATTTTCATTATTGCTTGAAGGATGCAAAATGGTACAGCCATTCTGGAAGACAGTTTGGTAGTTTTCCGTTAAGCTTAACATTCACTTTCCATATGACTCAGCAATCACACATTTTGGTATGAACTCCAGAAAAACAGTTTTTGTTCACACAAAAATCTATACAAGAATGTTTGTAGCAGCTCTCTTCATAATTTCCAACCTGTAAAAATCCCGAATGTCTTTCAGTGTTGGAGTGGATGAGTAAACTACGGTACATCCATACTATAGAAAACTACTAAGCATCTTAAAGAAACATATTTATTATACACACAACATCTTCGATGCATCTCAAACAGCTCATGCTGAGTGAATGGAGACATTATTAAAAAGTTACAAACTGCATTTTTTCTATGAATATTATATTCTCTAAAAATAGAAAACTTTATTCATGGAAAACAGATCAGTGGTTACCGGGGTGGAGGAGTGGGAAATGGTGGGACTATGAAGGGATAAAATGAGAGAGATTAGGTGTGTGTGTGAGGGGGAGGGGAGGGGTAATGTAACTGTTTTTGTCCTTTTCCCTGTGGCTGGTTACATTAATATATGCATAGGGGGAAAAATCAGAGAACTGTATACCTCAAAGAAAGCTCAGTTTTATTTTACTGTATATTAATAAAAAATAAAAATGAAAATAGTCATGAACTACATACCAAACCTTTTTTGTAGTGGCAAAATGTTTGGATGAAAAGCTCCACAAAAGTGCAAAGTGTAAGTTGTTTATGACAACTGTAAGAAAAGTAGAATCATTGTAGATGGAAACAGGTCTAAGAAATAAGGCTTTAAGAAATACTTTCCTATTTTTATTTTATAAATTAAAGGTTCGAAGTGAAATTTTGATTAGAAATAGATAAACTAAGGCCAATTTAGAAAAAAAAGACTAATATACATATTTTAAAATAGTTACTAATGACAAGGTAATAGTCAAAAACTCTAGATCTTTTTCAGACAGAGTAAGCTTAAATTCTCATTCATCCCGCATTTCAATACTTGAGACTGATCAAAATACAATATAATTTAAACATGATTCTCAGTTAACCTAATCTACCACCTGCAACCCCTATTTGATAGCTCTGAGTTGACTTCAGAGAGAGCAAATCCAGACTCTCTTGTTGTTTTTTTCTTCTCCCTCTCCCTTTCCAATGGTTCATTGGAAATCTATCTTTGATTCATACTCTTACAGTTTTAGGTTCAATAAAGTGTGTTTCCTCACTTTATCATGGTAACCTGTGGCAGGATTGATTAAAATTTCTGAAATCTCAGTTGTATTCTACAATTATTTACATTTCAGTTAATTTCACTGAAGACATTTTGACCCCTCTGCCCATGTCTGCAACCTGAATTCTCCTCATTTCCTTTGCCATTCCAAATATACAGTTCCCTGAGTTCACTATGCATGTTCATGTCTTCATGCTTTGTACATGCTGTTTCCTCTATCTAGAATACTTTTGCCTCATTATTCACCATAATAATTTCTACCCTTCTTCCAAAGGCTATATAGGAATTACTTCCTTTGGTAAATCTGTCCTAATTATTCTTTGCTCTTCACAGGATAGATTGACTACCTCCTTAATCACTCCATTCACCATCATCTTCAAAGTTCATTGATTGTGACTCTCTTTTATTACTTGGTTCAGCATATTTCAATTTTGCCTACTTACCAAATTAAACAGCACAATGAGGAAATTTTATCTTGTTGATTTATATATATATATATATATATATATATATATATATATATATATACACACACACACACACACACACACACACACACACATTAACAAAAGGATAATATGCTAATTAGAATGGACATCTTCCAGAAGTCCTTCCAGACAAAGCTGCAGTGGCTGCCTGAGGCTCAGGCAAGCCGCAGATGGCGGCTACCACTGCCCAGGGCTGGCCGGAGGCTCAGGCAAGCCTTGGTGGCTGCCTGGGGGCCGGCAGTGGTAGCAGCAGAGGCAAGATGGGGCATCACCTTCCTCTGATCAGCCTGGTCGCCTCCCACAGAGGGAGGTCAGTAGGACATCCCCTGAGGGCTCCCAGACTGTAGAGGGGGCAGTCCAGGTTGAGGGACACCCCTCCAACAGTGCACAAATTTTTGTGGACTGGACCTCTAGTATATATCTATCTATATCTATATCTATATCTATATCTATATCTATATCTATCTATATCTATATCTATATCTATATCTATATCTATATCTATATCTATATCTATCTATCTATATCATCTGTATCTATATCTATATATCTATCTACATATCTTTTTCTGCTTTTGCTAGCAATACTTAAAGAAATTCAAGTAGCATTTGATGGATAAATGTAAAATTGAAAGCATGAATGAATGGACTCAGTATTTTATAGCTTCAGTTCTTTCATTATCAAATATCTATAAAATATTATCTATAAAACTATTTTTTATTCTGTAGTATGTGAAATATGTATTATTTACAAAAGCTAGCAGAATAGATGAAATCCTTTCTCACCTAAGAGTGTGCAGTTATTTTCATAACCAGTTTAGACAACACTGAATAAATTCACAGCCACTCTACCTATGGCATCTCTGCTGCAATGTTAGCAGAATTTCTAAAACCAAAGTAACATTATTTACAAGTTATGTCATTGAGAATTGAAAATGTTATCACTGCAGCATTACCTTGAAAGAAAAATAATGTTGAGATACTTTTATTTATAATTAAATGGAAATAACTTTGCAGGTTCCTAGAAATAAAATACGACATGTGCAAGTGAAAAAGTTCAATAATTAAGAGAAAGAAAACCTTATACATTTAATGGTTTCTTAAGATTTAAAATTTTTTTATTTGAAATAGTTATTTCAAATAACTATTTGGAAACTATAAAACTATTGCATGTATACTGAATGGAATTATTGCTGAAAAGAAAGTACTATTCCTAAAGTCAGCACAATTAACAATTATTTGTTAATATCCCAACTATATTCAGAGCATCTTGTTAGACAATGGAGATATAAAAATTTTAAAAATCGTAATAGCTGTCTTCAAATTGGGTACAATGAAAAGGGTCATGGATAAGCATACTTATAGCGTTTAATACAAGGAAAGCCAAAACTTATTATGTATCAGGCACTACTAATAGTTTAATAGGATTTTTTCAATTAATGCTCCACAATAAGTTGTAGTGAGTTATAACCTTTCTCATAATAGGAAATGTGTACAGAGAGATTATGTAACTTGCCCACGGACACACAGTAAAATAGAGAAGCTGGAATTGGCAGTACAAATCTAAAATTTAAGTTCTTAAAACCTATGCTAAGTAGGTGACTAATTGTCTTGAAGTTTTATAACTTTGCAGATAATTAGCATTTTAAATGGAGTCTAAGTAAAAAACATTCTATATGAAGGCAATAAAATACTGAGGCCATAGAGATGAAATCACAATTTTAGAAAAAAAAAAGTGATTGGAAGTGGTGAAGAATTTGGCTGTAATTTAGGTTGCATTAAAACTGGAAAAGTAATTTGAAATCTGAGTGTGGGAGGCTTCAAATGGTCAATCATTAGCACACAGTATATTAATTCACTTACTCATTCTTCCATCAATGTTTGGGTGTCCACTGTGTGCAAAGCTCTGTTTCAAGTGCTGGGGTAGTGAACAAGGGAGGAAACCCCTGTCCTTGTGTAGATAACATTCTAAAGAGGGTGAAGGACTATAAACAGATAAATATGTAATACTAGAGACCTGGTGCATGAAATTTGTGCTCAGAGGGGGGGGGGGGGGTCCCCTCAGCCCAGCCTACACCATCTCCAATCCGGGACCCCTTGGGATCAGGCCTAAACTGGCAGCCGGACATCCCTCTCACAACCTTGGACCGCTGGCTCCTAATCACTCATCTGCCTGCCTGACTTGTTGCACCTAACTGCCCCCCCCCACCAGCTTGATCACCCCTCACTGCCCTCCCTGCTGGCCTGGTTGCCCCCAACTCCACCACCACCGCCCCCCCACCCCCCGCCCCCGCTGGCCTGGTTGTCCCTCACTAACTTCCCCTGCTGGCCTGGTTGCCCCCAACTCCACCACCACCACCCCCGCCCCCGCTGGCCTGGTTGTCCCTCACTAACTTCCCCTGCTGGCCTGGTCGCCCCATGCAGCCTGCTGTTCAGTCGTTTGCTCATCCCTTACTAACCCCCCTGCCAGCCTCGTCACCCCACACAGGCTGCTTGTTCAGTTGTTTGGTCGTCCCTTACTAACCCCCCTGCCAGCCTGGTCGTAGGCAGCCATCTTGTGAGGGCATGATGGCTATTACTTCTTTATTATATAGGATATTCTGGTAGTGACAAGTGCTCTGAAGAAAATGAAAGCAGGTATAAACTCTGAGTTTATCTCATGCCTGGACTGTATTTTCCAGCAACAACAAACTATTAAATTTCT
Organism: Myotis nattereri; assembly: GCF_964212035.1. Taxonomy (NCBI): domain Eukaryota; kingdom Metazoa; phylum Chordata; class Mammalia; order Chiroptera; family Vespertilionidae; genus Myotis; species Myotis nattereri. The sequence goes on along the minus strand of NC_138076.1, from coordinate 46,231,039 downwards.
GTGTACCCCCTGAAATTTTTATACTGCTATCCCTTCTGTTTGCCCTAATGCTAATTCTCTTCTCCCTACTGCTTCTAATCATCTGACTCCCTAAGTATCACCTAATTTTTTCCATAGATATAATCTCCTCCAAAGCCTTCTGGGCTCTTCCCACCAGGGAAGAGGAAGTGCCCTGTGCTGTCCCATTACCTCATGCTTAAGCTCTTCTTACACTTCATCATTCCTTATACTTTATTTATTTGTTTCTCCCATAGAATGGACACTTTATTAATGTTTTCATGGTGAAAGAGTAAATAAAGATGGGATGAGAGGCAAAGGAGAGACATGGCATTGGATTCCCTTTAGAGATCAAAGTTGACACAGTGATATGGCATATAAGGGAGCGAGAAATAACTGACTTCAGAGGAGCTAAATTCCTACAACTTGACAGGTATTGAAAAGCAAACAATCTTATCTGTATCTTTGTGAAACAAACAAAACCCCAAACTATGTATTTCCTCATTGCCCACCAAACTCTACACTATAGGAGACACTGAGAAATGAGCTCCAGGAACTTCTTAAGTCTGCTAGCAAATACAAAAAGCTTAGGAGGGTTAGAAACCTAAATTAGCACTCTGGGAATAAACAGTCATATTCTGCTAATTAATATAGGATGCATGGTAAACAAACTCTGAATGAATGTGGAATGTTTAACATAGTCAAATATGGCAAGGCATTTTATTTTGTGTGTAGATAATACAAATGTGTTATAAATATTATAAATAGGAAATAATATATTTATAATGTGTTATAGCATGAATATAATCTTAATTCAACTATTACTAAAAATGAAAGAATCAATTTTTTTGAAATATGGCTTTTATTATTTTTTGATAATATCTTTCTTTGTACTCATTGCATTTACCTTAAAAGTGGTTTCTTGATGAACCTAACTTTTTTTCTTGTATTCTCCTTTTGTTGTTGTGTTTTTATTGTTTTATTTAAAAATACTTAAAATATTTTAATTTATTTAAAAATTCTTCACAACCTCTGCTAATGTGCCAATGAGGTAGAATAAAAGACATAAATTACAAGGAGTGGTTGAGAATGTTGTCAAGGAGAATTTGTCTTAAAATGCATTCTTGGGAGCATCCTTCTATACCATGCTGCCAGCATATTGCTCAGAATTAACTGTAAGATTAGCCAGTTTATATTGGGACTTTGAGAGGGTTAACATTATTGGTAGAACTGATAACTGGGATGGGAATAGATAAGTTGTGGGAGCAATAGCTTTATGCTGACAAAAATCTAAACTTTTTTTCTAGGATTAAAGGCCTTTAAAGAGGACCTAGTGTGAAGAGCGTATACAGATCTTATAACATAGAAATACGCACATGAAACTATATGTTCATGTTGACCAATGTCACCCCAATCAATTTAACAAATAACATTTTTTTAAAAAGAGAATATGGAGAGGAATGGAAATGGGGGGCCAGATATAAGCAACTTCAGAAAGCCACCTGGTGCTCTTGTGAGGCCAGTGTTCTCTGTTCACTTACTGTATTGTCTGTCACAGAAACATTTCACAAAAGGCCTCCAGATATTCAGTCTTATAGCACTGAGCTCATGTAATATGTGGTCCCCTGCTGGGAGTAGAAAACCGTTTTGTTAATTAATCTGCTTCTGTGTTACTTCAAGTGGCATCCTGTGGCCCTGGCTTCTATATCTCACCGGCTCAGTGGCAGGCACAGAATTTCCACCTGTAATGGACCATGCAAATTCATTTGTCTCAACTACGGAGTGAGACATAAGTGAGGATGACTGAGTGGGTAGCACCCCCAGGATCAGACCTATGAGTCCCTGCCTTCTCAGCTTTACTTCCAGGTATTCATCAGGCTGGCATTTCAGTTCTTTCCTTCAGGAAACAGAGTGACGTGGAGGAGAAGGTCACACTATGATGTGTGGGCCTTTTCAGACATTGAAATATAGCATGCTCATTATTTAAATTAAATTTTCTGACTTTAATTAAAAGCTTCTGCGAGTTCTACATTGATTTTATAGAAAGGATGCCTTAGGGAAGTGATGAGTTGCTTTCATCTGAAAGCTTAGGGTTTTGTTTTGATGTGCTGTGTTTATCTGTTAAATTTTTATTGATTGATCTTTATTGTTGAAAGTATTACAGATTTCCCCTTTGTTTTGTTTTTTCCCCCATTGACCCCCCTCCACCCCACACCTGCCCCTCCCAGGTTTTCACCACACTATTGTCTATGTCCATGGGATATGCATACGTGCATAGAAATTCCCCAGTTATTCTCTACCCGCCTCCTGCACCTTGTCTTACCTCTGAAATTTGTCAGTCTGTTCCATGCTTCTATGTCTCTGGATCTATTTTGTTCATCAGTTTATTTTATTCATTAGATTCCACATATGAGTGAGATCATGTGATACTTGTTTTTCTCTGACTGACTTATTTTGCTTAGCATAATAATCTCCCTGGAAAATATTAGCTGTTTAAATTTCTGAAAGATACTTTATTTACAGTCTTAATTTTTTCTATATTAATTTTTTGGCTTTTTCTCAGGCAAATTTGCTATTTTATAATCAAATTCTGTCTTTCATCTTCTCATTTTATTTGCTCTCTTTTTATTCTTAGTTCTTTTCCTCTGAATTCTGGTAGAATATCTCAAACTCGTCCTCCACAACACTGATTGGATTTACCCTAGGACCCACTCTTTCCTACTGACACATATATAGATTTTAATGTTACTATCTTTCCTTTTTTGAGTGTCTTCATAAATATTTTTTAATATCCCACTCTTCATTACCATGTGCTATTTGTTAATTTGGAAGGGAGGTCCTTCTTTATTAATCAATTTTTATAATTATTTCAGAGAAATCTGCTGTCATGCATTCTATCAAAAATGCAAACATCCTATATAATAAAAGGGTAATATGCAACTTATATCCATGACAGGGAGTTTGACTAGAGTTTGACCAGGGGGCAGGGCTGACCCACCAACCGCCTGGGGCCCCTCCTCCTGCCCAGCCTGATCTGGGCAGGCCGGCCAGACTCCACCTGTGCACAAATTCATGCACTGGGCTTCTAGTTTAACAATATTTTTCTAATGTCTATGTTATTACGTTGTTCAAAGCCATAGAATCTCAATCAATACTTTTGGAAGTTGTATTCCCTTTTGTCCTCCCATATTTTTTTTTTCCACGAAGCCCATATTTCTTTGCATCTTCCCTTCACCCCTGTTCAACCTTAATAAATGCAAATTCTCTAAAAAAATCATTTTGCTTCTTGAGTGATATTTCCTCTGACCTCTGATGCTTAGTTATTTGATGTTTTTCAGCAAAAGAGTAAGGGAGTATGTGGTTTCCTCAGTCTATATGGTTCCAGGCCCCTTTCTAACTCCATCATTTCCTGAAGCACTTTACCTTGGTCACTTTACCTCTCAGCAGGTTCTGCTTCTCATGCGGTGAGAGAGAGAGAAGTGGGCAGCAGACAATCTCAATGTACAGTTCCTTTGTGGTAAATATCTGGGTGCCCTAATTTCTGGTTGTCTTGTCCCTTGGACATCTGGGCTAGAATCAGTCAGTAGGAAAGGAATAAAATAGCTTCTGACTTTTAAGACCAGCAGGTTTGCCCTACTTTCAATATCAAAGCGTGAATTAATGAGCTATTGATACTTTTGCTCAATCCAATCCATTCCCCTCATGTTTAACTGAAATTTTTCTGAGATTCTGCCCTGGCAATAGCTTAATTATTGGGTTCTAGGTGTTTCTTTTTCTTTTCTTTTGTTTTGTTTTGTGAAAATGTGTATATTTTATTATTTCCAAGTCACCTGAAATATAGGCATACTTCAGAGATATTAGGGGTTCAGTTCTATATCACTGCAATGAAGTTAGTATCTTAATAAAGAAAGTTGTGATTTTTTTTTGTTCATGGAGAATCTCACCTTCAATTTGTCAAACAGCATAATATCTGTGAAGCAAAATAAAGCAAAGTGCAATAAAATGAGGTATGCCTGTACTTTAGTGACAAGTTGGGAGGAACTACAGAAAGACCAGCCTGTTCAAATGCAGTTCTAAAGGGAAACCCCAAAGCAAAAAATAAGTTTTCAAATATGGTTATCTCTGAACATTTTAAAATAAAATATATCTTATAATTAAGAAAGAATTAAATATCTCTGAGAAATAGCCATGCTATAAATGCTACAGTAAGCAAATAAACACCAAAAGTTTTTTGAGGACGTTAGCATAAAGTCCTGGATTTTAGTAATCCAGATGCTGATCAGTCACCCTCTGCCTCTTCATCTTCCCTAGGCCAGTAACCAGTGAGCCCTTCTGGGTTTTCAATAACCATTTAGCAGAGAAAAGGGAGTCGCATATTCTTTATGCTTTGGAGATTAATTATATAGTCAATTATCTAAAATTCACATGGATCATTGCTGCATTCACATTAACTTAGGCTCAATTAACACACTTAGAATCAATTTTCTGTGGAGTTTAGCCAATTGGCTTTATAAGCTTCTGGCTCTGAAAGGTTAATTTTGCTTCTGATCACCGGTAATGTGACAAGCTACAGTCCTCATTCCTGTTATTAAAGTCTTCAGGGCTTTAGTTTTGTTCATAAATTGAACAGGGCCAGCATGTGGTGTGATGGCTGTGACCGAGTTCCTGGCTGCAGGCCATCTTGCTACATCCTGGCAGCTGTCCGGCACGCAGCTGTTGGGTGCTCACCTGAGCAGCAGTGTCACAGTCCTGGTATATTGGAAGGGTCGCCGAGAAGAAGACCTTGTTTGACTCAGAGGGATGGGCAGGGAGAGTACGTTGTCTGCACTTGAATTTGAGTGCTGTTCTATGAGGAATGAGGGAATCAGCAGGCCTTGCTTTCCTATCGTACAAACCAGCAGGAATATGGCTCTTTTTATGTTCAAACCTTCCAGAAATAATCCTTAAGGAAACATTGACAGTGTGCTTAGGGCTCTGTTGAATATGGGAGAGCATGTAATTCTTTTTTTGTCCAATGTTTGGGCAAAAATGTATTTATAATAAAAATTGAAAGTGTTTATTATAAATTAATTTACATGGACTGCTATCATATAAATGGAACTAAATAAACATTTATTCCTGTGTATTTTTAAATGGTCTTAAAAATCTAAGGCATTTTTTTCTGTTTTTTCTTTTTTTTTATTAAGTTATATAAGACATTTCTTTTAATTTTTTACTTTATTTTGGTTAATTCAGACTAAGAGGATTTTAATAAACATTTTATTTAAAAATGTTCATTAAACATAGATTAACTAGCTATTAATAGTAATTTACTTAGAATTGGCTAATCAGTGAAAAGAAAGGGAGCAAGGGTAAGCGCTTTAGCAAGAATTATACTTCTCATCATTCCTCCCGTGGTGTATTAATTTGTCACCTGCCAATGTCTGCTGAGGTATAAAACAGACATTGTTTTAATATATGGTCCTATCAAATATACTCTTTCTGCTACCGTGTTAGGAATATATTTTCTAGACCTGACGACTGGGAGGCAGGAGACAGGCTATGGAGACGCCAGCAGCAGGAGCACTTTGCTGTGCTGTCCTAGAGAACACTGAATATTTATCAAAAGAGCTCAGAGAAGCTGAGATCGGGAGACATGGTTGGGTCCATGTTCAAGCTCAGATAAGCAATCTCAAGGAAATTTAATACAAAGTAAAAATAGAATTAACTACCACCTATTTTGTGCTTATCTAATTCAAGGCATTATTGAATGTGCTTTACACTGCATCTCAATCTCATTAAATGTATGGGATGTTGCTATATTATTTCCATCTCACAGATTAGTAAGTGGAGGCACAGAAAGTAGTTAAATACTCTGGGTTACAAAATAGTGATATGCAGGGATATGAGTCTTGAACAGTCCAATCTAGAACTTGCATATTAGCCAAGGTAGCTCCTGGGAGAAAGAAGTCAGGTGACTTGGGGGGGAGCGGGGGGGGAGGGGATAATGGCGAAAGCTGCATGCAGCTGCCTCCAGTTTAGGATTACTTTGAATAAAATTAGGGCAAAAATAGGTACTGGGTCACACCAGAGACAATGCAACCTCATTAATCTCAACCCGACAAAGAATCCAAGCAGTATATTCTGGCAAAGCATGACTTTTCTCTTTGACAGCAATCTAGAATATACCATTCCCCCCCTCCAAGGACCAAAAGAGAATTAATATTTTTTTCTATTGAAATACATGTTAATTATATTTTTAAAAAAATTACGCACTGTTGGTGAAAGATACTGAGGTCTACACAGCATAAAATAATCCACATAGCATTAGTTGGCATGTTAGTGATCTGGAAATTAATCTTAGCATAAAATACACTTGAGTCTATATTGTTTTTTTATTTGACATTTAAAATGGTTTCTGTCAAGTTTAAAAAAAAATAAACTTAAAGTCAAGTTTGTAGACCCACCAAAGCATTTAGGATCTCCTGCTACTAAGCTTCTTCCTGATAGAGTAAAAATGGCTGAAATGAATTCCTTTGTCAACAAATAATGCTGGAAGATGAAGCAACATGTTGCTGCAAATTTGAAGAAATAACTATTAGGAAAAGTTATTTAGCGTGGGAGGTTCTTCTGTAAAGTTGGTAAAAGATAGATGTTTCTAACACATCTGAACTTACGATATTTGTTGAATTCTATATCTGAATATGATAATATGCTAGTGGCCCAGTGCACAAAATTTGTGCACATTAAAAGGGAATTAATTAGAGGAAATATTTTCATATTGCTATTTTGTTTCCATCTCTCCATCCCAGTCTCTCCTAACCTCTCTCTCTCTTTGTTTTTCTCAGCAGTCCTCCAAGCCTCCCTGCCTCCCTCTCTCCCTCTTCCTCATTCCCAGCTGGGAGGGGGAGGGGCCAGTGGGGGAAGCTCCACCCTCTGCCCACCCTGGGGCCTCATTCTGAGAGAGGCTCTGAGAGCAAGCTGGGAGGGAGGGAAAGAAAGGGAGAAAAGGCTGTGAGCTGGTGGGCGCTGTGTGTGTCTGTGCGTGTGTGCGGTTGTGAGTTAGTGGGAGTGCCGGCCCCACCTCCCCCGACCCTGTCCCCACTGCCACAAGTCCCCACCCACCAGAGCTGCTGCGTGTGCACATCCTGTGTGTTAGGTCGAGCCTTCGGTCGTTGTGGATGTTACAGGCCCTGGCTCTTTATATAGATAGATAGATAGATAGATAGATAGATAGATGATAGATAGATAGATAGATAGATAGATGATAGATAGATAGATAGATAGATAGATAGATAGATAGATGCACTTTGCCTCCTAAGCTATAAAGGAAGTGTAACAGAAAAGGTATGTTTTTTTCTAAAGACTTCTTTTGTAAAATAACGTTTTATGGTAAAATATGTAATCACTGATGAAAATTAGAGAGACATTGCAAGAGTGAATCTAACCCATCACATTGTTTATTGGCAAAGGTTTGTGACAAAAAGTTGAAACCAGAAGTACATAAAATATCCCAGGATGTCGTTGATGCGGTTAATTTTATTAAAACAAGCCCTCCTTCAAAATGTAAGAGGTCTAGCAATGTTTGTGAGAAAATCTTTTGCATCCAAATAGACACTGGTTGCTTTCTGGCAGGAAACTTTGGAGTATTGTTCAACTTAAAGACAAGTAACATTTAAAAAAGAAAAAAAAAGTGTTCCAAATGAGGTAATATTTTCTCAGATGATAATCACAATGATATGCTATCTAGCTTAAAATTTCAGAGCATAAACACACTTTACTCCTTTATAAAAAAGTACAGTTTGATCGTTTGACAAAAATCTCCTTTTAGTATGTAACTCTTGCTAAGTGGCAAGAGTTTTGGAAATGGTTAGAAAAATTTCCATCAGTATTTGATTTTGTAAGTAAAACAAATCACTACAAAATTTCTCAGATCACCACAGTTCAAATACATGGAAGCAAATTTTTCTAAACTATTTGAGAATCAAAAATTTTTAGATCTTTCAAATAAGCACTATGATAAATTTAAAGTGATCAATTCATAGAAAAACAAAAAACAAAAAACTAATGTCAGGGAACAAGGACACCAATCAGCCATATTTCAACAAAAGACTTGGAATCACAGTTTTAATATTCAGCAGCATAGTTTACAATTTAGTCCTTTCATTTGAATTAATATTTTATGTTAAATACCTGTAGCACTTATGATAGCTATTAAAATAACCAAAATAAACCAAACTTAGAACCAGACTTCCAAATCACTATGTTCTATTAAAAATAAACCAACACTTAAAATTAATTAAGACATTTTGAACATATTTTTCTAGTGGAATATTAATGTTTTCTTGTTGACCTGCAATTGCTCTTTTTCTCTTAATAGAATAAAAATGTAATTTGCCAAATGAAATAAAATTTTATTTTTAAAGTAATATATGTAATCTTTATATCAGCCTGTATAATTTTCCACTTTATCTGTATTCTGAAATAAATACATATAAGATGTTAGTACATTAATATATTTCATGTAATTAACAAATGATGCTAATTTGTTTCAAGTGCAGGCTCTGTTTTAAACAAAATTTGGAGATCTAAGCAAAATGATAGAATTGTATCTTTTGGGGGGTATGAGACTTCTATTTGCCAATTATATCAGTTAAAATTGTTGAATTCTCACAACCTCATGAAAGTTTTAAACATTAACTGAAAACATAGGATAGTTAACAATAGCAGCACAATCAATACAGTGTTGTATTTAAAATAATAAAAATCAGTCAGTCAGATAGGATTCAAGACTAACTTGCATTTCTAACACTACTTTGTGGTCTAAGGCTAACTTGCCATGCATACTTGGGCCACCTATTTCACCTTTATGAATATTAGTTTCCACATCTATCAAATGTTGATAGTGGTATCTAACTTTCTGAGATGTTGTGGGAAACTAAGTATGATGATCTATGTAGGGGTTTTTATTACTTAATAAATAGTAGTTATAATAAATTATTCTATTAAAACGATAAGTCCAATGAAATTTCTGTAGGCAAAAATGTACTGGGAGTTGTTTCTCGAGCCTCTTAGATGAAACTAAAAGGTAAAACTGTATCTCAGTGATTTGTTTTGAGATCTAATAATAAGGCATTCACTATCTTAGTAATGAAGGTAATGATACGCTACCTAGCTTAACATTTCAGAGCATAAACACACTTTATTTCTTTATAAAAAAGTACAGTTTGATCGTTCCCAGCAGATATATAATATTCATTAACTTCTTCTTTTATTCAACAAAAATTTTTTTGAGAACCTGTTATAATCTAGGCACTGTTCCACATTCTGGGGTTACAGAAATCTAAAGCAATAAACATGCAAATATTCAAGAAAATGATAGGTAATTAAGGACCATAAAGAAAATCCTATCTAATAAAAGAGTAATATGCAAATTAACCATCACTTTGCGACAAAGATGGTGGTGCCGGCCAGAGCCACGGAGCCTATTACTTGTTAATTACTGTCAAATTATCCTTTTATTACTAGTATTTTTTCAATGGAAACTACACAGTGGAGAGATTTTGCTCTATCATAGTACTCTGAATTGTAAACAATGGATTTAGAGAAAAATGTCAACTTTTCAGTGAGTCAAGTGAGCATACAGATTACCTCATTTGAAAATCCCATTTAGTGCAGGGAGGAAACTGGGAGTATCAAAATGAATCAGAAGTAGATAGATATAAAAGTGTGTCTCTCTGTATGTGTATATTTGGTAAAAAAATACTAGCCAGCGTTGAAAAAAAAAGAATTAAAATACTTTAGGTGACAGTTGTAAGTATATAATAAAAGGAAACTACAGCATAAATATTAGCACAGAAAGTTAAGTGTTTCTAATATGTCTACCTGGTTGGGATCATAGCTGAGGTTCCAGCCAGCATATTTAATTAAATCCAAGGAGCTGCTTTAAAAGATAAGGGTAGTGTTCCCTCAGTGCAGACAGTCCTTTGATACCCTCCCTTCTTCTTAATTCCTTTTTAAATCTGGACTCTTAGTTCCCAAAGAGAGAGAAAGGGAAGAGTGGAGGGGTAGTCACCTATGGCATTCCACTCTCCTGCTGGGAATTGTCGCTGATCACAGTATTGACAGCCTTGTACTCATCTATACCAAAACGCTTCCTTATCTACTTCTTCCTCAGTCCAATGAAGAAATGTTTAGTATTATTTTTATGCTAATCATTGAATTCCTCCATGCTCTGTCAATTAACAGTGCCTTTTCCAAAATCTCATATGAATATTTTGGGTATCTCCTGTCTTAGCAATCACTATTAAAAAAACAACAACACAGGAAATCTCCCTAGACTTCATGTTCCTAGCCGACATATAATATTCATTAACTTCTTCTTTTATTCAACAAAATTTTTTTTGAGAACCTGTTATAATCTAGGCACTGTTCCACATTCTGGGGTTACAGAAATCTAAAGCAATAAACATGCAAATATTCAAGAAAGTGATAGGTAATTAAGGATCATAAAAAAAATCCTATCTAATAAAAGAGTAATATGCAAAATAACCATTACTTCGCGACAAAGATGGTGGCATCCATAACCACAAAGATGGTGGTGCCGGCCAGAGCCACGGAGCCAGTGGACACACAAGCCTGCAGGGGGGTCCGGACTCCAGCCCCAGCCCCATCGAGGCCACAGCACTGGGCTGCTGAGGCCGGAACCAGCAGACACACCGTGCATCCCTAGGTCCCCTCCTCTCATTTCCAGGAAATAAAATGTCCACTGTGCACCCACCTTTTGGCACAGCCCCTGCCTGCTGCAGGTGTCCCCTCCCCCAGCAGGCAGCACCACGCGGCTCCCGGGCATCTATCTGTCTTCCCATACATTACATGGACAAATGTGTGCAGGCAAAGTCAGGAATTCAGACATCAGCTTCCAGCTCTCAGGGCACCGCACGGGAGACCGAGGGAAGCGGGTGGGGATGGTGGGAAGGAAGGAGGGGAAAGGCACCAACCAGCAGTTGCTCCAGCCCTGCCAAAGTTTCACTTTTTTCTGTGGGTTCATTCCCGGGCCCTGTGCAAGCTTTCCCGGGATAAGTAGCTTTAACAAGCAGGGGGACTGGTCAGGTAAGGGCTGGTTGCATGGTCCGAGGCACAGGACATGCTGCGGGGCACAGGGCTAGGCCTGTTCAGGGCTGGGGACAATGAGAGGGGGAGTGCCTGGGCACCTCCTCCTACACCTTAGCCTCCGCCTTCAGCCACCACTGCCACCACAGCTGCCTCAGCTGCCTTCTCCCAGAGGTATTGTTGCAAATACTCCTTCCTTCCCCCCACCCTCTGCCCGCGGGTGCCTCAGGAGCCCCCAGCCTCCCCGGGGAACAAGCACCTCTGGGGTGGCAGCAGCGTGGGTGCAGGGTGTGGAGTGTGCGCCCTGCTTGGGGGGAAGGGCCCATGGTGTGGAAGTGCAAGCCATGGCGCAATCATGGGGTACATGCCATTAAAGGGAGACCCCGATTTTTTCAGGAAGCTCAGATTGTGGTCTGGGCGGGGTCAGAGCCCTTCCCTGTGTGACCCCAGCCTGGGCCTTTCTGGGTGCCCAGGAGGTGGGGCCTCACCCAGCTGCTTAGAGCTTTTGCAGAACCCCAGTTGTCACCGTGGAAGGGGCCTAGGAATCCAGTTATCCATGCTCCCATTTTACAGTTGGGGCAACTGAGGTCCAGAGAAAAGGAGGGACTCCCCAGAAGTCAGTCACTAAAGGCCTAACTGTTATGAAAATAAATGGCTCCCAATTCCTAATTTCTGTTCTCTAGCATTTTTCCAGTGCCCACAGGCCAGCAGTTGGGGGCAATCAGGCTGGCAGGCAGAGTGGTTAGGGGCGATCAGACAGGCAGGCAGGTGAGCAGTTAGGAGCCAGCGGTCCCGAATTGTGAGAGGGATGTGCAACTGCTGATGTGGAATCGGGCCTAAACCGTCAGTCTGACATCCACCAAGGGGCCAGATTGTAGAGGGTGCAGGCCAGGCTAAAGGACCCCCCCCCCCCTTGTGCACAAATTTTGTGCACCTGGCCACTAGTCAAAGATATAATTGTTGAATGAAAGGTCAATTTTAGATTGGATGGTGAGTGAAGACTCTCTTGAAAGGAATAATATTCATACTGAGAACTGAATGCTAAGAAAATTGTACTAAGTGACAATCTTGGCCACCATTATTGTGAAAAACCCCAAACAAGAATTGATTTCTTATATTTTAAGAAAAGAAATAAGTCAAGTGTGAGTGAAAGCTGTGTGAGAAAATCCAGGGAGGTGAGCAGGAGCCAGATCTCAGGGGGTCTTGTAGGCCAGGGTAAGTTATGTTGCTTTTAAGTTAAAGTATACATGGGAAGACATAGGAGGGTTTTCAACAGCAGGAGTCAAATGATCTAATTAGGCTTTTAAGCCATTACTTTGAATGTTCTGTGGAGATATATGCCAAGAAAATAGAAGAATGGAAGCAAGCAGACCAATTAGGGAACTATAGAAGTTATTAGGAGACTGCAGATAATATTAAACTAGGAAGGTAGTACAGTGAGTGTAGACAAGTGGAAGGATTTAGAATGTGATTTGGATTTAGAATTGATGAAATATCTTGAAAAGCTGGATACAAAACATAATGGGAATCTAGGAATTACATATCACTCTTAAGCTTCTGAATTGGGTAACTGGGAGCAAGTCTGTTTGTGACTGAGATGTAAAAGTAAGGATAAGGAACAGGTGGGAGGGAAGAACCAAGAGATCATGGTAAGTTTAAGGTAATTAGATACAGAATTCTGGAACTTAAATGAGTGGTTAGGGCTGAACTTATGAATTCAGAATAAACATTTAAATTCTGAATCCCTATGTAAAGAAATTCTGTGTAAAGAAAATATCCACAAGGAAAATAAAGGCCATGCTATAGACTGAGTGTTTCTGCGCCCCCCCAACCCCCAGCCAATTGCTATCTTGAATCTAATCATAATGTGATGCATGGTATTTGTTGGGAGGTAATTACATCATGAGGGTGGAACCCTTCTGGAGAAATTATTGTCCTTAATAGAAGAGGAAGAGAGCCCTATGTCTTACCCTCTCTCCACATTAAGAAACTAGGAAGAGGGCTCTCACCAGAGCTCAACCACGCTGGACTTTCCAGCCTCCAGAATTGTGAGAAATAAATGTTGGTTGTTTAAGCTACGTAGTCTATGCTTTTGCTACAGAACCCAAGCAGACTCAGATAGGGCACATTTATAGAGGAGGAGGAATAACAAAGAAAGAATATGTCAGGGAACTATGGAGTCAATAGAAGCCAGGAGCAGAAAGTAATTCCAGAAGCAGAAAGTGTCAATCATGTTGGATGCTGCTAAGAGGACAAGTCAAATGGGGATTAAGGAATAATCATGCATTCTGGAAAGTGTAGGTCACCAGTGAGCATGGGAAGAGCAGAATTATTTGAGTGATAAGCAGGAGAATGCATAGAATGGGAACAAAGAAAATGGGTAATGGGGAAGGAGGTGAAAACAGCTATTATTCTCTACTCTTTTATGAAACTTTGCTGTAAATATAATGTTTATAATATTTATAATGAATATTTATAAGTCAGGTTATAAACTGTCTATCTTGTTATCATTATCTTCAATAGAACTTGGTGCAGTCACTTCCACTAGAACAATAACATAGCTTCTGCTAAGATTGCAAACGATCTTCAAATATATTCTATGAAGCTAAATTATGAGACTTTGCTCAAATTGGATTTACTAGGTCCAGTTTAGCTTCATGAATATGGGGAAATTAATAATTTCAAGAAAAAAATACGGGAAAAACTGGCTAAAGAAAATATTTCATTATGAATTAGCTGTGATATAAAAGCCATGTTCTCCTGACGTTAGTAAAAATAGTTAAACTACTAGAAGGTGGTTAACCAATGCTATTTTACCATCAATCCATTCAACAATAATTTTGACTATAAAAATTGAATTCTTATTCATTGATATTTAATTTTAAGCGTAGAAAAAAGATTGAGTTAACTTGAAATACCCATGTAATAAAAAAACGTTAACCACTAAAGACTCAAATTCTAAAATAATCTAATCTAATAAAAGAGAAACATGCAAATTGACCGCACCTCTGCTATGCCCCCAAGCCACACCCACCAGTCAATCAGAACGACTATATGCAAATTAACCCAACCAAGATGACATCCGGCAGCTACAGAGCTGGAGCAAGCAGGAGGCTTGGTTGTCCCGGCGATGGAGGAAGCCAAGCTTCCCGCCTGCCCTGGTCGGCTGTGGCCTCCACTCAAGGCAAAAAAGTTTCAATTATAGAAGATAAATAAATACCAGATACCTGCTTCCAGCCAGCCTTGCTGGAAGCTTGGGTCACTGGGGGCTGTGGCCAGCCTGCAAACAGCCATAAACCCCTCATCCAGGCTGGCCACACCCTCATGGGGTGAGGGTCCCCACTTGGGGGGTTGGCCAGCCTGAAAACAGCTATCAGCCCCTCACCCAGACTGGCCAGGCACCCCAGCTGGGACTTCTACCTGAAGGGGGTGTGGCAAGCCTGAAAATGGCCCTTAGCCTCTCACCCAGGCTGCCCAGGCAACCCAGTGGGACCTCTACCCTGATCCGGGACATGCTTCAGGGCAAACCAGCTGGCCCCCACCTGTGCACAAGGACTCTATCCTATATAATAAAAGGGTAATAAGCAAATTGACCCTAACAGCAGAATGACTAGGAATGACTTGTCACTATGACACACACTGACCACCAGGGGAGACGCTCAATGCAGGAGCTGCCTCCTGGTGGTCAGTGCGCTCCCACATGGGGAGCTCTGCTCAGCCACAGCCAGGCTGACGGCTGGTAGTACAGCAGTGGTGGTAGGAGCCTCTCCCACCTCCTCAGCAGTGCTATGAATGTCAGAATGCAGCTTAGGCCTGGTCCCTGCTGGCAAGTGGACATCCCCCAAGGGCTGTCCGGGCTGCCAGAAGGATATCTGACTGCCAGCTTAGGTCCAGTCCCCCATGGAGCAGGCCTAAGCCAGCAGGTAGACATCCCCCAAGGGGTGCCAGACTGCAAGAGGGCACAGGCCAGGCAGAGCGACCCTCACAAGTGCACAAATTTTTGTGCACCGGGCCTCTAGTATCCAATAAAACTCTATGTTCAACAGTACAATTTTGAGCTTTTGCAAAAAAACATGAAATATTGTACATTTTACTTGGAAATGCTGTGCTATATCAGTTACCTATTCGAACTATTGCTGATATCTAAACTTTTCAAGGAATTATTAGCATCTGGCCACATTTTAATAAAATTAAGAAGGGAAAATTTTTGACACTCAACAACTATTGACTGATGTAAATCATTGCCAATTGAAATAAAAATTGGCCCAGCTGGTATGGCTCAGTTATTTGAGCGATGTCCCATGCACCATGAATTTGCCAGTTCAATTCCTGGTCAGGGCACATGCCCGGATAGTGCTCCATCACCCATGGGGGGAGTGCAGGGAGCAGCCAATTAATTGATGGCTCTCTCTCATCGATGTTTCTATCTCTCTCTCCCTTTCCCTTCCTCTTTGTATAAAATCAATAAAAATATATTAAAAAATAGCTTAAGCTTACATAGTTAATTTATGAAAGGAAACTTGTAGACCCCTACACTGAGTCCATTTTTATGAAAGGCAATCTAGCATTTCAATTAAAAATTTTTCTTTTTTACTATAAGATGAAATCTATATTAGATAGAAGTATCTCTGTCTCTACATGATTCCTTACAGATAGGAGGAGTTTGGGGCGTCTGGGTGAAAAAGGTGAAGGGATTAAGAAGTACAAATTGACAGGTATAGAGTAATCAAGGGATTGTAAAGAACAGCATAAGGAATATAGACAATAATATTTTAATAGTTATGTATGGTGTCATATGGGTACTAGACTTATTGGAGGAATCACTTACTATCTATATATATGAAAAGCCAGCGACTGTAGCGCTGTAACCACTGGAATGACCAGTCGCTACAATGCCCACTGTGGCCAGTGAACCGGCTTGATCAGGGAGTGGGGCTGGCAAGCCAACCTCTTATAGCCCCTGCCCCCAGCTGGCCCCACCCCAGATCAAGCCCCACCCCAATAGGGGACAAGGCCAGCTGGGGAGAAGGGCTTCAGGAGGTTGGCTGGCCCTGTCCCCTATTGGAGTAGGCAGGGGGCAATCAGGGGTGGGCTGGCTGGCCAACCTCTTGCAGCCCCTCCCCCCAGGCCGGCCCCACCCCAGATCAGACCCCCACCCCAATCAGGGGCAGGGCCAGTTGGCCAACCACCTGCGGCTCCTCCCCCAGGCTGCTGGCCCTAATCAGCCCCCCCCACATTTGGGGGTGGGGTCAGCTGGCCCACTGCCCACAGCCCCTCCCCCAGTGAGCTCTGCCCCTAATCGCCCCCCCCCCCACCAATCGGGAGTGGGGCTGGCCAGCCAACCTCCCATGTCCCCTCCCCATGGCCAGCCCCACCTCCAATCAGCCCTCCACCCCAATCGGGGGCGGGGCCCGCTGACCAATCACCCTTGGACCTCCCCCAAGCCAGCTGGCTCTGATCAGGCCCCAGTGGAGGCAGGCTGGCCAGCTAACCTCCCACCATGTCCTCCTCCCAACAGGCCCGGGCCAAAATCCACCCCGATTGGGCTTGGGCCCGCCAGACCCCACCCATGCATGAATTCATGCACTGGGCCTCTAGTGTTATATAAATGTCTAACCACTATTTTGTGCACAGGAAACTAATATAATATTGAATGCCAATGGTAACTTAAAAATAATTTTAAATATATAAGGTCAGTATTGGAATTAAATTAGCATTTCAAGATCCATAGAAATTTAAAGGATTTTCAAACACCATATTTATTGATAAGTGATATAACAAAATATTAAATTAACTCACCATCTTTAGTAAATGCTTCAGTATTCTAAGGAAAGAAACTTTTTGGACTGTAATATGAATTATAAATTTAATAAGCTAATGTGCTAATGTATGGTAAGTGTTCTTTAGGCAGACACAGTTGAAAGATTAAGCTCATTTTTAGTGATGTTTCAAATATGCATTAATATAATTCTATTTAATAGGGTACCCATATTTTATAAAATAGTCTTAGACTAACTATTTTCATAAAAGAAATATGTACGTGTAAAAGATTGTAAAGCTTACAACTTGTTCCTTTTGCAGAATGGAAACGGTGGAAACTTAATGAAGTTCATTTTAGTTTAAGTGAGATGTATTGAATTAATCCAGTCCCACTGTTAGTCCTTGAACCCTTGGGAAAAAATGATGCAAGTTATTCTCTGCCAACTATGTTTGCATGCTCTTCTTTGAAAAAAGGAAACTTAAGACCAAATGAAACTTGCTTTTAGAATACTTAATAAAAGCATAAGAGGGTTTTTTTTAGATATCAAAATATTGGATTGTTATTTGAAAAAAAATTGTGATGCAGATTGGGATATTTTAATAAAGAGTTGAAATTGCCTTTGTGACCAATAACTTAAAATTCTCAGTCTAAGGGGTGTTAAATGAATAATTTATTGAGATTCAATATAGCAATTAGGATAGATCTTAAAGAAATTGGTTCAACAGCCTTCACATAAGATTACTTGAAGATTTTAAATTGATCACAGCAATAAACAAACTCAAAAATAGCATACACAGAAACAGATACTATGGCATATTATTTAAGAAAGATCACATAATAAAACATTTTATAAAAGTCAGGCTTACAAATAATGGAGGAATTATAGTAAAATCAACAAGTAAGTTACAAGAATACATAAAAAAGAATAACAACTGTGTCTAGGTGACTTAATACAGTGCACGAATGCAACTAACTGGCAAATAACCAACCTGCTGTTTAGCTGCTCTGCCCACTCCAGAATCTTCTGATCACAGTTCTCAGTTGAATTTACCTAATGCAAATTTCCCTCATAAATAGTCTAAGAATTTTTTTAACTCAGAATTTAATAAAGACAAGAAGAAGAAATAATTTTACAAACAAACCCATACCTTGAAGTAAGAACCAGATCGTCACATTAAGCATTAAAAATCTGTAATACATTACAAATAATATGCAGATTATTCTAGAGTTCATATCCAACCTCTAATCACTAGGGAACTAGTTGAAGACTTAGCAACTTTAAAGAAGGTGAATTGTAATAAAACATGCAGTAAGAGTTTAGAGGCTTACACATACAAAAGTGCTAGTTCTTTCTCACACTTGAGAGCAGTTTAGGTCATGTGGCACACGGGCGGGATGCAGAGGAGGGCTTAGCTTTCTGCGTTTATTCAAGGAACCATCTAGCAGCTCTCCCATCCATCCTCAAGGCCTCCGAGTTCTCCCTCTGCATTTTCTGGGTGCAGCCCACTGGCTGTGAGAAAATAGAGTGTATTATTTCCATCTAATTATATGGAGCAGAATTCACTCCTGTGGCCTCAGGCAACTGCATGAAAACCTGGGAAATGTAGGCTAGCTATGTGCCCAGGAGGAAAAGGGTCTGACAGACCCAAGGCATTACCTCTACCGTTGACGGCTTATAGCTTAAATTAAATATGTGGGTCATGCGTTGTTGTTTGTCTCTTTCTTCTGCAGACACCATTTTAACATCCTCGTATGTGTGAATGAATGCTACCCACCATTCTTAAGATGTCACATACCCACACACTTCTGTGCGTTTCTCCTATTACTATCTTATTTCAGATCCTTACTTTTTCTAATCAAGACTGATGAATGATCCACACGACTGGTAATTTTCCTCTGAATGTTATTCAGGGATCCTCACTTAGATTCCCAAGAGATCTTTTGAAAAAGTATATCTGATCCTGTCATTCCTACTTAAATCCATAAGTAGTTAGCTTTTCTTACAGCAAATAAAACTACTTAGCAGAGATTATGAAGACCTAAATAGATACTTAGCACATTCTGAAAGAAATGGAGAGTTGTTCATATCAAGGCTTCCATATGACTAGACAATTTTCCATTCTAGTTGTACCATGTCCTAGATATTGAAACTTTGCAGATTTTTTTTCTGAAGTCAAAGCTAATCGTTTTTCTACTCTGACAAATGACAAGTTCCTATGAATTATCAATAGTCTTGCTTGCTCTTAACTTTAAAGAATGATACCTTTTTGATAAAAGATTAACTTTAAATAATAATATTGCTGAAACAGAGGTTTTAGGTAACTTAAAGATTGCTTGGATATTAATCACTAGTTTTAGGATATACAATTTATATCTATGTACTTTAATTTTTACATATGTATGTGTGTGTGTGTGTGTGTGTGTGTGTGTGTGTATGTCTACACAGGTTGGATACTATGATCATTCGTATCAGATCTTTCCAGAAATGAACAACCCCTGTATCCACTCTGCTTTTCTTGAATACAAGAACCATCCCTGGTCTCATCTCCTCTCGTGACAGGGCAAAATTCCACTGTGTCTGTCATCAACAAAGGCTGCACTTGTTCCAGTACCCATTCCCCTCCTGGTGACTAGTGTGTGTGCCACCACTCTGGCTCCGGGCTGGGGAGGATACACTGCTACTCATGTATTTATTGGGTTGCCCTAAGGGTCGGCAGAAGCATGTTTATCATTCCCCAGAACCCAAATGAGATCATTTGAATATAGTGCAATTTGGGACATAGCATAGTGACGTGAAATTACCTGTCAACTCTTGTAACCTTCTCAGATCCATTTTGGAAAATTTTATGTGGCTGTTTCTTTCATTCTGGGACTGCCTTTAATTAAAAGCAGATGGTGAATCTCTTAAATCCATATATCCAGCCCCAATATGAAAATGTATCCCTGACTTCCCAGGAGAAGAGAATGTTTCTATTATCCAGTTTCCTGAGTCTTCCTTCATTTAATGCTCCAGAATTGACACAATAGCTCGAATGACACTGCACATGGCAATTTATTTCAGAGAATACTTTTACGCACAAAGCTGTTATTTAGCTGTTAGCCTCAATAAGACTTTTGCACATATAATTTATGCATTCATGTATTCATGTATTCATTCATTCATTCATTCATTCATTCATTCATTCATTCATTTACTTAGTGAATACGTATCACACCAACAATGAACCAGGCATGGGTGATAATCTTATAAAATAAAAAGCCTAATATACAAACTGTCCCCTCAACTGGGAGTTTGACCTGGAGTTTGACTGCTTGCTATGGCATGCGCTGAACACAAGGGGACAGCGCAGAACATGGCAGGCATCGGCGACACAGCACTGGCAGCAGGCGGCAGTGGAGGCACTGCTGGCCCCTATGGGCCCTGACAAGAGCAGGGCCATGGCGGGATGGTGGAGCAGGTGAACGGGCAGTGCCAGGCCACGGTGGGTGCGAGCAGAGGCCTGATTGCCCTGCCAATCACCCTGCAGACAGTGAGCAGGATGCCTGGGAAGCCCCCGGCACTCAGCTGCCGCGTGCCCACGAGGAGCCTGCTCCATACCCACGTGGCCCCTTCCAGGTGAGCCGGGCCACAGCTTCCAGGACCTCAGGGGCTGGTTGGGCTCCCCATGGGTTCGTGCAGGAGCCAGTCTGTGAGGCCGGCCAGGAGAGAGCGCTATCCACCCGGCTTCCCGGTGGCTCCACTGGGCGGCCCAGAGGTGCACGCTGCACCCTGGCCCATGCAGTCCAGCTGCACTCACCACATCTCCCCATGGGGACTCAGGTAGATGGGGGTGCATGGGGGCCTGGGGGCCCAGGTGCTGCCCAGGGCTCAGAGGTCAGCTGGGACCTGCCCTTCCATGCCAGACGCTCACACTTCAGTTGCCTGCCAGGCCTAGGGACCGCACCTATGCACAAATTTTGTGCACTGGGCCTCTAGTATAATGAAGAAAACAGAGTCTCTGCTCTCATTGAACTCATTTTGTAGGGGTAGGAAATTATAATAAATAAAAAACATTTGCTTTAACGTATCTGGGTATGTAATAAGAGGGAAAATGATGCAAGGTAAGTGGTTTATGATTAATGAAACACAGTCAGTAGAATAAAAAAGAACAATACCCAAATCTAGGTTACCAAACCCCGAAGGAACAAATCATTCTGTATGTGGGACATGAAACGGGATTGTTAAAAGCTGGCTCCAATTCCTTTCATTGCCTATCAGAGGAACCAGAAAAGGCTTGGGGTCTAATCTCTCCCTTCTTCATTTTATGACCTCTGAATCTGGGTTGTCTTGGGACTTGTAAAATTATGAAAATGGCATAACTGTATGAGGACTTGCAGTTATTTTCAATGGGAGTTTCAGGTCTGGTTCCGTTCATTAGTGACTGATTACTATATTTTTAAGAGTGGTGGCTATTTAGTATTATTTTTCACCATCCTTTGCATTCTAATAAATTCTTTTCTAAGATACAACATATCTTTAAACAATGAAAGAATGTAACAAACAGTTTTAAATAATCAAAACAGTATGGGTTTTATGTAGATGCTAAGTAGCAATTTAGTGAAGTCGACATTCTCCTTTTTAGAACTAAGTAATTTTGGCAGGTACTAACATAATCCTTTTTACATGACATTCACATTTTATGACAAACTTGAGAATAATTATTACTATTTTATCAGGAAAGATATTTTCTTCACTATAAATGAAATTTTAACATTTGCCCATTCTTTGTTGCTATTTATTATATCCTAGAAATTTGTTTTAAATGTTACTACAGAATCCATTGTAAAAGAGGATTTTAATCTAAATAATTTTACTTTAAAGATAACTTTCTTGTAAATATATATGCTGAATATATATAGATATGCATATACATACAAATTTATAATTAAAGTTACCTTTATCTTACTATATGCTAATACAATAGGTATTTTAAGTTTATTCAGTAATTTTCATATATTGTTATATGTCCCTTCAATCCTTTTTCTATCTCTTCTCACTCTTTTTTCATTAGAACATATTTCTTTATGCTACTTTAGTTATTTATTATGAGAATATTAAGTTACCTGCACTGTAAATTAAACAACTTTAAAAAAAGAAGCTATCATGTTGTTCTGAAACTGGTCACTGTTAATGGCTTTGATTACTATTTTACACATGCATAAGAAGAGTGACTATCTGCGTAGTGAACTTCAGGAACTATCCTATCAATCTAAGTCTTATTTTAATATATACTCAGCAGAAACACTCATCCCAAGGCATTAGCTAGGGGATAGATGTTCACTTCAAAAGATCTCACTGATAGACTTCCATCAGAAAAGGTGATACGTTCTGCACTTTACAGTCATTGCCTTTTAAGAGTAAAAAGACCAGACAGGGTAAAGTAGAATTAATGGGAAATTAGAACATGTTATTTTACCTACCCCATTCCCTTATTTTTCCCCCACCATAGATAACACATCTTTTCAATGATACTTGGAGAATATCTAACATTCAAGTTGTTTATCTTATCAATAAAATCTTTACACACAAATTCAATTTGCAATTGAAAAATCTTACTAGGGGTTGTTAATTTTCTTTGTAACAAACCTTTTTTTGCCCAACACTACTTTGGTGCTGACACTAAATGACCAGTTAAGCTTCTTTTAAATGTAGTTGTCCTATGTCACTTTCTTCCTTTCTCAAGGCTCATTTATTGTGGAAAAACATACCTTTGTGCACATCGAGAACACCAAAAAATTGGGCAAGAGAGAGTGATAGCATTTGATCACTTATTTGATGTGTCCAGCCTCATAACAACACTAAGGCTGTGTTTTTCACATATACATCTACATGTGTGTTCATAACATTCCTCATTGGGAGATGGAATCATTACCAAATTGTATGGGTAGAAAATGGGGAGCTTTTAGTATGGTGAGAGAACTCTCTACCACAAAATATTGAATTCACTTAGCTTTTAGAGAGCATTGAATCTATGCAAAAATATGAATATGATGTATTCCCTGTACTCAAAGGGCTTATAAATAGTAGAGGAAGCAAAATATGAATTAGATAGTGATATGCAGCAATATGTAAGGAAATTTCAAAGTGGGTTGCACATTCAAGATGTAAAGCAATTCGTGAACAGTACAAAACAGAAAATATCCCTGTGTTAGCTCCACTACTAATCAAAGGGACACGAATTTGAACAGCATGATTTTTTAACCCAATTAACATACATTTTGGTGCAGAGGACATAATATTATGAAAGTTCTTACCACCTACTGAATTGGAAAACAATGTAGTAATTCATACCAATGGGACTGAGAAAAGGCATACCATTTGATCTTATAATTACAGTCTAAGCTTCCTGCCCAGCTTGATGGAAGAATCAGAAATTAGAGTTTATGAGCAAAGATCATCTTGTTAGTGCTATTAATAATCACAAAATACTGAAGCAAATGTTTTCAGATAGGTAAGTTATTAAATTATGGCATCTCAAATACAATGGTGTGTAACCACTACTATACAAAGTCTCTTGGTATATAGCTAAAGAAAAAGTATAAAATTACCTATACAATTTCATAATTTTGTATACATTAATTATAGAAAAATACCTGCAGTCAAATATATCAAATTTTAATATTTTTACCTTCCCTATGTGGGCTTATTTGTGTGTGTGTGTGTGTGTGTGTGTGTGTGTGATTGTTTATAAATTTTATCTCTTGGCATTTCCAAATCTTCTACTTTTGCATATCTATCACAGAAAATATGTATGAGGATATGTTAGAGTTGTTAGCTCTGAAAAGATTTAGGTCTCCTGTTTTTGACTTACAATTAAGGGGTGTTCCAAAAACCACTATCACATTAAAAATTCTATCTCCAAAGCAGTATGAAGAAAAGGTATTCACTTACATTATTTTAGAAACCTATGAACAATCTTCTCAGTTCAAATAACAGAATGCATATTTCAAAGTTAAAAAATTAAGGCATTTTTCAAATACTGATTTACTACTGTATAGTTGGCATGAGCATCTGTGAAGAAACATTTAACATGCCAGAGAATCATTGAAATTGTGGATGATATGCTCCCCAAAACAACCATTTCATCTGTGGCTTAAATAAACACTTTCCGTTTCAAAGGCAGTTCCAACTGCGCCATAGAGCTCCAGTGATCAAGTAAAAGGAGGCAACAGGCTTCTTAAAAAAAAGTCTTGAATTTTACGCAGTGTTGATCAATTCAGAGTATAAATTCTGCTGCCAGACCTAAACACATGCACAGGTTTATCTGAATTCTTGTATTCCAGGCATCTGGTAAAATATGTTCATGTCAGTAGCTACTTTCAAGTAATGTTTATCATCATCTCCCTGATTGCCTACTATAAGTTTACAGCCAGTCTCCCAGGTGTACTAGTACCTTGCAGCTCTCCCACAGAAGCCATAAACAGCCACATCTTTGGTAATGAATGCCAGACTCATGACAGCCTAAGAGTACATTACCCGTCTCCATGTCTGCTGCCGGCACACCAGGTGAGGAACTCATTCCATGGTCCATACTCAAACAGACCTTATCTATAAAATTTGCATTCGGTGCACCAGGAAGGCATTTTAGAAGTCCAGTCCATTATGGAGACAACATGTCTCTTATCTAAACAGTATCACTGCCTCAGTTGGTTCTTGGGTTCTTAAAATGAATTTCTCTCCTACTGTGCAAATATTTGAAAGCATAGTATTTAAGGCCTTAAAAGTCCTTGAAGATGCTAGTCTAAACATTTAAAATTTTCAAATTAGGAATCTTAAGAGTTAAGATATTTGTCTAAAATTATACTGGTAGCTGATGGTATAGTAAAAGTAGAACTAAAAAAAAGTATTCTTATTCCTACTCAAGTGCTATTTTATTATACTAGAGTAATTCACCAAATGACTTATTTCCCAAGTGAGTCTGTTTAGAGCAATCACATTTCATGACATTTTAAAAAATTATTATTTACTATTCCTCCCTCCTTTTCCATTCACTCCCTTCACCTCCCACCTGCCCTTTCTTCCCTCCTTCCCCTTCTTTCTTTTTCTTTTTTCTCTTCCCTCCCTTTTCCTCCTTCTATCTATCCATCTCCGCTTCCCTCCCTCTTTCCTTTTCTCCTCCTTTCTTTCCTCTTTCCTCTCCTTTTTTCCTTCTTTCCTTTTTTCCTTTCTTCCTTCCTTCCTTCCTTCCTTCCTTCCTTCCTTCCTTCCTTCCTTCCTTCCTTCCTTCCTTCCTTCCTTCCTTCCTTCCTCTCTCCCTCCCTTCCTTCTTCTCTTCTTCATTTTTCCTTCCTTTCTTACCTTCTCTCTCATTTCCCTCTTTTTCTTCCTTTCTTCCTCTTGAAATTGAACCACCCAAATGAGAGTTGAGACAACCAGTGTGCAATGAGAACCAACACCAGGCTTTTGCAGTGAAGTAAGTAGCTATTTTATTAAAAAAAAAAAAAAAAAAAAAAAAAAACAACAACAACAACAGAAAAAACGGTGCCACATAACACATAAGAGAACAAGCCGCAAGTACTCGGATCTGAACTCCCCAACTCTCTGATGGCTTAGAGGCAGGATGATTTCTAGGGAAAAAATCATGAGTGAAGGGATTGGGGTTGTGAGTCTCACTGATTGGTAATTGACTTGGTAAGCAGTTAATTCTCTCCTAACTCATCTGCTTCTCTCCTGGCATCAACTTGTCTGGTTTTGGGGAGATTGTGACTGAGCAGTTGTTCTGCTGTGTGAGCTGCAAAACATATTAACAATGTGTGTCAAAAGGTTATCTTGAAGTGCAGAGGTGGAAACTATACATCTTGTGACTCTTGCTTCCTGTATGCTATTATTATTTCTAATGTCTTGCTTATTTGTTTTTCCAGCAGTCTAACAGGTCCTGGGTTAAACAATTTATATAATGGAAAACAGGGTGCTACCTGACTTCCTTCTGGTGGCTGTCAGTTTAAACTAGCTTGGGCAATAATTACCTGGCTCAGTTCCTTTCTTTATAGCCTGTTTTGCCCCAGTATATAAGCAGTATTGTTATTCTCCTCTTTGTATGTTCTTTGGACTTTTATATAATATCATCTGTATTATTTTCTCTTGTCCAACCATTAATTTTTTTGAAGGATCCATATCAGAGCTGGTTATTATTTACTATCCTCCAATTCCTTAATTCACCTGCTTAAATCTTGTCTTTAATCAAAGGGCTAAAGAAGTCAGGATTAATTAAATGCTTTTACAGTGTAATATTCTTTTGAGTATTTTCTAGATTATTATAATTCTTTTCACCGCAAATACATTTTTAAGGAAATTATATCATTTGTTTTGGATTAAATTTGATTTTCATAATCATTATGTAATTTTATGGATTATTGAGGCCTTGCCATACTCTAGAAACCACAGAAGAATAGCATATTGGTGTATATAAGAACTCTCCAGCATGCTGATATCCTATCTAATAAAAGAGAAACATGCAAATTGACCATACCCCCGAATGCTTCCCATTGGCTAAATCAGCAGGATATGCAAATTTACTGCCAACCAAGATGGCGGCAGGCAGCTAGGCAGCTGAAGCGAACAGGATGCTTGCTTGCTCCAGTGACGGAGGAAGCCAAGGTTCCTGGCCTGCGGCAGCCCAGCTCTGAGCTCCGGATGCAACAAAGTTGCAATTATAGAAGCTAAACAAGCTCCAGATAGCTGCTTTCAGCTGACAGCGGGCTCAGAGCTTAGAGCGGCAGTGATGGCAACAGAGTTTCAATTATAGAAGCTAAACAAAGCCCAGATATCTGCTTTCAGCAGCCGAGAAATCAAGCTGGAGCCAGCCTCAGAGCTAAAGCTGGCTCTCAGCTCCAGTGACAGCCATAGAAAGTAAACAAATCCCAGAATAAAAAAAAGAAAAAAAGGAGAGGCTGGGAGCTTCAGTCACCTGCCAGCCTGAAAACAGCCTTCAGCCCCTCATCGAGACTGGCCAGGCATCCCAGTGGGGACTCCCACCCTAAAGGGGGTGCGGGCAGCCTAAAAAGAGCCATCAGCCCATCATCCAGGCTGGCCAGGCACCCAAGCGGGACCCCACCCTGATCCGGGACACCCTTCAGAGCAAACCAGCTGGCCCCCACCTGTGCACCAGGCCTCTATCCTATACTACGGACAGGGTGGGACAGCACAAGCTTCCATCTGGGCCCCATGTGCAGCCCTGGGCAGTGGGGCATAAGCCCCGCTCCCCATCCGGGGCCCCTATGTGCCACCTGAGCCCCCCAGCCAGGACCCCTGTGCCGCCTAAGTCCCGCACTGCTAAGCCCCGCCCCCAGCCAGGACCCTATGACTACTGGAGAGCAGGAAAGTGCCACTGGGCCCTGGGTCGCTGTGGTGATCCGGACATCGGTAAGTAGAAAAGTGTGGCAGCCCCCAGCTGCACCTGATCAGGGAGCAGGAAAGCCCGGCCTGCGGGCAGCCCCAAGCTGGGCCTGCTCCCTGGTTGCCATGGAGACCTGGAAGTGGGAAAGCCCAGCCTATGGGCAGCCCCCAGCTGGGCCTGCTCCCCCGTTGCCATGGCGATCCTGGAGCAGGAAAGCCCGGCTTGCAAGCAGCACCCCCAGCCTGACAATAGCTCAAGGGAGAGTACAACATGCAGTGGAGGCCAGGAGCCTGAGAGATCAACACAGAGGGGCTCCTGCTCCAAGCCTCCATGGTGTGGCTGGGGGCAGGCCCCCAGCAGACACACACACACACACACACACACACACACACACACACACACAGGACGCCTGCTCCGAGCCTCTGCTGCCAGACTGTGGCCATCAGTAGGACATCCACTGAGGGCTCCCAGACTGTGAGAGGGACAGGCTGGGCTGAGGGAACCCCCAACCCCCAGTGCACAAATTTCGTGCACCAGGCCTCTAGTCTATAATAATAAAAGTATAATATGCTAATTAGACCAGACATCCTTCTGGATGACCTTCCAGACAAAGTCAGGCCTGAGAGGGAAGCCCGAGTCCCAGGTGCCAGAGGGAAGCCAGCGCCAGCAGCCAGGGGAAAGAAGGCCTACTCTTGCATGAATTTTGTGCATTGGGCCTCTAGTCTACTAAAAAGTATCTAGACAAGCATTTGAACTTACTTTTTTTCTTCTTAGGTTCTTCCTAAGCTACTTTAATTAGCAACTAGTGAGACTATCAAATTACATGGTTAAAATAAAAGTACTTTAATAGCTCTTTATAAAGTTACACTAAAGGCCCAGTGCATGAAATTCATGCACTGGGGGCTGGGGGTCCCTCAGCCCAGCCTGCCCTCTCTCACAGTCCGGGAGCCCTCAGGGGATGTCCTACTGTCCTACAGTCTGGCCATGGAGACTCAGAGCAGGCACCCCGTGTGTGTGTGTGTGTGTGTGTGTGTGTGTGTGTGTCTGCTGGGGGTCTGCCCCCAGCCACATTGCAGAGGCTGGGAGCAGGCGCCCCTCTGTGTTGATCTCTCAGGCTCTGGGCCGTGCCCAGCCCCTCCTCCTGAGCTGGTTGTGACCATTACGGAGTCCCGACCTCATTTGCATATTACTTCTTTATATATATCCCATTGCTTTAGTATGTACGTTGCAAATATATTTTGAGTATGTAAAGTAATGATTTATTTGCCTCAGATTCAGTATTTCTTTTATAAGCTTATTCTTATTAATCCTATAGAAGAAAAAGAATACTACATTTTTGCTTTCTTTGTGTTTCTTTTTTTTTTAATATATTTTATTGATTTTTTACAGAGAGGAAGGGAGAGAGATAGAGAGAGTTAGAAACATCGATGAGAGAGAAACATCGATCAGCTGCCTCCTGCACATCTCCTACTGGGGATGTGCCCGCAACCCAGGTACATGCCCTTGACTGGAATCGAACCTGGGACCTCTCAGTCCGCAGGCTGACGCTCTATCCACTGAGCCAAACCGGCTTCGGCTCTTTGTGTTTCTTATTAGATACAAAGACTATCCATCCTGGTTTGCCTGGGGCAATTCAGGTTACTTCTTATTTTCCCAGTGTAATACTTGAAAGGAAGTCCGGTAACTCTCATTAGGAAAAAGAATAAAAAATGATATGAACACCTTAGTAATAGGTGATGGTTTGCCTTTTTATTTACTTTTTAACTCAAGTGAGTCTAAAAGTTATTTAAGTTCACTTTTTTCAATGTGTGTTGCTTGAAAAGCCTCCTGCTCTCTAAGACTGCTTCCACATTTTTAAATTCACTTAGCACTTGAAGTGTTATTTTTCAACCATATTGCAATTTATCTTTTGCAGCATAAAAATGTAGCTCATATGTGTATGTAAAGCACAAGATTTACCAGTTCCTGTATAATGTACATATCATAATATGTTGCTAGGGTCTGTTATTTTGTTTTGCTTTTTATTTAAACTTAGACTGCCAAAATTAAAATTTTAAATGCCAAACAGGAGTTCTCTGAATGTAGTGAACATGTATTGAAGAAGTGGAGATATTGTGCCAATTACTTGGCCATAATGACAAATGTCATACATCAATTATACTCAATCTGCATTGGGAGAAAGGCATTCTTGGTTTACCTGTTTTCTAGGTTGGTTCCCTTGGTAGACTTGCTTAGCATTCCCATGACCACCAGTCCTATTGTGGTATTAAAGAGTAAACACGTGTTTGAAAGGAGCTTAAAACCCAGGAACAAACTCAATTTCTACAGTCTCATCCCGGAGCCACAGGGACATTTGGAAACACTTTGGCATTTCATAAAAGAGTTCTTTCTTAGTATTTTTATAACTAGAAAAATCTATATCTGGGTGGTCTCATCAAGCGTTTATCATTATTTAGAGGAACAATTAAATTTACCTCCTTGTCAGAATATTGCAGTGTGAAATTTCTATGTAACACTTTCTTAAGTGATAAAATTTGAGCTTTATTGTTGTTGATTTTTATCCTCTTTTTTCCCCTCAGTTTTTATTTATCTTACATTCCAGGTGAACCCCCAACCTCCACTCACATATAATACATGAGCTGTTTGGACTTTCTCTCTGTTTGGTCCTATTATAACAGTGCCTCACAAAAATTTATGTTGTACTAGTACTGAAATAGAATTTACTTTTTTAAATTTTTTACTTTTTAACATTTAATGAACATAGATAAAATTTACATTAATTCAGCTGAAATCACTAACTTAAAATAAGAATTTTATTTCCTTGTTCGTCAAAGTTTTGTTCTTGTTGTTGTTTTTCGTTTGTTATAGAAATATTTGGTCAAGGTTTCCTTATTTGTATGAATGGAAAGGGGAAACATTTTAAAAAGTATTTTTTTAAAGTGAGAGTCTAAAAAATTCTTATTTCAAAAGATAATCTAGAATGGTGATTGTAGGTGTACATACATTTAGGGAGAATTAGATTGATGTTGGTGCCTTTTAATGAGAAAATCTGAGAGCATTTAGATTGAAGGGGAAATATTAGTGTGATTGGAAATAATCTGTGCTTTCTTAAGAAAGAAAGTAGAAAGGAAGATGACCTAAAATAGTAATAAACGTAAAGGAGAATCTGTAGAGCCTATTTGCTCTAAGTGCTTTAGAGGAGAATTTCAGGAAAGACTATGTTTGAATGACATTGCTTGAAATTTCTTCTATTTGAAAGTGACCTTATAATGACACCTGAAGTCAAGGCTGATGCTTGGGGTATTTTTACCTATTTATTCTCAGGTGTCTTAGTCACTGGAGTCAGAGGTGGAAGGAAGAAAACCTCCTTCAGTGATTCACTGATATCACCAGATAAGCTCAACATGAAGGGCCAGAAATAAAATAGTAGAATTTTAAAGGAATTCTGTTCTTACACATTCTGAACTGGCCAACTTCAGATTGGATAAATTAATCATGCTCTGATGGGTTAGCCTGAGACAGCCAACCTTTGAGCATCTATTCTTCTCTATAATCAATACTGCAATTTAGCATTTAAACCTGCCTCCAGGCTAAAGGGCATAAGAATTCACTGTGAAAAATCTTTATATTCTATTCATAATTCTTTGTGGGTAATGTGAAATGATTTTTAGTAAAAAACAAAATGGGGTTTAGGTTCCATAGTGAATGCAATTGTCAAAACTTAGTAAGTGTACACTTAAGATTTATGCATTTCATTTTATGTTAAAACAACTTGTTTTCTGGCACTTAAAAAGAAAATACCAATAAGTATATATCATTATCAGTGGCAGTAGCAGCATAAAGAGCATAATCATTATCCTGACAATATTGAATCAGTGAGAGAGGAAAGACACACATGTTCTTTGTTTGTTAAAGCTTACCTACATAACATCAAATGATTAATGTCCTTACAGATGTTTTCAGATTTCCTCATATCTACTCTTGGAAGATAATCAAATAGAATTTTAACTCTAATGTTAAACACAATATGCTTAGAAAATTATACTGGCAATATGCATGTGTGTGTGTGTGTGTGTGTTTGTTATTAATATTAGTTATATTTATGTTCACAATACCATGCATTCATTAAATATAAAAATATATAACACTGATTTTTTGAGATTCTTTGCATTCTAAAACAAAAAGGATTTCTTTGAATTGTGAATGAAAATGTTAAAGAATTGTAATACACAGTAGAGCCCAATATATGGTAGATTAAGGTTTATGTGCCCATTTCTCATCCAAACTATGGTAATTACCTATAAACACTGATAAATATAAACACAGGCAAACAAAAACACACAAAAAAATAAATGAAAATTTGATGTCTCAAAAATTTTATAAATTCTTAGAAGTCAAAGTTGGTCAGATTGAAGAGAAACTTCACAGAAAACACACACACACACACACACACACACACCATAAGTAAAGGAAAAACTTGAGGTGCTTAGCAACCAAGAAACTTCTCCAGAGTCATTTTACCGTGCAAGAACAGAGAACTTCCATATCTCACTGTAGTCATTGGATTTCAACTTCAACTGAAGGAACTACAAGACTAAGACAAAGGCTGGGAGCAAAGACATGAAGAAAACAACCTGTTTTGATTTTGATTTAGATCTGGCATGGCAGAGCATGAAAATTTCTGTACCAGGGTGAAACATAAGGGATCTCAAAATGAAGCCTAGATGTTAAACTCATTTGGTATTGAGAAACAGTAGGAAGTAGGAGGTGTAAGAATATATACTGCCTATGCAAGAAAAATGTGAGAACAGATGAAAAATAGTAACTATGAAACCCTCTATGGAAATATAAAATTAATCAAAATGTAGACCAGTTGGTGAGAGACAGTAAAGCCAAGTAAATGTCTCAGGACTCTCCCTCAAGGACAAACTAAAAATAATCTTAGGTTTTCAAAGAGTTCATTATTTTCTGACTAATGCTTTAAGATACTAATATGCATTATTTTAAAATATTGAATTATTCAGGACTTCTCAGAGATTTTTCTACACCAAATCTTATACATAAAAAAGTCCAAGAAGTGAAATAATATATAAAATATTTCCCAAACTTCTTTAATTATAATCTGCTTTTAACTTTGAGAATTTGATTCCAAAAAACCTGTTTGAAAATGCTGAATTAAAGTGTAAGTAGAGAGAATAACACCAATCAAAAATTTCCATTCCAACACACCCATATTGAAATGGAGGTACTTAGCTCAGTGCCATTATATCAAGAGAAGTAAAATGTAGTCCTTCCCCTTAAGAGCATATTTGTAGTCTCAATAAGATGTTACAAAAGAAAGATGGATAGGGAAATAAAAATCATAAAATTAAAAAAATAAAATTAAAAAAGAGAATATGTTTGCTAAGATCTTAACCTTTCTTATTTAGTAAAATTTAAGAGGAGTGGGGTTCATATTTCAGAGAAAAAAGAAAAACATTGGTTACTTTATAAGTGAATGGTAAGTGGCCAAAAATGGTTTAAAGGCTGCTAGACCAATGGTAAGGTTCAACTTCATCAATAGCACCGGATTGTTTTTCATTTCATAGGTTATGAATTGTTAAAGGCTTTGGGTTTAGAGCCAAACTCTTTGAAATAATTTTCTTACATTTACATATGATTCCTCAACTCAGTAATCTCTCCATTCTGGACTGATATGAAAACAGAAATCGACCTTTTTTGATACTTTACTGTGTCTTCTAGGAGTCCAAAAATTCTTTTTCTAAGTTTTTAAATAACTTAATTTAAAGCATTAAATCCTATTGATGATATCCTCTTAATATGTCCTTGGTTTGCATGGCAATTTCTCTATTCTTTCTACTTTAAAATCTCTAGTCCCTTTTATTTTCCTAGATTCTCAGTTGGACTTCCTTCTATTTTATTCATTCTCCACGGTTAAGCTAATCTCTAAGGTTTCATTTATGACTGTGTTTTAATTAGGTGGTGTTGATATTTCCAGTGTATAATACTGTCCTGATTTCCAGGCTAGGTATCTACATACCTACTAGTCACCCTAACCTATATGCCCTAAGAGCAGTATAACTCAAAATTATGTAACCACTTTATTTCTACCATTTGTTTCTGCATACATATGTTCAATATAAATAAATCATTTGCATAGAACTTACGTGCTAAGACAGAATCATGTCAGACATAGAAACTTTAATCTCTGCCCCATCATATCTACTATGATCTCTAGACCATTATCAAACTTGTCAGTTCTGCCTTTTTCTCAAAACTAATTCCAGTTGTGCCACCTGTGTCAGTCACTATGGCATTAGCTCAGTACTCATTGTTTCTCACCCAGATGACTCTATCGATCACCTAAAGCCTTAGTGTAATATTGCTATTGCAATGTTGGAAACTTTCAGTCTGAGGTAACTACTTGGAAGCATCCCTGGAGATATGTGGACATTATAACACAGTATATAAAAATTATAGCTTTTAATAAAATTATATAATAATATCCCCAAGCATTTCAACCTCGAGCCATACACAGCTTGTGAGTGTGAGACCATATGGGACTGCAAGGGAGATTTGGAAGTGGATCGAAGCTAAAAGAACAGATGAGGAACTCTCTATCTGGCAGATATGTCACACATTTAAACCAGAAGATCCATTCATCTTTTTGAGAAAAAGTCACTCTCTTTCCTGACAGCTTCCCAAGATCTTGAATGGTCTGTCTTTCAATTCTACTGACTTTTTCTTCAACTTTAGAAAAATGGGGAAAAATCTATTTGGGCTGCAGCATGAGTTTTGTTCTCTTCTCCAGACTTCACAGGAGTTCCTCACTTAAATTTTTAACAGTTCTCAGGCACATGGCCTTCATGCCTTATATTTAATGACGTCACTCTTTTATAAGGATCGCATTTGACAGTATGACTGACTCCTTCTCAGAAACAAGTGCATTTCTAACCAAAAGTTTAAAAATATTTTTATACATCTTATTCTAATCAAAAGACACATAATTTATGTGTATCCATATGTATCCAATATAGTAGAGAAGAAGATAAAAAATAAAAATTTCCCATAACCATGATTTAAATAGGGGAAGAGGAATAAAAAGATACATTATATAAACAAAGACAGAAAGAAAAGTGTTGATATTAAAAGGAGATAAAAGATAGACCACAGGTGAACAAAATATATAAAATATTAGGTAAATTTTATACAAATAGATTTGAAAATGTGATAGGAAAATCACTAGGAAAAGACATTTGTAGGGGTGAGTCTGTTAAATCTACAAGAAATGATACTCCTGTTTTGTAACAGCTTTATTGAGATGTAATTTACATATAATGAAGTTAACATTTGCAGTTTATAATTCCATGTTTTTTATATTTACACAGTTGTCCAAACATCTTTAGAATCTAATTTCAGAATATTTTCATCATCATAAAAAGAAACCTGGTACCCATTAATAGTAACTCCCTAATCCACATTTCTAAATTTTATAAACAGTGCAGGACGTAGAAAAAAAAGTGGAACACTTCCAAAAAGATTATATGAGGCTACAAAGGTAGCAAAAGAAACCCAAACAAGAAGGTGTGTACACATTGCCAATCTGTAGCTACCTATCAAATCTGTCTCTCTTTATCAAACTCTTACTTGGACATTTATGTAAAATACTAAATAAAGTACTACCAAATCAAAATCAGACGTTTATTGAAATAGCAATACATCCTGATTAGGTAGGACTTACTCCAAGACAGCAAGCAATGATTACCTTTAGAAAATATTCAAACATAATCAAATGATCATCTTGAAATATATCAAAATTAATTATAAAAGGTAAACATCTATCATTTATTTTTAATGTAACTTTTGGCAAGTTTTAGAATAAAAGAAAGTAACAATCTTATGATATCCAACAGAAATCTACTTAAATGAGCAGATTTCCAATAAAGTACAAAATGAAAAATAGGTTTGCCAATGTCATTGAAAATGTTCTCTGCTTATACACACATAATTAGAATAATATACTATAATTATATGGGTATATATAATATAAAAGTAAATATATTTTTTTCATATATTTTTCATATATTTTTCATATATTTTCATATATTTTTCAAATATTTTTCATATATTTTATATATATATGTTTCAAATATATCTAAATTTGAAAATTAGATATATCCAAATGTGTTTTTTATAATAAAAATACATGGAATAAAATATGAACATAATAAATGAATATACATAATCCATATCCTATTTAATAAAAGGCTAATATGCAAATCGACCAAATGGTGGAATGACTGGTTGCTATGATGCACAGTGACCACCAGGGGGCAGACACTCAACACAGGACCTGCCCCCGGTGGTCGGTGCACTCCCACAGGGAGTGGGCCTAAACCAGCAGTCAGACATCCCCTGAGAGCTCCCAGACTGTGAGATGGCACAGGTTGGGCTGAGGAACGGCTCCCCCTCCCCCAACCCCCGAGTGCATGAATCTCATGCACCAGGCCTCTAGTCTATAATAATAAAAGGGTAATATGCTAATTAGACCAGACAGCCAAGCGACCTTCTGGACATTATTCCAGACATCCTTCTGGACAAAGCCGCTATGGTGGGAGCTGAGGCAGAGGCAGTTAGGGGCAATCAAGCAGGCAGTCAAGTGGTTAGGGGCGATCAGACAGGCAGGCAGAGTGATTAGGGGTGATCAGGCAGGCAGGCGAGTGGTTAGGGACAATCAGTCAGGCAAATGGTTAGGGGTGATCAGGCAGGCAGGCATGTGAGCTGTTAGGAGCCAATAGTCCCGGATTGCGAGAGGGATGTCCGACTGCCAGTTTAGGCCCAATCCCACAGTGGACGGGGCCTAAACTGGCTGCCGGACATCCTCCGAGGGGTCCTGGATTGTGAGAGGGTGCAGGCCAGGCTGAGGGACTACTCCTCCCCTCCTCACCCCCGTGCATGAATTTCATGCACCAGGCCTCTAGTATTAACATAATACATCAGTTACCTGTTTGGCCATAGAGAAAGCTGTCAGAATAATACATGATAGTATATTCAAGAATAAGGAGAGTATTAAGTCAATAATATCAAGTAGGATATGTATTTTATATACAAATGTTTTCTATACTAAAGAACAGAGAAAATAACATAAGTAATGGTTTTGGTCTGTGGCTGAATTGATTATTTTGAGTAATCTTATTTGATTTCATTCATGAATATGTAGTTTTGTATTCCCCTTTATTTGGAGTTTATTGTAATCTACAGGGCTATAAAGAACATGATTGAGTTTTGTTTTGCATGTTCATTTCCTTTGAAATTGCAGTAATGTATCTCCTGCTTTGGCTTGTTACAATTGTTCTAGGAAAGATCATAATCAATCTACATTTATACCATCCTTCTGTGCAACAGTGTGTACCTCAATTTGCCAATGTAGTAGGCAAAATTTGTATTATCTTGTTTTAACTTTTATTTGAAGTGAGACTAAACATTTAGAAAATTTTATTAACTATTTATATGTCTTAATAGTATAGACCAGGGGTCCTCAAACTACGGCCCGTGGGCCACATGCGAATACAAATATTGTAATTGTTCCCGTTTTGTTTTTTTACTTCAAAATAAGATATGTGCAGTATGCACAGAAATTTGTTCATAGTTTTTTTTTTTAAACTATAGTCCAGCCCTCCAACGGTCTGAGGGACTGTGAACTGGCCCCCTGTTTAAAAAGTTTGAGGACCCCTGGTATAGACATTTTAAACATTTTTCTGGTGGAATATTAATTATTAATATTTTCTTGTTGACTTGCAATTATATTTTTATATTTATTGAAAGGTGTGGTTTTTTAATCTTGGAGATCTTAAAAACTCACTGAAGTAATATTTAGATATCCAGTATGTGACAGTCAGTAGGTAGAGACCTGAGATGCACCCTTGCAATCTTCAAAAAGCTTACAGAGTTGTAGGACATACAGACCCAGACACACCCAGAATCATTATTAATGTGGTAATTTCTCTGGAACAGCAAGAAAATGCAGATAGGGAGCAAAGAGAAGTATCCAACCAGATATTTTTTAATGCGGTCATCTATGTATTTTTTTTTCCTTTTCCTTTTAGTGTTAAGTTCTTAGAGAGTTATTGCCTACACAGAGAGCAATTAAATATACACCAATTTTGGTTCCAAATGCTATGTTTTCTTAAAATTGTGTTAATGTTTACTTGTATTGCACTGTGGTCTGAGGTCACCTGTACAACTTATGGCCATTTGAATATGCTGAGACTATCTATCTAGTGTGTTACATAAGTACTTTTTAAAAAGTATTCTATACACAGTAGGGGTAAAGTTTCTCATTGTCATCTATGAAACAATAGAGAACGGTGTGGAGAAAAGGAAAAGAGGACACGAGGATAATGTTTTATCTCTGCAGTTGTCAGAGTAAAGTGACAGCTGCCCTGGATGCTTGTTTTGTTCTTAGCACAATTGTCGCATCTCTGAACAGGAGAGGAGATCATATAAGAGGAACATAGTCCTTTCCCACCCTATCTTGGTGGCTTGAGTCTGCATTTTTTTTTTTTTTTTTTTTGTCATAGAAGTTATGGATAGACCACCAGTCACTCCTCTCAATCCAGCTCCATGTGTCATTTGGGTAGAAAAAATATTTTGCAGATTCTGACAAATAGGTTTTTCTGACAAATAGATTCTGTCTCAGCATTTGAATTTAGTTAAAGTTTTTTTTTGCTTTGTTTTGTTTTGGTTTGCTTTTTGTTTTTGTTTCTTTATAATCTATGTAGATGCTTTAGTAAGAAGTTGGGAGAAGCACTATCAGGCCAGTTAGCAGGATCAAACACACATAAGAGGTTCAAGTAGACTTTATAAAAAGTCAGTCAGATATCTTCCACCTGTTTGAAATATCATTGTCTTAAAATAAAAGATAAACGTCTTTGGAGGGAAAGTAAGTAGTTTGATAACTCGTATTTTCAAACTCATTTCTGAACTTGCTCATAAGTTAGAATCCATAGTCAAACCAAGTAATTATGCTCAAGACACCATGTTTCCCCGATTCTTAAATCAGCTTAACATTTATTGAGCACCTACAATGTGTCAGAGACCGGTGTCATGTAGCTGCTGGCGATAAACAGATGGATATGTCACAGTTACTGAATGTCTTGCCTCTCTAATGCTTTAAAATCAATTCAGGAATCCCTTCCTCCAGCAAGCCTTCACAATGTCACCCTCAAACCAGTATCTCAGGGTCACCTAAATGCTAGTAATTATCACATGATACATAATTGCTTTATTGCTCTTAAAGATCTGGGACTAAGCATTTATCTCTATATATCCAGTTTCCAGTGCAGTACCTGGAGCATCAGAAAATGTTTCTTCATATTTAATTAGTCAGGCAACAGTGGAAGACTGGGTTTGTGCCGGGAGCCGGTCCATGCTTGCTGTTTCAAGGGACCTGGCATATATGGCATACTGTTCTTAATATGTTTGCTCACCTTCTTGGCACTATGTGTTTTAACCAAGGTCACCTCTCCGAGAAAGGTTGTTTCCCCAGGTAGGAATTTTTCCCTGAAGTCAGGGAGGGGATGAAACTCCTTAACTAAGTGCCAGGCGGGTAGTTAATCACTACAAACAATCATGCTTAAGCTACATAATCTTTACTCCCTGGAATGGAGATAAGAAACGCCCTAACCTTTATAATAGAGATTGATAGGATTGGAATCAACTGGTATAAATACAGTTGAAACAAGACAACAGCAGACAGAACTTAGGAGAGAGAGAGAGAGAGAGACAGAAATTGGCACAGAACCTACACAGAACATTCTCTAGAGACAGAAGAACTTCGCTGGAGAGAACATGGCAAAAGATCCTGGACAGAAACTGGCCTCAGAACCTAGAGACAGAACCTAGCGAGAGAACATAGCAAAAGATCCTGGACTGAACCTGACTACAGAAATTGGCAAGAGAACCTGACTAGAACCTGGTGACTGAACCTGGCTTGAGAACCTGGACAGAACGTGGCTGGAGAACCTAGCGAGGGAACTTGGCTACAGAACCTGGCTGGAGAACCTGGAGAACCTAGCAAGAGAACATGGACACAGAACCTGGCTGGAGATCCTAAGCAGAACCTCTCTGGAGATCGAGACCAGAACTTGGCTGGAGATACTGGCTAGGCTGCTGATCAACTGAACACTGTCTTCGTGTCATTCCTTCTTCGCCGACTCCGTCCACACCTTTGGGGACCCCTGGACCTGCTGGGGTTGGACCCCAGCATATGGCGCCCGAACAGGGACCCCTAGGTAAGCGCCCCACACTCGGGACGGATAGGACTCCACCGTAGGAAGAGGGTGGATAGTCTTCGCCTACTCCGTCCACACCTTTGGGAACTCCTGGAACAGGATTCCCCTAGGTAAGCCCCCCCCCCAATTGAGAACCCCACACTCGGGACGGATAGGACTCCACCAGGGTACTGCAGACCCCCCTACAGAGGATAAGTAGGGTAAGAAGGTGGATAGTACAGAACTCAGATTAAGAAGACGTGCCATACTGAGTCTAAAGAAATAAGACTCTGTATTGATCTTTTAACACATATGCTTGCTAGCAGAGGAATTAAGGTTACTCCCAGTCAGACAGAACGTTTTATACAAGAAATATGTCCATGCTTTTCTGAGGAAGGAAAGGTGCCGGAAAGGTAAATGTAGAGGCATGGGAGAAGGTAGGCCCAAGGAGCCTTATCCTTAACCCCACTGCAGCCTTTCCACCCCAGGAAAGTGCAGGATTGGCAAGCTCTCCCTGAGGTGATAGATCAGGACTCAGGTAATAGCGGAAAGCGCCAATCCTACTCTTAAAATGGATATAAGAGAGCATTTCGGGTTTTTCTTTTTAATGCCCGCTTTTAAAAAAATAAAAAAGGGGGAATTTGCCGGGAGCCGGTCCATGCTTGCTGTTTCAAGGGACCTGGCATATATGGCATACTGTTCTTAATATGTTTGCTCACCTTCTTGGCACTATGTGTTTTAACCAAGGTCACCTCTCCGAGAAAGGTTGTTTCCCCAGGTAGGAATTTTTCCCTGAAGTCAGGGAGGGGATGAAACTCCTTAACTAAGTGCCAGGCAGGTAGTTAATCACTACAAACAATCATGCTTAAGCTACATAATCTTTACTCCCTGGAATGGAGATAAGAAACGCCCTAACCTTTGTAATAGAGATTGATAGGATTGGAATCAACTGGTATAAATACAGTTGAAACAAGACAACAGCAGACAGAACTTAGGAGAGAGAGAGAGAGAGAGAGAGAGAGACAGAAATTGGCACAGAACCTACACAGAACATTCTCTAGAGACAGAAGAACTTCGCTGGAGAGAACATGGCAAAAGATCCTGGACAGAAACTGGCCTCAGAACCTAGAGACAGAACCTAGCGAGAGAACATAGCAAAAGATCCTGGACTGAACCTGACTACAGAAATTGGCAAGAGAACCTGACTAGAACCTGGTGACTGAACCTGGCTTGAGAACCTGGACAGAACGTGGCTGGAGAACCTAGCGAGGGAACTTGGCTACAGAACCTGGCTGGAGAACCTGGAGAACCTAGCAAGAGAACATGGACACAGAACCTGGCTGGAGATCCTAAGCAGAACCTCTCTGGAGATCGAGACCAGAACTTGGCTGGAGATACTGGCTAGGCTGCTGATCAACTGAACACTGTCTTCGTGTCATTCCTTCTTCGCCGACTCCGTCCACACCTTTGGGGACCCCTGGACCTGCTGGGGTTGGACCCCAGCAGGTTTGGTTATTAATGATCTCAATAAGGCAATTTTCTCAACTAGGGTTATGTTTGTTATAGATGCACCTGTTAAAAAACACAGTTGCATGAAAAACTCCCAATCACTATGAATGCAGAATATCATTGGAATGGGAGAGTAATGTATAAGCTTTTTAAGTGCTATAGGTGATTCTGTATAGTTCTTCTTAAGAGCACAGACATAAGCCATAAAATAAACTCTGCAACTAACTCTTGGAACATAGTCTAGGGGCAATATCATTGTTTAGTAAATACAGTAACAGAAAAAAAGATAAAACAAATACATGAATACATACGGATATATTTTCACCACAGGCAGCAGCAGTGTGCCCAAACCCCCAGGGTCTCAGAGCTCCGTGTGATCCTGATGCTGTGAAGTCAGCCTGGTGGAGGCCCCTTCCAACTCATTTGATTTCTAGAAAGTGTTTTTCAGGCATGGTCAGCAGGGAGAAAACATCAAAAGACACACTCGTAGCAATGGTGTTTCAGCTCATTGGATGCTCTAGTTAAAAGACTACGGGCATACTCTTTCAACTCTTGCTCAGCTACTGGGTACCTGGCTTATTCCCCCTCAGAACCACATGGCACACTTCTCTTGAAGTGTGATAACTCCAACACTGTATAAAAAAAAAAAGTGGAAATTTCTTAGATTTAATGGACAGGAGTACAATGCACTGCTGCAGGAGGTGGGCCAAAGAAACTGCATTCTCAGCAGTGTGTCATCAACTGGACAGCTGCACGGCTCCCCTCATTTGCTCTTTCTCTGTCACCTCTGAGAAGGCACCAGGAGCCCAGCATTCACTTCCAAATTGCAAGCAGAGAAGGTCCTCCATCAATTTACTTTTCTACTCTCTTTCCCCCACCCAAGTGTCACTTTATAGCAGAGATTCTTAACCTTTTATTTTGTTCTCCAGAATAATGAGTTTATATGCATAAAAAAAAGAATTTCAAAATAAAGCAATTCCATGAAATATTATCAAAATATAAACACATTGTGATATAGCCTATGCTTATTTTTAATTTATTATGCAACAAAATATTTGTAAGACTCTAGGAGCTACTTTGATTACAAAACAGTGATGTGTGTATCTGATATTTTGACATATCTGCAACAACCATGGTATGAAAATATCTGATTTCTACTACTAGTGGCAAAGTGGAATCATACTAAGTATCACTGTGTTATGTAGTTGGATCTCATTAATTTCCTTTGAAGGCATGAGTGAAGAATTAAAGTTCTTAATTCCTATTAGAAGTTAAACTGCTTTTTAAAATCTTGCAATGCATCCAGAACTAAATCAAGTGGGTCTGCAAGGTCAATGGTTTGTAATATGAAGAAACAGGATCAGGAGAGAGAAGATACTTGTCTAATGAGTTGACCGCATTGATCACCGTGGCCAGTTGGGACAATGTCATTCATCCAATGCATGTGTCCTTCCTTATTAATCATCCCCAAGTTCATCTCCTGTGAGGCCCAGACTCAGCAGCAGAGAACGATTTACCAAGATGTCTAAAAGCATCTGCCCTCCCACCCAGAATGTTCAAACCTTCTCTTTTCTTCTCTCAGAATAAAAGAATGAAAGGCAGCACTTCTAATAAGAAAACTTTACTAAAACAGTTGTAGAGAGAACAGGTTGGTTATAAATAGTGGTGATATTACATAGTTACACATCCTATATAATAAAGATGTAATATGCAAATGGTCGTTACACCATGAAGCCTAACGACCGACCCCATAACAACTGGATCACAGATCAGCAGGAGGGTGGGGCAGCGAGCTACAGGACAGGGCAGGGCAGCAAGCTATGAGGGGGCGGGGCAAAGAAGGGGGGAGCTACAGGAGGGCGGGGCAGCAGTTAGAGAGCCTCTGGAGGGCGGCAGTGAGTTATTGGCGAGCTATTGTGCACGGATTCATGCTCAGGGCTACTAGTTTTAAATAAATCTAGAGATTCTCTTTGTTTATGACAGTGGCACTTATATAGAAATTAATAGCTGACATTTGTAGAATGCCAGATGCTATTCTCAACGGCATCACAGACATGCTAACTCATTCAGTCCCCACTAAATGAGATAGATTCTGTTGGAATCATTCTCCTTTTACATATAAATAAACTTAGGCACTGAGCATTTAGAGGGCTTGCTCAAGTTCACATTGTTGATAAGTGGCAGAACCTCAATTCTGTTGCCAGGCCATCACCTCCACTACCATTGTTGACTTAAGCTAACAAAGTGTCTGGCTAAAAATCCTATTAGATGTTCTTCATGTTTACATGATCCTGGCAATTAATACAACAATTGTATGTAATTAAGTGCTACATAATTTGTTGAAAAGATATGATTGCTTTAAGTAGGCTTCCTAGACCCTGTATATTGCCATATTACTTTACTGGATGAGAAACTTATTATCCATGTTAATGCCATGGATAACTAGCCAAGCAATGAAAGCAGTACTCTTGCAATATTGTGATCTGAATTACAAAAAGATTGAACTCTATAACTTAGACTTTGTTTTATCTGACATACATTAACGAATTTGGAATCCTACTTTGGTACTGAAGATACTGCCTGCTCCTGCGTCCTTTGTGGCATGCCTCTTAGGATAGGATCTCTGTGTCGTTTTCTACTTTCTCACATCTGTGCTCACTGAGGGGGGCTGGCCTTTTCCTTCCTGAATGCTCAGTAAAGATGGACACACCTGCCTCTACTCTGGAAAAGAATGGCATTTCCTAGCTGCCAAGGGAATCATTTTAACTTTCTGAATTTGTAACAGAAGACAGATTTCCTATGTAAACTAAGGTGAGGCTGTTCCTAACCTGCCTTCTGCCTGGTATGACCTCTCATCTGGGAGTGATGCTTTCATTCCTAGGCACTCATAATACAGAGGGCCAGTGATGTTGCAGATTCACACCATTTAGACAACTCATTTCCCCACTGCTTCACCACCTAATTCAGCATGACAGCCAATCTTAAATTCAATCATTCCTGTTTCAGCCCAATACAGGACGTTTCTAGTCTTTCCCCTTGTTTGAAATGGCAGGCTCTGGAAACACGTATGAGGCAGAGGCCATTTTAATTGTTTTTATTGACATCAGCAAAAATCATGGGACAATGGTTCCTAAGCTGGGGTCCTGTTAGAGTGTGTGGATATAATTTGCCTGTCTA
This sequence comes from Myotis nattereri, assembly GCF_964212035.1. NCBI lineage: Eukaryota > Metazoa > Chordata > Mammalia > Chiroptera > Vespertilionidae > Myotis > Myotis nattereri. The sequence continues at coordinate 46,186,856 of NC_138076.1, read as the reverse complement.
ATTTGTCTTTCTCAGCTACTAAAAACAGCATTGCTCTTAACACCAAAATATTTATACTATGAGAAATTGTTTAAATAATAGTCTCAGGACTTCCGTGCTAAAACAAAAGATATGGCTGACTGGGAGACCATCATACTATTTACCCTAGCATGGTAGAAAGACACAAGTGATGCATCAAACTGCGAGACAGTTTACTGATGACCAATCAATAGTACTGGTCTGCAATAAGAAAAACATAAAAGATCTCTAAATACCAAATTCACCCTCCCTACTGTGTTGATGAGTAGGTACCTATCAATGTCACCCTATATAAGAAAAAGGTAATATGCAAATTGACCCTAACAGCAGAATGACTGGGAATGACTGGTCACTATGACACACACTGACCACCAGGGGGCAGACGCTCAATGCAGGAACTGCCCCCTGGTGGTCAGTGCGTTTCCACAAGGGGAGCTCTGCTCAGCCACAAGCCAGGCTGAGGGCTGCCAGTACAGCGGTGGTGGCGGGAGCCTTTCCCGTCTCCTCAGCAGCACTAAGGATGTCCAACTGCAGCTTTGGCCTGCTCCCCGCTGGCAAGTGGACATCCCCTGAGGGCTCCTGGGCTGCCAGAGAGATGTCTGACTGCCAGCTTAGCAGGCCTAGCCAGCAGGTGGTCATCCCTTGAGGGGTCCCAGACTGTGAGAGGGCACAGGTGGGGCTGAGGGACCACCCCCCCCACCACCCAAGTGCACAAATTTTTGTGCACCAGGCCTCTAGTTTTCTATAACTGCCTTAAATTCTTCAAGTCCTGCACACAGCTAATAATAATAACATAAGGTTTGAGCAGTTTATATTCTGTATCTTTCTGTATTTTATCTACAGAGTTTGTCTTATCTCTTAGCTTTTTAGAGTTAAATTTTCATATAATTTTCTCATGTCAAATAACAAAGCATCTTCTTACACTGAACATTGTTTCCAAAAGAACCCCTCCCCCTAAAGGACTATTTTAGTTCTAATTTTTCTATTTAAGCTTTGTAGCTAATGGTTTTTAAAAGAAAGAAATGATAAATCACAAAATATAAAAAGAACTAGTAAACATCAATTTATTTTATTTTAATTTATCTCATTTACTTAAATGCAGTTTTCTGTTTAATATTAACTTGTATTAAATATATTTATGTTGAGAAAGTACTTGATTAATGCAATGTCTCTTTGACTTGTACAAAGTAAGATACTGAATATATTCTGGATATCATTTTAGGTTAAAATTTATGATTTAATCTGAAGTGGTAAATGGGCTTAAGTTATTTACTCTAATAATAATGGTATCTACTGTATGTTTTATTGATCAAAGTAATAAGAGATAGGCAAGTTTTTCTCTGATAATACCATTTTATTTTAGAGTTATTCAATCAATTAATGTTATTACAGTCTTACTTTATTCTGACCACTTTTTTCCACTAATGCAACATATCTCTTGTGGATCTAGAAACCTAGCTATAAGGAGAAATGTTTAGGATGATCATTTTCATCATGCACTTAACTGTTCATCAATTTTCTATAACACCCCGTTACTATATACTTTATTGATAAAAAAATAAAAAAATAGTAATTGACATACACCCAAACTATATATATATATATAAAAAAGCCTTGAATTTTTTGCCAAGTGTTTAGGGAGAAATAATTCTCTGGAGAAACATTTTTAAAAATAAAAGTAATTATAAAGATAGGCTTTAAATATATGTGTAGAAAGATGCTTTCTTTGTGCAAGAGGTTCAAATGGTTGCGTAGGCGGTAATAATTCATTTTGCAGCCAAAGCAACCATGTTCTCTTGTATGAATAGGTTTGCATGTGTCCATCCATGGAACAAAGGAGCCAAACTTAGTCATCAGTGTCCTAAATAATGAAATAACACAATTACAGCTTTTCTTTAACTTTCTTTATTCTCTATCATAGTGAACATCCAGATATTCAAAATTTGTCTGTATCTTTTGTGTTTATGTTTTAATGCAGTATGGCCAACACTATTAATTGAGACTGATTTACTTCCAACCAAATTGATTTCTTTTTTTAAATTAAATCTTTATTGTTCAGATTATTACATTCATTCCTCTTCCCCCCCCCCATAACTCCCCTCCTCCCAGTTCCCACCCAACCCTCTGCCCTCACTCCCCACCCACTGTCCTCATCCATAAGTGCACGATTTTTGTCCAGTCTCTTCCTTCATCCCCCACACCCCTTCCCCCCCAAGAATAGTCAGTTCATTCCCTTTCTATGTCCCTGATTCTGTTATAATCACCAGTTCATTCTGTTCTTCAGGTTACTTATTCACTTGATTTTTAGATTCACTTGTTGATAGAGGTGTATTTGTTGTTCATAATTTGTATCTTTATCTTTTTCTTCTTCTTCCTCTTCCTAAAGAATACATTTCAGCATTTCATATAATACTGGTTTGGTGGTGATGAACTCCTTTAGCTTTTCCTTATCTTTGAAGCTCTTTATCTGACTATCAATTCTGAATGATAGCTTTGCTGGATAAAGTAATGCTGGTTGTAGGTTCTTGGTATTCATCACTTTGAATATTTCTTGCCACTCCCTTCTGGCCTGCAAAGTTTCTATTGAGAAATCAGCTGACAGTTGTATGGGTATTCCCTTGTAGGTAACTGACTTTCTTTCTCTTGCTGCTTTTAAGATTTTCTCTTTGTCTTTTGCTCTTGGCATTTTAATTATGATGTGTCTTGGTGTGATCTTCTTTGGATTCCTTTTGTTTGGGGTTCTCTGCGCTTCCTGGACTTGTAAGTCTATTTCTTTGACCAGGTAGGGGAAGTTTTCTGTCATTATTTCTTCCAATAGGTTTTCAATATCTTGCTCTCTCTCTTCTTCTGGCACCCCTATAATTCGGATGTTGGTACGCTTGAAGCTGTCCCAGAGGCTCCTTAAACTATCTTCATATTTTTGGATTCTTTTTTCATTTTGCTTTTCCGGTTGGGTGTTTTTTGCTTCTTCGCATTTCAAATCTTGATTCGTGCGATCCTCTGGTCTGCTGTTGGGAGTCTGTATAATATTCTTTATTTCCGTCAGTGTATGCTTAATTTCTAGTTGGTCCTTTATCACAACATCGAGGGTCTCTCTAGATTTCTTGAGGATCTCACTACATTTATCGGCAGTTTCTAGAAAGTTCTTGAAAAACGTTAAAAGTGTGGTTTTGAACTCTATATCCAGTCATTTGCTTTCCTCCATTTCTGTCATTTGTGTCCTGTTTCTTTGTCTCGGCATTTTTTAAGCTTTGCTGTGTCGATAGAGTGGCTTTCTGTGCTAAGTGTCCTATAGGGCCCAGTGGCTCAGCCTCCCCAATTACCTGAGGTAGACACTCTTGGTGCACCCCCTTGTGGGCTTTGTGCACAGTCTTGTTGTAGTTAAGCATTGATTGGTGTAGGAAACACTGGGAGGATTTGACCTCCAGGCCAATTGGTTGTGAGAATCAGCTGTGTCTATGGTGGGAGAACTTCTGTGCTGAAGACACCCTTCTGGGGCAAGACTTGCTTCACTGGGGTTTTGGTGCTCACTGAGTCTGCCCCCTGAGTGTGTCCCTTATGGATCTGTGCAGTTATAATTGGATGGTCCCACTCTGACCACTGGGTACACTGGCTCTTGGATCTAAGGAGGTGCTAATCTAGCCTCTGCCTGAGGCTACCCTGAAGAAGCCAGCTGTAAAGCAATGCAAGTTGCCCTGGAGCCTTGGGCAGCTGCAGTTTGTTAAGTAATTTTCAGATTATGAAGGGCCGAGACTTTCATATGAAAAAGCCTCTGTTCATGGCTTGGGCGGGGTAGAGCCCCAGGGGGCAGGCTGAACGAGAAGTATGGCTGCTCTCAGTTCTGTCTTCAGAGGCCCCGGCAATCACTGCGAGTGCCTCTGATAGAAATCTGCCCTCAAGTTCTGATCGATGCCAGACAGTCCTGTTTCTCCCGTATGAGTCTGGGTCCCCAGAGACTCACCCAGAACTGGAGCTCAGAGCCTGAGACTCCCTCCAGATTGGAAAAGACAATTGTGACCTCAGCCGCCAGTCCTCTCCGCGTGCACCTCCACACCTTTGTATTTTACTTCCACACCGCACCTCCTCTGAGTCTCGGTATGCTTTTCTCTTTCCTTCTAGTTGTAGAATTTCTACTCAGCAGCCATCCTGTGGTTCTGGATGATGTCCGTTCTGTCTTTTAGTTATATTTTTGAAGTGGTTGTGTGAAGCAGCAATCTCTGGTGTTTACCTATGCTGCCATCTTGGTTTCTCCCCCAAATTGATTTCAATCCAAATAAAAGTTTTATTTTTCCTCATCCTAGTAAATATTAGGAGATAATCAGATAAAGTTTACCCTAGGGAAGTCAATGGGAGAATGGAATTAAATATCCTGTTACATAAGGCCTGACACTTCTTACAATGTTCTCGCATTCACATATAAGCCAGAAAAGCAGGGCTCCTCAGTAAGGTAGAAATGTACTTATTTATTTCTTTATTAAGACTCATAAAACATTGTGAGTCCACAAGCCCTTATTGAATATTCACAAATTAACCAGAATGTTTCCCTGCAATATTAAGTTTATAGACAAAAATTTAAGGGAAAAAAGATCTTGAAGAAAATCTACACATTTCTACATAAGCCTTCTAAACAAATACATATATTTCCAGTTAATGAAAGAGAAATTAATGTTAATTTAGTGCCAAACATTTTCACATATACTTATTTATTTTATTTCTTTAAGATTAGTATTGTAAATTCTTTTTTTTTCTTTTTTTTTTTAATAAAAGAAACTGAATCTGAGTGGTTAAGAACTTTTTGTCCAGGGTCATGCAAATACAAAGTAGCCAGCTAATGTCAAGGCCATAATTTCTGCCCCTGGCTGACTTCAAACACACAGCTCTTTTCTTTAATGCTACAAATTAGTGAGCCACCCTACTCAGTATTTTGTGATTATAGTGATAATTTAAAAATTAAGAGTTGCCAAGCTGGCATGGCTCAGTGGTTGAGCTTTGACCTATGAACCAGGAGGTCAAAGTTGATTCAGGGCAAGTGCCCCAGTTGCTGACTCAATCCCCGTTGGGGGTGTGCTGGAGCAGCCAATCATGGATTTTCTCTCATCATTGATGTTTCTATCTCTCTCTTCCTCTCCCTTCTTCTTTGAAATATATATATTTTAAGGCTTAATAACTTTCTGTAAAGTCTTCCTATATCACAAACTAAGTCACTAAGGTGTTTATTAGTTAATTGAAAAACTTGGTTAAAGTACAAAGTTGTAAAAAATGTTAAAAGCATGCATTTACCTTTTATTTCAATTAAATATGTAGAAACGCACATTCATTAGCCAAAGTTTTGGCAAGCCCCCTCCCCCTTTTTTTCAGAACTGGCCTGCTGCTATTTGTATTTTATTTTCATCTTTCTTATATGAAAACACCATCAATTTTCTAAGTTCTTTTGGGGTATGTTCAGGGTTGCTTTAAAACAGGGTTGGGAAATGTCCAGCCAAAGGGCTGTATAAGGCCCAGGAAATCATTTGGTCTAGCCCTTCCAAGGCATTAGGTTTAATTAAATGTTTAGCTGAATATAGCAGGCTAATTTTTAAGTTGATCATTTTGTATGGCCCATGAATGACGTTATAAAAATCTAAATGGCCTTTGGCAGGAAAAACGTTCCCCACCCTTGCTTTAAACCATTCTGAGTGCAGATTTTACCCTTTTTGTTTAGTTGTCTCTACATTCCCAATTTGACATAAGCTTTTTGGTAATTACACTTTAATAGACTTTTAAAGTATTCAATATAGTTTATTTCTAATAAGCCAAATTTCTTTCTATGAAATCATTTAATAATTTAATTATATAATTACAGTAATACATACAAACTCATTAGGGAATAGCTAAAAGTCAACTAACAGGAACAGAGATCTACTTGAGTGTAGGACATGTTACAATTTAATCTAGATTAACTATAAAATAGAGACCAGAAGAAAGGTTTTACTCAGACAACTATCGGTCCTATTCACTATAGAAACACTGATTTAATAGGCAGAATTTAATAGCAGTTGAGCAGGAAGAGGATCCTATGTTCGGAATTTATGAGAAGTTATCAACTTAGAAATCAGCAGCACCCCATCTTCTCATGAGTTAAAATAAAAAGGTTTGGAGGCATACAGAACTTGAACTAAGAGAATGTTGTTTCCAATTTCTCAGACTTCTTTTTGATTTTCTTTAAGCTGAAGGAATCAAGAATACAGACCAGGAGGCTGAATAAAAGAATATTGAAAAAAAGCTGATGCTGCCAATTGATTACATTATGGCCCCTGGATTTTAAGGGACCCAAGAGAGTTGAAAGTTTTAAAAGTATTGATCACGGCCCTTGAAAAGACTATTGCATTTTAAAGTCAGTCTGGCAAAATTCGCAAACAAATGGAATTGTCCTTCAACGCATTTGAAGTCTTCCTTGATTTTTATGGTAATCTGACATAGTGTTATGGTTTGCTCTTCTGTGGTAACAGAGTAAATAAAAATTCATAAATATCTCAGTGCATACTATTTCCAAGACCTACAAAGTAAAAAAAATTATTTGTTAGTTGTGTGAATGCATTTTGTGTCCACCCTCCAAATTCCTAATCAGAAGGGCACAATTCCAAAAATTAATCATGATGCAAAAAAAAAAAAAATAGAAATATGTAAACAATATCAAAGAGATTACCACAGTTGTCAAATTTATTCTGCTTAAAAAAACTTTGTTTTGCCGAAACCGGTTTGGCTCAGTGGATAGAGCGTCGGCCTGCGGACTGAAAGGTCCCGGGTTCGATTCCGGTCAAGGGCATGTACCTGGGTTGCAGGCACATCCCCAATGGGAGATGTGCAGGAGGCAGCTGATCGATGTTTCTCTCTCATCGATGTTTCTAGCTCTCTCTCTCTCTCCCTTCCTCTCTGTAAAAAATCAATAAAATATATTAAAAAAAAAAACAACAAAAAAAAACAACAAAAAAAAACACTTTGTTTTGTAAAAGATCTTTTGCTTTTAAATTGCTGTTTAAATCATTGTACTATATGAGACTATGATATATAACAAATATTCAATGACACATTGAAATTCTCCATGATTGACCTTTAAAATCTACTATATTAGCAAAATTTTGGGTAAGTCTTTGATACCATCTGCAAAGTCAGCTGTCATAGGAGTTGGTAAAACTTTGATACTTAGCTGCCTTTTATTTGAAAGGCTGAGAGGTCTTTCCCATCACATATTCACATGTAATGGACAGTGTCATTGCCTAAAAGGCTGTATGAAATTAATCCTTTTGATCTCATTCCCAGGGCTAAAAATTTCCCTAGGCCAGCATATTTTCAATAGTTGATGATATTTTTAAATTTTTGCATTTTTTTGCTTCAACTCATGGACAGAAAACTCATCATCTTTATGCTAGTTTTCAGCATTTTTAGGCAAATAGGATTTATCATTTTTATTATAAAATTGATACTGCAATAACCTAGTTAGACACAATTTTCACAAGGTGATTATGGCTATTGGCTGTGATGGACTGAATAATGCTCCATTCCCAAAGATGTCTATATCCTACTCCCTAAAAACTATGAATATGTTAGGTTACATGAAAAAGAAGGAATTACTGTTGCAGATGGAATGAATGCTGTCAATCAACTAAGGTTAAAATAGGGAGATTGCCCTATATTAACTGGTGGACCTAGTGGCAACCACAGGATGATTAAATCGTAAGGAGTAAGAAGACTCAATGTCATAGTGACGCCATGTGATGCCTGACAGCTGGAGGAAAGGGCCCAGGGGCCGAGGCATGCGGACAGCCTCTGTAAACTGAAAAGGCAAGGGAATACATTTTTTCTGGTACCTCCTGAAGGAACATAGTACGGTTGACATCTTGATTTTAGCCTTGTAAGGCCTGTATTGGTTGGAATTGTGACTTACAGAATGATAAAATATTGAATTAGCTATTGTGTTTACCCAGTAAGTTTTTTGTTTGTTTTTGTGGTTGTTCTGTTACCAATAGCAAAGAAAACTAATGCACTGGCTTTTTAACATATTTTAGTTCAGCCTAACTAATTATTTTCCCAGCTTTATTGGAGTCCATCTAATTTAAATGAATGATAATGAAAGAGAAAATAAGTCAAAAGTTAGAAAAGAAATATTCAAGTTTCTACTAATATTTATTACTGATACAAATAATGCTTTGCATATGTCTATTATAATTGAAATTGGAAAAAAAAATCACCAACCAATTTGTTGCAAGGAATTTCTTTTCCAGTTTTATTAAGGTGTACTTGACATATAACACTATATAAAGTTAAGGTGACAGCAAAACGGCCTGACTTTCACATATTGTAAAATGATTACCACAATAAGTTTAGTTAATATCCATCAGCTCATACAGATACAAAATACAAAAACAAAAGAAAAACAGAAAAAGGAAAGAAAAACTGTTTTTATCCCTGTGATAAGAACCCTTAGGATTTATTCTCTTAACAACTTTCAAATATACCATACAACAGTGTTAACTATAGTCATCATGTTGTATTTTACATTCCTAGTAATTAAGCCACATGTCTGATCTGCTTTTCTATGAGTTTTGTGTGGAGGTTTTTTTGTTTTGTTTTGTTTTGTTTTGGGGTGTGTGAGTGTGTGTGTGTGTGTGTGTGTGTGTGTGTGTGTGTTTAGGTTTCACATATAAATTAAATCATACAATTGTCTTTCTCTGACTTATTTCACTTAGTATAATGAATGACCTCTAGGTCACAAATGGTGAAATTTCTTAATGGCTGATTTATATGTATTCATTTATTTCATTTTTTTTCATATTTTAACTATTATAAATAATGCTGCTATGAACCTGGGGCTGCCGTTTGATATAGTGTTTCTGTTTCCTTCAGATATATTCCCAGAATCGGAATTACTGAATCCTATGTTAGTTCCCATTTTTAAATTTTTGAGGAACTTCCATACGGTTTTTTATGGTGGCTTCACCAATGTCCAATCCCACCAACTGTGCACAGGGTTGCCTTGTCTCCTCCTCAGCATTTGTCTCTTGCCTTTCTGAGGATAGCCATTCTAAAAGGTGTGAGGTGAGACATCATTATGGTTTAGATTTGCATTTTTCTAATGATTAGTGATGATGAGCACTTTTCAAGGGCCTGTGAAAATAATTTTAAAATACCATGAAACAGCAAGTATTTGTGTTTGATAGTCCCCAAATTGTGCTTGAAATTGAATATTCTTTGCTAAAATCTAAACAAAATTAAAACTATAATTTAAACAACGACAGTTTTAGCATTGGTCAGCATGGAAGAATATTTTTTTTTCATGTAAAATTATGACAAAGATATTGTAGCTAGGTTTGTTTAAAATAGATCTGTGTTAATAGTTTACTTTGTCATGATATCTTGATTCAGGTTTCTAAATTTTGCAATGCATTCATACCACAATTTTTAAGTTTTACCAAAAATATCCCATTTGTTTTGAATAACTATATGATAGTAATAATGATAAGTTTATGTGTGCTTATCACTGTGTTATTAAATTGGCAAACACTACATGCTGGCCCTGTACTAAGTGCTTTATAAACATTAATTCATCAAATGTTAGTGTTCATCACAAATTTATTAATGAGATATTATTATTAATCCCATTTTATAACCAAGGAAATCAAAAAACAGAGAGGTTAAGTAATTTGTCCAAGGTCCAACAGCAAGCAAGCAGTCAAGGCAGGATTTCAATTCAGAAGGTGTGTGCTCTTAACTACTTTGCTTTATCTCTAGCTCAGGAATATTCATCTTCTTTGCCTTGTCTCAGTGACTTCTCGTCTTTTTATAGGTACTTATTTTATTTTTCTTATAGGTACTTATTAACCCCAATAGCAAAGGAGAGAATTGAAGCTTAAAGAGGCTATGTGATTTATTCAAATTCCTCAGCTCCACAATATTTTAAATTTCACCAGATAAGCCCTTTTGTCTTACAGTAGCCCAGTTTGAGGGCAGAGCAGGTTCAAATTTTACTAGTCATACAGCTAATATACAATATGGTTATTCAAATAAGAACTCATGACCAACCTCAATTTTGCCTTATCCTGAAAGAAATTTGCACTAAAGAAAATTGCCCACAGCTTATCTTGGGAGCTTTGGGAATGAAAGAGAAAGTTTCACAAACATCTGAACACCTAGCTAGAGTGGGCAGAGGACTGGCTAAAAACATCACCACCACTCCACCTCCAACAAAGCAGAACTAATTGTTTTGCAACTCAGTGTACAAGAAGCAGAAATCTGATGCCACTGATATCTGAAATGAATTGACCTCCCCTAAATAAATAAATAAATAAATAAATAGAGAGAGAGAGAGAGAGAGAGAGAGAGAGAGAGAGAGAGACATAAAAACATAGTGTTTTAAAAATGGATTTATATTGGGACTTTGATTAGGAAGTGATAAAGCACAGAACTATCAGAAGCCTGGCTCCTTTTAAAATACAGTTACACAGTGTCCTTTACTTCCTATAATCTCTTTATGATCAAGTGAAGAACATTTCAGACTGCAATTTCCAATTTAATTCTTCTCTTCATTTGAGCTATTAAATTGGACTCCATTTCAGTACAATTGAGCCAACACTGGATCCTCTGTTGCTAACGACTAGATAGCCATCTGCTTGAACAATTTCCACCATATGCACTCAAAGGAAGACAATATTTTATATATTGCTTGATGTAGGTGATATTTGAAAATCAGAAAAGAAGAGCAGGACCATAGTAAGCTGTAAAATTGCAAGCAAAAAATGAAATGATAAGATCATATTTTAAGTCTCAAGAGACAGTACAGTGTAGAGCACATATTTCCTATCATTTCTCAGGAAATTCAGGTACAATTGAAAATAGCTCCCAAACTGGAAAGAAATGATTCAGCATAGATCATTATCAATTACAAATTAACATTTTGAATATTATTCTGATCATGCCCATTGTGATTTGCAATGAGTTTTTCTTTTTGATTTACTGAGTGGATCTTTAAAAATTATTTTCTTGGGGATGAAGAACTTTATTTGCTTCTTATGAAACCTTTTAGTAACATATAGAAAGATTATTCAACTGAAAATATTTTAGCAAATATTGTTTTATAATCCAAGTATAAACATATTGTCTTATTTCTGTTTAAATATTTTTTACCTTAGTCAATGTAATTAACTTCCACTTAATTAATACATAGGAGCCTCGTCATATGTTTAGATATGGAAAAAGGTAAAATTAAGTTAAAAAAATTGGATACAGAAGAAAAAAACATGTAAAATCAACACAGCAGGACATAATTATTCAAAAGAAAGAGTCTGAAATGAAAGTTATCATCTATAATTATGCCGCCTAACATTATTTTTATAATTTATGTCAATTTTTATGATTTGTACAGCACTTTCACCTACTTTTGTAGAGCTGATCTTCACAACAGCTATGCAAAGTGGTGAGTTAACATATGAACTCAAGTTTACTAATATGGAAACTAAAGCTCAGAGCAGTAGCAAATTGTCTGAAACCTCAGAGCTGGGATGACTGCTCCACATTTTCCCCAAGTTTGATTCCAGGTTTCAGGCTCTTTTTTCAATCTCTGTTTAATCTTCTGTCTGCAGAGTTGGGAGACACTCAGCCTTAAGCATTCCCCTGAGGAAGTATGCAATAAGTTGTTGCAGACATCATTTGGGAGGGGGCCAGTTTTGTCCATTTTCAAAAATGAGGGAGGAGCAGATAAGCTGAAGCAAGATCCCAGGAGGACAATTAGAGTACTGTCTCACAGTTCATAAATTGGTACCACAGGCATGATTCCAATCCTACCCTCACAATAACCCTGGAGGAGAGACAGCAATTATGCATATGTCCTAACAGAGCAAACATGGGAAAGCAAGCGTTAAATGACTTGAACAGGACAATTCAAGCAGGAAGTAAAAAGAGAACCCTGGATATGAGCCGAGGAGATCAGTGCTCCTCATCTTTTCAGTAGTATAAAGTTCTCAATCATCAAATAAATTCAAACTTAAATGTAAATATGAAACTTCATTGCAAACCTAAATATGGAAAATTTACCTAGGAACATCCAGGATTTCAAGACATATCAGTATTACTTGAAACATGTTTTAAACTATGAGCTACTAACAATGTCAAATTACCTTGGGATATAAATCCCCTTCCTCCAGGTAAAATAACATTACTGATAAATTGTTATTTACCAACTGGAATGGCAGAGACTAAAACTACAGAGAAATTGATGAAGCATTGAAGATCACAGTCTGTAATTTTGAATAGTTAAGTGTTGCTGTAAAAGTAAGCATTTTGAATGATTAAATTCAAACATGAAGTAAAAAAATGACAACTACAACAAATTGGAAAATTGTATCTAATAAAGAGGGAATATGCTAATTGACCCTCACATGTTACAAATATGGTGGCACTCACAGCCAATAAGGAGGGAATATGCTAATTGACTGTCCCACCCTCAAAGATGGCGGTACCCATAACCAATAAGGAGAGAATATGCTTATTGACTGGCATGCCCTAAAAGATGGCAGCACCCACAGCCACAAGATGGCAGGGCCCAGTCCCCTCAGCCCCTCCAGGGTGGCAGGCATATGGCAAGACTGGGCCCACCCCACGTGCCTACCTCCAAAGTCCCCCAGTCCTCTCAGCCCCTCAGCCACCCAGGGCCAGTGTGAGGTGCAGGCAAGCCTCAGATGGCGGCTGCCCAGCCACCCAGGGCCGTCCAAGGCTCAGGTAACCAGGGCCGGCCGAGGCTTGCACTGCTGTCAGTGGCAGCAGCAGAGGTGTGATGAGGGCATCACCTTCCCCTGATTGCCAGGTTGCCTCCTGGCCCTGAGGGCTCCCAGACTCAGAGGGGGCAGACCGGCCTGAGGGACCCCCTCCAATGCATGAAAATTCATGCACTGGGCCTCTAGTAATTTTATAATTGTAAATCATCTGCTTTCTTGTCCCTGAAGTAATGCAATGAGGGAAAAAATAAATCAAGATATTTGAACTGAATATATATATATATATATATATATATATATATATATATATATGTATATATATATATATATATAATTAGTTTTAATCAAGATATTTGAGCTTAAGATATATATATATAAACTTAATATATATATAAACTAGTTTATGTGTTGATTTTTCTTCAGAAAAAATATTTGTTCTGATATGACTAAATAATAGAACTTCATTTTCATAATAAAATACTATGCTAAAAAATGCTAACTTTCCCAAGGCAAAGAAGTTTCTTTGTCAGGAAGCTTTTTGAGCTTCCAGCAGCAATGTTGATGGTGTTTTAAGGACATCACCTTTGGGTGGGTGCAAGTTTGTCTTTTCCCCACAAACTAGAATACCTTTGTCTTTGTTCCCCTGCAGAGAAGTGGTTTGCTGCTGTGGCCATCTTGGCCTTGTAGACCAGGCAGGGACAGTCAAGGCAGGTAAAATGTTCTATTATATGTGGTGTGTTCATTAGGCAAAAAGAGAGGTGAATTTTTTTTTAGAAAAATTAGCTTCTTTTTACTTTTAAATACACTGATCAGTGCTAACATTTAAGCTCTAACAATCCTTTAAGAATAAAAGACATTTAAAAAAAGTTTTGTTTCATTTACATTAACATTTTCCCCAAAAATATTTCTCTTCAATATACCAGTGGTAGGCAAAAGTATGTTTACAGTTATTCATATACAAAATACCATAATTAATAAAGAATAATACAAGAATAAACTCTATGTTTCTCATAGTCACAACCATAAACCTACATTTGCCCCACCCTGTATTATCTCAGTGTATGACACAAAAACCTACTAAGATGAGTCTAGCTCCAAGATTTTTTAATTCTATATTTAACTGAAAGCAAGAAAGACTTATTACCAATGACAACAATAACAAAATGTCCACTATCCTAGCAGGGGGGCTAGTTTATCCATGTAGTTCTTGCAAAAAAAAAAAAAAAAGTAATCTAATATAGAAGGATTATATATTTTGACTAGAGGCCCGGTGCATGAGATTTGTGCACTGCGAGGAGGTCCCTCAGCCCAGGTTGCACCTTCTCACAGTCCGGACCTCCCAGAGGGATCAGGGCTAAGCCAGCAGTCAGACATTCCTCTCACAGTCTGGGACCCATTGTTCTTTACCACACGTCTGCAGCAGAGATGGAAGAGGCTCCCACCAATACTGCTGTGCTCGCCAGCCGTGAGTCTGGCTTCTGGCTGAGTAGCGCTCCCCCTGTGGTAGCTCACTGACCACAAGGGGGCAGCTCCTGTGGTGAGCGTCTGCCACCTGGTGGTCAGTGCAAGTCATAGTGACAGGTCGTTCCACCATTTGGTTGATTTGCATTTTAGGCTTTTATTATATACTAGAGGCCTGGTGCACAAAAATTTGTGCACTCGGGGGGGAGAGGGGGTCCCTCAGCCCGGCCTGTGCCCTCTAGCAGTCTGGGACCCCCCGGGAGATAACGCCCTGCTGGCTTAGGCCTGCTCCCGGGTGGCAGAGGGCAGGCCCAATCCCTAGGTGCAGCCCCTGGTCGGGCTCAGAGCAGGGCCGATTGGGGAGTTGGGGCACCGCCCCCTGTCATGCACAGAGCAGGGTGGATCTGGAGGTTGCGATGTCACCCCTAGTCACGCTCAGGGTATGGCCGATTGAGGGGTTGGGGCACCGCCCCCTGTCACACTCAAGGTAGGGTCGATAGGGAAGTTGCGTCGCCACCCCCTGTCATGCACAGAGCAGGGCAGATCAGGGGGTTGGGGCACTGCCCCCTGTCATGCACAGAGCAGGGCCAATAGGGGAGTTGGAGCACCGCCCCCTGTCACACACAGAGCAGGGCCGATCAGGGGGTTGAGGAGCTCCCCACTGTCACCCACAGAGCAGGGCCAAACAGAGGGTTGGGGCGCTGCACCCTGTCACTCACAGAGCCGCAGGGCGATCAGGGGGTTTGGGCGCTGCCCCCTGTCATGCTGATCCCGGTGCCGGGAGGCCTCGCGGCTCTGCTGATCCCGGTGCTGGGAGGCATATTACCCTTTTACAATATAGAATAGAGGCCTGGTGCATGGGTGGGGGCTGGCTGGTTTGCCCTGAAGGGTTTCCTGGATCAGGGTGGGGGTCCCCACTGGGGTGCCTGGCCAGTCTGGCTGAGGGGCTGAGAGCCGTTTTCAGGCTGATGGGTGACTGAAGCTCCCAACCGCTCCTTTTTTTCTTTTTTTTCTTTTTTTTTATTCTGGGCCAGCTTTAGCTCTGAGGCCTCCGCTTCTGAAAACAGGTTTCTGGCCTTTGTTTACCATCTGTATTTGATACAATGTTGCGGTCTGGTTGGCTGAAGCCCGGCTGAGTAAAGCAGGTTTCTGGGGTTTTTTAGCTTCTATATTTGCAACATAGTTGCTTAGAGTTGCAGCTGAGAGGCTGGCAAGTCAGGCGGGGAACGTTGGAGTCCTCCTTCACTAAAGCAAGCAAGCCTCCCTGTTCGCATCAGCTGCCTGGCTGCCGGCTGCCATCTTGGCTGGCAGTTAATTTGCATATCACCCTGATTAGCCAATGGGAAGGGTAGCAGTCGTACGCTAATTACCATGTTTCTCTTCTATTAGTGTAGACTAGTAGCCAGGCACACTAATCCATGCGCCAGTAGCTCGCTGCTGCCCACCTGTAGCTCCGCCCACTCCTCCCACTTCCCCCACTCCCCTCATAGCTTGCTTCCCTGCACCCTCCTGTAGCTCTCTGCCACCTGCTTGTAGCGCTCTGCTCCACCCTCCTGCTGATCCATGATCCAGTCGTTACGCGGTCAGTCATTACATAACAACCATTTGCATATCACATCTTTATTATATAGAAGGATATTGACCTCTTTGAAGTGGTAAAGCACAACTAGTGTTTCTAGGAGAGTGTCCACTTTTCTAAATGAAAAATAGAAACAATTGGATTTTACGGTCAATTAAATTTTTCCAATAGCTGCTATTTGTTTTATAAGACCATTTATATGTTTACAGAGGCATGACTTTATCAAAATTATCATGATATTTGTTTAAGTAGAACATTTCACTTTTTCTTTTTCTTTCCAGACGTAGCTATAAAGACTGTGTGGCTATTGGTCAGCTCCAAAATTAAGGTCAATAGAGTGTGTCAGTTGCCTCTAGTATGAATAATAATAGTATCTAATTCAAAACTTTATAGTGAGCATTGAGTATGTTAGCACGTCTGAACTGCTTTTAAGTGTACCTGGCACTAAAATAAATGTTACCTATCATATCAATAGTCTAGTAATGAGAAAATAGAACAAGTTATTCTGAACATTTAATAATTCCCTCATTGCCCTACTTCAGGGACAAGAAAGCAGCTGATTTCAAATTATACAATCATTTTTCAATGCAATCTCTTATATTCTGTGATAGTTGTCAGTTTGTCTCTCAGCTTTTAATCCACTCTCAATACCTGCTTTGTGATAATGGATGGGGTTCCTTTAAGCGTTTCTCTCCACAGTGAGCACAATGTTCAGTGTCTCTGTAGAGGGCCATAAAGTGATACTGCACGAGGAAGAGGGCTTCTCTACCTGCTTCCAGCTGCTGCACCCTTGGAAACCATCGGGTGATGCTTTCTTCCAGCTACGCGTCCCAGCCCAGCCTGGTAACCTCCCCACTGCCCTCCCAAGGAGGACTCTGCATATTCCTCTTGTCACCAATGCACCAACTGCTTCAGCATGCTCGCCACCAACTACACTTTGCCTGCTCCCTGGAGGGGTGCTTTTTCTTGCCTAGTGAACATGGGAAAACCAATGAACCTCCAAGGCACTCACTCAGAGGACTGCAACCATCCCTTCTCCAACAAGGTCTGAAGCTGAGCCATGAGAAGCTTTGCCTTTCCCGGGCATTCTCCCTCAAACCTAGGGCTCTTATTACTTTTCTCATTGCAGCTTATAGTTACTATCCTCTCATTACTTAGTAGTTCTTTATATTAAGGCTTCCCCTGTTTAAAATACCACGTGGTGTCGGTGTTGGTCTCCTGCTTTGACTCAGAGTAATGTAGATAATGGAAGGACCATTTGTCAAGAAAATGACTTTTATTATTTAAATTCCAGATGGCAGTTGCTCTTTGGATACAACCACGCTAGAATATGATGTTACATGCTTCCATCTATTAACCCAATCCTCTAACAGCACTATTTTACAGATAGGGAAAACTGAGACACTAGCTCCTTCAAATCTTTCTTTAGATAGTAATCTGAATTTTTTAAAGTTTGTTTTAATTTAACTTGACTTTTATTCAGAGTCTAGCACATAGCAAGTACCATTTAAGTATTATAAATTCATAATTGATGTGAATTATCATAAAAATCTTGATCTTTTACTTCCATGTTGGCTTTTTTTTTTTCAATGTGTCTGATGATCCTTGGTTGTCTATTTTTATTCACATGGATGCACTGGATGGATGACCACAGGTAGCTTATATGAGATTCTGTTTCAGTTGTGGATAATTTCTTCCACAATAGGTCTTTATTGAGTAAGATGCTTGGCTCTGAAATCTATATGTGGACAGGCAGGTCAACACAACATTAAGGTACGCGCACGGAGAGCAGCTGAGATTCCTCTAAAATGCCGAGAAATATAGCCCAGAAGATGAACCCACCTCAGGAAGAAAGTTTGTTGAGAGTATTAGTTTCTGGTTTTCACTGGCAGGAAGATCAGGAATGAAAGTCACTGGTGCCAGTTTTTATCTTAAATGAGGCAGCAAGGAGGGAAGAGACAGGGGAGTTGGAAAGAGAGACATAGCTGTCGGTCTTTAGAACTTCTATTATTTCCCCGATTTTCTTCCACTCCCTGATTTTGCTCTACTTACCAGTTCACATGGAGCTTGGAACCTCTTGAGGCTTTGCCCTGAGAAATAGTTCCCACCTTTGTTAATTCTTCCGCTTCCTCTTTGGCAAGTTTTGGACAACTGGCTTCTCTGTTCTGTTTTATTCTGTAATGGTGTAGTGGGTTGAGTAGTGGCCCATGAAGAGATATGTTCACATCTCAAACCCGGGTAACTGTGGAGTTGACCTTACTTTGAAAGGCTATCTTTGCAGATGTAATTAAGTTAAGGATCTCAAGATGAGACCAGCCTAGATTTCGGATGGTCCCTTAGTCCAGCTGCTATCCTTATAAGAGGAAGGAAAGGGGGAGTTGTGACCCAGACACACCTGAAGAAGGCCTGTGGGATGGAGGCGGAGATTAGAGTTAGGCAGCCACAATTCAAGGAACGCTTGCAGCCACCAGGAACTGGGAGAGGAGGCAGCATTGTCCCCTGAGCCTTCATAGGGAAGGTGGCTGTGCCAACACCTTGACTTCAGACAGCTGGCCTCCAGAACTGTGAGAGAAAACATTTCATGTTTTAAGTCACCAGGTGTGTGTAATTTGTGACGGCATCCCTGGGAAACTAATATAAATTGAATCCCATTATCTTCCTGTCTTTCAGAAGTCCTCCAAAGCCTCCTAGCCACTCCTATAACCCCTTACCCCAAGCCCTCTCAGCCCTACTCTGTATTTATCTCATGTTGCTTCTTTTGACTTAAACAGAAGCTATCTCTTGTCAATCTGCATTTTACATTTAGCTCCATTTCACTTTTAACTCCAGTCTAGCTTCAGTCTTGCTCTCATATCCAGGTTCAGGCTAGATTGAAGAGAAAGCATTCAAATGCAAGAAAGGAGAGCTGCCACACACAGTACGCACTCCCCAGATATAATGGTGTAGGACCAAAGGCGTTTAAAATGAAAGGCAATCAGGGCTGATGGATTTGACAGCTTACTCAGCGACATGATCCCCATGCCATTTTAGCTATCGAAGTGTGTATGTGTGTTTTAAAATGTTCCACTGGCATTGTTTCATAAGATCCCTTTAGAAATATCCAATATTCATTTTAATTTCAGTCAGAATATGTATAAAGTCAATTCTCTATATAAGATTAAATTTTAACTTCAAACCTCCAGAGACGTGTACCTTACAAAAATCTTACTTCTTTCCTCCAGCAAAAGTCATGCAGTGATCTGTTTCTGCCAGACAAGCATTAGAAATGTAAATTGAAGAGGGCATTGGAAGCCAGACAGCACCTCTGGATAGACGGGGTGGTCACATGGGTTTTTCTTCATTAAGACATTTTAAAGTTTAGCTCTCAGCTTGAAGATAATTTAAATTGAAAGAATTTTTGTATCTTGCTACTGCAATAAGCTCCCTGTAAATGCGTGGATTTTTACAAATGAGAAGCTGTGTGGCACTTCTGCCAAGCAAGGTGCTCAGCACTAAGGCAACAGAACATTCCTTACCTATCTCCCTTTGATGTCAGGGCCTGAAAATTAGGTGTTAAAAGTGAATAACCCTGCAACTCTAAGAAAAATTAGAGCAAGTAAAATATAATTTAATGAATCGCTATGTGATTGGAAAGGATAGTTTAAATCATTTGCTATCAGAAAATATCCTTTATCCCTTAACCTCAAAATATATTAAAGCCAGCTCAATTCATGTGTTTTCTACTCTGCCTATATGCCACAAGCTACTTGCTTACCCATACCTGTTGTTGGCACATCCTATGATATTTCTCTCATAAGCTACTGGCTTTTTCGCTGTCTATGCTTAACTTCCTATGAGTTTCATCACTCCTGTTTATTTTTCTCTTATAGCAAAATTGAATATTCTCAAATAATAAAGCAAACACACATTTTAACAACATTCTTCAAATATGAAGGACAGGAATTTATTACAGAGGTGAAAGAGACCTCTGTCACTTTCATTATTCAGTTTGGATAACAGTATCATATACATTTTAAAAAAATATATTTTATTGAGTTTTTACAGAGAGGAAAGGAGATAGAGAGTTAGAAACATCGATGAGAGAGAAACATCGATCAGCTGCCTCCTGCACACTCCCCACTGGGGATGTGCCCGTAACCAAGGTACATGCCCTTGACCGGAATCGAACCTGGGACCCTTCAGTCCGCAGGCCGACGCTCTATCCACTGAGCCAAACCGGTTAACATTTTTAAGTAGAAATGTAACTGCTCTGTGCAACCCTTGCTAAGGACAGTATGTTCCAGGGGGAAGTGCTGTGGGCAAATCCGAGAAATTCTAATGGAAGAAGGGTGACAGGCCAAACATTGGAAGCATGAAACAGTGCATCTCAAGAATAGAATGGCCTATTTTGAGCCAAATTTCTGGTTAAGCACAAATCTGAAGCATACTGATGTTTTTCAAAGGCTGGCAGTTGTAGTTAAAGAATAATTATCCATTCTAGAAACTGTGATTGCTATTCTCTATTAAGTTGCACACTGAGATAGCATTTGTGTCTTTAGAAATAGCATTTTCTATTATAATAATTACTTATAATATAGGTATAAACACAAGTAAACTTGACAAATATATAATAAATGTATGTATGCATATACTATACAATAAAAGGCTAATATGCAAGTTGACTGAACGATTGGTTGCTATGATGATCACTGACCACCAGAGGGCTGATGCTCAATGCAGGAAATGCACCCTGGTGGTCAGTGCAGTAGCCAGAAGCCAGGCTCATGGTTGGCAAGTGCAGTAGCTGTGGCGGGAAACCTCTCCTGCCTCCAAAGCAGCACTAAGTATGTCCAAATGACAGCTTAGGCCCACTCCCCATGGGCTTAAGCCATCAGTCGGACATCCACTGAGGGCTCCCGGACTTCAAGAGGGCACCGGCCAGGCTAAGGGACCCCCCCCAACCACCAAGTGCATGAATTTCATGCACTAGGCCTCTAGTATGTATGTATATATATGTATGTGTATATATATATATATATATATATATATATATATATACACATTTATATACACATATAAAATATACATATGCATATATACAGAATAACCAACATTAGGAGCAGATAGAAAGACTTGATATTATGAGTGGTAACTCCATAATGCTTATGCTAGTCAATGCATCAACAGGAAACAGGTCACACAAATAAGCGTACCTAGGGAAGATTTATTAAGGACTTATTACAAAGGTAGGAACAGAATGTAGGAAAAACATGAGAATTATTGCAGTATTTTGTGCTAGTGATTGTAGAGCCACTATAATCTCTGGACCTGATCAAGCTAGTGGAGGGGTTTCTGGGCTCTAGAATGAGACAGTCCTAAGGAAGGGGCTTTCTTGAAAGGAGCTATCTTCTTTACATGAAGGACACTTTCAACTTGAAGTGACTAGCAGAGAGGAATCCAGATGAAAAGGTGCTGAACTTGCTTCCTTCTATCTCTGAAGTGTGGACAGGGGGTCCCGTGGTCAAACCCAATGTGGGAACCCTAATCAGAGTACACCAGATGTTCAAGGCCAATTGGAGTATGGGGGCCCTGCCCAGAGTATGCCAGATGTTCAAGGCCAATTTGTCATATGTAGATACAAAAGCAAGGACACAGCAATCTTACTGTGTACACTGGGCAGGTGTACCTTTTGATAACCCAGAGAGTGATGTCACTATTTGGCAAGAAGCCTCTTTAGTCTGAGTTGGTATAAAGATGTGTGTTGAGCAGCTGGTGTGCAGCTGCTGATGGCGCCCTTGTAGCAATGGTCTGCAGTAAAAACTCTCCTAATGCCTTTGACTTCTCATGTCTTCTTCATCCACGGCCTGGCGTCCACGGGGGTACAGCCCCTAGAAGAGAAGGACCTGTGCACTTAACAATTGACACAGCGAGAGGGTTCAGGAGTAAGTACTGTGGCACCCAGTTAGAAAATGGAAGCCAGGTCAGCCTCTAGAGAAGAGAGCAGAGTTAAAAGGGTAGAGTGGACCAAGAGTAGCAACTGGAAATTATCTGGCCCAACGCCAAAATCATATGTATAATTATAAGATAATTCAATAGACTCCTTTTTTTAACAGGTGAAAAAAACTTAGAAAGTCCCTTTGACCCCCCGCAACAGGTCTTCTACTCTAAACAACTATAATAAGCCCTTGGGACATTTAGATGATTAAGGCTGAGTCCAGAACTCAGGAGCTCACAGTCTGTAGGAAAAGGTGGCCATGTAAATAAATAGATAGATACATATTTAAAGTAGCATTAAAGTAGAATTGCACCTGCTGTGTGAAGCCCTTGTTAAGGACAGTATGTTCAAGGAGAAAATGCTATAGGAAAATCAAAGGAAATAGAAATTATATATAAAAATAATAAAAATGAAAAGTACTATAAACAATGTGGCAGGAAGTGGCAACATACAGGATATGAAAACATACAGTTTCATATTGAAATATATATATATTTGCATATAAAACTCCTTTCTCTTAAGCTTTTTCATAGAAGAAAATACAAAAAATGTCTATAGTCTATAAACTATATTTGACATGGTCTAGTAGTCTAACGATGTCACCTAATTCTGAAGGATGTGCTTCTGAAACTTGCTCTTGTGCATCAAATGTGAAGATGAAGGGGATACCTTACCCTTTGTGACAGAGCACTTAATTCTCAGGAGGATATATTACTTAGCCTGCTCACCTCAGGATGAAACCCAGAAAGGTGAACATTTCAACCATAAAGCCACAGCACTGACTTCTCTGTTTGTATCCATGGCTAAATAAAAGCCAAACAAAAAATTATTATTTTATTTCCAAAATGATATAAATTTCTAGGTGATAATTACTAAGGAAAATTAGCTCTAAAAGTATGTCACCTCTGGTAAATAATGAGGTTTTAAATTGGTTTCGCAATTACATTTTCAGCTAAGTGTAAATATATGACAATTAGGTTTCTCTGAACATATAAAGTTTGTGGTAAAACTCTCCCTTCTCCCCACTGTCTCTCACTGCAAACCAAGCTCCACATAACATGATTTAATGGTGTTTAATACATGTATAGAGCTATATCAATGATACTCATTGTTTTGAACTTCAGCAACTATTTATGGAGCAAGTATAGGTGCTCAACATTGTTCTAGGTATGGGGTATGCAGTCAGCAGGGTGCCATGCTCAGTTCCTGTTCATATGGAATGTGCATTCTTGTGTGGGGGACATACAGTAAACATGGAAGCCAGTGCACTTATAATGTATCTCCAGTATTAAGGCTAGGAAATAAAACAAAACAGGAGTGTGAATTGCAGGAGACAGTGATCAGGCAGAATAGGGTTCTATGAAAAGTGGAGGTCATTGAAGTGAGGGAATGGGTTATGTGGACAACTGACAGAAGAGTCTTTTAGACAGAGAAAAGGGCAACCATATGCTTCTGGTGTGGATGTCCACATTGGAGAAAGAGCAAGAAGACTAATATGGC
The DNA here is from genome assembly GCF_964212035.1 of Myotis nattereri. Classification (NCBI taxonomy): domain Eukaryota; kingdom Metazoa; phylum Chordata; class Mammalia; order Chiroptera; family Vespertilionidae; genus Myotis; species Myotis nattereri. Next base: position 46,163,578 of record NC_138076.1, on the reverse strand, counting down.
TAGAATACAGCAGTGAGATGGAAAGAACGTAAATGAGAAGAGCCACAGGCTGAGGGTACACAGGCTTACTAGTATAGGCCATGGTCAGTTCTTATTCTGAGTGAGATGGGGGCTGATGGAGGCCTTTGAGCTGAGGAATGGCAGGCCCTGATGAAGGTGAAAAATGATCATTCTGGCTGAGCAGCAAGCAGACTCTCTCCCCTGCTGCGTCAAAAGAAGAAAAAAAGGAAACCAGCTGGGAGGCTGCTGAGATAGTCCAGTCATGGGTTAATGATGACTTGGGTTTTGAGTTTTATTGGTGTCTATTTTAACACAGATATATTTGCATATAAATAAAGTAAATGTAATCTGTAATCAAGAACTAGGGCCAAATGATACCAGCATCTTCCCATTTGTAAAACTTAAACAATACATTTATATTCATAAAGTAAGTCAATGTTACCTACATGATTTTAAAAGAAGAAAATCTTACATTCACATTTTTCTCATTCTTACTTCCTTTTACATCTGTTGCAAGTGGAGTTTTTTGTTCCTTTACTGTGCTGTCTTCGCTATCTGCCTCTTTAGGAATTCCTTGAGGGCACTTACCCATTAAAACTGCACATAGTTCTTCCTCCAGTGAGGGCTTATCTTTTAACACAGATACTTTCTGCTCTTTCTTAGTGGATTATAGAAATGTTTAACTTGCTCCTGAGAAATATTAGTGAATTCCCCCTCAAAGATACTCTTGATCAGATACGAGGATGTATGGGGCACTGTTTTTTTCTGTAGCAAAACTCTCACTCTTAGGATTTCTCAGACACGGACAATATAAAGAGAATATGCCCCTAGTGGAATTTATGTAAGTTTTTTTTTGCATTAGCTTATTTGGATCTAAGCATAACAACATTGACTTAATTATATCTCTAAATTGTTTGCATTCATTCAGTAAATTTGTGTGTGTGTGTGTGTGTGTGTGTGTGTGTGTTCTATGTGTTACCTGCTATTCTTAGTGTTGTGGGTACAAAGCAAAACATGCTTGCCTTTAAGAAGTTCACAGTCTAGCCTGACTGGTGTGGCTCAGTGGTTGAGCATTGACCTATGAACCAGGAGGTCACAGTTCAGTTCCCAGTCAGGGCACATGCCTGGTTTCAAACTCCATCCCCAGAGGAGGTGTGCAGGAGGCAGCCAATCAGTGATTCTCATCATTGATGTTTCTATCTCTTTCTCCTTCTCCCTTCTCTGTAGTCCATAAATTATTATTTTTAAAAAAGAAGTTCACAGTCTAGGTAAGAAGACAAGCCAGCATGCATATATTTATAATAGAGTAGAATGAGCGACTTTCTAACTGATGTGACAGGACTAGGAAAAGGGGGTGGCCTGGGTTGCACAATTCTGAGGGACACTATTTACACAGATTACAATGTAATTTGTGTCTTGTGCGTGATGTAGTATTACAGGCCTTATGTAAAATGTAGTTTCCATGACATTGCTAATCACCTAGCAATGGGTGCTGAGGCCTGTTCTGAACCTGCATGCTGTGAAGATCCTCTAAAGCAGCGGTTCTCAACCTGTGGGTCGCGACCCCTTTGTCAGTCAAACAACCCTTTCACAGGGGTCGCCTAAGACCATCCTGCATATCAGATATTTAGATTACGATTCATAACAGTAGCAACATTACGGTTATGAAGTAGCAACGAAAATACTTTTATGGTTGGGTCACAACATGAGGAACTGTATTTAAAGGGCCAGAAGGTTGAGAACCATTGCTCTAAAGGCTTGAAAACCTCTGCCTATAATAAGAGAGGAGGGACTGCTGACAAGCATGACAAACAGTATTCAGTATGTGTCATGACAACAGTATGGTTAGAGAAATTACACGGAAAGGTCTGAAGAAAATTTAAAAGGAAGAGCTAATTCTCAGAGATGGATGAGAGTGAATGATACTGATGTAAAAGGTATATCATATGCAAATATCCAGAGAAATAAAAGACTATGCAGTATTTTTGGAATTGCAAGTAACCCCCATATGAACAGAGAGCATAGCATATGAGAAGAGGGTGAGAAATATGTTCATAACGGTAGGCTGCAGACTGATAGCGAAAAGCCTGGACGCCTCGAATGCGAAGGTACATTTTTAGCCATGTGTTGTCATGATGGATTTTTACACTTTAAGCAGCCACTTTAGTGTCAGTGTGCAGGGTGAACAGGAGAAATGAATAGATGAAGCAGAGCCGACGAGGAAGGCTGAGAAAAACAGGCAACCTCAGGTGTACTCAGTTGAGTCTCACCTTTATGGATGGCCAATAAGTGCAGGCGCCAGGGTGTATACCAAATAGTCAACTGGAAATATGACGGATCTGTTCTGGGATAAAAGGGACAGGGAAGTTCCTGTCACTAGAAACAACGGTGATAGAAACCCAGAAGGGTCATTCCTATATCAGCAAGGTGGGTGCCAACTCTTGGGATCTCCCTGAGTTCTCAATATTTTTATGCCAATCCTTTAGGTAACATGATACTTCTGGAGTTGTCTCTCTCTCTCTCTCTCTCTCTCTCTCTCTCTCTCTCTCTCTCTCTCTCTCTCTCTCTCTCTCTCTCTCCAAAAAAGAAACAAACACAGTAGTTATTTTCCTTAGGCTCTTTTCCTTCATTCTTCTTGAGCCATTAACTCATTCATCAACATCTCCTCCTGATTAGCTGAGAATTAGGAAATGTGTCAGGTTTGAGAGGATGACTTCGTTTTTCTACTCTGTAGTAAAATATTGAATTTCATAACTTGGTTTATAAAATAGAATAAAAGAATTACACTTTTTTCTAGGTTCCTCAATAATCTGATTTGTCATGTCACATAGGGAACTGATAACCAAAGAAATAGTGCATTTGTAAGCCAATGAAATCATAAATGATAGTGCATATGGTATTTCTGAAGGTGCATGGAGTTAATATGCTTTTTCTTTAGTATGAAGAGATCGCGTTCATGGAATTATATCACTGTTTACCGTTTGCCAATAAATCACAGCCAGGACTTTAAACCTTTAGCTTTAGTCTCTAAGTTAGTTGAGTAACCATTGCTTGAATCTGGTTACCAAATGCACTTCTTATAGGTCCTACTTAGCTCTAATGATGCTCTGTTACCGTGACACTGTTTTCAGCCTCTAGTGGCATTGGAAAGATTTCCCTCTGCCATCTGCTTAAGAATTAGAAGAGGAAGAAGAAAATTCCTTATTTTGTGTTCTTGCAAGTGAGAATATTTAGTTGTAATCTTGAGAAACATTAGTTAAGTGCAGCAAGGATGTATCATGCCTTTACACGTATTGCTGCAATTTTCTTCTATTGTTTCTAATCCCTGAGGACAGAAGCAATATTTTCTTATTCACAAAAGCTGATTTTTTTTTTCCAGTGCAAATCCCATTTCTGCTTCTGTATGCCTTACATTTCAAATTACATCTTGGTTCTTTTTATTTTAAAACCATGAAACATATTTTTTCAAAATACCATGAAATTGTTAGTAAGTAAAGAAATAATTCATGACATTTTGCTATCATGGCCACTGTGTTGTTCTCTAATGCAAATAAGTAGTTAATTTTAATAAATTGCCTGCCAAATCTCCTAACCAATTTTATTCTTATGACAAATAATTAACTGTACTACAAGGCAATTAAACCTGCGGTGACCCAATAAAGTTCTTCCTCTTATATAAAACTAGAGACCTAATGCACAAGATTTGTGCACAAGGGTTGAGGGTCTCCTCAGCCCAGTCTGCACCCTCTCCAATCTGGGACCCCTCGGGGGATGTCCGACTGTAGGTTTAGGCCTGATCCTGGGGATTGGGCCTGAACTTGCAGTTGGACATCCCTCTCACAATCCAGGACTGCTGGCTCCTAACTGCTCAACTGCCTGCCTGCCTGATTGCCTCTAACTGCCCCCCTGCTGGCCTGGTCGCCTCCAACTGCCCCCACCTACTGACCTGGTCACCCTCAACTGCCCCCCCCCCACTGGCCTGGTCGCCCCACTCAGCCTGCTATTTGGTCATTACTGTTATTGTGATGGTGTCCCAGATAATTTTCCTATTCCTCTATTATTAGTGTAGATTCATTAAACCAGATAGCAGTCCTCACAGAGTTAGGAACTAGTATTTTGGGTGCTAGTGAAATATGGAATTCATTATTCTGTGTGTGTGAAGTGTTATTCTAATTAAGTTAAAAATTATGAGCATTGATATTACAGGATGTAAATATGCTAAGAACCAAATTAACTTCAACTTGATGTCCATTGTTTACCTCAGGGTTGTCTAATCTGCTATCAGAGCTGCAGTCATGGTATTTGATAATTCACCCAAATGGTGCTCCAAAATTTAGGTCCTCTTTCTCCTCACAAAATATCTTGAACTCAGCACTCTTCCAAAATTCAGAATTCATGGTAAAGGTCTCATCTCAACCCATGTTCTTACTAAAGATTCAATATTGTGCATGCTACCCTCTGAAACAGACAGTAGACGTCTGCACCGCCTACCCACCATTTTGTTTCTTGAACATTTGTGTTTCTTGAACACTTGTGTTTGTTAAGGCCTTCGTTTGATGAGCCATTTCAAATAGTTTTCTATATCCATTTGCCCATAATCTTGCTGTTGTTGTTCAATGGGTATTCTTATTGTATAATGTTACTCTCTTCTCACACTATTAGCCTTTTCCTAGGCATATACCCTAGCACTGTTCTTTTACATGTCCATCCTGAATTAAAGCAACATAAGTCATACTAAAAAATAGAATTATGTGGCAGAGCCCTGTAAGCCAACTCACATTAAAATTTGAAAGCATAAAAAATAACTATGTTTTTATTTATTTAATTATTTATTTAAGTATAATTTTTTAAAATATATTTTATTGATTTTTTACAGAGAGGAAGGGAGAGAGATAGAGAGTTAGAAACATCAATGAGAGAGGAACATCGATCAGCTGCCTCCTGCACATCTACTGGGGATGTGCCCGCAACCCAGGTACATGCCCCTGACCGGAATCGAACCTGGGACCTTTCAGTCCGCAGGCCGACGCTCTATCCACTGAGCCAAACCGGTTTCGGCAAAGTATAATTTTTAAAATAACTCTTCAGGACTCCTTTATAAACCCCTATATGTTGATTAGTAGAAAAATATTTATGATTAAATCAGTTTAACTTAGCTCAATTAGAGATTTTTTTCCTCAGCTTTATTGAGGTATGATTTTTATTTATTTTAATAAATGTGTTTTTATTGATTTTATGGAGGGAGGGAGGGAGAGAGAGAGAGAGAGAGAGAGAGAGAGAAACATCAGTGATGAGAGAAGCATCAATTGGCTGCCTCCTGCATGCCCACTGGGGTATCACTCAGGCATGTGCCCAGATGGGAATCAAGTCATGACTTCCTGATTCATGGGTCTATCCTCAACCACTTAGCCACACTGGCCAGGTGAGCTATGATTTTTAAATAAAACTGTTTATATTTAAAGTGGACAACAGGATGATTTGATATATGTATAACTGTTAAATGATTACCACAACCAAGTTAACACATCTGTAAGCTTACTACTCCACATCCATGTTGTTGCAAAGGGCAAGATTTCATTTTTTATGGCTACCTCTGTGTTCGCGCGCACGCGTGTGTGTGTGTGTGTGTGTGTGTGTGTGTGTGTTTATGTTTGCTATGGTGGTAAATAATGTTGCAATGAACATAGGGGTACATATATATTTTGAAATTAGTGTTTGATTTTCCTCAGATAAAAGCAGAAGTGGAATTGCTGGGTAGTAGTACTATTTTTAGTTTTTTTGAGGAATCTCCATAATATTTTTTATAGTGGTTGTCCCAATAGTTATCAAGTGTTCCCTTTTCTCCACATCCTCTTCAACACGTTTTTGGTAATAGCCAACTGACTGGAGTAAAATGGTATCTCATTGTGGTTTTGAGTTGCATTTCTTTGATGACTAGTGTTGTTGAATATCTTTTTATATGTCTGTTGGCCGTTAAGTATGTCTACTTAGGAGAAATGTCGGATGTCCTCTGCCCATTTTTATTGGATTATTAGTTGTATGAGTTCCTAATTTATTTTGGATATCAACCTCTTATAGGTTAGTCATTTGTAAATATATTCTCCCATTCAGTAGGTTGTCTTTTGTTTTATTGATGGTTCCCTTCAGTGTCCCCTTTGTTTAGTTTTGCTTTCATTTCCCTTGTTCGAGGAAACCTATCTAAAAATGGTATTACTCAGACTGATGTCACATAGTTTGCTACCTATTTTTTGTAGGAGTTTTATGATTTCAGAACTCACATTTAATACTTCCATCTATTTTGAGTTTATTTCTCTGTAGAATTTTTTTAATCCTTATTTTTGAAAATTGTGATCCTTTTGTAATAATGCATTTTTTCTTCTACAACTTTGCTAATCTCTTCATTGACACTATCTGACTTTTCTGCTACCAATAATAAAACTTCTGTCAAGTTGCTGCCTATAATTAGAAAGCCCCTTCTTCAAATTAATCCAGATGACTTTCTCCTCTTTTCAAGAAATAGAAGAAAAAATAATCACTAGAATTGTCCCCATTCCTACCTTCTTCCAGTCTAAGCTAGAGTATTATGTCAAACTCAAGAGGCCATTAAGAGTAAAATGTATGTAACTAATCATTGCTCATTTTCATCCAGATCATCTTATTGTGTGTTTTTGTAAGTTGGATGTCATTAAATTATTTGTAGATATCTTGTAACTTAGCAAAGTCGGTATTTCTGGTGTGAAAACATATGGTTCACTGTAATGGATAGAAGATCTGGCACAACAACAACACATGCATCTAGGTGTTTAATGATATTTGATGACATAAATTAAAAAAACAACAACTCAGTTTTCCAAATCATTACTTAGATTTAAGGAGGCAGGGATCCAGCTGTTTTACCATATTTTGTGCACATCATTATTAAATTCACATTTTAACTGTTCTTTTATAATAAATTGTCACAGAAGACCTTCACAATCAACCATAAATGCTGTTATAACCTTGATGTCCTTTTTTCCAAAGTTTTAAATGAAGATTTAAAGATATAGCAAACCAAACTCTCCAGACCATTGAATATATCAGTAAAATCAATACTTATCTGAATCTTTCTGGATAGAAATTATGCACAATTATGTTATCTTATGATCAGTGTCTTATATTAGAACAATGGTTTTAGTAAGAGGCACCTATTAAATACATACTCACAATTATGAGTTGTGCATAAGACTGTCTGGAATTCAGAAGATAATGTTTACTCTGCTTTATAGGGCAATCTTTTTGGCAATTTTGAAAAATTCATACATCGTTAGTGAGTCTAATTCTATTGTGAAATGACATCCTGCCTCTGAGATCCTTCAAAATAGTCATAAAATCAAAGATAACAATGTCCAAAAAAGAATATTTTATTTTTAAAATATCTAATGTATCACAGCTGGTATTCTCACACAGAATTTACCTACTTTTTTCAAAGTATATTCATTCATTCCCTCCTTCCTTCAAATTAATGTGTTCATATTTATCTTGACTAACACAAAATTTACCTTTCTAATTGTTCAGAGGAAGAGATGTTCACTCATCAAATTTAAATGGCAAACGAAGGTTACATCTCTAACTGCTAGTAGACCCAGGAGTAAAACTCATGTGTAGTCTTCTCATTCATTGGGAACTACAACCAGTTAGTACCTCAAAAAATGTCACTTACTTTTGAAAGCAGTGAAATATTGCTGAAAGATTCTGTGCCAAATATTCAAGATGACACATATGTTTCAACTAAATATTAGAAAATCTAAAAAGAAGATATTCTCTTAATTATACTTTTATTCAAGTGTTTGTAATAACATATATTCAGTATAACTTCAAAATCATTATACTGATGATTAATTTAATCCTAAAAAACTAGCTTCTAACATAAATATTTGGTATACATGTTTAGTGACAACATTAAAAGAAAATTTAATGATTTAAAGAATACTCAGAAAGCAGATTGTAGAACCTTTGTAAATATATTTTTATTGATTACAGAGAGGAAGGGAGAGGGAGAGAGAGAGAGATAGAAACATCAATGATGAAAGAATATTTGATCGGCTGCCTCCTGCACGCCCCCTACTAGGGATCGAGCCCGCAACCCAGGAATGTGCCCTTGACCTGAATCAAACCCAGGACCCTTCAGTCTGCAGGCCCACGCTCTATCCATTGAGCCAAACTGCCTAGGGCTCACCTGTTCGTTTTTTAACTTCTCTTTTCTCTTTTTTATGTGAATATTTTGAGAATTCAGAACTTTAAGAAATATGTTTAATGAATCACAAAAACTCTGTTAGGATCCTGCTTACAATGATTTACTAGTGAGTCTCAGGTCTTATTTTTTAAATATCTTCAGAATATTATTATTTCCAAAAGCATATCACAACCGTCCACATCTTTACCTCCTCGAGTGCAGTGTATGATGCTGCATGAGGGGGGAGGGGTGGAGAATTGCTTTTAACATGGAGGTAGAAAGAAAGAAATACACTTAATGCTCCTTTGGAGAAACATCTGCAACCAGGGCACTTATTTTCATGTCTGAAGACATTCAGGAGCCAGACAGATACTTTATCTACATGATATTTGACTAACTGTATCCTCAGAAGAGACTATAAAACTGCATTTAAGTCTGACATCCTCCTGGCTAATGTGTTGAGTTTATCAAATAAACAAAAATAAATCAATTATGTTTCCACAGACATTGCTGAGTGTGTCTGGGTGGTGAGTGGAGGAATCAGAATCAGACTTTGTACTTTCTTCACAGAAAATCTAAGATAATGTTAAAGAGAAAGAAACAACTGCAAATTTTTCAAATACTGCTGAGAAGACACACTAGATGAGATTTTCACTTTAGGCTTCCATTTTATTCATGGGCATAAAGGAGCACAAACTGGATGGGATAAGAGGACGGATCTTTATATTAGACCGACTCGACTCTAAAATCCTTCTGCTATGCCATCTGGCCTTTGTACTTTTTATGTCATTTTTTGTTCCTCCAATTATCTTCTTGGAGACTTATACTTCAGTAGTGCAGAAGATGGTTTTATTGTTGCACTCTGCTTGGGGTTTCATCTGAAATAAATGGACATCCAGAACAAATTTGGGAGCATAAGGGAAGTTTTCATTTTATTCATTTGGTGTATTGACTACGTCCTGAGTCAAGGTGCTTCCATCATTCCACCTAAATATAGCCCACCTGAATGTATTTGCATGGGAGAAGTAGTCACTTCTCAAACCAAACTCTGAAGACATGTCCATTAATGATGCATGCTTTTTTAGGAAAATAAAATGCTTCAGAAGTAGGATTCCAACTGGACTCCTCAGCAGCCTCAAGGAACTGTGCTTACAATTCTTTTTAGTTAAATTTCACAGTCAAGCTATGGAATATAAAATGCATATGGATGCAAATATTTGCTAAGGAAGTTAGACTATAGCGAAATAGGTTTTGTTGTTTTAATCTTAAATTCCCTCTCACTAATCTCTCATGTGTTTAGAATGTCAGATTATTTTTATAAGTGTCTTTTCTGACTTAGATATATTGGTAGCTTACACTTCATTAAAAGTTTTCCAACTTGTTTTTCATGGAGATTTTAGCCCCTAGACAATGATACCCAGTTATTTAACTCCTTTTTATCTATATTAGATAATTGTGAAATAATAAGAATAAGAACATTTAATATGCATTTAGTGTTTGTTTTTGGCTAATGAAAGAGTTTAGACTTATACTTTTGATAGCATCTGAAATAAACAGACATCTAACAAATCATAATGTTAAGGGGAAACCATTTAGGATCTGTTCTCATTCTGCCTTTCTTTTTATTGATTTTTTACAGAGAGGAAGGGAGAGAGATAGAGAGTTAGAAACATCGATGAGAGAGAAACATCGATCAGCTGCCTCCTGCACACCTCCTACTGGGGATGTGCCGACGCTCTATCCACTGAGCAAAACCAGTTTCGGCCTCGTTTGCCTTTTGATCAGCATCAGGAAAGATTTTAAGCCAACCTTTTATCCCCAATTGTAGACTAATTTGAAGTTGTGACACTATATTTACTGTATCCATTTAGTACTATTTAATAATAAACACAATTTATCATTATCATTCCAGAGATTTTCTCATATTGTCTTTTATAAAACAACTAGAGGCCCGGTGCACAAAATTCATGCACAGGTAGGATCCCTAGGCCTGGACAGCAATCAGGGCTGATCAGGTTCCCTGCCTCTCCATCTCCCTGCCTCCCTCCGCCCTGCCTCCTCCTTCCCTCGCCACCCACATGCCATCACTGCACAGTCCCCCCTCCCTGCCTCCCACCTCATCCTTCCCTGTCTCCCTCAGTGCCCCGCCGCCGTCGCTGGTCACCTACCATGTCCCGTGCCACCCCCTGGTGGTCAGCACACATCATAGCGAGCCATCGAACTCCCATTCTCCTGGTCGAACTTCCAAGGGGACACTTTGCATAATATATATATATATATATATATATATATATATATATATATATATAATAATGTTTTTGTTGTAAGTTTCTGAACAATTACTGTGTTTAGCATTGAGTTAGATACAGAGGTTACATGCTGTCATGACATACATATCTCTTGGTCTTTGTCTTTAAAATATGGTGGGAAATACAGACTTTTAGGTAGGTGATTATAATACTACTAGAGGCCCAGTGCACAAAAATTTGCGCACTCGGGGGGAAGGGGGGGTCCCTCAGCCTGGCCTGTGCCCTCTCGCAGTCTGGGACCCCTCAGGAGATAACGACCTGCTGGCTTAGTCCTGCTCCCGGGTGGCAGAGGGCAGGCCAAATCCCTAGGTGCAGCCCCTGGTCGGGCTCAGAGCAGGGCCGATTGGGCTGTTGGGGCGCTGCCCCCTGTCATGCACAGAGCAGGGAGGATCGGGAGGTTGCGATGCCACCCCCAGTCACGCTCAGGGTAGGGCCGATTGGGGGGTTGGGGCACCGCCCCCTGTCACACTCAAGGCAGGGTCGATGGGGAGGTTGCGGCGCCACCCCCTATCATGCACAGAGCAGGGCCAATCTGGGGGTTGGGGCGCTGCCCCCTGTCACACACAGAGCAGGGCCCATAAGGGGGGTTGGGGCTCCTTACCCTGTCACACACGGAGCAGGGTCGATCAGGGGGTTGGGGAGCTCCCCCATGTCACACACAGAGCAGGGCCCATCAGGAGGTTGAGGAGCTCCCCCCGTCACTCAGAGAGCAGGGCCGATAGGGGAGTTGGGGCACCGCCTCCTGTCACACAAAGAGCAGGGCCCATCAGGGGGTTGGGACACCACCACTGTCACACTCAAGGCAGGGCTGATGGAGAGGTTATGGCTCTACCCTGTCACACACAGAGCAGGGCCCGTGGGGGGGGGATGGGTTGGGGCGCTCCCCCATGTCACGCACAGAGCAGGGCCCATCAGGGGGGTTGGGGAGCTCCCCCTTGTCACGCACAGAGCAGGGTCGATAAGGGGGTTGGGGAGCTCCCCCGTATCAGGCACAGAGCAGGGCTGATCAGGAGGTTGGGGCGCCTTCCCCCATCACGAACAGAGCAGGGTGGATAGGGAGGTTGTGGCCCCGCCCCCTGTCACACACAGAGCCACAGGGCGATCAGGGGTTTGGGCGCTGCCCCCTGTCACGCTGATCTCGGTGCCGGGAGGCATATTACCCTTTTACTATATAGGATAGTGGCCTGGTGCATGGGTGGGGCTGGCTGGTTTGCCCTGAAGGGTGTCCTGGATAAGGGTGAGGGTCCCCACTGGGGTGCCTGGCCAGCCTGGGTAAGGGGATGATGGCTGTTTGCAGCTGGTCACACACATTCAGGGTGGGGGTCCCCACTGGGGTGCTTGGCCAGCCTGGGTGAGGGGCTGAGGGCTGTTTTCAGGCTGGTGGGTGACGGAAGCTCCCAACCGCTCCTTTTCTTCTTTTTTTTTCTTTTTTTAATTCTGGGCCAGCTTTAGCTCTGAGGCTCCAGCTCTTAGGCCTCTGCTGCTGAAAGTAGGTATCTGGTTTGTTTCGGTTCTAAACAATGGATAACTCCAGCTCTGAGATCCCAGCTTGCTGAAAGCTGGTTTCTGGGGTTTTGTTTATCTTCTATATTTGTTAAAATGTTTCAAACTGCAGGCTCAGAGGCCTGCAAGGCAGGCGGGAACGTTGGTTTCCTCCGTCACTGAAGCAAGCAAGCCTCATGTTAGTTTCAAGCTGCCTGGCTGCTGGCCGCCATCTTGGCTGACAGTTAATTTGCATATCACCCTGATTAGCCAATGGGAAGGGTATCGGTTGTACGCCAATTACCATGTTTCTCTTTTATTAGATAGGATGTACTAAGTGAAACTGTAGCATAAATATGCACCTAATCTGCATTTAGTGCATCAGAAAAGACTGCTTGGAGGAGGAATGCCTATGCTAAAATGTGAACACTAATCAGAGGTTAGCTAAAGAAATGTAGGATAATAGCAAGTTATGAAAAAAGGATGAAGATGGGAAAAGGGAGAGAATGTTCTAGAGAGAAAGAAAAGCTTTAGAGAATATTCATTTGAAATACAGCATGATGATACTTCAAAGCAAAGATGTGGAAGAGGATATATCAAGGGATGAGTCTGCAAAGATTAGCAATGTGCGGAAAATGAAGAAGCTGATACAATATATTAGTGGGTTTGGAATTTAACCTGCTGGCAAAGTGGAACCATTGGTGGAAGTGGGGAGGGTTTGGAAGGGGCGTTAAGTAGGTTTCTGGCATAAGGATTACTTTGGCTTTATTGTAGGTAACATTGAAGGACAGTCACAGAGAGCAAGAAGACCAGTTGGAAGTAATTGCAGTTATCTGTGTAAGTCATCTTCCTTAACTAATAGAAAAGTTTTATAGATTAAGATGAGAGTTGGGTTGTGAAATATTTAAGAGATATTTAACAACATCACTTGGGGATTTATTGGATGTAGAGTAGAAGAAGTGGTAAAGAATGATGTGGAGGGTCTGACTTAAAGAATTGGAAAGTAGAATGTCCAATTCACTTAAAAAGGAAGATCAGATAGTGCCTGTTGTTGTTGCTATCATAACTTTTAATTTTTTAATTTAATATTTTCTTGAATTTTGTATCCTGTCATGTTCAACTTTTAAAATCTATATACTTTCCAAGTGGCTTTATAAATTAGCTATAGATGGATCTGCTTTTATCCAACACCAGGACCCTGAAGATAAGTCCATTTATACTTTGGGGATGGTATTACTGATATATTTGAATACATATCAGATGTCTTTTCAACTTATTTCGAATTCTGGAGGTTTGCATTATTTTTTCTTAGCAGCTGAGCAATTTATTTTAAAGTATTTCTTACTTTTTTTCTCTAAGTTATAGCTGCTTATAAGGAGAACACTTTAGCATGCATCCAGCACCATTCTGTCAGTAAAAAAAGCGATTCCACGCTTCATTAATTTTAAACCTTTGCTGTACCTTGGCTCATGTTCCGTCTATAAGCACATATTCAAGTTTACCCAAATATAAAAATAGCTTCCCCTTTACCCTAAACTAGCCTGCAAGCAACTATTTCATGGCCTTACCTCTTTACCAATAATTTTTAAAAATAGTTTTTATTTCATCTTATTATCCTTTTAATTTGATCTCTTGCAGTAGAACTTCTATCTCAACTACTCAAATGAAATTATAGAGTGTCCCCCAAAAATGTATACACCCTTTGAATGATTATAAAGTCAGTGTTAATTAACATAGACTTCATTTTAAAAATGTAAAAGAATTTACAGAAATGAATAATTGCTTTTGTCAATGCCTGTTTTCAAACTGATGACAGTTCTGATCCAGGCACTGCTGACAACTCAAAGCAGTGGAATCACAAACATCAAGAATTGTTTTGTTCGGTATTTGAATGCCCTCAATTTGTCAACTGTTGCTAGTTTTGTACCGTGAACTTTACCTTTTATGTATCCCCATAAAAAATCTAGTGGATAAATTTTCTTTGTTCAAAATTTAGTCTGGCTTCACCCATTATTTCAAAACAGTTAAATCTGAGAAGGAGTGAAAATTAAGTGAGTTATCAGTTGGTAAAGTGTGTTTACATTTTTGGAGGGACACCCTGTGAATAACTATAAAGGCAGTGTTTGTACTTCAACTGCATTTTCAAACTTCCAGTAGCATTTTTGGGTGAATTTTTTTTGTTCAAAGCTTAGCCTGTCTGAAAAGAAAGAAACATCAGTTGAGCTATCAGCTGTTAAAGTGTGTATACTAGTACATGTTTTGGGGACACCTTGTACATTTCTCAGAGATCAGTAATTCAGTTCTAAGTTACAGACTCAATAACATTTTAACCCCTGTCTTCCACACTATAGCATTTAGAAAATTTTATAACATGTCTTGAATTTAATTTCTCCCCTTCATTTTCAACATTATGCTGCTTTCACTGTAATACAGTTGTTTGTTCCTCCTAAGAGCAAGCTTTTGGAGGACAAGAAATAAGTGTTATTGTTAGATCTTCCATAGACATAGTTCCTGGAACATTGTAATATTTTAGTGTGTGTTTTAAATAATTAAATATTTAAATATTTTGTCTTAACAAAATATTTAACAGAAATGTACTAATATACTGTAGCTTAGTGATATTAGATTTTAAAACTATGCAGACAAGAGAAGAATTTAGTTATTTTATACAGATTAAATTTGTGGGAGAGAAATCCAGAAATATGTAGGTCATGGTGAAAAGGGCAGACTCACTGAAATTTCTTCTATAGCATTTTTCATAATGTAAATACAATTTTCTAAAAATTGTACTTTTAAATATTGTGCTTTTTCATTGCTACTTATATTCACACCTATGTTATAACTCAGTTTTGAACATAGTTCACTTGAATTTTATGGTGGCAGACATTGGAGTAGTCTCATACATAGTTGGCCTTTGAGTAACATGGGTTTTAACTGTACAGGTCCACTTAAACCTATATCTTTTGTAAAAGTAAATACACTGTCTGCCCTTCATGTTCTCAGGTTTTACATCTGAGAATTCAACCAACTAGGGATTGAAAACAGTATTTTCCATCTGCGGTTGTGAATTCACAATACAGAGGGCTGACTGTATGTATTATTCTACACCATCTAAAGGCTAATATGCAAATTGTCCCCTTGGGAGTTTGCCTGGGAGACCAGGAGTTCAATTGCCTGCTATGATGTGTGATGACCACCAGGGGGTGGTATAGAATGAAGGAAGGCCCCAGCCAGCCAGTAGCTTCAGAAGGAAGGCCCTGGCTAGAAGCCAGAAGGTCCTGATCAGCCCTGATCCCTAGCCAGGCCTATGGACTCTACCTATGCATGGGTTTTGTGCACCGGGACTCTAGTTTTATATAATGGACTTGAATATCCACGGATTTTGATGTCCATGAGGGTCCTGGAACCAGTACTCCTTGGATATGGCAACAACTGTAGTAAGTTTTGGGGAGTTCAGAGTTATATGCAAATTCTCAACTGCATGGGGTTCAGCACTACTAACCCTGCATTGTCCTCAGTCATTTGTACATCCTCCAGAGCTCAATGCCTTGAAAATATTGATGACTTGCATTTATTTTACTTTATTTATTATAGTTACTTAAATTATTATTTGTTAAAGGAA
Organism: Myotis nattereri; assembly: GCF_964212035.1. Classification (NCBI taxonomy): domain Eukaryota; kingdom Metazoa; phylum Chordata; class Mammalia; order Chiroptera; family Vespertilionidae; genus Myotis; species Myotis nattereri. The sequence goes on along the minus strand of NC_138076.1, from coordinate 46,147,953 downwards.
GTATACATGTCTTTATGGAAGTTCTAATTTCTGAGCCATCTTGTGGCTTTTAAAAGACTAATCATCAACAGATATTTAGTAACCTTATTATAAATTCACTCTAAATTGCTCTTTAATTTGTTGGGCTGTGCTTGCTTAAAACTGTGTTGTTTTGTGTTAAAGAGAAGTTGTAAATGTAAACATACAATTTGGGTCATTTTCTCAACAAACTGTTCTTATTCCTCATGATGACTAAAGAACTACTAAAGCAATTATTTAGAATCTTGTTTCATCTACACCAGTGTAACCTCTCACATCTACGGATTATAAAGCCCTAACTTCTTGAATACCCAACTTTCTGAGAACAGTATCTAATCTAATAAAAGAGAAACATGCAAAATGATCATACTTCTGCTACACCCACCAGCCACACCCACCAGCCACGCCCACCAACCAATCAGGAGTGAATATGCAAATTAACCCAACTAAGATGGTGGCAGCCACAGAGCTGGAGTGAGGAGGAGGCTTGGGTTGCCCGCGGTGATGGAGGAAGCCAAGCTAACCGCCTACCCTGCCAGCCCTGAGCTCTGCTCAAGGCTACAAAGTTTCAATTATAGAAGATAAATAAATCTCAGATACCTGCTTCCAGTCCTCAGCCGTGGCCAGTCTGAAAACGGCCATCAGTCCCTAACCCAGACTGGCCAAACCCACATGAGGTGAGGGTCCCCACTTGGGGGGCTTGACCAGCCTGCAAACAGCTATCAGCCCCTCACCCAGGATGGCCAGGCACCCCAGTGGGACCCCCACCCTGATCCGGGACACCCTTCAGGGCAAACCAGCCAGCCCCCACCAGTGCACCAGGCCTCTCTCCTATATAATAAAAGGGTAATATGCAAATTGACCCTAACAGCAGAACCACTGGGAATGACTGGTCACTATGATACACAAACCACCAGGGGGCAGATGCTCAATGCAGGAGCTGCCCCCAGTGGTCAGTGCGCTCCCACAGGGGGAGCTCTGCTCAGCCACAAGCCAGGCTGACAGCTGCAAGCACAGCAGTGATGGTGGGAGCCTCTCCCGCCGCCTCAGCAGTGCTAGGGATGTTCGACTGCAGCTTAGGCCTGGTCCCTGCTGGCAAGTGGACACCCCCCGAGGGCTCCTGGGCTGTCAGAAGGATATCTGATTGCCAGCTTAGGCCCCACCCGCCGGGGAGCGGGCCTAAGCCAGTAGGTGGACATCCTCTGAGGGGTCCCAGATTGCAACAGGGCACAAGCTGGACTGAGGGACCCCCTCAAGTGCACAAATTTTTGTGCACTGGGCCTCTAGTAGGGCAATAATGAAGCCATCCTGGGGTCCTTGCTGTACGTAGACTATACTTTTTAAACATAGACTATAACAACCAGTTGAACAGAAGATATTGGATTAGCAACCTAAGACACCATCAAAATAAAGTATTAAGAGAATTAGCTGTGTCCCTAAGACCACACTCAGGATTGGTGATTCATTAGCAATATACACAAAGCTCAGGCATACTGATACCTATTGTTTCAGATAGTTTCTCCAAGAGAAATAAAGTAAAATCAGTAAAGGGAAAATGTGCATGGAGCATAGTATTGAGAAAATTAGGTGCAGGTTTCAAGAGTGCTCTCTCACTGGCTTTCTACAGGACACTCTTAATTCCTCCAACAGGGTGTGACAACACGGACAGAATGCTCTCTGGAAGGAGATTCACCTGATTCTATGTACATAATGCCTATGGCTGAGTTCAGACACTGAACTCCAGATCCTCAGAAAGTGAGCAGCTGCCTACCATATATCTCCCTTTTTTATTTTCCCTAAACCATCTAGATAAACTGAATAACATAGTTTGAGATCCCAAGTCTAAGAACTCAGTTCCCAAGAGCGGGCAAAGGGCCAGTCGGCAAACAAGCCCTGCTTGGGAATGCAGAGCATTTGAGCAACTCAGGTCTGTTGAGCCACCTCTCATACACAACACCTTTTTCCTTATTCTAAAGTCTAAAAGAATGTCTTTCTCCTTAGCAAGAGCCTACTATTCCCAAATCCCAGTATTCTTTCCCTCCCATGGAGCCTTCTAATGAAACTTTCAAAGTTTTTTAAAATTAATTAATTAATTTATTTATTTATTGTTCATCCTAACCCGAGGATATTTTTCCATTGATTGTTTTTTCTTTATTGATTAAGGTATTGCATATGTGTCCTTATGCCCCCATTGCCCCCCCAACCCCCACTCATGCCTCACGCCCCTGGTGTCTGTGTCCATTGGTTAGCCTTATATGCATGCATACAAGTCCTTTGGTTGATCTTTCCTCCTTACCCTCACCCTCCCCTGCCTTCCCTCTGAAGTTGGACAGTCTGATTGATGCTTCTGTGACTCTGAATCTGTTTTCGCTCATCAGTTTATGTTGTTCCTTATATTCCACAAATGAGTGAGATCATGTGATATTTATCTTTCTCTGACTGGCTTATTTTGCTTAGCATAATGCTCTTCAGTTCCATTCATGCTGTTGCAAATGGTAAGAATTCCTTCTTTTTTACTGTAGTGTAGTATTCCATTGTGTAGATGTACCACAGGTTTGTAATCCACTCATCTGCTGATGGGCACTTAGGCTGTTTTGAAATCTTAGCTATGGTAAATTGTGCTGCTATGAAAATAGCAGTGCATATATCCATTCTGATAGGTGTTTCTCGTTTTTGGGGATATATTCCTAGAAGTGGGATCACTGGGTCGAATGGAAGTTCCATTTTTAGTTTTCTGAGGAAAGTCCATACTGTTCTCCACAGTGGCTGCACCAGTTTGCATTCCCACCAGCAGTGCACAAGGGTTCTTTTTTCTCCTCATCCTCGCCAGCACTTGTCATTTGTTGATGATAGCCATTCTGACAGGTGTGAGATGGTTCTGCATTGTTGTTTTGACTTGCATCTCCCAGATGATTAGTGACTTTGAGCATGTTTTCATATGTCTTTTGGCCTTCCTTATGTCCTTTTTCGAAAAGTATCTATTTAGGCCCGTTGCCCATTTTTTCATTGGCTTGTTTATCTTCCTTTTGTTAAATTGTATGAGTTCCCTGTAAATGTTGGAGATTAAATACTTATCTGTGATAACATTGGCAAATATGTTCTCCCATGCAGTGGGCTTTCTTGTTGCTTTGTTGATGGTTTCTTTTGCTGTACAGAAGCTTTTTATTTTGATGTACTCCCATCTGTTTATTTTCTCTTTAGTTTCCATTGCCCTAGCAGCTGTATCAGTGAAGATATTGCTTCGGCATATGTCTGAGATTTTGCTTCCTGTAGATTCCTCTAATACTTTTCTGGTTTCCCGTCTTATGTTTAAGTTCTTTATCCATTTTGAGTTTATTTTTTTGTATGGTGTAAGTTGGTTATCTAGTTTTATTTTTTTGCATGTATCTGTCCAATTTCCCCAACACCATTTATTGAAGAGACTGTCTTGACTCCATTGTATGTTCTTGCCTCCTTTGTCAAATATTAATTGGCATAGTGGTTTTGGTGAATTTCTGGCTTCTCTATTCTATTCCATTGGTCAAAATGTCTGTTCTTGTGCCAGTACCAGGCAGTTTTGAGAACAGGGCTTTGTAATACAGCTTGATATCTAGTATTGAGATCCCTCCTACTTTGTTCTTCTTTCTCAGGGTGGCTGCAGCTTTTCAGGGTCTTTTTATATTCCAGATGAATTTTTGGAGAGTTCGCTCTAGGTCTGTGAAATATGCCATTGGTATTTTAATGGGGAATGCATTGAATTTGTAGATTTCTTTGAGTAGTCTGGACATTTAAATGATGTTGTTTCTACTAATCCATGAACATGGTATGTTCTTCCATCTGTTTATGTCTTCTTCTATCTCTTTTTTCAGTGTTCTGTAGTTTTCTGAGTACAGGTCTTTTACCTCCATAGTTAAGTTTATTCCTAGGTATCTTAATTTTTTTTTGGTGCAAATGGTAAATAGCTCTCAAAATTTTATTCTGTTTTGCTTTGTTATACTTTCAAATACATTTAGTAAACCTAGGTTATACAACTTAGAAATGAAAATTCTATAGAGAACATCTAGATTATGTTATGCTGAAGTATCAAATGTTTTAACAAATTGCACCTAGGAGGCACAACACAACCTGCCTATGTGAGCTCTAGGCTTATCAAGGGCTGGAGGTACTTCTTTCATGGCTTTTTGGTTTAGGGTTAAGCTGGACTACTTCAACAAGGAGACTCAACATTAAATCATTTGCATAAAGAAGTATATGTTTCTCTTACATTATAATCTGAAGTGAGCAGTTACTGTAAGTCTGTTGGTCATACTTAACTTTATAGGAGACTGGAAAATAGTGTAGTCATCTGCTCAAAAAGAGGAGAAAGGATTTTAATAATGAACCTATATGAATTCACTTCATGCAGTGGATAAGTGAATAAATTTCATATTAACTAAAAATATCTTAAAACAACTTTAACACATTGTTTTTTTCTACTGTAAGTTAGTGACAAAATGGTAATACTGAAATTTACTTTGAAGTCAACATTTATTTTTTTTTTCCTTTATGGATAATAAAGACCATTATAAACTGATGAACAAAAATAGATACAGAGGCAGAGCAGCATTGAACAGACTGTCAAACTACAGTGGGAAGGCCGGGGAGGGTTGGGGGTTGGGGGTAAGAGATCAACCGAAGGACTTGTATGCATGCATATAAGCATAACTAATGGACACAAGACACTGGGGGGTATGAGAGGCTGGGAGATGGTCAAGGGGGTGGCGGGGGGGGGGGCGGAGAGACATATGTAATACTCTTTGTAATACTTTAAGCAAGAAAACAAAACTAAAAAAAAAAATAAAAATAAATTTTGGTTAAAAATAAAAAGTACCTCTGCATTTCCAGAAAATGTATTTAGGGAGTTCTATGTGAAAAGTTATAATTGTTTCAGAAATAGATATCTATTTAAATGTACATGTGATTTAACACAATGTGTACAGTAGTCCTCCTTATTCGCAGTTTTGTTTTCTGCAGACTAGGTTACCCATGGTCAATGGCAGTCCCAAAATATTAAATGGAAAATTCCAGAAATAAGGAATGTATAAGTTTTAAATTGAATGCTGTTCTGAGTAATATGATGAAATCTCATGTGTCCCAATCTGTCCCACCCAGGACATGAATCATCTCTTTGCCCAACATATCCACAAGTGTATATACAGCCTGCCCATTAGTCACTCAATAACGGTCATGGTTATCAGGTGGACTGTCATAGTATTTCAGTGCTAGTGTTCAAGTAACCCTTATCTTACTACTAATTGTCCCAAAATATGCTAATAGTGATGCTGGCAATCTGGGTATGACAACTAAAAGGCAGACATTGCATGCATGTACAAGAAAAAAAAAACTTAGTATGTATAGGTTTTAGTACTATCCACATTTTCAGGCATCCAGTGGTGTGTTTGGAACATATCCCCTTAGATGAGGGAAGACACAGTATTTTAAAATTTAAAATATACATTAAAATATAAGACTACACAAATTAAATAAGGCACGTAGCATAGTCTATAAGCAACCTTTGTGAATTAGCGCAGCCAAGTGTCTTTTAAGAACTAAACTCTCATACCTTGCCTTCCCTGAGTACCTAGAATTCTCTAATTTATGTATTTTCTCCTTTAGATTTACTCTTTTTAAAGTAGCACATGGAAGCAAACACACTGAATTTGTGCATTGTATAGAATCGTTTTATCCTTACTTACTCTTGTACCAATTTTGCTAAATTGAAGAAGTGAGTGGAAATAACCTTTTTTATTTCAGTCAAAAAATCACCCTTTAATAAGCATTTATAGCATGTGTTAAAAGTTCAGTATGCTATCGAATACCATGTGTTCCTATTTTAGTTATTTTCAGTATTTCACATATACAGAGTTTTTTCAGAATTTGCAAATAACTCTCTTTTCTCATCAACATACACGGTTTTCTATTATCTAGAAAGTGTAGCCATAAGTGCATTTGTGGAATCTTACTGATTCTTCATTAAGGAGTTTGAGTGCAATTTGGGCAGAAAGTGTTCTGTTGCTTTCAGCAGTCACTGAATGTCGACCAGAACCCTGCGTCCCATTACATTTCCCAGACGGATCACTGAATTATTGAACACGCATAAAATGCTATGCAACCTTTTTTTTTTTTTTTTTTTTTTTTTGTTAATCCTCACCAAGGATATTTTTTCCATTGCTTTTCAGAGAGAGAGTGGACATGAAGGAAGGAGGGGGAGAGAGAGAAACGTCAATGTGATAGAGACACATGCATTGGCTGCCTCCCACATGTGCCCCAGCTGGGGGCAGGGAGTTAACCTGCAACCGAGGTAGGGGCCCTTGACCTGGAATCTAACTCGAGATCCTTCACTGAGCCTGTGGACACTATAACCACTGAACCACACTGGCTAGGGCAATGCTGTGTAACCTTGATTAGAGAATTGTTAATCAACGCATGGTGGTATTTTGGTCAAAAACCAATTAAAAATCTGACTGAAGTATCTGATTAAGGGACAATTGAATTAAGAGTTTAAAACAAAAGAAAGAGAAATCAAATATACTGAATTATTTGCTTTTTTCTCGACAAGAATTATTCTAATAATCATTAATCCTACAATACTACCAGATTTATACTTTTTTAAAACAATGTTGTGGTTGATAAAAAGCATAATTATCTCCCAGCAAACACTCTGCTTGTCATTATGGCTTATTTACAAATACTCTGCTTGTCACTGTGGCTTATTTACAAATACTCTGCTTGTCACTGTGGCTTATTTAAAACACCGTTGTTTCAGCTCTAGTCCTGAATTTTAGTGTCTGTGTTTTTTCTCCTAAAATAAATTATGTATGATGTTTTAGGGAGGCTTAAAGTTCAATCAGTTTTGGCAAAGTGTAGTGTTTGCAAATAGTTAAATTAAAATTCTGTCTATAATTTATTTCTTTGAAACATTAGTGCATCAGAGAGATGAAAAATAAATGAACAGCTGTATCCACTAGTTTTGCAAAATATACTATGAGGACATCAAGGGGGGAAATGTTGGCTTTGATTTTTTAAAAGAAAGCATGAAAAGACTGGGGGGAAAAAGAAAAAAATATTAGCCCTTTAATCAGTAATATAAAAGAACTAGAGCATCAGGTAATACTATCTGATGTTAGTATTTTATTTTAGAGTAAATGTAAGAGGTTGGGGGAATATAGACTTTTGAATTCATATATATTAAAAAAAATTAATTGTAATTTTATGAAGTTACTTTTAAAAAGCATTGAACTTCTTAGTAATTTAATCTGGAGATCTAAGTCAGATCAAGTCATTACTCCTTCCTTCCACTTTTAGATTGCTTATAGATGGAAACAGAATGCTTTCTCTTGCAAAGAGCTCCTGTCTACATTTTCTTTTCCATAGCATTCAGAGAGGATGATAGTTTTATTAACTATAAGGATCTGGGATGCAAATGTTGAATATTTAATGCTACACTTGATGTTTACCTGGAGGGCTTTTTTTATTTGTTTTGGATTTTCCTTTGTTTGGGTTTTGCTTTCCTTGGGAATAGCATGACTGTCATCTTGACTGTGAAGAAATCTTAAGTTCAATAGTATGGTACAATGTGAATTTCATTTTAAAAATATTTCATTAGCTGTTAACTCACTTTCGTGTTGCTCACAAGGTCAAGATTTTAGTTCATATGAAACTGAGTTTCCTTATAACATTGTTACCATTTTTTTAAATTTATGTCAAATCTTAAGAAAAACTATTTTTTAATAATGCCCATGTTAGACAAGTATTTGGACTTTGTAGTTGGATTTAATGTTCTGAAACTTCTAAACATTTTGGTGACCATACCTGGATGCTTACGGCTTGAATAGAACTACAAAATAATATAATCAGATAAAGAGAGAAATTTGGTGATTTATATTTTTGTCTTTTGAAAATTATGTCATGAGAATAAATGTGAGACTCTCTGATTTTACCCTACTATTATCTAAGCGTAGGGTAAAATTACTTTGAATGACATTTAGGAGGAGAGTAACACAGTCAGACTCATCTATAGTGGTACCTGCAATGCTGTTTACAGTGGATTCATTATAGTAGCTCACATTACAAAAATAATGATTGTTATTTAGGAAGATTTTTGTTTAAGATGTTGCCCATACTCTAGTCACTATAAGAGAACAGAAGGAGATAGAAGAGAAAATTAGGAATATCAGACATAAAAATAAGAGAAGACCTTTTAAAATTCTTTCCCTGTTAGTAGAAGGTATTACTATGAAGGCAGAAGAAAATGCATAATTCTAATCCTCTACGTAGAGCTCCATATTGTTTCTGCAATTGTGCACAGTCTTTTTCAACCTGAATTAAGAGAGCATTTCAACCTGAATTAAGAATATTAGAGGCATTGTCAGATTTGAGAAAAATGTAGCCCAATAATTTTCCTTGACTGTCACTTTTGTAGGTCGAGGTAAGCTGTGTAGTAAATATTAGAGAATCAATAACTAGAGTAACCTAGATTTTTAATATAAAATTTATTTACAACACTTGATTGTAAGTGAAGTGATTAAGATTATGGTATTTGAAGGGAGACAAAACTAAATTCTAACCCAAGTTCCACAAGGTAGTAGATTTATCTACTTTGCATGTTATTTATTGTCTTTCTTATCCCTTTCTCCCTTATATGCACCAGAATGTAAACTTTATGAGAATAAGGCTATTATCTGTTGTGTTCCAAGTACCTAGAAAACTACTGGGCACATAGTGTTCAAAAATATTCATAAGTCATGGAATAAATTATTTATATTACAATACTTAATTTGCCTTTTATATACTCAGGTTACCTACCTGAGAAAATGGTTTTCATAATACAGAGTTGTGAAATTTAAAGTAGATAACATTTCTAAAATTCTTACAACAGTGCACATAATTGCCCAATAAATGTGTCAATATTAAAATTTATGGCTCTCATGAAAATATAAAATAAATGCATGTCAAAATTTATTTAACTTATTTATGGGGAACTAGTATAAGGTCAAAGATGCCTTTAAGGAGTTTTGAAAAACTGGGTATTTATTGAAATTTAAAAAATAAAGATTAAAATTAAAATTAAAAAATAAAGATTATTCAGAACTATTGACAAACAACTTGCTAAAATGTTATAGGATTATTTTTTTCTACTAAAGAGTAATCTACAAGTTAACATATAATTTCACAGTATCTGGGCTGTAACCAAATAGTAAATTCAAACATAGGTGTATTCACTTAGATAATTAAATAATATTTAGGTGGGATTGTTAGAAAGTACCCCTGTATGATGTTGAAATGTTTAAAATATTTTTCTTAATAGTTATTATTTCTAAGAGGGAATGTAGCACATGGATAGCTCCTGCATTTTAGCATTATATTTACTTGCTACTTTACCATCCCATTGTTAGTCGTGAGGTGCCAGTGGTAAGTGAATAGATTGATCAGTTATCATTGCTGGATTTTTTTCTCCTGCTACTTAATGATAGCTATGACTGAGTCTATGATCATAGAATCAAGTATTCTGAAAATCAATATAGATATGGCTTTATAGAGACATATAGGTATATTGATAAAGACAATCATTATGTAACATGAGATATTATAAGCATCTTGAGTGTAGAAAATATATTGTATTAAAAAGTAATTAAAACAATTCTTCAAACTATTTCCTCTGCATTATTTGTAGACGTTAACTAATGGTCCATTTCTAAGAGTTTAAAAATTATTAAATAAGGTTTTAAATGTTATCCTACATAACAGGAAAATATAGCCTTCAATACTATTTGTTAAACAGACATAAATATAACTAAACAGGGAACTAAATAGTATTATCATGCTCTATATCAGCTTTAGTTTTATTTAGAATTAATATAATTTCTCCTGTATTATTTTTTAGCATTTTTAATTTTTTTAAAAAAATTAAGTTACAGTTGATATATTATATTAGTTTTAAGTACACAAAGTAATGATTAGACATTTATACAATTTATGAAGTGATCACTCAGTGAGTCTAGTACCCATTTTCACCATACATGGTTATTACAATATTATTGACTATATTCCCTATGGTGAACTTTACATCCTCATGACTATTCTGTAATTACCAATTTGTACTTCGTTTTAAAAAATATATTTCTTTATTGATTTCAGAGAAGAAGGAAGAGGGAGAGAGAGATAGAAACATCAATGATGAGAGAGAATCATTGATTGGCTGCCTCCTGCATGCCCCGTACTAGGGATCAAGCCCACTACCTAGGCATGTGCCCTTGGCCAGAATCCAACCTGGGACCCTTCAGTCTGCAGTCCGATGCTCTATCCACTGAGCCAAACTTGCCAGGACCAATTTGTACTTCTTAATCCCTTCACCTTCTACCCATCCCCACAGCTCTCCTTCTCCTGCTTTTTACAATTTTAAAGAAACTTGGCTCATTTGATCTTTCACATTTTATAAATTGAAAGTTTGGAACTCATACATGTTAGTTATCAAAAAGTACTTAGCCATATAATTGCGCAGCTGAGTTAGAAATTTGTTGCCTCTTTCTTTATCCCATTGTTCTTGCCTAGAAGCTATTTTCTTAAATAATTCTTAAATGGTTCCCTTTGTTATTAACTGTGTTATTGAACCCATATATAATAGATATGAATTTTATTAATGCCTTTAAGTAGGAAGAATTGTCCGATATAATGAATGAATGCTCCAATTAACGACATTCAAATTTAACTTAAAGGAGAAACGTTCTCCCCAAACTTAAGCATATGTGTGTTTATACTGAATATAAGCCCAGAATTCTGTGTGGGAGATGCTGTGTAGGGTCGTAATCCCAATGCTCATTTGCTGCACTGGATCATTATTGTCTTCATGATTTAAATACATCTACACTGTCCAGGCTATTTCCTTCCATTTTTTTCTACACTCCAACTATTCTGCATAGGCATGATTGTACTATTTTATATATATATACTAGAGGCCTGGTGCACAAAAATTTGTGCACTCGGGGGAAGGGGGGGTCCCTCAGACCGGCCTGTGCCCTCTTGCAGTCTGGGACCCCTCGGGAGATAACGACCTGCTGGCTTAGGCCTGCTCCCAGGTGGCAGAGGGCAGGCCCAATCCCTATGTGCAGCCCCTGGTTGGGCTCAGAGCAGGGCCGATTGGGGAGTTGGTGCGCCTTCCCCTGTCATGCACAGAGCAGGGCAGATTGGGAGGTTGTGATGCCACCCTGAGTCACGCTCAGGGTAGGCCCGATTGGGAGGTTGGGGCACCGCCCCCTGTCACACTCAAGGCAGGGTCGATGGGGAGGTTGTGGCACCACCCCCTGTCACACACAGAGCAGGGCCCATCAGGGAGGTTGGGGCTCCATACCCTGTCATGCACAGAGCAGGGCCGATCAGGGGGTTGAGGAGCTCCCCCCTGTCACTCACAGAGTAGGGCCAATAGGGGAGTTGGGGCACCGCCCCTGTCACACTCAGGGCAGGGCCAATGGGGAGGTTATAACTCTACCCCATCACACACAGAGCAGGGCCTGTGGTGGGGGGGGGGTTTGGGGTGCCGCCCTCTAATACCCACAGAGCAGGGCCGATCAGGTGGTTGGGACACCCACCGCCACTCTCATACTCAGGGCAGTGCCAATGGGGAGGTTATGGCTCTACCCCGTCACACACAGAGCAGGGCCCTTGGGGGGCGGGGGAGTTGGGGCCCTGCCCCCTGTTACACACAGAGCCGCAGGGCGATCAGGGGGTTTGGGCGCTGCCCCCTGTCACGCTGATCCCAGTGCTGGGAGGCATATTACCCTTTTACTATATAGAATAGAGGCCTGGTGGATGAGTGGGGCTGGCTGGTTTACCCTGAAGGGTGTCCTGGATCAGGGTGGGGGTCCCCACTGGGGTACCTGGTCAGTCTGGCTGAGGGGCTGAGGGCTGTTTTCAGGCTGGGACTGAAGCTCCCAACCGCTCCTTTTTTTCTTTTTTCTTTTTTTTTATTCTGGGCCAGCTTTAGCTCTGAGGCCTCAGCTGCTGAAAACAGGTTTCTGGCCTTTGTTTACCGTCTGTATTTGATACAATGTTGCGGTCCGGCTGGCTGAAGCCCTGCTGAGTAAAACAGGTTTCTGGGTTTTTTTTTAGCTTCTATATTCGCAACACAGTTGCTTAGAGTTGCAGCTGAGAGGCCGGCAAGTCAGGTGGGGAACGTTGGAGTTCTCCGTCACTGAAGCAAGCAAGCCTCCCTGTTTTCGCATCAACTGCCTGGCTGCCGGCCGCCATCTTGGCTGCCAGTTAATTTGCATATCTCGGCCCTACTCTGTGAGTGACAGGGGGATTAGCCAATGGGAAGGGTAGCGGTCGTACACCAATTACCATGTTTCTCTTTTATTAGTGTAGACTAGGAGCCCAGCAGGCGATTCCAAACCCCATGGCCCGGCCCAGCCCACCCACCTGCAGCCCTGCCTTGACACCTGAACCTGTCCATGCAGAGCTCCAGCACACCTGGCCCAGCCCCCAGCCCCTCTGGCCTGCTCTGGCCGCCTCAAGCCCCGCCCTCAGCTTCTCTAGTCGCCTAGGGCTAGTCCCACCTTTTCTGGGTGCCTCCCTGCTTTGTCTCCAGAGAAATGCAGCGAGGGCCCCATGATGTCTCCAGAGGAGAGCATGGAAGCCTCCTGCCTGCTGTGCTGTGCTCCTTTCCCTGGCAGGTGGGCTGCTGGCACTCAGAATGTGAGCAGTGGGTGGCAAAGGACTGGTGAGGGGGGGCTATAGGCTCTCACCCCTGCCCTCCTGGGCTGGGATGGTCCTGCCTCCTCCTGTCTCCAGAGCAACACCCCAGCTAATATGCTAATGACCTGGTCATTACCGATGATTAGGGGGTATCGACCATTAGCATATTAGCTCTTTATTAGTATAGATAACCTATCTTAAAACTCTCTGAGTTTGCATCTACAATCGCCTACCCACCTTGAAATAATGCTGTTGCTGTCAAAGTGGCTTCTGTCCATAGTTTTCCCTGGCTCTCCTCCCCACCAAAGTGTTAACTATTTACTCCTCTTTGCAGAGGATCATGGGCCTTATTCTGTGTTTATTATACTACATCCTAGTCTATTGTTTATTTGAATATTGATTTCCCATTACTCTTTGAGCAACTTGAGTGCAGAGGAGAGTACCAAAGCTTCAAACCCCTGGAAACAAGCAAAAATGCTTAGCACATAGTAGGTATTTAATAAACCTATCAAAAGAGAGAATAGTGGAAGGAAAGAAGAGAAGGAAAGTGAAAAGACTGGTTGGAGGAGACAGAGATTCTGGCACTTGTTATCTTAGACCAATAATTACCTCCTTTCACTTCATTTTTCTGAAGAGGAAAAGAAAACCTACCAGAGAGTTATGTTTTAAGAGTAAAAATAAAGGTAAAAGAAAAACACTAGAAATGACCAGATCTTTTGTTTCATTAGATAAAACTTTAACCTCCATTTACTATTCAATGTGTGAGCAAAAAAGAAGAGTGCTTTGTGATGAGACCAGTTAATGTAATGGACCTGAATTTGTCCCAATAATGAGGTTTATGTTCCCGCTGTGTTGACCAGCTTTCATGCATGAAATCTATATGAGGCACAAGGATCTAATCTCAAAATGAATTTTATTAATGCCTTTAAGTAAGAAAAACAGAAGATTCATACTATTTAAAATGTATCAAGATTTGAGTGGTATTAAAATTGAAGTTCAACATAAAAACAGTGTTAACATTTCCTGGGGGTAAAGTTGAATTTTATGTTCAAAAAAAAAAAAAAAAAAAGGAAGGTGTCTATTGAACTTTGAATTAAACTAAAATTGATGCCAGGTAAAATAAATGCTGTCCGGATTCATAGTTGTTATAGATATTTGATCATGTAAGGAACAACTATTTCATTAAAGAAGATAAATAGGAGCATTTTCACCCCAGTACAGTTAATCTAGAGAGCTTATTAATTGTTTCTGCACAGTTTCACAAGGTAGTACCACCAAGTTTATTATATAATTCACAATTTCTCCGCTGAAACCTTGAAACTAGAATACAATTTCAGGTAGAAAGATCTTCAATAATGCACTTCTACCTTGCTTCAAAACTCTCCTGATGACCATTCTGAGGTAATACATAGTACCTCAATTATGTGTCTCATTAAGAAAAGTGTTGCTTTCACTGTCACACCAAGGCAGCATAGACACATTTTGCTATTGCAAATCTAGAAACAACACTCAGGCTTTCTAAAGGGAATAAGAGGGTTAACATCAAAACAATTTATCCTTAATCTGAGTAGATTTCTCTCCTCTGAGAAATCATCTTCAATAGGCTCTATCAAAAGTATGGAAGCCTCTGGACAGTCCAAATATTTCTAAGAGTTATCTGGATATGTAACATAACTTTATGGCAATACTAAAATCAGGTTTTGCTTCTGAAAACAGATAAACAGCAAACAGGGTTAAATTCTGTTTAAAAAAAAAGTACATTAAAAATATAGTTATAACTGCCCTAGCCAGTGTGGCTAAGTGGGTTGCATGTTGTCCCTGGCACCAAAAGGTTGCCTGTTCCATTTCTGGTCAGGGCATGTGCCCAGGTTGGCAGCTCCAACTCCAGTAGGGGGCGTACAGGAGGCAGCCAATCTATGTTGATATTTCCCTCTCTCTCTTCCTTTCTCTGTCTAAAAATCAATACAATTAAAAAATATTTTAAAAAAACGAATATAAGGACACTGGGATTATTTCCTACATAATAAAAGTGTAGTATGTAAATTGTCTCCTCCATTGGGAGTTGTCCAGGAGTTTGACCAGGGGGTGGGGCTGGCTGGGGAGGGAGGCCCCAGCTGGTGGCAGTGGCAGGTGGCCAGGGGAAAGGATGGAGGCCCTGACTGACAGCTGGAAGCTGCTAGGGGATCCTACCAGTGCTCGACTTCTGTGCACTGGGCTATATATATATATATATATATATATATATATATATATATATACTTATAACAGTTACTACCAATGAACTAATATAATTAATTGTAGGGGACTTATCCCAGAAAACAGTACAGAAAAGAGGGACTTTACCTTCCTGTTTCCTATGGACATAGTCTGTGATTTTATGATGGGTTCACTCATTGAAAGTCAGGTACTTCCATCTTGTTCTCCTTTCACTTTATCTAGAAACTACTGCTGAAATTGGGCTTAATAACCAACATCTTAATAACCAACATTTTAGGAAATCGATGTCCATGGGAAGAAGGAAATCAATACTTAAAATGTTTTTCTTTTACAAAAATCCACCTTCAAAAATCTACATTACCATCCTATATAATAAAGAGGTAATATGCAAATTGACCATCACTCCAACACACAAGATGGCAACCACCCTGTGGACACAAGATGATCACCACAGGATGGCCAGCAGGGGAGAGCAGTTGTGGGTGATCAGGCCAGCAGGGGAGGGCCATTGGGAGTGACCAGGCCTACAGGGGAGGACAGTTGGGGGGGACCAGGCTGGAAGGGGTGGGCAATTAGGGGTGACCAGGCCAGCAGAGGAGGTAAGTTAGGGGCAATTGGGCTGGCAGGGGAGCAGTTAGGCATTGATCAGGCTGGCAGGGAAGTGGTTAGGGGGTGATTAGGCTGGCAGGCAGAAGTGGTTAGGGGCAATCAGGCAGACACATAGGTGGGAGCCAGCAGTTGGGAGCCAGCAGCCCTGGATTGTGAGAAGGATGTCCGACTGCCTGTTTAAACAAGCAGTCAGACATCCCTCGAGAGGTTCTAGATTGGAGATGGTGCAGGCTGGGCTGAGAGGCACACACCTTCCCCCCACCCCCCACCCCCCACCCCTGCCCGTGCACAAATTATATGCACCAGGTCTTTAGTTTTAAAATATCTAAAAATTGGAATCAGGTCATAGTGCTCAATATTTATATTGTCATATTTACCAGACCTTTGTAAATAATTTTTATAACCCAGTATTTTAAAATAATATTTTGCAACTTTTTATAACTTTAAAAATTTAATCATTTAATTTATTCCAAACATTTCTCAAATAAATTTTGAAGGGAACATTTTAATCATTATTAAAATACTGAAGAAATTCTATTTCCTCTTTTAAAAATATCTATCTTTCTTCAGGGCAATATAACTAAGCAAAACTTTCCAAAGACAGGCAAGTCAGTGTGTGTGTGTGTGTGTGTGTGTGTGTGTGTGTGTGTGTGTATTTTATTCTGGTATATATAAAACAGGATGTTCCTATTATTTCTACTCCTATGCAATCCCAAATGTTTTAGAACTTCAGTTTTACAAAAGTTTCAAAGAATCAGCCATGAGAATTGCATAGTAGGCCTATTTGCATTGGATACCAAAGAGGATATTTTTAGCTCGGGGCTATTTTAGACATTATTGGGTAAAAGTGAACTCCCTTACCAGCCCAAGAGTGTGCATACATATCTATAATAAATAATGAAGAATAAAAAAAGGTATGAAGAATAATGTTACATTTGGTATTAGCTCTTTTCTCTAAGCTCTTTGAAGGGAGGTTAATGTATAAAGAGGCATCCCTATTCATAGCAATCTGAATGCTGATACATAATACATAATGCTAGTGATAATCCCTTAATTTCAATATTTATTGAAAACTTCCATTTCAGAGTAATCAAAGCACATAAAGAATTTTTCTATTATCTACATTTGTGTAAATGTTTTATAAATATTGAATTTCAGTCATTATCATTAAAATAATGTATTATTAACTTCCTGGAGATATGAATACATATGAAAAATGATCCAAATCTGACATCATGAGATTTTTCTATTATATCCTTAATAAATTTGACCCAAATAAGAGAATAAATTATTCAATAAGGCAAATAAAACGTATTTCACGTTTTGTAAAAAAAAAAAAAAAATTAGAAAGTTGCATAAACTTACATCTGATACAATCACATTTCTCAATTTACTGTTATTTCATGAAAACTCTTGCATCAAAGGCAAACCTATATATTTGCTTATAGTTTTTCAGGATCTTCATATTGGTCTTATAGTCCCCATTGTTGTACTATATAGACCTTAAGCAGAAAGTACATCCATTCTCCCCCAAAACTTCAACCATCTACCAAATGAAAGAATATTATTGTTGCCTGGTTTATGATTGACACAAGGTATCCTATATAATAAAAGCTTAATATGCTAAGTATCTGGTTGTCCAGTAGTCTGTTCAACCAATCAAAGCGTAATATGCTAATGATATGCTAAGGCCGCTCAACCACTCGCTATGATGTGCACTGACCACTAGGGGGCAGATGCTTCAACCGGTAGGTTAGCTTGTTTCTGGGGTACAGCTGATCAGGACTGAGCAAGATGGACAGGACACACCCTGGAACCCTCCTGTGGTCCCTCCCCAGCTGGCCAACCTCCTGCATCCCTCCCAGAGCCTGATTGTGCACCAGTGGGGTCCCTGGGCCTGGCCTGTGCCCTCTTGCAATCCGGGCAGAGGGACACCCCCCAACCCCGAGTGCTCGAATTTCATGCACCATCCCTCTAGTATACATATATAAATAATTACCTGGATACATGCCTTCCAACATTCTTTGTCCTAAAGTAGTTCATGGTATGGTGTAAAAGATGGGCACATATTCATGTATGCTATAATAGAAAAACTAACAACAAATAACATCTAATTGCCAGGACCTCTTCTAAACATTTTAAATGCCTTAAGCCTTATAACGCTCCTGGTAGATGCTATCAATATCCTCATTTTACAGCTGAGATGTCATGCAGTTAAGTGTAAAGGGATTATTCCCAGGAAGCAGATATCTTAGTTAATCTAGAGGCTTCAGTGAGCGATGAAGAAAGTCTTTATAGAAGCAATAAGACTAGCTTAGACATCCAAAATGTTTAGGGATTGCATGTTGAGAAAAAATGATCAGACAGGACTTTGTTCCTAGAAGGTGAAAAAGTCACAGAGATGTGATATGAAGCCATGGTTGTGGAGCACCATGTGAGAATTCAGCATGCCTAGAATGTAAGATAAAATGAGGGCATCCAAAGGAATGAGGCCAGAAAAGGCTCAGTTTATGAAGGGTTCTACGTGTTCTGCTAAGGCATTGGGTTTTATCCAGGGATTTTCAGCAAAGAGATGAATCTTTTGACCTTACCAATTCTGACTCACCAAATGTAATATATTGTCACATTTTCTTGTTACCTTGTGTTTGTTGGCTAATAGCTATAAGAATTAAACACAAGTTGATATAAATGAGTATTCACTAAGCTATTATTTTCCAAAGACATTTGACTTTTATTAAGAAATATTTGAAGACTACGAAGCCTTTGATTTTTTTAATATTGGAGTTTCAAGCCATTTGGCAAAATAATGAGATGATTTGGTGCAGGGAAGCCATCATCCTACTCCTGTAAGTAATTAAGATGGATGGTTTCAGGAAAGTGGAGTAGAGAGGCAAATTAGAGGTATCTGGATTCAACTCCCAGGTCTATCACTCACTCCTAAGACTCAGGCAAGCCCTTTAGTTTCTCTATCCTCCCACTTCCTCAACAAAAGGGAGTGAGGGAGAGACATTGAGAGAAAAGATCAAACAAATACCTTTCAAGTTCTTATATCTTTATTCCCTGATACTACATTTATCCTATACAAAAGGCAAGCTCTGATTATAGACCCAGATTTATTTTAGAAGTATCTTTTGCAAAATAGATTTAACTCCAGAGAAAGACAAAATGTTGATGTGAGCAACTGAAATATTGTATAATATCCACACATATACTAGGAGATAATTCATTAAATATGGAAACTAAAATGAGATAATGGCAATGCTTTCCTTCTTAAAAGAGTCATATAGTTGACTATGTAAAAATCACTTTATACATTTGATCGCCTCCATTTTAGATTTAAGGAAGCAAAGTCAAGTAATTTTAACTGACTTTCTAAACATCATATGGCTGAGCAGTGGTAAAGCCAGAGGACAATCCCCTGTCTTGTGATTCCAAGTCCACTTCTCAGTGGACCACAACAGTTGTTTTATGCTGACAATGAAGACTTAAAGGTATAGACAGCTTAATAAATGATAAGAATATTCTAGCTCAAATGGTGCTAAAAAACATAATAGGTATGAAATCAAATGTATTGATCTCTTAAGCCACAAAGAGAAAAACTTGCATTTCCAGCAGTGTGTGAAGTATATGGTAGGAAATGTAGAACAGACAACGCGCCCACATCTCTTTAGCATGAGTGATACAGCCGAAGCACTGTGGGGGGAACTCACACAGTGATCACAGAAGGAGCCTGACCTCAGAATATTTCTTTTTATTTGAGTTTCCAACCAAGATTGATCTTTTATAGGCTTTAAGAGGCTATATATCCTTCCCGAATAAGCTTTTAAAATAAATGTATCTATTAGCATTACCAAAAAGTGTTCTCTGGGGTGCTAAAATTGTTTTGGAAAAAAAAATGTGTTAAACATTACAAAGGCAGTAAAATAGACTTGTTAAAGTCTTATATATGCTAATTAATGTTCATTTTAAGTCTCCAAGAAGGCATAGAAAGCCTATGATGAATGCAACATTGCTCAAACTTCTCTGACCAAGAAAAACCTCCCCCAAGAGTCACATATACTATATCCAAAGAGCATGTACCAAAAAAACCAACCAACCAAACAAACAAAAAAACTAATATAAGCAAGGTTTCACTTCTCCCCCAGCTAAAAAGAACCTAAAGGAATAATGATAAAAAATTAAGTATTTTGAAGGAAAATATGTTGATACCTATAGGATAGTTTAATAATTATGCTAGTGTGCTCTTTAATAAACTTCCACTCTATAAATACAGGAAAAAAAGTGAATTTTCAATTTTTTAGTCTTCTGATAATGTATAGCAATCAGAACTGCTCTTTTGAAATCAAATATGTATACTTAATAAGACTATAATATACTTTGAAAGCATAAAATAAAATATAGAAAAGGCCAGATATGCTCTGTGGTGTATATAACTAGTAATTGTAAAATAAACTGTGTCTGCAGTGATTTATGACTATTCTAATATACTTTTGATATTCAAATATTGGTGAAATTAGCAAGGAGTTCATTATATAGTATTATAATATTAAATAATAATGTTATTTTTTAAATCCTTTCCTGAAGATATGTTTTTGTTCATTTTTAGAGAGAGAGCAGGGTGGGAAAGGAGAGAGAGAGAAACAGAAACATCAATAGGTTGCCTTCCATACACACCCCAACCCTGTATCAAACCTGCAGCCTCTGTTGTAGGGGACTGGATGACGCTCTTACCTGGCCAGGTATTATATTTTTAGGAAGGACATTTATAAGCTACCTCAATCTAAATTCATCATACTATTGATAATGTTGGATATATTATGCAAAGGATTATATTTTATTATTCAAATGTTCACTTTTAAAGGTGGCATAAAAATGTTATATTACAAGACTATCTCTCATGAATACTATGTGCCAAGTATCATAGCTTCAAAAAAGCAAATCTGTATTAACTCCAGCAACTACAAAGAGAAAAAAACACATAAAATGATGTTAAAATATTTTAACTTCCCTCTCTAAGGCCATGAATGATAATCAGGCAATATACTAGTAAAGATCAGGGGAAAAATAATACAATACATAAATAAAAATATGCCTATGTATTTTATAAAAGGCAGGATAAACTTATTTCACATTAAAGAATAATGAAAAAAAATCAGACAATAACTTCAAAAAAGAAAAGAGAAGACACATGATACTTCAAAACTTTTTATAATGAAATTTTAAAATACTGATAAAACTGTGTAATTAGTTAATTTTAAATCCTCTATTAAACACCTCTAAGCCAAGTAAAAAATATAAACTGAGTTTGCAGAGTATCTTCAAAATGATGGCCGTAAAAATATTTTATAACAAGATTTATGGGTTATAGAAAAATGGTGCCTTGGAAACAAACACAAAATAGCTTTAAATATTCACGTTGTTTAAAAGGGAATATAATAAAATGAATTAAGTATTTAACTTAAAAGGCATTAAAAAGGCAAAGTCAAACAGAGAGAAGAAATACAAATTAATAAATTAGAAAAACATAAAATGTACTGATAAATAAATCCAGGAGCGGATTTTTAAAATCAAAAATACATTTACAATAGTCAAGTTACACAATAAAATAATAGTAGGTAAGAAAGTGATGGTGGGGATCGGGGAAGCAAGAAGACATGTATGTATCACAGGAAGAAAATAAAAAGAAATTAGAGGATAAATTGGAAAAAGAAAAGAAAAAAGGAGTGCTGACCTCTCTCCTTATCCAGTTTAAGATGATAACATCATAACTCTTGACTCCACTTCCACCAAAATCTGATTTAGTCACACGCTTCCTGCTCCAATGAAAATCCACACTGATGCTATTATTCTCTAGGCTTCTCAACCAGTAACATAAGAAAAAATTATTGAATCTACACTTTTCCTTCTCTATGCCATCCCTTCGTACATTTAATTAAGTTGCCTCTACTTCTAAAGCTCATTACAAACCCACCACACTCTCCTTACTACCCTATTTCCTTCTGTCCTCAAATATTGTCATGTCACAGCTATTGGGCTACACTTTCTTCTTCCTTATCTCCCACATCAAGTATTGCCTCCCAGAACTCATTCTTCACATTTTAAGCAAAAATTGACAATCTAACATTCAATTCCTTTAGCTCTTTTTTCCATTCTAAACCTCATTTTATTCATCACAACACCCAAGTCTTAACAATTCTGGTCTTCCAGCCTGCAGTTTAATCTTTCTCCATTTGCCATTTTCAAGGATTTTTATTTCTTATATTTGTTTTCTTTCTTTCGTTCTCTCTCTCTCTCTCTCTCTCTCTCTCTCTCTCTCTCTCTCCCTCCCCCCTCCCTTCCTTCTTTCCTTCCTTCCTTCCTTCCTTCCTTCCTTCCTTCCTTCCTTCCTTCCTTCCTCTTTCCTTTCTCTCTCTCTCTCTCTCTCTCTCTCTCTCTCTCTCTCTCTCTCTCTCTCTCTTCTTTCCCCCAATAAGCTCCTAGTTTCATTCGTTATTAAATAGACTACTCAGGTGTTTTACATGGCATTCCCTATTTTCCACCATGGGAGATTCTGTAAACAATTTATGTGATAAGTGTTTCTGATTTTTTTCTATCTTTTAAGACATTAGCCATACATCTTTACTACTGCACTGATATGATGATCCAAAAATTTTACTATATATTCTTTCAGGGAAATTCTGTAAATTGTAGTGATTTGTAGTGATATAACAAGAATTAAAATTAGTACTATTTTCCAGGCTTTACAAGATGTACACTCAAACTATAGGAATTACATACTTAACAGGCATTTCAATAATTTGCCCCCCCCCCCTTTTTTGTCTTCAGGACAAAGTATAATAACATTCTTTGATCAATGATAAACTAAAGCTAGATTGTTGCAAGGAAAGGTAGAAATAAAAATGGCACATTTTTAGGTTATTTTGACCTTCACCATTGCTACCACTGTTTAACATTAGTCACTCTATAATTTGAGAAACGCTTTAAGATTTAAAAGTAAATAGCTAACTTCTGCTAATATTAATAATGGAGAACATAAATAGCATGGGTAAACAGATATGCCAGTGTTTAAAAATAGATCATTTTAATTCTCTTTTAATTTTAAAAAGATTTTTATAAATTTTTACTGTTTCAACTTATATATTAATCAAGATGCTGCTATAAACTGAATAATTTCAAATTAAGTTGGCAGAAAATGTTAAAAGTAATATAAATAACAAAGTACTATGACTGAATGAAGTTTAATAGTCATGTCCTCAGTGATTATATTGACCAGAGGTATGTCATAACTAGAGAAAGCCATGTGAAATAAAGACGAATATTAGGTAACATGTGTGTCACTATAAATATTGTTATTTTTTATTTCAGTGACATAATTTATATATTAGTTGTATTATAATTTAAAATAAAACAAATTCAGAATTTATTGAATTTAACTTTCTGTTTTTATTGGTTCACATATTTAGTATTCAAGAATTAATTTAGTCACATCTATGTTAAAAATATGTGTTAAATCACAACTATCCCTTTATAATAGAAAATGCAACAGAAATTGCAGAATAATGATCATTAATTTTCTCAAAACTAAATCAATCACTTTGTATTTTAAAAAATAGAAAAAATACCTAAGAGGTTTGTTGTTAGGTAATTGTGAATAAAGCTCTACCATATAAATAAACACATTATCATTTATGCACAGAGATAATATGCTGAGAATTAGTAGTCAAGATTACTGATAACTAATTAGTAAAAACTACCAATGTGGTATTTTAAAGTGGCATATTTCATGTTTATGCCATATTGAATTTCCTTATAGCAATGATAACTACATTTTCATTATGAATGCTTTCACAATTGTATGTATTAAAATGCATTTATTATTTGAAGTGGTACAGTACATTTTAAAACATAAATATTTGTTATATAACAAACTTTATGCAATAACTCACCAATTATTTTTAGGTTGACACATTCTTTGCAAAGATAGCATGTGCCTATTCAAATCAACTAATTCATTTACCAGTACATTCAAATACCAGGCATTTCATAAACACCATGATTAAGATAAAATTATTTTAAAATATTTCAACTTAACTACAGTAGGAAGGCTGGGGTAGGTTGTGGGGGGGCAGGTAAGAGATCAACTGAAGGACTTGTATGCATGCTTATAAGCATAACCAATGGATGCAAGACACTGGGGGGGGGGGGTGGGGCAGTGAGGGCATGTGCCTGGGGGTATGGGAGGCTGGGGGAAGGTCAATGGGGGAAAAAAGGAGACATATGTACTACTATTTGTAATACTTTAAACAATAAAATAAATTAAAAAGATAAAAATGGTTATGGGAAATCCAGTGGGAGACCATAGGACTGATACATCATTTGAAGTATGACAAGAGTTGGCTGGTAATTGGAAAATTATATTTAAAAAAGAAAAGAAAAACAAAAAATGGAGAAAATTTTAATGCCTTGGAAAAGCAGAAATTATATTGAATTGTAAAGGAAATAGTAAACTAATTCAATCTGAGTTAAATATTTGCTAGGCTAAATTATGTTAATATTTATTTACTTAAATCTTTGATATTATTTTATTACTAGAGGCCCAGTGCACTAAACTCGTGCACTAGAGGGGTGTCCCTCAGTCCAGCCTGCACCCTCTCCAATCTGGGACCCATCGGGGGATGTCCGACTGCCAGTTTAGGTTCGATCCCTGTGGGACTGGGCCTAAACCGGTAGTCGGATATCCCTCTCACAATCCGGGACTGCAGCTCCTAACCACTTCTGCCTGCCAGCCTGATCACCCCTAACCATTCCCCTGCCAGCCTGATTGACACCTAACTGCTTCCCTGCCGACCCAATTGCCCCCAATTGCCCTCCCCTGCCAGCCTGATTGCCCACAGCTGCCCTCCCCTGCCGGCCATCTTGTGACAACGTGGGGGCGGCCATCTTGTGATGACACGAGGGCACAAGGGCCACCTAGGCTTTTATTAGTATAGATATTACTAATCTACAATCAGTAAGGCAGTATATAATGCTAAAAATAAATAAAACAAATTGTCACAGCAATCTATTTTATATAGGAAGATGGTAATAAATACCAGAAAAAGAGCTATGAAATAATTCCAAAAATAATTTAGAGATTAAAATACTAAGAGAATTAGATAAAAGTAATTAAAAGGATAAACTTAGGAAAAAGAATAGCGCTGTTGAAGTACTTACTCCTTGAACCCTGCTCACTGTGCCAATAGTCGGAGTACTTACTCCTTGATCCTGCTCGACTACACTAATGTGGGGTACATAGGTCCTTCTCTGCCAGGATACAGACCTTCATGGACGCTGGGTAGTGAATGAAGACATATGAGCAGCCATAGGCAAATAGGAGAGTCTTTATTGCAGACCAACTAGCCATTGCTAACAAGGAGCCATGAGACAAAACAGTTCTTCCAAGTAGCTTCATAAAGCAGCAGCAAACACAGGAGCCCTTGCTAATACAGTAGCAAGCACAGGGTCCCTTGTAAACATGGCAGCCATTGCTAATAAAGTAGCCCAACCAAGCAGCCTTGTACCAGCTGGTCAGCAACACATTTTTATACTAACTTAGACAAAAGAGACATCTTGCCAAGTGGTGACGTCAGTATTCTATGGGTTATAGAAAGATACGCCTGTGCAGTGCATACAGTGCAATTGCTGTGTCCTTGCTTTTGCACCTGCAACTTGGCCTTGAACAGAAGGTAGCATGTCAGAGAAGGAAGAATGTAAATTTATAATAAAATTGTTGAAAGTTATATAATTTATCAAAGGAGTTGGACTTGTAATGGAGGAAATTATAAAATGGTTTTCCCTTCTCATACCATTCTCTCTCAAGGATCTCTGTGGATTTATTTCACACTATCCCTGGATGAAATCTCAGTTAGCACAACTCTCCTCTTACGCTCAGGCCTGAAATCACAGTCAAATATTCCAATGCAGTCTTGTAAATCCACACTCAGCTAATGTCAAATTCCTAGGCCGCCACTCATTTCTGACTGAGGCTGGGAAACACTTAGTGGGAAAGTGGAGTGGAGTCAGCTTCTCTTTCTCCTGCCTCTTCTTATGCCAATTCAATAGCTGCGAAGTGTGTCCAGGGAGTGAAATTGGAAAATAGGAAAAAGATAAAGTTTTTCAAAACTGAAGTGATATTTTTCTTCTTTCTTCTTCTTTGTCATCAGATAATGGCACCTTCTGGCTAAGGCAGATGTCCAAAGTGCCCTCTACCTGGGCCATTTGGCTTCCCCGGAAACTCCTGAATGATTGTTCCCCTACTTCCAGCCTCCACTTCCCTCCTCAGCCCCCTGTCTGGCAGGATGCTTATTTCTTTAGCTTCAAGCCTTAGCTGCCAGAGTTTCAACCCTCTATTACAGTCATCTCTGGTAATATCCTTGGATACAGTCGCTTTAGGTAAAGGTAGATTTAGTTAGGTGCTTTCTGAGCAGTCCATATGTAACACACTGAAAATATGATAAATTTTTCCTCTGACTTTGGTGAGGTTGAAACATCTCACTCTTAATGTCATTTTACCTCACTGTCCAACTTAAGCTAGCCTCTAATCTTCAGATTTTTAAAATCATGAGTCAGGTACAACCCCCTACCTCTCACCCACAAATAATAGTCATAAAAATACACTATTCACTTATCAGACCTGAAAGTAGATGATGGGTTCATGCTGACTGAACTAGTTTTATGACTTAAAATATTTGGCAGAAGCTTTTTAGCACTTCAATGAAAATGTGACAAAAAAGAGAAAATAAAAAGTGACGTTTTTCAATATGCTATAAAACTGTTTATGGATTGAGGTGTGGGGAAGGAGAAAGGAATGAATGACTCAGGCATGGAAATTGGAGGAATAATTTTTCCTCAGAGGAAAGAGGGAAGCAAAATAGTTATGTGAAAAGGCAGAGAGAGAAAAAGGTTTAGGCACAGGGCAAGTCTATAGAAGGACTCTGTGTTGTCAGTAAAAGAGTGACATGGCTGGAGGACTTCTCATTTTGCTCAGGATGAGAAAACTTGGGAGAGTTAAAACTGTTTGGAACATTCGCTAGGAACATTGCATAGGAAGTCAACTAGAGGTGAATGAGGGAATTGCTAACTGTGAGGCTGCAGAAATTTCTCACTCTGTGATATAACCACTTTCAAATATCTGCCCGTATAACCTTTACAGCCTTCTTTTATGTAGTGGGTTGTAAAAGCAAATGTGACTTACAGGCAACATGTAATTCTTACATTTAAGGAGAAGAAAAGAAAGCTAGTTTATTTCTTAACAGTTTTTGAATTGAAGCTTCTCTTAGCTCCAAGTAACTTCAGTGGACTATTATGACAAATCTCAAAATTGGTTTTCTAGAGTAAGGACCGGGTTCTGCTTTTGAAAAGAAAATATTAGCAATTTCGTATGGCTAGAATATAGAAATACTTCCCAATGTAAAAATTACTATTTTATGAGGACTGCAAAAACTATTTAGGAATGTAGTTCTTTTTAGTCATTTCCCTTAGAAAGTTTATTGTTAATATTGCAATTTAAATCCAGTGGAAAATGTCCTCAGGTCTAGAAAAGCTCTTTAGTGGAAACTTTGCCCAGCTTTTACTTCTGCCATGCCCATCCATGCAATTTTCTGTATGAGGTGTGTCTATGACTAGGAAGAGTTTGAGATTTTTATGCTACTTGTAATTCATCCAACATCACTTCTTGGGGGATGGCAGAATTTGAGACTCTTCTCTCACAATAGTAGTATCCAGAGTATCAGTACTTTTTGCTCTTGCTCACCCAGCCCCAATTCACACAAATCACTACAGAGGAGGCCAGGGGACATATGCCCACACGATGGGTCACATTACAGGAGAGGGAACCCTGAGTTGAGGGAACCCGCATCTTTTATAATGGGAAACGGGTGCACCTACCCTTGCTCAGCAGAAGATACTATTACCATCTTTAAGGCTCTAAGAAAATTTGGCCTTTGTTTTAGAGCTGGATACTCTCTCTGTTTTCTGACACTGTTCACAATACAATCATCCCTAATAGGACACTTTAAACAACAGTCAGTAACTCTGCTTGTAAGATAAGAAATTTGAGAAACAGTGAAAAACTCTCCAACAGGGTGTGTTTGTATGTGGCAGACATAAGGTTTACCATCTCAAGCACTTAAATTTCTGGTTTTGTGTCTAATTTACACCTTGCTTTTTATTACCAAAGTGATATATCTAGAAATTATTACCTTCTGATATTCACTTTTTATTCCTATGAGACTCTGTGTCAATGTGATTTTGACAGTATGATGTTGTCCACTGAGAATGTAGATTAATTTGGGTATATAATCTGAGGTATTATCTTAAATACAAGATTACTAGTAGTAGGCATTAAGAATGTTCAATGACATGAATTCCTATATTAATTTAGTTTCTTTGATTTTCATTAACTCAGGTTATAAATTTTCATTTTCAGAAAAAATGGATGCATAACACTATAATATTTATATCAGTTAGGATATGACTATTCTTGGTCACTTAAAAAAAAGTTGCAGTGTGTCATTGGGAAATTGTTCTTGGCCACACAACATCTGAGTTTAAATTGGTTAATGATGAAGTTCTTTTAGGAAATAGCTATAAGTGGAAGGTTTAATGTATAATGTAAACTCAAAATTACAACTCTACCAAGAGGAGAAGTCAGGTGATATAAGTCAAAGCTTAAAAAAAAAAATGGGACTATCAGTGTGGATTTCAGTGGAAGGCCTGCTGCCAACTGCCCCCCACCCCTGCCTCCAAGACCAGGGAGGAGACTCCAAGTGGACATAATGTAGGTGTTTTCAACTTTAAAGAAAAGGCCCCTACATCCCTTAGCACCCTTATTTTATATTTATTGTTACTTACCCGGCTAGGTGGCCATATAGGCCAAAGCTTTAATAGTAGAGTGTAATCCTTTTTATTTTATGTAGTTATTTCAGGCGCTTGTGTCCACCATAAGAATCAGATTAAGAATTCTGGAGTTTCAGATCCCACTCAATAGCTTCCATTTCAGTGCAATCAAAACAGACTCCACTTTAACTGACACTAACCAAACTCAATCAATTTAAGTAAAATAACTTATCTGAACCTAGGTCTTATAATTACATAATCATAGTATTGCTTTCCTATAATTGTAATATTTACTAAGATTATACGCTGATGTCGACAAAGTTAAAATGAAGTGAAAGAGGACAAATGCGGAACTACACCAGCTTGAAGAAAAGGTTTTGTAGGAAATGCCCTTGAAGGAAAACTCATGAATTTCATTGAAGATATCAGGATGGAAGAGGGAAGTTGATTCCTCAGGATCCTCACAGAGCAGTCAGGTGAAGGATACAGGTCCCTCTTTTCAAGAACTGGGCGCTGCCGGGAGGCTCCTCTGTTGGTAGCATGGGATTATTAGGGTCTGGAGACTTGTGTGCACCCCCAGAAGCGGGAGGACGAGGGGACCCATGCACTGTGAGTGAGTTAAATGGGAAGAAGAAAAAGAGTAGTATTAGCTGTAGCTGTGTGGGGTGGAACTTTGAGGAGAGCGATGGCCAAAAAAGATTGGAAGCATTTTGTGCTATGCGCTGTGCTATGAATTGCCTAAATGCTGTTTCCTGGAGAGATCTTTAGTAAAGGTATATATTCATTTTGATTCTCTTTAGAGCTTGATGTTTTTTTGGATGGGATGCTGATTTGATGCTGGGTTGGGTTGCAGTTTGCCCAGCTTAAATGTGTTACACATAATTCCAATCACATATGAAAAAAATGGAATTAACATTATCTTGTAATATTTCACAATTATTTCAACAAATGTAATATTATGGGTGTTTTATAGCTTAGACTTATGAGTAACCATGATGACTCTATTATACGCAATGAAATATATATACAAACACATTTACACACTGATTTTATAGTCCTATATTTAGCCTTCCATAGTATGAGCAAATAATAATCCATTATTTTTTCCTGTTGTATGAAAATTTAAAATATAATTTTCATTAATTAAATGAAACCAAATAAGACTCCCAATTATAATCAAAATTATTCTAAAATTCCAATTTTTAAAAATATCTTCCTTTGAATCTCAATTAGGCCTTAATTTTCCTCTTCAGTACAGCACAAGGAGTGCAGGTAAAATTTATAAACTACATATTTTCATGCCATAGAGGCAAACATGTAGCCCTTGAAGAAGAATTATCTTGTCATATTAGTTCCCTTGTAACAGATTGGTCCCAGAAATCAGGTTTCACCTTTAGCAATTTGAGGGGCAAGAAATACTTCATTTTCCCAGTGAAGATAGCACAGCATTGTTTATCATTTCTGCGATAGCATAATTACTCACTCAGCATGGCAGCTATAGTTTATGGAACCATGCTAGAGCTTGGGTTTGTTTATTGGTTGTACTTTCCACAGCTTTCCATCATCAAGTTTCATCCCTTAGACACTGTGCTCTTGTGGTGATCAGTGGTCAGGCAAAATCACATACATGCAGAGAGCTTCTTTCTCATCATATATTCAAGGACATCAGTATTTCTAAAATATGCATGAATACATGCTGTTGTATGCTACAACCATATTTATTGCAAGTTATAAAATGAAATATGGTATTTCCACATGCATTAGCAATAAAACCTCCATGAACAGACAGACCATGATGACACATATTTATTGGTTTTGAATTATATAAGAGGCTCCCTTCTTATTTGGGGTCTCAACAAATTATATTAACTCAAGGAACAGTTACAAAGTAATAATTATAATTCTTTCAAATGATATACTATAATTTGGCTTTAAAACACATTTTATAACTAAAATGAATTTAAAAAGATATCTATTCTCGGCCTATCTCTACTTTTCTACCAAGATATATTCCACCTCCTGCAGCCATTTAAAGTGTTCAGATTTTCTGAAACAGACATTACAAGTAAATTTTAGTCAATGGCATATATTTTCTTCCTAGGCAGTATATTTATTCTTTCTGACATTCTCTAATACAATCTTGGTGGTGTAGACTAAAGTACCTATACTGGAGTTATTGAATACCTTCCACATCTAAGTCTATTTGAAGCCTTAAACCCCAACCTGAGATCTCTTTCATGAGAGAGAGAGAGAGGGAGATAGAGAGAGAGTGAGGAGCCACAGCTAATTTTTTTTTCAACACCTAAAAGTCACATAGAAACTGTTTAGTGGGTCTTATTTTATCTTCTTAAGAATCAATCTTATTTTTCTTTAACTTTAATCTTTAAGATTTATATTCCTCTTTCCCCAGGCTAGAGCCATAACCCCAGGTTTCATGTGAGGTCAGAAAGCTTGAGGGTTCTGTCTCTTCCAGGCCCAGGACTAGCTCTCAGAAGCCCAGGACAGGAAGAAGGGATAGGGAGGCAGCAGACTCTTAATCTGATTAGCTGCATCTTTGGGTGGTAATATGTCCCCAGTATCACTGCTGATACAAACTGATTCAATCTGAAGTGATGGGTGCAGTTTTGGGCCCGCGCTATCATTGAAGACCACCTTAGAAGGAAGGTTGGATCTTCCATTTGCCTTGCTAAAGCAGTCAGACATCCAATTCCTTGTCCAACTTGGCAATCTCTTCAGCCTGGCAGACACTGGTCTATCCCAAAGCCCTTGTCATTTTTTTTTTATTTTTTATTTTTTTGTGACTTGCATAGCCTTCTCATGAAGCCCGAATTTCTGAAATGAAAAGTCAGGGCTTGCATGTTTCTTTCTGAAACCCCTAATTTCTCTTTTTGTGACAAAAGTCAAGGTACTAGTAATAACCATGTGATGACCACTCCTTTAGTTATCTAGACTATGCAGTAGTTGATGAAGCATCAGTTTTAAATAAAAAAACTACTATATTTGGAATATAAAAGAGAAATATGAAATATTTTATGTACTATCTATGAGGTTTATATAAATTCGCTGAATCAAGTAATATTTTTCTCTTTATATGTATAATTAAATAATATTTTAATGTTCTTGAGAGCACTAAATGAGAAAATGCTTACTTACTGCTATTAAACTATTAGGGTTTATTATTTACCCAAAGGAAGAAAGTTGTCATTTTTGTTTGTTCTGTTATACTAAAACATAACAGTAAAATTTAATTTTTAAAATTAAATATTTTGTGTTTCATAAAAGTAATGCAATATCAGGATATTGCTTCATGTATATACTCTTTGCATTTCCAGACAGTCAAGGTTTATTTTTATTTTTCAACTCAGTCTAAAATGAGATGCAATAAAACCTGAAAGGTGACATAATATCAAGGAGAACATGTTAGAGATGCAATGACTGTAAAATTCAGTCACACATACATTTGTTTAGAGAAAAAAAATTCATATGGAATTCCTAAATATTTTAGGCACCTGGAAGATGATGTCACAAATATAATACATCTTCTCTTTTCTGTTTATTTATCTACAATAACATTCGAAGGTATTGGTTGACACTTTTGAATGTCAAAGGAAGGAGGGAAATAACACTTTACTAAGTGCAAGTGTGGTTTGGTTTCCTTAGCTTCTGATACCTATTGAGTACCAGGGAAGCAGTCTTCCCCTAGGTAGACTAGTAAGCTGGCATAGCAGACAAGGATGATGATATCTGTTGTTGAGCTTGAGAAAAAGCTAATATTTACATGAAAAAAATGAGGGAATAAGAAGAGGACAAAGCCTTTCCTACTGTGATAAAATATAACCATGAACTCCTGTTTACCTTTATAACCCTTTGGCCAAATTGTAGGATGAGTACAGAGCAGAGTGGCAGAATTAAAATCCTACATTTGATAATTGAGCTCAGATAGACTTGAAGAGGTAAATTTTATAGGCAGCATTTTGGTATTTAAATTTTTAATAACAGAGGCACCTTCAAAAATATTCTACAGCCAAAACCGGTTTGGCTCAGTGGATAGAGCGTCAGCCTGCAGACTGAAAGGTCCCAGGTTCGATTCCGGTCAAGGGCATGTGCCTGGGTTGCGGGCATATCCCCAGTGGGAGATGTGCAGGAGGCAGCTGATTGATGTTTCTCTCTCATCGATGTTTCTGGCTCTCTGTCTCTCTCCCTTCCTCTCTGTAAAAAATCAATAAAATATATTTAAAAAAAATATTTTACATAAACTTTCCACTATTCTATTATTTATTTATTTATTTTTTTGGTAAATCTAGCATAGGACCCCAAAATGTATATTAACTGTGTCATTAGCAAATAACAATTTTATACTTTTAGAAAATAAATAAATTTATTTAAATATCATTTGTATACATCATTACATATTACTAGAGGCGCAGTGCACAGAATTTGTGCACAGGTAGGATCCCTAGAGGCTGGGGCCTTCCTTCCACGCTGCCCCTGGTGGTCAGCACATGTCATAGCAAGCAATAGAACTCCTGGTCAGTCAAATTCCCAAAGGGACACTTTGCATATATAGGCTTTTATATAGAGAGACTAGAGGCCCGGTGCACAAAAATTTGTGCACTCGGGGGGGAGGGGAAGGGGGGTCCTTCAGCCCGGCCTGTGCCCTCTCGCAGTCTGGGACCCCTCGGGAGATAACGACCTGCTGGCTTAGGCCTGCTCCCTGGTGGCAGAGGCCAGGCCCAATCCCTAGGTGCAGCCCCTGGTTGGACTCAGAGCAGAACCGATTGGGGAGTTGGGGCGCCGCCCCCTGTCATGTACAGAGCAGGGAGGATTGGGAGGCTGCTATGCCACCCTCAGTCATGCTCAGGGTAGGGCCAATTGGGGGGTTGGGGCACCGCCCTCTGTCACACTCAAGGCAGGGTCGATAGGGAGGTTGTGGCACCACCCCCTGTCACGCACAGAGCAGGGCATATCAGGGGGTTTGGGGCTCCGTACCCTGTCACACACAGAGCAGGGTCGATCAGGGGTTTGGGGAGCTCCCCCCTGTCACTCACAGAGTAGGGGCGATAGGGGAGTTGGCGCACCGCCCCCTGTCACACACAGAGCAGGGCGGATGAGGGGGTTGGGGTGCCACCTTCTATCACCCACAGAGCAGGGCCGATCAGGGAGTTGGGGTGCTGCCACTGTCACACTCAGGGCAGGTCTGATGGGGAGGTAATGGCTCTACCTCATCACACACAGAGCAGGGCCTGTGGGGTGAGGGGGTTGGGGCGCCGCACCCTGTCACACACAGAGCCGCAGGGCGATCAGGGGGTTGGGGAGCTCCCCCCGTATCAGGCACAGATCAGGGCTGATCAGGAAGTTGGGGTGCCTTCCCCTGTCACAAACAGAGCAGGGCCCATAGGGAGCTTGTGGCCCCACCCCTTGTCACACACAGAGCCGCAGGGTGATCAGGGTGTTTGGCGCTGCCCCGTCACGCTGATCCCGGTGCCGGGAGGCCTCGCAGCTCCCTACTCCCGGTGCTGGGAGGCATATTACCCTTTTACTATATAGGATAGAGGCCTGGTGCACGTGTGGGGGCAGGCTGGTTTGCCCTGAAGGGTGTCCTGGATCAGGGTGGGGGTCCCCACTTGGGTGCCTGGCCAGCCTGGGCGAGGGGATGATGGCTGTTTGCAGCTGGTCACAGGCCCTTCAGGATGGGGGTCCCCACTGGGGTGCCTGGCCAGCCTGGGTGAGGGGCTGAGGGCTGTTTTCAGGCTGGGGGTGACAGAAGCTCCCAACCGCTCCTTTTTTTCTTTTTCTTTTTTTTATTCTGGGCCAGCTTTAGCTCTGAGGCTCCAGCTCTTAGGACTCCGCTCCTGAAAGCAGGTATCTGGTTTGTTTTGGATCTATAATTGAAACTCTGTATCAACTCCAGCTCTGAGATCCGGGCTCGCTGAAAGCCGGTTTCTGGGGTTTTGTTTAGCTTCTATATTCGTTACAATGTTTCTTAAACTGCAGGCTCAGAGGCCGGCAAGGCAGGCAGGGAACGTTGGAGTTCTCTGTCACTGAAGCAAGCAAGCCTCATGTTAGTTTCAAGCTGCCTGGCTGCCAGCCGCCATCTTGGCTGACAGTTAATTTGCATATCTCTCTGATTAGCCAATAGGAAGGGTAGCGGTCGTATGCCAATTACCATGTTTCTCTTTTATTAGATAGCATAGTGTATATTATACATATATATATAATACATTTATATTTCTTCCATTCTCTCTCTCTCTCTCTCTCTCTCTCTCTCTCTATATATATATATATATATATATATATATATATGTTACAACTCAATTTTATCAATCTATAAAATTAAATTCCTATTATATTTATCTATAAATGCATGCATTAAGAAAAA
Source organism: Myotis nattereri (assembly GCF_964212035.1). NCBI lineage: Eukaryota > Metazoa > Chordata > Mammalia > Chiroptera > Vespertilionidae > Myotis > Myotis nattereri. The sequence goes on along the minus strand of NC_138076.1, from coordinate 46,113,146 downwards.
TATTTTAATTGCTAGGACTTTATAAACTGTTTAGTATAAATTATATTTGTTTTATTTTTCAGATAGATCATATCTCTGCAGCTTTGCTCTCTGATAAAAAATTGAGAATCAGATTATCTGAGTCAAAGAAATAAAGATATAAATTGGCATTTTTATTTAGACCATGAAAAATATATATAGATTTAGAAAAAAATTAAAATTTTTAATAATATTTAGTTTTCCTATACATAAAAAGATATGCTATTTCAACTTAGTTGAGTATTAGTTTTTAATTTGTGTTGGTTAGTTATTTGTGTACTCTCATATTTATAAATTTTTAAATGTATCTGTGGTAAGAACACTTAATAAGAGATTTGTACCTTCTTAAATTTTAAGAGTGTACAGTATAGTATTGTTAACTATAGGCACAATGTTGTACAATATCTTCCTCCATAATTAATACTTTATGCTTATTGATTAGATTTCCCCCTACCCATACCCCCTAACAACCACCATTCTACTTTCTGATTCTATGAGGTGGACTATTTTTGACACGTTGTATAGGTGGAATCATAAACAATTTATACGTCTGTGACTGGCTTATTTAAATTAGGATAGTGTCCTCATATTGTGGGATTTTTTTTAAGCTGAATAATTGGAATATTGTATGTATATAACACACTTCATCTACTCATCCATTGATGGACTTTTAGGTATATTTATATTTTTTTGTATATAATTTTGTTTCTCAAAACATTAAAAAATATTTTTTGTAATATTTTTCAAGTCACTAGGTCCAAATTTATCAATTAGTGATGATTTGCTTTCTTCTTTTCAAAGATTTTACATATTATCTTTTATGTTTTAGTAACCAATACATTCAAAGATTGCAAATGGCTATCCTAGTAGACACTCATGACTTCTTCCTTTGTTAATGGGAATGACATTAAGCTTCTCGCCATTAAGAGTAATGTTTATCTGCCTTGCATATATTCACATGCATGTTTTACATATGCTTGTGTTGGTTTTTGTGTTTACATAGGTTATGTATCTGTAAAGCTATCATGCTAAGAAATACCACTATCCATAATTTATAAAACTTATTTAAATTCAGAAATGTTAATATTTTCAAATGCACTCTGGTCTTTGAAGATGATACTATGATTTTATTCTTTCATTTGTCAGCAGGTGAAATGCACTAACATTTCTCCTAATATTAAGCTGTCATCACATTCTCATTATGGATCTCACTTGATCATGGCATATTATGTTTTAATATTTTGCTTAATTCAATTTGCTAATATTTTAGTTGTTTTTTGCATTAATTTTCAGGTTTCAACAGCAATGTTATGCTAACTTTGTAAACAGAACCCCCAAGGCTCTCTTCTGCTTATATTCTGAAACATTTTAACTATTAAGGGAATTATCTTTTCTTCAAAGTTTGGATACATGTCATCCAAGGCACTTTGAGCCTTAGTGTTTTTTTTCTGGAATAGAAGAAGCATTGAGAATGAGGAGGTGACCTATTTGAACTCTAGACAGTGTTCTCTTTTCATTTATTTTGTTTGTATTCACTGATTCTTTTGATTTATAGACTGACATTTCCTTAGGTCAACAGTTTCTTCTTATATTGAATATTAGATTCTTCTCAAATTTTATTTTTTCTTATTTCTTTTTTTCCTCTAAACACCAATTTTATGTACCTGGAGTATATATTTTTGTTCATATATATAATTTTCTTTTTTGCCTCTTTTAATCTCTTCACTGCTTTTCTTTTGAATCTGAGTAAGAATGTTTAGCTTGCATCTGCCATCAAGGACTACTCGGCAGCTTCAATTCCTCTTTTCATTGCTTCTAATGCAGGCTTTAATCTCTGTTCACACTTCAGGTCTCCTTAAAATATTGCCTTAAACTCAGCTGACTTTCTTTTTTATCCCTAGTAATTAGTCAAGAAAAAATTATTTGCTGTATTTTATATTTTAACTTTTACATTATTGTGTTTTCTCATTTTAAAAAATGTAACAGTAAGTATTTTTCTGAAATGCACATTTCTTATAAATATTTTATTCAAAAATCAACTACTACTTTTTATTTTATTCAAAAGTAAATATATTTTTATTCTATGTTTGCCTGTTATATTGGTAAACATATTAAAATTTCTATAGTATTATTTGTGTGGGAGGTATATATGTACATACACACACATCTATACACACACTAATTTTTAAATAGGGCAAGATCTAAATATTATCTTGATTTCCCATAAGCAGAGTATATAAATTTATCTTGGGTTTTTTTCTGTATATATGATTATTGCTAGAAATCTCAACAGACCTCTGGTTGAAGACTATTTAATAGACTCAGTTCTTAATCAATATTAAATATTTAGAAGTAATGCACACCTTTGTCAAGATTAACTCTTTTCTTCTAGCAAATTTATAATCCTAATAAAGCTCTTCCCATTCACTTGCACTTTCCACCTGTATTGAATTTCTTGGAATGCTAGAACCACATTATATACAGAAAAAGAATTTCAATTTGTAGGTATAGAATGATCATGACCACTTTTTAAGTCAGGTCTTGCTCCTTGTCATGGTCACTAGTGACCAGGATAATTGGAAATGGTTTGTAAAATAGTGTGGACTGATGGGAAAAAAATCATCTACTCTTGTTTTTCAAAAAGCTTTACTTTTCTACTTAGCCATTTCCTCACCCTTTTTATTAATTAAACTTCTTCAAAGGCCTGGAAATCATTAACCAGTATGTGTAGTTTGCGGTATGGCAGAAAATATTATCTTTGTATTTTAATGAGTGAGACCACTAATAATTTACAATAAAATAATAAAATTGTTAAATGTTTGTTTTGTATTAGATAGTTGTTGCATACAGTAAATTGGCATAATGGAAATCCTTCTTTATTGAGAGGCATCATTGTAAGCAACCACTATTATTTGGGCTTGAGGTAAACACAGAGCTATTGATACATGTAAGACCTAGATTCCTGGGCTTAGATGTGCTTTCGGTATTTTGTTTTGTTGTCCTTCTTGTCAAGCTGTCAGCAATCACTTCACAGGACTGAAAATAAAACTGCCTTTAGCAGTTCCCTCCCTGCTTCTAATCTCCTCCTTTGAAGCAGAAGCAGAAAATTAGTTTGGCGGAGAGTCAGAGCTAGCCTGAATGTTGTATTAAGTGAAGGTCTAAAGTCCCTGAAAATTGACTGGGAGCCTTATTTATGGAGAAAAGGATATAAACCATTATTTCATTGATCTTTTCCCCCAACGTTTTTATTTACAGCTCTTGTTCAGAATTTTCAGGTTTGGTTGTTAGATAAATAAGACATTACTATAGACCAAACTTACATATATGCCAGAGAAATGATGTTCCATATTGTACCTTGTTTTCCCTTCTCTTTCCAGTTTCTAACAAAGTTCCTGGCAAAGGATAGACATTCAGTGAATATTAAACTAAAAATGAAAAAAAAATAATGGTTATATATTCCCCCTTTGATATCCCACATGCATTTGAAATTTAGTATGTGGAAAACTAAATTCATCATCCCATTCATTTTCCTACTTAAGTTGTATTTAATATTTCTGTATTTTCTATTTAATGATAGCCCAAACACTCACCCATTCACACTGGGAAGGAGGCTAGGATCCAACATGTGTTTCTCTTTTTCCCTCACTATCCATGAATAATTGATAACCAAGTCTTGTCTATTTTCCCTTTGAAATAGCTCTTAAATTCATGACCACCTCTTCACTCTCACTACCCTGCCTTGATTAAGACCCTCGCAATTTTTAAATATTTTTAATCCTCTCTGAGGATATGTTTTTGTTGTTTTTAGAGAGAGAGAAGAGAGAGAAAGAAACATTGATGTGAGAGAGAAACATTGATTGCTTGCCTCCCGTATGTACCCCAATGGAAGATGGAACCCTCAACCCGGGTATGTGCCCTGACTGGGAATCAAACCTATGACATTTCAGTGTATAAGCCCAACACTCCAAGCAACTGAGCCACACTGGCGAGGGCAACCCTCACAATTTTTAACTTAATTTCATTATGCTTTCTAATTTACTTTCAAGAGGCCTGCCAAAAACTTTTTAAATGTTAACCTAATCAGGTCCTTTAGCCCATAGTTAAATTTAGCTCTCCTTAACAGAGGTGAGAATTTAGAGAGGCCAAGAAAGCTTACGTTTATCAGGGCATAGTAATGGAAAAGATAACTATACATAGAGAACATTTCAGATTTGAAGAGGATTTCCCTTTGATCTTTATTGGAACACATATGAACATGTGTGAGGAAATTACTACATTAGAAAGAACCACCAGAACGGAGAAGGCAGAACAATCCCCAGAACTCACTCAGGGCCATAAATAGTTTGTGTTCCTACTAGCCAGATACAGAACCCTTGAATCAGGTGGGGTAGTCAGAAGGGTGCTCTCTCACTAGTTGGAAAAACTTTACCTAGAATAAAATGTGATTTGGTCCACCAAACAAGACTTTGAAGTAAGCTTCTAACACAGTAATTTATTGTGAAATAACTACATCCTAGAATAAAGCTTAAGAATATTTAGAGAATACAAAAATATTTATTAGAAAAGAACTAGACATGCAACGAAGCAGGAAAATCTGACTCATAATGAAGAGAAAAAACAATCAATAGAAACAGACCCAGAAATAATAGGATTTATAGTATTAGAAAACAATTACATTGAAATAGTTATATACCATATCTATGGTTTTTAGAAGGTAGAGAAAAACATAAAAAGGGTGGACATGGGAAATAAAGAAATGTCCTAAATCAACTTCTAGAGATTAAAAAAAAAAAAGTATGAGACAAAAATACAATTAAGAGCAGATTAGCCATTGCAGGAAAAACAAATAAACAAACAGAAAAACCAGATTAGTGAATTTAATCACATGGCAATAGAAAAACTATGTGAAATGAAAAAGAGGGGGAAGGGGAAAAACTGATAAAAATAAAAAGCTCATCAGTGGATTGTGAAAGAATTTTAAGTGATTGAAAAAGAGGTAATTGGATTCCCCAAAGGAGAGATAAGAGAGAAAGGGTTGAAGAAAATTATATTTGAAAGAGTTATTGCTGGAAATCTAAACTTAGTAAACTGAGTTCTCTTCAGCTTAGTGAAAGTCCGGTCTCATTTTCTTTTTGTTTTTGAACTTGTTACTGAAGTGAACATTGCTAAAAGATAAGTTCACATGGAGTATAAATAAAGCTGATACAGGCAAAGGACACTTTCTATTGATCAGTCAATATGAGATGGCTTTAAAGAATTCTAAGTCTTCACCAAAAGAACAACTGATGGAGTAAATGATCATCTGGTTCCAGAATGAGAACCCTATGAGCCTCAAGGTGGTTCTATCAGAGTTTAATCACCTATTGACAGCATTCCCTGAATTCACACCCATTTTCTGAGCTCTTCCCCTCAAATAGCTTCTTGCTTTCTTTTATATTCCTCCTCTCCCGGATCTCCATGGTCTCTCTCTGACTTCTACAAAAGGTTCTCCTTTATTGTTTCCTCATAGTTAACTATGATTTATGGTCCCTAAGAATTAAAGATTCCATAACATGTAAGTCAATAATACCTGTAAGCTATTTGTTTCTTAGCAACCACCACCACACACTCTGGTTTGTGTCTACAGCAAAGCACATGGGCATGACCACTTGTTAACTTAGAAAATAGGGAAACAATTTATGATGAAAAAGTTTATATTTCAGCAATTTCTAGACACAAAAGACTTTGGAAAGTCTGACTCTAGTTTGACATAGTTTCCTGTTAATCTTTTTTTAAAAAATATAGGTTTCAGGGGTACAATTCTGTGATATATCATCTGCATGTTGTATTGTGTGTTCTCCACCCCAAGTCAAATCTCCTTCCATTACAATTTATCCTTTCTTTACCCTTTCCTACCTTCCCCACCCCCTTTTCCTTGGTAATCACCATACTGTTGTTTATGAAGATTTTTTTTTTTTTACTTAATCCCTTCACCTTTTTTACCCAGTCTCCCAATTCCTCTGACAGCTGTCAGTCTGTTCTCTGTATCTGTGAGTCTTTTTCTATTTTATTTGTTTTGTTAATTAGACTCCACATATAAGTGAAATCATATGGTATTTGTCTTTCTCTGACTGCTAATTTCACTTAGCATAATAATCTCTAGGTCCATCCATTCTATGGCAAAGGGTAAGATTTTCTCCTTTTAACAGTCCAGTAGTATTCCATTGTGTAAATGTGCACAGCTTTTTAAAAAATCTATTTATCTTTTATTAAGCAAAATTAGTTTTTAAAAAGTAGTTTGGTAATAATTATTGAATTTGGCCATTTATTTATATCACCTAAATACAAGTATAAACAGATGGAAAGTTATCAAGAAAAAAATGGGCTATATGTGGCATAGCATCTTGTACCATAACTCACTATCATTTTCTTAATATGCTTTATTATGTTCAGTAAGACATTTTAGGTAAAAGGCACAGAAATTGTCAAGAGTTACACCAACCACAGAATCACAAAATATATTCAGCATTATCTCCAAAAGATATTAGAAATAATCTTGTCATAACTTATCAGCCACTAAATTCAGTGATGAATGTTAAATAGTTTTATAATTCATTATAATCATACTAGAAGCTCAGTGCACAAATTCATGCACCAGTGGGGTCCCTTAGCCTGACCTGCAGGATTGGGCTAAAACATGCTCTCAGACATCCCCTGAGGGGTCCCGGATTGCAAGAGGGCACACACCAGGCCAAGGGACTCCACCTGTGCATGATCGGGGCAGGGAGGGATATGGGAAGTAGGCCAGTCAGGGAGGTACTGCAGGAGGGCTCTAGGGAGTGTCTGGCCTGTCTCACTCAGTCCCAATCAGCCCAACCCCAGCAGCCAGCTAACCTACTGGTTACATCAGAACGTCTTCCCTCTGATGGTCAGTGCACGTCATAGCAACTGCTCTACTGGTCAACTGTCTGCCCCCTAGTGGTGCATGTCTTAGTGAGTGATTGAGCGGCCTTAGCATATCATTAGCATATCACACTTGGATTAGTTGAATGGACAACCGGACGACCTGACACTTAGCATATTAGACATTTATTATATAGTATTTCTTTGAGTACTATCCAACAGAAAAGGCTCTATTGTAAAGAGTATCTAAAAAAATATCAAATCTTTGTCTCATTCAAACTAACCTGTGTTTCCCACCTTTCCTGTTTTTCCTAAAAATACAATGAAAAATTAAATGACTATGTAAAGTGATTTTCAAAAGGCCTGTATTATATAGCTCCTGTGAAATCCTGCCTGAGTAAGTCCCATGAGTACCTTGTTATTGAGATGGCAAATGCATGGCTCACAGAATAGTACACTATTCAAGCTTGTCCATGGTGTCTCATTTATCACAGTGATGTGTGGGCCTGATAACATAATCTGTCTATATACATTGTTCACTTTTCTCTGGGGTGGTCTGGGCATTTTTTAAACCACTTACTCAAAGGTTATCCTTACAATCCTATCTTGTAATTTTTATTCCCAAAGCTTAGTGAGCACAAACCAGACTTTCTACTGAGTTAGGGGATTCTCTAGGATCTTTTTAAATGCAGAAGGCATTGCAAATCAAATGGGTGCAGGTGCATTAAGAGTTCTCTCATTATATCAAAGCCCCGAAGAAGGTATTTGAAGAAGACATCAATAAAGATACAAATGGGGAAAGTTTATCATCATGGCCAGAAGTAAAATGCAGCCAAGATTTCTTTCTCCCACTCACTGATTCCAAAAAGGACTCCCAATAATTTCTCTCTCTCTCCCTCCTTCCCCCATCTTTCCCTGTCTAAAATAGGGACCTGAGATAAAGTAAATTAGAGTCTGAGTATAAAACAAATAAATATCCACAGACTCACTGATACCCCAGTAGCTATAAACAAACCTTATGCCCAGATGTCAGTTTTTATTTTATTTTATTTCTTTTTCTTTATTGATTAAGGTATTACATATGTGTCCTTATCCCTCCAATGACCCCCCCCACTAATACCCTCACCCCCCCCCCCGGTGTCTATGTCCATTGGTTAGGCTTGTATGCATTCATACACGTCCTTTGGTTGATCTCTCCCCCTTACCCCCACCCTCCCCTACCTTCCCTCTGAGGGTTGATGGTCTGATCAATGCTTCTCTGTCTCTGGATCTGTTTTTGTTCATCAGTTTATGTTGTTCCTTATATTCCACAAACAAGTGAGATCATGTGATATTTATCTTTCTCTGACTGGCTTATTTCACTTAGAATAATGCTCTCCAGTCCCATCCATGCTGTTGCAAATGGCAAGAATTCCTTCTTTTTTACTGGAGTATAGTATTCCATTGTGTAGATGTACCACAGGTTTGTAATCCACTCATCCGCTGATGGGCACTTAGGGTGTTTTGAAATTTTAGCTATGGTAAATTGTGCTGCTATGAACATAGGGGTGCATATATCCTTTCTGATAGGTGTTTCTTGTTTTTTGGAATATATTCCTAGAAGTGGGATCACTGGGTTGAATGGAAGTTCCATTTTTAGTTTTCTGAGGAAACTCCATACTGTTCTTCACAGTGGCTGCACCAGTTTGCATTCCCACCAGCAGTGCATGAGGGTTCCTTTTTCTCTGCATCCTTGGTAGCACTTGTTTGTTGATTTGTTGATGATAGTCATTCTGACAGGTGTGAGATGGTACCTCATTTTCATTTTGATTTGCATTTCTCAGAAGATTAGTGACTTTGAGCATGTTTTCATATGTCTCTTGGCCTTCCTTATGTCCTCTTCAAAAAATATCTATTTAGGTTCATTTCCCAATTTTTGATTTGCTTTTTTATCTTCCTTTTGTTAAGTTGTATGAGTTCCCTGTAGATGCTGAAATTTAAACCCTTATCTGTGATAACATGAGCAATGTTCTCCCATGCAGTGAACTTTTTGTATTATTTTGTTGGTGGTTTCTTTTGCTGTACAGAGCTTTTTATTTTGATGTAGTCCAATTTGTTTATTTTCTCTTTAATGCCCATTGCTCTAGAATCTGTATCGGTGAAGATATTGTTTCAGCATATGTCTGAGATTTAGCTGCTTGTGGATTCCTCTAATATTTCTATGTTTTCCCGGCTTATGTTTAGTCCTTTATCCATTTTGAGTTTATTTTTGTGTGTGATGTAAGTTGGTGGTTTAGTTTCATTTTTTTTGCATGTGTCTGTCCAATTTTCCCAGCACCATTTATTGAAGAGATTCTCTTGACTCCATTGTATGTTCTTGCCTCCTTTGTCAAATATTAATTGAGCTTAGTGGTTTGGGCCAATTTCTGGGTTCTCTATTCTATTCCATTGGTCAATATGTCTGTTCTTGTGCCAGTACCAGGCAGTTTTGAAAACAGTGGCTTTGTAATACATCTTGATATCTTGTATTGAGATACCTCCTACTTTGCTCTTCTTTCTCAGGATGGCTGCAGCTATTCAGGGTCTTTTTTTATTCCAGGTGAATTTTTGGGGAGTTTGTTCTAGTTCTGTGAAATATGTCCTTGGTATTTTAATGGGGAGTGCATTGAATCTATAAATTGCTTTGAGTAGTATAGATATTTTAATTAAGTTGATTCTCCCAATCCATGGCCCAGTAGGATTTATCCCAGAGATACAAGGATGGTAAAATATCTGCAAATCAATAAACGTGATCCATCACTTAAACAAATTGAGAGATAAAAATCACATAGTCATATCAATTGATGCAGAAAAAGCATTTGACAAAATCCAACACCCTTTCTTGATAAAAACCCTCAGCAAAATGAAAATAGAGGGATAATACCTCAACATAACAAAAGTCTTATATGACAAACCTACAGCCAACATCATACTCAATGGACAAAAACTGAAACCATTTCACCTAAGAACAGAAATGAGACAGGGATGCCCACCTTCACCACTCCTGTTTGACATAATTCTGGAAGTGCTAGCCATAGCAATCAGACAAGAAACAAAAGGTATACAAATTGGAAAAGAAGATGTAAAGCTCTCATTATTCGCAGATGGCGTGATACTATACATAGAAACCCCTAAAGACTCCATCAAAAAATTATTAGACTTAATAAATGAATTCAGCAATGTAACAGGATACAAAATTAACATCAAGAAATCTATGGCATTTTTATACACCAATAGTGAACTTATAGAAAGAAAAATTAAAAAAAACACACAATAATCCTATTTACCATTGCACCAAAACAAAATATACAAACAAAAAACACAAAAAGATACCTAAGAATAAACTTAACTAAGGTGGTAAAAGACCTGTACTGGGAAAACCACAGGACACTGAAAAAAGAAGTGGAGGAAGACATAAACAGATGTTGGTTTTTAAATATCCATCCTTATTAAAAGGAACAGGAGCTTCTTGGAGAAATGTTTGACTCCAGCAGAGAACAGACTGCAGAAACTAACATGAAATTTTTAAAAATGCCAATATCATAATAAAAAATGCTAAGAAACTCTTCTAGATGGAAGGACATAAATGGGATGAAAATTATAAATGCAGCATCTGACCCCAGACTTGCCATATATACCATAGATCAAATAAAATATTATTGCCATGTTAAATTTCCTGAGTTGGATCACCTTCAAATGCTTATTTTAGGATATTTATTTAAGTTTGGAACATTGTATTAATTTTCTTCTACTTAGTATTTAGTTTGGGGAAAATAATTTCTTCAGCTGAAATATTTTGATTAACTTTTTATTTACTTCTTTAATAGCTTTGTTGTTGTAGTTTTTATAGTTCTTTTGTTTTCTATTTCTTGGTCTTTTGTGGACAGCTTTCTAGTTCAGGAGCATCCTTTTCTATCAATATAGCAAAGTCCAGTTTCTTTCATGGAAGTTGTCAATTTTGGCAGAAATGAGTGATTGGGATGTCTTGCTTCTTTTTCAATTCTGCATGTCTCTTAATTTTACCTTCTTACTTTTTTTTTTCTTTCCTTTCACTACCATGGCTCTGGATCCAATAGACAACTGACATTATTTTTTAAAAACCAAATTTCCTTCATTATTTCTTCCAGCAGATTCCTCAAAGGACCCAAACTCTTAGCTCTTCAAAGCATGTTTGAATTATACACATAGTCTTATTTCACTGCTTATGACAACAAAGAAAATAATATTTCTAAATGGAATCTAGGAGTGTATAATGTAAGTATATGGTGGCAATTTTTTTTATTTCAGCTTTTCCTATGTTTTGGGTCACTGGAATAATAACGTGCACTTGCTGTAAATGGTGTAACTCGTCTAACATTTGGCTGCTAACTTATTATTGAAGGCAGTAAAATCGTTTTAAATTTTTCTGAGTGGGCTCTTGATCAGCAATACAGTGGATCTTTCAGCTTTTTAATATTTTTTTATTCTTTTTTGTTTTTTTGAAAATTCAGAGAACTTCTCTACCTTTATCATGGAAAGCTATGCTCACCTGTGACTCTTCTTCAATTATAGGCTTCTCTTGGCAGCATTTCATTATGGCCTCGAGGAAAAATTAATCCTACCCTTCTCCTTGATCCCACAATTCTTCTTTCATTTATGGACGTCCACTGGTGGCTCAACCACATCAAAAAGACACCACCTCTGTCTACTAATTGCACTGGGTGAGATCACCACAAGTGAACACATTTAACTTTTAGCTCAGCCCTTGAACTTGTAAAGTGTGTCCTGAGTTGAATTTGTGCTCAGACAACTTAGCTGAGGTCCCTTAAATGTTTTGTGCAGAGCGATAGGAGAAATGTCGGGTGTGAGGGGGTGTTTTTCCCCTGAGATGAAAGGCATAGAGAAGAGAGGAACTAGCAAAGAATTGCCCTGGTCTGGTAGCTCAGTTGATTGGAGCATCATCTCTATATACCAAGGTTGGTGAGTTTGATCTCCAGTCAGGCAGGACGTAACCAATGAATGCATAAATCTCTATCCTTCTCCTCCCCCCGCTCTCTCCTTTCTTCTTCCCCCCTTCCCTCCCTTTCTTTCTCCCTCCCTTTCACTCTCTAAAATAAAAATTAAAAATTAAACAAGCTAGCAAACAAAAAAGAAAACTAGCAATAAATAAATAAATAAATAAATAAATAAATAAATAAATAAGGGAGAGAAATTAGAGAGGCAGTCTGCACCCACAGGACAGAAAACTGAAGCTAGAATCCTGACCAGGTCAATAGATACTTTGTTTTTAAGGATGACGATTAACATACAACTTTACATATTTGCAATATGACAGTAGGCTGCACATAATTTTTGTGGCTTTCTAAAATGCCAGTCAAGTTTTTAAAAATATACACATTTGTTTTTATGAACATTAAGGAAAATGCTGTTACATGACTGGGGCAAGACATTTAGAAGAAGAACTGTACACATGGAACAATTACACAATTTTGAAAGTAAACTAAATCAGAAGAAGCAGGAACTCAGAAGGAGGTATGACCACAAAATTTTAATCCTACAGATAATATGTGAGTAGGGTTTTTCAGGAAATGTGGGTTGAAGACTTAAGGCTATCGCATCTAGGGTTTAAGATGCAGGGTATCCTTGCTGATTTCTAGGATTTATTTGCATCTTACATAGGCATAGCACCTCACACCCAGTAGGCTACATATTTACTTAAAAGGGGAGCCTAAGATGTTATACTAGTATACTCTCACTGGTTTTAGAAATAACTTTCTAGTGGAATCTATTTTAGCATTGCAATGGGAAGTATAAAAATTATATTGACTCTATAGATCAATTTTGGAAGATTTAAAGTCTTAACAATATTTAGCCTTTAAATCCATAACCATAGTATGTTTCTCCATTAATGTAGTCTCTTTCCACATATATCATTTTCAACTTTCATCATATAAATTTTTCATATTTAACCTATTTTAATAAGTTTATGGTTTTGATATATGGTATGGTTTTCACATATATAAATTGTATTTTGTATTTCAATTTCCAAATATTTTTTGCTCATATAAAGAAGTATAATTTATTTTTATATCTTAACCTAATATCCTGTGGCCTTGAAAAATTCCTATTAATTATTTTAACTTTTCTGGAGAAGAGACAGTTTGGTCTCTTTTTTTCCCAATCTGTATGATATATATATATATATATATATTTACCCTTACTGCATTCACTTATACTTTCAGTAAAATGTTGAATGGAAATACGTGGTGACAGTAGAGATCCTTACCTTGTTCTCGACCTTGCAATTAATCTTTCACAATTTAATATGATATTCCTGTGGCTCTACAGCTCTCATTAGATAGGATTTTGTGCAGTTGCTACCAGTGAAATAAGTTTTCTGTATCATTTGTTCTGTTAAACAGGATTATGTTTCATATTTTTAATGCATCTGTTCTTTTGGAATTATTTTAAGATGCATTAGTTAAGTTCATATTTATAACCATACTATTCTCTTTACAAAAATATATGAAAGCTAATTACACAGAATATTAGGAATATTATATTATCCTATATAATAAAAGGGTAATATGCAAATTGACCCTCACTGCAGAATGACCAGGAAATACCAGTCGCTATGATGCTCACTGACCACCAGGGGGCAGATGCTCAATGCAGGAGCTGTCCCCTGGTGGTCAGTTCACTCCCACATTGGGAGCTCTGCTTAGCCACAAGCTGGGCTGATGGCTGCAAGCACAGTGGCGGTGGTGGGAGCCTCTCCTTACTCGACAGTGCTAAGGATGTCTGACTGAAGGCTTAGGCCTAAGCCGGCAGATTGACATCTTCTGAGGTGTCCTGGACTGCAAGAGGGCACAGGCCAGGCTGAGGGACACCCCCGAGTGCATGAATTTTAATGCACTGGGCCTCTAGTAATGTTATCTTCTTCTTTGGAATAGCCGAAGTTCATCTTCCTCCTAGTGAAGATTTAGTTATTTGAATAGTCACTATTTATCTAGATTTTGTTGTTGTTTCCAGATTTGGCTATTTACATTAAAGGAGTAATATATTGAGTTCTTAATATACTTAATGCAAGAAAACTCTGCTCATTGCATTCTAGGTAGTTTATGTTGGCTAAAATATTAATCCCTATTAAAAATCATACTATTTGGTGCAATGTATTTTGGATGAAGGGATGCTCAAAGCTGGGGCATATGTGACTTCTACAATATCTCAGTTGACTCTGTAGGTCTGAATTACTTTAGTGTAGCTTTACTCTGGCATTGTTACCCATGAGCTTCCAGCAGAAACAGCTTCTGATGGAGTCAAGTACGAACTCTCACCAGCTAGAACTTTCAATGTGCAAATAGCTTTCTTCTGCCTTCCTATGTTTTAGTGATCTTACAGCTTGAGCTTTCAGTGAACACTGTTGATATATTGCAATAACATCCAGATAATTCACTACATTTCTTCTCTAACTTAAAGCAGACCATATTTCTCAATTAATTTAAAAAACACCTGACAACCACACACAAACATTTATTTCCATAATATTTTTTCTAACATTAGAATACATGTAAACATGTCTGACAATTTTTCTACAAGTTATTCTCTAATTGCTGTAGATTTCTGTAGGAAGCTCTACCTTCAATAATTTGATTCTTTCCAATAATGATTCTACCCATCATAGCAAGTGGTGCTTTTATTATTCATATTGACTTGTTTTTTATTCAACACAAAACCCTATTTGTATTGCCCCACTGAAGGCTGTGGTAATTTTCTATTGTCTATTTAATTGTGTTTTAAAGTTGACATAGGGCTTCAAATCATACTGAGTAAACTACCGATGATAAAACAAGCATATTTTATTTTATAGCCATGATGGGTATAATTTACTTTTCTGCTAAATGGACTCAGTTCCAAGTAGGATTAAACAAGTGTCCTTGAAATAAACTTTGTAGTGGGGAAAAATCAAACAATCTTGATGTGAATCCAGAGGTTTAGGTTATCCTCTTGCCAAGCTACTTCCTGACTCTGTAAATCTGAAAAATTCACTTGTTTCACTCTGTCTTTCTCCTTGTCAAATTAAGGTTGTATTCATTATTCTTATAGCCCTTTCTCTTTGACCTCTGACCCTCTATGACTTTAATTTATGATTATTATCTTTTATCTATGACAGTACATTGAACACTTGAAAAAATGCCATGTCTTATTTATTCTTTTATGTCTCAAACACTTCACAATTAACAGGGTCACTTTTATCATTTAGAAAAACTTGCAGAGCTATGTAAGTATGAGAACTCAGAGTTTACTCCAGAGGTTTTTGTTGCTCTTTCTCCTAAGTTCATTTGTCATGTTTTATTTTGAATATAGTTTCTTATTGCTAATCTCACTTACATCTGGGGTTTTTTTGCATTTTGTACTGAGTGCAGAATTTCTATAATTATTTAGTGCATATATATACATATACATATATACATATATACACATATATACATATATATACATATATTCATATATACATACATACATATATGTACATATATACATATATATATATATATATATATATACAAATATACATATATATGTGTGTGTGTGTGTATGTGTGTTAGGTAGTCATGCTAATCGTTCACATCTTTGGAATTTTCTGCTTTGAAGTAAATGCTGTAGCCTTTCAGGACAACAAATTCAATATAAAAGTGGCTTTAAAATTAACCATTTTCAAGATGGCATAACTATAATTTTATGAAGAAATTTATTTCACCCCCGGTAGGATTCTATTCTCAGAAATATTTCTGTTTTAAGTGATTTCTGGAGTGTGTGCCCTGCAAATGAAAATTATTATCTAATAATTTATTTGCAAATGTTTATGAAAAAATACCTATTTTAGTTTGAATTTTATATTTTAATAATTGTGTGATGAACACCTGATACCAAAATATCAATTGTGAATCAGCATTAGGTTCTAAAATTGAAACTCAAGAAATAGAAACTTGTCCACCAGTGTGGCTCAGTGGTTGAGCATCGACCCATGAACCAAGAGGTCACTGGTTGGATTCCCAGTCAGGGCACATGCTGGGTTGCAGGCTTAATCTCCAGTAGGAGGTATGTAGGAGGCATTTGATCAATGTTTCTCTCTCATCAATGTTTCTGTCTCTCTATTCCTCTCCTTTACTCTCTCTAAAATCAATAATATAAAATATTAAAAAATAGAAACTTTAAAAAAGTACTAAGTCACATGATGAAGGTTAACATCAATAGTGATAAGTCTTCTTAATCATCTATAGCCTTGATATGATATAAAAAAGAATGTTTCTTTAACAAACACATAGTCTTAGCCTGATCATGAGAAAAACATCAAGGAAATCCCAATTGAGGAACATTGTAAAAAACACCTAACCAGCAACTCTCAGAACTGTCAAGGTCATCAAAAACATGAAGAACTGGGAAACTATCCCAGCCAAGGGGACCCTAAAGAGGCAAGAGAACAAATATAATTTGGTATCCTTGATGGGATCCAGGATAGGAAGAGAGCATTAACAAAAAACTAATGAAGTCTAAATGGTGGCTTTGATTAATAGTGTATCAATATGTATCCATTAATTGTGACAAATGTACATTACTAAGGAAAGATATGAATACTAGAGGAAACTGGGTAAAGTATATATGGAAATCTCAGTTTTCTCTTCTTATATTTTCTGTAAACCTAGAACTATTCTAAATTTAAACATTTAAAAATAAAATGTGAATGATACTTAAAGTAGTATCACGCAGCTTATGTCATAATCAAAATATTAGGAATATAGTAAATTCCCGTGTGTTGATATGGAAAAATGTTGAAAACACCTGTGAAAATTAAAATCACAAAAAAACACATTGTGATTTATGGAAAAATATAAACACACACAGATAATGTACACAGTATTTGGAAAGCTACACATGGAGGTGTGGTTTCTTTAAGAACAGTAGTGACATTTAGGGTAGCAGCAAATTAGGTACATGTGGGCCAGAGGTTTTTGGTATGCTTCTCTTATTTGAATATTTTATAATGAGCATGTATTTGTAGAGATTTGTAAATTATTTATTATTTAAAATAAACACCTTGTATATATTTAAACTTTTCTTCTGCTACCAAGCCTTCCTTGATCAATTATTCTCTTTCATTCCTATAGTACCAAGTGTTTTCTCCAATGAGTCCTCTGCTAAGCATGCAAGCAAGAATATATTTGTCCCAGGATGAAAAGGAAAAATAAGAAAATAAAAAGACTACTTTGTGCCTACTAGTTACTCTGTATCTCTTTTAAATTAAATTTATTAGGGTGACATTGTTTAATAAAATTATATAGGTTTCAAGAGCACAATTTTATAACACATTATCTATATATCACACTACCCAAAAGTCAAATCATCTTTTTTTTTTATTTTATTGATTTTTTACAGAGAGGAAGGGAGAGAGAGATAGAGAGAGTTAGAAACATCGATGAGAGAGAAACATCGATCAGCTGCCTCCTGCACATCTCCCACTAGGGATGTGCCCACAACCCAGGTACATGCCCTTGACCAGAATCGAACCTGGGACCTTTCAGTCCTCAGGCCAACGCTCTATCCACTGAGCCAAACCGGTTTTGGCACATCTTATGTTACCATATATTAGACCCCCTTTACTCTTTACTACCCCCACCCTCTTCCCTCTGGTAACCACCATTCTGCTGTATATTAGAGTCCAAGAAGTTATTCTTTTTAAACCTGAAAATACCCATTAACCAAAATACCCATCCCCCCTACCTCCTATTCCCTGGAACCACCATTCTATTTTTTTTTTCTTTGAGTTTTGCTTTTTTAGATTCCACACCTAGGTGAGATCATACAGCATTTGTCTTTCTCTGTCAAAATTATTTTGTTTAATATAATGCCCTGAATATCCATCACTGTTGTTGCAAATGAAGGATTTCCTTCTTTCTCATGGTTGAATTCATAGTCCATTATATATATATGAACTAGAGGCCCAGTGCCTGAAATTTGTGCATGCGGGGGGGGTGGGGGGGTGGGGGGTGGGAGGGGGTTTTCCTCAGCCAGGCCTGCACTCTCTTCAATCTGGGACCCCTTGGGGGATGTCCAACTGCCGGTCATGCATGGCAGTTGGACATGCCTCTTGCAATCTGAGACTGCTGGTTCCTAACCACTCACTTGCCTGCCTGCCTGATTACCCCTAGCCCCTCTGCCTACCTTCCTGATCACCCCTAACCACCTCTGCCTGCCTGATCGCCCCTAATAGCCTCTGCTTCAGCCAACAGGACCTCAACATTGTTTCAATTATAGAACAAACACAGATCCCTGCTTTAGCCAGCCAGGATCTCAGAGCTGGAGTGAGCAGGACTGCAACAGTGTTACAACTATAGAACCCAAACAAACCAGATACCTGCTTTCAGCAGCCAAGGCCTCAGAGGTGGAGCCAAGACTCAGAGTTAAAACTGGCCCAGAATTTAAAAAAAAGAAAAAAAGAACAGGTTGGGAGCTTCAGTCACCCACCAGCCTGAAAACAGCCCTCAACCCCTCACCCAGACTGGCCAGGAACCCCAGTGGGGACCCCCACCCTGAAGGGTGTGTGACCAGCTGCAAACAGCCATCATCCTCTCATCCACGCTGGCCAGGCACCCCAGTGGGGACCCCCACCCTGATCCAGGACACCCTTCAGGGCAAACCAGCTGGCCCCCACCCATGCACCAGGCCTCTATCCTATATAGTAAAAGGGTAATATGCCTCCCAGCACTGGAATCAGCAGAGCAGCGAGGCCTCCCGGCACCAGGATCAGCGTGACAGGGGGCAGCGCCCAAACCCCCTGATCGCCCTGCTGCTCTGTGTGTGACAGGGGGCGGGGCCACAACCTCCCTATCCTCCCTGCTCTGTTAGTGACAAGGGAAGGCGCCCCAACCCCCTGATCGCCCTGCGGCTCTGTGTGTGACAGGGTGTGGCGCCCCAACCACCCCCCCTCCACGGGCCCTGCTCTGTGTGTGACGGAGTAGAGCCATAACCTCCCCATCTGCCCTGGCCTGAGTGTGACAGTGGCAGTGCCCCAACCCCCTGATCCGCCCTGCTCTGTGTGTGACAGGGGACGGTGCCCCTACTCCCCTATCTGCCCTACTCTGTGAGTGACAGGGGGGAGCTCCTCAACCCCCTAATGGGCCCTGCTCTGTGCGTGACAGGAGGCAGCGCCCCAACCCCCTGATCGGCCCTGCTCTGTGCGTGACAGGTGGTGGTGCTGCAACCTCCCTATCGACCCTGCCTTGAGTGTGACAGGGGGCAGTGCTCCAACCCCCGAATCGGCCCTACCCTGAGTGTGACTGAGGGTGGCATCGCAACCTCCTGATTCACCCTGCTCTGTGCATGACAGGGGGCGGAGCCTCAATTCCCCAATAGGCCCTGCTCTGAGCCTGACCATGGGCTGCACCTAGGGATTGGAGCTGCCCTAAGCCAGCAGATCGTTATCTCCCGAGGGGTCCCATACTGCGGGAGGGCAC
This sequence comes from Myotis nattereri, assembly GCF_964212035.1. Classification (NCBI taxonomy): domain Eukaryota; kingdom Metazoa; phylum Chordata; class Mammalia; order Chiroptera; family Vespertilionidae; genus Myotis; species Myotis nattereri. The sequence goes on along the minus strand of NC_138076.1, from coordinate 46,093,734 downwards.
AGGCTGGGCTGAGGGACCCCCTCTTCCCCCCGAGTGCACAAATTTTTGTGCACTGGGCCTCTAGTCTTTTATAACTCAGTACTTCTATTTCCTCTTCTGGATGAAAGGATATGCATGAAACAGCCTATTGCTAGTATCGGGTGAGCATATATCACAAAAGAATTATTAAATTGCACTTGATAATTTCTGCATTACTAATGAAAGAATCTTCTCAGTCGATATTTCAGGACACTATATTTAACTTTATAATAAAATTTATTACAGTTTTAATTGTCACATTTTTATTGAAATAGTAGTTTAACGAGAAAGATTAAACACAATATTCTCATACCAAGTTAAAATAATTTTTCTTTTAACTCCATGTTTTTCATACTAAGCTATTTTTGCTTCTATTTATTAAGAAAATGCAGAATCACTCAACTTATGGTAGTTTGTAACAACTAGCCCTAGGAAATGAATACAGAATAAAACATAGTACTAAATCAGTTCTCATCCTCTGATGTTCATTTTGGAAATATTAATTCTGGAAACGAACAGTTGATCACAGTTTTGTGGGGTATCAAGAGGAAAACTATATCCCCTGTACTTATTAGCAAGTATTTCTACCTGTCAGTTTGCTTTGAATAAAATCACAACTGATAGTTGACCAGATGCTTCCTTTACTAGTATTTCAATCTCCAGAGGATCTGCATAATATGAAGTTCCCATGGCAGCATAAACTTATTCAAAATATGAAATGAACAAAAGAAAAAAAATATGTATACTCAGGATGCCAAAAAATCATACTTTCATCTGACTGTAGAACAGCAGTTTTTAAAAGCCTACTAAAGAGCAAATACTGTGTTAGACTTTGAGAATATAATGCTGAGTGTGATAATATCCCAGACTTCAGGGGACTTGAAGGAACTTGCTGTGTTGCTGTAATTCACAGTGCTTTTGTTGGGAAAAGAAAAATGAGGCTGCAAAAATAAAATATGGCATATCACATTGGGCTTTTTGCTGAGGGCAATAGGAAGTCACTGAGGAGTGTAAGGTTGGGGAACAACAGGATAGAATTTGTTATTCAGAAGGCAGAACTGGATACACAGTGGGGAAGAGTTTATAGGCAGATGCAAGTCTATAGTGCCAGGGCGAACAGATAGGCAGCTAGAGTGAATATTCTAAGAAAAAGATGAAGTGGCTTCAAATACCAAATTGAAAATAAAAGGCAACAGTGAATGGATTGAGGGAAGGACTGGGGTGAGAAGAGAGAAGGAGGAGGCAACCTCCAGTCTTGGAATTTAGTGGGGGTGGTGGTACACTTTCTTGAGAAGGAATTCCAAGGTGAAGAGGAGGATCCGTGTATGAGATAGAGAGGCAGGTACAATGTACTATGTTCAAGGATACAGACTTATTATTGTCTACATTTTATTTCTTTAATATACCCACCAAATTCATATATATAATAATTATATACATATATATAATACACATATATGTAATAATTATTATATAATATAATATGTTATACATATTATTATATAACAAATATTATATATATTATTGATTTTTTACAGAGAAGAAGGGAGAAGAATAGAGAGTTAGAAATATCAATGAGAGAGAAATATCGATCAGCTGCCTCCTGCACACCCCCTACTGGGGATGTGCCCTCAACCAAGGTACATGCCCTTGACCAGAATCGAACCTGGGACCCTTCAGTCCACAGGCCGATGCTCTATCCACTGAGCCAAACCAGTTAGGTACCCACCCAATTTCAAACACACTTTTTTATACTTCCAAATTTACAAACTATTACCTTTTTGTGAAAAATTTTCATTGATTTTGCTCATATTTACCTAAACTGACCAATAAATTTAGTCAAATTTCAAAAATAACCAAAGCATTCTAGGCATTACATAATTAGAGGTAGGTGTTTTCAAGTCACAATTAAAGGAGAAGAAGCCCATAGAATTTAAGATAATAGACATAATTTTAAGTAAGTTTTAAATATCTACATGAGTGGTTGTTGGTCTTCTTATTAGGCCATAAATATTTTCCTTAACTTTTTAGATAATCAGGAAAACCTGAAAAGATTCAGGTTAATTATAAACATAATGTCATAGGTGAAAGCTCAACTGGTTCTTTTTGAGAGATATTAGAAGTACAAGAATTATAAATGTATGTACATTGAAATAAAAATCATTTTTATTATATGTAAATACTCATTAAATAAAGAGGTAAAAACATTATTATAGAATGAATCGCCATCCTCTTAGTGTTCTGACTCCAGGCCTCAGCCTTTCTTCCAATTCCAAAGTCTTTTCCTTTTAAGTGTTTAACACTGGATCTGGGTCTAAGTTTTCTTCTATGTTCAGGTCCCAGGGTGTGAAGATAAAATAACAAGCATATCCTATATAATAAAAGGCTATTATGCAAATTGTCCTCTCAGAAGCTCAACCAACAGACCAGGAGTTCAATCGCTCAGTATCCCAAGCACTATCCACCAGGGGGTAGAGCGGAACATAATGGGTGATCAATGGGGGTGGCGGGGTGCTGAGGGAGTGAGAGAAAGAGAAGGTAGGGAAGCCAGGAGGCAGGGAACCTGATCAGCCCTGATCGCTGGCCAGGCCTAGGGACCCTACCAGTGCACAAAATTTGTGCACCGGGCCTCTAGTAATAAAAGAAAAAAAATACTAATATCTAGAAATCAATAAGAAAGCAATTGGTGGGAGGGTTGGGTTGAAGACAGAAATACTAGTTTTCTACAGGTTTTATTTTTTTGAAATTTAATAAAGTGAAGGAAAGGATTGAAGAATTCTGTTAAGTCATGAGACTATTACAAGGGCCATCCTTTTCAACAGAACTAGCATCATCATTAGTGATCTATTTATAACCAGACATTCTGTTCTATTAAAATTTCAAATTCTCTAAGACAAATCAGTAGAAACCAAGAAATTGATTCTTCATTCTTCAAGTTTTTACTTCTAAAGTTACATTATTTTAAATCTTCAAACTGTTCCTAGAATTTATATGCACAGTCTGAGTATCTGCTAGAAAACTAATAAAGCTGGGATAATCTGAATTTTTTTTCTAGCTTTCTATTTTTTATACACTGGTATGAATCATACTTTTATAAACAAACATGCTTATTAGTAGATTACTTTTCTTACTTAAAAAAGTGTAAAACTACCTACTCTAATGTATAACATCACAGACTTTGCACTTAGGTTTATTATAGCATTTCCCAAACCTGGCATGTTTATCTTACATGCATTCATCACCAGATTATCAGTCTTTCTTGTCTTCTGTGAGGGCATGAGTCACTAGACCAGGGCCCTCCTGGGGCAAAATCAATATATTACTAATAATTATATCAGCTAGCTTCCAGCATCCCATAACAAATGAGTATTCTATAACTTGTATGAAATTGACAGGGTTTTATGAAACCATGTAATCATTTGGCATTCTATTAGAGCATTAGGCAATATTTAATATTTATCAAACATTATTATGTGTGAGACACAATACAAAATACAGACCTATAATCTTATATGAAGCATTTAGGGATGTATGTGTTTAAGAATTAGTCTTTTAAAATACATATGTTTTATTTTAGAATGATAATATGATATGCATGCTATTTCAAAATCATGCTTATTCAAGCTTTAGGCACCATCTTTGAATTTACATCATTCCAGATCAGGTTTTGACATCAAATGAGGTCAGATTAGGTCAGGTTTTGATGCCAAATAAAATAGAGTACAAAAATTTTGTTTTAAAAGGTTGTTTTGTGGTTTATTTGTTTAATTTTAGAATTATGTACTGTAGAGTTAATTGTGAGACACACAATTGGTAATGAGGACATTTTTTAAGATCCTTAATATCTTATATGAGATATAAAACAATTATTTAACAGAAAGCAGGGGAAATTTTATGTTGAATAAAAGTCATAACATAAACAAGGGGATGAAAAGCAATAAGATAATATGTATTAGAAAATGCATGAACAAATTTCAGTATATGATATGAGAACAAAGTGATAAGCATTTCAGGGCAAAATAAAAAGCATAAAGGAATAGAAAAGTGGGAAAAGAAAAGAAATACTATAGAAAAGATGTGTGACCTAGAGACCTGGGAGTGTAGAGCTTGGGAAGGGGTCAAGTGGTAGTAAATATACCTGAGATGATGCACCTGGGAACACTGGTCCATAGTTACAGCTGCTATTGGACATACCCACCTGTGCATCCCATAGACATTTTGAATTCAATTTTTCTAAAACCTTATTTATCCATGAATTAAATAAGTAGCTATTGATGTATTAATGTTTAATTGGAATTAATGTATTAAAATTAGCACTAGATATTAATTTAAATGTTCCATTTAGAGTATTTACACTATTTGTTACCATTGCTAACGTGATTACAGATAGCTTATAGTTCCCTCCTCTTTGCTTCAGGAAAACATCTCATTTGTCACTTGTTAGCATTGATTTCCATTGAGTTCTTTAATAGGACAAAATGCTGCCCTGTACTACACAGATCTCAACATCACTGGTGGCATTATACTTAATTTTCAGTAGAGGAGGACATAAGTTTATAAAATAGTCATTATAAAGGTATTTGGGTCCAAAATTTGCCTCACACTTATTAAAAGGAAGTGTATTTCTTCTCTACTTTTTAAAAGTTTTCTGTAACTTAGGGTCTTGAAAATAGATATATAAATGTGTGCATATGTGTACACGCAAATGCATTGTGCTCATAAAGATGTCACCATTAGCATTTCTAAAATGAAGCTATTTTAAAAAGGAAATAGTGCTGGGGGCGGGTGCAGGCTAGAAGGGGTTAAATGGGGAGAAGGGACATCTGTAATACTTTCAACACTGAAGATAAATTAAAAACATAAAAATAAAAAAAATGGAAATAGATGCATTCTAGAGAGGAAGAAGGGTTGGGGAACTGATAATGCAGAGAGCTCTTGGAAAATAATACTGAAAGAGGCCATGGTTGCAACCAGAAGAATGTATTTTTTTCATTAAAAATAAGAAAGAAGAGCCAGACACAAAATACAAAAAAAAAAAAAAAAAAAAAAAGTCAGAGAGACAGACTGTATTGTGCTCATCAAACAGTAAAGATGGCACCACAGAGAGTGAAAGAATGATTTTTTCTCTCTCCCTTCATGGGTTATAAGGTTATAAAATTGAGGATTTCCACACAATCAAGAGAGAATAGCCCATAGCAAAGGACCTATCTCAGTAAAGCTGTTCTAAAAAAAAAAAAAAAGACATACTTTCATCTAGTAGAGAGCTTTGAGAAGTCTGGGAAGATTAGAGAGTATGGCTATAATTGACTTAGGGGATATGCCCTACGACACCTGCCTTTCAGCCATGTGGATGATGTGAACTAAGTGGTAGGGGGGTAAAGGGAGCCAAATATTTGATGGGAGATGATTTGACTTTGGGTGGTAGACACAAAGTGCAATATACAAATCCTGTATCATAGAAATGTATACTTGAAACTTAAATGATCCTAGTAACCAATGTCATCCCAATACATTTAATAAAATTAAATAAAAAACTATTTTATTTTGGGACATATTTGATTGCATGTAAAAAGAATATTTATTTTATTCAGATAATTTTGATCCATGATTTGTGTGTGAACTGGAATACAGTCCAATAATAACTAATTATCAATAAACTTTAAAAGCGGATAAATATATGTTACTCTAAAAATTTTATAAACCTGGTTGGAATATATCCTACAAATTTCAGATAAGCAAAAGGTTTCAAGAAATAAAATCAATCAGGACTAATTTCTGTGTTACTTATGAATGCTAGACACACTGAAGAAGTATTTAAAAATTTGTTCAGAACTATAAATGGTCTATGCTTTAATTTTTTTTTTTAATTTGTCTTTCTTGTGGAAATGTCCTCCTCCACCCCACACAAGCTGCCCTGTCCCCAGGCCTTCGCCACACTATTGTCTCTCCCCACCCACTTACCCACCTCCGCCTTCCCTCTGAGATTTATCAGTCTGCTCCGTGCTCTATGTCTCTGGATCTATTTTGTTCATCAGTTTATGTTGTTAATTAGATTTCATATATGAGTGAGATCATGTGATACATCTTCATTACTCTTATCAGATTGGCTTATTTCACTTAAACCTTGGTTTCATCTTTCTGGGCATTTATTTATACATGTGTGTGATTGAACATAATTTTTATTGAAATAAGTATTTATTAAAAAGTCTTTGTCAATATTAACGTATCTTATGGAAAAGTTGAAGAATTCCCTTTTCTCCCTGTAGTAACTATTTTCATTGTAGAAGTTCCAATACTATGAACATTTTCTGAGAACTTTGACTTAAAATAAGTTATCAGAAGGCAATGAAAACATTCCTGTCTCCACATACTTATGTATTACAGAAATGGTGAGACTAAAAGATATAAGTAGTAAAACTTTGGAGGGCAAAGAGACTACCAATAACCTGCATTTATAGCCTAAATTGCAGGTGTGTAGAACCAAGCCCTGCCAGCCTTTTTTAGTATTGGAATATCACATTTAGCAAGAGCATGTTTCAATCTGATCAATTTTTGTATTGGCTTAAGTCCTGATTTTAGTTTTTGTTGTTCTTTGTTTCTTTTCATGGGAAATTAATATTTACCTCTACAGTGTTTTATTTGACATTAAGAGAAAAATAAAATTTTGACAAAGCAGAAATAGGCCTGAATAAGTTTTGATCTGCAACAAAAGTTTAATTGCATATATTCAGATTTTAAACATTTTGTTCCCATAAAAATTACATAAACTTTTTTGAAATATATTATTATCATAGAAATTAGTTTTGAATCAATGAAAATATTTTAATCAATTTTATTTGAAATATTTATGATTGGAAAACATGAAAACATTCGTGGCTATAGATCAATAACTGCTTTTAATGTACATAAAACCACTTGTTAATTTGTAGAACATTTATAACACATCTGCTTTTAATTTCTAGTCAGTACACTCATGTAAATACATCTTGATTTTAATAAACCTTTTCCCATATTACCACTATACTAGGAATAGATTAAAATATATATCAAATAATGGTTCCACAAGTATGCTCAGTAATTAATGCCCTGTCTTTAATTATACCAAATACCACTTATGGTATGTAATTCTATGTATGTACAAGGGTATCACTTTTGTAACCAAGAGCTCAGTCAGCTAAGCTGCCTGTCCTGTGTTCTTCCCAGAATATCTCTGCCTTAATAATCTAATTCATGATCTCTCCCATGCTTTTTTTTTTTAAAATTTGACACTGGGTTTCATTCTCAATTCATCATCTGAGACTCCTCCCCTCTCTCGACTCAAAAACTACTCAGACATGAGTGCTGTCATTTCTTGATTTCCACACCTGAAACACCCACCACAGACAAACAGGCATATACAGACATTGTCACAGTTTTATGACAAGGGACACCGTGTTGCTACATCGTCATTGCTCTCATCAGATTAGGCTGGGCACCTGCTTGTGGTTGTTCACAGGTTTGGATACCAACAGGCAGACATTTTAAGGTCCTCTCTCCATCTAGAAACATGGAGTAATTTACACACCTCATTGTCTTCACTTCCCGTCCTCCATTGTCACCAAGTTGTAGCCAGTAGCTGAATTCATTCTCTTTCCTTTGATTTTCCTTTTGATACCAGGCCTTTGTCTGCTAAACCCTCTTCCCTCCCTGCTTCAGGATTATATGCTCCAGTATCATTGCCCTGCCCTTATCCCTCAGAGAGAACAGATTCTTTCTAAAACAGAATCTTGTGCAAGGTGTCCTATCCATGAGTCTTCGCTACTCCACCCCACTTCATGTCTGCTCAGACATAAGTCATGAGATTAGTCTAAACCTCACTTTCTCTGGGATAATGTTTCTGAAACTATAGACAAAGAGCCTTGTTATCTGCCAATACATCCCCTATATTTTCTATACCTTTATACTGAGAATTTTTGTTTAAATTATGTTCAGTGCTTTAGTTCCTCTCCCTTTTGCACATAAACTTCAGAGAAGAAGTTCCTTGCTCACTAGTGGTCATGTAACATAGTCCTTGAAAAATGGTTGGCACTCATGATTTTAGATTTTAGGAAGAAGTGAAATTAAGAGTTCTGTACATATTCATAGGCTACCATGTGGAACATGAATGATAATTATTTTGGAGGCAATATACCAAAGCAGAAAGATGCCAGAATCAATGAAATGGAGCTAGATTGGGAGGCAGAAAGCTAATCCTATGGATTTCAAGGTGATGAGGAAGGTAAACAATGGAGACACAGAGCAGTGACCAACATGGGGAAGCCAAAATTTAGGGAGAACTCAGGAGCTGGTTCCAGGAATGATCAGTTGTCCCAAAACATTATTTATATTCATGATGGCATAGAGGTCTTTCCTTGAGAGAGGCAAGTCTGTGCAGTGTTTTCTTTAAATGTGTCAACAACTTGTGTTTTAAATCTACAATTCAGAAACTATATACGACCCAACCCGCAGTGCTGTTAGTTTTTTCCACTGCTATATCCTTTCTGTCCTCCATTTAGACTGTTTCTCATTCCTTCTCCTTAAGGTTGAACTAATAATGCAAAGGTGGTCATTCCCCCATGGCCATGGCACTAAGATTATATGGGGACTAGTCAGAAAAACTGAGTCACTGAAAGTTGAGAGAGAAAAATGTCTGTCCAGCATTCAATGCAAAAATATTAGCCTGTCCTCTCCAGTGTCCAGAGATGTCTCTGCCATCTACCAGCCCTAAGCATTTTCTCCTGCCCCCCCCAAGGACAAGCTCTTAAATTTTCAAGTATTTTGCAGTGCTCTGCAGCTCCACATATGCGAACACACTTTGATCTGTCCCATCTTGCAGCCTGAAGCAGTCAACGTGACTACGTGTTATGGCAAAATGGCTGCTCCTTAGTCTGATCTGCATTTTCCAAGTAACTTGCTAGGCACCCTATGAGCCATCAGTTTGACCCTCAGAAAATCTTAGAAAAAAAGAACACCCGTAAGCATAGTACAGGGGTGCATTGAAGTCTGACTAGTATTTTAGAGTGTTGCAGATTCTGAGATGAAAGCAGTAAGGATGTTGAAAAAAAGTATTATTTATTCAACATACTTGCAAGAAGTCTTAGATCTTCCCCAGTCACTATGTTCTGTCCTGTACGTATATATAAAACTCTTCATGAAAGCAGATCTGCGTCCTCTGTGAGAACATTGAGAAATAAATAAGAGCAGCCCTCAGGGGAATGCCTGTGGCCCATGCTTTCCCTCTTCCCTGTGCTCCTAAGATAGTGCCAAAATCTGAGTAAGGTGCTTGACAGTGGGACTCAAAAAACTAATTCTTTAAAAGTATATATAATTCAAAGAAACGTTCATCACTCTCTTTGGAGACACTTCCAATGCCAATGAAGCCACCTATCTATTATTTTAGTATTTATGAGTATTAATTATGCTATCTTTGAAGCTTTTATTCTCCATATTTAATCACTTTGTATTATCTCCTCTGCTTGAAACTATACCTTACCTTTATATTGAAAAGATCATTGTACATGCAAAGTGTATACGCATATTCATTTAACTATTACTTAATAGCTACGAAGTCTATTAACCATTAGTTTCATCTACTAAGATAAATAAAAGCAAAGCTTATATCTGTGTGTGTGTGGGTGAGATCCAAATTTGTAATTTAGGATTATTGTAGCAAGGAACAGACAATTTGACTAAAATGTCTTAACCAACAATAGAAATGTTTCATTTTATATAATAGAAAAATCCAGAGATAGCAAACTCTTAGGGATACTTGATTCTGTGACCCATGGTGGTATCAAATGTATAGGTTCATTGTTATCTTCAAAGTGTCAGCTGCTTTTTCCATAAGCAAGAAATGACACAATATCACCAGGCTACATAGTCTTACAAAAACAAAAAACAAAAAAACCCAGAAAACAAAAGCAAAAAAGCAACCATCTAAATGGCTGGAAGAGAAAGTGTTCTTTTGGTTTTTAGAGTGAGCTAAAAGTGCTTCAGACTCCCCCATCATATACCTCCTCATGGCAACATTCCATTCCATGGCAGGATTAGCTCAGAGAATTTGTGATTCCACCCTGGATCTGTGGAGGGCTCAGCCTCCTCCCTGGCCCATGGCTACCTGATATAAAAACCAAAGTGCACATCTGTTAGTGGAAGAGGAAGGGAGAAGCTGGTAGGAAGGCAATAAAGCAGACATGACATTGTCTTAAAGGATTATTAAAGAGACATTGAAATAAAGGAATCTGATATCAATGAGGATATAGTCAGAAAAACTACATTCATGGCAGGTATTTCAAACAGGGAATCTGTCACCAGATATACAAAGGAAGGGATGCTAAAATTGTCCCCAAATTAATAACTTCAGGAAGCAGTTGCCTCACCAAAGCAGAGGGAAAAAAAGGAAAAGTTGGGGTTACCAGAGCATAGCATGGAAGGTCAGGGTGCTCCTCATAGCTGGTAGTAGTAATTCTAGGGGTGATGCCACATGCTGATGCTAAGACCACACAGGATGCATCGGGAATTGGTGGTGGTACCTCTGAGGAGGCACAGAATGGCTGTGCTCAGTGCCTCTAAAGAAGCTAAAGGCTGCCATGGCTAGTGTGGCTCAGTTGGTTGAGCATCATCTCATCACCAAAAAGTTGCTGGTTGGATCCCCAGTAGGGGCCCTGCAGGAGCTGAAGGAGGCAGCCAGTTGATGTTTCTCTTTCCCATTGATGTTTCTCTCTCTCTCTCTCTCTCTCTCTCTCTCTCTCTCTCTCTCTCTCTCTCTCATCTCTCTCTCATCAATAAAAAAGAAATAAACACATATTTAAAAAGCTAGAGGCTAAACATATTTGTCCTCTGTTGCCTTGAGATGCTGATAGGAAGTACAAACAGAAAAGTCATCCCTTCTGGCCTCTGCCTGCCTTCGTTTCCCTCTTGTGCTTCCCACAAAGAGAAGGCCAGCTGGCAGGGGATTCGAAGAAATGTCTGCAAGCCCAACAGCATGTAACAGAATACGGAGTACTGGGTGGTGACGGCAGGTGACTCAATAGCGTAGCATCTTAAAATATTGAAACACTTGGATATAGCAGCATACATTTGTGAAATGATACAAGCCCTTTTGTTTCAGCACATGAGAGCAACTTGACTTGCAATGCTCTTTTCTACCTAATAACACTATAGTCTTTCCTTCTCAACATAATATCAAATGATGTTTTAAGACTTCCCTGACCTTCCTTAACCCTAGCACCTATTGAGAAAATTAGTTAGGGTCAGTGAATTAGCCAATTTCATGCCTATCAAATACTGACATACCTACCTCACAGGTTTGTTTTGAAGATGAAATAAAATTATCAAAAAATCTCTTTAACTTAATCACATATAAAATGCTCAGTTGGTAACTAAGTCATAGTATTAGTTCAACAGCTCCCTCAATCCCAATTTTAGTAACAAAAAAAGTCTCTTCGTCAATAACGTTTCATATGTATGCCTCAGAAAACTCATACAAGTTAACATTATGTAACAGCTGTTTTGTTTTAAGTTATATATGTGCATATTTATGACAGCCATAATCTAGTACTCCTTGAGGATATCATATACTCTCCTTTATTTAGCACAGAGCTTCACACAGTAGAAACTACTATCAATGAAAATTTGAAAAAAAGATTGAAATGAATGCTGACGACTATATGACATATATGTGAACACACATGTCATACCTATGTTAAGGAGAAAAAGTGTACTTACCTTCATATTGTTAATTTTGTGGGCTCAATCCCCAGTAGGGGGCATACAGGAGGCAGCCAATCAATGATTCTCTCTCATCATCGATGCTTCCATCTCCCTCTCCCTCTCCCTTCCTCTCTGAAATCAATAAAATTATATTTTAAAAAAGTAGAGTTGTCCAGATTTGCTGATGCTTTTGGCACGTGAATGTGAGCTACATTTTGTGGCCTGAGCCAAAAGACAGGTAAAGTTTCGATTTAGTTTGATTTAATAAGATGGAAAAGATGGAGAGAAGAAATGGATTTAGGGGAAAATAGGAGATTGTTTGAAACATATTAAGTTGGAGAAACCAAGTGGAAATGATAGATATCTAAATTTGAGTTCAGAAACAATGAATGCATAGTACTCTGGATCTTTAGCATGTAGCTGGTAGTTGAAGGCAAGAGATTGGATGAAGTCATTTTAGTTTAGTGTATTTCCACATTTCATGTCTCAAGAAGGATGCTAGATAGTAGTTTTTTTTTGGCCATAATTTTTTTTTCAGTAAATTCTGTATGAATAAGGATTTTATTTACCTGTTATTCTCAAATGTACAGCTTCAGAAGGGTATATTATCTCATTGTATTTAATTCCCTATGAACTTTCAAAATATCAAATAGGCCTAGATATATTTGCAAATTTTTCTAGGCACAAAATTCTTAATCCAGCTTCATGGCTTAGTGATACCACTGTTATAAAGTTTAAAATCATACTGACTTATGGGCAGCAACAGAGCACACAATTTGATATAAGTTGATTTGCCATTAATTACCTAACTTATGAAAGTACATGCTTTCAGAGAACAGATTTTATTAATTCTGAATTATGTCAAGCTACTATTTAATAATTCTCAAGGACCTAACACTGGCAATGCCAGATGCTTCAGTGTACGTATTTCCTATTTTCTTTATTTTTTTCCCCCTTCATGGTTCTTGAGTAAATGCTATGAATTCTGATTACTTTACTTAATGGATCTTAGTGCCATTGACATGAGTTACTCTGTGAAGAAAGAGTTGTCTCTAGTTCCTTTTATTTTTCTTTTTTAAGGGAAAGAATTTCAGTTACCTCTACTCACCTGGCTAAACTAAGCAATAATTTCTTTTAGAACTAACAAAATATTGCACTGCTAATAAGCCTCAAGCATAGAACAAAATGCTATCACTAAGGCTTCTGTTCATGTTCCTCCAGGCCTAATAAAATGGAATATTATGATCCAACCCTGAGAAATTTGAGGTAGTCTAATACTTCCTCAGCCAAACAAGAAAATAATTAATTATAGGGAAGGACCAAAAATTGCCCTCTTAGAATCAACCTGAAAAATAATTTCTGTTCATACTTTTATACTCACCATTTTGTCCTTGGCAACTCCTTTTTGGTACTCTTATACCAAACCCTTTGGCCACTTAATTTACCTGCCATCTCCAAATCAAAAGTCATACCAACAAAAAGCAAAAGTCTTCTTCTTTTTGCTTTTGCAAATCTGTCTGTGCCAGCTATAAGATTACGAACTTTATAGTTGCTTGTGGTTTCATTTATAGCCCTCATTAAAAAGAGGACTTAAGTCAGCTAAACAAAGAGAAAATGTAATAAGCTAAATAATAAGTAGAAAACTAAATTGGTGTGAAGGTCAAATAAAACCAACTATTGACTATAATCATTTAGAGATCTCATTCTTCCAATCTAATTGCATAGTGTGATTTGCACAATGCACCCAATGTTTACTTAATCCCTATTTGTTGAAGTCAGTACATATTTGTTGAGTAGCATGATGACTGAAAAACTAGTACAACAGATTATTACCCTTCAGCATATAACTAATGGACATGTATTATAAATTCTGTATTGATCTGGCCCATGAAATGCAGCAGGAAGACACTAAGAGCAACAGAATTATAACTGCATGTATCTTTCAGATGGTGCATCTACAAAACAGTATTAAGTGACTTTTTCAGATCCATATATCCAATAGTTTATTTGTCATTTCTACCTGGATATCCTTCAGGTAACTCCACTTAATTCATTATCTTACCTCAAGCAAGTAACAGCATCCAAGATAGAACTGTGAGCTATTCAAATCTCTGTCCTCTCTCATATCTCTGGTCTAAGTTAGAGGATCAGATGATATAATCAAAAGAACTCAAGCTCTGTGCTCAGTCCCATCTAGTTTTATCCTTATTCCACAACTTAAATCTTTGTGACCTTCAGTTCAGTTACTTCTTCTGAAAATCAATTTAGGGAAATATTTTTTTCCCCAGAATTAATTGTAGTGAGGATTAAAATAACAGGTTTTGTATTCCATGATCTTAATCAGCAATTGCTGTCATTGTTATTTCAATTAATAAAAAAAAACTCTCTATTTTCTCTTTGTCATCACAAATTAATGTCTTTATCTCTCTCCCTTTGTCATCTTTCATGAGATCTCTACAGCTCTTCCAACCCCATCCATAATCCAGCCTCCACACCACTATTAGTGCTGTGGTTTTAAAATGCAGATCCCATCATGTTGTACCTTATAAAACCTTTAATGCCACAAGCTTGTTTCCTGGTAAACTCTAAACCTCATAGCTTTATACTGACCACGGCCATTTATAATCTGACTCTACACATCTCTCCCTCCCAAATCTTACTTCTCTCTCTCGATAATGCTCTAGCCCTTCTATGAAATGACTTGGATCTACTTGCATCTCTTCAACCCCTCCACTCTCCACACAGTGTCCCTACTACCTGGAATAGCATTTTCCCTGTTAGCCTGGAAAATTCTATTCTTCCTTTATGACTGAATTCAGTCTTCTCTTTTTTATGAGTGACTTTCCTATGATATATTGACTGTATCTTATTATGTAGTGTCAGAGTCCATCAGGCAATTTTCAAATGTCCAATACAACGGTTTACGATATTTGTAATTTATCTGCCTATTTTCTCTACTGGCTTTGAGAAATGTGAGGGCAGTGTTGTAACCACTTTTTATTACCAGTATCTATTACAGTGGACATGTATTTGATCTTTGGATAAATGAATGACTTAAAGAATGAGTGACTAATTAGGAAGCAACTGATATCTACTTAGTTTTTGTCCTTCACAATGTATTATAGACAAACAGAAACAATAAGATTTCAGTTCATACACTTCTGTTTCTTTGTTTCATTGCTAGTGTTATATATGTGAGCAAAAAGCTTTGTTCCTCCCAAATATCTCTCCTGTGGTAGTAAATTCAGTGTCTGTGGGGAGCAACATTATTCTAGTTCTTTCTCTCTCTTCCTTTTACCTATTGCTACTTTAAAAAGATTATGCGTTTATAACTTTGTAGATTAATTTGTCATAGTGCATGTTATAGGAGTCTTGTTATTTCTTTATAACTAGTTATGATAAAATATTCATACTTGTTTATATTTTATGATGATCTATATGTGATGGATCACATATTATTATAATCTAATTTTAAGGGGAAATATACATGAAAAGATGTTCTTTTCTATCCTTAATGTAAAACTTCTGAATTAAACATATAAAAGTGCTCATCCAGAAGATAATGGAATTATAGGCAGAGCACAGGAAAAGGCTTACAAAGCACAAATTACATAAAAACAATGTTGGTTTTATTTCAAATGAGTTACTGAATTAGCTCATGGTGAAATAAATTATTTATAATAAGTTTAGATATCTGTTAAATTATTTCACAGAGATTGCATAAATTTTACCCATTACATTTTCTATCAAATTGTTCCTTCTATTTCAAGATTTTCATATTATTAATGTTCAACAGAAAAGTTAAATATAGATGAAATATAAACCAAATGGAAATCATTGGCATTGATATTTCATGGCTTTCTGTGCTGCATGTAAAAGTAGGGATAATTTTGCCTGGCTGGCATGGCTCCATGATTGAGGGTCAATCTATGAATCAGGAAATCGTGGTTCGATTCCTGCTCAGGGCAAATGCCTAGGTTGTGGGCTTGGTCCCCAGTGGGGGGCTTACAGGAGGCAGCCAACCAATGATTCTCTCTCATCATTGATGTTTCTATCTCTCTCCCCCTCTCCATTTCTCTCTGAAATCAATAAATCATATATTTTTTTAAAGAGTAAGGATTGTTTAAAAACACAAGAGAAAGTTTTCCTCCATCCCTCTTTCAATTTTTTTCCATTGCGCAAAAGACACAGGGCTAAGAAAAAGGATGTTAGAACAAAAACCAGTGTAATCAAAGGAATTATGACACTGAGGTGTGAAAAGAAATTTGATTCTGGGAGTTTTAAGTAACAATGAGATGAGGTGTCTAAACCAGAGCAATTAGGTAAGAAGTGGGTAAATGCAGGAACAAGGCCAACCAACTTCAGGGCTGGGCCATTTCCAACATGCTAAATGAGGCACAGTCCTAGGGTAAAAGAATGACAAGAATCACTATTCGGGGAGGGAAAATGGTGAAAAATCACCAAGAAAAACAAAATATATAGGAGAAAATGGGAGAGAAGAAACTAAATGGATTCAGATCTGTCTGGATGTTCTACAGATTGCTCCTAGGTAAAGTGAGTTACACAGAAACAAGGTTGTTCATGCCAGCTCCAGGCCCAAGGTACTACCTACCTTCATGACGTGTGGCATTTATCACAAGAAAATAGAATACAACTCTCCCCCATAAAGCTCATTATTAGTTGAAAGAACTGCTACTCATGGCCTATTATAGTGAAACTTACCAGTTCTAGGAATGAGTAAAATTAGACAGGCTGAAGGCCTTTAATTATTGTGTTGGTATCAGAGAGATGAGGACAAATATATGTTATTTCAATAGTCAAGTTATAAATAATTTATATATAAAACATTAATTTACTTTTCCTATTTCAATTTATAGTCAAATAATTTGCTCATGTATTTCAACAATTTTATTCAAATGAGACTTTGTCAGTTCTTAGACACATCTCTCACTATTCATTTCAGTGAGACATGGCAATAGCCATATATTTCTTTTGATTAATAGACATTTTTTGAGTGTTTTAGGTTTATAGAAAAAATAGGGTAAAAAGTATAGAGATTTCCCTTATGCCCTTCATTCCCCCATTTCACCTATTTCAAATATCTTATATTTTTAATATTAATATATTACATTTCCAATTGATGATCCAATAATTAGCAAATATCCTATCTAATCAAGATGGACTATGCAAATTGACAGTCACCCCATGACAAAGATGGCGGCGCCCACAGCCAATAAGTAAGGAATATGCAAATTGACATGACAAAGATGGCGGCGGCCGGGCTGGGATGCTTGCATCATTGCCATGGTGATGACACAGACATTCTGCCCCACCCCAGCTGCTCCAGGCCTCTGGGCAGCACGCATGCGCATGTGCATGTGCACAGGCATGAAGTGGCCCAGGCAGGGCAGGATGCCTGCTAAGGGGGAGTGGGGGGGTGGAGGGAGCTACAGGAGGGCAGTAGGGCCAAGCGAAGACCAAAGGATACTCTGGCCAGATTCAAGGTGGAAGGTGGTGGCCAGTGTGAAGGCCTGGGTCCCAGGTGCAAGAGGGAAGCCAGTGCTGGCAGCCAGGGGAAGGAAGGCCTATTCTTGCACGAATCTTCATGCATCAGGCCTCTAGTTATTAAATAAAGGTCATAGTTTCATTATGATTTACTCTTCATGTTTTGCATTTTATAGGATTTATAAATATACTAGGGGTCCAGTGCATGAATTCATTCACCTTGAAAGGAACAGTGGGCCATAAGGCTGAAGTGGGCACAGGGACAGGTCTTGGTCCATCCCCTGTGCCCCTGCCCAGCCTCTACTCCCCGTAGCCCCCAGATCCCTGTCTGCTGGCAGCACTGCTCCTGCCACTGCCACTCCCACATGCTGACAGTGCTGGCCCTGTTAGCACCTACTGATGGTACAGTGGGTGAAAGTGGTGGCTGCTAACCCAGTTGCCCCTCAGGAGCAGTGGGAGGTGGAGAAGCCCCCAGGGGTGATTGGGGCTGGCAGCTGCCACTCACACCCACTGATGCCCTAAAAATGGCCTGTGCTGGACTTATCCATCCCTTTTTCTCTCCCTCCCAAGGAGGAGGCCCTAGCAATGACTTATCGTTGATATTTTTATTGTTTCCATAGTTGTGCCTTTTCCAGGATGCCATATACTTGAAATCATATAGTACATAGTTTTCTGAGACTGGCTTCTTTCCCTTAGCAATATTCATTTGAGATTTTTTCATGTCTTTTTGTATCTTTATACTCATTTATTTTTTGTGCTGAATAATATTCCAGTGTTTAGATATATCATAGTTTGTTTATCTATTCACCTGTTAAAGGACATCATTATTTGGCAACATGATTAAAGCTGTTATAAACATTTGTGTGCAGGTTTTTGTGAGGATGTAAGCTTCCAACTGACAAGACCCACCTTCTGTACTTTAAAAAAACATTAAGCTAGTTATTTATGATAATTTAATACTCTATGTACATCTTAGAATTAAATGTTTTAATTGAAATCAATAGATTTCAAATGTTAAATTATCACATCCACAAACAAGACATATATCTCCATTTATTTGGGTCTTCTTTTGGATCAAATGAATTTCTAAAACTTTGTATATAGATTGCTTTAGCATTGTTTTGTAGATTAACTACAAGATAAATTGTCATGTCTCAATTACTATTAGAAGTTTACACCATTTATATAATGTATTTTTCTTTATTGTATAATGTATTAATTTGCCATATATATATATATATATATATATATATATATTAAAATATATTTTATTGATTTTTTACAGAGAGGAAGAGAGAGAGATAGAGAGTCAGAAACATCAATGAGAGAGAAACATTGATCAGCTGCCTCCTGCACATCCCCCACTGGAGATGTGCCCGCAACCCAGGTACATGCCCCTGACCAGAATCGAACCTGGGACCTTTCAGTCCGCAGGCCGACACTCTATCCACTGAGCCAAACCGGTTTGGCCCATATTTATATTACATAGGCATTTTTCATATGTCTTATACATAATCAGTATATAATCTAGGTATTTAAAATGACAATTCACTTGGTGGATGTAAAATAAACTCAGTGTTGTATCTTTAAAAATAAATAAAATAACAATTCAAATTGCATATGAATTTAATATAAATATAACCTCATTTTGGTTCTACCTCATTGGTCATTATATCCAGCATTCTATTAAAACATAATTTTTTGCTAATCTGACTGAAAGTGGATTACTGACTGGCTAAAAGGAGGGTTTTCCACTGGAAAAAAGTTTTAATAACTACAATGTTGCAAAACAGAATGCTGTAAGTTTAATTGAGGAACACAGTTTCCCTGTGTACATATATTAGGAAAAATACTTTATAGTTATTTAAATTGCAACTTCTTTTTTATATATGCATATTTACTAATCTAGGAAACTATACCCTTTATCCTGAGAAGACCATCACGGTTCTATTGAGAACAGTTGTAGTATTTCTAAACATGAGCTATGATTCTCCAAAATATATAGTATATCTGATTAAAAATAATAAAAATGTTTATGACCTGAAGTTAGACCTAATATCAGAATCAAGGTGATTAAAGGGCTTTTGCTTGTTTGGATCTCTGGTCCTCTTTTGAATGTTCACTGAATTAGATTTTAGACAAGAGGCAATGAGCCAACAAAAGACAATCAGATTCCAGATCTCAAAAGCTCATGGGCATGGATGATCAAGTGTTGCAGGAATAAAGCAGCTCAGTGGATAATTAGTTCTGAAAGGTTGTGAGCAAAGCAGAGAATAGAGTATTTCTGAAGATGGAATGAGGATATAAGCCCTGTCATGTTGGATATGTATTTTAAAAATATCTATTTCTAATTTACAACAGTAGAATCACTTGAAAAACACCATATTCAAGTGGTTGGATTGCTTTTCAACCAGTTTCAAATACAAAGGATATAAAACTAATTTTATCCAATTCGATGATTGGGTGAAGATAAGAGTAGATGAGATAAATTTCATAGCTTTTTCCAAGTTCATAGAACATTTGTCCATGATTCTTGGATTTATCAGTGCTCATCTTTTTGACACAGTACTTTAAGTTATACTCAAAAGTCTCAATGACAATCAAAATTCTTATCCTCCTATATGGTTCTTCTGCGCTATATACCCTCTACTGCTTCAAATAGAGTACTAAGTGCACTTGGGTGCTTAAAATATATTTTATGATTGTAATCTTGGACATTTGAAGCAATCCTCCATTCTATTGCAGGTACAAACACTATAAATTGGAAAAGGCATACTTCAGTTGAAAGTTCAAAAGTCCTTGTTGGATTTTTCCTGATGGTGTTTCTGAGAAAGACAGCTATAATGTATCGGCAGAGATAAATTTCTTGAACAGAAAAGTCAGAAAGTAAAAGTTTGATAGTGGTTTTGAAAGAAAATTGGGAAAAATAAGTCAGATTGGGGATAAGATGTTATTAGGAAGTGAAATCCTTAAAGTACTGTAAAATATGTTAAAATCAAGAGATATTAGCAAGTATGATTCATATGTGCTTAGCAGCAGCATCTTGCCTGTTTATGGAAATCTTTTGTAAGATAATGGGTCACATCAACGCAGCACAATATCTACAAAGAGCTTAGTATATTTCTCCTTTCTGTTGTAATAACAACCTTAAATCCTGGTTATTTATAAGGATATTTATAAGACATTTAGAGCAGTTTTAAGTTTACAATATATTTGAGAGGAAGTTGCAGAGATTTTTCATATCATCTCTGCCCTCACACATGCATAGCCTCCTCTACTATAAACATTGTTCACCAGAGTGTTATTTTTTCATCAAGGATGAACATACATTGACACATCATAATCACCTAAATTCCATAGTTTACCTTAGGTTCACTCTTGAGTTTCTACACTTTATATGTAGACATATAAAACATATGGTCACATGTATCCATCATTATAATTTCATACACAGTATTTCCACTGCCCCTTAAATCCTTATAGATCAGCGGTTCTCAACCTGTGGGTCGAGGCCCCTTTGGCGGTGGAACGACCCTTTCACAGGGGTCGCCTAAGACCATTCTGCATATCAGATATTTACATTATGATTCATGACAGTAGCAACATTATAGTTATGAAGTAGCAATGAAAATAATTTTATGGTTGGGTTACAGCATGAGGAACTGTATTTAAATGGGCCAGAAGGTTGAGAACCACTGTTATAGATCATCTATTTATCCTCAACTCCCAACGACCACTGATCTTATTGTCTCCATAGTTGGGCTTTTTCCAGAATGTCATATGGTTGGAATCATGCAGTATGTAGTCTTCTTATATTGTCTTCCCTCATTTAAGGTTCCTCTATGACTTCTCATGGCTTTACAGCTCATTTCTTTTTAGCACTAAATAATATTCTATTGTTAGTTCATACCAGTTGATTCACTCACCTACAGGATATCTTGGATACTCCCAAGTTTTGCCAATTACCAATAAAGAAGATATAAGTATCTGCATGCAGTTTTTTGTGTGGACACAAGGTTTCAACTCCTTTGGGTAACTGCAAAGAAGCACAATTGCTGCATCATATATTTACAGTATGTTTAGTTTTGAATAAACTGGCAAACTGTCTTCCAAGGTGACTTTACCGTTCTGCATTTCCACCAGCATGAATGATAGTCCTGTTGCTCCACATCCCTGGTGTTGCCCTAGCGTTTAGTGTTGTCAATGTTCTGGATTTCGGCCATTTAAATAGGTGTTAGTAGTATTTCATTGTTGTTTTAATTTGTATTTCCTAGTGTCTTATGATGTGAAGCATCTTTTCATATACTTACTTGCCATCTATATATCATCATTGGTGAAATGTCTTTCAAGGGCTTTAGTTTATTTTTAATTGGCTTATTTGTTTCCTTATTGTTGAGTTTTAATTTATTTGTATACTTTGAATAACAGTCCTTTATTGGATGTCTTTTGCAAATATTTTCTTCCACTCTGCGGGTTGCCTTCTAATTCTATTGTCTTTCTCAGAGAAGTGTTTTTGTCATTGTTGTTTTATTTTAATGAAGTCCAGTTTATCAATTCCTTCATCCATGATCATGCCTTTTTTGTTGTATCTAAAAAGTCATTGTCATACCGAAAGTCATGTAGGTTTTCTCCTATGCTGTCCTCGGAGAGTTTTATGGTTTGCCACTTTACATTTAGGTCTCTAATCCATTTTGAGTTATGTTTTGGTGCAGTGTATAAGATCTGTGTCTAGGTGGATTTTTTTCATGTAGATGTCCAGATGTTCCAGCACTGTTTGTTGAAAACAAGTATTTATTTTTCACTCATGCTGTATGTCAGTGCTGGATGTTCAGCAAAAGCTTTTCTACCTCATCGTTTCTTATGATTCTGGGATGCTCACTGCCAGATGTAAAAGACTGAAAAGCTGATGGAAGAAGTGGCATGAGATGTTACTTAAAGCTTCTTCTCAAAATTAGTGTCCTCTCACTTTTTATCATTCAACTGGCTCACATCTTTCATATGCCCAAGCCTGATAATGGGGTGGAATATGTAACACACCTTCAATGAGGCCCTTCAAATCACATGGCAATGGGCAGGGATGTCCTCCTCTTTTAAAGAAATGATCCAGCAGTTGGGATGAACAGTACTGTCTACCATCGAAAGTGTTTCAAATGGGCCTCACACAGTGTGGCCCTGGCTATACCTCCTCCTATTGTTTTGAGTCAATATCTTAGGAAATTTCATAGACAAAGATTCCTAAAAAGGAATTTGATTAAGGAGGATGATTTCTCAATGCCTCTCAAAGCACTCCTTCACTTTCTGATGACTCATAGCCACCATTACAGATACTACTATAGGGGGAAATGATACTGGGACAAGAATTTCAAGCTTTCCCATGAACTTCCAGACTAACTCCAAAGACTTCAATGTCCACAACAGTCAGGAGTCATACATAATCCTACCACAAAATGGATTAGAGACCTAAATGTAAAGTGGCAAACAATAAAACTCTCAGAGGACAGCATAGGAGAAAACCTACATGACCTTCTGTGTGATAATGACTTTTTAGATACAACAATGTCCACAACAGTCAGGAGTCATACATAATCCTACCACAGTTAAGTAGAAATTAGCTCATAAATGATTAAAAATATCTGAAAGTACATAGTGAAAATTTAACAAATTGGTGTTAGAAAGTCAAAGGAAGATAGAAAATAAATATTGAGCTTATTAATGTTCTTGCCTCCCGTTAATCTGCCATTCCAAGGTGATGAAGAAGTGGAACAACACAGAGGAATGGGTATATGAGGCAAAACATGGAAATCACATGGAGCTATCAGAATTTAAAAAAAAATATGTAGAGTAACAGTTGATTATAGTTTTGAATGTAACACAAAGTAGAGAATAAAATAAGTTGCAATAAATAAAGGAGTCTAAATATTATTCTATCCTGGGCCATAAAACAAACCTCAGAAAATTTAGAAGAATTGAAATCATATAGAATGATATCAGGAAAAGCTTCAACTGACTAAACATTATATTTCTAATCAATTCATGAATTAAAGAGAAACTCTCTAGAGAAATTTTTAGAATACATTGACCTGAACAAAAATTAAAATATAACCTATCCAAGTTGTGGCATGATGCTTTGGCTGCAAGAGATTTTTATAGTACTAAATATTTGCAGTAAAAAGAGGAAAACAAATCAATAATCTGATCTCCCACTTCAAGAATCTTAAAAAAAAAAAAAAAAAAAAGCAAACAAACCCTAACTGAGCAGAACAAAGAAAATACTAAAAAGGAGAAATCAATAAAATTTAAAACAGAAAAGCAATAGAGGAAATAAATTTAAAAATAGTTGTTTTAAAAGGTCAATAAAATGGACAAAACATAAGCAAGACTGACAAATTTTTAAAAAATAAGAGAGACTCAAATGATCGGTATCAGAAACAATATATTAATACAAACCTTATAGGCATCAGAATGGCAAAAAGGGAATACTAGGAGTAACTCTACATAGATAAATGTAACACTTTAGATAGAATGAACCAATTCCTCAAAATCACACTTAACCCAAAATGAAAAAGGTAATTTGAATAGCTCTATTAAGAAAAATTTATTTGTAATTTAAGCCCCCTTTCCAAAACAAATTCAGACTCAATTAGATCACTGGAGAATTCTACCAAATATTTAAAGAAGTATGAATACCAATTCTACACAGTATCCAGAAAATACAAGAGAATAAAACATTTTTTAATCTACTTAAAGAAGTTTGACTTACATTTATCTAAAAAACAAGACAAAGACAGTGCAATAAAGGGAAAACTACAGAGCAATATTCCTTAAAATATGTATTTGAAGTAGATTTCAACATTATATAAAAAATAATGATTTACCAGGACCAAGGGTGTTTATTCCAAAGATGTAGGTTGGTACAATAGTTTAAAAAATCAATATAATCCATAGAATAAAAAAGAAAAATCCCAAAAACATATCAATGCAGAAAAAGTACTTAAAATTTAACACCCATTGATGATAAATACTCTATTAAAAATGGAGAGGAACTACCCCAACTTGGTAAGAAATGCCTACAAAACGCTGCAGGTGACCTGGACTGTAGTGGTGAGAGACTAAATGACTTCCCCTTGAGATCAGGAGTAAGGCAAGCATGTCTGCTCTAACACCTGCTACTCAGCATTGTAATGGAAGGCGTACAGCTGGAGGAGGAGATAAACAGTGTCTCCCTACCTTCCAACGGCATGATTGCCTACACAAAAATCAGAAGGATTATATGACATAACTCCTAGAACTAAAAGTGAATTTAGCAAGATTTCAAGATATAAGATCAACATACAAAAATCAACCATATTTTTATATACTAGCACTAGAGATCCAGACATCAGAACTAAAAATACAACGCAACTTATAGTTGCTCCAACACTTAAATACTTAGCAGTAACTCTAACAAAATATATACAGGATTTGTCTGTTGAGAACAAAAATATATTGGCAAATGAAATTAAATATTTAAATGAGAAACATCTCTGTTTATGGGATGAAAGACTCAATACAGACAATAAAGATGTCAATTCTCTCTAACCTGATACTCTACAAATTTAGTGTAATTTATATCAAATAACTATGATTTTTATAACTATCAGCAACAATATTTTAAAATTAATATGGAAAAGAAGCAAAAGAATAGCTAATGTGTTCTTTGAAAAACAACAAGGAAATAGGAGGAATCAGTTTACCTGATTTCAAGAATTATAAGCTACAGTAATCAAGATGTGTAATATCTGAGGAGGGGTAGGGTATAGATCAGCGGAACACAAGAGGGAGCTTAGAGATAGAACCACATAAATATGCCCAACTTATTTTTTATAAAGGTGCAAAAACCATTTAATGGAGAAACAATAATAGTTCCAAACAATAGTACTTGAACAATTGACTATCTATAGGCAGAAGAAAAAAAAATAGTTTTACCTAAATTTCACACTCCCCATAAAATTATATCATTGACTTAAATTTCGTAGCTCATATAAAAATGAACTGGAAATGGTAACAGACTTAAATGTAAATGGTAAAACCATAATTTTTTATGAATAAATAAAGGGTAAAATTTGGGAGATATAAATACTTAATAAATTGAACTTCATTAGAATTAAAAATGTTTGCTCTGTAAAAAACTCCATTAATACAATAGAAAGACAAGCTACAGACTAGGAAAAAAACATATTTGCCACATGTTAATGACAGAAATGTGCTCCTCTTCATATGATGAAGTCTTTACCCCCTCAGTACTTCAAAATCTATTTTATATAATAAAAGTGTAATACGCAAATTGACTGAACAGTGGAATGACCAGTTGGCAGGGGTTGGGGCCAGCGAGCAGGCTGCACCAGGCCAGCCAAGGCACGTGCCAGTGGGCAGAGGGAGGGAACGGCGATGGGGGGTGGCAGCGACCAATGGCAGCAGAGGGGTGCTGGGGGGGCAGCACCAGCCCGTGATTGGCTCATACCAATGGAGGGGTGATGGGGGTGGTGCTGTCCCCTGATCACCCATCCGATTGCCTCTCGCAGAGGGAGGCTGGGCAGCGGCACCAGCTGGGTGATGGGAGTGGCGCCATCCCCTGATTGGCCCAGCGGCAGCAGTGTAGCAGCAGGGTGATGAGGGGGCATATATATATATGCCTAAGCTACCATTCGATCCTTCGACCAGTAGCTATGTGACCACTAGGGGGCAGACACTCAATGCACAGGCATGGAAACATGGAACAGACTGATGAATCTCAGAGGGAAGGGCAGGGGGGAGAGGGCAGGAAGAGATTAACCAAAGATCTTATATGCATACTAGAGGCCTAGTGCATAGATTCATGCACTGGTGGGGTCCCTCAGCCTGGCCTGTGGGGATCAGGCCAAAACCAGCAGCCCAGCATCCCCCGAGGGATCCTGGATTGTGAAAGGGCATAGGCCAGGCCAAGGAACCCCACTGGTGCATGAATCCATATAACAGGCCTCTAGTGTGACTATATTTGGAGATAGGGTTTATAAGGAAGTAATTAAATTAATGAGGTGTTTAGGGTAGGTCTTAATCCAATACCACTGGTGTTCTTTCAGCAGAGGAGATTAGGACAAACATACACACACACACACACACACACACACACAAGAATATGGGGAAAACATTGCTAACTACCAGCCAAGGAGAGAGGCCTTAAAAGAAACCAACCCTACTGACACCTTGATCTTTGATTTTCTAGACCTCAGAATTGAGAAAATAATTTCTTATTGTTTAAGACACCTTTGTTGTGTCAATCATGGCAAACCAATATACCGTATATCTAACAAAGAATTGGTATCAATAATAGATGAAGAATTCTCAGAATTTAACTGTAGAAAAACAAACAATCCAATGAGATCATGGGCAAAAGACTGAAGAGACATTTCACTGCACAGGATATATAGATGACAAACATATAAAAATGTTCAATATTATTAGCCATTAGGAAAATGCAAATTAAAACCACATTGAGCTAATGCTGTATACTTATAAGAATGACTGAAATAAGATAAGGTGACAACAACAAATATTGGCAAATATGCAGAGAAATGGTGCACTCGCACACTGCTGTTGGGAATTATAAAATACTAATTCACTCTAGCATACCATTTAGTGATTTCCTACAGAACTAGCTATAATATCCCTTGCCCTCATAATTCACCAAGGAATTCCATGCCATGCCTGTTCAATAAAATAGCTGATCCTATTTCAGGAATGGGCTTTTGTCTTTCCAGTTTTATTTCTGGTCATATTTCTCATTTGTGAACTGAATTTCTTGCTGTCATTTGCCATGCAATACTTTGGAAGCAGTTTTATGTACCAGTCTGCCTCTAGATAGAAGAAAATAGCCTCCCTGCTACATTTGATAGGACTTCACAGAAATCACTGAATCTAAGAACTTCCCGGGTCATTATGTTAAATGTCCTCTTTCCCTCAAAGATTTGCACTGAAGTTTGGAGAGTTTTCGTGACTTTCCCAAAGTCTCATACACAATAACCACATTGTGCTGCTATGCCCCTTCCTGCACTGGCTATATGAACAGATTTTAAAAGGGCATTACAGCACATAGCAGAGCCATGGAACTGTTGATAGGAAATTAGAAGCTACTGTTTATAAGAATATAAACAAAATAATTACTGCCAGATAACCATGGACCTTCCACTGGAAAGACTCCCACTTAAATTTGGATCTTTTTTCTTTGTCTTCCTTTCTGTTTTGTTTACTCTGGATAAAGAATAAAGCTATCAACAGTTATGGGAAAATAGCTACCTTGATTCATACAGTTTCCCAGTTGGCAAAGATCTTCCACCTCCATTATTCAGTTAAACTTAAAGTCAACCTCCTTATATTTATCATTCCCATTTTATAGATGAGGAAATTGGGCTTTGGGGAGATTGACACATGCAAAGTTACTCCAATTGTAGTTGGAAGAGGCAACCCTTAAATGTGAATATTCTTTCCATACCCCATACAACAATGCTTCCCGAAAAAGAACTTGGCCAAATAACGTAATAAAAGGAATTGGTCAAGTAACAAAATCACTCCATTTCTTCCATGGTTGAATGCTTGGACATTATGTCTACACATGCTGTAATGAAAAATAAAATCAAGAATTATACTCAAAAGAGTTGTATAGAGTTATCAGGGAAGGTTCTTGGCAAATAAAAAACAATCTGTCTTTCAGCATGTTTCTTGTTTAGATATAACTCTGGAAGTATTTCTTATAGATTGTAATATTGGAAAACTCTTACATTTTGAACATTTCTTAATAACCAATTCCTCAAGGCTATTTATGAATCAGAGTTTGTTCCTATTTCTCCCTTTCCCAGCTTGAGCTCTAAATTCAAGAAACAGAGAGCTTAAAGGAGGCTTAGGAAGGGAAAAGTAATTCCAAATGATTAACTAAACAAGATAATTTGATCAGCATGTCTCTGGTCTTCTGACAGCAAATAATGCAGAGAATTAACAATTAATAAGAAAATATGGTGATCTCATTCATGACCAGTAATAATGCTATCTGGACTGCATGAGGAACTTGGCTTGACTGTTTACAGTTTCTCTGGAATTTTATCTCTCATAAATATTCTTAAATCTGGAGAATTTTATTTAAGTCTTATTATACTATACTAAAAATGAAGCACTGTAAACAGCAAATGAATTACAGACATTCTGAACCACAGCTGACCCCAGGGTTTACATGAAAAAGGGAAAGCAGGGTGTAAAAGACAATTACAGAAAATTTAAAATTTGTTACAGTGAAAGATAGGGATTTACACAATAAGCACACATTCTGTCTACATATCAAATCTAGTCTCATGTGTGCATGTGTGCACATGTATGAGCAGAATGCTTGGCAGATTAGGTGTTGTTGTTGTTTTTTTTTTAATTCCCCACTTGAGGATATGTTTTTTATTGAAGAGAGAGAGAGAGAGAGAGAGAGAGAGAGAGAGAGAGAGAGAGAGAGAGAGATATCAAACCCAGAATCTTGGTATGTGCCCCGACTGGGAATCAAACCTGCAGCCTTTTGGTATAGGGGATGGTGCTCCAACCAACTGTATCAGGTTAGTTTTTAAAGTTAGAGAAGATTCTGACCTTACAGATGATATGTAAAATTGACTATTTTAACAGGGGTCTTACCTATAAAATTCTTTCTAAAATGCACCAGGCACTTCTGCTTATTGTTTTCTTTCTTTGTCCTCATTGTAAAGATGGTGTAAGACGCAGGGACTGAAGACTTTGTCTCTCAATGATAATTTTAGTAAATGTGCCAATTGTCAATCGTTCCGCCTATTTGGAAACCCATCATCTAAGCCTTTATTTCTCAAATAATCTGGCACTGATAATGATAGTGATGATAATAGTGAATATTTTTCATGTTTATATGAAATAGGACCCCGCTACTCCTCCTCCATCCTCTGCTTCTTCCTGCCTTCTGATTTATACGCCATCAGCATAGAGTTCTCTCCATTTCTCTGAATGCCTTATGCT
This sequence comes from Myotis nattereri, assembly GCF_964212035.1. Lineage (NCBI taxonomy): Eukaryota > Metazoa > Chordata > Mammalia > Chiroptera > Vespertilionidae > Myotis > Myotis nattereri. Next base: position 46,064,451 of record NC_138076.1, on the reverse strand, counting down.
TGTGATCACTTTCTTAATTTTGCTCTCTGGATGCCCTTCCTTTCTGCCTTTTTGCCTTTCTCTCATCTTTTAAGGCAGCTCCAGGTTGATCACATCTTAAAAGTCTTCATTGCGGGCTCGTAGGTACTATTGCTAACCCTCTCTTAATCATTTTTCATTCTAGATTGTGATACCCATTTGTTCTTTTGTCCCCCTGTTAGGCTGGTAGCTTCTTGGAGGTAGAATTTTTGATTTCACTATCACTATATGCTTGCAAAACGTTTTTTGATAAATCTCAATGAATGGCTAGTAATACCTTTTATTTTAAAATATAGACTTTACAGACTCCCAGTATGTTATTGAGCTTTAAAGATAATCTTGAGAAGTAGATAGAGCAGACTTAAAAAAATAAACAAACAAATAAACAAAAAGTAAAGCTCTGAGAAAAGAACATCTCAGACTAGTCAGTGTTAGAACCTGGATTTGAAAATGTGTCTTCCGTATACTGAAATAAACAAACAAAACAAGAAGCTTTTTTTAAAAAAGTACCAGTTAATATACAGGGACGGTGGACAAAGCATTAAATATACTATTTTATTTACTCCTCATGACAGCTCTAAAGTGGGAGGCATAAATAACATTATCCTATTTTCCAAATCAGAATACTGAAATTTAGAGAGCTTATGTGATTTTCCTAAAGCCTAACACAATAAACAAAGGATCTAGTATCAAGCCCAGTTCTGGCACTCCAAATCTCTGTGCTGTAGATTATAAACCTTCTCAGATCATATATATTTTTATATGGCTAAGATTACTTCTCCAAAATATTATGTCATTTCTTGTGTTTCTTGGTCAAGTGCTAGGGCACTGATGGTTTGGTAAGATAACAATAGACATTCCATGAGATATAATCAATGCATTATAAATTACTGATGAAGATACCGGGCCCCAGCAGAAGAGTAAAAATAGATCTTTATGAATTATCAGATGTAGTACTTGCCTAAGGGTTAGACTTAACAAATCTATACCCTTTTGTTATTAGTATCCAGACTATATAAGGAACTACAATAATAAAAAGACAAAGAATGAGCAAAGATTTGAACAGATATATCAAAAAATAAGATATACAAATGGTCAATTAGCACATTAGAATAGGTTTAGTAGCCTTAGTTATCAGGGAAGTGCAAACTAAAATCACAATGAGATAGCACTATGCATCCATTTTTAAAATGGCTAAAATTAAAAAGACTGATTGCTTCCTAAAGTTAGCAGGAATGTGGTGTGATTAAAATGATCATGCATTGTTGATGAGAATATACAGTGGTGCAGCCACTTCAGAAGATTGTCTGGCAATTTTTTATTATTAACATGCACTTCATTATGTATGTGACAGCAATGAATGCTGGCCCTACGTATTCATCCAAAAGAAATAAAACAACAACAACAACATTGTTTTCAAAAAGAAAAGAAAATATATATATAGTCCCCAAAAATATAGGTACTCATGATAATTAATGATTATTCAAAGTGTGTATACATTTTTTAGAAATATATATATATATATATTTAACATTACATATATTTATAACATAAATTTAGAGGCACTAACGTGTGTGTGTGTGTGTGTGTGTGTGTGTGTACGTGTGTATACTAGAGGCCCAATGCACGAAATTAGTGGAAGAGTAGGCCTTCCTTTCCCGGCTGCCGGCACCGGCTTCCCTCTGGCACCCAGAACCCGGCTTCCCACGCAGCCCTGGATTCGTCCAGAAGGTCGTCCGGAAGGATATCCGGTCTAATTAGCACATTATGCTTTTATTATTACAGATATTTGTTCCTTTGCTTCTGGACATATACCATGAATATAATATTTACTTTAACTTTTCTTTCGAAGATGTTTAAAAATTCAGTTTGACGCAAGGTCATATTCAGATATTTAAAGAAACAATTTAATTCTAACTTCTCAAACAAGTACTCTCAGATTTAGAATTTACCTGGGAATTTTCACTCTACAGAGAAGCTGCTAACATTTTCTTCTTTTTATACTACCATATACCAGATGCATATCTTCTGCCACAGTCATCAATTTCATTAAACACAAATTAATTAAGTTCTTAGAGCAAATCATTAATTCCATTTTTAAAAGATATTCAATTGTATTAAAAAGCCAAATCTTTGGGAAATGATTTGGGGCTGAAAATGATTCTCCCCTTCTTCCTTCACTTTGTACAGACATTGAAGATTGGTCACAGATAATTTGGGGAAACTCATTCATCGCTATTTGGTAGTGAATGTGATTTTTTTATTGAAATAGTGTTGCACTAATTGCTATTAAATGAATTTACTACATCTATATCTCCAAATGATGATTCTCTGTAGTAAAGATGAAATACAAGTTCAAGTGATCAGATTCTTCTCAATGTTCTACATTTAACGTTCACAAGTGGCATATGACATAAAATGACAGGTTTTGTGCTTTTAGAGAAAAAAAAAACTATTCTCTTTAGGAAAGTACTAAAGCCACTAATTTTTAAGCTAAATATTCAATTCTCACAAAAAGTGATAATACTCACATTGCAATTTCTACATTTTCCCCACTGATTCTGTAATTGACCTTGAATAATTGGTTGCAATGTTATATTCCTTCAGAATGTATTTCATCCTGCTGCCTAAAAGATGTAAACATAAATTATTGCACTTTGTAGCTTTCCAGAATTATCAGAATCTTATTTTAAATATTTACTAAGCTAAAAATACCCACTTTAGGATGATTTTAACAACCCCATACTCATAACAATTCAAGACTATAAAGTTATATCCCTAAACATGACGAAATCACGTGTTTATTTTTATAAGGGGGAAAGCTTGGGGTACCAATTACAGCACTGCTTGTTATAAATTGATGCTACCTTTGGTGTTCCAGTGTCACAAAAGTAGAGCTCTTATAGATTATACAGCTCTGTTCAAATCCAATGAACTTCTCTATAGGCACTAACATAAATTTAAAAATAAATTATAGATTAAGGATCAATTAAGAATAATGGGAAATTAAGAGCTTCCCCTTACTCTCTCCCTGCTGATAAGTTTCTCCACAGGCCCATGAAGGCACTGAGATCCCTGTTCCCCATACCAGAGCGCTTGTTATTCTGTTCTTGAAGCTGCCCAGCAAGCAGTGACCTGTTTGAGAACGTCCATTTGACAAGCTCCACAGGTGTCCTGGCTTAATGCTACTCCGGAGTGCTTTTAATAGATAAGCATACTCTTCCCGCTCTGGCAACGAAAAATAGGGCAGGCAATTAGACAACCATCTTCTCTAACCTGAGCTGAATGCTTAACATGAGTCACGGGGAAAGGAAAAAATGCTTATTTTACAGTGCACCGAGATGCCACTGGAGGGCTGCCCTTTGCTAGTACTTTGTATTTATTTATCATACACATGAGCAGCAACCAGTGCACGAGATAAATGAGGCTGAGAAAATAATGTTTGCAAGGGACTTTCATAAACGCTGTAACCAGGGACATTTGGAAAGTTATGGAAAGAAAGTCAATAATAGATCTTACTTCAAGGGTTGGGCCTTTAAATTACTTGTTTGTTTGTTTTTTATGGACCCACATTTGAGTAAAATTTTTGGTTAAGTTATACTAAAATAATAAATAGAACCCTTATTTTATAGTTAATCTCTGAATAATTTTTTTGCAATTGTCAAAAATAAATAGTTAGGAACACAATAAGGAAGTTTCATGTTACATAATGTATATGAATTCAAATAGATTTTGAGAACAAATCCGTTGTTAATTTCTTATAGAGATGAGTTATTTATTCATTCTTAGCTATTGCTTGGCAAATATGGCCACAGTCATAGGGAAAAACATGAAAAGAGTACCTGAGAATTTCTGAAGTGTGAAAGCTATAATGTATTTAGTTATGCTCTTCTTCACAGAGGACTGCAAACTTGTGCAAAGTATTTATTTTTCTACCAAAAGTTCTTTGCAGTAAAATAAAAAATGAGCTGCCCAGGGGTGGGGGTGGGGGGGCACTCAAACTAGTTAAGGCAAAATATAGGAAATATGTGGGGTTAGGAGGTTGACACATCTGTCCATGGGGTGGATGTGATTATCTACACTTGGCATAGCAATTTCCTTTTTAGATATGTTAATGCTATACATACTGCTTCTGAACTGTTGAGATGGACTTTGATAAAGCTATAAAAAGTATTAATGGATATGTACACTGAGTGGCCAGATTATTATGACCAGCCAGATTATTATGACCACCCCATCAGTACTTCATTGACACTTCCAAAATACTGAATATTGAAAACTTCCTAAGCAAATACTCTCAAGGTTTTTTATTATTATTATTATTATTTGCATAACTAATTCACTTCATTGTACTGATGGGGTGGTCATAATAATCTGGCTGCTCATAATAATCTGGCCACTCAGTGTATGTTCAAGTGTTCCCTCCTCTCTATGGAAAGAGAATGGCTCCACTCATTATGTTGAGAACTGGATGCATAGGGAACGGAGTCTAACGCCAAAAAGCCTTCCTGGTGCACAGAGATGACAAGTGAAATGTAGCCTTTCACTATCTATGTGCTGTCCAGAAAAACAGTATGGTCTCTAAACTACAACATTATGGTCCTAGTAAATGCCACTTCACAAACAAGCAGAATTTAGGCTCTGAAACAGAATGTAAGACATTGAGGCAAAGGCAATATTTTTCCAAATTGATTTGAGTGAGAGAGAGGAAGGGAGAGAGAGAGGGAAACATCAATTTGTTGTTCCACCCATTTATGCAGTCATTGGTTGATTCTTGTATGTGCCCCTGACTGGGAATCAACTTGCAACCTTGCCATATCAGGAGGATGCTCTAACCAAGTGAGCTACCCAGCCAGGGCAAAAGGTAGCATCATTATTTGTAGGCTTAAGGAATGAGTATGTGTTAATGATGTAGTTTAAAAAAAAAAACTCAGATATTTTCAAATGTGTATCCAAAATTAATTTATAGTCCAAAAAAGCATGCTAGGCTCAACAAAAGAAGGAAGAGAAATTACTACTAGTTTCAAAACCTTGAGGGTCATGACCTGGAAACTCACCAAGATCCCAGCCCTTAAACCATCTGGGTGTCTTTCTACTGAAAACTTTATTGAAGTGCTCAGAAAGACCTGATTCTGCAACCTACTTTGAACTGCTAGTCTTAGAAAGGACTACCTCTTGTGGAAGTGATGGACTGGAGTGTTTTGTAATAAAGAGGTGTATATAATTTGGAATTAGTATTATCCAGAGGGAAAAAATTCCAGCATGATAGATTAAGCAAGTGCCTTATTCACACATGCTATTAAGTCATTGCCTTATCAAAGGGCCTCATAACATTCACCTCTTTCAGGTTTAATGAGGCAAGGAAAAAGCTCCTTATGTCCTGTTTAGGGGTCATTTCCATTATAAAACTATCATTAAATATCCAGTTCAAGGGTATATTTGGAAAATTATTTTTTATATAACACAGATGGGTACTTAGCTGAATCTTTGATTAAAAAGCCTTAAACAAACTGCCAACCTATTATCTTCAGTTTGATTTTTAATCATATTTAATTTATGTACCTATCTTTAATTTTTTACCTGTCATATTTTTAAATTTACATTATCTTTTATTCATTTCCCATATAATCACTTCTTTATCTAATCTCTAAAATATTCATTATCATTTAAAAAATTTATTGTTGAAAGTATTACATATACCCCTTTCCCCACCCCCATTGACCCCTTCTAGCCTTCCCTCAGCCCCTGCCCCAGGCCTTCATCACCCTAATGTCTGTACCATGAATTATGCATATATGCATACAAGGTCTTTGGTTGATCTCTTCCCTCTCATCCACCCTCCCCGCTTCCCTCTGAGATTCCACAGGCTGTTCCATGCTTCTATGTCTTTGGATCTATTTTGTTCATCAGTTTATTAGATTCCATATATAGTGAGATCACATGATACTTGTCTTTCTCTGACTGGCTTATTTTGCTTAGCATAATACTCTCCAGGTACCTCCATGCTGTCGCAAAGAGTAAGAGATCCTTCTTTTTAGTGCTGTGTAATATTCCATGGTGTAAATGTACCACAGACTTTATTACCCACTCATCTGCTGATGGGCACTTGGGCTATTTCCAGTTTTAGCTATTTTAAATTGTGCTGCTATGGACACAGGGGTGCATACATTCTTTCTGATTGGTGTTTTGGGTTTCTTAGAATATATTCCAAGATGTGGAATCATTGGATCAAATGGCAGCTCCATACTTAATTTTCTGTCTTCCATAATGGCAGCACCAGGCTGCATTCCCACCAGCAGCGTGTGAGGGTTCCCTTTTCTCCTCATCCTTGCCAGCACTTGTCTATTGTTGATTTGTTGATGGAAGCCATTCTGACAGGTGTAAAGTGATACCTCATTGTTGTTTTAATTTGCATTTCCCATGATCAATGACTTTGAGCATGTTTTCATATGTCTCTTGGCCATCTGTATGTCCACTTTGGAAAAGTGTCTACTTAGGTCCTTTGCCAATTTTTTTTATTGGATTGTTTGTCTTCCTTCTTATAAGTTGCATGATTTCCTTATATATTTTGGATATTAACCCTTTATCAGATGTATCATTGCCAAATATGTTCTCCCATGCAGTCCTATTTAGGGGTCATTTCCATTATAAAACTATAATTTTATCATTTTTTTCATGGTTTCTTCTGCTGTACAGAAGCTTTTTATTTTGATGTAGTCCCATTTATTTATTTTCTCCTTCGTTTCCTTTACCCTAGGTGATGTATTTATAAACATTTCGCTATGAGAGATGTCTGAGATTTTACTGCCTGTGGTTTCTTTTAGGATTTTTATGGTTTCACGATTTACATTTAAGTCTTTTATCCATTTTGAGTTTATTCCTGTGTTTGGTGTTCTCAGTCAACATAAGTTTTGGTTACATATCTCAGTATAAAATAGATTTCACCTCAACTTTGCTTCCAGTTTTGGAAAAACACTACATTATTTATCAGAGACTTTTTAAGCTAAATTTATTGGGGTGACATTGTTTAATAAGATTATGTAGGTTTCAATCTGTTGGCATAGCTCAGTGGTTGAGTGTCGACCTATGAAGCAGGAGGTCACAGTTTGATTCCCAATCAGGGCACATGCCTGGGTTGTGGGCTCAATTCCCAGTGGGAGGGTTACAGATTGCAGCCAACCAGCAATTCTCTCTAATCATTGATATTTTTACCTCTCTCTACTTCTCCCTTCCTTTCTGGAATCAATAAAAATAGTTTCTAAAAAGATTATATAGGTTTCAAGTATTCATTCCTATGACACATAATGTGAATATTATGTTGTGTGCCCACCACCCTAAGTCAAATCACCTTCTGGCCCCTTTATCCTTTACTACCCCCCTTACTTCTCTTCCCTCTGGTAACCACCACACTTTTGTCTGTCTCTGTGAATTTTTATTTGTTTCTTTTTTCTTGTTTGTTCATTCATTACTTTCAGTTATATATCCCACATAAGTGAACTCATATGATTCTTCACTTTTCCTGACTATTTGTCTTAGCATAATATTCTCAAGATCCATCTAATGTTGTCACAAATGGCAGTATTTTATCCTTCCTTTTGGCCGAGTATTTGTATAAATGTTCCAAAATCTTTATCCAATCATCTATCAAAGGACCTTTTGTTTGTTTCCATGTTTTGGCCATGGAATAATGCTGCAATGAACATAGGGGTGCATGTATCTTTGCAAAGCCATGTCCCCAAAGTTTCTTGTAAAAATGTAAGCTTTCTTCAAACAACCTGGACGAGAGAGAGAGAGAGAGAGAGAGAGAGAGAGAGAGAGAGAGAGAGAGAATTGACTACAATATATATTATATGCTAAGGGAAAATTATTTGCTTCTGTTTAACAACCTACAACTAAACATCACTGCATCTTTTCATCCCATTTATGTAGACACTATCAAGAGAAAACCAAGCTTCTGTTAGGATAGTATTTTTTTTTCTTTCCTTTCAGCCATGGACTCATTCTTAATCCAATAAATCTAAGGAGCCTTTTGTCAGAAAAATGCACTTTGTCACTTAATGCAAAATTTTGCATATATTTCCAAAGAACATAAGAAATACATGGGTTTGCCCTGGCCGGTTTGGCTCCCTGGATAGAGCATCGGCCTGGGGACTCAAGAGTCTCAGGTTCAATTCTGATCAAGGGCATGTACCTTGGTTGCAGGCACATTCCCAGTAGGGGGTGTGCAGGAGACAGCTGATTGATGCTTCTCTCTTATCCATATTTCTAACTCTCTGTCCCTCTCCCTTCCTCTCTGTAAAAAATCAATAAAATATTTTTTAAAAAAATAAAAGAAATACATGGGTTCTAGATGAATTCCCAAACATGAGAAGGAAAAGAGTCTATCAAACCTCTCTTTTGGGCTATAACACAAATGGAAATAAAGATTAATGAGATCGAGGCAGGTCCTTCACTGTAACAACAAAAAAGGTGTTGATTTGTTTTTATAAAAATAAGGACTAGAATTACAGAGTGTGATTTAATTACACAAAGAAAGTTTAGTTAGGAATGCCTGAACTCAAGAATGTCTTTTATATTTTTAAATACAGAGTTGAGATTACTTGCCAATTTTAAAGGTGCTCTTTAGCAGAAATTATAAAAATTGCTGCTCAGTAAATGACTCATATTTCCCATTATGTATTTTCATTTTGAATCTGTGTGAACGGGTGAAGCCAAAAAAAAAAAAAATGTACTTAGATGACATGTGACATAATGGAAATAGCATGGATTTCAAATAGTTTCAAATCTCATCCCCGCTGCTTATTGACAAAGTAAGTTTGAGCATATCTAATGCCTGATTTCCTCCTTTGTAAAATATGGGATAATAATATCTACCTTTAGAGCTATTGGGAGAATTACAGATAGCTATATGAAACATCCAATCCTGATACTCAGGTTGTAATTAACTTTTCACAATTCAAACCATTATGCTGAGGCTTATATTAATGTAGGATTATATTCACAGGAATAAAATACACATTTATCCTGTTTCAATAGACAAACAGAAATTCTTAAGCCTCCAAATAGCATTTTCTTCTTAGAATTCATTGAACAAAATGCACTTCCTGATTTTCTTTCCCTAATAGAATACTTTAAGTTAATCATAGACTCATAATAAAATCTGATGAGTCAAGTGAACCTCATTATTTTTCGCTACTTAAAATCGTGATTTGTATTTAGAGTATCTCGATATTGTGGCCACAGTGGTATTGGCCATGTATCATTTTATCCAGATGTGACTCTTAGTTTCATAAATTCACTGAAAAATCACAATCTCACCCACCCCAACCCGCCCCTAAGTAAATCTGGTTTTCTAGTTTTTAAGAGGGAAAGGGAATTTAGAAAAAACAACAACAAAAACAAAAAACAACTTGTACTTGATTCCACAATAAATAATCCTTGAAAATTTTTTCTTGTTACTGCACCCCCTTTTTATTTCTATGTTGCTAACATAGAAGGTAATAAGTAATATGTTTTTGCATTCCTTGTGAGATTTCTTTTTAGCATAGATTCTTCAGGCTATTCCTACATATTTTTTTCAGAACTAAAAATTTTAGGTCACTTTGAGGTCAGAATAGTTTATATCTTGTCTGAAATCAAATTCTACCATATGGTGAGCACCTTTTACAGTAGTATAATTAAAGAATAACAAACCACACTGGGAAAATGTATTTCCCCCCTCATGTTAGGCTCATTTTAAGTATTAAGACTGTCTTAATTGAACAATTTCCTTGTGTTTTATAAATGGAGTTGGAGGCTAATGAAGAATAAGGTTTTTTTGTTTAAAAAAACTCCAAATATGACATTTATTTTACTGGATACATTTAAATTTTATCTTTTTTTAAAAATATATTTTATTGATTTTTTTACAGAGAGGAAGGGAAAGGGATAGAGAGTTAGAAACATCAATGAGAGAGGAACATCAATTCAGCTGCCTCCTGCACACTCCCTACTGGGGATGTGCCTGCAACCTAGGTACACGCCCTTGACCAGAGTCGAACCTGGGACCCTTGAGTCCTCAGGCCGATGCTCTACCCACTGAGCCAAACTGGTCAGGGCTAAATTTTATCTTATATGTTAAAATAAATTATCCTTATTGCTTTCATAGAGGTTTATTTAAGTTCTAAAATTATGCTAGTTCTATAATAAATTAATGTTTCTTCCTCAGAATCAGAGTTTTCTCCTAAAAAATGTTATACTCTGTTTTTATTTTTCACTCAACCTATATTTGTACTTCAGGACTGTTTAGCAGAAACCTCTTAGGAAAAAAATTATGCCCAGCAATTTCTTAATAAAAATCAAGCACTTTTATCATGTTACAGGGATGTCACTTCATACATAGGTAGTGATCTAATGACATTGGACTGTATTTCAACTCATACTGCATATTTACAAATGTAACATAAAAGGGCTTCATATGTAAAACTATAGAGTAGGTTTTAACTCAAAACTTGGACAGAGTTTTACAAAGGTCAACTCAATAAATTCAACCACAGTATCTACAGTTTTACCATTTTCCATAGTTGATATTTAGATACTGAATATAGAAGATATATACATATATATATATATATATATATATATATATATATATATCCTATCTAATAAAAGAGAAACATGGTAATTAGTGTACGACCGCTACCCTCCCCATTGGCTAATCAGGGTGATATGCAAATTAACTGCCAGCCAAGATGGCGGCCGGCAGCCAGGCAGCTTAAAGCGAACATGAGGCTTGCTTGCTTCAGTGACGGAGGACTGCAATGTTCCCCGCCTGCCGCTGCCGGCCTCTGAGCTCCTGAAGCAACAGCTCCAAAGGATACAATGTTTCAGTTATAGAAGCTAAAAGATGGCGGTTAATTTGCATATACCAGCTGGGAGCGAAGACTGACCACAACATGGAGGCCAAGAGGTACTGAAGGGAGCCAAGTAGAGGCTGCGAGGACGGAAACGGAGCCGCAGCCGCTGTAAGCGGGAGGGGCAGAGGCTTGGAGGGGAAGGGGCAGCGGCTGGGAGTGGGAGGGGCAGCGAATAGGAGCAGGAGGGGCAGCGGCTTGGAGGGGAAGGGGCAGCGGCTGGGAGCAGGAGGGCAAGACCAGCCCCAGCGACTGGGATCGGGAGGGCAAGCCCAGGCACTGTGGCTGGGAGCATAAGGGGCAGCTGCTGGGGGGCGGGGGGAGGGGCAGCGGCTGGGAGCTGAGGGGCAGAGGCTGGGATCGGGAGGGCAAGCCCAACCACAGGGACTGGGATCGGGAGGGCAAGCCCAGCCCCAGGGACTGGGATCGGGAGGGCAAGCCCAACCACAGGGACTGGGATCCGGAGGGCAAGCCCAACCACAGGGACTGGGATCGGGAGGGCAAGCCCAACCACAGGGACTGGGATCCGGAGGGCAAGCCCAACCACAGGGACTGGGATCGGGAGGGCAAGCCCAACCACAGGGACTGGGATCGGGAGGGCAAGCCCAACCACAGGGACTGGGATCCGGAGGGCAAGCCCAACCACAGGGACTGGGATCGGGAGGGCAAGCCCAACCACTGTGGCTGGGAGCATAAGGGGCAGCGGCTTGGAGCGGGAGGGCAAGACCAGCTGCAGGGGCTTGAAGCGGGAGCGAAGCCCTCCTCAGCGAGTTTAGCTCCCTTCTTTGCTTTGCTCCAGCCACAATATTCCTGCAATGGGCCTCTAGTATATATAATAAAAGCCTAATAAGCTAAGTGTCTGGTCGTCTGTTCAACCAATCAAAGTGCAATATGTTAATGATATGCTAAGGCCGCTCAACCGCTTACGATGACATGCACTGACCACCAGGGGTCAGATAGTTGACTCGTTGACCAGTCACTATGATGTGCACTGACCACCAGGGGGCAAATGCTCCAACTGGTAGGTTAGCTTACTGCTTGGGTCTGGCCAATCAGGACTGAGAGAGACGGACTGGACATGCCTGGAGCCCTCCCATGGTCCCTCCCCAGCTGGCCAACCTCCCACATCCCTCCTGGGCCTCAATCATGCACTGGTGGGGTCCTTCAGCCTGGCCTGTTGCCCTCTCACAATCCAGGACCCCTTGGGGGATGTCAGAGAGGTGGTTTCAGAGGGACCCCACTGGTGCAGGAATTTGTGCTTTGGGCCTCTAATTATATATATATATATATATATATATATATATATATATATATATATAGAGAGAGAGAGAGAGAGAGAGAGAGAGAGAGAGAGAGAGAGGTTTATTTAAGTTCTAAAATTATGCTAATTCATTAATAAATTAATGTTTCTTATATATATATCCTTTTGCCATAAGAGTCCGGTTTTCTTTTCTTTTCTTAACTATTGATGACAGCTACATTAAAACCAATTTATCTCCTAGAATTATAATTGTTCTGTACATTTACTACTATGCTGCCTATTGATATAAACTGCCTAAATCCATATCTGTTCTTCTATCCTTTTTCAGTTTGAAATACTTAGGAACACAGAGTTTACCTTTAGACTTGAGCAGAGTTGACCAAAGTTTACGACACACACGTGCACAAAATCCTTCTTTAAAACAAATAGGTGGCATTAATTTGACAAGTGCAAATTTAGGGTCATTTTTTTAGTATGTAAGGAACTCTCCTCTAGGAATTGACTAAAACATATCTAGTCAATTTCTCTTTAGAGATTATCTCCAGTGAGGTTAGATCTATTTTAGCATTTGACAATCTTAACAATGCAATGTGTCACGAGTGAATAGAAAAATAAAACTTGCTCTTTGTTAAATTCTCATGTTAAATGTTAACACAAATTGAGCATTGCTTTAAGCTAAACAGATTAGAAATGATCAAAATAGATCTCTTCACCTGAACTAGGAAATAGAGAATCTGAGAGAAATTTAGATTTTTAAATAGAATAGATTTGTTATTGTTTTTTATACTGTTGTTAACTACCTACTCCTATTATAACCTGGAAGTATAACTATGTCCTCATATGGAACTTTTTCTTCAAATAATGATACATCAAAGTAACAACTCCCACTGACATTTAAAGTGTCTGATCCTGTGCTAGGTAACTGGAGAGCATCAGGCTTCCCCTTCCAGCACTGATGGGCTATCCTGAATGTTGCCCTGGGCCAAGTCTTCTAGTCTCTGCCAAAAGTCACTTTATTTTGTGACATGAACTTCAGCTGCTTCACAGAACTGCTAACGGTTAGTGGCAGAGCTCCAGAGAAGGATGCTCTGTGAAGTACTGGAAAAAGGTGATGCGCTTTTTTTTTTTTTTTTAATTCAATCTCCAATTTCAAGTTGGATATTAAGTGCATGTAATTCACTCACTCTTTGCATCATGATGTCCTGAAACCATGGCATATGATTGAAGCTTACCTGTAAACACCTTTGCTCTGCATGAATAGATCCTGTTTAACATCCTAGAGATCAATGCATTTGTGCTTGTCCTTCCATTAACAGATGATCTGTTTAAGTAAATAAAAGAGAGTGTTTATATTTGCTCTTTCACCCCTGCAGCCCAGTTGTTTCCTTTTGGAACTAGGGCTTCTGAACTATTCCTTGCGAAATGATAAAACAGTCCAAAGTTTAACTGTTTATCCTTGCATTTCAATGCGCTTTCCTTTTTGATATGTGATCACTGCTTGTTCTCTAGCACACGTTACTTGCCCTTGTTTCCTGGTTTAAAAATCAGGTATTGCAATGACAAGAGCAAATCTGATTCCAAAGCCAGGTCTAGCAATAAAACACACACACATATTTTATGGCCTATGAGATTTCTAATACCCATAAATAGGGCCAAAAAAAAATTGATGGCTTCTGTGAAAAAGTACTCTGTTCTAAATATGCTACCAAATCAAAACCCCAAATACATTTCTTTATGGAGGAGAGTGAAAAAAAAAACTTATTGAGAGCTGTAATTCCTATGAATAAAGACATCACCTAAAATGCTATCGATAGTAGAAAAATATAATGTAAATGTGCTGTTTCTTAATTGTAGTAGAAATGTATTCGGACTCTTTTTCTCATTGTAATAAACAAAAGACATGGAATATCTATGTTTAAACCACCTTGGCTTAACATAGTTTGTAATGACTATCATTAGGAGTTTATGTAGAACCCTGTTTTATGTCAACCACACTAAGATAATGTAGCTTGGGGTGCTATATTCATGCTCTTTGAAATGTGTCGGTAAACAGACACTTCTTCCACATATCTGTTTTGTCATTTATTTTGCTGTGTAAACACTGTTATGAAATGTAGTCTAATCTTCTTTGGTTAATTTAAACATTTTCACTATGTTCAGATAAATGTAACCAAAGGCAGATGTTGGTCTCTGAACTAAGAGAGCTCACTTAATGTAAACACTATCTGCTTCCTCCATTTCTCTTTTCAGTCCAGATGTTGCACTTGTTCACAGTGCTTTTCCTTTTGCCTCATCACAGACCTCCCAGAAATCGAGAGCTTCCTTTTCAAGCAATTTGTGTGTGGGCGTCTACCTTTGAATTCCTATTATGCCTCACAACCTCCATACTAATGTTCCAAGTGGCCCCACTCAATCTTGGCAGAAATCCCAAGCAATCCATCTCTTTATTATCCACTGTCTTCTTTATGGATTCTCAATTCAGTAGACACTTCTTCAGGCTTCATTTGCTGTGCAGAATTCTACTACTCACCTTCTCACTTGTGAAGAGAAACATGATCTTAATGGATCCTGCTGACTCTTCATTCATTTTCAAGACTTCATTGGAGATGGTCTTTATACAACAGCCTCCTTGAGAATTGTGTCCTCCATCCTTTACCTGTGATTACCATATCATATTGGTTTTTTACTCACTACATTTTCTCTGCATCTCCACATTCTCTAACAGGCATTTTTTTTTTTTCATCTTCAACCCATTGACTGTTTATTTTCACACTTCAAATAGAAAAGATGTATGTGTTTGTTAATGCTTTACATTTTCACCTTATTTTTTTCTGTTTGATGGTCCTTGATGATTTTTCTTTTTTCATGGTCTAAAGCCGTGGTCAGCAAACTGCGGCTCATGAGCCACATGCGGTTCTTTGGCCCCTTGAGTGTGGCTCTTCCTAAGCCTTAGGAGTACCCTAATTAAGTTAATAACAATGTACCTACCTATATAGTTTAAGTTTAAAAAATTTGGCTCTCAAAAGAAATTTCAATCATTGTACTGTTGATATTTGGCTCTGTTGACTAATGAGTTTGCCGACCACTGGTCTAAAGTAATATAGAATAAGGTAATTTCTGTTACCTTTTAGGATTACTTTCCTCATACATCTCTTGTCTCTCAATATCTTATTTGTCATACGTATTTATTTGTACAAACAAATGGATTTCTATGTCACTGTAATGCCAAAGACAGATTCTTTCTCTTTCAGGTGGCTCTAGAAAAAATTAATGTCTTTCTTGACTAAATGTGTCAGCCCACAGATGACTTCAATTTGTTAAATCCTACTTTGCTGTTAATTTCTTTTAGATTTCTATAGATTTCTTGATTATTTAACTGATATTGAGTGTGCAGAAATAGGCATAGAGTTGAATGATTTTTTTGTTGAATCTTTATGAGGCAGCCAATATAGTTCCAAGTTTACTTCTGAAGAGTGTATTTAAGAAAATACTCAGATTTAGTAGGCTTAGAAATTCATTATCAATTCATCATTAAAAAAAGAAGGTTTTATGATTGACTATTAAAGGAGTTTCCTCTTCCAGGAAAAAGGGGAGGTAGGAAATTAAACATTATGCTTACAGAATATAGCATTGGCTGTTATTATTTTAAAATCCAATCTCTATCTTAACTTTTCCCCAGAATAGATTTAAATAGCCATGTTACATAATTATACTGTTCTACCTTCTAAATACCAACTTTAACATTTCTGCATATATTTAATTCTTGAACCTTTTAATTTATACTTTGCAGTTTTCACACATTGAATTTTTAATTGGAAAGAATGTTAGAGATAACCTAGTTTAAGTCCTTGATTTTACTAGGAACTGGAGATAATACATTTTAGTGACTTAAATCAGGTTACATATTTAGTCAAAGGCAGTTCCAGAGCAAAGAGGCAGTTTACTAACCCCTCACAAAAGCTGTTTCTTTAATATTACTTCAGGATTCAATATTGATCCTAGTTTGGTGCTTCTCTTGTTTCAGCTCCCTCTGCACATTCCACACACAGCTTACCCACACGACAGCATTCCCTGCACTTCTGGATGCCTTCTGTTTCTGTAATCCCTTCACTTGGAGTGTCCCTTGAGCCCTGAGCATCCTCACAGGCTAGTCTTCTTTGATAACGGCCATGTCTCTCTCTATACAGACTTCAGTTTCACTCAGAGTGGTCTTCTAGATGAAACTTTCTCTGAATTCCCTCAGGTGAAATAGTGTGTGGTAACATATTTCTCTAACTTACATGTTCAAAAAAATTGAAAATTGTTTCTATTAAAATGATTAGCCACTTCAAAACAAACCAGTGAGTCATTACATTCAAAATGATTTCCATTTCATGCATAGTTTAGCCGTGGTCTACATATTAAGCATGCAAAACTATTTTTCATTTAGTGTGTCCCAGGACACAGAAATCAAAATATAAACTAACTTAACCACTTTGGTTTATTTTCTGACTCATAATATAAAGATGATGAGGATACATTAACCTGTTTCTTAGACTTCTGGTAGGAGTGCTATGTTATATGCTGAAACAAAGGATAGCCCCCATATCCTCTCTCACCCCGTCCCCCATGCATTGGTTCTCCTAATATTAACATCTTTCATTAGTGTGGTGCATTTGCTATACTTGATGAGCCAATGTTAATGCATTATTATTATCTGAAGGCCATAGTTACTGTAGGGTGGTTCACCTCTTGGATTGTACATTCTGTGAATTTTAAAAAAATGTATAATGACATGTATCATACAGGATAGCTTCATTGCCCCGAAATTCAACTGATCTCCTCACCTTTCTTTTGTCCTTCATCCTTCCTTCTGTCCTAGCTGAGCCCCTGACAACCACTAATTATTTTGCTGTATGCATAACTTTGCCTTTTCCAGAATGATATAGTTGAAATCATGCATTATGTTGCTTTTCCAGATTGACTTCTTTCACTTAGGCAATATGTATCTATGTTTCCTACATAACTGTTGGTGGTTTGATTCTTTTTATTGATGAATTATATCTCATTGTATGAACGTACCACCATTTATCTATTAATTGAAGGACATATTGATTGCTTCTAAGTTTGAGCAATTATGACTGAAGTTACTATAAACATTTTCCTATAGGTATTTGTGTCAACATAAGTTTTCAATTCACTTGGGCAACTACCAAGGAGCAAGATTGCTATGCTATATGATAAGAGTATGTTTAGCTTTATAAGAAATTGCCAAATTATTTTCCAAAGTGGCTTGATCATTTTGCATTCCCACTAGCAATGAATGAGAGTTCCTGTTACTCCACATCCCCACCAGCATTCACTGTTTTCAGTGTTCTGGATTGTGATCATACTAATAGGTGCAAATTAGTATCTCACTGTTGTTTTAATTTATAATTCCCTAATGACATCTGATCTTGACCATTTTTTGTGTGCATATTTGTCATATCTTTATCTTCTTTTGTGAGTGTCTGATTAGGAAACTTGCCCATTTTTTGAGTTGTTGTTGTTGCAGTTTTAAGAGTTTTATGGATATTTTAGACTAGTGGCCTGGTGCACCGATTCATCCACATTGAAAGGAAATTAATTCGAAGAAATATTTTAATATCGCTATTCTCCCTTTCTCTATAATGCAAGTGTTAGAGATGAAAGAAAATTAGTAAAATGTATGTGAAAATAATATATAAATTGATTAATAAAGAATAACATGATATAACAATAAATACATGATTTAAAAACAAAAACATGATATAAAGACAACAAAAACATGATATAAAAACAAGAAAAACATGATGTAAAAACAACATTGATGAGAACAATGACTGATAAATTTATTAGACTTATTCTAAATATCTCCCTGTATACCACATTGAGAGTAAAAAAATCTTTCAGAGTTCTTGACTAATTTCCTTTGTGATGAATTATTTACAACTTTAACTTTAACATCACACTCTCTTTGAATTTGAGAGAAAGCAACACATACCTGACCATGTCCGAAAATGGGTTCAGGTAGGAATATTCCTACTCTGTCTAGCATTTGTCCTTGTGATTTATTAATAGTCATTGCAAATGCTGGCATCACAGGAAACTGTCTTTGAATTAATTTAAATGGGAGGTAGTGTCAGTCAGAGACAAATCAATTTTTGGAATCAGAACAACCTCTCCTTCCACAAATTCTGTTAACACTTCAGCTTCAATAATGTTAGGTCACAATCTTTTGATAATAAATCTAATACCATTACAAAGACCTCATTTACTATTATGATTTCTCAGTAACATGATGATTGCACCTACTTTCAATTTTAATTTATGACAAGGCATTCCTGAAGGAGTAATACTATTAAGAAATTCAATGGGAAAATTTTCCTTTTCGGCATCATCCATTGAATCCATGGAATCATCACTCAAATAGGTTGAAAATCTCCATTGAGTATATCCAAAAATTCTTCATTTAATTTATGAACATGCTCATTTTTCGATCTATAATGAGAGAACAAAACACCTGCGTACCATTGGTGCCAGTGAGAGCTTTATATGTATCACATATGCGCAAGTCAACGTTTATTTTTAAAATGCCAGTGTGTCATATATACCAGCCGGTTGGTCAGATGGTTGGATGGATGGACAGTTGGTCACTTAGCCTCTTATATAGAGAGATATGTGTTTTTTTCCTGATCTGTGCATTGTTATTTTATTCTCTAAACAGTATATATTACAGAGCAGAAGTTTTTAATTTCATTAATGTCCAATTTATCAATTTTTTCTTTGATGGTTTGTGCCCTTGGTGTTGTGTCTAAAAAGTTACTGCCAAACCTAAATGTTCTAGATCTTCTCATAGACTATCTTCTAGGAGTTTGATCAATGTGCATTTTATATTTAGGTTTATGATCCATTTTGAGTTAATTTTTATGCAAGGTATAAAGTCTATAATTAGATTCACTTTTTAATGTGGATAGCCAATTGTTCTAGCACTAATTGTTGAAAAAAAAACTCTATCCTCTCTCTTCTCCAATGTACTGCCTTTGCTCCTCTTTCAAAGATCAGTTGACTATATTTGTATCATTCTATTTCTGGGCTCTCTATTCTGTTTTATTGATCTATTTGTCTATTCTTTTGTAAAATCACTCTGTTTTGACTACTATAGCTCTATAAAGTCTTGAATTTGGTAGTATCAGTTCTGCAACTTTATTCTTCGCCTTCAACATTGTATTGGCTATTGTGGGTCATTTGCCCTTCCATGTAAACTTTATAATGGTTGTTGATAGCCACAAAATCTGGCTGCAGTTGGGTATTTTTATTCCCCAAGGTCCATTAGGCTATGGTGAAACAGTTTCTCTTGAGTCCAGTCACTGTTAAAAAGAACAGAGTATTCTGAGCTTATTTCACACTGCCTACCTTTTCCCTCCCTCTGCCAGAAGAATGAGAACTTTTTTTCTCTCATTTTTACTGTGAAAGCCTGGTGGAGCTCCTTTAGGTAAAACTCACAAAAGTATAATGGCCCCCCTAATACTGTGATCCTATGGAGTTTTTAACTCTCATTCTTGTCTCCACTGAGTGCCCATCATACCCTAGTAATGGTTCTGAGGTCAATTTTTGCCAATAAGTGCCTGTTCCAAAGATTTGTGTTTCTCTGTATTTTATCTGTCTGTCTGTCTCCCCAGTTTGAGGGACAGTGGTATGCTGTCACCTCAATTCTTGGATGGATATCAGAAGATTTGTTGCTTTTCAATTTGTTAAGCTTTTTTCTTGTGTATGATTAAGAGTAATGATTTCCGAGTTCCTTACATATCGAACCAGATGCCAGAAGTCTCCACGTACATTTTTAAGACACTCAACTCTTTACTGATTTCTTTTACCCATGGAAACATGAGTATGATAATGAGAATTTATGAACAGGGTTAAAGAAAGTTGGTAACAGAAAGTAGAACATATATGAACATCACATATGTAGTTTTATTTGGCTCTCTCTGGGGAGAGATAACAAAAATAACAATGCCATTGAAATGTTTTGGGCTTCAGAATAGTATGGTTTGAGCCATAGGTAATATTAATTTATTGTGTGGTGTCATGAAAGCCAAAAGAATACCATTCATATGTGTTCACTTTCAATCAGTTAAATACCATTCATATGTGTTCAGTTTCAATCAGTTTCAGCATATGACATGATCAGAAGCTCAATTGAAAGAGCTTAAGGATTGAGTGAGTATTATGAATGAAGATAGTATGATGTATTCATGTAAGATATTTTAACTTCTAAAAGGATGACAGCCTAACAATCAGGTTTGTGATCCCTTCTCTTTATGAACATCCTGCTAGAGTGCTCAACAGCTAAAACAAGGCTATTGGTGGAGCCTAAGGAAAGATACTGCCATGTATCCAAGGTTAGGAAGATTCTAGATGAGACACTTGGGGTCAGGTTCACATTGCTTCCCTAGGGAGAAAAGCTGAGGACCCAAAGCCAATGGAGACCTGAGCAAAGACAGCAAATTTAAAGACTTCTTGGGCCTAAACAACTGGAAAGTACACCTATGTTTTCTGAAGATGTGGAGTAGTGCTGAAACTTCCACCTTGCTCTCCTGCACTGGCACACACGTTTTATAGGAATTAGTCTAGATGGGACTGAGCTGGTGGTGAGAACAACTTCCAATTGTGGTATTATGCAGGCGCTACTGCTCCCGCCCCTGCAACTGGAGGGAACTGAGAATAGGGAAGGCTCCTTCAGATAATTTTAGATATTGTTACCAAATCTTAATAACTAGGTTCTTTTTTATTATTATTGTTTAAGCTATTACATATGTGTCCTTAACAGCACGTGGAAACAGCGGCAGTGGGAGCGGGACTGCCTACAGACAGGGTACAGGGGGCTATTGTAGGAGGGGCCCGGCGGGGGTATGGATGATGGGCTGAGTCCCACCTCTGTGCACACCACAGCCTCGTGGCCCACAGTTCCTATCAAGGTGCATGGATTCGTGCACTGGGCCCCTAATATGTAATAAAAATCTATTGAATAAATGAGTCATCTAGAAAATGACCATCATAAATAAATATTTTCTGTTGAATAAAAAATATATATCATTTTTTTCCTTTATTAAGGTATTACATATGTGTTCTTACCCCCCCATTCCCCCCCCCCCAACCTCCACTCATGCCCTCACCCCCCTGGTGTCTGTGTCCTTTGGTTAGGCTCGTATGCATGCATACAAGTCCTTTGGTTGATCTCTCCCCCTGACCCCCACCCTCCCATACATTCCCTCTGAGGGTTGACTGTCTGATCGATGCTTCTCTGTCTCTGGATCTGTTTTTGCTCATCAGTTTATGTTGTTCATTATATTCCATATTTGAGTGAGATCATGAGATATTTATCTTTCTCTGTCTGGCTTATTTTGCTTAGCATAATGCTCTCCAGTTCCATCCATGCCGTGGCAAATGGTAGGAATTCCTTCTTTTTTTACTGCAGCGTAGTATTCCATTGTGTGGATGTGCCACCGTTTTCTAATCCACTTATCTGTTGATGGGCACTTAGGCTGTTTCCAAATCTTAGCTATGGTAAATTGTGCCACTATGAACATTAGAGGTGCATATATCCTTTCTGATTGGTGTTTCTAGTTTCTTGGTATATATTCCTAGAAGTGGGATCACTGGGTCAAATGGGAGTTCCAGTTTTAGTTTTTTGAGGAAACTCCATACTGTTCTCCACAGTGGCTGCACCAGTCTGCATTCCCACCAGCAGTGCATGAGGGTTCCTATTTCTCCACATCCTCACCAGCACTTGTCATTTGTTGATTTGTTGATGATAGCCATTCTGACAGGTGTGAGATGGTACCGCATTGTCGTTTTGATTTCCATCTCTCAGATGATTAGTGACTTTGAGAATGTTTTCATATGTCTCATGGCCTTCCTTATGTTCTCTTTCAAAAAGTACGTATTTAGGTCCATTGCCCATTTTTTGATTGGGTTGTTTATCTTCTTCCTTTTGTTAAGTTGTATGAGTTCCTTGTAAATGTTGGAGATTAAACCCTTAATGGAGATAACATTGGCAAATATGTTCTCCCATGCAGTGGGCTTTCTTGTTGTTTTGTTGATGGTTTCTTTTGCTGTGCAGAAGCTTTTTATTTTGATGTAGTCCCATTTGTTTATTTTCTCTTTGATGTCCTTTGCCCTAGGAGGTATATCGGTGAAGATATTGCTTCAGTATATGTTTAAGATTTTGATGCCTGTGGATTCCTCTAATATATTTATGGTTTCCCATCTTACATTTAAGTCCTTTATCCATTTTGAGTTTATTTTTGTGTATGGTGTAAGTTAGTGGTCTAGTTTTATTTTTTTGCATGTATCTGTACAATTTCCCCAACACCATTTATTGAAAAGACTCTCTTGACTCCATTGTATGTTCTTGCCTCCTTTGTCAAATATTAATTGAGCATAGTGATTTGAGTAGATTTCTGGTTTCTCTATTCTATTCCATTGATCTGTATGTCTGTTCTTGTGCCAGTACCAGGCAGTTTTGAGAACAGTGGCTTTGTAATATAGCTTGATATCTGGTATTGATATCCCTCCAACTTTGTTCTTCTTTCTCAGGATTGCTGCAGCTATTCGGGGTCTTTTTTTTAGTCCAGGTGAATTTTTGGAGAGTTCATTCTAGGTCTGAGAAATATGCCATTGGTATTTTAATGGGAAGTGCATTGAATCTATAGATTGCTTTGGGTAGTATGGACATTTTAATGATGTTGATTCTACCAATTCATGAGCACAGTATGCTCTTACATCTGTTCATGTCTTTCTCTATCTCCTTTTTTCTGTGTCCTGTAGTTTTGCAAGCACAGGTATTTTACCTTCTTAGTTAAGTTTATTCCTGGGTATCTTAATTTTTTTGGTGTGATGGTAAATGGGATTGTTTTTTAAATCTCTATTTCTGTAAGTTCACTATTGGTGCATAAGAATGCCATAGATTTATTGGCGTTAATTTTGTACAATATCCACAAATCAATAAGCATGATACATCACATAAACAAATTGAGAGATAAAAATTACATATTCATATCAATTGATGCAGATAAAGCATTTGACAAAATACAACACCCTTTCTTGATAAAAACTCTCAGCAAAATGAGAATAGAGTGATCATACCTCAACATAATAAAAGCCTTGTAATGACAAACCTACAGCCAACATCATGCTCAATGGGGAAAAACTAAAACCATTTCACCTTAGAACAGAAATGAGACAGGGATGCCCACTTTTACCACTCCTGTTCAACATAGTACTGGAGGTGCTAGCCATAGTAATTAGAGAATAAGAAGAAATAAAAGGTATCCAAATTGGAAAAGAAGATGTACAACTCTCATTATTTGCAGGTGACATGATACTGTACATAGAAAACCTTAAAGACTTCATCAAAAAATTATTAGACAATAAATGAATTTGGCAATGTAGCAGAATAGGATTGTTAGGTTCTCGAGTCTTGATCTCCTTGCAATGAACACTGAATTCAGTACAAGATCAAGCAGGTAAATTTATTGAAAAGAGGTTGTACACAAGGGACGCAACCAGAAAAAGAGACATTGAGCTCTCCAAGAGCTTCTCATGAATGACTTATACAGGGGCCTTGGGGCAGGTGGGGGGCTTGGGAATGAGAAGGAAGTCAGTTGTCCCATGGTTGCCACAGATGTTTTTCATGGTCATTGGACCACCCAAAGGGCCTGAAAATTATGCTTGTGTGAGAATTCTGGTTACCACTTAATTGACAAAACAGCTATTTTGAAGAATTTGATATTCAGGAACATTTCATCATCATATGTTCTTTCCTTTAAGGATGTGGTTAGGTAGTTCCAACTATGAAATTTTACTGAAAGCAAGGAGTCATTGCCAGACCTCTAAGATGGTGTTCTTTCAAGTCAAGATGGAGTCTAGATATTACCCTTATACTGTCTTAATATTGGTCCCAGATTTTTCATATATTCTATATAGGCTCATTGGAACAAAGACCACCATATATTCTTCAACCTACAAGTGATTATTATTGAAGAAACTCCAATCACATGATCAACTTGGGAGCTGATAATTCACTCCCAAATCTAGTCAGAAAAAAAGAAGATAAAGAAGTTATGGGAATAAAACCAAACTGAATAATTAGAACAGATTATATCCACTGAGTAGAAATTATGGAAGAAGAAGAAGAAGAAGAAGAGGAAAAATTATAAACCAAGGAGAAAAATAACTCAAAGTGTTGTAATGGGCGCTAAAAATACAGTCATGGACCACTTAACAATGGCGATATGGCTCTGAGAAATGTATCTTTAGGTGATTTTATCAAAGTCTGGACACCATAGAGTGCACGTACACAAGCCTACATGGTATAGCCTACTACATACCTAAGCTATATGGTATAGTCTAGAGCACCTAGGCTAGAAACATGTGCAGTATATTACTATACTGAAAACAATAGTCAATTGTAATATAATAAGTATTTTGTATCTAAATATATCAAAATTTAGGAAAGATACACTAAAAGTACAGAATAAAAGATAAATATTATAACTGCATAAGGCATTGATCATGAATGGAGCTTGCAGGACTGAAAATTGCTCTGGGTGCGTGAGTAGTGAGTGAATAGAAGGCCTAGGACATTACTATATACTATTCTAGACTTCATAAACACTGCCCCACAAGACCTGCCCTTGATTCCTTTCAACATGGTCAGTACCTCTTCATAAACAGAGATTTGGGCTGGATTGATTGGAAATATCAAAGAGAAATGGGCTGGATAAGGTATAGATCACCATTATAGTTACTATTTCGAGGGAGTGAAAGGTGGTCTAATGGAGAGATGTAGAAACATAGGAAATTGTCATGGTGATGTGATTTTGGCTACTACATGTTGGAGCAGTGATCACGTTGGGGAACTTTGTGATATTCATTTTTTTAAGAGGGTTTTTAACATGGAGAGGGTGTAGAACTGAGGACTCAATATTTTGACTTTGGAAATTTGTTTTTCGTCCCATTGACCCTATCTGGTACAGCGGGCTATCTCTAGATTAAATTTATAGAAGAAAAAAACATCTATAGTTTGTCATTACAACCTGAGAATATTTCCAAAGTACAGAAATAGACTGGCTCCACACTACCACAAAAACTTTTTCTAAAGTAGCACTGGCACTTAATACTTGTTAAGGTAGCTCTTGTGGTCCTATGTCCTTATAAAGAATCCTAGGTTCTTAGCAATGAACTAACATCAATGCACTCTGAAGACTATTGAGCTAGTGCCTTCTGAATATGCACCAAGCGGGGAACAGGTCCTGAAACAGGTCAGTGGTTGACTGACTGGGATGTAGTCTGTGCTCTCAAAATTGAGGTGTTGTGAGTGAGAGGGAATCTACGCCAAATCCCACAAATACTGCTGCCCACAGAGAAAAAATTTTCCTTCTGAAACCTCCATTTCTTACAGGAAATTCAGCTCCATTATAATTGTATGGGACTATTGTTGTATGTGCAGTCTGTCATTGGCTAAAATGTCATTATTCAATGCATGACTGTAAACTTTCTGGAACTAAAAATCAGGACTTCTAAAAATGTACAAATTTAGTAGAAGTGAAAAATACAACAGTCATTATAGAGCACTATATTTGAAATACATAAAAATAAACATGAAATAATAAGAGAAAAAATCTTTGAAGAAATGTGTTAATGACTATATATATATATATATATATACATATACATATACATATATACATATACATAATATACACATACATATACATGTACATATACATATATAAAATGCCAATTATAAATATAAATGCTATGCAAATTATAGGGCATTTCAAAAATAAGGAAATAAATAGATGGGGTGGTTAATTAAAAACAAATTAAGGAATAGAATAAAACATCTCTTAAAAGCTTAAATATTCAGATTGCAAGATGTCATTGAGATTCTATAGAGATTATTGAAAAAAATAAAATAACCTTAATATGGCATAAGAAAATGATTTAAGTTAAGAGTAAATCTCACAAGCTTCCAGGCAAATAGAATAAATTACTAATGAAGGAAAAAATATTATGTTTTATCTAAGCAAAATACAAGGAGGAATATTTTAACCTTATAAAAATGATCAAAAATAATAAATGAAAGTTCTCAAGGTAGGTAAAGAAAAAGTGTTGTAAAATAATATTAGACAAAAATTATTTATATAAATGGATGCTGACAATGTGACTTGGAATTATAATATTCACTTCAAAAAGTTTTTGTTGTTTTGTTGTTGTTTTTTTTAGTTTGGAGGGCTGTAATGGGCCTCCCGATAATTGGAGAAGTAAATATGGGGTGATTCTGTGTAAACATGTAGTGGGAGATAGAGAAAAGATAAAAACACCATAAAAATCTCTTCTTGATATGACTGTGCAGAGGCAACCAATTCTAATGTTTGGTAGGAGCATTTATTTAATTTTGATAAATTGACAGAAATACATAACATTGACTATGACAATTAAATATCTAATCTAATAAAAGACAAATAGGGTAATTAACCATACCTCCAAAATGCTTCCCATTGGCTAATCAGGGTGATATGCAAATTAACTGCCAGCCAAGATGGCGGCCGTCAGCCAGGCAGCTGAAGCGAACAGGAGTCTTGCTTGCTCCAGTGATGGAGGAAGCCAAGGGTCCTCTCCTTCTGTGGCCCAGCTCTGAGCTTCACTCTAAGCAACAATGTTGCAATTATAGAACCTAAACAAACCCCCGATATCTGCTTTCAGCAGCGGAGGTCTCAGAGCTGGAGCTGCAACAGTGTTTCAATTATAGAAGCCAAAAAAACCCCAGATACCTGATTTCAGCAGCTGAGATCTCAGAGCTGGAGCCAGCTCTCAGCTCCAGTGAAAGCCATAGAAGATAAATAAATCCCAGAATAAAAAAAGAAAGAAGAAAAGGAGAGATTGGGAGCTTCAGTCGCCCACAGCCTGAAAACAGCCCTCAGCCCCTCACCCAGACTGGCCAGGCACCCCAGTAGGGACCCCCAGCCTGAAGGGGGTGTGACCAGCTGCAAATGGCCATCAGCCCCTCACCCAGGTTGGCCAGGCACCCAGTGGGGGCCCCAACCCTGAAGGAGGTGCGACCAGCTGCAAACAGCCATCAGTCCCTTACCCAGGCTGACCAGGCACCCCAGTGGGACCCCCATCCTGATCCGGGACACCCTTCAGGGCAAACAAGCCGGCCCCCACCTGTGCACCAGGCCTCTATCCTATATAGTAAAAGGGTAATATGCAAACTGACCCTAACAGCAGAAAGACTGGGAATAACTGGTCACTATGACACACACTGACCACCAGGGGGCAGACACTCAATGCAGCAGCTGCCCTCTGGTGGTCAGGGCGCTCTCACATGGGGTGCTCTGCTCAGCCACAAGCCAGGTTGATGGCTGCCAGTACAGCGGTGGTGGTGGGAGCCTCTCCTGCCTCCTCAGCAGCGCTAAGGATGTCCAACTGCAGTTTAGGCCTGCTCCCCACTGGCAAGTGGACATCTCCCGAGGGCTGCCGGGCTGCCAGAGGAATGTCTGATTGCCATCTTAGGCCCAGTCCCCCGGGGAGCAGGCCTAAGCCAGCAAGTGGTCATCCCCTGAGGGGTCCCAGACTGCGAGAGGGCACAGGACAGGCTGAGGGATGCCCCGCCCCCCCCCCTGAGTGCACAAGTTTTTGTGCACCGGGCCTCTAGTATAAATATATATACAGGGTTCTGTATACCTAGAGATGAAGAAAAATTTATTCCTCTCTAATCTACTTTCAAAAATATCTTCCATGTGTTCATAAATAAAACTTTAAAAGTTTTCAAAAACTAGAAATTGTATAGCCCATATTTATATATACCACAATGCACTAAAACAATAACAACATGTTCATCCTAAAATTTTTCACACTGTCAAATTTATTACTGTTCTGAGCTTCTCTCTTACCTTTTTTCTTCCTTCAAACACCAAACCTTTTGAAAATTTATGTACAATGTTTGGATACTTTTTATTACTGTTGTACTTAGATTTTTAAAATTAGGGGTATGCATTAAATTTTTTCCAATGTTTGTCTTTATGGATTTAGTTTTATCGTTCCTTCTTTAATTTGTTGATTAGTTTTCTTCTTGTTCCTTTAATTTTCATGTAAATTTGAAAATTCAATTATACATATTCATGTATAATTCAAAGTAAGAAAATAAACAGGGAGACAGAAATTTTTAGATTTAAAGTAACGCCAGATCTGGACGACTTCTGGAAGACAATTTGCATCTTAAAGAGTGAATTCAGTACCCATCAGTCCCTAACCTTAGAAAGCCTGTGTGGACAATTTACAGAAGAATTGTTTGATTTCACAACTGAACTCACTTGAATGTCTCTACTATGTTGGTCTTTGGTGGTCTAATAACCACTGGTTTGCTCCCTTGATGCTGTCTGACTCATTTAAAAGTTTTCTGGCATGGCCATCAGCTTCCTGGTTAATTCTCATCTGAGAGTTTATCCTTCCACTCCAATTTTGCTCCCAGCTGCTTATCCCTCAGCCAAATATCCTGTTTACTGATTGTACTCACTTTTCTTTCGGTTTTCCAGCATCCAAATTTTTCCTGCTTTTTGTTGTCCAAAAATTATTTACCAATACCAGAGGACAATTAAATGAGTCTTCATTGAATAATCTTGCTCTTGGAAATTGAGTACTAGTTTATCATGAAAAATGACGGTGTCATTGCAATTAATAGTGGGGGAAAGTGGCAATAGTTGAAAGACCACAATGGAAGCTACTCATAGCTTCAAGAATAGATACATAATATTATTATTGAGTCCATGGATGTCACAGTGAACATGAAGAGGTTCAATTGAAACCCAATATTTGGCTTGTCTTAAAAATTTGGCATGCAAAGCATTTGCCTTATTATATTAGAACTTGACATTTTTTTCTACTTGTATTTCAGGGTATTGCAATTTTTTGTGGTAAATGCATCATCTTTGTTTTCAAATATTTTGTCTTTTATTCATTGGTATCAATAGACAGGAAGTTGAAACTGCTACTCAAAATCATTCATCCATGTTCTTGTTAAATTGGTTGGGTTAGACACCCTATGAGCTGTAACCTTCATCTGGCTCATTTGAATTGATGAAAACAAGTTGTATGAAAATTAAATGCAAGTGATATTTACATAATGAAAAGAGAATGTGACAGAAACTGACAATCTTTAGAATTTCAAATGTAAGGATTATTTTACTACACAATCCAAGTTCATGTTTCTCTGAGGACTGAATTTTCAGCACAATAGGTACCCTCCATATGGTTCCAAGGAACGATGATTGTGTCTTATTTTGTCTGTAAGCAGCAAAATGTGTATCTTTTCCTCACTCTTATATGCCATTATGGACAACTTCTTTTTAACAGTAAAATTACTACAACGTGCTATGTAGTTAAGCTACAGCAGGCCATTAGTTCTATTTAAAATATGTCTTCCTTCACTTTTTTTTTTTTTTTAGTTTGGTGTGAGAATTTGGGAAATAATTTAATACATTGCAAAATTGCTTCACTAAGTGTTAACTACTCAAATGTGAAAGTGTTAAATGTCTGAGCTGTTCTTTAACTGTTGGAGAATGGCTGAGGCAGCAGAGAAAATGTGCTTAAGTAATTGCTTTTTCTCTCCTCTATGTTTCTATTTAAATCTCTACTCAGATTTTTCTTTGTGTTATTGGCCTGTGGTCAGTATATAAAAATACATCATGGCTGAGGGAGATTGCTTGCCCTCTCTGATTCTCAGTGTCTTCATGTAGAAAAAAAAAAAAATGGATGTGGGCAAGGTACCTTCCAGCTCTAAATTTCTCATGCTCATTGACTCCTTTCTCATTCCCAGATAGCTCTGGATGACCAAGTGTTACATGTTTGCACTTCCTCTTCCTGCCATCCCTTGGTGAGCTCTCAGATAATGAGGATATTGTTAATGTCTGTCTGGATCATATACAAAGATGAGGATATATTTGTTAGAAGATACTATGTGTGATAACAAGTAAGGCTTGCATTTAAATATACTATGTACTTTTTAAAAAAATATTTTTGTTAAGAGAAAGTAAATTATGGAATATGAATAACAAATACCAGTATGTAATTCTAGATTAAAGAAGATGAAGAAATACCCTGTTTTATTTATAGAACTAGAGGCCTGGTTCACAGATTCATGCACCAGGGGTCCCTCAGCCTGGCCTGTGCCCTCTCACAATCCGGGACCCCTTGTGAAATGTCAGACTGCCAGTTTCGGCCCAATCCACACCGGGCCAAAACCAGCAGTTGGACATCCCCTGAGGGATGTAGTGTATGCGAAGCCACAGGTGGCCGGGGAGGAGCCTGAGCCCGGGGCCAGGTGCCCCACCACTCCCACTTATCCCAGCCCCACTGTGCCTTCTGCTGCCCAGTAAAGCTGCCGCAGAGGTGGGAGAGGCTCCCACCACCACAGCTGCTCTCGCCAGGGGTAAGCCCTGTGTCCGGCAACCATTGGTCAGTTGAGTGGTGCACCAGGGGGAAGCTCCTGCATTGAGAGCCTGCCCCCTGGTGGTCAGTGTGCATCATAGCAACCAGTCTCAGGTCTTTTGGTTGTTTGGTCATTCAATCTTTCTATCACTTAGGCTTTTATAAAGAAACTAGTTGCCTGGTGCATGAAATCTGTGCACAGAGGCGGGGGTTCTCTCGGCCCAGCCTACACCCTCTTCAATCTGGGACCCCTTGGGGGATGTCAGACTGCTGGTTTAGGCCTGATCCCACAGGGATCGCAATTTGGGACCACTGGCTTCTAACCGCTCACCTGCCTGCCTGCCTGATCACCCCTAACTGCCTCTGCCTGGCTGCCTGATTGGCTCTAACCCCTCTGCCTGCCTACCTGATCACCCCTAACCTCTCAGTCTGCCTGCCTAATCACCCCTAACTGCCTCTGCCTGCCTGATCTCCCCCCAACTGCCCTCCCCTGTTGATCAATTTGGTTCTGATTGGTCAGTTTCTATGCCAGTCAACGTCAAAAGCTCCGCCTCCTAGGCAGCCATTGGCTCCTCATGGTTCACCCAGATTTGGTTCCGAATGGTTGGTTTCTATGACAGTCAGCATCTCCAGGTCTATCTCTGGGCCTGATCAGAGAGGCGAGGCTGATCAGCAGCCCCCTGGAGGCCTGGAGAGAAACAGAGGCACAGCTGCTGGCAAAGCCCAGAGAGAAAGAGAGAGGCTGGGCTGGTCAACAGCTGCCACGGATGCTGTGGATCAGACCCTGCCTCTCTCTCTGGGCCTCTCTCTTGTCTGATCCGCAACTCCCTCGGCAGTCAGTGCTGGGTCGCTGCACCTGCACTGGTGGCAGTCAGTGCTGGGTCACCACAGCAACCCAGCACTGACTGCAGGACTGACTTCTGGTGTTCGGTGATCCTTCGGTCGGTTGTTACAGACCCTGGGTTTTTATATATTAGGATTATATATATTTTTTTAAATTGTCATTTTTGTTACATATAATGAAGTCATTCCTGTATTCTCATGACGGTCTATATAAACACTATTGTTCTGATGTTTACAAAATACATTATTTTCAAATTAGGGAATATAATAAACTCAATGTTTTCTTTTTTGGTTTTATTGTTTTTCAGTGGAAAACAAATTGTTAAGGCAGCAGCTTTAGTTAGCTGCCTCATTCCATATACTATTTCACAGAAAAATATTCGTGACACTCCAAACACATATTTCAGAGCCTTCTTAAAAACATTAACTTTGTGATTTTTTCTCAATTCTGTATAAAATACAAATCTAAATGCATACAAACATTCACAGAAATTGGTCACCACAGCAATGTTTTTTAAAAAGATATGCTATTTTATCATCAATAAATTATATTGTGCTTGAACACAGAAAGGACAAATACAGGCATGATACTTTTTCTAAGTTTCTGTGCTTTAGAATCAAGAAATCAGCTCTTTTATCAAATTCTCTTTTAACTGTTGTTGACAAACGCATAGACAAATATTTGGTTAAAAATAAAATAAAATATGCATATATAGTAGCATTCTAGTCTTTACAAACTCTGAGAGATGATTTTCCCATTGTTTAAATAGTATAAAGGTATTTTAAAACATAGGCATTTTGGTTAAAAGATACTTGTTTATTTCATAAATTATTTTATGTTTACTATCTTGTCATCTTCATTTCTTCAGCCAGATAATGCATAGTTGACTATATTTTCTTTCTAGGCTGTCACTTTTCCATTGGAGTCTTGCCCTGTCTGACATTTTAACCCAACAGCCCATGCTGATGAATAAGCATAGACAATGGCATTCAATGAACTTTATTGAATATTGATTCTTCTTATTGATAGTAGATTTTGATAAATTACATTAAATATTTTGGTATCCATTACCTCTTCTTTAAAATTTAATATCTAATTCAGAGTTGTGAGAGCTCCACTGAATAAGAAAATGTGACCTACTTTATTTTTAATTTAAAATTTTATTGACCATATATTTTAGTGTATTAGTTTTTTAATTTATTGTTGACAGTATTACAAATATCCCCCATTCCCTCCCTTCTCCTCGGCCACCCAATCCCCATCCCACACCAGGCCTTCCTCGCAATATTGTCTGTGTCTATGAGCTATGCATACATGTTATTTAGTTAATCTCTTCTGGTCCCTATACCCCTCTCCCCTCTGAGATCTGTACGACCTACTTTTAAACTGCAAGGCACTACAGAAAGAGTTGGTTCCTCCAATGTGAAAATTGAAAGAGGAATGTTACCACATCATATTAGTATTTTTCTAAACAAGCCCAAGCAATGCCTGCAAGTAGAACCAGGTCTGAGTTAAGATCCAATTCCTGACACTACTTCCTTGAATCAACACAAGCAAATTACAGAGCTTCTCTAGATAGCAACTTCCTTATCTATATAACAGGGATTAAAATAATACCTTCATCATGGATTTATTGTAAAGATAAAATGAGAAACTATAAGTAAAGCACTGTTTGGCTTTAGAGGTGCCCCTTGAGTGTTACCAATAATGTAAGGAGGCATGTTATGTGTAAAAATAGGTTTCCACTGTACATGTCTGTATGATAAATCCCATAATAGAAGTACACACTGAAATACACGAAAGCACAAGAAAATGGCTACTCAGTCTTCCTCACCTCAGAGAATGATACCATCTTATACCCAGTTCCTCAAAAAATAAACAAAATATCTGTTAACATGATTATTTTCTTTATTTCGTTTTCATTTTATGAGTATTTTTTTATTTTTTAATACATTTTTATTGTTGATAATATTACTGTATCTCCCATCCCTGCCCCCCTTCACTCCCCTCCTCCTAGCCCCTAACCACACCCCCCCCCAGGTATTTACCACCCATGTACATGGGCTATGCATATAAGTATATAAGTTATTTGGTTTATATCTTCTCATCCCCCCAACCTCACATCAAGGTATATCAGTCTAGTCCATGTCTCCATGCTTTGGGGCGTACTTTGTTGGTCAATTCATTAGATACCACAATAAGTAAGATCATGTGATATTTTGTTTTCTCAGATTGGCTTATTTCATTTAGCATAATATTTCTCTTTAATTACTATCCACCCTCTCACACAAAGTCTCATCTTATCTGGTCTATCAGAATAATTTTTCTTATCAAAAACTTTTATTTTTAGTTTTTTAATCTTTATTTCCATGGTCACTACCCTAAAGAAGCTACCATCATTTTCTTTCATGCACTAATGCCTCCAAACTAGATGTCCTGCTTGCTTGCTTTCTTCCCAGTTCACGTGATTCCTCAAAGAAGTCAGAGTTGCCTTTATAAAATACAAGAAGTCCAATGCATGAAGATTCATGCAAGAATGGGCCTTCCTTCCCCTGGCTGCCAACACCACCTTCGCTCAGGCCGGAGCTGCCTTTGTGCCTTTGTTCCGGCCAGAGCAGCCTTTCCACCTTCCCATGCTGCTCAGAGGTCCAGAGTGGCTGGGGTGGTGCTGAATGCATGTGTCTTTGCCATGGCGATGATGCAAGCATCCCACCCCTACCGCTCTGTGCCTGTGTATGCAAATTAACCCACCATCTTTGTTGGGTTAATTTGCATACTCGCTCCTGATTGGCTGGTGGGTGTAGTGAAGATGTGGTCAATTTGCATCTTTCTCTTTTATTAGTGTAGATAAATAAGGTAGTTCTTCCCATACCTGCATACTAAAAGTATAATTATATTGTGATCCTTCACTGTGCTCCAGGCCTCTACCTTATGTTACCTCCTTCCTGTATGCCCAAGGTCAAATGATTCCACCCACTCCTCTTCTTCATCAGGTCCTTACAATATTAATACATGTGGGGCCTAGTGAACTTGATGTTCTCTTTGCCTTTAACATTTTCCCCTAATTTCCTCACCCCTCATTTGCATAACTGACTCCTTCTCATACTTTGTTTGTCCACACTAGTGTCACTATCTCAAACAAGCTGTTCTTGAGCTTTCCAATGAAAGCAGCTCTTGATTTGCTGCCCAAATGCTCTCTCATATAATCCTGCTTAATTCCTCCACTGAATTAATCTGTCTACATTATATTTTATTACTCTCGATACAAGTTTCTTATCTGCTCTCACCCTGTCTTTCCCCACTCACAGAATGTACCTGACATGAAAACACGGTCCTTAGCTGTCTTGTTCAGTACTGTAATTCTCACCTGTAAAAAACATCTAATATAAAAGATATGCTTATTCAATATATATTTAATCATAACTGGACTGAGTTCATGGATAAATGAAAAAATTAAGAAGTGATTAAATCTTCCATCACTTCTCACTAAGCCACTGGATTTGAGCAAGGCCAAACATTTAAAGTACCTATGATAATGCTACTTCTCTAAAGATTCTAAAGATTTCATTGATTGGAGACAAAAAATCAGTCACTTCTTTTTCTAGTTCCAAAGCAATAGTATGCCATTCCTCACATTATATTATGGTCCATCATTATGGACCTCCTTTGAAGAGTATCTCTATCCAACTAGGTTACTAACAACTTATAGACAGTGGATATATATTTTATCTATTCATCCCTAGTTACACAAACTCAGTGGATGCTCAATACATATATGCTAAATTTAATTTAATTCCTTTCATGAGTAATGTGCAACTAAAGCTAAAATATAGTTCAGGGAAAAACATGCAGAAGAAATAAATGGCTACTTGAGCATCTCATACTTGCAGAAAAGTATGAGAATCAGCTTTATTTTCAGGCCCATCAGAAATTGCATGCTGAGGCAAAAAAAAAAAAATTATATATATATATATATATATATATATATATATATATATATATATATATATACATATACACACACACACACACACACACACACACACTAGAGGCCTGGTGCATGAAAATTCATGCACTGGAGAGGGGGCATCCCTCAGCCTGGCCTGCCCTCTCTCACAGTCCAAGAGCCTTCAGGGGCAGGAGGCAACCCGGTGATCAGGGGAAGGAGATGCCCCCATCACACTTCTGCTGCTGCCACTGCCGGCAGTGCAAGCCTTGGCCAGCCCTGGTTACCTGGTTACCTGAGCCTTAGGCAGCCCTGGGTGGCTGGGAAGCTGACATTCGAGGCTTGCCTGTGCCTCAGGCCGGCCCTGGGTGGCTGGGGGGCTGAGGGGACTGGGGGACTACGGAGGCAGGCATGCAGCAAGGCCTCCGGGACTGAGGGGACTGGGCGCTGCCATCTTTGAGGGTATGGCAGTCAATTAGCATATTCCCTCCTTATTGGCTGTGGGTACTGTCATATTGAGGGCGGGGCAGTCAATTAGCATATTCCGTCCTTATTGGCTGTGGGCGCCGCCATCTTTGCGATGGTGTGAGTGTCAATTAGCATATTCCCTCTCTATTAGATAGGAGATTATATATATATATATATATATATATATATATATATATATTAGGGCCCGGTGCACGAAATTCGTGCACTGGGTGTGTGTGGGGGGAGTGTCCCTCAGCCCAGCCTGCCCCCTCTCACATACTGGGAGCCCTCAGGCGTTGACCCCCATCACCCTCCAATCGCAGGATCGGCCCCTTGCCCAGGCCTGATGCCTCTGACAGAGGTGTCAGGCCCGGGCAGGGGACCCTCATTTCCCCCCATCACTGGTTCTGCCCCCAGCCCAGGCCTGATGCCTCTGGCCCAGGCGTCAGGCCTGGGCAGGGGACCCCCAAACCCCTCCGATTGCTGGCTCTGCCCCTTTCCCAGGCCTGATGCCTTGGCCAGAGGTGTAGACCCCCATCACCCTCCGATCACCTGATCAGCCCCTTGCCCAGGGTTGGCGGCGTGAGTGGGGTGGACACCGCAGCCGCCCCGCCGGCTCGCGTCCGGGTCTGCCGGCCGGATCGGGTCCGGGCAACCGCTGGCACTCACGCCCCCAACCCGGTCTCGCGGGTTGGCGGCGTGAGTGGGGCGGACACCGCAGCTGCCCTGCCGGCCTGTGTCCTGGTCAGCCAGCGGGATCTGGTCCCCGGGGACCGCCAGCACTCACGCCCCAAACGCGGGTTGGCGGCGTGAGTGCGGGCGGACGCCACAGCCGCCCCACCAGCCCGCATCCGGATCTGCCGGCCGGATCGGGTCTGGGCAACCGCTGGCACTCACGCCCCCTACCCGCTCTCTGATGGCGCTGTACCATCCTGTCTGCAATATGCAAATTAGCCGCCATCTTTTTTGGCAGTTAACTGCCAATCTTAGTTGGCAGTTAATTTGCATATCTCACTGATTAGCCAATGAAAAAGGTATCGTTCGTACGCCAATTACCATTTTTCTCTTTTATTAGTATAGGATATATATATATCAGAAAATGCTGGAAATTCACTTAATTTTATTATATCAATTGTGCCTTAAACAGGATATTGGATTCACTATGAAATTATGAAAAAATGGCAATGTAGCAAGTTTGAATGAAAAATTTGTTTTTACTTAGAAGTGTGATGTCAAATAGGTATAACTTACAACTTGTTTTGCTTTATATATTTTTCTCTTTTGAACATTGTAGAAAATGTGTTTGGTTTTATCTATACCTTTGCATCTAAATTATTACTAAAATTCAAGTAAAAATATCACCTTTTGAACTATGTGGCAGATCTAACTCTAGAATGAAAAATGCCATGTATTTTTTTTTTACCAGTAATCTCTTCCAGTATTTTGAAAATCTAAGTGTGTTACCTTTAGAATATATTAAGTCAAAAACTAAAATTGAATGCAGTCATACTGAAATATATTTTAGAGCATATATATCTGTCAGCTCTTTGACAGCTTTTACCTTACCCAAAGAAATAAAACTGCTAAATAGTGATTTTATAAGTTATATAAGTAATTGTAAACATCCTTACAATTGCAACTCTAATTATTAAGGCCCTTCTTTTTTCATAGTAAAGACCACTTTTTAACCATATAAAGCCTGACAGCTTTTTGTCATTGCTCATAGCTTCTTTATATATTGAGATTAGCATACACTTTTTGCATGCATTTACATTTTTTATTTTTTTACTTTCCTTCAGACATTCTACTGTTAAATTATTTCAAATATCAAAAATTTGACAAAACATTCATAGGTAGGGATACTATTATGCAAAGATCATGTTTTAGTTAATGTGCAAACAAGCTGTTTGAATGTGAAGACAGAATGTTTAGTGAAAAGCAAACTATTCAATAGTAACAACTTAAAGGTAAAAGCTTTTTTAAGACCAATTCTTGGGCTCATAATTCAAGTGTGTGTTTTTTTTGTTGTGGTTTTTTTATTGTTGTTGTTTATGCTATTCTACTCTCATTATGTTATTCAGCATTTCTCAAAGTCTGTTTTGTAGACAAGTAACCCTTAGAGATTTCCCAGGGAAAAGTGATTACATGGTCAGGTAGGTTTGGGAAGCCATGCATGGCCTATCCCTCTCTTGAGAATTTACATGTATATAGTAAAATCAAGGTTTGCAGAAATTCAGGAGTGAAGTTCTTAGTTTAACCTAGAATTCTTTGAACTTATTAGACCATAGCAATATTTTACATGTAAGTTCTGTTAAAAGTCACAGGAACAGTCTTTTGTGGCCTTTGCCTTGCCGTAATAACCATGATAATTATATTAAAGGAATTATGATTTTGTTGGCTACAATCAATATTCATAGTATTTAAAGTTAATAAATCAATATACTGCTGCCACATGAAATATTAACTTGGCAGGGCATTACAGATGTCTAAATATGTATGTAATTCCCTCTTATCTTATATGTAAATGTATGTCTTTATATGTTGTTAGCCAGTTCATATGTATAAAATAATTTCAAGATATTTGAGAGTATTCTTTTTCCAACCTCAATTTAGGGATTTCCAGCTGGATTTGACAAGTTAGTGAGCCAGAAAGGAGCTATAATTTTATAGTGAAAATTAAAAATACATTTAATTAGATAAGGATAAACAATAATGGGTCTAGGAGATGAAGTGCATGGGGAGAAATTTAGAATTGGAGGCTGCAGGTTGTAGCCACTGGTTGATTTTGTTTTGTTTTTTATTTCTTTAAAAAAGGAACAGAATTCCTAAGCTTACTTTCAGATAATCCAATGAAAAGGGTCAATGAGACTTTCTGTAAGCGCACATCACATATTTTTATTTTTTTACCTCTGGACCCACAATATGCCTTCTTTTCAATTTTTTTTGAGTGAAATGGACATGATTATATTAAATTTGTGACCTAAACCCCATTTTATCTCACCTTATCAAGGCCATCATTACATCATCTCTCTTCAACACCATAAAATTTTCTCTCTTCTAGAACACCCTTATAAGATTGCTATATTAAAAAAGCATTTTAATAATGCCTAAATCCAACATTTATCTATATTTCCTGACCCATTTTTCTGCTTCCCTCAGAGCAAAAATCCTAGGAAGAACTATTTATACTATTTTTTTCTTCTCTAAGTCTTTCTTAAAACCTGCACAATTTAGGTTTTGGCCCTCTATTTTTAGTCATCAACAACTTCCATTACTTATTCCATAAGGTTGATCAGCCTCTTGTACTGCTCCTCAGACTTTGTCTCTGGCACATGTCCCTCCCTTGACACCTTTCCTCCAGTCATATTAACCCTTGGCTGCTCCTCACATGGGAAGGCACCCTCCTTTCTCAGGCTTCTTGCCTCATAAGGGTGTCTTCAGCACAGAAATTCTCCCACCGTAGACACAGCTGACTCTCACAGCCAATTAGCCTGGAGGTCAATTCGTCCCAGTGATACCTACAACAATCAAGGCTTAACTACAACAACACTGTGCACAAAGCCCACAAAGGGGTGCACCAAGGGTGTCCACCTCAGGTAATTGGGGAGGCTAAGCCACTGGGCCCTATAGGACACCTAGCACAGAAAGCCACTCTATCAACACAGGGAAGCATAAAAAATGTGGAGACGAAGAAACAGGTCACAAATGACAGAAATGGAGGAAAGCAAACGACTGGATATAGAGTTCAAAACCACACTTTTAAGGCTTTTCAAGAACTTTCTAGAAACCACCGATAAATTTAGTAAGACCCTCAAAAAGTCTGGTGAGACCACCGATAAATGTAGTGAGGCCCTCAAGAAACATAGTGAGACCCTCGAGGTTATGAAAAAGGACCAACGAGAAATTAAGCATACACTGACTGAAATAAAGGATATTATGCAGAGTTCCAACAGCAGACTAGAGGATCGCAAGAATCAAGTCAATGATTTGAAATACGAAGATGCAAAAAACACCCAACCAGAAAAGCAAAATGAAAAAAGAATCCAAAAATAGGAAGATAGTGTAAGGAGTCTCTGGGACAGCTTCAGGCGTACCAACATCCAAATTATAGGGGTGCCAGAAGAACAGAGAGAGCAAGATACTGAAAACCTATTTAAAGAAATAATGACAGAAAA
This sequence comes from Myotis nattereri, assembly GCF_964212035.1. NCBI lineage: Eukaryota > Metazoa > Chordata > Mammalia > Chiroptera > Vespertilionidae > Myotis > Myotis nattereri. The sequence goes on along the minus strand of NC_138076.1, from coordinate 46,024,355 downwards.
CCTCCTCTACCTGGTGAAAGAAATAGACTTACAACTCCAGGAAGCGCAGAGAACCCCAAACAAAAGGAATCCAAAGAGGACCACACCAAGACACATCACAATTAAAATGCCAAGAGCAAAAGACAAAGAGAGAATCTTAAAAGCAGCAAGAGAAAGAAAGTCAGTTACCTACAAAGGAGTACCCATACAACTGTCAGCTGATTTCTCAACAGAAACTTTGCAGGCCAGAAGGGAGTGGCAAGAAATATTCAAAGTGATGGATGCCAAGAACCTACAACCAAGATTACTTTATCTAGCAAAGCTATCATTCAGAATTGAAGGTCAGATAAAGAGCTTCACAGATAAGGAAAAGCTAAAGGAGTTCATCACCACCAAACCAGTATTATATGAAATGCTGAAAGGTATCCTTTAAGAAGAGGAAGAAGAAGAAAATGGTAAAGATACAAACTATGAACAACAAATACACATCTATCAACAAGTGAATCTAAAAATCAAGTGAATAAATAATCTGATGAACAGAATAAACTGGTGATTATAATAGAATCAGGGGCATAGAAAGGGAGTGGACTGACTATTCTTGGGGGAGAAGGGGTGTGGGGGATGTGGGAAGAGACTGGACAAAAAACGTGCACCTATGGATGAGGACAGTGCGGGGGGGGGGTGAGGGCGGAGGGGGGGGTGGGAACTGGGTAGAGGGGAGCTATAGGGGGAAAGAAGAGGAACAACTGTAATAATCTGAACAATAAAGATTTAATTTAAAAAAATAAAATAAATAAACGTTATCTCCTGTGACCTGCTGCCCTGCTTCTGGCAAGCACCATTCTGCTTTCTTTTTTTACTCTCCCCTTTTCCCTAACACCCAAGCCTCTTATAACCACCACCCTGCTCTTTCTTTTATAATGAGTTGAGCTTTTTTTTATTTTTGATTCCACATCAAATATTAGATCTCATACAATACTTGCCTTTCTATGTTTTGTCTACTTCCCTTAGCATAATGTCCTCAAGTTTCATCCATGTTGTCACAAATGCAAGGATTTCCTTCCTTTTTTAAGTATGAATAATATATTGTGTGTGTGTGTGTGTGTGTGTGTGTGTGTGTGTGTGTGTGTGTGTGTTATGGTAGTTCTACTTTTAATTTTTCAAGGAAACTCCATACTGTTTTCCATAGTGGCCATACTCTATACATGAGTTCTCTTTTGTCTGCGTCCTTGCCAACACTTGTTCCTTCTTGTCTTTTCTAGAATAGCCATTCCAGGTGGTGTGAGGTGATTTTTTCATTATGGTTTGGATGCTTAACATTTTTTCACATATCTACTGGCCATCTGTATGCTGTCTTTCAAAAAATATCTATTCAGGCCCTTTGTCCATTTTGTTAATTCGGTTATTTGGAGTTCGTTGCTATTGAGTTGTAAGGCAGGTAGAATACACTGATACAAAATAGCCCAAATATCAAAGCAGCCTTTCCTTCCTCTCAAATATTTGCAAGTCCATTTTTAAAAATGCATAAAAAGGCATTATCTCTCTACATTATCTATATGGTTGTATAGACTTTAATAGTTTTACTAATTTTAGCAGGAACTATTATTTATTTTTATATGTAGGAATATTTGTGAATATGTGTATGTATATACCCCTGCTCTAGAATAAGATCGTCAAAGGTAAAAGCCACCTGATTCAGATGCTTATTTCTATTTCTACCTAAAATCATTCTTTCAACCTGGTAGGTATTCAGTAAAAGTTTGTTGCATTAATAGAGGCACACACCTTTTAGTGCAAAAGTAACAAGCTAAAATATTGAGAATGTAGATTGTGGAAAGATTTTAAAGGTTCATTAATGGTAGCCAGCTGAGTTTGTAGGTAGGAAATGGAACCTACACAACATTTTTGAACTTGAAAATCACTATCAAGTTTTCACTTTAAAGAGAGTCAGCTACATCATAGGTTTTATTACTGCAGGGAGTTTTCAGAACAGGGAGGCAATCTGGGAGATAATTCCAATAGGTAATTCCAACTAGTTAAGAGGTAATTAGTACTTGAAGTGGAGTGGAACCAATGAAGATGGAAAAGGGAGAATAAAAGGGAAAACTATTGTTTAGGTATCAGCTATAAGATTTATAAGAGCTATTATCAGAAAGGGGAAAATATTAAGTTTTTTTGGTAAAATATGGTTTGGGGTTTAGACACTTGACTGGCAGGTATTGTTGATCACTGAGTAAAGATAATTAAGAAATGGCAGTAATAATGTATTTGGATCTAAGGGAAAAGATCAATGCTAAAGATACCAATTTTGAATATTTCTGCAAAAAATGATTAACGGTTAACATTTTTGTTGATTATTCTAATTGTTCTGCTTAGGATGAATTAGTGTAGAGTAAGAAAGAAAAGAAATACAAGCTAGCTTTTGAATTAGTGCATGTCTGGGTTGTCAATAAAAAGACAAATTGTGGATAAATAATTAAAAGAAATTTGGGTTAACCTATAAGTACTTAATTAATGTACTCAAATAATAATTTTAAAATAACATTTTCCACATAGAGACATAATTTAATAATACCATGGTAGTAGTCTTTCTTTAGGTTGCTATAGAATTAACTTCTACTTTTTATTGTTGTATGGTACGATCAACTAATGATTAATTCATATCAGCTAGTATTCACTGTGGTCTTATTTTGTGCTAAGTACTTGGATTAAAAAATTTGGTAAACTGATTTCTACCACTCAAGATGCCATTCTTCTAGTAATCATGACATGAAAGTAAGAAAATACGTTGACATGTATTGCTTGTGATGCTAGAAATATCTGTATATTCCATTGAGGATATCAGTGGAATAGTTTTCCTGCTTCTGGGCATAAATGTGAGAATTTAGAAGAGATTTGTTAAGTGAGTCATCTGGATAGAGAAATATGCACCTTCTCTTCTGTCCCCTGCAGTAACGGGGGATAATGTGAAGAAGAAAACATGATAAGGGTTTTCTGGACATCACAGGACTGTAAACAAAAACTTAGGCACAAAATGACATTGAGTAGAATGTCCAGGATATTGTGTAAACATAGCATGGGTTACTAAGTATGTAATGAAGCTCTATTGGTTATGAGGGGCCTTATAAGAAATTGATTGTCTATCTCAATGAGGAGATAGGACACTATTCTATAAGGAGTTTTAAACAAGGGAGACACCTGATCTAATTTTCACTTTAGAAATGTCCCTGACCTCACTGTAGAAGGTAAAACAGTTCAAGAGGAGTGTAGAGATCAAAGGTGGGATTGGGAAGGGTGTTGCAATAATTAAGAAATCTAGGGAAGAGATTCAGATCACCCATCTATTTCAATGGAAGTGGGGATAGAGAGCAGTAGACAGAGTTGAAATTTCAAAAGTAATGCCACTAGATTCGGTAATTGTTTAAGTCTGAGAATGAAGGAGGAGACTGTAAAAATGTTCAGTTATCTAGTTTGAAAAACTTGATGGATAGCAGTGACATCCACAAGATATAAAAAGTGAGACTAGAAGTGTGTCTGACAGAAAGTCATAAGGTTCCTTTTGGACAGAAGGAGCCTATAACCATCCAAAAAAATATGTTTAGTAGATAGGTATTGAATGGCTTTGAAACTCAGATAAGCAATCAAGGATGGATATTTCAGAATCACTGATTTATAAGTAGTAATTGAATCCTTAAGAGATGAGCTTGACTTTAGGAAGAATGTAGAAAACACACACAGAGAATATAGATAGATACCTAAGAAGTCAAATGTTTCAGGAACATCCAGAGATATCTAAGATGCTGCTGCAAAGTATACAGGATGGCAAGCAAGTTTGGTATTCTGAGATAATGTTCAGAAAGCCAAACACATAAAAATATTGAGGGAGCCAATAAAGCAGTGAAATAATACCAGGTTGAAAAGGATGACAATAAAGCTATAGTAGGGGTGATGGCAGTGAGGGATTACCTAGAGGAGAGAATAAGTTTAATTCACACTGTAGCAAACCTCTGGGCTAGAGAAAATAAAGTGATCATTTAGATAGATGATAGAGGATAGATAGATAGATAGATAGATACCCATCCTACAGTATGTCTGCATGTGTTTGTTATTTTGTAATGTTAACAACTTCTCCGTATTATGCTGTAAGTTAACTGAAGAACCTCGTCTTGTTCATTGCTTATTGCATCCTATGATCCATAATATAATAATTCATAATTATAAAGTGATAAAAATATTACTTAATGGTAACACGGGGATGGAAAAAAAGTGGGTTCACAGCTATGACTGAGATGATTTTGAGTTAATAAAGCCATTGTAACAATCATAACCTCCATGTCTTTTTCCATACCAACAACTATAAGCCCACATATGTCCAGTCCTATATATTGAGATATTCAGGGTGCCTTGTTTATGAAAAATCAAGTTTTTTTCTTTGGTCCCTAGGGGTTCCTTTTTAAATTTTGATCTATGGGATTGATCAGCATCTTATATTAGAATAACCTATATTATGGGAGAAGCTGCCAAAAGTAAATCAGTACTCTGTTAGTCCTGCGTAGAAGCAATGCAAATCTTTGTACTGATGTTTTCTAAGTGGTTGTTTATGTTTTGAGATCCAGGAGCAAGAACCACAAACTCTTCATATATTAGCATTTCGGTACCTCCACACACTGGATACATTTCTATAGCACACCTGGCCCCTTTGAAAACAGTCAATCACATCAGAACAATTATTTTGAATTTCAGTTCTCTGGAATCAGTGGTGCAGAAGGTCTCTTGGTAAAGCTTAGGTCTGAAATAATTGTATTTCTTTTCCTCATAATCTGGACTCATGGTTTATTGAGGTTTGGCATGGTCCGGAATCTTTCCATCCAGCCAGCTTGCCACTCCAGATGGCACTGCCTTTCTGAACAAGCTGGATCCTCTGGTCACGAAGGTAAAATAACACTTATTTATAAGTCCTTGGCTGGTTTTGCTTACCACTTTTATTCTCTTCATTAATCATGAAAATAGGATTCTTAACTCTCCATATTCCTGACTGGTGGTAGGCATTTCAAAAACTCTCTACCTGATGATCAGGTAAAAACTAATAGTTCAAATTTTCAGTCATGTTAGATTCTTATAGACATGGATTCTGTAAATGTAAAGTTAAACATAAAGTTTACCTATAAGTAGCTTGTACTCTAAGCTATTCTTCCTATTCTTTAAAAATATCATTAGTTCTCTTTTATTAATAAATATTTTTCTTTATAAATTTCAGCTTATTTATGTATTAAATAATTCCAAAAGCAATTAGCATTACTGACAAACACAATAAAGCCTTTAGAAAAACACATTTAATCAGTGAGTGTGTGTGTGTGTGTGTGTGTGTGTGTGTGTGTGTTTGAGTTCTGAGTTCATGGATATTAATTTTATCTATCATTAGTGCAACAAAAATAAAAATATTGGTCCCTAATCTGTCAGCATATTGTTTCTTTGAAATGGGGTATTGACTTAGCACATACATCTAGCTTTATAATACTGAAAGGTTGAACCATTTGGTATAATAAAAGCCTAATATGTAAATTGTCCTCTCGGGCAATTGTTCAACTGGAAGACCAGGAGTTTCGACCTCTCGCTATGACATGCGTTGACCACCAAGGGACAGCACAGAATATGGCAGGTTTCAGCAACCCGATGCTATCAGTGGGCAGCAGTGGAGGTGCTGCCAGCCCCAATGAACCCCACTGAGAGTGGGACCGTGGTGGGATGGTGGAGCAGGTGAGCGGGCGGCGCCAGGCCAAGGCGTGTGTGAGCAGGAGGCCAATCACCCTGCCAATCACCCTACAGGCAGAAACCAGTGGCAGCAGCAGGGGGCAGTGCCGACACCCAGCTCCCAGGCGCTGAGGGAGCTGAGCGGGAGGCCCAGCCCTGATCGATCGCCCACAGGTGGAATGGTGGAGCAGGTGAAGGGGCAGCACCAGGCCAAGGTAGGGTGCCAGGCGGGGCTGTGGGGCTGTGAGTCTGGGGGTGCGAGCTGGGGCCCGATCTCCACAGGCCACCCCGAGAGACCCCACTGTGCATGAATTTGTGCACCGGGCCTCTAGTAATAAATATAGTAGCTGTATAAGAGGTACTTCATAGTGATACCTCCATTTTCATTTCTGGCTGGGTCTTTTTGCATAACCAACTAACTTCAAAATAATTATTTTGCTCAGCAGAATTGCAAGTAAACATTTTCAATTGATAAAAGCAAAAATAAAGTTGCTGGGTTTTTTTTTTATATAAATTTAGAAAACTGACAGTATTTTCTTTAGAATGCCCACAGTTTTGCCTTTTATTCTACATCCCTGTTTAGGCAGAGCAGTTCATATATAGGTTTCCCTTCCTGAATTCTGTTTGTGTGAGATATCTTTAATATCCAATTTATCTATCAAAAACTGCAAGCACATTTTGAACTTATTCAGAGATTGCTACAATATTGTTCAATAACTCAATATGGAGGGCTTTATAGATTTTCAGAACACTGGATATCTGGATAAGGATAGCATTTTATTTAAATGAAAGTATTTATTGATCTGATATCATAAATGCTCACAAACGGTAGGATTTGGCTCCTGAGTCATTATCAAATATATGAATATTCTTTATTGGACACATTTGTTTTTAATATCTTAGTAAATAAGCCTAACAGTTATTTGTGATCTGTGTATACACATAAGTTATATTATCCTTATTTGTAGATGAGGAAATAGAGCTAAGGAACTTAAAGCCTAGCCAGGTGAGTCACTTGGTTGAAGTCACCAAAAAAGTTATGGATTCAATTCCTGGTCAGGGTACATACCTAAGTTGTGGGTTCCAGCCCTGGTCGAGGAGCATTTGGATGCAACTATTTGATGTCTCTCTCTCTCTCTCTCTCTCTCTCTCTCTCTCTCTCTCTCTCTCTCTCTCATCTCTCCCTTCCTTTCTCTCTGAAATCAATTTAAAATATGTGAGGATTTAAAAAAAGAAGTAGGACTTAAACTTTTGCAGTCATTTAAGCCCACTGGTATTCTCTTGGATTATACATTTGAACCAGAAAGGAGAAATTAATAAGAAGAAAAAAAGTAGAGATAAAAAAACAACAACAAATGAAAAATAGTTTGCTTCAGCCTATGAATGGTTACACTGGGTTTCATGTTGGAAAAAGATGTAGAAGTGACTTTATTATGTTTTATAGAGAGAGTGCAAGTGAGAACTGAGGGAACGAATAAGCAGGTCACTGGGGTGTGCATTGACCGCCTCCATTCCACTGCAGTAATGAGTCTGAACACTGCTTAGGGATTGTATCGATCATACATTGAAATGACAGATGGTCTTCACATTAGCTTGCATACAAGTCTCTTAATGAAACCTATTGTAACTTGTCAGATGCAACTTAAGAATTGAACTAGACATTGATGGACAAGACCTTCCACTGACTATTGAAAACATGTAGAGCCTCCCTGATTAAACTGATGCTTCTGACTTTAATGAGCTGCTATTGATTGGGTGTTTACTGCCACAATATATTATTATATTGCTGTTCACAGTGCCATAGTTAAGAGGTTGTAAGCATTTCTGTTATAAATCTTTTTTCAGAAGCTTGTAGCTCAATCATAAAACAAGCCAGAGATAACATGCAGAATCACTTTGCTAATTCTTTTTTCACAATTAAACATATATATGTGCATATATATATATATATATATATATATATATTTAATAACTTCAATTTTCATTGAATAACCATAAAAATGAAGTATTAGGCTAGCCTATGAATTGTATGAATATGTAATAAAGGGTTCTTCTTGTTGAAAATATTTAATATAATAAGCTTTATTACCTTGTAAGACCACAGAAAATAGTCCTAACAGTGCTAAATGGAAAAAGACACCTAACAGGGCAAAATGAAAAAGGACATTTCACCAGCCTCTTCTTGAGTTTAAATCATGCACTATGAACTTAGTACTTAAGATAGTTTTATATACACCATTATTATAAATAATAACAATTTAAGACAAGGATTATTTCAAACTGAAAAGCTGAAGAAACTGGCATCTGGCATCTTATTCTAAGTAACTTTTCTGAACCCTGAGAACATTAAAAAATATGCAAATATTTTTATTTTATTTAAGTCATAAAAGGCTGATTTTGGAGCACATTCTAATTAAAAAGGTATTTCTGTCTTTAATTTTTGACAAAAATATCCCTTTTCCCACACTGTTACATTTACGAATGTGATACTGTTTTAAGCACCTAGTACCTTTGTTCCTTCTCTGGAGTGATTTAGTGAATGGACGAATGAATCAATTGGATAGTCACCAGGAAAGCCAAATAAAGAACATAGCTACTTTATACCAAATTGCTAAAATATAAATAAAAGGGAGTTTGCTAATTGGTCAAAAAGTATATTTTAGAAATTAATAAATCACTGGGAAATTCTTTGAGTATATCATATATATATATTATATATATATATATGTGTATATATATATATATAATATATATATACATATATATATATATACATATATATATAAAGAGGTAATATGCAAATTGTTTATTACTGAATCACAGTAATGACCACTCAACAGGCTGGGTGGGGCTGTGTGCAGCGAGGGGCAGGGCTGCGTGCACAACTGGTCACCAGGAGATGCATGGAGCACCTCTAGGTCCCCGCCCCCGCTCCTGCAGGCAGCGGCGATGGCTCCCTCCCAGCTCCCACAGGTGGCGGTGGCTTGCTCCCACCTCCCACGGAAGTGGTGTGGCTCCCACCAGCTCCCGCAGAAGCAGCGGACAGCCTACTGTGCTCAATATCGCACACTGGGCTACTAATCTATATAATAAAAGCCTAAGCAACCATTACAGCAAAACAACCAGTCACTATGATGCACACTGACCACCAGGGGAAAGACACTCAACACAGAAGCTGCCCCATTGTGATTAGTGCACTCTCACAGGGGAGCACTGTTCAGCCAGAAGCCGGGCTCAGGGCTGGTGAGAGCAGCAGTGGTGGCAGGAGCCTCTCCTACATCCGTGGCAGCACTAAGGAGCAGTGAGCAGGTGGGCAGTAAGGAGCAAGGAGTCCTGGACTGCAAGAGGGATGTCTGATTGCCAGTTTAGGCCCGCTCCCCAGCAGTTGGATATCCCCTGAGGGTCCCGGACTATGAGAGGGTGCAGGCTGGGCTGAGGGACACCCTCCAACCCAGTGTATGAATTTTGTGCACCAGGCCTCTAGTGTATTACATAATCTCTTACACCATTGCTAGGTATTCCTAATATAGGTGGCAGTTTGGTAAATGTATCACATTAATACTACCTAAGTGTCATTATATACAAGATACTTTCATTGCTTATGAGAAAATGATGCATGTTATTTTATGTTTCATAATATCTGTGAAATCACTAGTTTTACTAATAGTATTTTGTTTGATTTTTTGTTTAAGTGAAGATTTTATTTATTTTTTATTATTTTTTATTTTTATCTTTATTGATTAAGGTATTATATATGTGTCTTTATCCCCATATTACTCCCCCACCCCCCAATCATGCCCTCACACTCCTGGTGTCTGTGTCCATTGGTTAGGCTTATATGCATGCATACAAGTCCTTTGGTTGATCTCTCCCCCTTACCCCCACCCTCCTCTACCTTCCCTCTTAGGTTTGAAGGTCTAATCAATGCTTCTCTGTCTCTGGATCTATTTTTGTTCATCACTTTATGTTACTCATTTATATTCCATATCTGAGTGAGATCATGTGGTATTTATCTTTCTCTGACTGGCTTATTTTACTTAGCATAATGCTCTCCAGGTCCATCCATGCTGTTGAAAATGGTAAGAATTCCTTCTTTTTTACCATTATGTAGATGTACTACCTTTGTCTAATCCATTCATCTGTTTATGGGCACTAAGGCTGTTTCAAAATCTTAGCTATAGTAAATTGTGCTGCTATGAACATAGGGGTGCATATATCCTTCCTGATTGGTGTTTCTAGTTTCTTGGTATATATTCCTAGAAGTGGGATCACTGGGTCAAATGGGAGTTCCAGTTTTAGTTTTTTGAGGAAATTCCATACTTTTCTCCACAGTGGCTGCACCAGTCTGCATTCCCACCAGCAGTGAACGAGGGTTCCTTTTCCTCTGCATCCTCGCCAGCACTTGTCATTTGTTGATTTGTTGATGATAGCCATTGTGACAGGTGTGAGATGATAACGCATTGTCGTTTTGATTTGCATCTCTCAGGTGATTAGTGACTTTGAGCATGTTTTCATATGTCTCTTGGCCTTCCTTATGTCCTCTTTCAAAAAGTACCTATTTAGGTCCATTGTCAATTTTTTGATTGGGTTGTTTATCTTCTCCCTTTTGTTAAGTTGTATGAGTTCCCTGTAAATGTTGGAGATTAAACCCTTAACGGAGATAACATTGGCAAATATGCTCTTCCATGCTGTGGGCTTTCTTGTTGTTTTGTTGATGGTTTTTTTTGTTGTTTTTTTTTTTGCTGTGCACAAGCTTTTTATTTTGATGTAGTCCCATTTGTTTATTTTCTCTTTAATTTCCATTGCCCTAGGAGGTGTATCGGTGAAGATATTACTTCAGCATATGCTAGAGATTTTGCTGCCTGTGGATTCCTCTAATATTTTTATGGTTTCCTGTCTTATGTTTAAGTCCTTTGTCCATTTTGAGTTAACTTTTGTGTATGGTGTAAGTTGATGATCTAGTTTCTTTCTTTCTTTCTTTCTTTCTTTCTTTCTTTCTTTCTTTCTTTTTTCCTTCCTCCCTCCCTCCCTCCTTTCTTTCTTTCTTTCTTTCTTTCTTTCTTTCTTTCTTTCTTTCTTTCTTTCTTTCTTTCTTTCTTCTTTCTTTCTTTCTTTCTTTCTTTCTTTCTTTCTTTCTTTCTTTCTTTTTCTTTCTTTCTTTCTTCCTTTCTCTCTTTCTTTCATGTATCTGTCCAATTTTCCCAACACCATTTATTGAAGAGACTGTCTTGACTCCATTGTATGTTCTTGCCTCCTTTGTCAAATATTGATTGAGCATAGTGGTTTGGGTCAATTTCTGGGTTCTCTAATCTATTCCATTGGTCTATATGTCTGTTCTTATGCCAGTACCAGGCATTTTTGTGAACAGTCTTTTTAATACAGCTTGATATCTGGTGAAGATGGCATTTAAATGTGACTATTAAGTACAGTACTCCAGACACAAAGGATTTGATTGGGATAAACTTTTTAAGTGTTTTTAAAGTATAGAGTGATACTATTAGCATTGATATGCTTCTTTTGATTGATTAACACAGCTTTTAATAACATCTTTCAATTGACATATATGCTATAATTTTAGTTCAATGAAACAAAGGAAGTACATGGGTAGAGATTAATAGCAATATGTAAGTATGCTGAATGATATCTACAATTTAAAAAACCACTAGTTTGTACAATTTAATAAAGAAAGGGACATATTCAGAAAAGAGAACTAATCTTCCTCATGGTTGTACAATGTATGAAAGAGAATGTTGGAGAAAAAATTAGAGGACCAGGTCCTCTTTGCACTAAAATCAATGGGAGTTTTATAGTAGTAGGGTCTGAGGATTTCTCAGTAGTGGCCAGAGGATTTCTCTCCCAGCTAGAGTTTGATTCTCTGAGCTATGTGCCTTTATAATTGCTACAAGTATTGAAGTTAGCCTGAATATTTTTACAGTCTATCCACAGACACAAAAGTAGGCTGAACCAGAATAATCTTAATAGAGTTGCATAATAATCTCTTCAATTCCTAAATAATATGTAGAAAAGCTTTTAAAGATATTTTCTTTTTCTACATAATGTCAGAAGTATTAAAAGTGAGCACGATATTAATTCTAATTCCCAAGACTACAGGAAAAATATTTTTTCTCTTAATCATTTTGTAGACTATTAGAAAACTAGCTAGTTCTCCACTCTGTGATGATATTCTATAGATTAATGCATTTTCTCTTGTTTTCTTAATAGCTTATGTCAACTGATTATATTTTAGTAAATTCTATCATTCTCAGTTTTCCTTTCTTTAGGTTAAATCTCTTTGAAATTTTATTAAGGATGAGAAAAGGTAATGGCAGAAGACGAGAAAAATAAAATTAAAATCAGGGCATTGAACGCAGAAAATGAGAAGACAATAATTCTCAAGAAGAACAATAAGACACAGAACATGTACAGCTGTACAACTATCATCGTCTAGTGTTCATGAAAGGAATGTGTTTTATTAATTCTCTGGTGTCTGTACTTCCTTAGAGCTCTCAGCTACTACATCAGTGTTTCACTTCTAGTATTCAAATGATTTGATGTACTTATGGTAGTTACTTAGGCTCAGAATTTGACCTGTAGTCCCAAAGATGTGCTCAATCTTAAATTCAGTTCCATCTCAATTAAGCATAAATTCCAAAACAATGGAAAGGCTGCTGGTCTGTATGGAGTGTCAGGTTATTGCATCTTTTTCGAGGGGGGTCGGGGAGATTTTTGAGCCATTAACCCATCATCTTTTCTGTTTATAGTCAAGTACATTTTACTGACTTTCCAAAATGCTATGTCCACAATATTCTTACACTAAGTGCATTTCTACAGGAACAAATTAAGAAAGAAAAAATACTTATCATTCACATAGTTCTAGGATTCTTATTTTCACCAGTTGCTTAAAATAGACATAGTAGGAAACAGCTCTTCTAAGGTATTCTGAGGCACAAAATGTACTGTTTTCAAACATTGGTACACACAAACCTTTTGCTAATCCAGAATACAATCCACCCTTTATTAGAAGTGCATCCTCAGATATGAATATTCTCCTCCAACTGTGAGCTAACATTTCCCAAAGACCGATCCAGAGAAAGCAAATGGTTTTATGACTCTCTCCATCTGTGAAAATATATGAAAAACCAACTATCAAAGAATACTTCTGTTAAAAGCCTTGATCATCCACAACTTTATTGTTTAATAAAGTGAAACAGAACGGAAAGATAGAAGCTTACCCTTCAAACTCGTGAAGTTTCACTATTTTGTTCTTAGTTTCTTTAGTTACAGAATCTGAAATCGAAAGTAAACTTTAATTTATGCATAAGAAGAAAGACTTGGAGTGTGCCAACCTAATAAATACAGACAAAATTATCCAGCTAAAAAGAGAAAATAAGAAGTTAATAAGCAGCTGCCAAATTTATACACCAATTAACTTTCAGGCTTCAGATGAGTCTTGGTTCTTCTAAACTGTATATTGTAAAAGTTAAAAGCAAAGGTTCTAGGCCATAGTTTCTGACTCTGTTCGGCACTACTGATATTGTGGAACAAGTTACCATTTGTTGAGTTTGGGGGCTTGTCTTGTCTGTCGTGGGATGTTTTGCAGTGTCCCTGGCCTCTACCCTCTAGTTACCACTAGTACTCCTCATTCCACAAGTGTCAGAACCAAAACTATCTCCAGACATTGACAGATATCCCCAGGGAGTGGGGGGGGGGGGTGTACAAAATGTTTGCCCCCCTGCCTCATTGATAATCACCACTCCAGGGTAATATTAGCCTAATTTCTTCATTTTTCCATCTTCTGTGAAGACAACCCAAATAGCAAATGTGCTTATTTGATGGAGTTGTAAAGATTAAAAAATTAAAGTGCTCAGGACATTGCATGGCATATAGTAAGCGTGGAGAAAAAAAAAGTGGGATTATTATTATCATGGGCAGAAAATTATGAATGACAATTGCTCTGAACACAGAGTGAACATTCTTTGACTGTTGCAACCATTTGGCTATAAAATGGTTTGATATCCTGTGTTTATATTTATTCCCAGGGTTATTTATTATACAGATTCCAGTCCTCTTCTCTTTTCAATAATATTCAGTAATGATTTTCCCTTTACCTACCTGTAATCAGCCAGAAATTACAATGGGAATAAATTGTTTAATTTCATGTGGAAAGGATTCAATACTTGATTTTATATCATTACAACAGATGAAGTAATTTTGTTCTCCCACTTCTAAACCAGAGTAATAGGAAATTTGAATTTAACATGTCAAGAACAAGGCCACACAGTTTGTAGAATTTAACTGCAAAAATAGCTCTGTGATCATGTCAAAATTACCAAGGTCCTTACTTTGATTTTTCAGGGATATTTTTTCCAATTTTTGTATTTCTTCAGCTGGCTTATTTGGAGGGTTCGAAAGGATACCATTAGGATGAGATGTGATATGCAGGTGGTGAGTTTGTTGACATCAGTGTGGAACAGTCTCATTAGATTGATAAGCCGCCATGTGGAACTCACGGAACAGGTATTTTCCCCATGGTCTTCTTATTGATTCTGGGCCAGATGCGTGTTGCATATAGACTGATGAATTTAAGAACAGATCTAATGACTGCCTAATGTAGCCTTGAAAACAACTTTCAAAAGTCATTAGGGCTGCACAATGATAAGGTTTTACCCTGGAGACATTATTCTGCAGACAAATAGATTTCAGGCTGAATTTTCTCTCTTAATTCATTGCAAATCGGTATGTAATTCATGAGCTAGTGAAAGTTTTGTTCTGCTGAAAAGAACTCTAAACCTGACCCTAAAAACTCCATTTGAAATATGGTTCTGTCACTTTATAGGTGTGACCTGGACAAAGTGACATAATTTCTTGGGCCTCAGTTTCTCCCAATGTAGACCAGTGGTTCTCAGTGTGTGGTCCCTGGCCCAGCAACATGAGCATCACCTGGAAACTTGTTAGAAATGCAAATTCTCGGGCCCCATTCCAGGTGCATTGTAGCAGAACTCTGGGAATGTGACCAAGATATCTGGGATTTAACAAGTCCTTAGGCGATTCTGTTTTATGGTAAAGGTTGAGAACCACTACTCTAGGTCAGCAATCAGCAAATATTTTTTTTACAGGGCCAGACAGTGGGATGAGAAGCAAAATGTAGCTATTACTATAAAAAGAGATATATTTTTCTTGATATAGTTTAAAATTACAATAATTAAGAACAATTTTTATTATAGTTGTCTAATAATCAAAAGACTTAAATCTTTCTTAGGAAGGATACTATTTTGATGAGTTTGAGTTCAAAATTAATGTTCCTTATCATCAAATCAATTGCATATGTTCATCTGTAAAAATCATTCTTAGCTCGTGGGCCCTACAAATCAGGTGGCAGGCTGGATTTGGCCTTCAGGTCAGAGTTTGCCACCCCTGATATAGGTGATCTCAAAAGTCTTTTCCATTTCTACCCTTTATGAGTCTACCTGTATCAATGCGAATGTCCCTTAGCTACCTCTGTTGTTCTCTTTAGGTAACATTGAGAACCCAAAGTACAAATCCTGAACCTAGCCTCATTCACCCACACCACCATTACTATGTGTGTATCTTTCATGAAAACTAAACAGTACATAACTAGACAAGTCCAAAATGACTTCTCATATTCCTGAACAGATTTCTTTCAGAGTAAAACCAAATGAGTTCTTTATTGCCTCTTGAGATAAAAAGACCATTAAAAGTCAACAGTGCTTCGGAGATTAACTGAAATAAAACATATCAAGGTTATGTGTTCTTCTAAAAAAAGATATAAGCAGGAATTTAAGATCACAAGCAATTAGCTGTTTTCAGACTATGAATAAGATATATTATTCAGATTCTCTTTTATCCACCCATGTGGGAATACTAGATACAAATATCTTTTTTTAATCAAAGTTTCCATCTTAAGTAAAAACAGAGAGAGGGCGCAAATTAGTTGAAACAAGTCATTTGCTTTTGCCCAAAGGTTGCCTCCTGCAATTAATTCAATTGACTGGTTTAATTTCTTTATATATTCATTAGGGCATTAATGAGGATATTAACCTTCAGTTTAAACATTGCTTGGGATCCGTTTTCTCTAATCTCTTAACTCAGAACCACTGCATTGCCTCTAGTCCCCATGCTGTATGCTATGTGGTACCCCCCACACTCGAGTCTAAGCAGCGTTATTGTGAGTGTTGTGCGCTTGTGCAGCTGTTTAAGAAGGGAATCAAGGTGCTTGGCCATCAGCTACGTGGAGAGGTGAAACATTGATTATCTGCACATCGTGTAAAAACCAGAAAAAGCTTCCAGTCTGCAGGGGTGGGAAATTAGCTCCTTCCACTTTTTTTTGGTATTTGCTTTGGAGATTGCAGCAAAATTTCCTGAAGCAGGTGTAATGGCAACTTTAAGTCTTATCTCTGTCACTGGTATTTCTCCTCTTAAAGCAGTGAAGGTCTCAATTACTCCAATCTCTGTTTGCTACACTGAAATAAAGATGTACTCTTCATTCTTTGTTTCTTTTTCATTTTCCAATGATGTAAAATGTACATATGACAGATTATACTAGTATAAAGTGCACTAATTTTAAGTGCACCTCTCAATGAATTTTTACATATATCCCTGTGGTAACATCCCCAGATCACAAGAGAGAACATTTTCTATACTCCATTTTAGTCATCCCAGAGGTCAACACTCTTCTCCATTATCTAACCATAGATTAGGTGTGTCTGTTTCTTAAAATTTTATGGAATACTTTATTAGTCCTCTGTGTGTTTTTTTTACTTAAAATTATGCCTCCAACTAGATATGTTTTTAACTATGAGAATAGAAACAGCCAGTTTGATATCCAGACTTTATAAACCCAGGTCATTCACCTCCCTAGAAAATATGTGAAAACCTACCATCTACATGAATGAATGTCAATAAATGAATTAGCCAAATATAAATAATGATACACTGTTTCTCATCTGTTATCTGTAAAATTGCAATTTTTCATAGGTAGAATTATAAGTTCAGATATAACTTCATATACAATTCAAATTAAAAAAAAATAAATTGTTGATTTTGCATGTTTTAGTGATTATTGATAATCTCTGAATTTAAAACCTACTCAGGAGTCCATAATGATAAATTGTTTTAAGAAAATTTATAATTTTTATCTACTTTGCTTCATATTTTGTGAGCCTAATTTTTTAGGAATCATTAATTCACTTTTCCCAGGTAGCTATTATCTATTGTTTGGATTTCTTTTCATGTCATTTTTTTCCCCTACAATCTCTACTGTGCTCCTTTGCAATTTTTTTTCTTATTTATCACAGCCCTTCTATTTTTGAATCATTTTTCATGCACAATATTAATTTAATTTACCATCCCTAGGTTTAAGAATGATATCTTATTATTATTTTTGCTTGATTTATCTTTTTTCTTGAAAAACAATTTTTCCCCATAACCGGTTTCCCCCAACCACACCTTCCTGTCATTTACCAGTTCCTGACCCTAGACAGTGGAATTCCTTCCACTCCCTTTCCTCTGCCTTCCCACTCCCGCTCGTAATTCATATTCTCATCGCTGGAGCCCTGATTGTACTGATGATCTAACACTGCTGCCTGGTCCACCCTCTCCCAGCTGCAATTCATCTACTATATGCTCCCTAAACCTCTGATGGTGTTAGGCAAGTCCTCTGTTTAACAACTCAAATCGGCATTTCCTCAATTTCAAGACTCTATGGATTCATTTTACAGGAAAAGAAAACACCCTATAGATCACCAATGTTGACATAAATTATTTTCATTATAGTATAATATAAGTAATACTAACATGAGCCTATGTATAAATATATAAGCTCATGTACAAATACATAATCTTGTGTAAATATGAAATCAACTATATTGTCAAGCAACACTAACAAACTTATGAAACTAACATAATTCCAATGATTCAGATGAATAAAAATAAATTTCCACCCACTATGTGAATATGATACTAATTGCTACCCTTTGTACATAGACAAGCCTAAGAAGAGTGTTGGGAGGGTTGCATTACCTCATGGAATACAGTATTATGGCAGGACTATAAATAATGTCCTGTAATGTGAGATGATGTAATCCTCCCAACATTTTTCTTCATTCAAAATATTCTAAAATATTTATGCCTTCTTGTGCTGCAATGTCATTTACCTTCCCTATTTTCAAATGCATCATTTACCTCTTAAATCCACCTGGTTTCTTTTCTCATTAGTTCACTAAAATTGAGGAAGTGTTACCTGATTACCATGCAATGAATGATAAACACACACAAATAAAGTAATCTTGCAGTCTGCAGATAGGAGACTGGCATCCAGATGGCACAGAATATGTTTACATTATGTTATAGATTATTATTTAAGTGAAACCCAAAAATGTGATATATCTGAAAATATGTCACAAGATCTGAGTTTAAACTCATTGAATTAAATAACCCTATACTGCCTCTGCATTTGTACCCAAATAATTAAGTAGACTGTTTTGTTTAAATGTGTTTGTATGTGCATCTTGTTTCATTAATTAGATTTTAATTTTCCTTAAAGGCATAAGCAGAGCTAAACCCCTTTGTGCTTTCAGACACTGGCTTGAAACTTGTACATATTAATCTTTATAAGTTCTCATTGATTAGTTATCGAGTTAAAAATGACTTTCATTGCTTGTTTCACTGTTTTCCGCCTTCTCCTGCAGCCAAACTTGATTCTCTAATGGCTCATTCTTTTTCTTACTGCAAAACCTCTCCACCTTAAAAAGGGCACCACAGACATTCTCACATCCATAACCTTGTTCATAATATTCTCTTCATTTAAAATAACTTCTCTTCGGACTGTATTACTACATTTTACATTTCTTATCTGAATTCTTTATATCTTCTATTTCTTTGCAGGGACTTTTTTTCCCACCTGTCTCTAGCAGGTTGTAAAGTGCTGGTTGAAGCATTTTTATGATGGCTGCTCTAAAACCTTTGTCAGGTAATTCTAACATCATTGTCATCTTGATGTTGGTGTGTGTGTGTGTGTGTGTGTGTGTGTGTGTGTGTGTGTGTTTTATTAAGGTTGCATTTTCCTGGTTCTTGGTTTGATGAGTCATTTTAATTTGAAACCCAGACATCTTGGATGTTAGATGTTCGGAGATCTAATTCCAATTCTGAGCTTCTATTTTTGCTAGCTTCACTGATATTCCCTTGCACGTGAGAGCACCACCTCTTTCCTGGTAGGTGTGGGTAAAGTCACATTCCCTACTTGGCCTGTTGACACTTAACGAGGAGGGAAGAGTACCCTCATTACTTCTGCCAGGGTTGGGAGTTTTAGCTTCCCATTAGGCCTCCACTGACACCAGGAGAGGGGGGTGTCTTCATTACTGCAGGGATGGCAGTGATAGTCTTCTCTCCTCAAGGCTTCTTTGATGCTACCCTAGTCAGGCAGTGGGGCAGTGGGAAGTGGGTGTGAAAGTCCAGACTTCCTCGATGGTCTCCACTGACATAACACGGTGGACCTCATTACATCTGTTTAATGTATCCTCTGCGCAAAATAAGTGTGATCAAATAAAAAAAATACATTTAAATATAATGCTTCATCTCTTACTTTGTGTATTTTCTTTTCTTCTTCCCAAGGAAGCATGTGTTTAAATTAGTACCAACCTATAATAAGAAAGCAAGTAATGATGATCTCTGTGCATTCAGAAATTGGTAATTCTTTATTCTTCTTTCTATGCATTGAAATGTTTATCTTCTTTTAAATAAATTGCTAGAAATAGAGAACCTCCACTGTAATACCCTTTCTGATATTATAGA
Organism: Myotis nattereri; assembly: GCF_964212035.1. NCBI lineage: Eukaryota > Metazoa > Chordata > Mammalia > Chiroptera > Vespertilionidae > Myotis > Myotis nattereri. The sequence goes on along the minus strand of NC_138076.1, from coordinate 46,004,816 downwards.
AAAAGATAGGAAAAAGTAATATGTTTCCAGAATTTAGAATAATAAATTACCTCTGAATGAAATATACATTGTCTTTAGTACTTATAATCAGCCTGTGTGTGTGTGTTTGTGTGTGTTTGGACAAAGCCCAAACAGTTGAGCCATACTGGCAAGGGCCCAGCCAGTGTGTTTTAATGGTAGATGTACTTCTTAAGCCCACTTCTATTTCCTTGTCAACTAATAATCTTGTAGTAGCAGGTAAAGTCATTACTGTAGAATCTGCTAGAATTGGAGAAACCAGAATGTATTGCATTTTTTTTCCCAAATCAATTCCCAATTTCCTGGGAATTTATGCTCAGTGAACACGAGTGAAATCTATTTCTGAAGATACAATTCACTCTCTTAATGATGAATTCTGAAATACAATTAGAAATCTGCAAAAAGGATTTCCTTTTCTAAGATTTTTAGATGTGCCAATGGCTTTCTGACTCTTTATTAGAATAACATTTACCAAATAATTTAAATAAAATCACAATATTATTTTGCAAGTACAAACCTTATACTTTCATACTTATGTTTTTTACTATCTTATCAGGCCTTCTAATTCTCTTGAGAAAATTGCAATGATCTATTAACTAGTTGGCTGGGGTTTTTTTTTGCCACCAGACTGTATAATAGCCTACCAACCCATCTCCTATTTTCTATTTACAACAGTGATCCTTGATTTCAAATTCCATCTGTTAAAAACACTCCACTGGCTTTTAAATATCCAAAGGAAAAAAAACCCACATCTTTCACATGTCAAACAAAGGCCTTCATGGGTTAACCCAGTCAGTTTCTCCATTCATATAGTCTCTACCTGGCCTTGTAGGTACAGCCTTGTAAGTTTATAGCAATCCACATCTTCCAAGTACAGGTATCTCATACTTTTAACTGAAGCACCTTTCCCTCGTGCATAACTGGCAATGCTCCGTACATTGTTCAAGGCTTATTTAAACATCACTTTCTGTACTAAGGGAAAATTCCGACTTTTTTTCAGGTTGCTGATATTGCTTTGGTGTGAATAATGCAGAGTGGAATAAACGCATACCTCCTACGTTCTTGGAGCTTCTAGGCTGTGATGCCTTCTCGGTTCACTCCCTTTTGAAACGCCCCCATCAGAATGCGATGAGGTTCCCTAGTTCTACCATAACAAACTGATTTAATATCTAAGTCCAGCCCTAAACTATGTAATTTTCAGCATGGTACCTTCTCTTAATCTTCCATTTTACTCCTAAATCTAACCCAATTTAGCACAGAAATGCATGCTCAATGCTTGCAGATTTGGGATTTAAATAGGGAGACACAATCAAAGGCTGAAAGATTCAATTAACCAGGTGGATATTTTCTTTTTCGTAAGGAAAATTTTTTTAAATTAGTTAACTTGATATGAAAAAAAGCATTTCTTTTGGAGGAGAATGCTTAACATGTAGGAAAAACTTTTATTGATGTGGAATGTTCAATATACTAAACAAATCATTTTAAATAAACTTGTCTCCAATATTGACAAATAAAGAGAAAATTAAATTATTTGTATGGAAAGTTGTGCCAATTTTGTCTAGGCTGAAAGGACACCAGCCACGCATTCCCCTTGTCCTCCATTTCTTTATACTGAAAATGAGATACCAGGCAATTTACCCATCAGTGTTTTTAATGAGCCACAGTGTTTGAAGCCTATGAACTGAGTAATCTCATTTGTTTATGGTCTTGGCCTGCAGCTGTCATGTTTTATATAAGACAGTTTGAAACAAAAAAAAAAGAGCTCTTTAATAAGCTTTACTAGTAAGTACAACTGAGCCATTTCAGGGAATAATTACACTTCACAGAAGAGAATAAAAAGCATAAAGTATAATTTTCCCAAATAACAAAGAGGTAAATGACAAAAGAAGCATAGATACTAACATAGTGACCAATAAACAAGTACTTACTGGCATCTAAGAGAGTCGCTATAGTATGACTCTTTGCAGTTTAGTTTTTGCTTCAAATAAGCCAGGTGTAAGTCAATTGTGGTGTATTTTATAAATACATCCTTGTATTTTCCCCCTAAATTACACTATAGCCATAGAGCTTCCAATAATTTAATGCTTTCTTAAAGGTCACACTGGAGGCTAATGACCAAATTCAGGCTGGAATCCATTGTCCAGCTAGTCCTCAACCACCAGGTCCTTGGGTTTGCTTAAGTGCCTGCAATCACAACTTCCTGTGCATGCTTTCTTCCTCTCCTTTTTCATCCTCTGTGTTGGTACAGGCCTGTGACTTCTTTTTTTAAAAATTTCTTTATTGATTAAGTTATTACATATGTGTCCTTATTCCCACCTTACCCCCCAGGCCCACAACTCATGCCCTCACCCCACTGGTGTCTGTGTCCATTGGTTATGCTTATATGCTAGCATGTAAGTCCTTTGGTTGATCTCTCCCCTTTCCCCCCACCATCCCTACCTTTCCTCTGAGGTTTGATGGTCTGATCAATGTTTCTCTGTCTCTGGATCTGTTTTTGTTCATCAGATTATGTTGTTCATTATATTCCATACATGAGTGAGATCATGTGATATTTATCTTTCTCTGACTGACTTATTTCACTTAGCATAATGCTCTCCACTTCCATCCATGCTGTTACAAATAATAAGAACTCCTTCTTTTTTACCACAGCATACTATTTCATGTGTAGATGTACCACAGTTTTGTAATCCACTCATCTATTGATGGGCACTCAGGCTGTTTCCAAATCTTAGCTATGGTGAATTGTGCTGCTATGAACATAGGGGTGCAGATATCCTTTCTAATTGGTGTTTCTAGTTTCTTGGGATATATTCTTGCCTAAACTTTTTCAATAGCCTCTTAGCTGTGTTCTCTTCCTGCCACTCCCATTTATTTAATTCGTGCTTGTAAGAGTTATAGTTGTAAGGCACAGATCTAACCATCTTGTGCTCCTGCTTTTAAAACCTTCTTTGACATCAATTTTAAATGTTTCTGGTAAATCCTACAGTCTGTTGTTAGCCATCCATCAGTTTTCATGTTCTTAATGAAATGTTTATTCATCACAAAATCACTTGTCAGCATCTATGCTGTTTTAGAGAGATGCGGCCCCTGCCCTTTGGGAGCTTCCATGTTGCACTAGTTTCCTTTGCTGCAGTAATAAATTACCAAAAACTCAGTGGATTAAAACAACATAAATGTAGTATCTTACAGTTCTGAAGGCCAGAAGCCCTAAAACAAGATGTTAGAAGGACTGCCCTTCTTCTGGGGACTCTAGCAGACAATCCATAAATTCCTTTGCTTTCCACAAGCATTCTTAGGCTTTTTGTTCCATTTCCATGTAAAGTAACATATTCACAGGTTCTGGGGACTAGGACACATACATATTTTTTTGGGGGGGTGGGTGGGTGGGGCAATTGTTGTATACACCATACTTGCCTAACAGAATGGGCAGATATTTTGAGACATTTTAAAATTATTTTCACTGTTCTGTATTTTCCAAATTTTATTATACTAATATATAGTACTACTAGAGGCCCAGTGCATGAAAATTCATGCACTGGAGCAGGGGTCCCTCAGCCTGGCCTGCCCCCTCTCACAGTCCAGGAACCCTCAGGGACGGGAGGCGACCTGGCGATCAGGGGAAGGAGATGCCCCATCACACCTCTGCTGCTGCCACTGCCGGCAGCACAAGCCTTGCCCAGCCCTGGTTACCTGAGCCTCGGGCAGCCCTGGGCAGCTGGGCAGCTGCCATCTCAGGCTTGCCCATGCTTCAGACTGGCCCTGGGAAGCTGGGAAGACAACAGCCAAGGCTTGCCTGTGCGTTGGGCCAGCCCTGGGCTCCTGGGCAGCTGACATCCAAGGCTTGCCTGCACCTCGTGTTGGTCCTGGGATGCTGGGGGGCAGAGGGGACTGGGGGACTCCAGAGGCAGGTGTGCAACAAGTCCTGGTGGGGCTAAGGGGACTGGGCGCTGTCATCTTGTGGCTGTGGGTGCTGCCATCTTTGAGTGTGGGACAGTCAATTAGCATATTCCCTCCTTATTGGCTGTGGGTGTCGCCATCAGGGTCAATTAGCATATTCACTCTTTATTAGATAGGATTTCTAGTTATGAAAAAAAGTTTTGATTGTGAAAGTCATACCCTATCCACTTATTAGGTAAAACCCAAAGTCTTTATCATGATATAACAGAACCAGGCAGACTTGTCAACATCTCCTCTTCCTGGATTAAATCCTGTGACTCTCCCCCACATGCACTTGATTGAGGTCACAGTAGGGATACTCACTATTCCCTTAGCAGACTCTTCTTTTTCGTAAGTTTGTGCTTCTTGCTTAAAAACTGGGAAAGTTTTACCCCAATCTTTTAATGTAAATGTCTTACTCAAATGTCATTCTTTTGTCGGCTCTTCCCTGATACTCTGATATGGTATTCTCTGTCTCCTTTGTGTCTCCAAAGCACAGAATCTACTTTCCTGGCACTTTACAGAATTATTTATGCCCTAGCTCAGCCTCCACATGCCCCCAGGACAGGGATTATATCCTTTGATTTTCTGTATACCTAGCACTTAGAGAGTTTAGTACCACCGATGAATAAAATTTAACGTGTGAGTGACTACATTAAATGATGTTTCTTTGGAACTGGTATACTCGAAAATATGTCTACTAATGTATCCTTGAGGCTACAGGATGTGGCAAATTTATAGAACTATTAGGATGTTTAAATTATTTTCATGGGAATGAAGCAGTGCCCCAAGGTTATAACTCAATACTGAAAGTGCAGACTTTCCTGACATTTTGTTAAGGTAAATGTGTACAAATGTAAAAAAAAGAAAAAAGAAGTATTCACAAATGTTTTGTTCAAATTCAAATAATGTGCCTTATTTTTAATAATGTGATCCTTTTATATGGATTTTTATGATATCATATATATATATATATATATATATATATATATATATATATATGTTTTACTTTTTTATGTAACAAAGTGGTTTATTCACTGAGATTTCTTTTTATTTCTTTTTTCTTTTTTTCTTTATTGATTAAGGTATTACATATGTGTCCTTATCTATTGTATATGTTTTATAAAGAATGCTTCAACTTGTTGATTTTTCAGGTTGTTGCTCAGGGTGTGGTTTATAATGTGTGGATTTATAGACAAAAATCAGTCCTTAGAGGTGCCTGTTTTCTAAGGAGTGCTACTGGCTTGGCCTGTACACAGATTGCTCCCTGCCTAGTGTCCACCAGATTCAGAATAACAATTCTTAAAAGACATTTTGAGTTGGGTCTTAATTAAGATGAAATATTAAATTAAATTGACTGGCTTACATTATGGGCTGAATGACATATTATTTATGAAACAGATAACATGTACTTAATGCCAGTGGCATTAACTCTAAAACACACATTCTCCTAATATTAGTTTCAATCCCACCTCACTAAGGAAGTCATGAATCTGGAAGATCTGGGGAAGGAATCATAGCTATTCTGGTCTCATTCACATCCTCAACTTTTATTTCATTATCTTGAGTTTTGCCACTGATCCTTCTCTGTATCCTATGCAGGTTAATTTAAATGAGCTCATCATATCAGACTTGTATTTTCATATTAAGTGTAACTAGCTCTTTTCTCTATCTGTATTCATTCAAAATGACAGAGTATAAAATGTCACCAATAATTTAGAAAGCAACCCAATCCTTGATAATTATTTGCCTTTGTGTGCAACTGTGAAATACTAGAACATAGAAGTGTAATTCCCCTCTGTGTTATTCCTCATAATGCTTATTGTGTGTGTGTGTGTCTTTGCATTCAACCCCTTTTTTCTCTCTCCCCCTCCCTCTTTCTAAACTTCAAAGCTAGGAGGGGTTACATAGACTAGCCTGATACTTTAGTTGGAAGAAAGCAACTACCAATTTGAGTACCATCTGGAGAACAATAAAACATTGACTCCACATTTTCCCATGGTTACATTAGCAGCCATCCTTCCTTCCTGGAGTAGCAACAGCTATGGCTTTTACTATAAAAAGTATACAAAAGAATATAAGTTTAAAACATTAATTATCATTTGACCCAGAAGTAATTGCTCTGCAACAGATGATTCAGACTAACTAAATTTGTAGTAACAAATTCATAAGCCAGATAGCCCATTTATTTATATTATTTAGAAATATTGATGCCAAGTATTTCAGAACACTCTCCTATGACAATAAGTGATTTTACTTGCAGAAGATAGCCTTTTTCATACTAATTTTATAATCTAGAAGTTGCCAGGGGAAAGTTAAGTCAGTGAACAAAGTTAAACAATCTTTTTATATCACTAAGCTACAAAAATTTGCATCTCTATTAAAGATGTGCTTACTAAGTAGACCATTATATTACAGTCTGTTTACTGTACAATTTCCTTTAATTTTCCTGTTTTGGAAGCTATTTACTAAATATTATCCTTTAAATAGACCTGTCCAAAATCCTGTGTGATTTAAGACTTTGAAATATTTACCAATTATCACTATATTATCTTAGATCATGGTTTATTTTATGTTTCATTGTATGTCAATGCATTCTACTACATAAATCTCATCAAAGAGCTCTCACCTTGTAATCGTTTCTAATTTATTTATGAAGTTTTACCAACAGACATTTCATAAAACTCTGTATCGGTGATTTGCTCATTAGCTTTAAGGTCAGGAGGAACATTTTTTTTTCTAAAAATATCACCATAATAATCTTGAATCCAGACCTTAGCCTAGAATCTAGACCTGAGATACACACTTTTGGAAGATCTACATCTTCCCCATATAGAGCACATATAGAGCACATTTTGTTAGAATATTATAATTGCCTTTAAATAATAGCAACAGATCTCCAGCAAGATAATAATAAACAGAAAACACTATGAGCCGAAACCGGTTTGGCTCAGTGGATAGAGCGTCGGCCTGCGGACTGAAAGGTCCCAGGTTCGATTCTGGTCAAGGGCATGTACCTGGGTTGCGAGCACATCCCCAGTAGGAGATGTGCAGGAGGCAGCTGATCGATGTTTCTCTCTCATCGATGTTTCTAACTATCTCTCTCCCTTCCTCTCTGTAAAAAATCAATAAAATATATTTTTAAAAAAAGAAAACACTATGAAAATATGTTATCTTAGAATGTCAGATGTTTCATCAAGTTAAAAATGAAATTTGTGGGGTTTTTTTCATTCAACAGCAAATGTTTATTTATGATGGCCATTTTCCAGATTACTCATTTATTCAATAGATATTTATTACATACTAGGGGCTCAGCGCACAAAATTCATGCGTGGGTATTGTCCCTAGGCCTGGCCTGTGATCAAGGCCATCTTCCCCAGCCGCCTGAAGCTGGTCCTGCACCTCCCCACCCCCATCAGTTCCCTATTCGCCATCAGGTAATAGGTGCCTGATGGCCAGGGGAAGGGACTGAGAGGTCAGCTGTTCCCACCTGCTCACCAGCCCTGCCCCCGCTGCAGGTGGCCACCAGGCAATTGGAGCCTGCCAGCTGGAGAAAGAGACCAAGAGGTGGTCAGTGCACCTCACAGTGACTGGTCCAGCAGTCATTCTGGTCATTATGCTGTTAGGGTCAATTTGCATATTACCCTTTTTTTTATATAGGATTATTACAGATAAAATGTTTTGGGGCCAGTGATAAATGATGCTAGTTTTGAAAGTAGACAGAATATCTTTTAAATGAAAACATTTTTATCTCAAAAAATCTTGGGGTGTATGGAATGTGGAATATGCTTTGGGGTGTAAGGAATATGGGATATGCTATGTCTACAAAATTCAACACTTGCTGGCATTCTAATATTTGATGAAATTGAGCAGAAAGAAATTAGGGAATTTAAAGTATACTCTTTTAATGTTATTTTTAAAGATGTTCATTTCAAGAATGGCTCAGTTTCTCCATTCACTGGGTTCTGAGCCTGCAGTGATAGTTAGGATCTTTGGTATGTTCTACTACCAATCCTGGGTTGCAGGTGAGGTTAGATGGGAGTGCAGACGAGGGTAAGAAAGAGATGGAGAAAGCGCACAACGAAAATGTTTTATACACAGTGGTTCCTTCTTTTAAAGGGAATGATGTTATTTTAATTATTTTGGGGGGGAAAAACAAAACACCATAATTTTGTTCAAAATTCTCTAACTTATTTTATTATGTATACCCACATTATATGAATCATTTCCATTCCTTTAAAAAACGTATGCAAATAAAGGGAATTGACATCTAATGTTAGGAAACCTATGACTATTTAAAATAAATGCACACATACCCACACACTCATACATATCTTCACAACAAAAGTTTATGACAATGCAGATAGGGCTTTTCTTAACAAAGTAGCTATGGTGAACAACACTAACTATTCCTTAGAGCAGAGTTATTGAGCCAAAACAATAAAGTAATAACTCAGGAAAAGATAGGCCCATATCATCTTTCTTTGGCTAATCTGGAATTCTGGAATAGTAAACTGATAAAATGATTAGGGAAATCTGATGAATTTTTGGAAATTTACATATCAGCTGCTATAGTAACAAATGATACTTTTAAAATAAAATTAACATAATACCTGCAGAATATATGTGCATATATGTACATCAATACACACATCTTTGTGAATATATATATTTCATTTCTAAAATTCACAAAGACTGATTACTGAACAATTTTGTTCTGTGTAATATTTTCTTTTAGTTTTTAAAATCAGATAGTATAATAGTTTATAAATTATAAAATTAAAACTTTTCTAAGTATCTGATACCATTTCCTAAACACTTTCAAATTTCTTCACGAACATAATGTGTATACTTTGTGGCACCAAATCCATCTAGGAATCTGAATATTATGTACACAAATATCATGTATACTCAGAAGAGTATAGTTTTTATTTATTTCTATGTAGATGGTTGTTTAGTAGAACTCTAGATGGTGTAGCACATCTACTTCCAAACATCTGTTTCCAATTCTTTTTTAAAAAATATATTTTATTGATTTTTTAAAGAGAGGAAGGAAGAGGGACAGAGAGTTAGAAACATCGATGAGAGAGAAACATCCATCAGCTGCCTCCTGCACACTCCCTACTGGGTATGTGCCCACAACCAAGGTACAAGCCTTCACCAGAATCGAACCTGGGACCCTTGAGTCCACAGGCCGACACTCTATCCACTGAGCCAAACCAGTTAGGTCTGTTTCTAGTTCTTATGCATAAGTCAGAAAAACTCCAACAGTGTTTGACAGACCCATTTGTAAAATTAACACTGAGAGGAGCATTTCCATTGCTATTTTTCAGGCACCATGTTGAATATTATCAATGAATGCAAATGTGAATATGTAAAATATATAAGGTCAAGCTTGCATTATTGAAAACCTTACCCAAATGTTTGTTTTAATGGAAATTCCCCTGAGCATTTAAAAATATTTGCAACAGATTGCACACTGTGACTGATAGGCAGAGATAGTAAAGCTACGCATTAGTAGCTTCAGCCAGCCAAGGATCAACTAGAAATTCAGATTGAGCAGCTGTGAAGCTACAGAGAAAGTTAATTGCCAAAATAATTACAAATAATGCATACAAAAATTAATTCCCACACAATTTTCAGGGGTAATAATATTATGGAGTTTAACATAGTGTGAAAGGCATTCTGGCCCATTGGCCTATGAGTAAATAAATGGATGAAAGAAGGAAGGATGGAAAGGAGGGAGGGAGGAAATCACACATTTACCATCACCATTCATCTCCCTACCATGATTCGGAACTAGTTGTTTTTTCACACTCCTTGCGTTTTTCCTTGCATCCTTTCAAAAATCCTTATTGACTCGCTGCCCTGTGTCTTAGATATACAGTAATACAGAAAGTAGAATTATCCATGCCCTATGGTACTTCTACTCCACAATAAAGATATGCATAACAAACAGGTAATTCAGATCATGACAAGTTATGTGAAAAAAATAGAATGTGATAAGAATGAATAGGGTCAGTGGCATGTCAGGGGGGGAAGGCCTCTCTGAATAAAGAAATTTGAACTGAATCCTAAAGAATATAAAAGGAGAAATCCTGCCCTAACCGGTTTGGCTCAGTGGATAGAGCGTCGACCTGCAGACTGAAGGGTCCCAGGTTCGATTCCGGTAAAGGGCATGTACCTGGGTTGCGGGCACATCCCCAGTGGGGGGGTGTGCAGGAGGCGGCTGATCGATGTTTCTCTCTCATCGATGTTTCTAACTCTCTATCCCTCTCCCTTCCTCTGTGTAAAAAATCAGTAAAATATATTTTAAAAAAAAGGAGAAATCCTTTTTGACATTAAAAATGAGGATCGCTGTAACCGGTTTGGCTCAGTGGATAGAGCGTCGGCCTGCGGACTGAAAGGTCCCAGGTTCCATTCCGGTCAAGGGCATGTACCTTGGTTGAGGGCACATCCCCAGTGGGAGGTGTGCAGGAGGCAGCTAATCGATGTTTCTAACTCTCTATCTCTCCCCGTTCCTCTCTGTAAAAAATCAATAAAATATATTTTTAAAAAAATGAGGATCATTGCGAGTTGAGAGAGCATCATGTTCAAAGACCATAAGGAGGCCAACCATGTTTATCACATTGAAATCTATATATATAAAAGCCTACGACCATTATGACCGGATGACCAGACTACCAGCCAGTAGCTATGACGTGCACTGACCACCAGGGGGAAGATGCTCAATGCAGGAGCTGCCCTCTGGGTGGTCAGTAAGCTCCCACAGCCAACCTTCCATGGTTGGCCAACCTCCTGCAGTCCCTCCCCCGAGCCAGCTGGCCCCAATCAGCCCCGATAGCTGGCGAGGCCAAGGGACCCCACCCCTGCACGAATTCATGCACTGGGCCTATAGTGCTAAATAATAAACTGATTTTATTTCACTTTTCATGAAGGTAATTAGATCCTATTACCTCTGTCTGTGACTAAGGACTGGTTTGTTTCTTGTTACTACTTAGATTTTAATGTCTTTAGAATCTAAGATATTAAAGGCACTTCTGAGCTGCAGACACTTACATAGCAATAAGATATTATGGACTTTATATTAGAAATAGCTGAAGCTCTGGCTTACTTTTGAAAATGGATTCTCTTCTCTGATTTATAGCTCATGGTTTTAGAGATGAAATCAGGTACCCAATTTACCTATGCTTTCATTTTCTAGCAAAGGATGGAAAATATATAATTACTAGAAGCCTAGTGCATGAATTTGTGCACATTGAAAAAAATTAATTAAAAGAAATATTTTAAAGGCCAGGGAGGGACCACGGGAGATTGCCCAGCCAGGGAGGGACCTTGGAAGTGTCCCAGGGCATGTCCAGCCCATCTCACTCACTCCCAATTGGCCAGATCCCAGCAGCAAGCTAACCTACTGGTTGGAGCAACTGTCCCCTGGTGGTCAGTGCATGTCATAGCGACTGGTTGAATGGTCAAATGAATATTAGGCTTTTATTATATAGGATAGTACTGGGTTACTCTCAAGCTATTTGCTTAGAAAGTAATCCAGTAATATAAAAAATTTTATGAAACCAAGTGATTAATAACTTCAATATTGTACTGATGTCATACTAATAGCTCATATATTGTCATTTTAGATATTAGCTACCAAACATTTCTACTGTTTAATCATTATAATCTAAAAGAGCTTATGCTGTTTTTATCTTCCTGATTTTTCTGTGAAGAGATTGACCTTCCTCCCATTTTCCAGCTGGTAAAGTCCAAAGTATGTTTCAGAGATTACCTGCTCCACATGTTTAGTATAATTTCTAATGTCAGAGTAGTTGTTTTTACAGTAATATAGGATTTGGGACAAAACTACAATTAAACTCCTCTTACCTAAAATCTAAATACTACACAGGAATGCTTCTTGGGGAATATCAGCCATTTCAACAACAAAGAATTATTGACAATTTGGTTTCAAATATTTGGGCCATTCATTAACAGTGAGTGCCCTTCAGGCAAAAGAAAATTAGTCAAACAAATAGGTTGGTTTATACTTAGAGAAAGAACTAATGAATGTCACCATAATTTTGAGTGAATGAATCAGCTCTGCTGTAATTATAATTAGTGGCATGTCCTGCTCTCAGTCTCTTAATGTTCATCTGGTATATGATCATTTCAAAGTTTATTTTAAAAAGTTGTCCTGACACTAGAGTGGTAAATTTAGCTATGATGAAAATTGCCAAAGAGAGTGTGACTAATTATTAAACTCACAGATGTTGCCAGAAGATTCATTGCATTCACAAGTCTCTTTTTTCTCTCTCACAATTTTAATGAATGTATTGATAGTACCAGTCTATCTAAAAGGTCACTTCATGTGTGACATTCTTTTGGTAATCTTTCCATCAATATTACAACAAGAGCAAATGTCCAACTCTTGTGTGGTCTACTTTTGAAAACATTTAGGAAATGCCAAGCTGTTGTAATTCTTCTAGCCACAGAATGTAGCAAGAAGCTGGGGATTATTTTTATCTTCCTTCACCAATGGATCAACAGATGATGATGCTTTCACAAGTCAAATTTAACCATGAAAAACTCACCCGGTGCTCTCAACCTGTATCAGGTTACCTTTGGTGTTGAAGAGTTAAACACTTTCTAGGAGCATATATTCTTTCAGGCAATAAGCACAGACCAATTATCTAAAGAGTAAGCATGTAACTTAAATTGTTATAGGCTATATTCATTATGTATATATTTGATGCCTGATTATCCTCTCTCCTCCAATCTGAAAATGAGTGAAGCTAACATTCACAAAATAAAGCCTTTCTCATCACTTGTATATAGTTATGCAATGGGGCATAGAGGGATGGGAACCATTCACCAGTTTTCCACATTCCTCTCTCCAACTTGTAGAGCTAGCTCTTGTGTTTAAAGTATTTCCTTTCCACAGAAGAAGGTAGCTGAGAACTCATCTTCCTAAATCATGAAACCACAAACATTTCTAAGAGCAATAAAATAGCTCATGTCACTCTGTGAAGTTGAAATTATCATGGCGGGGTAAAACCATTAACTGCAGTTCTCCATGGAATATACACTCAATCTGGGGACTCATCATGTAGTGGTTTGGTTTGTTTGTTGAAAGCTATGTGAAGTGATCTTTCCACCATTTATGTGTTTAGTCCATTAAGAGTTGACATGTACATATGGTGGTAAACCCAGGAGACAGACTGCTTCTATGCAAACCCCAACCTGCAATTTACTAGCTACATATCTTCAGATAACACTTTGTGCACTAACAATCCCCATTCCTCAGTCTCCTCATCTATAAAACGAGGATACTAAGAACCTGCTTGATAGGGTTGTTGTGTGGATGAAATGAAACATCGTATAGTAAGTGCTTGTACTGAATCTGGCACATGAGAAGTTCTGTGTAAAGGTGAATTCCCACTGCTATTATTGCATGTATTTCCTAAGTCTCAATTACTCAAAAAATCAGCCCTTCTCAAAATATGGATAGTAAATGCTCCCCAGTGATGGATGCTATAACACTAAACTGGGGTATGGATTGGAACTCGGTAGTGCTGATGCCAAATGTCAATTAATTTGAAAAATTGATCTATAATAAGTATACAAAAGGTTCATACAAATAAATCATGGTTATTTGCAGGAAGGAAATTGTAATCCCATGGTAGAAAGTACACTGGACTTTAACAAAATGTAGGCTATAGAATGTGCTGAGTAAAGGCATGGGCATAATTTAATTCCAGGGGCCTTGAAAAGGTTTTATTGGGACAAAATATTTGGACTAAAATTTGAGAGAATATGCATCACTTTGACAGTTGGGTATGATTGGATAATGTAGTTTGCTGTGGCTAATAGTCAGAGATGTGTAACAGGAGACAGACAAGCAGATTAAGTCTTGATGGAGAATTATGGGAATCTTCAAGTCTCACTAAGGAAACTGACATATTTTCCGATAAGAGAGCCAGTGAAAGTGTTTAAACAGAGCAGAGATAAAATTGGATTTGATTGTTAGAAATATAATGCTGGCAGTAATATAAAGAATATACAAGAGATTGTTGGTAAACTATTTTGGTAAAATGGTGCTTTGAATTCATGCTTTGAACTTCCATATTCACCTCAAATACAGCAGAAAATTTATAAAGTAAAATCAATAAGTACCAGGTGCAGCCACACTCAAAAGCAAAGTAATACTCTCTGGATCAGATATGGAACCAAAACCCAAAGTGGTGAGAATAGTGGCATTAAGCTCCACCCCACTGGCATTTGCATCCAAAAGCAAGAAGAGTTGCTTGTAGGGTAATGAGGAAAGGAGGACCCTGCAGATGGTGAAGGGCTGCTGCCAGACTCTGCAGTCGAGGGGCGGCCAACAGACCTCACTGCCCCCTGCAAGGAGCCTGAGAACAGCTGCCCCACCAACTGAAACTTTAGCTTATACACAGCGATAGCTGAAGAGAACCTGAAAAACACCTGGACTGAACTTGGTCTAAATTAATCTCTTTCACCAACTTCATCCAGGGGGAGGAGCCTCAGTAAACAATTTGAAACCTATTACTGGACTTAAAGCAGCAGGAATATAGAGTCAAGATAAGTCCCCCAAAGAATACTCTCAATAGTAGAAGAAAAATGACCAGCAAAAACGAATTCACTGGTAACACTGGAAGATGACAGAGGAATCAAACACTGTCTTTCAAATAAGAAAATTACAATCCCAAAGTATAAAATTAATAGCACCTGTTATTATAAGAAAAGAATGATAAATTATGAAACAAAAATATGAAGCAAGGGGAGGGAGAAAAATTTCCCTCAGAAAATAAGAGAATAAAAATTGTGATGATTAAAGTAGAAAAAATTAGATGCATATAATTATATATTTTTAAATCAGTTAAAGAGAAAACTATAATTTATAAAATAATGAGTAACTCATTTGTTATACAGCAAAAAAAAATGTAATGAAACAAAATTTTATTTTTTTAAATGAAAGAAAAATTTAAACCACAGAACAGGTTAGAGTCACTACAATGTGTAAAATAGGCATCCCATATAAAATTGAATAGTAGAAAAAATATATTTTAAGTAAGAATGGAAAATTGACATAAGGTTTTTGGATTAAAAGGCCATATCTAGTGCTAACTAGTATGAAAAAGAAACTTGTACCTTGATATTACATTTAAATGTAAAACACTAAAAATGAAATAGAGGAAGAGATGAAAGAAGTGGCTACTGAAAACATGTAACAATTTTGAATTTTTATGCACCTAAAACACAAATGTTGTTATGTTGTTTTTATAATCATGAGAAATTAAAAGGAAAAATAAAGACATATAAATATCTCTCTCTAAGATAACTAGAGGTCCAGTGCACAAAAATTTGTGCACTCGGGGGGGTATCAGCCTGGCCTGTGCCCTCTCGCAGTCTGGGACCCCTCGGGGGATGACCACCTGCTGGCTTAGGCCTGCTCCCCAGGGGATCGGGCATAAGCTGGCAGTCAGACATCCCTCTGGCAGCCCGGGAACCCTCAGAGGATGTCCACTTGCCAGCGGAGAGCAGGCCTAAGCTGCAGTCAGACATCCTTAGCGCTGCTGAGGAGGCAGGAGAGGCTCCCACCACCACTACTGTGCTGGCAGCCATCAGCCTGACTTGTGGCTGAGCAGAGCTCCCCCTGTGGGAGCACACTGACCTCCAGGGGGCATCTCCTGCATTGAGCGTCTGCCTGCTGGTGGTCAATGTGTGTCATAGTGACCAATCATTCCCAGTCATTCTGCTGTTAGGGTCAATTTGCATATTACCCTTTTACTATATAGGATAGAGGCCTGGTGCACAGGTGGGGGCCGGCTTGTTTGCCCTGAAGAGTGTCCCGGATCAGGGTGGGGGTCCCACTGGGGTGCCTGGCCAGCCTGGGTGAGGGGCTGATGGCTGTTTGCAGGCTGGTCAAGCCCCCCAGGGGGGACCCTCACCCCATGGGTGTGTGGCCAGCCTGGGTGAGGGGCTGAGGACTGTTTGCAAGCTGACCACAGCCTCTTAAGGGTATGGGGGGGTCCTGCTGGGGTGCCTGGCCAGCCTGGGTGAGGGGCTGAGGGCCATTTTCAGGCTGGCCATGCCCGCAGGCTGGAAGCAGGTATCTGGGATTTATTTATTTTCTATCATTGAAAATTTGTAGCCTTGAGCAGAGCTCAGGGCCATCCAGGGCAGGCAGGAAGCTTGGCTTCCTCCATCTCTGGTGGCAACCCAAGCCTCCTGCTCACTCCAGCTCCGTGGCTGCCGCCATCTTTGTGACAGAGAGAGGGAGTGACAGAGTAAGGGAGTGATGGTTAATTTGCATATTATTCTTTTATTAGATAGGATGATAAAATATATGGAAGGAAAGATCAGCAAGGATACAGACAATATGAAGTTAAAAACAACAACAAATTATCTAATATTAATATAGAAACCTGAATTCCACAATTATAGAATGTACTTTTTAAAAGCATACATGGAACCATAACAAAAATTGGCCATGTACTAAATGGGAGAGAAATACCAATACATTTCAGAAATGGTATTTAAAAGACCACACTTTTTCCAATGATTAGACAGACCTTTTCTGAAGCTTTATATCTTGGTTTCTGATTAGAGCACCAAAATATCAAAGCTAATATTAATAGAAATAAGTATTAATTTGCCCATTAGATAAGACCTTTTTTCCCCAAAAAACATAGTTGTAGCACAAAGAATTGCAACCTTATATAGAATTTATGATCAACTTCAAATATGAATACATTCTTTGTTTTGCACTTTTGATTCAATCCCAATTAACCTGTTTTTCAGTTCATTTTCTTATGTTTAAAATAAGGAGGTATAGTTACATAACCATTAGGACCCCTTCCAATTTAATAACTGCATGATGATAGCTCTGTTAACCTTCCAACTGCTGTATTTTCTGTGTTTCTTATACAAATAATTTGCCTTCCTTTGATGGTACAAAAAGAAAATAGATTTTGTAAACAGATAATACTGATCTTGAGTCTTATTTTGCCACTCTCTAATTGTATAACATTATATAAGCTATTTAAGCTTTTGAGCTCAGTTATTCCAACTTTGACATGAAGGTAAAAATAAAATCTACCTCAATTTTCAATGATGTGAAAATGTTTGGAAGTTTCACTGTCTTCCAAATAAAAATTTAGAGCACCTCCTAAGTGCGAGGTATTAAATGTGATAGATAGACTATGGAATCTATAGTAATTATTAATTCCTTCCCTCTTCACTCCTCACCTTTCTCCCCATTTCTCTTTTCCTAATTGCATTTTTATTCATTAATTTTGAGAGAGAGAGAGAGGAACATTGATTTGTTGTTCCACTTATGTATTCATTCGTTGGGAGATTCTTGTATGTGCCCTAAGCAGGGATGGAACCTGCAATTTGGGCATATAGGGGCAACACTCTAACCTCTCTCTCAATAACTCTCAGTAAGTCTTTCCCCAAGCACTAGAGTATCATTCATCACCACAGCATGCTGTTTTCTATGTTAGACTGGGCATGACAAAGTCCTCCACAGAAAACTGGAGATCTGAGGCCTAAAAATACCATGGTAGCCAATCAAATTCCAATATCAGACATAGTTTATGGATGTTTGTTAATGGATATTTGAGCTTCACAAGGTGAAAGATAATTGGCATTTATAGGACAAAATGGTCAACACAGAAGGCACACTCTCTCCTTTTTGCATAGTTTATACTAAATAGATGCTGGCAGAATGCAATGCTTTCTGGGTTGTCAAGTTTGAACCAGCTTTGAATCATTTATATGTTTTCCATGCTGGAAAATTAAATATTCTCTATATTGAGAATTTTTAGAATATTTAGGAAAGAAACAATTTACAGTTTGCCTTATTGTAATGATAATCTATACTATAAAAAGCAAATTTACTTCTAAGACTATAAAATTTCAAGGCATTTATACAGGAATATTATTTCATCTATTTGCAGGATTTTCATATCTGTTTTTAATTTATTCTTTATATTTTACACATGATATGAAGTATGATTCTCTTGCTACTATTTTTAATCTTTACAAAGTAAAACCTCATGTTTAGATTAGGCTGCAGCAAATTTTCATTTTCACACATTGGCTTTCTTTTTAATTTAGTGTCAGTCCATTAAACAATCTAAAAAGTAAACATTCAGAAATTAAAAACATTAATTTAATTATAAAAATACACATTGCTACAAAAAAACTATAAAAGTAGCTTTATGATTTGCATCTATTAAATGTTCTAAATAAACTCCAGTATTGAAATATGTAATGTCCTAGATCCCACCCTTTTTCTTTGCTTTGTGTCCAAAAAAGATTGTATAAAAGTCATCAGAAACAGGCAATTTAGGAAGATCTTCAGAAAAGATTCCCCTTTCCTTCGTAGTCTGTTTCAATACTTAGCAAGATTTATTATCAGACTTTCATTTTTTCTTTTAGTGAAACAAAATTCCTTCTTATAGCTTACCTCCCTGTTTCTAGCATAAATGAAAATCTATAGAGTTTGACAATTACATAAGGGGGAAGGTATCCAACCTCATGTTGATTTCAAAATCATACTTCTAAATCCTTACTGTCCAGAAAATATTCCTCTTGTCTATTTAAAGATCTTAGATTAATCTTTTTCAATAAAACACATTAATATAAGATGTTTATATGTTAAATTGGCAGACTGTTCTATGCAGTCATTCATTCAAAAATGTTCAACGCTTACTTAAGTCAAATATTTTTCTTTATTCCGTGACTGTATTAGCACATGACAGTTAATCAAATGAGTCTCAAAAAAAAGTTTAAAATAGCAAAAAATGGTGCACATGACATTTTAAAATTTTCAGTGGAACAGTAGAAGGAAATCAGAAATGACCAGGAAATGAATTTTAAAGCACATTGAAAATGACGTGTAAGCAAAATCTGAGAAGAAATGAGGGGTGCTCAGTGCTATGGGTAACATGCTTCAGAGCAGTCCATTCAGTGGGGTTCCATTTTGCCATTGATTTGATTCATCTTATTTTGGGGTCCTACAAAAATACCAGGGCTTGGTTGTGCATTGATACTGCCATTAGTCATTCCAATAAACGAAGCCATCTTGCCCTTCCTTGCCTACATATTTTCCAAATACATGACGATTGTTTTATCCTTTCTCTTTGCCATTTCATTATAGATGAATATAAATTTAAATACATTGTGCTGTCAGAGAAGACAGGAGGTGGTGAATAAAAATTAAGATGATAGAACAGATTTGGTTCAAGTTTCCCAACTCATTATATAATGTTACTAGAATTTAAGAATTTCCTTTACTTACTATATTGGCTAGTTCTTACCTTATTATCAATTTCAGTTCCAGAGACAATAATAATAGCTCTGGATCTTCAAATCTCAACTATCCAAAACTAGATAACCCCCTCTCTTTCTTCTTTCCACACAAGACAGAAATCACAAAACCATCCTTTGATCCAAGTGTTCTGTTCAAAATAGGTTCAGCCTTCTTGCAGAAGTAAGGGTTGTGTATAATCACTAATATTTCAATCACTATTGTTTACTATGGCATTTATATCAATAAAATGTCTTCCCAGAACCCAAGAAAGTCACACCACCATCACACTTCTGATACATACTTTCTGAGGATGTGAAGCTGATAAGAACCAAACATTTGCTTAAGCCCAGTCCTAACTACAACATGTGGGATGTCTCTGTGAGTGAGAGATGTTACAGCAATTTGTAGAATATGGAATCTGTCCAAATGGTTAGTATCACCTGCTGTGGACAAATCATTTTTAAATCTTCACATGCATGACTTTTATGTATGGATGGATGTGTATATATATATGTACATATTTAAAGTAATTATTTTCTATTTGTGGTTGACATTCAATATTGTATTAGTTTCAGGTGTACAATATAGTGATTATACATTTATACACTTAACTGATCACCCCAACAAGTTTAGTACCTATCTGACAGTATACATAGTTATGACAATATTATTTGCTATCATTCTTATGCTGTATTTTACATCCCTGTGACAACTTTTATGACTGTCAATAGGACTTCTTAATCCTTTTTACTTTTTTCACTCATCCTCCTAACTGCCTGCCCATCTGGTGACTATCTGTTCTCTGTATCTATGAGTTTGTTTCTGTTTTGTTTGTTCAATTGTTGTTGTTGCTTTAAATTTCATATATAAGTAAAATGATATGGTATTTTTCTTTTTCTGTCTTATTTATTTTGCTTAGCATAATGGCCTCTAGGTACATCCATGTTGTCACAATGGAAAATTTTCATATTTTTTATGTCTGAGTAATATTTCATTGATATATATATACCATATCTTCTTTATCCAATCATCTATTGATAGACACTTAGATTGCTTATGTATCTTGGCCTCTGTAAATAATACTAAAATGAATATACAAGTACATATCTCTTTTCAAATTAGTGTTTTGGGTGTCTTTGGATAAATACCCAGAAGCAGATTTGCTGGATCATATCGTAGTTCTATATTTAATTTTTGGAGGAATATCCACACTATTTTCCATAGTGGCTGTACCAATTTACAGTCCCACCAACATTGCATGATGGTATCTTTTTCTCTCCAACACTTAATGTTTGTTGATTTATTGATGATAGCCATTCTGACAAGTGTGAGGTGATATCTCATTGTCGTTTTAATTTGCATTTCCCTGATGATTAGTGATGTTGACCCTCTTTTCATATATCTATTGGCCATTTATATGTTCTCTTCAGAGAAGTGTCTGTTCGGGTCCTCTTCCGATTTTTTAAATCAGATTGTTTTTTTGTTGTTAAGTTATATGAGTTCTTTATAAATTTGGAATATTGACCTCTTATCATTGGCAAATATTTTCTCCCAATGAATAGGGTAGTGTCTTTTTGTTTGTTTGTTTTATTGCTTGTTTCCTTTGCTACACAAAGCATTTTTAATTTGATGTAGTCCCATTTGATCATTTTTTCTTTTGTCTTCCTGCCTATGTATTCTTCTAGGAATTTTATGGTTCCAGATCTTAATGTATTTAATTCATTCTGAGTTTAATCTTGCATATAGTGTAAGAAAGTAGTCTGCTTTCCTTTATTTTTTTCTTTCAGGAATCAGTCCAGTTTTCCCAGTACCATTTATTGAAGACTGTCTTTACCCCATTGTATATTTTTGTCTCCTTTGTCATAGATTAATTGACTAAATAGGCGTGGATTTGTTTCTGAGCTCTCTATTCACTTTCATTGATCTAGATGTCTATTTTTATGTCTATTTGGGTGTCTTTGGATAAATATCATGCAATTTTGATTACTATCGCCTTATATTATAGTTTGATATCAGGTAGTGTGATACCTTCACTTTGTTCTTCTTTCTCAAGATTACTTTGGTTATTCAGGGTCTTTTATGGTTCCATATAAATGGTAAGATTATTTATTCTAGTTCTGTGAAAAATACCATTGGTATTTTGATAGCAATTGCACTGAATCTGTAGATTGGGCATTTTAACAATGTTAATTCTTCCTATTCATGAGCACAGGTAAGCCTTCTATTTATCTGTGTCTTCTTTGGTTTCTTTCTTCAGTGTCTTATAGTTTACCAATTACAGGTCTTTTACCTCCTTGGTCAAATTTATTCCTAAGTATTTTATTATGTAATTGTAAAAGAGATTATTTTCTTTATTTTTATTTCTGGTAGTTTGTTATTTGTGCATAAAAATCCAGCTGATTCCTGAGTATTAGATTTGTATCCTATTACTCTGGTAAATTCATTTATTAGTTCTATTCGTTTTTGGTGGAATCTTTAGGGTTCTCCCTCTAAAGTATTCTGTCATCTACAAACAATGACAGTTTTGCTTCTTTCTTTCCAACTTGGATGCCTTTTATTTCTTTTCCTTGTCTGATGCCTGTGGCTCAGACTTCCAATACTAATTTGAATAAAAGTGGTGAAAGGCTACATTCTTGCTTAGTCACTGATCTTACAGAAAAAGCTTTCAGCTTTTTAGCATTGAGTATGATATTAGCTGTGGATCTCTGACATATGGCTGTTATTATGTTGAGGTCTGTTCCCTTTACCACACTGCTGATAGCTTTTGTCATAAATGGATGCTTGACTTTGTTAAATGCTTTTTCTTCATCTACTGATATGATTATATGATTTTTATTCTTCATTTTGTTTAAATGGTATATCATATTAATTGATCTGTGGATATGAACCAGCCTTGTATCTAAAATAAATCCCTGCTTAATATATTGATAATTTCCATTTGCTAATATTTTATTGATGATTTTTACATTTATAATTCATCAGGGATATTGGCCTATAATTTTATTATTGATAGTGTATTTATCTGGTTTTGGATTTAGCATACTGCTGATCTCATAAAATAAGCTTGGGAGTCATCTCTCCTCTTGAAATGTTTGGAATACTTTGAGAAATACAGGTTTCAGTTCTTCTTCAAATATTTGGTAAAATTCTCCTTTGAACCCATCACATCCAGCACTTTTGTTTGTGGGAGGTTTTTATTACTGCTTCAATTTTACTAGGTATAATCTGTCTAGATTTTCTGATTATTTCTGATTCAGTTTATGAAGATTGTATGTTTCTAGAAATACTAGTATATCCATTTTGTCCAGATTGTCCAAATTGTTGGCATATACATGTCCGTAATACTTTTTAAAAATCTCTTTTATTTCCGTGGTTAGTTATTACTTTTCATCTTTCACTTCTGGTTTTATGTTTTTGGATCTTCTCTCCTTTTTTCCTAATGAGTCTTGTTAAAGGTTTGTTAATCTGGTTTATCTTTGCAAGGAACCAGATCTTGGTTTTATTGATCGTTTTTATTCTTTATTATTTTAATTTTTTAGACTCCATTGCATTTATTTCTGCACTGATTTTTATTTTTTCCTTCCTTCTACACACTTTAGGCTTTGTTCTGTTTTTAGTTCCTTTAAGTGTAAAGTTAGATTGTTTATTTGAGATGTTTCTTATTTCTTGAGATAGACCTGTAATGCTATGAACTTCCCTCTTAGGATTGCTTTTGTTGTCTCCCATAGATTTTGGGTTGTGTTCTCATTTTCATTTGTCTCAAGGTATCTTTTGATTCCTCCCTTGAACTCACTGTTAACTCATTCATTGTTTAGTAACATTTTTTAGCCTTCTCATCTTTGTCAGAATTTTTCTTGTGTTTGATTTCTAGTTTCATACCATTATGGTTAGAGAAGATGCTTGATATGATTTTAATCTTAACTTTATTTAGACTTATTTTATGTACTAACATGTGTTCTATCCTAGAAAATGTTCCTTGTGCACTTGAAAAGAATATAAATTCTGAAGCTTTGGGGTGAAATGCTCTGAAGATATCAAGTAAATGTACTTGTTATAGTGTGTCATATAAGGCCACTGTTTTCTTATTTTCTGTCTAAAAGATCCATCCATTGTTGTCAATGGGATGTTAAAATTCCCTTCTATGACTATATTACTGTCCATATCTCCATTTGTGTCCATCAAGATTTGCGTTACATATATAGGTCCTCCTATGTTGGATGCATAAATGTTTACAAGGGTATATACTCTTATTGGATTGCTCCCTTTATCATTATGTAGTGTCCTTCTTTGTTTCTTACTATAGTCTTCATTTTAAAGTCTATTTTGGCAGATATAAAGTCTATTTTGTCAGATCCATCTCATTACTTTTAGTCTGTGTGTATCTTTCATTCTGAGGTGGGTCTCTTGTAGACAGCATAAATATGGATCTCGTTTCTTATCCATTCAGATACTCTGTGTCTTTTGATTGTAGCATTTAATCCTTTATATTTAAAGTGATTAATGATAGGTACATATTTATTGTCATTTTATTCCTTTAACTATGTTTTTCTGTTTTATTTTGTTTTATTTTTTCTTCTTTCTCTTCTTCTTCCTTCTTTTCTTGGTCTTCCTTCTCCCTTTCCCCTTCTTCCTCTTCTTGTTTTCCTTCTTCTCTCCTCCTCCTCCTTCTCCTTGTCTCCTCCTCATACTTTTTTTTTTCTTTTTGCTTTGGGGAGTATGGATATTTTATTTTTTTAATTGTATAAAGTATTACGCATAGTATTACATATGTCTCCTTTTTCCCCCATTGACCTCTCCCCAACCACCTCCACCCCCAGCACATGGCCTCACCCCCTAGTGTCTGTGTCCATTGGTTATGCTTTTATGCATGCATACAAGTCCTTTGGATGATCTCTTAACACCCCCTTCCACCCTCCCTTGCCTTCCCTCTGAAGTTTGACAGTCTGTACTTCTTCTTTTTCTTTAAGAAGTTCCTTTAACATTTCCTATAATACTGGTTTGGTGGTAACAGTATTTGGTGGTGGATACAATAGCCTTGGGGCAGGCTTTGTTTTTCATCACTTTGAATATTTCATGCCAATCCTTCTGGCATGAAATGGTTCTGTTGAGAAATAAGCCAACAGCCTTATGGACCTCCCTTGTATATGATTAACTCTTTTTCTCTTGTGACCTTTAAGATTCTCTCTTTGTCTTTAACCTTTGCCATTTTAATCATGATGTGTCTTGGTATAGGTCTTTTTGGAATCATCTTGTTTGAGACTCTCTGTACCTACTGAACTTATATGTCTTTTTTCTTCACCAGGTTAGGGAAGTTTTGGGTCATTATTTCTTCAGCTAGGTTCTTGATCCCTTTCTCTCTCTTCTTCTTCTTCTGGTACCCCTATAATAAGGAAGTTTTTATGTTTCATGTTGTTCCAAAGGTCCCTGAAAAGATCCTTATTTTGTAAAACTTTTTATTTTGCTTCCCTGAATGCATGTTTTATTCTACCTTGTCTTCCATAATGCTGGTTCTGTCCTCTGCTTCATTCAACCTACTCTTCATTCCTTCCAGTGTATTCATTATTTCAGATATTATATTTTTCATTTCTGACTGGTCCTTTTATATATTTTCTATGTTATTTTTAATTCTGTTGATTATCCTTATTGCTTTGAACTCTACATCTGATAAATTGCTTGCCTCCATTTAACTTAGATTTTTTTCTGAAGATTCTCCTATTCTTTCATTTGGAGCATGTTTCTTTCTCTGCCCATTTTAGCAGTCTCTTTGTGTTTGTTGTTATATATTAGATAGATGTGCTATAACTCCCAGTCTTGGTGGGGTGGCCTTATGTACTAGGTGTTTTGTGGGTTCCAGTTGTGCAATTTTCTTAATCACCTGAGCTGGGTGCTCCAGGAATGTCCCTTATGTGGCTTAAGTGGACATTCCTATTATAATTGAGGCGTGGTTGGTATTGTCAACCCTTGTATTGACCCTCAAGCCAGCTGACTGTGAGGGCCAACCTTGACCACAGCATGTGAGCTGCTGTGCAGGTAACACATAAAGCAGAATTCATATCAGCAGGGTCTGGTGCCTTCTGAGATCTTCCTTTGGATATGTTGCTCATGTAGCTTATTAGAGCCTGCTCTGATGTTGTCTGAAGCTGGCTACTGGGTGTATTTATTCTGGGCCTTTTGGGAGGGACTCTGGTGCAGGCTAATGTCAGACGCTGGCTGTGATTGGCTCTGGGCAAGCTGTTTGGAGCTACAGCAATCCACAGTTTTGGCTATTTTTGCTGGGCCTAGGTGTGTGTGTGGGAAGGACCAAGCTGTGCACCAAGGATGGCTTTTACCATCCCTGGGCTCAGGGGCAGGTCAGCAAAATTTCCAAAGCACCCTGAGATCCATTGCCATATGCCTTTGCCTACCACCTGCCTAATAGACTCAGTCACTGAAAGGGCCTCTGGTAGGTTCTCAGTGAGTCACCAGGTAGGGGCAAGTGGTTTTAACAAATTCATACAGGTTCAAACTCATTACCAAGTCCTGGGTCTGAGACCACTCAGCAAAGGTCTCCAAGTATATTAAATCTAGCTGCCACCAGCTGGGTGCCAACAGACTTTTGTCGGGGGGCAGGGTCTCAGTGATTCATCAGGTTGAGGCCAGAAGAGTTTATCAGGCCCAAAACAACCAAGATTTTGTCATATGAAGGAGGCCTCTGTCCTGGTCAGGTGTGTAAAGGAAACATGACCCACGTCCTATAGACACACAACTCAGTCTATTCCTGATTGTGCAGGGAGGAGACAACAGGGTGGGGCTGCCTGGACTCTAGAAGGAGGGGCTAGTGGATTTCTGGTAAGGGAGAAGTGCTGGTCAGGCTGTGGGGAATATGGAGAATGGGCTCCAGTCCCAAAGACATACAACTCAGTCTGTCCCAGAGTTTTCCTCAACCCTGGCAGGACACAGCCAGTAGGAGTTGGGTAGGTGGGGCCCACACCAGAATCCAGATGGTGCGTCTGCCAGAAACCCAGAGGGTGGTTCTAGCAGATCTCATGTGAGGGGGAAGTGTCAGTAAGGTTCACTGGTTGTAGAGTAAATGGCCCCTGACCCAAAGACACACAACTCAGTTACTGACTCAGCAGGGCATAAATTCTGCAGGGAGTCCAGAGGGTGAGGATATTACTTTCCTCAAGCTGATGCCACATGGAAAGTAGTGCTCAACGCAACAAAATGGTGTCTGCAGTATGAAAAAATGACTGAGCAGAGGGATCCTGGTGGCTGTTCTTTCAGCTCTCTCCTTAGAGCCACAAACCCGATTCTCTTCACACGAACTCTTGTCTGCTTTGCTCTCCCTCTGCCAGAACCACGGTGAGTGACTACAACTACAAATGAGATTTTTTTGGCCAGTTAAAAGGGTACCTTTGTTTCTAGCATACTGCTGTCTTTGCCTGGTGGACAGAAACCCCACTGCTTTTCACAGCCTGATGTTATATGGGCACTTCTTCCGGCTCAGGTGTTCTGGTGGGGGCTGGGAGGCAGAGCCTGGCTTTGAGTTGAGACCCCATGATTCTCCCTCCTGAACCTCAGCTGCTGCCCATGGGAGCAGGGCCAGCCTCTTCCAGTCTCCTCTCTTCCTTCTAGTCTTAATGTGGCTTTATCTGTAAACACTGGATTACAAGACCCCTCTTCCCTAGTCTTCAGGTGGTTACTCAGGATCACTGTTCTATAAGTTAGTTGTAATCTCAATTTGGTCCTGGGAGGAGATCAGTGTAGTTTCCACCTACTCCACTGCCATCTTGGATGTCTCTATTTTTAGTATTCTTTTAATCACTTCTAATTCCCTTCACTGATATTTCCATATTCTTACTATTAGCAAGAATGTAAGGTCATTTCAAAATTTACAAAACTACCTCTAATTATTCTTGACTTCCAGATGTAATGAAAGAAAAAATAGGAATAGCTTTCTCAGTACAGAAACATCTGCCAAAATTATGACTAAAATGTTATATGTACATTCATCCTATCTATAAAGTCTATATAATAGATTTTTCTATTATCTCTAAATCTCTTTAAAAATCAATGGCTTTCAACACACTTGCCTTGGTTAAATATTGCTCATGGTCATTTCACAAAGTATTTGGGGCCTGAAAAATGAGTACAGTTCAGAAACTTCCACATATCCACATAACAAATGGTACACAGCATTTCACTGAGCTATTTGGAACTTGAGGTCCATGATTAATACTGCCAAAGAATTTCCTGGATTGTGGACTGGAATATTCTAAATTTTGAACACAGTTCCCCAAATTTTGAGTACCTTTGGAAAATGGAAAGGAAATGCTGTCATTTATTTACCTTGGTTGTAATATTTTTAAAACCACTCTCCTCAGTAGGTTAATATTTACTAAGCAATTAAAAAATATTCTACTTTATAGCTAACATCAAAGTGCATTTAAATTTATTTTAATCAGTAGTCAAATGGTTTATAAAAATAATGCTGATTTGAACACTGTGTCATTAATGTACCACAGACTAATATGGCCTTTCTATAATTATGACTCAAAGCCTAAATTCAGGCACCTCAAATGATATGACCTAGTTAATTACCTCAAGCAATTAAACTATTCAGCAAAGATGATTATGTAACATTTTAATTTTTTAAAATATCCATATTGAAAATTTAAGATCCCAATACCATTACCAATTGAGTTTTGTGTGTGTAATATCTGCATTCTTATTGTAGTACTAGAGGCCTAGTGCACAGAATTTGTACACAGGGGTGGTCCCCTCAGCCCAGCTTTCACCCTCCCCAATCCAGAACCCCTTGGGGGATGTCTGACTGCCGATTTAGGCTTGATCCCAGGAATCGGGCCTAAACCGGAAGTCAGACATCCCTCTCAAAATCCTGGACTGCTGGCTCCTAATCACTCACCTGCCTGCCTGCCTGGTCACCTCTAACTGCCCCCCCCTGTCAGCCTGATCACCCCTTATGGCCCCCCCTGCCAGCCTGGTTGCCCCTAATGCCCCTGCTGCCGGCCAGGTCAGCCCCAACTGTTCCCAACCTGCCATCCTGGTTGCTCCTAACTGTCCTCCTCCCCCACCCCGCCCGCTGGCCTGGTCACTCCCAACTGCCCCCCTGCCAGCCCAGTTGCCCCTCACTGACCCCCCACCAGCCTAATTGCCCCCAACTTTTGCCCCTGCTGGCCTGGCCACCCCCAAAAGCCCCCCCCCCCCCCGCCGGCCTGGTGGCCCCTAATGGCCCCTCCGGTGGCCTTATTGCCCTATGCAGCCTGCTGTTCAGTCATTTGGTCATCCTTCACTAACCCCCCTGCCAGTCTGGTCACCCCATGCAGCCTGTTTGTTCAGTTGTTTGGTCATCCCTCATTAACCCCCCCTGCTGGCCTGGTCATATGCAGCCATCTTGTGAGGGCATGAAGGTTAATTTGCATATTACCTCTTTATTATGTAGGATTACTATATAAATTTCTTGCTCTATTTACCTTGATGTAATTATTTATAAGCTAAAGTCTTTAATTAACATTTTCTTTTCTAATTTTATATATCCCTACATTTTTAACTTTTTCCATATATTTTCTTTTTCAATCTTGTGATCATATTCACTTACTTTCATTGGAAAAGACTACAGAATATCTAATTTTGGATAAAAAAGGGCTAATATCCTCATGTCTCAAATCAATAAGAGAATAGTGGTATTATTTGGCACAAGTTAATTCATTTATTGTTCACCTTTACAAAGATTTGTGTAGCATCATGTAGATATCACAATTCATATTTTCTTCCAAAAATTCTGTAATGCATTTGTCACAGAATTATGTAATCAAAATAGTACAAGGCAGCTCAAAGCCTTTTCTGAATGTGAATGCCAGAATTGGGTTTTTTAGAATAAATGAAGTGGTGGTGTGAACCGCTGGTGAGTACTCAAGTTTTCCTAAAGGAAAAGAAACTAATTGGGGCCCAACTGGGATTTTTTGCAGTAATCAGCTAGTAGTTTGTAGACAACAAAACCTATACCACTCATACAAAGCACCCTATAGAATATTTAAGGAAAACAGAATATTCTTGTTTTCCAATATACAGTGTTTTAACTTTAGTAGGCCTTTGTTAAAGCTCTCAGGTGAAAAATTGCCATGGGTTTTATTAGGAGGCAGTGAAGCATAAGGGCAAAGAACAGCCTTCAGCATCAGATATTTCTGGGTTTGAAGAACAGCTTTTCGATATATGGGTTATGAGACACTTTATTTGGTTCACTTTTAAATCTCATCTGTTTAATAGAGATCACTATAATACTTCAGAGGGTTGTTGTGAAATTTAAGAGGGATAATATATGTAGAGTGCTTGGCAGAATAACTGAAATTTAACAAGCACTAGAAAAGTATTTTGTTGTTATCTCTTTATATTTATAACTAGAGGCCCAATGCATGAAATTTGTGCAAGAGTAGGCCTTCCTTCCTCTGACTGCTGGCACTGGCTTCCCTCTGGCACCCGGGCTTCGTCCAGTCTAATTAGCATATTACACTTTTATTATTATAGATTAATAACATTATTGTTCAATTTAGTCCAGTAATGGTGAGAGAGCTGGTTTGCAAATAATGCCCATATGCAAAAACAAAATTTAATAATTTGGAGCACTATCAAAGCTATTTGAATAAAGAAAGACAACAGGAAAAAAAGTGTGAAAATTTGAAATATGTATTATGGTTAATAGTCATCTATTTTACTTGATGTTAGTTTATGGAAAGGAATAAATATTTTTTTTAGTTATGCTTTGAAATTTGAGGCAGATTATCAAAATCAAGATTAGAGTCAGCTTTCCAGTTGCCACTGCTTGACTGTGTGCTCTCAGTTTGAGGTGAGATTCCTTGCGTTATTCTTCTGGTATTTGTTGGCTTTGAATCCCTTTGCTCCCTTGTCAAAATTCAGTGTTGGCTGCATGAAAGCAACCAGCATTTGTTTCTTCTGGCAAAGAGAAGTGGCAGGAGGGCGACTGGGAGCATTGTTTATAGAATAACTCAGCATTGGTGAACATTTTTGATCTTTAGGTTTTCTTCCCAAGACAAACCATGAGGGAAGTTGCAAACACTAAAAATCATTTCCTTTACTGTAGAATTGGAATGATAACAGGATTTTTTAAGGTGTCTGTTAAGTTAGCACAACTGACATTCTGACAACTGATTTGGCTTTTTCCTGAATGAACATACCATATAATGAATTTAACTAATTTATTTTAAATGGGTAATTTATTTTAAAGGTGAAAGCAGTTGTACACATAAGTATACACCATATCAGCAACATATAAAAGCTATCATTTCAGGTTTTTTTCTAGTGGTTGCATGGACTGATTGTGTATATGAATACATGTGTCACTTCTTAGTTGATACCCACTCAAGGTTACAGGAAGAAGTTGAACATCATTTCCAACAGGGCAAACACTGTTCCTTGAAAACATATGTAATCATTAAAAGAAAAATGAATAAAACATTTCCAGTAATCTGCTGCACAAGTTTTATTACACACATCCCAATATTTTAGGTCTGAGGTGACATGCTTGCATATGTTAAAGCTTTGAAAGGGAATTGCTTTTTTCCTTAAGAAAATGAATCACACCCATCCACACATTAAATAGGACAAATGCTTCATAGAGCTTCATATAGTCTTCTATTCTAGCTTCTTTGCATACAATGTGGCCAAAGTATACAAAGTATAATATACTTAAGTAAATCCAACTGAACTTCCTTTTTAATTTTTTTCTATTTTTTAACTTTATTGAGGTATAATTGAAAAATAAATTGCAAGATAAAATTGTAAGATATTTTTGAGTGTATATTAATGATTTGATATATGTATATATCTAGGCTATTAGGTTTAATGCTGCAATTAACATGGGAGTGCAGGTATCGCTTGGAGAGCTTATTTTCATTTCTATTGTATGTACATAGAAGTGGGATTGCTGAATAATAGGGTAGTTCTATTTTTTATTTTAGGAATCTTCATACTGTGCATCCAAAGTCGCCACACCGATTTATATTCCCACCAACACTGCATAAGGGCTCCTTTTCCCCCACATCTTTGCCAACACTCGCTATAGCTTTTCTTTTTCATGCTAGCTTCAGTTTCCTCACCTATGGATGGGTACTCTATTAAATAATATCATTTAGAACAAGAAAAGAATTGTAGCTGTTGTCACATAAATGCAGCTGGTATTCTTCTAATGAAAAATAGTATTTTCATCTTTATAAAATGTTATTTTTTTATTTATCTTTATTGTTGAAAGTATTACAGATGTCCCCTCTCCCATGCCCTCCCCCATTGATCCCCTCCTTTCAGGCCTTCACCACACCATTGTCTGTTTCCATGGGTTATGCATATAAAGTCTTTGGTTAATCTCTCCCGACCCCCATCTTCCCTCTGCTACCCGTCAGTCTGTTCCATGCTTCTATATCTCAAAATCTCTTTTGTTCATCAGTTTATTTTGTTCATTATATTCCACATATGTGTGAGATCATGTGATACTTGTGTTTCTCTGACTGGCTTATTTTTCTCAGCATAATACTCTCTTTAAGATATAATACTCTCTTTAAGTTTGATGTGTTTTGCATTCCTTAATACCTATAGTAAAACAGGCATAGTGTCTGGTCATTGCAAAGTCTTGAACATATTATAAGAGTTCTTCATATCAAGCTTGGATCTCACAAAGCATGTTTACTAATTGCGTATTGCTGCACATCCAGTGAGGCGGGACGAGGATATTTTACTATACCTATACTAAGTGACAAAAATAAGAAGTTAAATGATTTTCTCAGGGGACTGAGTCAAATCCCACACTCACATTGAGAACCTCTCTAACTCTAAAAGCAAATTCTATGATGTTACACCTACATCTCTAAAAGGACACAGTGTTTGGACATTTTCAATGTAGATTCAAAAAATATTTACATGTGATATTTAGAACTTGTTTTTCTTCTCTGTGAATTCAACTTAAAAAAATTATTCCTCATAGCCTGCCTGCTGTGGCTCAGTGGTTGAGTGCTGAATCATGTAAACAGCACATCACTGAAATTCCATGTTTAGCATTTGAAGAAGCACCAAACTGTATTTTTTGTTGTTGTTGTTGTTTCTCCACGGCTAAATCATTTTACATTCTCAATGGCAATGTACAAAGATTCCCATTTCTCTGCCTTCTTGCCAACACAATTTTAATTCAAAATAATTACAGCCATCCTAGTAGGGTACAGTGGCATTTCATTATGCATTACCCTAATAACTAATGATTTTGATGTTCTTAATTGACAATGTGTATATCTTCCTTTGAGAAATAGCTATTCAAGTCCCTTTTCCCACTTTTAAAAATAAATAAATAAAATACATTTTTATTGATTTCAGAGAGGAAAGCAGAGATAGATAGAAACACCAAATGATGAGAATCATTGATTACTGCCTCCTGTACATCCCCTCCTGGGGACTGAGCCCAAAACCCAAATATGGGCCCTGATCGGGAATGGAACCATGATCTCCTGGTTCATAGGTTGATACTCAACCACTGAGCCACGCTGGCTGGGCATTCCTTTTCCCACTTTTAAATTGGGGTATTTTTTGTGGTTGTTGAATTGCAGGTGATCTTTAAATATTCCAGATATTAAAGTCATATATGATTTGCATTATTTTACTTCACACTATAGGTTGTATTTTTTAATTTCCTGATAATGTCCTTTGATGCACAAAAGTTTTTTAAATTTTGATAAATTTGAATTTATCTGTATTTTCTTATTGCTACTTGTGTTTATGATGCCATATATAAGACTCTATTGCCAAATCCAAGATTATGAAAATTTATCCCTAAGTTTTCTTCCAATATTTTTATGGTGTTTGCTCATATATTAAGGTAATTGATGTAAGTTAATTTTATTATGGTGTAAGTAGGAGTGCAATATCAATCTTTTGCATGTGGAAATTCAGATTTCTCAGCACCATCTGTTGAAGAGACTATTTTTGCCCCAATGAAGGATTTGGCACTCTTGTCAAAATTCAATTGACAACATATGTGAAGATTTCTCTCTGTACTTGCAATTCTATTCCACTGATCTGTGTGTCTAATATATGCCAATATCACACAGTTTTGATTACTATAGCTTCATTATATTTTGAAATCAAGAAGTGAGTAATCCAAATTTATTTCTCTTTTTCAAGATTATTTTTTTTTTATTCAGGACCTTTGCATATTAATTCAAGGGTAGGATTTTCCATTTTGGGGGGAAAAAAGCTGTTAGAATATTGATAGGGATTTAATTGAATGTGTAGATCACTGTAAGTGCATTGACATTTTAACAATAAGTCTTTTAATCATGAACATGAGTTGTATCCATATAGTTCTTTAATTTTTTAAGCAATGTTTTATAGTTTTCAGTGTAGAAGTCCTTTACCTCCTTGATGAGATTTATTTTGAAGTGTTTTATGATGCAGTTGTAAAGGGAATTTTTTTCTTAGTTTCCTTTTTAGGTTATTTAGTGATAGTGTATACAATACAGTTGATATAATATAGTACCCTACATAGTAGAATGAAGGCAAAAAGTACATGATAATCTTAATTGATTCAGAAAAGGCATTTGACAAATTCAATATCCTTTTATGATAAAACCACTCAAACAAGTAGGAATAATAGAGAAGTTACTTAAGATGACGGACAAGACAATGATGTCTGAATTCACCACTGTTATTCAACATTATACTGGCAGTTCCACCTAAAATAATTAGATGAGAGAGAAAAAATACAAGGCATTCAAATTGAAATCAAAGAAATATAATAGTTCTTAGATCTTGATTTTTCCTAATAAGTTTGAAGTAAGCTTCTAAAACATAATGAACTAGTTATTAAGTAAATTGAGTTAGTTCTATTTTACAGGAAAATATAATAAACTTAAAACACTTCCTTTTTAAAATACCAGCCTTCCAAAGTTTATATTACAGGAAATAGTTGTATTTTACACCATCCTTCCCATGGATTTATTGCTCTGACTTGGTGTTCTGTAATGATGGTTGGTCAGAGCACAAAGGCATCCTGCCAATGTCAGTAAAGAGACTCTTCTTCTATTTTTGTTGTAATAAGATTGGAATTAACTACAAAAATTAATCGCCATTTTTAGTGAGGTTGTGAAAATGGATCACAATAATTTTGTAGATTTTCCTTTAGGTTCTGATCATGGTAAAATGCAGGTGCAATTCTAAGTAAATAATATATTTTAAATAAAAACATAGTTCTTATTTGAAAATTCTAATATTCTTAAATCCAAGTGCTCCATAAAATTTATCCAGGTGATTATCTATTAATTCATATTTACATTGCTTCTACTAACATCCTTTACCCCGTAATTTCAAACTACTTTTATATAAAAATTTGGATTAGAATGGTTTTAGAAATTCTTCACCATGAGATCATTTAATAAATTCAATAAACAAAGCGACAAGTGTGTTTGGGGGATATAGAAGATGCAAAGATGGTGTGATACTGTTTTTAGTCAAAACTTTCTCTAGTGTGATATAAACAAACATATTTCTTATCGAAATATTAAAACCTGTCAAAAATGTGCAAGTCTTACACATTGAAAACTGCAAAGCATTTCTAAGTGAAAATAAAAAGACCTAAATAAATGAAGAGATGTATCATTCTCACAGACTAGAAAATTCAATATTGTTACAAACTCACTTCTTGCTAAATTGATCTGTTCATTCGATGCAATTCAAATTAAAACCCCTTTAGGCTTGTGTAGAAATTAACAAGCAGACTCTAAAAATAACACAGAAATGAAAAGGACCTAAAAGAGCCAAAACAATTTTGAAAACAAGTTATGTTAAAGGATTAGTAATTAAGACTGTGTGTTATTGGTATCAAGATAAACAAATAGATAAAAGGAACAAATAAGAATATACATATATACCTACATGGGGTGGGGGGGATAATGTTCATAAAAGTACAAAGATAATTCAGTATAGAAGCAAATTGTTTCCAACAAGTGGTCCTGAGACAATTGGACATACATAAAAATAATAATCCACATCTTGTACTATGTGTAAAATGTAACTCAAATTCTATCATAGTCTTAAATATAAAATACAAAACTATGAAATGTGCAGAACAAAATAGGAAAGAATTTTTTTTTAAACTCAGGTGAAGCAAAGACTTCTAGTATATGCCCAAATAAGCATAATCATAAAAAAAATTGTAAAAAATGGACTTCATCAAAATTACTGACTTCTGTTTTTGAAACAATATTAAAAGAATAAAAAGTCACGTCACATTTCATTTAAATATTATAAATAACATTAGAAAATTACAAAATATGTTAAAAGAATAAATGGGCAAAAATTTGAAAGAATATCTCACAAAGAAAATATAAGGATGGCAAATGAGCACATGAAAAATACTCATCATCATTGGTCATTAAAGAAATATAAATTAAAACCACAATGAGATTCCATTTCACACCTATTAATATATTCAAAATTAAAAGGACTCACAATCCCAAGTATTGGTGAAAATGTGGAGCAACTAGTGATAATACTAATCGTACAAGTACTTTGGAAATAAAATTTCCTATTTCTTATCAAGTTTAATACCTGCCATATAAAATCATTATATACCCTAAAGAAAAGACAACTATACATTCATATAAAGACATGTACATCAATTTTCCTTGCAGTAGCTTTATTTTTAACTAGAGGCCCGGTGCACAAAATTTGTGCAGAGTAGGCCTTCACAGCTGCAGTTGCCTCAAGTCCCCAGCCCCCACCCACTGGTCGTTCCGGAAGGTCATTCTGCCATCTGGTCTAATTAGCATATTAACTCTTTATTATATAGGATAGCCCACATCAGAAAGAACCTTAATGTCTATCAAAGGTGACTGAATGAACAAATGGTTCCAGTGATACAATGGAATACTACTCAGCAATAAAACTGAATGAACTGTTTATACATGCAACAGTATAAATGCACCTCAAGACCACCCTGCTTAGTTAAAAAAACATATATTTAAAAAAGAGTATACATTATATGGTTCTATTTATATGAAATTCTAGAAAATACAAACTAATCTGTAGTGATGTGTGGCTGCCGGGTAAATGGGGTAAGACAGACAATGAGGGGCTAGAGGAGATATTATGAAGAAGCATGAGGAAACTTTGGCAGGTGAAGGATAAGTTTTACTGATTTGATTGTTTCACTATCTTGGATGTTCCACAAAAGTATACTCCTGTCTAAATCAAGTTGTACATTTTAAACAGTACAACATTTATACATCTGAACATGTACTAATTGTACCTTTTAAATGTTTTGATAAATTTATCAAATTATATACTTTAAATATTTCAGAAATATATTTTAAAACTATCTTTGCCATCTTCTCAAATCTTAAATCAGATTTTGAAAGAGTGGGTTTTTTATTAAAAATAAACAATTTTATATATTTGGAAGCTTAGACACATTCAGTATATATTTATTTAGCACCTATGATATGCCCAATGTGATTCTAGGTTCTGGGAATGCTTCAGTGAACAAAATAAATAATGTTTCTATCCTTTGGAGCTTATTTATGATAGGAGGGATTAACAAGCAATAAGACAGTATAGAGAAATAAAGGTAAAGTGAATGGGACTTCTACTTTAGGGAGAGAGATTAAAGAAAGATTTCCTGAATAGAGTACATTTGACCAAGATCATGAAAATGTGTAGATGAAAAACATAGAGGAGACCCTTCCAGGCTGAGGAATCCTCAACTACAAAATCCCGAGGCAAGAAAAATTGTGTTAAATGTAAAAGCAAGGAGACTAGTGAGACTAGTGTGGATTAAGTAAAAATTAAAGAGGATTTGGGGCAGGAAGTCAGGGCCTCATCATGCAGGCCTTATAGACTTTTGCATTTTTTTCTGCATGTCATCTGAAACTTCTAGAGTTCTGTAAACAGAAGTCAAATAGATCCTATTGGGCATATATGTGGAGAATTATGTTATCAGGAGATTTGAAAATGGGCTATATGAGAGCAGAAGAAGCCATTGGTGCTGGATTGAACTATGGTGACTGTGGAATTGTCGGGGGAAATGGCTAGGTTTGGAGTATATTTTGAAGGCAGAACCAACATGCTGTGCTTTTAGATTGGATGTGGAGTGGAAGAAAAAGTCAAGGATAATTCTAAGGTTTTGTGTCTGAGTACTGATGAATGGAGGTGACATTTTCTGAAATGAAACACAGGGGAAGGCTGGTTTAGGGGATAGATTCAAGAGTCTTCCTTTGTACTTATCAAGTTTGAGATATCTGTTAAGCTAGAGATATCAAATAAGCAATGAGCAATAAAACTCTAGAGTCCAAGGGAAAGGTGAGAGCTGGAGTTATAATTTGTGAGTCCTGAACATATTGTGGGTAATTAAAACCATAGAACTGGATCCACTCAAGTAGTTAATGAATGCTTATAGAAGATGCCAACACTAACTGGTTTGGCTCAGTAGATAGAGCATCAGTCTGCGGACTGAAAGGTCCCAGGTTTGATTCCAGTCAAGGGCATGTACCTTGGTTGAGGGCATATCCCCAGTAGGAAGTGTGCAGGAAGTAGCTGATTGATCATAGATGTTTCTAACTCTCTAGCCCTCTCCTCCTCTCTGTACAAAATCAATAAATTATGTTTTTTTTTTTTAAAGAAAATGCCAAAGACTGGACCTGAACTATATTAAATTCCATATATTTAAGAGGAACAGATTTTTTTCAATATGTCTGTTACATGGAATTGTTCATTTTGTTTCATAACTATAAAGGAAAGTGATGTTTGTAAGGATTATTGGGCAGGTCCTAAAACTAAGTCAGCTAACCCTTCAACTACTGGTAACTAGATCCATGCAAGACCTTGAGTTATATGCCTTCCCTCCCCGAGCTTCAGCTTCATCATCAATAAATTAAAACAATAGGACTTGCTGACCATTTGAGAAGGATGAAAAAAAAAAAAAAGGAATAAAACTAATACTAAGGTTTTGAGAATCCTTGGTTCCCTGGAAAGGAAGCTACAAGTTTAGGAAAGGAGATGTAGCTATATGGAGCATGACCTATGTCATCTCTAATGATCTCTAAATCCTTTGCAGCTGTTCTTGCTTAGCATGAGATTCTTATTTCTCAGCTCACTTTTCAATTAAATTTATTGTTCTCTAACTTGGCCAGAGATGGTTTGTTTCCAAAAACCAGAAAATCTCTAAAACTAGCTTGAGCAGAAAGGAGAATGTATGTAGAAAATCCAGGGTGTCTTACAGACCTCAAGGGCAGAAACAGGAAATGGCAGCCTGTTGGTCTCCTGCCGGAAGCTGGTCCATCCTTGCTGCTTGACACAGTCGCTGCAGGATAGAAACATCTGCACAGCATATGTTTCAAGAGACCTGGCGTATATAGCATACTGTTCTTAATATGTTTGCTCCCCTTAGCGCTGTGTGTTTTAACCAAGGTCACCTCTCCAAGAAAGGTTGTTTCCCCAGGTAGGGATTTTTCCCTGAAGTTAGGGAGGGGATGAAACTCCTTAACTAAGTGCCAGGCAGGTAGTTAATCACTTCAACTACAAACAATCATGCTTAAGCTACATAATCTTTACTCTCTGGAATGGAGATAAGAAACGCCCTAACCTTTGTAATAGAAATTGACAGGATTAAAATAAACTGGTATAAATACAGATGTAACAAGACAATAAACAGCAGAACCTCTCTGGAGATCCAGACCAGAACTTGGCTGGAGATCCTGGCTAGGCTGCTGATCAACTGAACACTGTCTCCGTGTCCTTCCTTCTTCGCCGACTCCGTCTACGCCTTTGGGAACCCCTGGACCTGCTGGGGTTGGACCCCGGCAGTCTCCATTCTGATTTCCTCTTCTTTAAATATACATAATCTGTCCTGACTTCACCAGCACAGTGCCTTCAACCCCTGAAATATGTAAACTCACAAGCCGAGTTTCCACAAATAATTGACTCTTTATGTCCCAATATCAAATCCCTTGGAGAGAGAACTTGATTGCTTAACTTCTACCTACCCCACCTAGTTTGCTGCTGATGTGTTCAAGTTTCCCATCCCTGGACTCGTTAGCTATGACCAGGCAGGGGTGGGTTCATGGAGTGTAAACATGCTTGAAAAATTCTAACCTTAAGGTTGGGAATTTCAGATGATATCTCATATCTCATTAAAGAAGAATGAAGCTAACACTGGCCTGAGGGCTCAGTTGCTTGGAGTGTCATCCTTTGCACTGAAGGCACATACCAAGGTTTGGTTCATCCTGGTGCAGGCATGTATGGAAGCAACCAATCAATTTCTCTCTCTCTCTTTCTCTCTCTCTCTCTCTCTCTCTCTCTCTCTCTCTCTCTCTCTCTCTCTCTCTCTCTCTCTCTCTCTCTCTCTCTCAATAAAAACATATCTATAGAGGATTTTAAAAAAAGGAGCTACCCCAAAATGGATCTAATATAAGAATAATTTTAAAAACTTTTCTAAATTACCTATTT
This sequence comes from Myotis nattereri, assembly GCF_964212035.1. Classification (NCBI taxonomy): domain Eukaryota; kingdom Metazoa; phylum Chordata; class Mammalia; order Chiroptera; family Vespertilionidae; genus Myotis; species Myotis nattereri. The sequence continues at coordinate 45,965,038 of NC_138076.1, read as the reverse complement.
TTTGTTAATCCTCTCCCTATGATATTTTTCCATTGATCTTTAGAGAGAATGGAAGGGAAGGGGAAAGACAGAGCAACAACATCTATGTGAGAGAGACACATCAATTGGTTGCCTTCAGCATGTGCCCTGACCGGGGACATGGTCAGACATCGAACTTGCAACAGAGGTACATGCCCCTGATGGGAATAGAACCTATGACCCTTCAGTACATGGGCTGATGCTCTATCCACTGAGCCAAACCAACTAGGACCTCAATTACCTATTTTTAAATATCCTGATTTATCAACCCCCACCACACATGCATACAAATGTTCAAAGGTTATTATTATGCATCAGAAAATATGAAAGTAATATAAATCTATGATTTATATTTTCTAAAAAGCATCAGGGTCTTTTCAAATATTTTGGTTTGGGTACATAATTTTTTGTTGAGTATTTCATTGAGACTATATGATACATAAGGTAAAACCACCAAGGACATATTTTAGTTCTGTTTCCTCACAAGTACAATACAAATTCTCCATGCAACTATGAGTGCATTTTTTTCTTTATTCTTTATTGATTAAATAATATGTCTCCTTTTCCCTCCATTGATATCTTCCCAGCCATTCCCACCCCCAGCACATGCCCTCACCCCCCACCTCTAGAGTCTTTGTTCATTGGTTATGCTCATATGCATGCATACAAGTCCTTTGGTAGATCTCTTACTCCCCACCCCTGCCCTGCCTTCCCTCTGAGGTTTGACAGTCGGTTCAATGCTTCTCTGTCCTGGATCTTTTTTTGTTCATCAGTTTATGTTGTTAATTATATTACACAAATGAGTGAGGTCGTGTGATATTTATCTTTCTCCGACTGGCTTATTTCACTTAGCATAATGCTCTCCATGTCCATCCATGCTGTTTCGAATGGTAAGAGTTCCTTCTTTTTTAAAGCAGTATAGTATTCCATTGTGTAGATGTGCTACAGTTTTCTAATCCATTCCTCTGCTGATGGGCCCTTGGGCTATTTCCAAATCAGCTATTGTAAATGTGCTGCTATGAACATAGGGGTACATATATTCTTTCTGATTGGTGTTTTAAGTTTCTTGGGATATATTCCTAGAAGTGGGATTACTGGGTCAAATGGGATTTCCATTTTTAATTTTTTGAGGAAACTCCATACTGTCTTCCACAGTGGCTGCATCAATCTGAATTCCCATCAGCAGTGCATAGGGTACCTTTTTCTCCATCCTCACCAATACTTGTCGTTTGTTGATTTGTTGATGATAGCCATTCTGACAGGTGTGAGATGGTACCTCGTTGTTTTGATTTGCATCTCTCGGATGATTAGTGACTTTGAGCATGTTTTCATATGTCTCTCGGGCTTCTGTATGTCCTCTTTTGAAAAGTGTCTACTTAGGTTCTTTGCCCATTTTTGAATTGGATTGTTTAGCTTCCTTTTGTTAAGTTGTGTGAGTTTCCTGTAAATTTTGGAGATTAAACCCTTATCAGAGATAACATTGGCAAATATGTTCTCCCATGCAGTGGGCTTTCTTGTTGTTTTGTTGATGGTTTATTTTGCTGTGCAGAAGCTTTTTATTTTGATGTATTCCCATTTGTTTATTTTCTCCTTAGTTTCCATTGTCCCAGGAGCTGTATCAGTAAAGATATTACCATGTCATAAGTCTGATATTTTTCTGCCTATGGATTCCTCTAAGAATTTTATGGTTTCCTGTCTTAGGACTATGAGTGCATTTTGACTGCTAGACTAAGTGTTCCTTAAAAAGTCCTTCTTAACATTATGGTGAATTTCTAAAAGTTATATCTTTTGACCAATATCATATAAATGGAATAAATTAATTTTTCTTAGAAAAGAATTAACTACCACTTTATGTCATTTAAAATTTTTCTGGGATAACAAGGAGAGTCAATACGTACAAGACTAAGAAAATCAATGCAAGGAAGATGCTTTTCTGTCTTCTGTAGGCATTTAAACTGCATGCTGACTTCACACTGCTGATCATTTCTTGGACTTCAAAAATAACACACATTATGTATTAAAATTATTTTTAAAGAACTATTTGTTCATGTCTGTAGAGATTTTAAATATAAAACCTGGAGTAATGCAATGTTATGAACTTGCACAGAAAACAGTCTTTGGGAAAGCCAAGTCCTACTTAGAGGTCAAGGCTTCATCAAATCGTGTTTCTCCTCTCCTCCCAACCCTATAACTGCCGTTCTTGGTGGACTCTTTCTCATTCCCTCACAGTGGGAACTTCAAAAGATTTAATCCTTTTAACTCTGCTTCCATGCATTCTTAGTATTTCAACAATAACAACTCATGTATTCATTCATTTAAGTAAAGTGAGTAAGCATCTACTATTTATAAGGTGCTCTGAAGATTTGAAAATAAATTGGTACTGTTATTGATTTCTAGGATCTTACAACCTCCAGCTAAAATAGAATTTGTACATAAATAATTATAACCTCAAAAAAAAGATACATGCCGTAGTGTAGTTTATGTAAAATGCTCTGGGATGTAAAGAGAAAGAGGTGTCTTTTTTTCTGAAATTGCATACCCAGACATTACTCAGAATCTGTGTACTTGATAATCCTTCAATTATCATTAATTGATTATCTTTGAAGAACACTTTTGGAAATATGCTCAAACTTTTTAATAATAGTAACAGTAATAATAATGATAATATCAGCTATCATTATTGATATTTACTAATCTCTAGGCAATATTCTAATTCCTTATATATATTAATATATTTAATGCTAACAAGTATACAATGCTATTTTTTCCATTTCATAGATAATAAAACTGAGGTACACAGGGCTATAGAACCAGTGCATGACAGAATCAGGATTCTGCATTTGGTAGTTGACACCAAAACCCAAGGTCTTAACCTTTAAATTATATTGTTTACTGCCCCTGTTTTATCCATTTTATTCTCCACCAATAAACTAGTTTCATATTTTCCTGGAAATACTGAAATCAGATAAAAGTTCATTTGACATTGGACTTTTCCACCTCAACCTTTCTGTCTTGATCCCACTTCCCTCTTAATGGACAAGGCTTATTTCTTTATTTCCCTGTTTATTTTTTTGTATAATTGTTCCCATATCCTTAGGCCTTTTCACACTCAAATTTCCCTGCATGAAACCTTTCTTGACTTTCAAATGTGTTAATAATCCTATCATGTGAAATCCCCTAACACTCTCATTTTTCTCACTGTTTTTGTGGTAATTTTGTCCCCTAATGAATTACATATTCTTTAAGGAGATGGATACTTTCTTGACATATTCTTTCTTCATAACATCTAAGAAAGTAATAGGTAAGAAGTCAGTAAATAATTAGAATTTTTTTTAATTATAAAAATCCATGCATAATTTTTAGTTATTAGAATCAAGAATTTAAGACTTATATGTTGAGTTTGAGAATTTATCTGGAATATACATTGTTTTCAGATAGAACTGTATTTTTAAAATCTAACATTTAGCCCTTTTTCATTCATGAATTTCTTCTTAATTGTTGTCCTGAATGAAATATATTGGCTGATAATTAAGAGTAAAATGTAGTTTTTGTTTACATGCCTACACAACTAGTTATAATTTTAATATTAATCAAACAATTTGATTTAGTCCATTCCATTTTTAATAAATTTTGTAAAATAAATCAGAATTATTATAATAGCTATCTTATTTCAGAACCTCTTCTGTTCTTTGTTGGTGAATTTTTGGAAATTTTCTTTCTAAGCCAACATAGTTACTTCTTCTTGGGACCCTCTTCAAGTCATACAAGTATAGCATTTTACTAAAGGTCTGAAAACTAAAACTGACCAAGAAAAGCAATCATTTTTAGTATGTGTTATTTTCACTTCAGTCTTCCAAGTCATATGATTTAATCATAAGACACACAGAAGAACAAGGTTTTCATGCAAAATAATATTTTTCTATTTCTTAGTTAAATATTCTGAATTTTCAAAAACATCTTACATGACACATATTTTGCTTAGAAACTAGCATATATATATAAAATGTTCCACCACGGTAATAAACGTCTTGCCTAAATTTCTTATTTTCCCTTTCATATTTTGCAGTTTATTCCACTCTTTAGTTACTTCACATGCTTTATAAACAATTAATAATTAACTGACTCCCAAATCTAAATAAAAAGTGCATACCTGCCCTAGCTGGTTTGGTTCAGTGGATAGAGCATCAGCCTGCATACTAAAAGGTCTCAGGTTACGGGCTCAATCCCCAGTGGGGGATGTGCAGGAGGCAGCCGATCAATGATTCTCTCTCATCATTGATGTTTCTTTCTCTCTCTCTCCCTCTCCCTTCCTCTCTGAAATCAATAAAAAGTATTTAAAAAGAAAGTGCATACAAAACAGTGCTGTCTTTATGAATGTCTCCTTCTTTCCTGGGGACGGAGTTATCCTTTATTAGTGAGTAAGGCTGAAAAGTTGAAAATGAATAATCAGATTGTTGCAAGTAGAGTTTAACAGCTGGTACAAAGTAAACAAACTGCAGATATTGAGAGATGACAGGTTTCCAGTTCATTTCCTTTTTTTTTTTTTGCAAAAGTCTGGCTCTCACATTCTTTATTCAGGTGGGCTCATAACTGGGAGAGAAGTTTTTGGCTATATTTTTGTGGAAGATCTGTAGGAAATGAGTTGAGAAACTTGACAGGAACAGCTTGAAGTATTTGATGAATAATAGAGAACTTCCACCATTCAAATGTCTGACTAGGGCAGAATGAGAAGTATTAGGAACTTGGAAAAAAGGAAAGATTAATTCAAAAATAATGCATTGTTCTAACCCACTGGCAATACAGTTCTTTGTGAAGCATTATAGAATGATCACATAAGGTAACAGCTTAAATTAGGTTTCCTAAGGCTTATTTACACTGTCATTCCTGTTTGTTACTTGCTGCTTACATCATCCCATCACTGTATAACAGGAAATGAGAACCTTGTACAGAAAGTACCAGCGTTTTAAGGGTGTATTTCTTATGTATGTGAGGTGCTATTCTTTTTGCATTCTCACCCTATGAAAAGTGATTTAGCTAACTCTTAGTCTTCATGGTTATATTTCCCATTTACCATAAAACTAATACAGAACAAGTCTAATTTAACAACACTGTAATATAACAAAGGTTTTTAAATATATAGCTTGCTTTCTTACTTATATGTAGAAAGTATCTAGCACATGCTTAGAATGGCTTGACTTAAATTATTGTAATACAGTGTTCTATTTGTGGACTTTATAAGCACTGAAAGAATTTTTAAACTCCAACACACTTTCAAAAGGAATGAGAAAGTTGATGCTAAAGAATAAAAGGGAAATAAGTTTGGGCTAACTTAGCTGAAATATAATTCCTTCATTTTAAAAAAAAGAGAGACTATTTGAATAGACTAGATCAGTGGTCAGCAAGCTGCGGCTCATGAGCCACATGCGGCTTTTTGGCCCCTTGAGTGTGGCTCTTCCGCAAAATACCGACTTCTGCGCATGGGCCATGAAGTTTTAATCGCACTGTGCATGCGCGCCCGCACGTGGTGTTTTGTGGAAGAGCCACGCTCAAGGGACCCCAGAGCCGCATGTGGCTCGCGAGCTGCAGTTTGCTGACCACTGGACTAGATGAACCGTGAAAAACTTTCGACTCTTAGTCTACCTAAATTACTTCTTATGAATAAAGTTTCCTTTACTCATTAGTTGATTTTTCTTCATTTAAGTCATATGTTTTTCTAGTTTTCATTAGGAATTGAAGAGTGTGTACTATCATTCCAGACTCATCCTCCTGGGTATGTGTGAGTTGGCAAAGAGAGAGAGAGAGAGATCATAGAATTCAGAACATGAGGCACTGTATTATTTCCTATCTTATTTGTAATTGTGAGATGTGGGGGAAGAATCATCTAGCTTATAATTTTCAGAACTATTTGCAGTGAACTCAGTGGATACTTTTCAATTCCTCTATTACTTAAACTTTTAACACCTTTCAACATGACTGATTTATACCTTATTTTAAAATATACATATACAGTTGACCCTTGAACAATGGGGGTTTGAACTGCACCAGTCCATTTATATACGGATTTTTTTTTTTTTTTCAGTTACTAAATTCACTTGACTGGTGCGGTTCAAACCTGTGTTGTTCAAGAGTCAATCAGTTCTTGGGAATCTGTGTATGCAGTGGACTGACTTAAGTTATATTTGGATTTTGACTGTGTGAGTGGTCAGTGTCCCTAACCCCCATGCTATCCAAGGCTCAACTACAACTATCTATATGTACATGTGAATGTATATACATATATGTATATGTGTTTATGCTATTTTTTTAACAGTGCCTCTTGGCTTTCCTTTTCTCTGCACTATTACTTCCCAGTCTCCAATACAAGTTCATTTTGCAGTGTTTATCCTAAACTGTCTTCTTTTTTCTTCTTCCTATCTCTCAGACATTGCATCTGTGCCCATGGCTTCAAACATCAAATATTAATATATGCCTAAATCAATATACCCAATGATAAATCACAAACTAGCATATGCAACTGCCTCGTGCACATCCCTTTTACTTCAGAGCCACAAAACACAGCATGTGTAAAACCAAATTCATGCCCCAGCACCGCAACCTGCTCCTTCCTTAAGGCTTCTTTATCAGTGAGTTTCACCATTAACCATTTAGATACTAAGTCAGTCATCAAAGATACCAGATTCTCAGCTGCCCAACCTAATTTTACACCTAAAAAAACAAACAAACAAAAAAAAACCTAGGAAAATAAGAACAAACAAAGGCCAATGTTAGTAGAAGGAAGAAAATAATACATATTGGAATGAAAATAAATGAAATAGATACTAAAAAATAGAAAACATCAGTAAAATTTACAGCTCATTCTTTGAAAAAATAAAATAAAGTTGATAAATATTTTATCAGATTCATCAAGAAAATAAGAGAGAAGGGACAAAATTAATAAAATCAGAAATGAAAGAGGTGTTATGGTTGACATCACAGAAATACAAAGGATTATAAAAGAATCCTACAATTACACTCCAAAAAATTGTAGAAGGAATAGGTAAGTTCCTAGAAACCTACAATCTTCCAATACCGAGCCAGGGGGGGAAAAAAAAAAGAGAAAATCTGAACAGACTCATTTGAACTGAATCAATCTATACTAATAAAATGGTAATATGCTAATTAGACTGGGTCAACCAGCCATCTTCCGGACGTCTAACTTCCTTCTGGACAAAGCCATGGTGGTGGGGGCCAAGGCAGAGGCAGTTAGGGGTGATCAGGCTGGCAGGGGCAGGCAGTTGGGGGCAAGATCAGGCAGGAATGCAGAGAGGTTAGGGGCGATCAAGCAGGCAGGCAGGTGAGTGGTTAGGAGCCAGTGGTCCCAGATCACGAGAGGGATGTCCGACTGCCCAAGGGGTCCCCGATTGGAGAGGGTACAGGCAGGACTGAGGGACCCCCCCACCACCATGCACGAATTTCACACACTGGGCCACTAGTAATAATAATAAAAGAATAAATAAATAAATAACCTTTGAACAAACAAAAATCTAGAACTAGATGGCTTCACAGGTAAATTTTACTAAACATTTAGTAAAGAATTAATACCTATCCTTCTGAAACTATTTTATTCCAGAGATACCAGAATAGTTCAATACCCAAATGTCAGTAAGTGATGTATACCACATTAACAAAACAAAGGATAAAAATTGTGATAATCAAAATAGATGCCAAAAAGGATTATGATAAAATTCAATATCCATTTATGATTAAAACTCTCAACAAAGTGGGTTTGGAAGGAACATACCTTAATATAATAAAGGCCTTATGTAACAAGCCCAGAGCGAACATTATACTCAAGACAGGCATGCTTACGCTCACTAATTTTATTCAACATAGTATTGGAAGTTCTAGCCACAGTAACCAGAGAAGAAAAGTAAATAAAAGGCATCCAAATTGGAAAGGAAAAAATAAAACTGTCACTATTTACAGATGTAATAATGCTACATAGAAAATACTTGAAAGACTTCATTTAAAAAATTATTAGAACTAAGAAATTAATTCCAAAAGGTTGAATAATGTAACATTAATATATGTAAATTGTTGTGTTTATATACACTAATAATAGACTATCAGAACGAATAAAATAACTAGGGTTAAATTTCATCAAGGAGGTAAAAGCTCTGTACTTTGAAAACTATAATACATTAATAAAAAAAACCTGAAGATGACACAAATAAATAGGATATACTATGCTCATGGATTGTAATATTTAATATCATTAAAATATCCATACTCCCAAAAGCAATCTTCAGTTCAACTCAATCTCTATCAAAATCCCAATGGCATTTTTCACAGAACTAGAATAAATAATCCTAAAATGTATATTGAACTGCAAAATATTTCAAACTGCCAAAGCAATCTTGAGAAAGACAAAAAAAAAGTTGGAGATACCATGCCCTGGATTTCAAACTATACACAAAGTTTTAGTAATCAAAATAATATAGCACTAGAACAAAAATAAACACATAGATCAATTAAGCGAAATGGAGAGGTCAGAAATGAACACCAGATTATATGGTCAATTAATCTTGACAAAGGGAGTAAAGATGGTATTGTCAATAAATGATGTTTGGAAAACTGGGCATATTCTATATAATAAAAGGCTAATATATAAATTGTCTCCTTGACCAGGAGTTCAACCAGGAGTTTGACCAGAGGGTGGGGCCAGCCAGCCAACGGCCCACAGCCCCTCCCCCCAGCTGCCTCGCCCTCCCTACTGCCCCTGGCTTCATCCACAAGATTGTCTGGATAGTGGGTGTTTGACTGTTCAGTCTAATTACATATTAGCTCTTTATTATATAGGATTTTTCTTTCTTTTTTTAAATATATTTTATTGATTTTTTTACAGAGAGGAAGGGAGAGGAATAGAGAGCCAGAAACATTGATGAGAGAGAAGCATCGATCAGCTGCCTTCTGCACATCCCCCACCGGGGGGTGTGTCTGCAACCAAGGTACATGCCCTTGACCGGAATCGAACCTGGGACCCCTCATTCCCCAGGCTGGCGCTCTATCCAGTGAGCCAAACCAGCCAGGCTATTATATAGGACTTTTCATCTCTGAGTTGAGTTATAAAGCCATTGTCCTTAAAGTATTTTGAGTAATTCTATGTACAAAGCTTTATTATAAAGCATTTTTACATGTATTAACTTCCTTTTTTAACATATTTTTATTTATTTCAGAGAAGAAGGGAGAGGGGGAGAGGGAGAGAGAGAAACATCAATGATGAGAGATACTAGTAATCATTGATAGGCTGCCTCCTGCACACCCCACACTGGGGATCGAGCCCACAACCCAGGCATGTGCCCTGACCAGGAATTAAACCCTGACCTCCTGGTTCATAGGTCGATGTTCAACTTAGCCACGCCAGCCAGGCTGTATTAACTTCTGTAATTCTCATAACAGCTCTATTCATTTTTGTTGTTACCACTATTTTACAATGAGGAATATGGAAAACAGTGAAGAAACTGTCCAAATCAGCAAGGCAGTAGTGGCAGAGTCAACATTTAATCATCTGCAGCAGAGCCAATCATTATGAACATTATGCTAAAAAATCATTTATCCTATTAAGACTTGTGCTCTGTCTGTCTGCTGCCCTTAATCCATACTAGGTTTGTGCTGCTGACCCATCTGCTGATATACTATCGCCTGCCCCGAGTAACAAAGCACTCACACATTAAATCTCTGCCTTTTCACTAGTTTTCCTGCCAGACCACATTGTTCTCAGTGACAGGGATCACATTTATTAAAGGAAAGTAAGAATGAATGAGCAAAATAGAACTATTAATACTACACATCCATTTGTCATTTGTTAAAGAAGATTTCTGGTGAACAAAATAGAAACAGAGACATGGATACATGAAACAGACTGACAGCTGTCAGAGGGAAGAAGGAAGGGGTACTGGATGAAAAAAAAGATGAAGGGATTAGTCAAAGAACATATATGCATAACCGATAAATACAAATACAGTTGGCCAGAGGGAAGGGGTTGTGGAAATGGGGACACCTGTAATAATCCTATATAATAAAAGCCCAGCGACCGAACAGCGGACTGACCAGTCAACCAGTCGCTATGACGTGCACTGACCACCAGGGGGCAAACGTTCAATGCAGGAGCTGCCTCCTGGTGGTCAGTGTGCTACCACAGTGGGAGTGTCACTCGGCTGACCGGGATGAGGAGCTGCTCCCGCTGCGAACCCTGGGCCGATGGGCAGGAACCCCGGCTGCAATTGTTGCCTCCTCACCCCAGGCTCCTCCTCCTCCTCATTCCCTGCCACATCCTCTAGACACCCGCAGGCCACACAGCGATGCCACCAGGCTCACAGAGTTGACCCCCGGAAACTGGGTTTGTGGCTACCACAGGACTGAGGCCTACTCCACCACCTCTCAGGGCTATTGTCCCTGGGCCTGGCCCCGACTGGGTCCCCTAGAAAGGCGAGTGCTCTGGCTCCATGGAAGATGCTGGACCGGGGAGCAGCCTCTCAGAGGGCAGGTCCACAGCTGCTTGGCTGACCAGGATGAGCAGTGTTCCCACAGCAGGCTGATCCCCGCAGGCCATGCCCACCATCAGTGCATGAGTCACATTTACCAGGCCTAGAGTCTATATATAAAAGCTTAAGCAACTGTCCAACTGTTCGACTGTTCTCCTGGTAACTATGATGTGCAATGACCACCAGAAGGCAGACGCTCCAACCAGTAGAGGCGGAAGCCCAATTTTTTGCGGAATTGGCCGTGGGTTAGGTTGCTGTTGGGGCACTGTCAGCCCCAAATCTGCTTCATCCACACCCCAGACCCAGAGATTGGTTTCAGTCCAATCCCACAGGCCAGGCCGAGAGACCCCACCAGTGCATGAATCCATGCACCAGCCTCTACTGTCAACAATAAAAGAAAATTTTTGGGACTTCAAACAAAAGCCTTATATCTCTTTCCAGTATTTCCTTTTCACAATTAGGGAAATTAGAATTATATAGGAATTTCCTCTTAAGAACAGCCAATTTACAGAGGAATACAAGTGTAGCTGTACTTGTATTATACAAAGTAGATTTCAAGATAAAAAAGGTAACAAGGACAAAGATGGACATCTATATAATAAAAGCCTAAACGACCGTTATAGTGGAACAACCAGAACAGCCAGTTGCTATGATGTGCACTGACCGTAAGGGGAAGATGCTCAATGCAGGAGCTTCCCTCTGGCGGTCAGTGCGCTCTCACAGGGGGAGCACCGCTCAGCCAGAAGCCAGACTGAAGGCTGGCGAGAGCAGTAGTGGTGATGGGAGCTTCTCCCACCTCTGTGGCAGCACTAAGGAGCAGCAAGCAGGTGGGCAGTAAGGAGAGAGGGGTCCCGGACTGTGAGAGGGCACAGGCAGGGCTAAGGGACCCCATCCAGTACATGAATTTCATTCCCTGGGCCTCTAGTTTTATATAATATAGGGGACAATTTATCAATAGCATATAATGCTCATCAATATATATCCACCCAAACTGGGAGCACCAAAATATATAAAACAATTACTAATAGACTAAAAGAGAGAAACTGACAGAAATATAATTATATTGGGTAACCTAAATATCCCATTGACAGGTATGTATAGATCATCCAAAGAGAAATTTAATAAGGAAATATCAGCCTTAAATGACACATTAGACCAAATAGACATAATCAATATTCATAGAGCTTTACATTCCTAGACAATAAAATGTATACTCTTCTCAAGTGCACACAAAACATTCTCAAGGATAGACCCATACATTGGAGCATAAAGCTAGTCTCAATAAAGTTAAGAAGATTGAAATCATACCAAGCATATTGTATGACCAAAGTGGTATGAAACTGGAAATTAACTACAGGAAGAAAGTTGAAAAAATCACAAATATGTGGAGATTAAACAACATGCTATGGAACAACTACTGGACCAAAGGAAAAGTAAAATAAGAGATTAGAAGACACATAGAAACTAATGAAAAAGCAATATGACATATCAAAATTTGGGAAATGGCCAAAACCGGTTTGGCTCAGTTGATAGAGCGTCGGCCTGCAGACTGAAAGGTCCCAGGTTTGATTCTGGTCAAGGGCATGTACCTGGGTTGTGGGCATTTCCCCAGTGGGGGATGTGCAGGAGGCAGCTGATCGATGTTTCTCTTTCATTGATGTTTATGGCTCTCTATCTCTCTCCCTTCCTCTCTGTAAAAAATCAATAAAATATATTTAAAAAACAAAATTTGGGAAATGCAGCAAAAATGGTACTAAGCGAGAAGTTTATAGTGCTAGAGGCCTAAAAAAAATCAAATAAATAACCCAACATTTACCTTAGATAACTAGGGGAAAAATAAACAAAAACACACAAATGAAGCCCAAAGTCAGTAAAATGAAGGCAATAATAAAAATCAGAGCAGAATTTAACAAAATTGAGAATAAAACGACAATAGAAAAAAAATGTACCAAAGAGTTGTTTTGTTGAAAAGGTTAAAAAAAAAATCAACAAACCACTGTACTCACGAAAGGAAAAAATAAATGACTGAAATAAATCAAATAAGAAATGACAGAAGTTACAATGCACAACACAAGAATACTATGAAGTCTATATGCAAACAAATTTGATAAACTAGAAGAAATGGACAAATTCATAGAAATGTATAACTTTTCTAAACTGAACCATAAAGAACTAGAAAACCTAAATAGACAAATCAACAGTAAGAAAATTAAAAAAAAAAATAATCAAAACCTTCCAAAAAATAGAAGTCCAGGACCGGATGGTTTCACTGGTGAAGTCTTTCAAACAAAGACTATTTAATACCTATCCTTATCAAACTCTTCCAAAAAATTGAGAAGAGGGAATACTTCCTAACTCATTTTTACAAAGCTAACATTACCCTAATACCACAACAAGGCAGAGACAACACTAAAAAAGAAAATTACAGGCCAGTATCTCTGAGTCTCAAAATTTCTAAACAAAATACTAGCAAATGAATGCAACAATACATTAAAAAGATAATAAATCACAATCAAGTGGGGTTCATTCCAGGGACACAAGCATGGTAGATCACATGAAATTTACCACATTAAGAAAATAAGAGAAAAATATCGGATCAGCACATCAATAGATGCAAGAAAAGCAATTATCAAGATAAGACACTCAATAAAATGAGTATAGAAGGGAAGTACATCAACCTAATAAAGTCCATATACGATAAACCCTCAGTTAATATTATAATAGTAAAAAACAACTGAAAGTTCTTCCTCTAAGATCAGAAACAAGACAAGGATGCCACTCCCACCACTGTTATGTAACATTTAACTGGAAGTTTATTATTAGAGCTCATGCAATTTTTAATTGCAATGCTAGTAGTTAAGAACAACTTGTTATACTTTTTTTTTTTAATATGAATTTTTCAGCATCAGTAACATTTTTGCATGGCTCATATATTCAAGACAAATTTGCCTTAGTACACTTATTTTAGGATTGTTCAATAATACTAAACAAATGTAATGAACATAGTAGAACATTCCACAGTATTTAAACCCTCTGGGATAATTTCTTTATCTGGTCACTGGAGCTAATTTTCTAGGCATATTCTCTTTTATTTTCATTAAACCATATGATAGTACGCAGCTAAATCAAAAAAATTAGAGTAGTAAGTTATATTTGTCCTTGGTGTTTTCCCAAGTCATTTCTTCTACATTATGTCATCTAGAAGAAAGTAAAATTTTAGATAGACCCTGACATTTAGAAAGAATGCTTTATTTACACAGTTGGTTAATTTTTTTTTTTTTTTTTGATAGGGAGGTTTTTTATGGCCAGCTATTTTTTTCTTTACATCTGGGTCACCTGTTTTTACAGGGATATATTAATTCTTTACTTCTCAATTTAAATGACAGCAATATTTTTGAAATGACAGTTTAATTTGAAAGTGAAAAAAAAATATAGTTGTTTCCATCTGGCAAACAACTAACTATGGTTACTTTCTTTAACCTTTCAATGGATAAAATACCAAGAGGGCTGGTAACTTCTGTGGCACTCATGATTTTTTCACATTTTCTCAAAAATCATTTACAAAAAACTCAGCTTCCCTTCAAGTAAACTGTTAATAATAATAATTCAAAAAATCTTCATCTGGATTTTGACAATTCTGCTGAAAAGCTGCCACGATGACAATAACCAAGACATGATACCTACGAATTTTACACTGCTTTCAAAATTTCTATTTCCACAAGATACATCTGCTTTTCTCTAGGAAGTTCAAAGATAATCAAGCTTTTAAATTATTGATTTTTTTTTCATCTTCTACAGGTAAAAATGCAGGTATTTTATACAAATAAACTAGAGGACCGGTGCACAAAAATTTGTGCACTCGGGGGTGGGGGAAGAAGGGGTCCCTCAGCCCAGCCTGTGCCCTCTCGCAGTCTGGGACGCCTCAGGAGATAACGACCTGCTGGCTTAGGCCTGCTCCCAGGTGGCAGAGGGCAGGCCTAATCCCTAGGTGCAGCCCCTAGTCGGGCTCAGAGCACGGCCGATTGGGGAGTTGGGGCGCTGCCCCCTGTCATGCACAGAGCAGGGCGGATTGGGAGGTTGCGATGCCACCTTTAGTCACGCTCAGGGTAGGGCCGATTGGGGGGTTGGGGCACCGCCCCCTGTCACACTCAAGGCAGGATCGATGGGGAGGTTGCGGCGCCACTCCCTGTCATGCACAGAGCAGGGCCCATCAGGAGGTGGGGAGCTCCCCCCTGTCACGTACAGAGCAGGGCCCATCAGGGGTTTGAGGAGCTCCCCACTGTCACTCACAGAGTAGGGCAGATAGGGGAGTTGGGGCACTGCCCCCTGTCACACACAGAGCAGGGCCCGTGAGGTGGGGGGGTTGGGGCGCCACACCCTATCACACACAGAGCCGCAGGGCGAACAGGGGGTTGGGGAGCTCCCCCCTATCAGGCACAGAGCAGGGCTGATCAGGGGGTTGGGGCGCCTTCCCCTCTCAGGAACAGAGCAGGGTGGATAGGGAGGTTGTGGCCCCGCCCCCTGTCACACACAGAGCTGCAGGGCGATCAGGGCGTTTGGGCGCTGCCCCCTGTCATGCTGATCCAGGTGCTGGGAGGCCTCGCGGCTCCGCTGATCCCTGTGCTGGGAGGCATATTACCCTTTTACTATATAGGATAGAGGCCTGGTGCACATGAGGGGGCCGGCTGGTTTGCCCTGAAGGGTGTCCTGGATCAGGGTTGGGGTCCCCACTGGGCCTGGCCAGTCTGAGTGAGGGGCTGAGGGCTGTTTTCAGGCTGGACTGAAGCTCCCAACTGCTCCTTTTTTTCTTTATTTTTTCTTTTTTATTCTGGCCTAGCTTAAGCTCTGAGGCTCCAGCTCTTAGGCATCCGCTGCTGAAAACAGGTATCTGGTTTGTTTCGGTTCTATAATAAAAACTCTGTATCATTCCAGCTCTGAGATCCCAGCTTGCTGAAAGCTGATTTCTGGGGTTTTGTTTAGCTTCTATATTTGTTACAATGTTTTTGAAACTGCAGGCTCAGAGGCCGGCAAGACAGGAGGGGAAGGTTGGTTTCCTCCGTCACTGAAGCAAGCAAGCCTCATGTTAGTTTCAAGCTGCCTGGCTGCTGGCCGCCATCTTGACAGGCAGTTAATTTGCGTATCTAGCTGATTAGCCAATGGGAAGGGTAGCGGTCGTACGCCAATTACCATGTTTCTCTTTTATTAGATAGAACTAGAGGCCCGGTGCACAAAAATTTGTGCACTCAGGGGGGAGGGGGTGTCCCTCAGCTCAGCCTGTGCCCTCTTGCAGTCTGGGACCCCTCAGAAGATAATGACCTGCTGGCTTAGGCCTGCTCCCGGGTGGCAGAGGGCAGGCCCAATCCCTAGGAGCAGTCCCTGGTCGGGCTCAGAGCAGGGCCGATTGGGGAGTTGGGGCACCGCCCCCTGTCATGCACAGAGCAGGGCAATCAATCGGGAGGTTGCAATGCCACCCTCAGTCATGCTCAGGGTAGGGCCGATTGGGGGTTTGGGGCACCGTCCCCTGTCACACTCAAGGCAGGGTCGATGGGGAGGTTGAGGCGCCACCCCCTGTCACGCACAGAGCAGGGCCCATCAGGGGGTTCGGGCGCCACCACTCTCACACTTAGGGCAGGGCCTATGGAGATGTTATGGCTCTACCACGTCACACACAGAGCAGGGCCCGTGGGGGCGGGGGGGTTGTGGCACCGCACCCTGTCACACACCGAGCCGCAGGGCGATCAGGGGGTTTAGGCACTGCCCCCTGTCACACTGATCCCGGTGCCGGGAGGCCTCGTGGCTCCGCTGATCCCGGTGCTGGGAGGCGTATTACCCTTTTACTATATAAGGTAGAGGCCTGGTGCAAGGGTGGGTGCCGGCTGGTTTGCCCTGAAGGGTGTCCTGGATCAGGGTGGGGTTCCCCACTGGTGTGCCTGGCCAGTCTGGGTAAAGGGATGATGGCTGTTTGCAGCTGGTCACACATCCTTCAGGGTGGGGGTCCCTACTGGGGTGCCTGGCCAGCCTGGGTGAGGGGATGATGGCTGTTTGCAGCTGGTCACACACCCTTCAGGGTGGGGGTCTCCATTGGGGTGCCTAGCCAGTCTGGGTGAGGGGCTGATGGATGTTTTCAGGCTGGGGGTCACTAAAGCTCCCAACCACTCCTTTTTTTCTTTTTTTTTCTTTTTTTATTCTGGGCCAGCTTTAGCTTTGAGGCTTGGCTCCAGCTCCTAGGCCTCCGCTGCTGAAAGTAGGTTTCTGGCCTTTGCTTACAATGTTGCGAATCTGCTGGCTGAAAGGCGGACTAAAGCAGGTTTCTGAGGTTTTGTTTAGCTTCTATATTTGTTACATAGTTGCTTAGAGTTGCAGTTCAGAGGCCTGCAGCGGCAGGCCGGGAATGTTGGAGTCCTCCATCACTGAAGCAAGCAAGCCTCATGTTAGTTTCAAGCTGCCTGGCTGCCGGCCGCCATCTTGGCTGGCAGTTAATTTGCATATCTCGCTGATTAGCCAATGGGAAGGGTAGCAGTTGTATGCCAATTACCATGTTTCTCTTTTATTAGATAGGATGATACTATTGCCTTGGGAAACAATAGACATCTTTTAAGATCCTAAATTTCACTTCTCCTCTTTAAATTGCAAATTTAAAATCACTTTAGGGGTCATAGTTACTTAAATGCCTATTAAGCTGCATGTTAGCCACCAATACCATGCTCATTTACAATAAGGCTAAGATATTTTACAACCTGGACTGTAGAGTTCAGTTAGACTTTCTGGATTTGAATCATGAGTTCTACATTTACTAACCTCTTTACATTTCAATTTCTTCATTTACAAAATAGGAATAACAATATCCTTACCTCATAGAGCTATCATGAGGAGTAAATGTATAAAATGAGTGCATAGCTACTGACTGTCCTATATTCAGTACTAAGTAAGTGGTACCTAGGATAGTCATTTTACTTATTCCATACATTTAAGTGTGGAAAAATACTTGCAGAGTCATAATTTGTAAAACATATAATATTAACATTAATTATTATCTATTTGCATTAATATTAATACCCTAGTATCTATTCAATTTCTCCTGTATGCATAGATACTTATTCAATCCTTGTAATAATTAAGGTAATTAGTCATATTTTATAGAAAAAAAGTAACAATCAAGAGGCTAATTAACTTGTCCAAAGCCACACAAAATCTCATTCTATTTCATACGTTTTTCTTTTTTTAAAAATATATTTTATTGATTTTTTTACAGAGAGGAAGGGAGAGGGACAGAGATCTAAAAACATTGATAAGAGAGAAACATCGATCAGCTGCCTCCTGCATACCCACCACTGGGGATGTGCCCACAACCAAGGTACATGCCCTTGACGGGAATCAAACCTGGGACCCTTCAGTCCGCAGGCCGATGCTCTATCCACTGAGCCATACTGGTCTGGGCTACTTCATATGTTTTTCATATGTATTTATAATGCTGAAAATACATGAACTCTATCAATTATAAAGACAGCATATTTTTCCTTAGAATACAATGTTCATTTTTTTTTATCTATGAATTCCCCAGTGTTAGGCCTCCAGAGTGCTTCCAACAGCTTGCCAGGATAAACAAAGCTTTCACGAATATTCCTTGTGGAAGACAGACTTCTAAGATAATCTTCAATGGACCAATGCCTGCCCTTGTGTAATCTTTTCCCGAACAAGTGCAGGACCTAGGAAAATGATGGGATTTCACTCATGTGATTAGGTTGCATTATTTGGCAAAAGCGAAAGGATTTTGCATATCTACTTAAGGTCCAAAATCAGTTTGTTTTGATTTAATCAGATGGGAGATTTCCTTGAGTAGGCCTGACTTAAGAGGGTTAAAGCCCTTAAAAGAGACTTAGTTTTTTCCTGAAGAGCAATTCTGTTGCTAGCCTTAAAGAACTAAGACACTATGAGTTCAATAGCTGTGAGGAAATGAATTCTGCTAACAATCACATGAGTTTGGAAAAGGACCTTAAGTGTCAGATGAGACCACAGCCCTGGGCAACATCTACACTGCAGCCTTGTGAGATCCGAAGTGGACAACCCAACTGAGCCAAGCCCAGACTCTGATCTCCATAAAGTGTGATATAATAAACGCGTGTTGTTTAAAGTCACTGAAGGAGAATCTCCTTAAGATTTATCTCAAGGGAAGACTTTCCAGGTCATTAGGTATGTGATACCTAATTAGTTCATCAGAGCATAAGGGTTCCTGTACTCCAATATTCCTGACTACCCTTTAATTTTTGCCAGCATAATTGGTGTAAATATCTATCTCATTCATATTGTGTTTTTATTATTATTGAGTTTAGGCAGCTTTCATTGGCTACTTTCATGTTTTTATTATTTTGAGTTTCCTCATCTATAAGCCAGTTTATATTCTTGGCCATTTTTTATACAAAATTTGCTGACTTTTTATTGTTGTTTTTCAGGAGTTCTTTGCATATTCTAATTCTCTTTAGTCCTAGATATTTTGAATATCTTTTTCCTATCTGTCATCTATCAATATTTTTAATTAACATGTTGGAGTAAATCCTTTGTTTTCACATCATAAAATTTATTACTATTTTTCCTTTGAAGGCTTAACAAGCCTGGGGTCTCATCTCTCTAAAAATCATGTAGTGGGAGACAGGAAGGAGGTAGGAAGCAGAATAGAAGCAGACAGAGGAGGAATGCAGAGAGCAGTGTGGTTGGTGTGCAGCTGCTGACATTCAAGAGTAGGATTTTGCACCCAGACTGCAGCCATTGAAGACATGATTATCCAAAGAGGATTGTTATTATTCTTGTAGCTACCATTTAACATATGGATGGATAATCCTGGATAGTGTGGAATTAGAATTCTCTGAAAGTGCAGCAACCATGAGGTTGGAGAAATGAGCTTATGATGTTGAAGAAAAGCTCACCCTTTTCCAGTCGGTAGGATGCTGGTAAATGAGAGGAGTCAAAGATCGTGTCGGTCAGATGTGTCTTACAAGTTTTCCAATTCTGAAGTGCAAGGCAGAGAGGGAGCACTTTGCCTACGTGCAGTGACATGGGGGTGAGAGAAAGCACTCTGCCCCTACCTGCAATTGGAGAGTGGGACCAACCTGGGTTACTTCTGGGGCAGTAGTCAGCACAGTACCTCGACTTTTCTAAAGTCCGCTTGGTTCCTTGACAACATGCTGGGAACCTAGACTAACAGAAAGTCCTGACTGGAAAGTCAATGGTGACTCTGCGGCATTGCCATGGAAGCTACAGAACAGACTTCTAGGGCGAAATCTGCATGGAGACAGCCAGAAATGAAAGGGGTGGAGTGAACTGGGGAGTGTCATGGAAGCTGAACAAGGAGAAAGAGGGGAAGAGAGAGAGACAGACACACACGGGGGGGGAGGGAGAGAGAGAGAGAGAGAGAGAGAGAGAGAGAGAGAGAGAGAGAGAGAGAGAGAGACCCATAAGTTCCACCAACCATTGCCAGATGGAAGAGGCACAAGGTATCCCAAGGAAGCTATAAGATACCACACCTGAGGACTTCTACCCCTGTTCTCTTCCGCTGTTCTCTGAGGACATATATGTCACAGATACCTCCAACCACACAGACCAAGCATAAGGAAAAGAAGCACAGGAAGCTCACATTTGAGGAATGGAGCCCAACCAAACAAGACTGTTTAAATTAATGTTAACTTTTCACTTTACCCCACCCACTTCCCACATCAGCTGCTGGGGGTTCAGAAGGTGGACTAGGTTAGTTACAGAGAAAATAAAGAAGCTGCTCCCCCACCCCTTGCACATCTGTGTGGCAATGTGACAAACATTCCACCCTGTTTCGTGTAAATATGAGGCCACTCAAAGATTGTGGCCACTCAGTATTAAAAATATCTTTGTCTTCATTTAGTTATTTAAAATTAGCTACTCATACCAATGTCTCCATTTGTGATGCCAGTTAAATCATACTTGAAACTCCCAGATGTTTCACCCTATGTTGACATGTTTGCCCAGTTACATGCAAAACATCTGGCTAGCAAGTTAAATTTTGCACTTTTTCACTGTGTGTTTGATGTGATATAAACTCAATCCAACACTTAGAAACGTCACAATATAATTTGATGCAGCTGTGATTCATTTAATGCTGCTTTGGATCCCCGGGACCTCCATTTGTCTTATGACTGTCTTTGTTGGATTGTGACCATGCACAGTAGGAAAACTTAGCTTGGTTCTAACGTACTGTTGGAATGATCCTAGAGCTCTGGCTGGGACGTGGTGGAAATGAGCATAGTACTCCACCTCACAAAGATGTCCACTAAAATATCACAAGCATGGAATTAAATTAAAATGCACCCTTGGGAGACATTCATGTGGAAGTTGTACTATAAAGTATCACCTCCAATTCTATCAGGTAACCTAACTGATAAAACCAAACAGAGATGTAATATATTTCTAGTCAAAACACCCAGCCATGCCCAAAAAAGACTGTAAATGCCCATATGTACCCTAAATTCTATGTCTAGATAGATTCTATGTCTAGACTGAAAAATAATCATCACATTGTCAGGATACATTTTCTGAAACAAAGAATCATTTTTCTTAGGTATGTGATTATGGAAGGTGGGCTTAGTCAGATATGATGTTATTGCCATAAAGATGATAGCTTACACAAACATTATAATAGTATTATTTCAAATTAAAACTCATTTAAATGGCATTTTTATTTCAGAAGGTGGTCAGATTTGCTACAAAAGTAATTGAAGTTTTGTTTACTTTATTCTGAGTTTGTTGAATATGGACATATAATAAAATCTGGTTATTATTATTTATTGTATTGCCAGAGCATGGTTTGGGCAGAACAAAATGTGCATGATAATACCCTCAAGTTCTATCTTCTATTAGTCAAAACAAAATACAGTTTTCAGTGGAGAAATTTTAATCTCATGATATTTTCATACACTGCAACTCTAGAACTAAATATATTTTTAATAAATTCAGATATAAAATGCATTCAAATTAAACATTTTATATATAAAATACTACATTGCTTTAGAACTTAAATGGATGTCCCTTAGATGTATCTATTATTAGAATCAAGTCTCTATTCTTTGCCTTTACTTTGCTTCCTCTTGATTTTTTTGAAACAAAAAATATCTTATATAATAAAAGGTTAATATGCAAATCAACCAAACAGTGGAACAACCAGTCGCTATGACGCGCACTGACCACCAAGGGGCAGATGCTCAATGCAGAAGCTGCCCCCTGGTGGTCAGTGCACTCCCACAGGGGGAGCGCCACTCAACCAGAAGCTGGCCTCATGGCTGGCAAGCGCAGCGGCAGTGGCGAGAGCCTCTCCTGCCTCCACAGCAGGGCTAAGGATGTCCAACTGCGGACTGTCAGTTAGACATCCCCCGAGGTCTCCCAGACTTTCAGAGGGCACAGGCTTAGCTGAGGGACATCCTCCTGAGTGCACGAATTTCATGCACCAGACCTCTAGTTAATTATAAAAGTGAGATAGAGAAAAGACCAATCAACAGTGTAAAATGCTAGGTTCTGGGGTGGTGGTTGTTGTTTTACTCATGGCATGTGCAGTTTGCAAAGTGTAAAATCTACCTGTCAAACTAATTTTCAAAAATTTAACGTTATTTTTTATGGACTGTTTCTAATGCAAGTTCAGATTTTTAGTTCAATCCTAGATATAAAGGATAAGCATTATTCAGACATTTGGAGGCGTTAAATTTAATGTCAAAACCAGGTCAAGAAAATTCAAACTGAAGCTCTTATGACCTCATAAGAACCAGTGAACCATTGTAGCTAACTGAATCTGCAACTGCCCCTCCACACTTGATTAATGATGTGTGCTTGTGGAAATGTCCTGGCTATGTCATAATGCCTATTTTATGTCTTAAATCAGATTAATCATTTTCCATGTTCTTTTTTCCATGTTTCATCTCCAGGTTGAGATTGGTTTACCTAAGCCAAAAATAAATTGAAATAGGATGTGCTGGAAATGTTTGACACATATCCTTGAATACTACAAAATTCACATCATGACAGCCTCTTACTTTCCCATATTTTTTTTTCATATAGAAGAGTTCAGAGGCTTGTTTCATATAATTACCTAGTCAAAAGCTCATATCTTAGTGGTTCAGCACTTAAAGATATTTCTGAATATAGTACCTCAAACAGAATCACCAGAGTCCTACATTGTTTTATAGTTCTGTTATTTGAGAATAATAATGGAATATAATATGAAATAAGCCATATTCAAAAAAGTCTATGCAGTATTTAAATATTTATTGAGAACACTGCTGTTTAAATCTATAATTATTTTGCATGTTGTGGCACTTCTTCAGTGCCTTATATAATCATATAAAGGAATTGTATTTATTGAGAATTATAAGAAGCCACCATTTTAAGATAACTTCTTTTTAGCCATAGTTGGTATCCTATGAAATAGAAAACAAAATATTAAACATACAAATTTTTAAATTATGAAATAGTAAAACATTTGAATGTCCCAAATATTAACTGCAAATAATTTTAAAATATAGTTCATCTGTTTTCGGGTAAATTGAGAAAGAGTTCTGTCAGAAAAGTAGAACATATTTAACTTGGAAAAAGAAAAACTGCCTTTTTATTTTTGAATAAGAGTGTTCTGTTTTAGAGCACCAGTACTTGGCTATTTCTACGTAGATCGGTTTGATTACAAATCCAAAGAAAATGTTCTGAGAACAGTCTACTTGTTTGCTCTAGGTTCAGAACTTGATGTAAGCCTCCTTCGGTGGCTGAAAGCCTACTTTCACAAAGATTTCATGTTCGCAAATAACACCAGGAAATGATCCTGGTGAGAAAATTAAACAAAGTCTAATTCATGGCTAGGTTTGGTTTAAATCAGTAAAATGATAAAATTAAACTCCTGTTCCTGTGTATTAGCTGTGAAGCAGATTGTAACTGCCCTAAATGAAGGGAATTCACCATTCTTGCATTTACAGAGATCTACTTTAATAAATCATAAATCATTTTGTGCTTTTTTACTTATTTTTTACTTAAAGACATATCTACATTTCGAGATTATTTATTCCAAAAATCTAATTCAAATAGCCCTTTTGTGTTATAACATGTCATTGCAGGAGTACTCCCATTTCCAGCTGTGAGCTCCATAAGTTCAGAATTTTCCTCTTGTTTGTCTTTGTATTTAAATAAATGATCAGTATGTAGATGCTTTTAAATTATTAAGTGACTTAGTAGTTTTATGTAGAGAAGTCACAGGATTATAGATATGAGGGTTGTAATAATCAGTAGTGACAACAAAAATACTAAAACCAGCTTAAGAATATAAAGAACTTTTGAAAAGCTCATGAGTATATCTGACTTCAAGGCATGTCTAGGTCCAGGAATTCCAATGATGTCCACTGAGCTCTCCGTATATTTTTAAGATGTGATTCTTTTTACCTATTGATCTCTCTCCAATTGATAAGGTTGACAACAGTAGTCTCAGTTAATTGCCCTTACAGCTTATATTCAAAAATAATTGTGATTGTCTTTTTGAGACCTAAAGCAGAAGAGTCCAGATGAGTACTCAGTTTGGTATTATTTGCCCAGTCCTAAATAAATCACTGTACAGTAGATGAGCTGATCAAAAATATAAGTTCTTTACTGAAGTACTTTTAGTTTTTCAATAAGGAAATTAAAATCGGGAAATAAGTGACTTACTACATGTCACCCAGGAAGTTAGTAGCATAGTTACACAATGCTAAAGTAATTTTAAGGACAAGCTAGATAGCAAAAATAAAAGATAAATATAGAAAGACATCATTAGTATTTATCTCACTTTATTGACATTTATACACATGCTTAAACTGTTAACATAAACAAGGTTCAATGTGGCTGTGAATTATTAAAGATCAACTTGGCATTTGTCTGCATGTATTTCTTAATCAACTGTTCTTGTGTTTGGCACTTATTTGGGAATAAACAAAAATGCTAGAACTAAAAACTAGAATAGAAATTACCAACTCAGTGGAATATTGAAATAAAACTATTTTATTTGTTTTTATTTTTAAAATTCTATGCTAGTTCTCTTTAATAAGACTATTGCTATCCCATGTCTGTGAATAAAGTAGGCACTTAATGTTAAATTCATTTTACCTAAAGTTTATATTTCTTTCCACAAAAAAGACATATTTTAGTCCCTTTTTACCTTCTTTGGTATTCCCACTCCCTCACCTCCTCACCCACCCCTATCAAAATTTCTCCTGACTTGAAGGATTTGAGGTGGCTTCCAAAAATACCTACAATAATACCCACTTCTAAAAATATAGCACAATGAGATTCATTTAACAATGATATAGTGGCAACTGGGAAATTAAAATGAAACCTGGATTAGTTTTAATATTAAAAAGGTATCCCTTTTAGTCTTGTAACCTTTGAGGAAGATGGGCTACATATTTTTAGTTGAGCTTTCCAGAAGCCAACAGAAAGAAACTAAAACACAATTATAATGCACAAAATCTGAACAAAGCAAATATTGTTTAGGATTAGCACACCTGTGACTCTACCACGAGAATTGCTATAGAACATCTCCTGAGAATTGTTGCTCCCAGGAAATGGAGTGACATGCAAGGTGATAGATGACATTTAAGCATATTTCAGTAAAAGCAAATTGATGTAGAATCAAACCACTGTGCTCCAAATGCATGGTCTTCTGATTATCTGGTTAACCTTGGGAACAATTTTAGAAAAGCTGCATAAATAGATAATATATCTATTCTTTACTCATTCATTAATTCATTCTTTCCATCAAAAAGTGTTTTGTTCTTTATTCTGCACATTGAAAGATACAGCATACAAAAAATAGAAAGAGTACTTGCTCTATCTTGAACTCACAGTCTTGGAATTGATACATATATCAAACAAGTTTTATAATAAATGTGATTAATACTTTATTATAATATTTATGAGCTATATGATAACATGGGATATTGCAGAAAATGCTAAGCTAGTTAAGGAGATCAGAGACAACCTCATGGAAGAAGTTATCTCAAAACTGGAACAAAAAATAAGAGCAAGAGATAAAGTTGGAAAGAGATTCAGGAACCAGGTTCACAGAGACCCTTGTAAGGTATGACAAGGAGTTTGGATTTCATCCAAAGGCCAGTGGGAATCAGTGGCTAATTCTATTAATTAGCAGAACTATATAATCTAGTTTGAATTTTTGTAGCCCAAAGTCTTTCTGTTCTTTAAGAGGAATCGCTATTATGTGGTTGTATATTTGGTGTGTCAGTGGAGGAGATGAGTTCAGGTTCTTTCTATGCTGCTATCTTGGACCCTTGAGTAGGAATAGTTTTGGAATGAATCACATAACAATATCTATTAGTATAAAACAAATCATTGACACACAGTTCTCCTTTTAAAATATTGTAAATTATAATTTAATTAGAAGCCCGTTGCACGAAGATTTACACAAGAGGCCTTCCTTCCCCTGGCTGCTGGCACCGGTTTTCCTCCGGCACCCGGGACCCAGGCCTTTGGTCTGGTTGCAGCGGAGAAGCCAAGGCTTGGCTTCTCTGCTGCGGCCACAGCAAGGCTTGGCTTCTCCTCTCCAGCTGTAGCCGCAGTGGAGAAGCCAAGCCTCTTCAGTCTTCAGTCTTTGGTCTTCAGTCTTCACTCCAGCAGGAGCCTTCAGTCTTTGCTCCATGCCTGCATATGCAAATTAATAGCCATCTTTGTTGGGTTAATTTGCATAGTTGCTCTGATTGGCTGGTGGGCATAGCAGAGTGACAGCAATTTGCATGTTTCTCTTTTATTAGTGTAGATAACATATTTAGGTAAAATGTGTGTTCTTTCCCCTCCAACCCACCATTGATAGAAGAAAGAAAGAATTTTCTTGCATGTGGATGATATGGCTTTATTTTATGAAATAACAGGCAACAATAACTAATGTTTCATATTTTAATAGGGAATTTACCTTTTTATCTATTAATTGCCAACAAGTGAAATATTCTCTCTCCTCACCTATAAATCACCAAGTATTGATAATTGTACCTTCCATCTCTTGAATCCATTTATACCTAACTCCACTGTCACTACATTGAAGACTTTCTGCACAACAAGTGATGGAGGGACCACACAGAGACTGGTAGGAGAGATAGAAAAGTAAGTGGTAACTGGGGGATCCGTAATGGGATGAGGCAAGCTGCAGTAGGGAGAAATATCACAGAGGCCTACAGCCTGCTCTAAGGAAAAATGATAAAACAATTAGTGTTTTAAAGGGCACTTAGATTCAATTTAAAAAAATCCATTTACTAACCCCAATGCATCTGAAAAATGGATGGAGAACTGCAGGAACTCTAAGGGATCTGTGATAATTTTCCAGGATCGGAAGTACTGTTGAGTGCCATTGTTTATGTTCCAACTCCACCTAGACAGTGTACGCAGTAGCTCAGTCCAAGTGACTCAGCCGTCCTGCAAGGCCTTCACAGTGAGGCCCAGGCTGCCAGCCCTACAGGGCATCCCTAGAGCCACACACCCCAAGCCACTTCAACCAGAATTTTCTGCAACCTCAGGAAGTTAATTCCCCACAGCAACTTGGGTTATGCATGCGCCTGCTTTGGCTCCAGATAGCCTGCAAAAACCACCCAGCACACATAGGTTGCTCCTACACAAGGCCACTCCTTCAAGATTGGGAGAGATAGTTGTTTTATCTAATTCATAGAACTGATAAGATAAATATGTTCCAAGTAAAAGAACAAAGAAAAACACAGAAAAAAAGTCCTAATGAAATAAAGATAACTAATTTACCTGATAAAAAATTTTAAGTATCAGTCATAATAAGGATGCTCACAAAACTTGAGAGAACAATAAAGGAACCCAATGAGACCTTCAAAGAGTTAGGAATGGTAATAAAGAACCAATCAGAGCTGAAGAATACAATAATCAAAATGAAAAATACACTAGAGGGAAGCAAGAGTAGATTATATAATAAAGAAGAATGGGTGATTTCTACTACTATCTTCCAAGTTGATAATCCAATCAAAATAGCAAAAAGAAAATGACTTTTAAAAAAATGAGGAGCCCTGGTCAGTTTGGCTCAGTGGATAGAGCATCGGCTTGTGGAACAGAAAATGAGGATAATTTAAGAAAGCTCTATAACAAAATCAAATGCTCTGATATTCACATAATAGAGGTTTCAGAATGAGAAGAGATAAATGGACAGAAAACTGAGTTGAAGAAATAATAGCTGGAAACTTTCTTAGCCTAAGGAAAGAACAAGACATATAGGTCCAGGAAACAGAGTTCCAAAGAAAATGAACCCGCATAAAAAAGTACACCAAGGCATATTGTATTTAAGTGGTAAAAGTTAAACATAGAAAATCATGAAGGCAGCAAAACTAAAACAACTAACTACATACAAGGAAAATGACACAAGGCTGTCAGTGGCTTTCTCAGCAAAACATTGCACACCATGAAAGAACAGCATGATATATGCAAAGTGCTAAAAGGAAAGAACAAGCAACCTAGAATACACTACCCTGCAAGGTTATTCTTCAGAGTTGGAGGGGAGATTGTTTCTAAAATTAGGAGAGTTAAAATTACGGGAGTTCATCACCACTAAACTGGCTTTACAAGAAATGTTTAAAAAATTCAATTAAAATGGACCCCTTAAGTCCATAACTGAAAATAAAGAGCATATAAAAGAAAAATCTCATATGTAAAGATAAATGTACAGTAAAGGCAGTGGATTAGCCATGTAAAAAGCTAGAATGGAGAGTAAAAACAAAAACAAAAAAAGCAATAGCAAATATAAATACATTGAGTGGTTAGGGCAGTGGTCGGCAAACTGTGGCCCCTTGAGTGTGGCTCTTCCACAAAATACCATGTGCAGGCATGCACATACAGTGCGATTGAAACTTCGTGGCCACACTCAAGGGGCCAAAGAGCCACATGTGGCTCGCGAGCAGCAGTTTTCCAACCACTGGGTTAGGGGATAAACAAAACTGAAATATAAAGTCAAAGACATGTGGAGGGGGAGAAATATTGTGAAGTTTTCAGAATGCAATATAACTTAAATGTTTATCAGCTTAAAATAGACTGCTCTATATATAGTTGATATATATGAACCTCCTAGTAACCAAAAACTAAAACCCTGCAAAAGATACACAAAAATTAACAAGAAAGGAATGAAACATAGCACTAAAGAAAATGAACAAACTACAAAGAAAGAAATCAAAAGAACAGAGAAGACCTAAATATCCATAAAACAATGAACAAAATGACAATAAATACATGCTATCAATAATTACTTTACTTTAAATGTAAATGGACTAAATGTTCCAATTAAAAGATATTTGGTGCCTGGATGAATAACAAAACAAGATTTATCTATATGCTGCCTAAAAGCAACTCAGTTCAGATGAAGAGACTCACTTCAAAACAAAAGTCACAGCCCTAGTTAGTGTGGCTCAGTTGGTTGGAGCGCTGTCCCATACAGCAAAAGGTGATGGGTTCTATTCCCAGTCTGGGCACATACCCAAGTTGTAGGTACAATCCTGGGCTGGGTGTGTGGGGAAAAAAAAACATTCAGTGTTTCTCTCTCACATTGATGTTTTTCTCTCTTTTTCCTTCCTCTCTCTAAAATCAATTTTTTTAAAAAAAGATGCACAGTGACTGAAACTGAAGGGATGAGAAGATATTCCATGCTAATAGAAGTAAAATATCTGGGGTAATAATACTTAAATCATATACAATAGACTTTAAAACAAAGACTATAAAAAGGCACTAAGAAGGGCATTGCATAATGTTAACAGGTTCAATCCAAGAAGAAACAATGGCAATCATAAATATGTATGCACCCTTCATAGGAACATCTAAATATATTATGCAAATATTAGCAGACATAAATGAAGAAATTGATAGTATAACAAAAATAGTAGAGGACTTTAATGCTCAACTTACATCAATGTATCTATCATGCAGGCAGAAAATCAATATGGAAACATTGGCCTTCAATGACACATTAGATCAGAGGAATATGATAGATATTTATAGAACATTTCACCCAAAAACTGCAGAATGCACATTCTTTTCAAGTGCACATGAAACATTATCCAGGATAGATCACATATTAGGCCACAAAACAAATCTCAGTAAATTCAAGAAGACTGAAATTATAGCAAATATCTTCATCTACCACAACTGCATGCAACTAGAAATCAATTACAAGGGGAAAACTGGAAATGAAAAACAAAACACCAAAATGTGAAGATTAAACAATAGGCTACTAAACAATCAATGGGTCAAAGAAGAAAACAAAGAGAACGTGTTTTAAAATATTGAGACAGATGAGTATGGAAAGACTATCCTCCAAAATCTGTGGGATGACGCAAAAGCAGTTAGTTCTAAAATGGAATTTCATAGTAATGCAGGCCTACCACAAAAATCAGAAAAACTAATAAAATCCAAAGAAAGTAGGAGGAAGAAAATAATAAAGATCAGATTGGAATAAACAAGATAGAGACTACATAAACAATAGAAAAGAACAATGAAACTAAGAGCTGGTTATTAAAAAAAAAAAATAACCAAACCTTTATTTTTTAATTAAATTATTAAACAAACCATAAATTGATAAAGCTTTAGCCACACCCATCAAGAAAAATAGAGAAGGCCTAAATAAATAAAAGCAGAAAAGAAAGAGAACTGACTACTGGCACCACTAAAATATAATGAACCATAAAAGAATACTATGAATAATTATATGACAAATTCCAGCACCTAGAATAAATAAATAAGTTTTATAAACATACCACTTTTCAAGACTGAATCAGGAAGAAACAGAAAATCTGAACATATCAAAAGTTAGTAATGAATTGAATCAGTAATCAAAAAACTCTTAAACAGAAATACAAGACCACATGGTTTCACAGTTGAATTCTACCAAACATTTAAAGAAAAAAAAAAATACCTATCCTACTCAAACTATTCCAAAAAATTCAGGAGGAAGAGAAAATCCCAAAGTCATTTTATAAAGTCATAAATATCCTTATACTAAAACCAATAACATTACAAAAATATAAAATTACAAGCTAATATCTCTGATAAGCAAGAACCAAAAATTCTCAACAAAATATTAGCAAACTGATTTCAACAATAGATTACAAGGTCATTTACCGTGATCAAGTGGGATCTACTCCAGAGAAAAGATTGTTATATGGTATCCAATAATCAATAATGATATACTACATTAAAAAAATGAAGGATAAAAAATGTGGCCATCTTAATAGCTTCAGAAAAAGCATTTGACAAAATTCAGCATTTGTTTATGTCAAAATCTCTGAACAATGTAGTATAAAGGGAACATACCTAAACATAATGAAAGCTATATATGACAAACCCATAACTAACATTATAGTCAATGATGAAAAGAAAATATTTTCCTTCAGAATCAGAAACAAGATAATGATGCCTGCCCTCACCAATTTTATTTAACACTAGTAGCCCAGTGCACAAAATTCATGCACATTAAAAGGGAATTAATTGCCCTAACCAGTTTGGCTCAGTGGATAGAGCATCGGCCTGCAGACTCAATTCTTATCGAAAAACCAATGGTATTTTTCACAGGACTAAAACAAAGAACCAAAAAATATATATGAAATCACTACTCTCCACCCCCCCCCCCATAAAAAAAGACTCTAGAGATCCACAGCAATCTTGAAAAAGAAAAACAAAGTTGGAGGTATCATGCTCCCAGAATTCAAACTATACTGCAAAGCTGAGTTATCAAAGAGTAACTCAACAATAAATATAAAAGCCTAAGCAAATGTTAAGACCAGATGGCCAGGATGACTGGATGACCATCCAGTAGCTATGATGCACACTGACCACCCAGGGGCAGATGCTTAACACACGAGCTGCCCCCTGATGGTCAGTGCGCTACCACAGCCAACTTCCCAATGCCAGCCAACCTCCTGTGGTCCCTCCCCCTGGCCGGCAGGTCTGATCAGGACTTGGCTAGATGTCCCCTATTGGCCCCAATCACCAGCCAGGCCAAGGAACCCCACCCATGCATGAATTCGTGCACCGGGCCTCTAGTAGGTCAATGAAATAGAGAGCCCAGAAGTACAGGCTTCTATGTTCAATTAATCTACAAACAACAAAAAAAGCTGCAAGAATATACAATGGGAAAACAAAATAGTTTCTTTAACAAATAGTATTGGGAAACCTTGATAGATAAATGCAAAAAAAAAAAAAATGAACCTGAACCACTTTTTTATACCATATACAAAAATAAACAAATAATGGATAAAAGACATAAATGTAAGACCTAAAACCATAGAACTCCTAGAAGGAAATATAGGCAGTGAACTCTTTGACATCAGTCATAACAATATTTTTTGGATATGTCTCCACTGCAAAGGCAACAAAAGTGAAAATAAACAGGACTTCATCAAACTAAAACATTTTTTCACAGTGAAGGTAAACATCAATAAAAAACAACTTTTTGAATGGGGAAAATATATTTTCAAATGGCATATCTGATAAGTGGTTAGTATTAAACATACATAAAAGCTCATACAACTCAACAGCAAGGAAAAAAAAACAAAACAACTGAATAAAAAACAGGCAAAATACTAGAGTAGACTATTCTCTAAAGAAAATAAACAGATTGTTGAGAGATGAAACAATGCTCACCATTACTAATCATCAAGGAAATGCAAATCAGAAGTACAATGAGTTATCACCTCACTCCTGTCAAAATGGCTATTATCAAAAGCATAACAAATAAGTGTTGGGGAAAATGTGAAGAAAAGGGATCTCTAATGCAATGTGGGTGGATTATAAATTGGTGCTGCCACTATCGAAAAAATTATGGAAAATCCTCAAAAAAA
This sequence comes from Myotis nattereri, assembly GCF_964212035.1. Lineage (NCBI taxonomy): Eukaryota > Metazoa > Chordata > Mammalia > Chiroptera > Vespertilionidae > Myotis > Myotis nattereri. The sequence continues at coordinate 45,932,631 of NC_138076.1, read as the reverse complement.
TGAAAAATTGAACTACCATACAATCCAGCAATTCCACTTCTGGGCATTCATCTGAAGAAAACAAAAACACCAATTTAAAAACATATATGCACCCTGTGCTTACTGCAGCATTATTTACAAGGTATGAAAGCAACATAGATATCCATAGATGGATGAATAAAGATGTGGTATAGACACCACATCTTCAACAACAAAAAGGATGAAATCTTTCCACTTGGGACAACATGGACAGACCTAAGGATATTATGCTAAGTAAGATAAGTCAAACAGAAAGAGACAAATACTGTATGGTTTTATTGATACTTGAAATCTGAAAGAACAAAATGAACAAAATTAAACAAAAACAGACTCATAGATACAGAGAACAAATTGATAGTGGCCAGAGGGAAGGGGCCTGGGTGGATGGGCTTAAAAGGTAAAGGGGAATAAGAGGTACATATTTCCAGTTATAAAATAACTAAGCCTTGGGGATATAATGTACAACATAGGGACTATAGTCAATAGTACAGTCATATGCAATTTAAGGATGGAGATACATCCTGAGAAATGCATTGTTAGGCAATTTCATTTTTGTAAAGATTGCCCTTACACAATTCTAGATTGTATAGCTACCACACACGTAGGTTATATGGTGTAATTTATTGCTCCTAGGCTGCCAGTCTGTACAGCCTGTACAAAACAACACTTGATTAAATCAAGCACATGAGAAAATGATGCAATCAAGTGATATGGTAAAAGCAAAATATATGAGGCTGCTACCAGCATAACATGCCATCCTGTGTAACAGTAAACCTTTTTATTTTTTCATAAGTAGAAAGAGTATACTCTAAAATATAGTAAACCCAAAAAAGTAACATAGTCACTTATTATCATTACCAAATATTTTGTGCTGTTCAAAATTGTCTGTGCCATATTTTTACATGAGTGGCAGCACAGTAGGTTTATTTACACCAGCATCACCAGAAAAACATGATTATCAATAAAGGAATTACAATTAGAAAAACTGATATATAAATTCATCAGCAAAAATGATACCAGAAAACAATAGAAAATATTCAAATGACTGAGATAATAATCCTATATAATAAAAGCCTAATATGCTAAGTGTCTGGTCGTCCAGTTGTCTGTTCAACCAATCAAAGCGTAATATGCTAATGATATGCTAAGGCCCCTCAACCGTTCATTATGACATGCACTGACCACCAGGGGGCAGTCGACCAGTCGCTATAACATGCACTGATCACCAGGGGGCAGATGCTTCGACCGGTAGGTTAGCTTGCTGCTGGAGTCCGGCCAATAGGGACTGAGCAAAATGGGCCGGACATGCCCTGGAGCCCTCCCACAGTCTCTCTGGCTGGCTAAACTGCATCCCTCCCTCGCCCCGAATTGTGCACTGGTGGGGTCCCTCAGCATGGTCTGTACCTTCTCACAATACAGGCTGAGGGACCCCACTCCCCCAGAGTACATGAATTTTGTGCACCGGGTGTCTAGTTATGAAAATAAATTTCATGATGCTTAATGATCATTCAAAAGTGAGGATAGAAGTATATTTATAGCTTTTTAAAAAGTAAAGATTTTTCCCTAGCCAGTTTGGCTCAGGTGATAGAGCCTTGGTCCTCAGATTGAAGGGTCCCAGATTTGATCTGGTCAAGAGCATGTATCTGGGTTGCAGTTTTGCTCCTGGTCCCAGTCGGGGTGCATGAAGGGTGCAATCGATGTCTCTCTCTCACACTGATGTTTCTCTCTTTTTGTCTCTACCCATCCCTTCCACTTTCTCAAAAAAATCAATGGAAGTCAAGCCAGTGTGGCTCAGTGGTTGAGTGTCGACCTATGAACCAGGAGGTCATGGTTTGATTCCCAGTCAGGGCACATGCCTGATTGTTGGCTCCATCCCTAGGAGGCAGCCGATCAACGAGTCTTTCTCATCATTGGTGTTTCTCGCGCTCTCTCTCTCTCTGAAATCAATAAAAATATATTTTTTTAAATCAATGGAAAAAATATCCTGGGTTGAGGACTAAAATGTAAAGATTTTATCATTTGGGTCCTCACTGAAAAAAAAAAAATCTAAAGGAAGAAAATTCAACCAGATGAAAGGACATAGACCAAGTAATTTATCAACAAATATTTATTGAGAACCTTCTATTTTTCTTGCTAATGGCATTTTATAAAAGAAGCAATAATGTCAATTAAATTATTTTCTGTAATTGAATGTAGACTAAATTATGTAACTATTATAATGTGAATTGGTTTTTATAGTTTTTATATCCTTATCAAATAGTTTAAAAAGTACAGCCAATGTTCTTCTCCTTAATCTTAACTATCCCAGTTGATGTCAACCATAAACTTACCTCCTGTGCTGAATTGATACACTTTCTTCTATGACTCAATAAATGCTATGCAATCCAACTATTCAATCCTTAGAGCCACAGACTAAATTTTCCAGTATAATTCTTTCATCCTCCCAGCATTCAGCAAAAGCATAACAAACTGAACTCAATTGAGTTTAGTTTATTTGAATAAAAATCATCTAAGTATTGTGCATAATCAATGCTGAAGATAAAGTCAGTGAGAGCAAAAGGAACAATAAACTGCATAAACATTATAGAGTTGAATTTGGGACCAAAGAAAGACAAAGATATTTCCAAAAGCATCCGCCTTCCCTTCACTCTTTTGGTATTCTTAGAGAGAAACTTAGATGATAGCACATATAAAAATAGCTCACACCTGATCACAAAGAGTAAACAGATCAAAAGCAGGATGTGGCTCTGCATTTTCTAATGACTAAAGAGAGAAAGGTTGCTTGGTTCATTAACCATACATCACTCATTACTTCCAAATATTACAAGTGCTTGACACCATCTGTCCTTGAAAACAACAGCTTTAATTTGACTAAATCTGTCATTGATGTTGCTAAATGACAAGTGAGAAAATTGCACAGCTGAGATAACTGTTTAGCTTAACTGTTCTTAAAGTAAACATCTTCACAGAATAATAGTGCAACTGCAATATTTATACAGAAGACACACTATTAGGACAGAGTGACAGGACCTCATATGGCCAGGATTTACCCACCGGCCCTAGCTGTTAGGCAGTAATGTGATTCAAATAATCACAACTTAGAATGCTAGAGCTGGAAGAGACTTTGGGAACACCACACAATACAGAAATGGAAATAAACCAGAGTCCATAGCACAGAGCATAAAAGTAGTCAAGAGTGGATATAATGGAAAACTGTCAGAGAGCTTAACCAGAATCAATCCTAATAGAACCTATAAGCATATAATAGATTTATTTAATGAGCATTTTTGCATATTTTTTTTTTTATTTTTACAAGAACAATTTGTGCGTGTTGAGTCCCTGATTTTAGTTGTTTAGGCAAATGCTTATGTGTATTATAACTTGGACACAGTAGTTCACATCCTGAAGTAAACAATTAGTCAATTATTTTTAACTTCTCATGTATACTAACTTGGTATTTTGGAATATTCTAATCAGCATTAACTATAAGACATATGGATACATAGCAATTAGATATACAAAAAATACCCAGTACAGTTCCTGGAAGCTAGCAAATATTTATTGAGTTGAAATATATGTACTTGTGAAAACCCAGTGCAATTCCAAGAGGAGAGAGAAGACTTATCTCTGGAACATTGGAGAGAAGTGCTCCTCCAACTTTTATATTATACTCTTCATGTCCATGCTGCTCAAAGATACAGTGAGGAAAGCTATTTCTGGGTCTCCATTTTCCTCTTTCTGTAAATGCTGAATAACCATCATAGATACAACTGGGGATGCAAGTGTAACACAAGCTTCCATGTTTTCTTCTCAGCAAATTTGGAGGATATTTGGAATGAGGATTCAGTGGACAAAACAGCTGGTAATGTGTATCCCCTCTCCTGATGAAGCTTAATGTATTATGGTCCATACAGAAAAAAATTATCTGCTTTTCATGTAATATGTTTTACTGTGTGTTTTTTTTTAAAAAAATGCAAAATTCAAGCACAAGTCTTTTGTAAACTGAATATTGCATATATTTAAAATATGATAAGAAAACAATGTTTTCAGAGAATGCTGACTTGATATGTCTACCCTCTGAGTTGTCAGCCTGGTTCTAGATGGAGTTTTATCAATGTGCTGTGCCTGAAAGAGTAAAATTGTGTTTTATTATATATTTAATCTTATAAAAGTGAGGTAGAAAGTGCCTGGCTCTGTCAGAGTGATTACCTGCAAGTCCATAACTTTGGTCTACATCCATTTCTTGGAATCAAAAACAATAAAGTAAAATATTCAATTTTTTAGACTAACTAAGATAAATCTAATGATTTCTAAATGATATTTTCCTCATAGCTTAAACTAATTCTGGTCAATAACCTTAATGTCAATATGGTCACACTAGAATTCTCTTGGAAATAGAATTACAAATGTTCTAAACGGTAACAGGTCCAATGTATAGCCTCCCATCACAAATCTGCATATAGCCTAGTCAAAAGGAATTTCCTTTTTAAGAAAAAGAATGATCAGATATTACATGCTGAAAATAGTAAAGCTTATGTTGAGTTCACTAGAACTCTATTTTCATTAAATTCCCTTCCAGTGACTCTAAGCATTTAAACTTATATAAAGATATAGTGTGATACAAATGGCAACTTAAATGAGATTCCCCGTTGCTCTGAAATCCTAGAAGCAGTGGTTTTGATTTTAGCTTTAGCATGGCAGTTATGCTTGTAGAACCCTGATATGAAATATTATTCCTGTTATAACTTGGCATGTTGCTCACCTATAAAACCTAAATGTGAAATATTAATTTTAGGTGTGATGTGTAAATATTACTGAAATAGCCCAAGTGTTTCTTTATTTCCCAATAAATAAATATGAAATGAAATAGCATTAAGTCAACTATTAGTAGCAGCCATATTATCCTATCTAATAAAAGAGAAACATGGTAATTAGTGTATGACCACTACCCTTCCCATTGGCTAATCAGGGCGATATGCAAATTAACTGCCAGCCAAGATGGTGGCCGGAAGCCAGGCAGCTTGAAACTAACATGAGGCTTGTTTGCTTCAGTGATGGAGGAAACCAATGTTCTCCACCTGCCTTGCTGGCCTCTGAGCCTGCAGTTTGAAACATTGTAACAAATATAGAAGCTAAACAAAACCCCAGAAACCTGCTTTCAGCGAGCCGGGATCTCAGAGCTGGAGTTATACAATGTTTTGATTTTAGAACCCAAACAAACCAGATACCTGCTTTCAGCAGCAGAGGCTTCAGAGCTGGAGCCAAAGCTAAAACTGGCCCAGAATAAAAAAAAAAGAAAAAAAAGGAGCAGTTTGGAGCTTCAGCCCTCAGCCCCTCACCTAGACTGGCCAGGCACCCCAGTGGGGACCCCCACCCTGATCCAGGACACCCTTCAGGGCAAACCAGCCAGTTCCACCTGTGCACCAGGCCTCTGTCCTATATAGTAAAAGGGTAATATGCCTCCCAGCACCAGGATCAGTGTGACAGGGGACAGCGCCCAAACCCCCTGATCGCCCTGCAGCTCTGTGTGTGACAGGGGGCGGGGCCACAACCTCCCTATCCGCCCTGCTCTGTTCATGACAGGGGGGTGCTCCTCAACCTCCTGATCAGCCCTGCTCTGTGCCTGATACGGGGGAGCTCCCCAACCACCTGATCGCCCTGCGGCTCTGTGTGTGACAGGGTGCGGTGCCCCAACCCCCACCCCCCACGGGCCCTGCTCTGTGTGTGATGGGGTTGAGCCATAACCTCCCCATCGGCCCTGCCCTGAGTGTGACAGTGGCGGCGCCCCAACCTCCTGATTGGCCCTGCTCTGTGGGTGATAGAGGGTGGCGCCCCAACCCCCTGATCTTCCCTGCTCTGTGTGTGACCGGGGGCGGTGCTCCAACTCCCCTATCGGCCCTACTCTGTGAGTGACAGGGGGGTGCTCCTCAACCCCCTGATGGGCCCTGCTCTGTGTGTGACAGGGGGGGAGCTCCCCAACCCCCTGATCGACCCTGCTCTGTGCGTGACAGGGTACGGAGCCCCAACCCTCCTGATGGGCCCTGCTCTGTGAGTGACAGGGGGTGGCGCCACAACCTCCCCATCGACCCTGCCTTGAGTGTGACAGGGGGCAGTGCCCCAACCCCCCAATCGGCCCTACCCTGAGCGTGACTGAGGGTGGCATCGCAACCTCCTGATCTGCCCTGCTCTGTGCATGACAGGGGGCAGCGCCCCAACTCCCCAATCGGCCCTGCTCTGAGCCCAACCAGGGGCTGCACCTAGGGATTGGGCCTGCCCTCTGCCACCCGGGAGCAGGCCTAAGCCAGCAGGGCGTTATCTCCCGAGGGGTCCCAGACTGTGAGAGGGCACAGGCCAGGCTGAGGGACCCCCTCTTCCCCCCGAGTGCACAAATTTTTGTGCACCAGGCCTCTAGTATTTAATAACATAGCAAAAGGGAAAAAGAAAAAAAGACTCAGCCAACTCAATAATATTCTCAATGCAATTAAAATAATTCAGGAATTAAAATAAACACTTCATTTTATTTTGCCATCATCCATAAGAACTTTGCAACTAGAACTCAGTTGGTAATTGCTGGATATTTTCATCAGTACCATTGGTGCCTACTTGCCAAAGGAGGAGCCCAACACCTTTGATATGCCCCCCACATTAATGAAAGTATAATTTGCCTAAGATACTCCATAGTCTGCAATTGCCTATTGTTTCCATAAATAATAAAGGTCCTAAGGGAAAAAAATTACCAAATTTATTTCTTATAGTCATGGCAAAAGTGATGTCTCCTGGACTCTCCCAGAGTGGATGAGTAGGTCTTATATGATAAATCCACTCTAACATTCCATCTCCCCCAGGCTTTGAGTTGCTTCCTCTACATCAAACCAACAGCTACTGAACTTTCTAACCTGCTCATTGTTAGTCACCTTTTAGTCCACATTTTAGCTAACCAACTAAACAAACTGTTGGAGCCCTATATAACTTCTCAAGTTATAACAACGCAAAATCTTTACTTAGTAAACCCATATCAATAAATTCAGCCTGATCCAACTTGATGTTCCTTTTACCATTACCCCACACCTATAGTACCTATTCCTACCACATTCCCTGGATTTCTTCCTGTATAAATTTAAAAATCCAAATAGTTTTGAGGGCTTATTTTTTGGTTGTTGGTTTTTTTGTTTTTTGTTTTTGTTTTGTTTTTCGACTATAGTACACCTCTTCATGGGTTACACTTTCTTGCTAACCAATAAGTGCCCACTGTGACTTGAGTCTAGCTATATGTCTAAAATCTAAGAAGAGTAGGTGGGGTGTGGGTGGCTTCTGATGAGAATAACTACTGTCTAAATGTCAACTTCCTCAGGGAAGGACATTATATATATTTTCCTCAGGCAAGGCAGAGATAATTCCCTCAGAAGTCACGGAAAGGCCACTTCCACTGGGGGGATGGGGAAGTTGCTTTCACTGGCAAGGAGACATCAGAATTCATATGCTCAATGTTTCCAGCTTCATCAGGTTCTTCTCCTACATCCCGTTCCAACTTCCAGGATCCCCATTCCTTCCCAGTTAACACAATCACTTAACAGTAGACATCCTCCAATGCTGGCAGTTCAACTTGCATCATAATTTAGCCAGTAGCAGGAGGAGATTCTACATTTGATTTCCAGCAAACTTAGCCCTGTAACTACTGAAGATAGGCATCACCTTCAGGGCTCCTACAGAATCTTTCAGGTCATTTTTGTGGCACTTGAACTAGGAATTACAATCTTTTAGCTTATCCTTTTCTTTTCCCACTTTGTCCAGCAACAGTAGAAGCAACCAGCCAATCTCATTATAGTCATTAGTTTGATAAAATGTTCAAAAGTATTATACATGGTCACCTAATTCCTTGCTTCTCATAAGTGGTTGATTATAAGTATCCAATGGAAATACTTTATGTATCTCTATTGCCAGGTCATGCCAAGGACTATCATAGTTCTCTTCACTACTGGAAATGCAGTCTTTAGCATCTTTGAAGCTAATCACATTAGAAAGTCAATTCCAGAAACCCCCAAACCAATTCAGAGTACTCATCAAACTTCTGTTCTCCTAGAAACACTTTTGACACCAAATATGTATTAGTCTGGGTTTTCCATAGATATGTATGGAATTGGCTCACAGTTATGGAGGCTGACAAGTCCCAAGTTCTGCAGCTGAGTCAGCAAACTGGAGACTCAGGAGAGCTGATGGCATAGTTTCAGTCCTAAGGATGGCAAACTCAAGAACTAGGAAAAGCCAGTGTTTTAGTTCAAATCAAGGCAGGAAGGAGACAATGGCCCAATTCAATGAAAGTCAGGCAGGAATAAATAATTCTCTCAAGTCAGGAAAGGCTCAGCTTTTTTGTTTCATTTAACCTTTCAACTGATTGAATGAAGCCCTCCCAAACTAAGGTAGGCAATCTGCTTTACTCAGTCTACCAATTTATCTCAGGCAAAATATCCTCACAGAAACATCCCAAATAATGTTTAAACAAAAATGTGTGCACCAGCCGACTGGACACATAAAATTAACTATCCCACCACCTGTATGTTGTTCATGGTGTAGTGAGGATGTAGAGTAGAGGACTAAATCATCCATTTCATTAATTTAATGATACTTTTAATGTTAATTTCATCACTATTTGAACTTAGTTTGTATCAATATTTTAGCTTTACATCATAACTATAAAGAGTTTATATGAAGTTATTAATTTATACATATTTAACTAACATACATAACTAACATTAAATAACAAGATTGAGAAACCATACTACATGGAAAGATTGCTGCTATTTCCAGTAATGATCTAATGAAGTCCAGATATTGTGTGGTGGACAAATTTGGTGTTGAGTATAGGAGTTTTATTGCCCTTAATTTAGTTGAATCTTGTTGCTGTAATGATTTTTGAGATCCTAGCTAGCTTTCACTACACTGCTCTATTTTTGTACTACAGAATGAATTGAGAATAGCAGCATCCCAGATCTTGTCAGTTTATGTCTCAGCTATAATATTCCATAAACAAGCTAATATTAGTGACAATGTTATGAGAACCTTTATCATGTGCATAATGTGTACCATCTGGTTGTGACAGTCATCGTACACTAAATTTGGTTTACCTAATATTTAGATAACTTCTGGAAGTTTAATCTGAACAAGCTGCTTAAATTTTGCTTCACATATCCAAGTGAATTTTAGAAAACAGCAGTGTACAAAACTTGAGGAAGTATGTGCACTAGATTATTATTTTAAAATAAAAAGTATATCGATCTTAAAACCTTTTCTAAATATTCTCATTGTCACCATTCCCACTTATAATATATTAGAGGCCTGGTGCACAAAAATTTGTGTACTCGGGGGGGTCCCTCAGCCTGGTCTGTGCCCTCTAGCAGTCTGGGACCCCTTGGGGGATGACCACCTGCTGGCTTAGACCTGCTCCCCGGGTGATTGGGCCTAAGCTGGCAGTCAGACAACCCTCTGGCAGCCCAGCAGCCCTTGGGGGATGACCACTTGCCAGTGGGGAGCAGGCCTAAGCTGCAGTCAGACATCCTTAGTGCTGTTGAAGCAGGAGAGGTTCCCACTACCACTGCTGTACTGACAGCCACAGCCTGGCTTGTGGCTGAGCAGAGCTACCCCTGTGGGAGCACACTGACCTCCAGGGGGCAGCTCCTGCATTGAGCATCTGCCTCCTGGTGGTCAGTGTGTGTCATAGTGACCAGTCATTCCCAGTCGTTCTGCTGTTAGGGTCAATTTGCATATTACCCTTTTATTATATAGGAGTGCCTGGCCAGCCTGGGTGAGGGGCTGATGGCTGTTTGCAGGCTGGTCACTGCCCCCAGCCACCCAAGCTCCCAGTGGAGGCTGGCTGGAAGCAGGTATCTGGGATCTATTTGTCTTCTATAATTGAAACGTTGTTGCCATGAGCGGAGGCCACAGCCAGCTTAGGGCAGGCAGGATGCTTGGCTTCCTCCATCACCTGGGAAGCCAAGCCTTCTGCTTGCCCTAGCTCCGTGGCTGCCGGCCACCATCTTGGTTGGGTTAATTTGCATATAGTCACTCTGATTGGCTGGTAGACGTGGCTTGGGGCGTAGCAAAGGTAAGGTCAATTCGCATCTTTGTCTTTTATTAGTGTAGATTAATTGCTAGAGTTGGAAGTACATGGCCCATATTTGGCCCAGTATTCAGATGTAGTGGGATATTGTAAGACTACTTGGAAATGCTCATGTAGAATCATTTCCCAGTAGTGCCCAATTACTCATACTCCATTGTGTATGTGCTCCAACACAGGCCACTTCCTTCATGGAAACATTCTCTCTGAATTTTGTACTTGGAAATGATTTTTTCTCACCTGTCTCTGTGTTGAAACTGGTACTTTCTTAGAATAATGCCTATAATTTAGAGAACTATTTTTCTTTCTTTTTTAACATCAGAATACCTTTGAAATAACAGACTTCTCTTTACCAAAAGGTTCCATATGCTCCTAAAAGTCAGGAATCATCAGAGTTCCATGGGAAGTTTGCAGGAAAACTTATTTTAAGTACAAAAATTATTTGGGAATAATTCTCTTTCTGAGATACAATTTCCAAAACCAAATCCAGGGAAGAAACAATTAATAAGCTGGGCTTCATTAAAATTAAATTCTGTTGCAGTTAGAAGATGAGTAAGTTCTAGAGATCTAATGCACAGCATTGGGATCTAAAAAAATAAAATGTTTTGCTCTGCAAAAGACAATACCATGAGAATGAAAAGATAACCCACTGACCAAGAGGAAATATTTCTGACACCACAGCTGATAAAGAACAGTTATCCAAAATAATACAAAGAACACTGAAAACTCAACAATAAGAATTAAAAATGGATGAGAGATCTTAACAAGCACCTCACCAAAGAAGATATACCGATGGCAAATAAGCATATGAAAAGACAATCCACGTCTTATATCATTAAGGAAATCCAAATTAAAACAACAATGAGATACACCACACATCTATTGGAAAGGCCAAGATCAGGAATACTGACAACACAAAATATTGGTGAGGTGGTAGAGCAACAGGAACTCCCATACATCGCTGGTAGGAATGCAAAATGGGGCAGCCCTTTTGGAGTACACTTTGGCGGGTTCTTAAACACTAGGTATATTCTTACCATAAGATTCAGCAATCATGCTCCTTGCTATTTACTCAACAGAGTTAAAAACATGCCTATACATAAATCAGCACACAGTTCTTTCTAGCACCTTTAATTATAAATGCCAGAATTTGTAGGCATCCAATATGCCCTTTAGTAGGTAAATGGATAAAAATGCATATTACTGGGAAAGAAGCCAATCTCAAAGTCTACATACTATGCGATTCTATCTATATTACATTCTGTAAAAGGGAAAACTATGTAAACAATAAAAAGATCAATGGTTGCCAGTGGTGTGGGTAATAAGAGATGAATAGGCAGAATACAGAGGATTTTAGAACAGTGAAATGACTGAATGATGTAATGATGGATATATGTCCTTATACATTTGTCTAAAACCATAGAATGCACAACACCAAAAGTGAATCTTAAGGTAAACTATGGGCTTTGGGTGATTATGTTTTGTCAATGTAGATTCATCCTTGGTAATAATAGTAATAATAATAATGATAATAATAATAATAATAATAATAAAATAAGAAAGTACTATTTTCTTGAGTGATGCTGATAATGGGAAATCTCTATCTTATCCTCTCAATTTTGTTGTAAACCAAAAATTGCTCTAAAAATTGAAGTCTTTAAAGAAAATCTCTGGGTAAAGGCAATAAGCTGTCTTTACAGGAAAATTCAGAGATCTGGTGTGTGGTATTGAAGATTTGTTTGTTATATGGGGCTAAAATCTGTTCTGGCCGGGTTTTGTACAAATTTATTAATTTCCAATAACACAAGGGCGCATCCTACACATAAACTAAAGAATCATCTCTGATAAACTTTGAAATTTAAATATATATATTGCAGTTGAAATGTCTTTCTTTAAAATTTTATTTTTTAATTTATCTTTATTATTGAAAGTATTACAGATGAAATGTCTCTATAACAATTCTTGAATGAAAGACATAACTCTCTCTAACTTATTGGGCTCCAATTTATGTTCCACAACATCTAACTAACTTATTTAATATGCAGGTGGTTTGTTCTAAGGTGTCAAGTCCCCTTGCCAGGCATGGGCCTGGACTAAGAAACTAACATCTTTTTTTATCTGGCTCTACCAGCTACTATCTAAAGAAATTTCACTTTTCAACTCACTTTGCCTACCTCCACCTTTAATATTCAAATAATAACTATATATCTGTCTATGTAAAAAAATTACAAAGTGTTTTTCATATTTATGATTTCATTTAATGTGCACATTGTTCCTGGGAGAATGTGTTATTGTCATGCAAATGTTATAGATGAAGAAACTGAATCTCAATGACTATATGAATATTCTAAGGTTTCTGGGGCTTGACCCCAGCTTTTCTACTATGCTCCATTACCTTCTAGTAAGAATTCTACCCATGGGTGTGGCTGCAATTTGGATAAATTTTAAAAATTAAGTTTTAAATGCTCATTTATATATAAATCTTATTTCAAGTAAATAATATATTCAAAAAGCTTCTACAAAATATAGAATACTGTGAGTAGCTAATATAAATGCAAGGAATAGAAAACATAATCATGACTTTGAAGATCTTAAAATTAAGTGAATGAGTTCAACATATGGACACAAATATAAGTGGCAGAGATTATATATGTGTGTGTGTGTGTGTGTGTGTGTGTATGCACACAAATGTATATATACTAGTATATACATATATATCCATATATATTATATGTTTTTAAATAGTCAAACTGGGTGATGATGAGAAGAAAACCTGTTCATATCTAGGGTGAGAACACAACAGTGTTTATATTTGGACAATGTATGGGGACAAGGACAGAAGAAACTGACATTGTTGTTAGACGGGTTTATGCCAGAAGACTTACAATAGATGGAAAAGTACGCATTGTATTATCATATGTCACATGGAATTAGATACTAGTGACTACAACAAATTGTGGGTTAGAGAGAAAATGAATATAGATATTATTTATTCCGAGAGATATAATGTAAGAATGGAAGAATTTCCATACTAGGTCAGGAAAGGTGATCCCATAATTTTTAACATCTGCATAATTCCCCAGCTTGCAATACAAGAGTGTTCTCTCCTCACACATGCACCTGTTATTTTCATAATGCCTTGTCAACCCAAAGTACAGCAAATAATATATTTAAAAATGTAAGGGTCCCATCTGAATACAAATCTCCAATTGGGAACACCATGAGGACAAACAAAGAGCCATCCCCACAACCTAAGTCCTTCTCTTCATGTGTGCTGTTTTGTATATTTTCATGAATATTGTTGATATTCTCAGGGATAATGGCAATGGTTATTTCTCTATATTTTGTTTAGATATTCCTTGATCCAATAGAACCTGTTCTTAAAAAATAGCATAATATTTAGAGCTTGAACTATGACGTTAAATATACCGATTTATAATGCACGTGATGAATCAGATATGTAAGCCAAGATAATTTATTTCTATTTAATAAATGTAATAAGTTTTACAATCTCTCTTGCACAACATTCATAGACATTTTGACAATTTTAGGCTTCAAGGATTAGCTACTTAATATTCTTCACTTACTGAAGCAAAATTTGCCTGAAGTTAATTTTCACATTTCATTGGGAAAAAAGTTGTCTCCTCATCAGTGTTCAAATTTAACTTGCTGGAGCTGATTTTTAGCAAATACCAGTCAGGGGAAATGTCATCTATTTAATCAATGCTCAATCCAGTATCTCAAATATATGCATTATAAGTTCAATAAAAAATTGAAATAAAAGAAAATATTTAAAGGGCCCGAATTACAGAAATCCTCAATTTTCCAATTATCCCCATAGTTCTAAACCCAACCAGGCCTTTTTCTGGCACATTAAGTTTACAATGCTACACAGCAAATGCACCCTAGACTAGGCAATGCAGCCTGCCATTCAGCCCTCCAATGTGCATTCAGCCATTCCACTGTAAGGCAGCACGTTGTTCTGCAATATTTAGTACTGGGATGGGAATAGTCATGTTTTACTAGTAAGTTTCCTGACAAAATGGAATGCTGCTCAGTATTTTTAATAAAAATTATCACCACATCAGTGATAGTCATCAGAAATAGCATCTACAGCAAGAACATTAACCAACCAGAATAGATATCAACCTGAACTACACCAGAGCCAACTGGCTGAACAGACCCAAGCTTACCCAAAGGCAGGATGGAGCTTCAGTGCCCAGATACTGGGAATTGTTCAGCATGTTACCTTCAAGATGACAAATTAATCAGACACATTTTTTTTTTAATATATTTTATTGATTTTTTTTTTTTTTTTACAGAGAGGAAGGGAGAGAGACAGAGAGTTAGAAACATCAATGAGAGAGAAACATCGATCAGCTGCCTTCTGCACATCTCCCACTGGGGATATGCCCGCAACCCAGGTACATGCCCTCGACCGGAATCGAACCTGGGACCTTCCAGTCCCCAGGCCGACGCTCTATCCACTGAGCCAAACCGGTTCCGGCTAATCAGACACATTTATCTTTAATCTGTCCTGCATCTCCAGTAAAATACAGAATAAGGACTTTTTTAATCAAAAAACATAAATTTACTGAGAGTAGAGGAAACAGAAGAGGCAGCAATAAGAACATGTGGAAGTTGTAAAGCAGATAGATAAATGATAGTAGGCCCAAGAAAGCCAACTCCCAACCAACATTGAGAAAATAGACTTGGTCAGTGAAAGCCACAAAAGATACAGACATAAGCATCATCTATCACTTCCAGTAAGAGGATATAAAAGAAGAGGGTTAACAAAAGGACTAGTCAATTAATATTCCATGATTCCTTCTTCTATTCCAGACCAATATATGTCTGTCTATCTCAGTATCATATGTCAGTATGATACTAGAGGTGTAATCTGGAAAGAATCTTTGGACTGGAGAATGGCAGTCACATCTGAGAGCAGGAGTATGTATTATTCTGCATATATACCCACCTATTTACCTATAATGAATGTTGATATCTACACTTTATCCCTAGGCTGCTCCTCCCATTTGACTCCCAGAATTCTTGCAGCCAAGGAATTACTCTAAGACAGGATATTGGAAGAAATTTCCTACAAATCTGCCTAGTTTAAGAGGAAACAAACACAATTAATGGAGCCTAATAGATATGATATCTCTACATATTTGAGTTTTTTCCTCTTGTGCATATAGTAGTACTACACATCCTAGCTCCTTATCACTAGGGATGGTCATGTGACTAGGTTTGCTGTAGGAATCATGGTTCTCCTTTAGGTTTACCTTTATTATGTTGTGGCCAAAGAATTTATTTTCTTTATGTTAAAATAACTTGTTAATCATTAATATTTGCTTTGGGCCCTGATATGCTATCTCTTTTATAAGTATATAATCTATGATTTAAAGAGTGTTTATGCACTATATGCTGTAGTCATTGACTGCATGATGTAATCTACGATTCTATCTATCTATCCAAGCTTGTAAAAGTTTGCATTTGGAGCTGGTACAAAACAACCCTCCTTTTTTCTTCTTGAGGTCACTATGAATTAAAATATAAGCACAAGTGTCAAGTAAACATAAAAATACTAGCTTTTTACTGTTAAGAAACTGAACTGTAGGATGTATTTACATATGATGTCTAATATTTCATCCAAGAATTACCATAAAGTCAGAAGAATAGCTAGAAAACTACGTGTCTTCCCTGCAGGAATAGAATGGGCCTCAGCTTAAACAATAGTGAAAAACAAGGAAGACTGCATCTTCACTGTGGGCAGGCAGACTCAAAAGAGGATGAGAAATGCAAAAGTTCAGCATGTTGGTTCTTTCTTCCCAACTTGCCAACCAGAGCAACGTGTGTAAGGTTGGACAGGGAGGTGCAACAAGTGTACTAGAATCACGGCAGGAGGCAATGGAGTTCTCCTGTCCTCCCCGCTAAGATTCTGGCTACCAAGTCATCCATAACTTCTAACTTTCATCTGATTGAGCTATCAATTACTGAGACAGTGGCATTAAAATCCCCCACTGACTGCGGATGTGCACATTTTAATTTATTTTACACAAATTTATTTTTTTTAATATCATTTTTATTGAATTCAGAGAGGAAGGGAGAGGGAGAGAGAGACTGAAATATCAATCATGAGAGAAAATCATTGATCGGCTGTCTCCTGTATGCCTCCTACTGGGGAGGGAGCATGTAACTTCCTGGTTCATAGGTTCACACTCAACCACTGAGCCATGCCGGCTGGGCTTAGGTATAAAATTTCAAGATCACATCTAATTCTAAGATTCCATTATAAATTACATGTTGCTGAAATATATTTATGCCCTTATATTAAAATAAGTTGAATTTGAGCAATTAAAGAGACATTTTTCCAAAGTAGACAATGCAAATAAATGGCCAACAGCTACATGAATAGGTGCTGGACATCACTAGTCATTGGGGAAATGTAAATCAAAACCACAATAAGATATCACCTCACATCTTTTAGGATGGCTGTAATCAAAAAGACAAATGATGTGTTGGCAAGGATGTAGAGAAAAGGGAAACTTTTTGCACTGTTAGTGCAAATGTAAATGGTACAGCCACTATGAAAAACAATATATAGATTTCTTTAAGAAGTAAAAATAAAACTACCATATAATCTCGCAATCCATCCTCTGGGTATATAGCCAAAAATGATAACAGGATCTCCAAGAGATACCTGTACTCCCATGTTTATTGCAGCATTATTCACAATAGTCACTGTATAGAAACAGCCTAACATTCCATAAAAGCACAAATAGATTAAAAAGATGTAATATAAATAAATATACATATGTGTGTATTTAGATACACAATAGAATATTATTCAGCCCTGGGAAAGAAGAAAATCCTGCAATTATAAATATATGGATGAACCTTGAGGGCATTATGCTAAGTGAAATAAATCAGAGAAAGACAAATACATGGAATCTAAAAAATTCAAACAAGAAACATAGAGAGTGGTAGTTACCGGGGACTGGTGGGTGGAATAAATGGATGATGTTTGTCAAAAAGTACAAACTTCCAGTTATCAGATATATAAGTTCTGAGGATCAATATACAACACAGTGATTATAGCTAATACTGTATTATATACCTGCAAGTCACTAAGAGATTTGATCTTAAATGTTCTCATAGCAAAAAAAAAAGATATTGTAATTATGTGGCACAATGGAGACATTACATAAAATGGTGATGACAAATATTTTGCAATATATATGCGTATTAAAATCATCATGTTGTACACCTAAGATTACACTATGTTGTAAGTCAAGAAACAAAGAGAAAAAAACTGAATTAGAAAAACATTTTTATAATTTTGTGATTCCCTAGATGAAAAATCAATTTACTCATTCACTTAATCATTACTAAATATTAGCTAGGTGAATACAAAAATCAATGAGGACTTTCTTAACTTTAAAGAAAGGTAGCCATAGATTATCAAAGTTCAAAGAACCTTAAAGATCATGGAAGTATATATATATATATATATTTACATTAAAACACATTTTTCTGTGCCAATTAATTATCTACTTTTTAAATTTTTAAAAATAAGTGGATTCAAAGAAAACCATCAACAAAATGAAAAGACCCACTGAATGGGAGAACATATTTGCCAATGATACATCTATAAGGGGTTAATATCCAAAATTTTTAAAGAACTTATACAACTCAATACCAAAAAAACCC
The DNA here is from genome assembly GCF_964212035.1 of Myotis nattereri. Lineage (NCBI taxonomy): Eukaryota > Metazoa > Chordata > Mammalia > Chiroptera > Vespertilionidae > Myotis > Myotis nattereri. The sequence goes on along the minus strand of NC_138076.1, from coordinate 45,914,789 downwards.
CCAAACAATCCAATTAAAAAGTGGTCAAAGAACCTAAACAGTCACTTCTCCAAAGAGGACAACAGATGGCCAATAGATATATGAAAAAGATGCTCACTAATCACCAGAGAAATGCAAATTAAAACTACAATGAGATATTACCTCACACCTGTCAAAATGACTATCATCAATAAATCAACAAACAAGTGCTGGCAATGATGTGGAGAAAAGGGAACCCTGGTGCACTTTTGGTGGGAATGCAGAATGGTGCAGCCACTATGCAAAGCAGTGTTAAGTTACCTCAAAAAATTAAAAATTAAACTGCCTTATGACCCAGCAATTCTACTCTGGGGAATATATATGAAGAAACCCAAAACACTGATTTGAAAGAATATATGCACCACTCTGTTTATTGCAGCATTATGTACAATAGCCAAGATTTATAAGTAGCCCAAGTGGACATCAGTAGATGAGTGGATAAAAATTTGTGGTACATTTACAAAATGGAATACTACTTGGCCATGAAAAGGAGGAAAAACTTACCTTTTGTGACAGCATGGATGGACCTGGAGAGTATTATGTTAATATATAATACAGTTAATATATATACAGTCAGAGAAAGACAAGTATGATTCTACTTATATGTGGAATCTAGTGAAAAAAATAAACTGAGAAACAAAATAAAAACAAACTTAGATCCTGAGAACAGACTGACAACTGTCAGAAGGGAAGGGGTGTGGGAGGCTGGGTGAAAAAAATGAAGGGATTAAGCAAAAAAAAAAATAAATAAACAAACAAGAAACACCTCATAGACACAAACAATAGTCTGGTGATCACTAAAGGAAAAGGAGAGTGGGCGGAGGTAGGAGAGGGTAAAGGGGGTATAAATGGTGATGGGAGGAATCTTGACTTGGGGTGGCGAGCACACAATACAATATACAGATTATGTACTTTAAAATTGTACACCTGAAACCGATATAATTTTATTAACCATTGTCAACCTAATAAATTCAATTTTATAAAGAAAGAATACTGGTCTACAGACTTCTGCCTAGGTTTCCCTGCCAAGTGAACCTAGTTTTAGAAGAAAAAAAATAAGTGGATGTACTTAATTTTTTAATTCCCTACTAATGGACACTAATGGCTATGATTTTTCACTAACAATTCAGATATTAATATTTTGTGAATATATATGTGCACATTTTCTTAATCTCATAGAATTGCTTCATGAAAGAATAATTCTTGGGTCTAGGTAAACATACATTTTAAATAGTTATTATATATTTTGGCCATTCCTGAAAAAAATAGTTCTACCCTTGCACAAACTGGCTATCATTTGCTCTCTGCCATGCCTTTGCCAACTGGACATTAGACAATTGACATCTCATCATGTGGAAGATTGTATTTATTGGCTTTCCAGTAAAGAAGAATTTCATTTTTTGTATAATTTTTTCTTGTATTTTTTTATTTCCTTTCAAAATTGTCCTATGAGGATATTATAGTTTAGATATGGATTATGGGAACTCTTTCTATGTTGAAGACATTATTATTTTGCTAAAATACACACTGCATTATTTTCTCCATTTTTTGATTGCCCCCCTAACTTTTTTTTAAAATGCTTTTCCATGTTATACAGAAGTTGTTGGGTTTTTTTATTATGAAATTCAAACTATTAATATCCTCTTATAGATTCTGTCTAAAAAAAAAATCAATATGCTTTCCACCACCTAAACATAAAAATATCAACCTATATATTTTGTTTGCTTCCTCATTATTTGTACTTAAATATTTGGTCCCATAGGCACTTATTTAGAGATTCTGTGAACTAAAAATCTAGCTTATTTTCAAAATATTTATTTAATTAACTAGCCAGCACTGCGTTTTAACCAATCCTTCTCTCACTGAAAATGCTCACATTTTAAAATTCTGTCACATGGGGGTCACATCTAAAGTCTCCTAGCCAATCTGTGGCTGAGCAGAGTTTAACTGCAAATTCAATGCTTTGATTATATCCTGGCAATAAGCATGGTTCTGGAATAAAAGAAAACCACATTTGACTGGGACACATCTGGGATTCAGCCACAGTATGTTACCTTGAGTAAATTACTGCTTCTGCACCTGTTCCTAATCTGTAGAATGAGGAAAAATAATTGTACCTAACTCATCCTATTGTTGTGAGAATGAGAGTCATTATTCAATGTATGCATTCGACAATATTCACTAACAGCATACTATGTGATAGGCATTTTTTGTGGTGCCATGATTATAGCTACCTTGAAAACATAATTTCTACAGATAAATTATTTTGACTTCATTGAATTCAAATAATGACCTCTAATCCTGCTCCCAACATTTTAATCTGCTTTGTTTGTACACCAATGGTGGAAAAGACGCCTGGTAGTTTTGCAGACTCAAAGCATGAAAAGAAAAGCCTGTGAGTGCATAGGACATATTTAGTCTCCAGCACAGTACCTGACACAGAAACAGAAGTGGGTAAATTTTGTAAATGAGTGACCAAATTAACAAATTGCCCATGCAATTTTCCTTTTTTAAAAAAAAAAAAAAAATTATCTTTAGCCCTAACCGGTTTGGCTCAGCGGATAGAGCGTCGGCCTGCGGACTGAAGGGTCCCAGGCTCGATTCCAGTCAAGGGCATGTACCTTGGTTGCGGGCACATCCCCAGTAGGGGGTGTGCAGGAGGCAGCTGATCAATGTTTCTCTCTCATCGATGTTTCTAACTCTCTATCCCTCTCTCCCTTCCTCTCTGTAAAAAAATCAATAAAATATTTTTTTAAAAATAATAAAAAAAATTATCTTTAAACATAGTCTTTGTTGTGTAGTGGAACTACTAATTTTTTAAATATGTATTTCATCAGAATAGATAGAAAGGGAGAAATACCCACACTCCCTGCCTCAAGGGAAAAGGCCAGGATATACATGACAAAAGAAGCTGCAATTCTCTGATACATCAAGCCTTCTGACTCATCACCCTGTATACGCCCACAAGAATTCTAATCCTGAGTACTTCTAGTTGCTTGATTAATACACAAAACTTGCACATTATCAGCCATCTTAGATAAAGAAAGGAGAAACATTTCTCCTAGTGAAAACTCTCTGGGCAAACATAATTGACCTTCTTTGCTCCCAAATTAAATAGTGATTTCTTGGTGTCCAGCCAAGTGCTTGGAGTCAGCCCAGCAGATGATCACAACACAGGCTGGTCCAAACTATATTTGATGTTACTTAACCCCCCAGTGCCTCAGTTTCCTCATCTACAAAAGCAGCCATAAGAACGGTGCCTACCACAAGGAACTGTTGTGAGAATGAAACAAGTTAATAACTGTGAAGTACTGGCACTATAGCAAGCACTCTAGATATTGCCAAATACATTGATCCACATTGACACTTCCTTAGTGGAGCCTTCTCTCACCAAATTACATTCCTTCTACATGCTTCATAGCACCAACCACCAGGCATGTACCCAAGTTTTAACATTACATTGATTTTGTAATAACATGACTATCTTCTCTACCAGACCATAAGCCACCAAGCGCAGAAATATGAATTTATTGGCATCTTTGTGAGTTACTATCATGCATAGAAAACATTATTCAAAGATTCATTTGTTTTTGCTTAATTTGTTAATCTAATAAATTCCCAAACTGATTTTTCCTTTATGGGTATTCCGTTAAGCTTTGATAGAATTTACAAACTTAGTTAATTAAATTCCTTTAAGAAAACAATCATTGCATCAAATAATTGCGGGGCTCACCTTCTCAGAATGCTAAGGTTTCTTAATGGATGTCAAGGCTAGGCTGGAATTTGATTAGAAACTGCAGCCTGGACTGTCAGGCTCTTGAAGGGATCTTCAATCCTTTGCATATAAATCTTATCTCAAGTGGCCATCCTCCTTAGCACCATTATATTAATTTATTAGTAACATCTTTCCCGTGGATGTTAAAATGACATCAGATTGAAAGTGGGATATTCTTCCTGGCATTGCCTGAGTTGCAGGCATAAGATTTAAGCTCTTTCTACTTAAATATCATTACTCATGAGATGGTATCACCTGAACCCAGACCAGTACCTGGCTCATGAATGAATGAGAGAAACACCAGCTCAGAAAGGTGTTAAAAAAAAGTTATTCATGAATACAATCCTGGCACCTCTTTACAGTGCTTTAAGAAAGAAAAGAAAAGAAAAGAAAAGCCCTCAGAGCTCAAATTTACGTAGTAATCATGGGAAAAAATTATTGTAATTGCCTAGAGTCCTCATAACTCCTTCTTAAGTTCTAGCATAACAAGAAGTATAAAACCATGACTAAAATATTTACACTCTACTCCAGTCCCTATAAAAAATGAATCACTAGTTTATTCATCTTGCCTAATGACACAGAAGGGCAAAACAAGTACCCAAACAATGAATAATAATGCGAGAGCTCAGACTGTAAAATCAATACGGTAGATCAGTAGAGCTGCACTTCATTTTAATGCTCTGAGTGCAATAGAGCTTATCTTCTGAATTATATATATGTATTGACCTAATTACATAAATACTGACTTTTCCTTATAAAAAGCTTTTTTTTTTTTCAGTCTCACTATAATTATGATGTCAATATGTGTGGCTGTAACAATATTAAATTTAAACTTAATCATGACAGATAGTGGCATGCCATGAGATAATCCAGACAGTCACATGGTCTTAGAACACTGGTGGCACTAGATAATAAGTGATAAGTTAGTAATTTCCTAGGTATATTACAGTAAACTTCTTTAAGAAACTGATCATTTCATCCCCAAATATTGGGAGCTGGTCTCCTCCTCTGCTTGTCAAGTTTCATAACACAGAGAAGTAATAAACAGGATGACTGGCTCTTGATTGATATTGCCTACTCTAAATTAAAAACGTTACTTCTGATTTTAACCTCCAGGTCACCCTATTAACAAATTCTTTTACCTATCGACAAATCTCTACACCCCCATCCCCAAAATTTTGTATGTATATAAAGTATATAATATTAGTTATTATTCTTTCATATATTTCCAACAAGGATCCTGTCAAAAAAATGTCCTATTTAATGATTTCTCCTTATATTGTTTTATTTTCAAGAAAAACATTTCACATAGTTACTACAGTTGTTATATTTTTAGGACAAGTGATAATGTCATAGTTCATGACATTTTTAAATTAAATTTCTTTACTATTTTACCAATTAATGACATCAGGGAAATACTCCAAATGCTTTTAAGAAACTGGGGGAGAATAGCATTTCATTTTGTTCCTATATTTCTGAGAACTCTTATTCAAGAGCCTGGACTCTCCAATTTAAGAAGAGCAGAAATACCTGGATCACATGAATCATTTAGAGTCAGGTGAACACATAAAGAACACTATGAAAAAAAACGATGGTGTTCACACTTGGGTTTAAGAGTTGTTCTAGACGTGTCATGGTAAGGTGGTCATGCATCATCCTGTGTTTTCTTCTTCGCCTCTGCAGGGATGCCAGAAGAGATGAACCTCAGTGATGTAAAGCAAATCCATCAAACAGACCGTGGGAACACCTTAGACGCAACAGGAGCAGGATGTACAGCAGCCACTGAGTCAATGACATTTCCTCTGATGTGTGCAGTGATGTTACTCCCTGGGCTTTGGTAACTGAACTATTTTGCCCTGATATATATGTTTTACTGAAGTCCGATTTCTCCCATCTTCATCTGATTGGAATAAGAGATCTTTTTTTAAATATAACAGTTATATTTATAAAAAGGTATGTAACACTAACCTCTTAGAAGACAAGTCGGAAGGTTCACAAAGTATCTAAAAATCAACATTTAAAGGAAAGACTGTTGGAAAACATGTCTCCTTTGAATCTAACTTAAACCTTCTTAAATTCTAACATGTTAAACCTGCAAACACAGAAGTGACTGTGCTTAAGAAGGATTCAGTATATGTGTAATTTTATTATCCTACATTCCAAACCCCTCTCTTTTTTTTAAAATATATTTTATTGATATTTTACAGAGAGAAAGGGAGAGAGATAGAGAGTTAGAAACATCAATGAGAGAGAAACATCGATCAGCTGCCTCCTTCACATCTCCTACTGGGGATATGCCCGCAACCCAGGTACATACCCTTGACCGGAATCGAACCTGGGACCTTTCAGTCCACAGGCCGACGCTCTATCCACTGAGCCAAACCGGTTTCGGCCCCCTCTCTTTCTAAAAGAAAAATATTTTGAATTGAAGATCTATTTGCAGGACAATGAAAACAGTACAGAGTGTTTTTAAAATACTGGAATTAGGATTCCATTAAATGAATCAAAATAAACAATGGCAAGTAGTATGCATGCATTTTCAAGAAATTCCTCCATTTGTGCAAGCTATAGAAAGAAATTACTGAACACCTATATGTTATAGAGTAGATTGCTGAGGAACATTTGACATAATTTCATTGAAGAAGAATGATAATTTCTATCCACTGTAATTTAGCCACTGACGAACCTTAAAGCTGAGTATTTTGGTAGCATCTGATCTGTATTCCATTATGTTCATAATGCAGTCTTTGGCATTGTGGCTCTGTTTGCCCTCTCTTTTTGCTTAATGGATTTAGCTGTGTTACAAAGCACATGCCTGCTCTAGGAATATCTCTAATAAAGCTGTTCATTATCTGGTGGAAAACTTTAAAATCATTGATCATTTTCTTCTGTAAAAATGATGTATCCATCAATTTTCAAAATATTATTTGCTATTTCTTTTTCAACCTTGATATTGAACAAATAATTAACTATCTATCTACATTTGCAAGGTTCCTTTGACTATCTAAACACCTGCACTAATACAGGAAATAGGGCATGCAATGTTTTAGCTCTTTTCCTCTTTGCACATTAGCAGAGCTGCTAATCCATAGTCCCTGATGTTCCAGCTATGATAAGATGCTTCAGCAGACACTGATTAGGTTATGTCTATCGCTGCACTTAAGGAGGAAGAGATAAGTCAGCTTTTATTAAAAATTATTACATCCAGTTGATAGCCAAAAAGTATTATTAACACAAAGTGACAGAATAGTAAAGGGAAGTGCTGAACCTATAAAATAAAATTTAAAAAGTCAAAAGAATTTGAAATGACCTCTGAGAAAGAGTGGAGGAGGATTCCACTGACAGTCATATTTGTAAGGTGAAATCATTTTCTCCAAATCATCAAACAGTATATGATCAAACCATGTTGTCTTTTAGTCTCAATTAACCAGATGATCTGGCAATGGTGAATTTAAACCACAATTTATTGAAACTGCCAAATCAGATGTTACTATCTGTTCAAGCATGTTTCAGAACTGGAAGTGTTACTCTACTTGCCAATTATGGATGTTATTTTCCTAGTTTTCTGACCCAGATCTTAATATTTATTCCATGATCTACTTGGTTTATAACTCATTTGCACTATCACACTGTACAAATTATAACTTAAACATAACCACCTCAGCTCATTATTGAAATAACTCTGAAACAAGTAAGTGATACCCATTTGCTGCACTCCAGCCCAAGGTATAGTTGGTTTGCTTTGACAAAACTTCTGAACCAACTTTAGAAGAATTTGGAAGACAAACTAAAGGGCATGGTTTAGCAATCAAAGATGTTTCTGGATAAAATTAGTTGATAGGAGATCATTTTAGTTATCGCAGGAAATGAATAAAAGCAGAGTAGAAACAAAGTACTAGTAAAGAGTGTGAATGGGGAGATCCAAAATGATGATATACTCTGTAGATGTTACACTCACCTCCTTCCAGAACCTAACTGGAATTACAACTAAAATATAGAGCAATCAACCTAAAAAGCAACTGAAGACTAGAGAAATAGAAGTCCTATAGCCAAGGATTTACAGAAAAAGCCACATCAAGACTGGTAGGGAGATGTGAAAAGGGCTGGCCCCACTCCCACAGGTGTCAGCTGAGATTCTGGCAGGATATGTTAGCTGTAGGGGTTCCCCTGAGAAGCATGGGGTCTCAGCCCCATTCTTGGCTCCCTAGCACAGAGCACCAGAGCAGGGAAGAGGCTCCCACATGTCATCTGGCTGTGAAAATCAGTGGGGATTCTGTCGTCTAGTGAAATACAGGAGTCTGCTAGAACTATGCAGGTGCCTTCCTAAAGAGCCAATGCACATTTTCACATTTGCAGCCACTCACCCTGGACTCCAGCAAAAGGAGGTCAGAGCAGACCAGAGTCATGTGAGGAGAGACCGGGTTTTGTGACCAGGAAAAAATGCTGAGAAGAGAGTCACTGGGAACGTAGTGCGGAGTCACCCTCCAGCATGCAAACACTATGTTTTTTGAGTGGAGCACACCCCTCCGTAAGCATCAGCCTGGGGGAATGAAATAGCCCCATGCTCTGGACTCCCTGTTGCCTCACCTTGCAGAGTTCATGCCCTACTGATGTTATCAGTTGCCTGGGGGATTGGGGTGTAGAGACTCAGGGAGGGTCAGTGACTGAGTGGTATAGCTCTGGGGCAGGGGCTATTCCCCCCAATTTCCCATGAACCTAACTGGTACTTGCTCCTCAAGGGAGATCTGTTAGAACCATCCTCTAAGCATTAGGTGGCCACACACACCCTCAACTCCTGGTAGCCCTGCTCTGCCAAGGTCTGGGCAGGACCTGGGACAGACTGACTTCTGTGACTCTGGTGTAGGGGCCACTCCTCCCACTTTCCCCCAAGCCTGACTGGCATCTCCCTCTCACAGGAGATCCACTAGCCCCACTCTCCCAATTCCTGGAAGCTCTGTCTTGTTAATCTTGGGCTTTTGAGAGAATATTGGACAGATTAAGTTGTGTGGCTCTAGGAAAAGGGCTATTTTTCCCTCACAGGCCCAACCAGTGCAGAGCCCTCCCTTCACTCAGCCAAATCTTGGTCTGATGGGCCTGATAAACTCTGCTATCCTCCTCCTGACAATTCCCTGAGACTCAGCCCCACCACAAGTGTCTATGGGCACCCAGCAAGTGGCAGCTAGACATGGTATACCCTGGGACATTTTCTGAGTGACCACACACCCAGCACTGGCACTGAGTTTGACTCTGCATCAATATGGTGAACCCCACTCGCCCCTACTTGGTGACTCACTGAGAACATACCTCATGCAATTCAAACACTGCCAGAGGCTCTTTTAGTGACTGAGCCTATCAGGTAGCTGGCAGGCAGAGGCAGGCAAAGGTAGATCATGGAGTCTCAGTGAACAGCTTGGTCATCCCCACACACTAAGGCCTAGAGCAGAAGCAACCACAAACTGTGAATCACTTTGTAGCTTCAAACAAGTTACAGAGAACCAGTCACAGGCAATGTTTGACATTGGACGGCACCAGAGTCCCTCTCAAAAGGCCCAAAACCAACAGCTTCAAAAAACACCAGAGCAAGATACAATTAGCTTCAGAAGCAGCGTATACAAAGGGAGATCTTTTCAGGTATCAGGCCCTGCTGATATGAATTCTGCTTTGTGTGGTCAGCACCTACACAGCAGCTCATACACTGTAGTCAGGGTCAGTCTTCAGAGTCAGCCAGCCTGAAAGTCAACCCACACACAATGAGCCAATAACAATAAACACTCAATTACAGCAGGAGGGCCCACATAACCCACACAAGGGACATTCCTGGAGCACCTAGCTCAGGTGATCAAGGAGACTGCATCACTGGGTATCCCACAGGACACCTACGACACAAGGTCATAGCAGAGCTACCTAATACATAGAAACAAACACAAAGAGGCAGCAAAAATGGGGAGACAAAGAAGTATGTCTCAAATGAAAGAACAGAAGAAATCTCCAGGAAAAAAAAAAGCTAAAGGTAATGGGGACAAGCAATTTACCAGATAAAGAGTTCAAAAAAATAGATATAAGGATGTTCAAGGAACTTACTTACTTCAACAAAAAGTTAGCATGCATAAAAAATAATAGAAACCATAAAAGAATCAGTCATAAATAAAGAATATAATATCTAATACGAAGAATACATTAGAAGGAATAAATAGTAGGTTGGATGAAGCAGAGGAGTGATTTGGAAGGCAAGGCAGCAGTTAGACCATGTCCCAGTTAGACCAGGAAAATGAAAAAAGAATTTTTAGAAACGAGGATAGTTTAAGGGACCTTTGAGATAACATGAAGCATAACAACATCCATATCACAGGGGTACCAGGACAAGAAGAGAGAGAGAAAGGCATCAAGAATCTACTTAAGGAAATAATGACTGACAACTTTCCTAACCTGGTGAAGGAAAATGACAAACAAGTCCAGGAAGCACAGAGTCCAAAATAGGAGGAACACAAAGAGGCCTACACCGGGACACATCATAATTAAAATGGCAAAGGTTTAAAAAAATAGAATTGTAAAAGCCCCAAGAAAAAGACAATTAGTTACCTACAAGGAGGGCCCATAGGCTGTCACCTGATTTCTCAACAGAAACATTTCAGGCCAGAAAGGATTAGCATGCAATATTCAAAGTGATGGAAAGCAGAGACCTAAAACCAAGACTACTTTACCCAGCAAGGCTATAATTTGAAATCAACTCCCAGATAAGAAAAAGATAAAGGAGTTTGTTACCACCAAACCAGTATTATAAGAAATTTTTAAGGGTCTTTCTTTTTCTTTTTCTTTTTTTTAAAAGAAAAAGAAGATTAAAAACAACATAGAGGAACATAATTAAAAGAAAAAGTAGAATGGCAATAAATACGTGCCTATCAATAATCACTTTAAATTATATGGCTCAAATGCTCTAATCAAGAGACATAGGGTAGCTGAATGGATAAGAAAACAAGACCCATATATATGCTACCTACAAGAGACCTACCTCAGAATAAAAGATACACACAGACTAAAACTAACAGGATAGAAAAAGATATTTCATGCAAATGGAAAGGGAAAAAAATCTTGAGTAGCATTACTTATATCTGAAAAAATAGACTTTAAAACAAAGTCTATAGTAAGAGACAAAGAAGGACACTACATAATGATAAAGGGAATGATCCAATTAGATGATATAACTTTGTAAACCTTTATGCACCCACATAGGAGCACCTAAAAATATAAAGCAAATCTTGATGAACATAAAGGGACAGATTGACAGTAATACAATCACAGTAGGGGATTTTAACACCACATTGACACCAATGCATAGGTCTTCCAGATAGAAAATCAATAAAAAACAGCAGCTTTAAATGACACACTAGATCAGATAGATTTAATTGATATTTTTAGAGCATTTCATCCCAAAGCAGCATACATTTTTTTAAAGTGCACATGGAATATTTTCTAGGATAGAACACATGTTAGAACACAAAACAAGTCTCAATAAATATAAGATATAAATCATATCAAGCATATTCTGTAACTACTAGAGGGCCAGCTGAAGCGGGGGGGATCCCTCAGCCCAGCCTGCACCCTCTTGCAGTTGGACATCCCTCTCACAATCCGGGACCTCTGGCTCCTAACTGCTCACCTGCCTGCCTGCCTGCCTGCCTGATCACCCCCTACCACTCGCCTGCCTGCCTGATCACCCCTACTGCCTCTGCCTCAGCCCCCGCCAACATGGCTTCGTCCAGAAGGACATCCGGAATGACATCTGGAAGGTCATTCGGATGTCCAGTCTAATTAGCATATTACACTTTTATTATTATAGATAACTAAAGACTGGGTACATGGAATTCGTGCATTGGGGTGCGGGGGGTCCCTCAGCCTGCACTCACCCTCTCCAATTCGGGACCCTTTGGGGGATGTCTGACTGCCAGTTTATAGATGCTAATATTTATAATAAAATATTAGCAATCTGAGTTTAGCAATACATTAAACAAACAAAACAAAATGAAGGATAAAAACCACATAATCACAGCAATAGTGGCAGAAAAAGCTGTCAACACCCATTTTTGATAAAAACTGAACAAAGTGGGAATGGAGGGAACATACCTCAACATAACAAAGCCCATATATGAAAAACTGACAGCCAACATCATATCCACGGGCAAAAATTAAAAGCATTTTCCTTAAGATCAGAAAGACATGGCTGTCTACTTTTACCAGTTTTATTCAGGCTAGTGCTAGAAGTCCTAGCCACAATAATCAGACAAGAAGAAGAAATCAAGGATATCAAATTTGAAAGAAAACATTAAAACTGTCATTATTGACCTGGCTGAGATTTGGTTTGAGTACCATTCTGTTGTACACCAAAAGGTTGCAGGTTCCATTCCTAGTCAGAGCACATACCTAGGTTATGGGTTTTATCCTGGGTCTGTACATGTATGTGACACAACTAATTGATGTTTTCCTCTTACATCAATGTTTCTCTCTCTCCTCCTCGCTCTCTAAAAATCAATAAACATATCTTTGGGTGAGGATTAAAAAATAAGTAAATAAAACTGTCATTATTTGAAGAATACTTGATAAGGTATCTAGAGAAACCTAAAGATTCTAACAAAAATCTACTAGAGCTGATGAATAAAATCAGTAAAGTAGTAGGATAAAAATAAATATCTAGAAACCAGTTGTAATTGTATACACTAATAATGAACTATCAGAAAAAGAAACTAAGAAAACAATCTGATTTACAATTGCATCAAAAAATAAAATACCTTGAATAAATTTAACCAAAAAATGTAAAGTACTGGTACTTAGAAACTTATAAGATACTGAAGAAAGAAAATGAAGAAGATACAAATAAATGGAAACATACACCATGTTCATGGGTAGGAAGAATTTACATCATTTAAATGTCCATACTACTCAAAGCAATCTATAGATTCAATGCAATTACTATCAATATAGCAATGGCATATTTCACAGAACTAGAACAAATATTCAAAAACTTATATGGAACCATAAAATAGCCACAGCAATCTAAAAAAAAAAAATAACAAAGTTGGAGGAATCACACTACCTGATACAAAATAAAACTATACTAAAAGACCATGGTAATCAAAATGGAAGGGACTGGCATAAAAATTGATGTATAGATAAATGGGACAAAATAGAGCACCCAGAAATAAATTCATGCCTTTATTGTCAATTAATATTCAACAAAGGAGGCAAGAACATACAATGGGGTAATGATAGTCTATTGAATAAATGGTTTTAGGTAAATTGGATAGATACATGCAAATAAAATGAAATTAGAACACCTTCTTACAGCATACACATGAATAAACTCAAAATGGATTAAAACTTAAATGTAACACTCAAAAACCATAACAATTCTAGAATAAAAAATAAGCAGTAATATCTCAGACATTTCTCATAGCAATACTTTTTCTGATATTGCCTTGGGTAAGGGAAACCAAAAATAAACCAATGAAACTATATCAAACTAACAAAGTTTTTGCATAGCAAAGGAAACCATCAATAAAATCCTATCTAATAAAAGAGAAATATGGTAATTAGCATACGACCGGTACCCATCCCATTAGCTAATCAGGGCGATATGCAAATTAACTGCCAGCCAAGATGGCGGCCGGCAGCCAGGCAGCTTAAAGCGAACATGAGGCTTGCTTGCTTCAGTGACGGAGGACTCCAACGTTCCCCACCTGCCGCTGCAGGCCTCTAAGCTGCAACTCTAAGCAACTATGTTACAAATATAGAAGCTAAACAAAACCCCAGAAACCTGCTTTAGTCCGCCGGGCTTCAGCCATCAGGATCGCAACATTGTTTCAAATACAGAAGGTAAACAAAGGCCAGAAACCTGCTTTCAGCAGTGGAGGCCTAAGAGCTGGAGCCTCAGAGCTAAAGCTGGCCCAGAATAAAAAAAATAAAAGAAAAAAAGGAGCGGTTGAGAGCTTCAGTCACCTGCCAGCCTGAAAACAGCCCTCAGCCCCTCACCAAGACTGGCCAGGCACCCCAGTAGGGACCCCCACCCTGAAGGGTGTGTGACCAGCTGCAAACAGCCATCATCCCCACATCCAGGCTGGCCAGGCACCCCAGCGGGGACCCCCACCCTGATCCAGGACACCCTTCAGGGCAAACCAGCCGGCCCCCACCCGTGCACCAGGCCTCTATATAGTAAAGGGGTAATATGCCTCCCAGCATCGGGATCAGCGTAACAGGGGGCAGCGCCGAAACCCCCTGATTGCCCTGCGGCTCTGTGTGTGACAGGGGGCGGGGCTACAACCTCCCTATCCGCCCTGCTCAGTTCGTGACAGGGGAAGGCGCCCCAACCACCTGATCAGCCCTGCTCTGTGCCTGATAGGGGGGAGCTCCCCAACCCTCTGATTGCCCTGCAGCTCTGTGTGTGACAGGCTGCGGTGCCCCAACCCCCTGATCAGCCCTGCTCTGTGTGTGACAGGGGGCAGTGCCCCAACTCCCCTATCGTCCCTACTCTGTGAGTGACAAGGGGGAGCTCCCCAACCCTCTGATCGGCCCTGCTCTGTGCGTGACAGGGGGTGCTCCCCAACTCCCTGATGGGCCCTGCTCTGTGCGTTACAGGGGGGAGCTCCCCAACCCCCTGATCGACCCTGCTCTGTGCATGACAGGGTACGGAGCCCCAACCCCCCTGATGGTCCCTGCTCTGTGAGTGACAGGGGGCAGCGCCCCAACCCCGATTGGCTCTGCTCTGTTCATGACAGGGGGTGGCGCCGCAACCTGCCCATCGACCCTACCTTGAGTGTGACAGGGGGTGGTGCCCCAACCCCCCAATCAGACCTGCCCTGAGCGTGACTGAGGGTGGCATCGCAACCTCCCGATCTGCCCTGCTCTGTGCATGACCAGGGGCTGCACCTAGGGATTGGGCCTGCCCTCTGCCACCCTGGAGCAGGCCTAAGCCAGCAGGTTGTTATCTCCCGAGGGGTCCCAGACTGCAAGAGGACACAGGCCGGGCTGAGGGATCCCCCTCTTCCCCCTGAGTGCACAGTTTTTTGTGCACCGGGCCTCTAGTAAAATAAAATAATAACACTGAATGGGAGAATATAGGTACCAATGATACATCTAATGAGGGGTTACTATCCAAAATTTACAAAAAACTTATACAACTCAACACCAAGAAAGCAAACAATTCAATTTAAAAAAATGGGCAAAGAACCTGACATACATATGGCCAATAGGCATGAAAAGATGCTCACTTTCACTAATCATCAGAAAAATGCAAATTAAAACTGCAATGTGATATCACCTCACACCTGTCAGAATGACTATCATCAACAAATCAATAAACAAAAATTATTGGCCAGGATGTGAAGGCAAAAAAGAACCATAATGCACTGTTAGTGGGAATGTAGACTGTTGCAGCCACTGAGAAAAGCAGTATGGGGTTACCTCAAAAAAAAATTAAAAATATAGCTGCCCAGCCATTTTTGGGAATATATCTGAAGAATCCTGAAACACTGACTCAAAAGAATATATGTACACCTATATTCACTGAAGCATTATTTATAATAACCAAGATTTGGAAGCAGCCCAATTGCCCATCAGTAGATGAGTGAATCAAATAGCTGTGGTACATTTACACAATGAAATACTACTCAGCCATAAAAAAGGAAGGATATCTTACCTTTTTGTGACAGCATGAATGGATCTGGAGAGCAGTATGCTAACTGAAATAAACTAATCATAAAAATACAAATACCATATGATTTCACTTATATGTGGAATCTAATTAACAAAATAAACTAAGAAACAAAACATAAACAGGCACATAGATACAGAGAATAGACTAATAGCTATCAGAAAGGAGGGAGTTGGGGGGGTTAAAAAGGTGAATTAAACAAACAAAAAAGCAAAAGTCATATAGACAAGGGAATGGCAGTAGAAGAGGGTTAAGGGGCAATAAATGGTGACAGAGAGAGACTTGATGAACACACAAATAATATATAGATGGTGTATTATAAAATTGTACACATGAAACCTATATAATTTCATTCCGATGTCACCCCAATAGATTCAATAAAGATTTTGTTTAAAATAGTATGAATGAATACTTTTACCAACAAAATTTTACGTACTCAATGCATATTGTCCACCTCCAGGTAGGCACCTTGAATACTATATATATCATAATGCTGCTACTAGAGATCAAAACACTTGGAAGTTTTCTGAATTATTTTTAAGAGCTGGAGGCATAATTTTTAATCATCTCAATGAGGATTTTCATTAACTCTACTCTAGCATTTTACATTTGTATATGTCTTTATAATTTACAAAGCTCTTTCAAATGAAATGGAGTTTCTCGTTTGACCTTCCTCACCACCAAGGATGGGCTTGATTTTCAGTCAAATAAAAACAATGACACTGTTTTGTTGTTGTTTTAATATGGCTCATAATTTGCTTCTGCCAAGATTTTCTTAAGTAAAACCTACAAAGTTTTTGAGCAAGCGTACAATGGTTAGGAGGCATGTCTACTTTTTAAGATGAGCTAACTGATAATACTCAAGTGAATGTATTTTTTTAAAATATCACATATTTACAGTTACATCTTTATGCAGGGATCATTTAAATAAAGTCATATGTTTGAATCTCGGAGTTATTTTCATATAAATTTAAGAGGCCATGAAACAATTCAGCACTTTGCATGTCCTGGAAAAGAAAAGTTAACAATCTGAAATAACGGTTACTTGACCTCCCTCTGTGTAGACATCATAATAAATACTTTCGTGCACAATCTACTTTAGTCTCCTCAATGACATCACTTCTGTTTCACCAAAGAAGAAACTGAGTCTTCAAAATATTATGCAGTTTGTCTGGTGTCATGCAATTAGTCATAGTAGAAACAGTTCGGTGAGTGTAATGTTTAAATGTGTATTCTTGGTTCAAAGATATAACTGCTCTGGAACACTAGTAGAAAAGCATAAGGTTAGAATAGAATAAAAATCATTTACAGATAATTTAAGCCTCCAATCCAGGATTTTAAAAAAAAAACAAATACAATTGACTGTATAATTGTATTAATTATCAAATCGCATATTAGTGCAAATGAGTAATGCAAAGGAGAAATGTAAACATGAACTTTTTTAGTACAAATCTGTACCTTCTCATATGTATATACATTATTCAAACACAGGAACCCCCTAACTAAATCAACTACCAAAAATAAGAAAATACACAACTTTTATAACTATCATGAAATGTCTTTTTGTTTTCTGTGCAACTGAAGGGTATAAGACATTTATTTGGCCATAGGCTCAAGGTAAATTTTTTAAAAATGAAGGAAGGGAGGGAAAGTAGAAAAAAGGATGTGGCAGAATAGCATTTTAAAGTCTTGGATTTACCTTTCTATTTTATTTTTTTTTCATTACCATTTATCCCCTCTAGGCCCTCTTCCAACTCCACTACCCCACACCCTTCGAAATCATGACATTATTGTCCATTTCTCTCTCTCTCTTTTCTTTCTTGCTCAATCCCTGCACCCACCCACCCCAACAGCCCCCACACCACCACCACAAGAGCTGTCTGCCTGCTACCTTTTATCTCCACTTGTTCAGGAACATCTTTTCAATAAAATGTCTAGAGTGTTCTCTTCTTATCAAGAGACAGAAGTTAATAAGTCACTTCTCCCCAAACACTCAGATTTTCTGAAGTTCTCAATAATGATGCTTTGAAAAGGACTTAATCAGTGTATTGCTAATTATTTTCAATCACTTAAATATTGTTTCTATCATCAGAATTTTTCAGGTACAATAACAATTGTTGTTGTTGTTTTTGAGTAAATGAATCCAACCTAGACTTCCATTATCCTATGACATTCCCTAAGTAGTCTCTGATACCAGTAGTTTTTTCAGTTACAATTCAGAATCCTACACAATTACATAGGTTGTATGAAAATTAAGAAATAATAAATTTTAATGTTGTTAGATATGACTTTGGTCATATCAATTTTTTTTTCGTAAGTTCAGATTGTTGTACATAAATGATTTCTTATTAAAATTACTATTAACCATATTTCTCATGTTGAAAATCTGGGTTTTTTTTGCCTTTGCTAGAATTACATGGTGACTGACTTGCTATTATCATCCTAATACATAAAGAAACGGGCCATCATGGCCAAAACAACCTGACGGACAACCAAACAGCAGGCTGCTTAGGGCAACAAAGCCAGCAGGGGGGTTAGTGAGGGATGACCAAACAACTGAACAGCAGGCTACATAGGGCGACCAGGCTGGCGGGTGGGGGGAATTGGGTGCAATAAGGCCAGCAAGGGGGGCAGTTAGGGGCAATCTGGCCGGCAGGCAGAGGCAGTTAGGGGTGATCAGGCTGGCAGTGGGGGGAAGTTAGGGGCGATCAAGCAGGCAGACAGGTGAGCAGTTAGGAGCCAGCAGTCCTGGACTGTAAGAGGAATGTCCAACTGCCGATTTAGGCCTGATCTCTGGGAGCAGGCCTAAACTGGCATTCGGACATCCCCCGAGGGGTCCCAAATTGGAGAGGGTGCAGGCTGGGCTGAGGGGACCCTCCCATGCACGAATTTAGTGCACCGGGCCTCTAGTTATTTAATAAATGGATATTTAATCAAATGTGGTCATTAAACTATCATTTCTGATCTCATGTGCAGAAAAAACTGAAGAATTTCATCACAATATAATGTATATCTTCAGAATAGCAACAGCAATAACTTATTTATAACAGAGTCGGGTAGAGACGAATGTTTGCAGATATATTTTCAAACATCTGATTCAAGAGTCTTTTGCCTTCTTGAACTTATCAACAGTCACATTAGAATCATCTTTACCAAGAAGTACATGAGACGATCACACATGCTGCCTTCCCCCCAAATGTTTACTTTGAGTTCCTGAAGTAACAAAGGGAAAGAGATGGGCATAGAGGGATAAGTTAGAGACAAAATGGTGACTATTTAAGGATCAAAACTGGAGACAGAAGAAATGAGATTAAGCCATAGAAATGACTCGGGTAATTTGGTAAGTAAATTCCTACTTTTATGAGTTCCTATGCCCACCTTTGAGAAGCACTGTACTGGAAGGGAGAAAGGGTCTTAGAAGGAAAGTTGGAGGAGGGTCTCTGATTTTCTTGAAATTACTTAGTCAAGGCCAACAGAATTATAGGGGGGGGGGGGGGTGGACAATTACAAGGCAAATACTATGAGTAGCAGAGTGTGTTCAGCAAGTACCTATCTTATTCTATCTCTCTAAAAAAATCTGGGTGCTGCCCAGGTAAAGAATTTTCAACAGAAGCAATTCATTGTTTATTTTAAATATATATATATATATATATATATATATATATATAAATTTTAGAGGCCTGTTGCATGAAAAGATTCATGCAATAGGTCTTCCCTTCCCTGGCTGCCTGCACCAGTTTTCCTCCAGCACCTGGGACCCAGGCCTTCGCTCTGGCCGGAGCCGCCTTCAATCTTCGCTCCAACGCTCCGTGCCTACATATTCAAATTAACCGCCATCTTTGTTGGCGGTTAATTTGCATATCTTGCTGATTAGCCAATGGGCGGTGTAGCGAAGGTACAGTCAATTACCCAATTACCATGTTTGTCTATTATTAGATAGGATATATTTTAGGGATGGGGTGTGGGAGAGGGCCATGGGGGAAAAAGGGACATATATAATACTTTCAACAATAAAGATTTATAAAAATGTATATATATATATATATATATATATATATATATATATATGTTTTTTATATTCTTGACAGTGTTACATATGTCCCTCATTCTCTCCCCTTTATCCTCCTCTATCCAGCCCTTCACCACACTATGGTCTGTGTCCATGAGCTATACATATAAGTATACAAGTTCTTTGGTTTATCTCTTCTCGCCCCCCACTCCCAAGATATGTCAATCTGTTCCATGCCTCCATGCATCATTCTTATTTTGTTGATCAATTCATTTTGTTCATTAGATTCCACAAATAAATGAGATCATGTGGTATTTGTCTTTCTCTGATTGGCTTATTTCACTTAGCATAATCCTCTCTAGGTCCATCCATACTGTCTCAAGGGTAAGAGTTCCTTTTTTTACAGCTACAAAATATTCCATTGTGTAAATGTTCCAGTTTTTTGTTTGTTTGTTTGTTTTTTGTTTTGTTTTTCCATTCATCTATTGATGAGCACGTGGGTTGTTTCCAAATCTTAGCTATTGTAAAAAACGCTGTTATGAACTTAGGGGTGCATATCTTCTTTCTGATTGGTGTTTTGAAGTTTTTAGAATATATTTCCAGAAGTGGGATCACTCGGTCAAATGGCAGTTCCATTTTTAACTTTTTGAGGAAACTCCATACTGTTTTCCATAGTGGCTGCACCAGTCAGCATTCCCACTTGCAGAGAACTACTGTTCCATTTTTTTCATATCCTCACTGGCACTTATAGTTTGTTGATTTGTTGAAGGTAGCTAATCTGACAGGTAGGAGGTGATATCTCATTGTGGTTTTAATTTGCATCTCTCCAATGATTAGTGACTGAGCATTTTTTCATGTTTACTGGCCATCTGTATGTCCTCTTTGGAGAAGTATCTATACAGGTCTTCTGCCAATTTTTTTTTTAATTTGATTGTTTGTCTTCCTTTTGTTGAGTTGTATGAGTACTTTATGTATTTTGAAGATAAACCCCTTATCAGATGTATTATTGAAAGATATATTCTCCCATACAGTAGGTTCTCTTTTCATTTTGATGGTAGTTTCTTTTACTGTGAAGAAGCTTTTAATTTTTATGTAATTCCATTTGTTTATTTTTTCCTTTGTTTCTCTTGTCCTACAAGATATATTAGAAAAAATTCTGCTAGTGAGATGTCTGAGATTTTACTGCCTTTGTTTTCTTTTAGAATTTTTATGGTTTCTTGTCTTACATTTAAGTATTTTATCCATTTTGAGCTTACTCTTGTGTATGTGTGTGTAAGTTGAAAGACTCACATAGAATCAAGAAAGACCCCACCTCCACAATTGTGGTCAAAATTGTCAGACTTCCAGAATGCAATTCTCAAAGTCATTATGCTTTCTGACTCAACCCCTGCCCAACACATGTATTTGGACTATTATTTATATTTTCTTTTTGTTTTCTTATTTGTAAAACTGAGATGACTGTATCTAACTCAGAATTACTTAAAAGACTAGATAATGGAACACATATTAGGAACCCACTTGGGGCATAATAAGCCTTAATAATTCCTTTCTTATTAAGCCTTCTGTTAAAAGCACATATTCCCAGATGGGATAATACCAAAATATGTAGTTATAAATTCTTTCTGGGCATAAGCTTTTGATAGGGAAATAGAGTCTAAAGAAATAGGGTTTAGAGTGAATAAATAGAGCTTAGAAAAAGAGACAGAGAAAGAAGAGAGTGGAAAACTTCAGGGGAGAACCCTTCCTGCCTGATTCACATTTTGCTTTAGCCTCATTCTAGCTACAAATCTTATTCATTGAAAATATATTTCAAAAACTGAGGGAATTAGAGCGTGGTGTTGCTTTTATTGACTATAAAGAATGTTAGCCTTGCCCCGGTGTTCACATGTGAATTGGCTTCTAACTCAACAAAATTAAACCTCAACCTCCCATATTGCTTGAAGGTCTACTTGACAGGCATACTCAGACCACCCTGCCATGGGGAAGAGCCCAGCTCAAGGTGGCTGAGAACTAATTATTAATGAGCAAGCAATGTATTGCTCTGTGTTGCACTAAAAGTCTCGACAAAGTGAATATTTCTGAGTGGCAAAGTCACTTAAGATCACATTTCTAAGAGGTGACAAAGCAAGTATTCTAAATCAAGTGAAACTACAAAATCCTTTTTTTCCACTGCACCACTCAGGACCTCATGGGTTCAAAATACCCATGGTTAGTTGATTAGGTTGCGCTGTTTGTAGGTTTTACAGGGTATTTTTAAATTTCCCTTGTTGCGTTCACTTTTTATTGTCATCTAGTCCCTCGAATATTTTTGTTTTCTTCTGCCTTTCTTTCACTTCAAATTTAGCTCAGCTAATAAGGTGAGCGTCCTGAAGAGAGCCCATATGCCAGATCCAGACACCCTCGCGTGGCCACCTGTTGGAGGGACTGTCTCAATCACTGACTCAAAATCATCCAAAATGCTAGAGAATCCGGAACAAACACAGCGTCTAGTTTTAATGCTAATTCTCCGTATGAGAATTATGAAGGTCTGTATGACCTTCAGCGAGTCCATGACCTCTTTAAACTACATTTCTCATCAGTAAAATAATGTGCTTGAATCAGATGATTACTAAATTTCCTTCTAGATTTCTAGGTTCCCAGCCTTAAAACAGAAAATACTAATACAAAACATTTATTTACTCGATGTCTTATATTATAACCAACTATTAACATATGATATATTTTTAAAAGTAATGGATAAAATGTGGTTTTAGTTACAACTTCATGCATGTGTTTGTAATTCTAATTTCTTTATCACATATAGGGAGTTTGCTTTTCTATATAAGAAAAGTTAAAAGGAAGAATAGTTAGAACACATGTTCTTCCTCTTTCACTAAATGGATAGGACAATGTAGGCATATAAGCAATACAGACAATATAAGCAAAAACATCTATCCTGTCATTAAATACTTACAAACTGCTCTGGTATTCGTTAGAGCATCAGCTCCTGCAGTGGAGGGCCTTGGGTTTGATTCCAGGCCGAGGTTCAATAATGCAGGAAGCAACTGATATCTCTCTCTCTCTCTCTCTCTCTCTCTCTCTCTCTCTCTCTCTCTCTCTCTCCCCTCCCTCTCTTTTCCTCCCTCCCTCCCTCTCTCTATAAAAATTAATGGGAAAAATATACCTTCAGGCGAAGATTAACAACAACAAAAATACTTAGCTATGAATTGCTTTTTGTTCTAGCTAATCTTATAGAAGTTTCATTCAGAGTTATTCACTAATTCAACTACTGTATCTCACAATATTTAAAAATAATGCATAGAATGGTATCACTGGAAGACCAAAAGATAAAGGGGTATAGAGTAAAAGATGAAGTTACAAAAGTTAGACAGTTTTTTCTCTTCCCACAGATTTTCCCAGGAGACCCATTTAAATAGGCCCAAACAAATGCTGTTGCCTCTGATGATTTATTGCAGAACAAGCTGACAG
Source organism: Myotis nattereri (assembly GCF_964212035.1). NCBI lineage: Eukaryota > Metazoa > Chordata > Mammalia > Chiroptera > Vespertilionidae > Myotis > Myotis nattereri. Next base: position 45,891,818 of record NC_138076.1, on the reverse strand, counting down.
AGCTCAGGAGCATGTTATCTGGTCCCCTGTAGTGCAGGGGCTAATTCGGAAAATAAGGAAAGACCGTAAGTGCAGCAATTGAAGCAAATGCTCTCTATCATTCAGCAAGTAAGCAGATGGAGGCTTGGAATCACAGCTTATTTAAAGGATAGGTTTTAAATAGTGTGTGTCTGTAATTGTAGTATTTTGTTTGCTTCATTCATAAAAAAATTAATGAGAATTTTATCACAGATGATCAACTGCAATAAATTTATAATAAATAATTTTATTTTACTACTACTTTAGCTACACTATGTACACTGTGTACATAGTGTACATGTAGTACACTATGGATGTGACACAAACACACATTTATTTATGTCTACCTATAAAATATGCATACACTTTCATAATTCATATGTTCATATGTTTCGTGGAATTACTGTGTTAGTGGAATTACTATGTTTATGTTTTATAAACACATAAAACATAAAAAGTGCTTTTTAATATTTTCATAAAACTTGCCTTTATGTCTATTATTCCTGGCTTCTTAATCAAAGATTGAGAAGGTTAGTAAAATAATTTTCAAATCTCATATTTTCTCATATGAACTTTGATTTCTAATTTCAAACAGATCAATATAAAACAAAACTCTTAGTATACACAGAGAAATTATATGACCACTGCAGCAATAAAAAGACTTATACGTAAAGTTTATATTGAGGAAATACTCACTTATACAGCCTTATCTACAAATTTTCTTTTTTTTAGGAGACTATTCCTCTGGGGGAAAATGCAATGACTGCAAAAATAGTGAACTTACTATTCTTATTACAAAACATATAAAAGTGTGACTTTTAACCACCCATTTGCTTTTAGCTTGTTACCTAACTGAGGGGAAACCGATCAAGGAAGGAATGACAATTCAAAGGACCTAAAATGTATCCTCATTTTCCCCAAGTCACCAGGTGTGCATTCTCCTTTAGTGACACTCGGCTCCCAGGGTCCCATTATCTTTATTCTCTATACTCCCAGTGCCTGCATACAACACTATGTGCAAAATCAGCACTCAGGCTTGGAAATAAGACTAGTCCCGATTTTGAATACCAGCTCTGCTATCAACTGCCTTAAATATCTGTAAAATAAAGATGATTGCACCCCACCTCCTTAACAGATTTCTTGGGAAGATTTAATTAGTAATTTATCTCTCCTGACTGACACATTGTGGTATTAAGAAAACATTAGTTAACATCTTAGCAAAACTTGCTCTCAGATAAAATCTTTCACATTGAGATTTAAGGAACTGAAATGATGGGAAATCATTTGATTTTAAAACTATATGGAAACCTAAAGAGCATGTATTGTTCTGCATTTTGCAGAAAAGAAAGTTAACATTCACAACAGATTTGGGCATTACCAAAGACAACACACCTTGTCTGAAATGAGAACCTGCAAGAATCCCCAAACTGATGTATAGATTCAGTGCATTCTCTATCAAAATCCAGTTGGCTTTTTTGGCAGAAATTGACAAACTGAATCTAAAATTCATATGCTAACCCTGAGGAGTGAGATGAGCTGCTTTGGAAGAACCACAATGGCAGAAACAGGGATCTATCTATATCTTTACCCTGAGCAGTGCAAGAAACTTACTACTTGAGACAGCCTTTAAATACAATGCTTCTTGTTCACAGTAACACATCTTTGCTGTTGCTATAAACTGAAGGCTTGTACCAGCCCCCCAAAATTCATACAGTGAAACCTAATCCCCAATGTGAAGGTATTTGGTTGTGGATAATTTGGGAGGTGATTAGGTCATGAGGGTGGAGCCCTCATGAATCAGATTAGTGCCCTTATAAAGAGACCCCAGATTGCTCCTTAGCCCTCTTTCACATGTGAGGGTTCAACTAAAATATGGCCATCTATGAATGAGGAAATAGACTCTCACCAGATACCAAATCTACCAGCATCTTGACCTGAGACTTCCCAGCCTCCATAACTGAGGGGGGGGGGGGGAAATTCTGTATAGTTTAAGCCACCCAGTTTATGATGTTCTTTTCTAGCAGCCTGCACAAACAGAGCTACTTTTTTTGGTCAAAAATGACTTTTCAATATACAATGTGTTTTAAAAGAGCTGAATTCTTAGAATATACCACTTAACTCCTTGATAAAAGTGCAACCTGAGGAACCGACCCCGCTAGAATGGAGTAAGAGCCCACTGCCCTTTCCCAGCAAGTAGTCTCTCTGAATTTTCCCCCTGACACATGGGCTGGTGCTATGACAGCCTTCCCATAGCAATCTCTGGGGATGGTCATAACATCCAAGAGTGGATTTTAATTCCATGTAACAAAAACTATTAAAATTGCTTTTCTCCTTCTGGCTGCCCAGACATCAAACACTTTAATTTACCAAATATTTATATAATGAGACTGTCTTGAAGGAAGCAGAGTATACACTCTGCAAATCTGTGCATGTAAGTGTGTTTCACTTAGATTGTTGCCTGTGAATGTTATCTGCACCCAATCTGTGAAGTCTGCCATGGCCATGTTATCCACACCTTGACATCTGTGTTGGCATGGCTTCCAAGTAGTTAGTTACAAAATCCTTTGAAACTTTAACTCTGTTTTTCTTATCTGCTCAGCCACTCCACCTCCATTCTCATGTACAGCACTCTGACACAGGACACTTTGACGCCCTCATGCATTGTCAGTGTGTGATGCTTGGGCACATTTCCTTGATACAAGACATTCCCAGGCCGAGGTCTAGATGGACTGATAAACATAACTGCCGAGGCAGTTATGCTTTTGTTTAAGACAGCTTATGATTCTAATTAATAAAACCCCAAAGGGGTACATGGTTAATACAAGCAGGAACGTAACTTAGCAGATGCCTATGTGTTGCCCTGGCACAAGAGCTCTGCACCACCACCATGCCATGCCTCCAGCTCTACACCAGCCTTTTTTAACCAAGGCAAACTGAGCAAGTTGCTACTTCTTGCATTCTGAAAGAGCCTAATTTGTACACATATATTCTAGAATGTGCTAGAAAGATCTTCACTTGAAGTTCAGCTTTCTCACTACCTTTGAAATATTAATCAAGTCATTCAACTCTTCTAGATACCAAGATTCCTTTTCATCTCTCTAATATACACTGAATATATGAATTCACTCTATTTCCTCTTGTTAGGAATGGAATCTTTTCCCCCTCTCATTCTTATGCTGACACATTGCCCCCCACCCCCCTCAATATGATGGAATGAGGAGGTGGGGCCTTTGGGAGGTAAGTAGGATTAGATCAAGTCATGAGGGTAGAGCCCTCAAGAATGGGATTAGTGCTGGTATAAGAATTGTGAGAAAGCTTGATTCCACTCTCTGCTCTCTAGCTTTTGAAGATACCATGAGAAGTGAGTATCTGTAACTCAAAATAGGGTTCTCACTAGAACCTGACAATGCTGGCATCCTAATCTCAGACCTCCAGCCTTGAGGATAGTGGGGAAATACGTTTCTGTTGTTTATAAGCCACCCAGTCTATGGTATTTTGTTGTAACAGCTCAAACAGATTAAGACACCTCCTGTTCACCAATATGAATGCTACTCCTTTTTTATTCTCACTGCCTGATGAGTCTGACCCTGAGAAAATATGTGTTCTGCTTCCTGTCCTCAAAAGGATAACTGACGTGGTCTGAATCCCTCTTTGAAAGGTACAGTGAGCCTGTAAACATGGTAGATATTGACTTAGAGTGAGTTCTTCAATCTAAGAAACCAAATTGGAGGGTAAAGGCAAAATAAGTGCCACTGGTAATTCAAAGAAGAACAGGTAAAGAGAGAATACATCAAGGCCTTGAAGAGAGATGAGAGTTAATACAGAAACTAAGGTCAGGTTGGAAGGACTGAGACTCAGGACGATGGTTGAAGAAAGAAATCAGGAGACAGAAGAAATTTAGGATAAGGGCCCTAGTGGTTCAGTGAAAATCTTTTCTAGAGTTCAGCTTCCCAAAACAATGCAAAAATATTTTTGCAAGGTACATGAGTATCCTGGGCTAATAAAAGCATAGTAAGAGATCCATACCACTTTTCTACTAACTCTGGAGCTGTGACATTCAACCCCTGTTTCTGTTAGAACATCTCTGTTAGACCATCTCCATGAGCTGGAGAAATGGTAGGGAGTGTAGATGAGTGCATGGGGAATGTACGCAAGCAATAAAAAAGCTGAAATTGTTAGCAAAGGTGAATCTCCAATATTTCTAAGATGGATCTTCAAGAAATCTTGTATAAGTGACACGTAGGTCTAGAGAAGCATGAGCACCATGGTGCACATGAACTGAATATTTCCATCAAATTACTATGTTGAAACATAATCCATAGTGGTATTATGAGGTAGGGCATTTGAGAAGTGATTGGAGCATGAGAGCAGAACCCTCAGCAATGAGATTAGTGCCATAATAAAAGGGGACCTAGAGAGATTTCTTACTCCTTTCACCATGTGAGGACATAGCAAAAAGATATCAGTCAACCACAGAGTAGGGTCTCATCTCACCAGACATAGAATTACTGGAACCTTGATCTTGGACTTCCAAGCCTCCAGAACTCAGATATAAATTTATGTGTTTTTTTTTAAAGCCTCCAAATCTAAGGTATTCTCTTATAGCAGCCTGAGTGAATTTAGACACACTAGCTTTCAACCAAACACAGGATAAAAGATTCACTATGATTCAAGTCACTGTTTCAACCATTGTTTCAACAGGATAATACATTCTAAATTTCTAAAAACCACCTCCCCAAATAATATTCAAATATAATTAATTCAGAAATTGGGGGATTATAAACATGAAGGAAAAATGAAAAATATGTATTTTAAACAAGAAATCATACCAGCTAAGTACCAAATCATACTTTGGTTTTAGTAACTATGAGGATTTTTAACTGCTTCAAATTCTTAAAATGTGGTTGAGCTTAAATAATCATCAGTATTAATATTTCAAATGTTTAATTACTATTTAATCCATATATTTATTACATGAAAATAAATCTCTCACCAGTATTAAATGCTAACTTTCAAATTGCCATTTCCTACTTACACCCTGCTTCCAGCTGAAATTCACCAGATCTTATAGTACACACTGGGAGCCAAAGTTTGAAAATGTTATTGCTATCACAACTTTCCTGAGAAGGTTCTTTTCTTTGAATATTTTCTTCTTACAGTAGTACGTATTTTTAATAAAGCTCAGTATCTTCTATTTTTACTAACATGTTAATATTTTCAAATAAAAATATGGGTGAATCTGAAGCCAATACATAAATATTTAGAATGCCAAAATGATCTAGTCATACCTAAGAGTAAGAAAGTTAAAACTAGGTAAGTTCTTCCTGACTTTATACCCCAGACCTTCAGAAAAATAAATAAATTCCTCCCTACAGTTGCCAAAATAAAATAAACGATCCCAATCATCAAGATATAAAGCAAGGAAAATAAACATTCTTCCCCTTTTTGATCTTTATTTGTAAAACAATAAATATGATCTTGCAGTAAAACAATAAATAACTCTCCTCTAGCTTCTAAAATTTCTATATCAACTCACTGAGTCCTTCCTAATAATCTCATCTCAAGAAGGATCAGACGTCCCTCAGACGAGAAAGAAGCAGAAAATTCTCCATTCTCCTCTGGACTCTTGTTTGAGTCTGTATAGCCTTCAGAGGTGCAAAGCATATGACTGATGTGAGAGGCAAGTCACCTACCTGCCAGTTGCTTGTGGTCTAACAGGGTCCCTAGCACACAGCCCTCCATTTTATAGCTGGAAGTCTACATCAGATGCTATAAAGTACCCCAATAGCTGGTGACCTATAGAAACAGTATTGTCCCTCTACTTTCAAATGCCCAAGCAGGACACCATTTCCAGTGTCATTAGCATAGAAAACCTGGATGAAATAAGATTGAACACAAGTGTTTTGCTTATTATAGGGAAAGTGAAAATTGGCCAACCTCTGAAAAGAAGAGAAGAGAGAGAGAAACTATTTGGGCATGAAATGGCCATGTCTGTACAAAGAAAATATCAAGTTGTCAACAGCTTGAGGGAAAAAAAAAAAAAAAAAAGCTTATAGGCCCATTATGACTAAAAGTTTATTTGTCTATTTTCTATCATAGTTTTTTGGCTTCCATGGACCGTCAGGATAAAATAATAAAATGAAAATAATTCAGTGTTTTTAAAAAGTTCCAAAAGAAAAAGCTCTTTATAGACACTCCCTTAGGGTTTATTTCAATATGATATTTGTAATGATCATTTGTCTAAATCTGGCACAAAAGGTACCATGGAACACGGAAGATACCTGAGGATCCATGAACCAGTCCTGTAGCTTCTAGGAATCTCAGGGCCTTTGTTTCAGAAGACTACATTGAAGTTGACTTTAAAGATTTTTACCAGTTGTCTGTCTAAGCATAGCTATATTTTCTTTACACTTATTATTGCAAAAAGTCTATACCCAATCATACTATCAACTACTCAACAATAAACAGTTTCACTCAGCATACTTTTACTCAAAAGCCTAAGTAAATGTCTGCCACATTAAAATAAACTTGCTATGAAAGAGAAACATAAACAAGTCAAACTGAGTACATACCCATGTTGAGTTTACTATTCCATAATTAATGGCTCATCAGTAAATAAATAAATAAATAAATAAATAAATAAATAAATAAAGCAGGGGAAAAACAAATATATTTGTGGTATTTAAATAATTCAAAGGTTCCAGAGAAAGAATAGGGAGGACCAAGATGATGGCATAGGTAAACACCAGTACTTGCTGCCTCCACAACCATATTAAAATTACAACTAAAATACAGAACAATTATCATCCAGAACTGCAGGGAAGCTGGCTAAGTGGAAGTACTACGACTAGGGAGGTAAAGAAGAAAGCACATTGAGACTGGTAGGAGGTGTGGAGGTGTAGAACAGGCTGGCACCCAGGTGTGCCGCTTCTTTAATTGGGAGGGAGGTACAAACTTCTGCTTGCTCTGAGCTCAGTGCCGGACAAGACTCTGGGGGACCCAGACACATATGGGAGAAATGGACTGTCTGGCATCAGGGCAGGAATGTGGGGGCAGCTTTCTTCCAGACAGTGCTCACAATGGTCATTGTTCCTGTGCTGGGACCTCCCCGGTGCAGGGCTGACTGGCAACCATTGCTGTTTGCTCCACCCTGGAGATTCCCTGAGACCTCCCCCCATCCAATTTACAACCCCACCTCAGCTGTGTGCAGTGGTTTTTGCATATGAATGGCCTGTCCTTTCTCAGCCTAAAACCTGTCAAACAAGCTGCAGCTGGGTCAGGGAGCCCCAAAGCTATCAAAAGAAGACCCAAGGCTGGTACCAGCAGCATCCTGCCTTGCTTCACAGCTGGGCCCCATACAAAGAGGAGGAATCTGCAGATCTCTCTCTAGCTCCTGCTGGGTGGCCCCAGGCAGTGGCTGACTTTGCACCTTTTTGGAGACAGTGGTCAGTGTGAGATCATACCAGATTACAACTCTTCACATCCATAAGTGACACACTCAAGGGGCAGACTAAGTGAGAACCAAAGCTCCACTGAAGCAAGTACTGCCCCATAAGTCTTGCACAGCAGCTCTTCCATTGTAGGCACAACTGGTCCTCACAGTCAAATTGCCTGGAGGTCAATTCCTCCCAGTGATATCAACAGTAACCAAGGCTCAACTACAACAAAACTGTGCATAGAGCCCAAAAAGGGGTGCACCAAGAGTGTCCACGTCGGGTTATTGGGGAGGCTGAGCCACTGGACCCTGTAGGACACCTACTACACAAGGCCACTCTATCAACTCAAGGAGACTTAGCAGCTACCCAATACATGGAAATAAACACAGGGAAGCAGCCAAAATGTGGAGACAAAGAAATGTGTCACAAATGAAAGAAATGGAAGAAAGCAAAATAATGGATATAGAGTTCAAAACAACAGTTATAAAGTTACTCAAGAATCTTCTAGAAACCTCCAAGGAACTTAGTGAGACCTTTAAGGATCTTAGTGAGAATGCCAAAAAAAAAAAAAAAAAGAAAGAAAGAAAAGGAAAAGAACCAGTCAGAAATTAAGCATATAGTGACTGAAATAAAGAATAACATACAGAGATTCAACAGTAGACTACAGGATCCCAAGAATTAAGTGAAAGATTTGAAATACGAGGAAGCAAAAAACACCCAACTGGAAGAGCAAAAAGAAAAAAGAATCCAAAAATATGAAAATAGTGTAAGGAGCCTCTGGGACAACTTCAAGCATACCAACATCTGAATTATGGGGGTGCCAGAAGAAAAGAGTGAGCAAGATATTGAAAACCTATTTGAAGAAATAATGACAGAAAACTCCCCTTACCTGGTGAAAGAAATAGATGTACAAGTCCAGGAAGCACAGAGAACCCCAAACAAGAGGAATCCAAAGAGGACCACACCAAGACACATCATAATTAAAATGCCATGGGCAAAAGACAAAGAGAGAATCTTAAAAGCAGCAAGAGAAAAACAGTTAGTTACTTACAAGGGAGTACCCATACAACTGTCAGCTGATTTCTCAACAGAAACTATGCAGGCCAGAAGGGAGTGGCAAGAAATATTCAAAGTGATGAATAGCGAGAACCTACAGCCAAGATTACTCTACCCAGCAAAGCTATCATTTAGAATTGAAGGTCAGATAAAGAGCTTCACAGACAAGAAAAAGCTAAAGGAGTTCATCACCACTAAATCAGTATTATATGAAATGCTGAAGAGTATTCTTTAAGAAGAGTAAGAAGAAGAAAAAGGTAAAGATAAAAATTATGAACAACAAAATGACAACAAATACATATCTATCAACAAGTGAATCTAAAAATCAAATGAATAAAAATCTGATGAACAGAATAAACTGGTGAATGTAATAGAATCGGGACATGGAAATGGAGTGGACTGACAATCTCAGGGGAAGGGGATATGGGGGGTGCAGGAAGAGATTGGACAAAGATCTTATGTGCATGTATGCAGTACCTATAGATGTGGACAGTGGGGTGGCAAGGGCCTGGGGTTGGGTGGGAACCGGGTGGAGTGGACCTATGGGGGAAAGAAGAGGGACATCTGTAATAATCTGAACAATAAAGATTTAAAAAATGAAGTAATAAGTAGTGAAGAGTTAAGAGGAAAATCTAATTGTAAATTTTTCAAGTGAATTGTTTAGTAGTTGCTTCAGGGATAGAAGAGTTAATGGCTTGTCAACGTGAAACCAGAGCATCTCTTCTGCAAATATCACTACTCAGAAATCAGTGAATGTTCAAAGGCTAAACAAGACAGTGCCTACAGTACTACAAGTTTTCTGTCAAAGATGCTGTATTTATAGTGGAAATTGGCCTTGCTACAAAGACAAAATTACACTTTAAAAAATAAATGAGAAACTTTTCACTGAAATGAACAGCATATATTGTATTTTAATAGCATAATACTTTCACAACTATTTCTATGGTATATTTATTCAGCTTAGTAATTTAACTAAAAAATTAATCTGGTAATTTAGCAACAAGTTAAAATATTAAGTGCCATTCTATTCATGCAATTAATTCATAATTATTTAAGTTTTATATCACTAATATATTCCAGAAACATCATAGTAATCTAGTTATCTCGTAAGTGTAATGATTATATTTGAATTAACAAGTGCTTATGCTCCCATGGAGCCACAAAATAGTTGAAAAATTAGAAGACAAAAGACAGCTTAATTTTATTTTTTAATTTTGAAATAATTTTAATATGAATGATTAAAATGCTTTTTTACAGAATTATGAGAGCATATTTTTAACATGATGCTCCATCACTTCTGAATATTTTGTATATCCTACAAAAAAAGGTTATTTCCTACATAATCACAGTATAACTATCAACATCAGAAATTTTACAGTAATATATTATTTTAATTTATTCCACAGCCTTCATTTAAGTTTACTAATTGCCCCAATAATGTCCTTAATAGCCAAAGGATTCAATTTAGTATCCTATATTTTATTCAGTTTCCAGGTCACTTTTGTTTCCTTTGCTCTAGAACTATTCTTTAATCTTTCATTGACTTTCATGACCTCGGCACTTTTAAAGATGACAGGTTGGCTATTTCTTAGAATGCTCCTTAAATTTGTGTTTGCTTGATATTGCTTTATAATTAGTCAGTATTTCATTTTAGCAGAATTATCATACAAATGATGTGTATTCTCCTCATGGCTTAATTTTAAATACTCCTCTATTCACTGATTTTGCATTTACAAAACATATTTTGGTATTTCTTGTACACAACCAGGGCCTAAAGTATTTACAAAAATCTAAGTTATAAAAACATTGTTTAAACTATAAAAGTTGTCCTGTCATTTGCCTAGAAAGTGTGTTTGTCTTTCTAACTTACAAAATGCAGCCGACATGCATATATCACAGTAATTGTTCCCTTTCAGCTTTAAAATATTGATAAAATTACCTTCTACATTAACGAAAAGAAGTAAAAGGGTTGATACAATTTATTGAATAAAAGTTTTTATGTGTGGAAGGCATAATATTTGAATAAAGAAAAGTAGTTCCCACTCAGACATCTTCAAGTTGAAGAAAAATCTATTTTGTGCTCTCTGGTGTTCCAAACAACAGACATGATATGCCACTTTTCCATTTACTTGAATAATAGCTTTTAAAACCATTGCAAATCCCCTAGTTTGTATTTCCTACACACAGTGTCTCAATAAAAGGCAGAAGCTATGTTAAATAACATGATGGATCTCAGCCCTGCCCTCTTTTTCTCACATCCCCCATCCCAAACATGTCTAGAGATTTCTCTAAACAGTAGGTGGTAATGGAGATCTGGGCTCTGATTGAAGACATATTGAGGCATAATGGACTCCTAAGACACATATCATGGGTGAGAATGGAGAGAAATCCCGCAGCAAGCCCTTGTTTCCCGGGGGAGGCATCAATGCCCGTGCTGGGGCTGGTCATTACACTCCAATCCATTCCTGCACAGGGCTGCACTGCTTGGAAGAGCCAAGCTGCCATATGGCATATTAAAGATCTCTCCTAATAAATCTAGCTAAGCAGGCCATTCCTTCAAGCTGCTTTTTTATATATGTGTGTATAATACAGTTTATTGGTTGTTACCAACATCTGGGCCAGCGACTGAGGACAGTATGCATCCCACACTGAGGATGCTGGTTCCCTATTATCTGCATCATTGATTTTGAATGTTAGGAAGTATATTTTCCTGCTGATGCATAAATGTCTTTATGGGATCCTGTAGAAATAAAATGTACAATGAGATGCGGTGTTGACAAAAAGGGAGAGGGGTGCTTAATCCTCTTTTATTGTAATTTTATGATTATCTATCTATCTATCTATATATCTATCTATATGTATATCTATACATATCTATCTATATATCTATCTATATATCTATATATCTATATATCTATATATCTATATATCTATATATATCTATACATATCTATATATCTATCTATATCTATATAGATAGATATAGTTATATATATATATATATATATATATATATATATATATATATATTGAAACCAGAGCTCAAGATTAAGAGATAAGTATAGCCTCTAAAATTGTTGTCAAAATATTATCTGTTTAGCTCAATGGTACAAATTTTGCTTCTGTGGCTGTCTAATAATAACATTAATCATGTGGCATATTTTAATATGACTTCAGAAAAAATAAGTTCATTTATTTTAAATGATTCCTCAGATCACTTACATTATGCTAAAGGAAAAGACAAATAAATAGGGCTTAATAACAGAATAAAAGCTACTGAATTTTCTCTAAGATAGTATTATGTCACAAAAAGAGTGGGACATGACAAAGTTGTTACCCTGACTGTAAAGAATTTATCTGAGACACATGATTTTCCACAATATTTCCACAATGGAGACAGAAAATTGCAAGGGCATGGATGCTGATTACATACATGCAGCTTTAGCCAGCTCTATTTCTGCCTTGGGACAAAACTTTGAGAAGTAACTAGTATATTCACTTTGTTAGTCTATTATTGCATTTTTATGTAAAGTATTTCTTTCTTTTAAGCACCATGATCTTTTTTTTTTGTATATGTTATTGCCTTGATATTAAATGGAATCAGAAGGACTACAGTTGATGTGTACCAGTTTTATAAATGTTTCTCTTGGTTCTCATCTCCTTTTTCATTATATTTAATGTCATGAGCCAGCCACTTCTGGCTTCACTTTAGATTTAGATATTTACTATGCCATTCTTTCATTTCTGGACCCAAAGCCATGCATCTGGCTCCTGAAACATCATGACAATAAGATCAGGCTATATTCCAAGTATATATTCCATATTTTATTAGATTCCAAAAGCCTTCAGAAACCACAAATCTTTGAATAATGGCCTTGGAAAATGTATGTCTATACCTTTAGGACAATAAGATATATTCTGAGATAATAACATCTCAGCATGAACTGCATTGCAGAGGCGCTGAATCTGGAGCCTTGGTAAATTTTCCAGCTCCATGAAAGTAGAACAGGAAGAGAGGTGAGATCATCAGAGAAGGAATAAAAAATATGGGGGGATGGAAATAATTAGGGTTAGAAATTTACTCTACTTAATATTGAAAACTGTCTGTCACTAAATAAGTGTCTCCATTGCCAAAGTCAGTAAAATCACGTGAACTAGCCAACCTTAGCATTGTTGATTTCTCCACCTAAATAGAAGGTTAAATTGCTTTAACCACCAGGTGGCAATGACTCACCACTTTCTAGGATGCATACTTTTGTACATGGCCACACTCTGCATTGCATTCAAAGACCCTTTGCCCACTAGCAACATCTCAGACGCTAATTTGTCATAACAGAATGAGTGCTGCTCCGTTTAGTGATAGCTACCATGGCTACATACTGAATTAAGATGATGAAAACCACAGTTGCCTAGAGGTCAGTGTAGAAACAGAAAGTGTGACTTAATGGTGGCATTCAAGAAGAAAGAATGTGCCTGATTTCCTTTCTCTTCACTGCAAGTAATTCAAGGAGGCAATTACTGGACATTTCCATCTCTCTCTCAATCACCCACTGCCCTATACCACTCATGCATCCAGAATTGTGAATCTTTACTTAGCTCTGGCAAGAATTAACACACAAGAACCCTCAGAAAGAGTTGAAAGGAATATTCCAAGAAGATCAAACAAAGAGGGGAAAAAACGGATTCCCACTAAGCAATACAGGGTAGAGATCAAGTGCATGAGCTGTGTAATCAGATTTGGCTGAGGACGGAATCTGTCTCCACCGCATACAAGCAGTGAGACCTTGGGTTAAGGAAATGAAATCCCAATACTTCAATATCCTCATCTATAAAGTAAAACCGTTGTGAGAAATAATCTAATATATGTAAATCATTTCAAATTGCAATATGCTTATAAAAACAAACAAGTAGCATATCCAGCTACCTTTTATTCCCGGAAGGTCTTATCATATTGATTATGTTATAAATAGAAGAATTGGTTAAAAATAATGTTCTTTTTCTGTTTTTAATGGCTTATAGTGAATGATTATGGTAATAATTGTGGATATAAAGATAGACACTAAAAAAAAAAAAAACCACTAAAAAAAACCAGACTTATTCATCTGCTATACCATACTAAAAAATAGAAAATTAAGGAATGTCATTGACTTGATCAAACTTTCAAAGCTGATTTAAACAAAGGCATCCCCACAGTTGGCCAGGATTTTCTATAGCAGGACATTGTTGAAATGAAGTCTCAAACAAGATTGTGAAAAATGTGACCTTGTAGCATGACTGACAACAACCAAACTCCCACCAATAAGACTGTTTATGCTCATCAGTAGAGTTTACTCAGCCACTATTTCTCCTTATTATGAAACATTGTCAGGCAGCTGCCATTCTGTGGAGATATCTGGTAAACATTTTTGAGACAGGCGAAGCTTTTAGAATTCCTTTTGAGCTTTGTTACATCAAACGTGGAATAAAATTGTCCAGTGTGAAGGAGGAAAAGCGTTTTTTAGTCTCATTGAAAAGATGAAATCACATGTGGTAGCTGGGGCTGGCAGTCCTGATTGAGTCACTGAAAAGCCCATCAACATTATTCACTCTGATTGATTAAAGTAAACATTCGGTTTATTTTCATGTGAGACATGCAGCTACATCTGGTGAGCTCTTGAATCCCATTTCAATTCATACGGGATTTTGTATTATTATTTTGCAGAATAAAAATGACTCTACTGCAAGTATTAAAGGAATGATAACTCAATAGTTTTATTTTTGATCTTGCATAAGCAAAAGAAAAGAATAAAATATCATGAAGAAAATGATAGCTATCATAATCTTGCATGTTTTGTGTAAGAATGTTTCATTATAGTTTATTTTGCTGTTATTGGGTTGATGATATACAGTTCTGTCAAGCTGTTGACACTGTTTTGGAGAAACCCTCATGTATATGTTTTAAATCTTTGGACTTCTATAGATAAAAGCTGTTTTATCATAAAAGACATTCTTTTGAGAACTGAATTCTTCATATTAATAAATTATCTTTAGCTGTTTCTCAGTCTATCTCTGAACTGGAAATAGAACAAGTGATATTTTGTCCAAAGAACAAAAGAGAGAAGCTCTCTCCCTCTGTCTTCGCCTTTCCAAAATTCCGTGTGTGTCTCCCATCTGTAGAATAGAGTTTATGTTAAATGCTGAGTTAGGACAGACTTTTGGGGAAAGACTAGTTCTAATTGTTAATCCTTTATAGCTGATAACGATTTCATGTTTCCTCACTGAAATGGTAATTCTTTGTAACTCTATAGAGTTCATAATTTGCCAAAAAAAAAAAAACAAACCTAAGTTATATTTTGGGGCGAAAACACATATTAGATCAAGCCAGTGTCTCTCTTGGCATGTAAAGTTATAGGAAAAAATTTTTCCTACAATATTTTTCTTGACTGTTAGTCATATGGAAGCACATTCAGAAAGAGGATGACCAAACTCCCTAAAACATAACAGAAAAGCCTTAAAATGCACCATGTTGAGCAGCTATGGCTGAATTTTAAGAGGTTAGAGCTCTAGAATGGTATCCCTTTTCAAGGAAAGTTTAAAAAAAAGGTTTCTGGAAATGTTATGTATTCAGAACTAGATGACAATGATTTAAGGTAGGCTATTTTTCCTTCTGACCCTTCAAAGGATTTTCCCTTACTGTGGTATTCTGAGAAACACCTAGTCCACAGGGAACCTTCATGTGAATTAGCAAAGAGCCCCATCTGGGCAGCAGCAGCTCTGTACACATCTGGTTTGCAAGCAGTGAGTGACTGTGCTAATTTAAAAATTCTACCACTTTTCCAGGATGATACAACCCCCATAGGTCACCATGACTTGAGAAGGGGAGCAAAGATCATATTTTTCTGCCTTTTTGAGAGAAAAACTTTGTACAGGGCTCCAACTATACTAGTTTAAGGCACTTTCTCCCCCAACTCTGCTCTAATCTTGTTTCTTCATCCACTAATTGAAGACAATTGAAATGGAAAAAAATAAAAATTAAAAATAAGATCATCTTTAAAAGGGGGAAAGCACATTCATTGAAGAACTGTTGATTTCTTCAAAGAATTTCACAAATATTGAAATGCTACCAGTGTTATGTCAGACACATTGAGTGCTTCAAGCCAGAAGATCAGTTAATTCCAATGATGGTTCAATCATTTCATTCAACTCATGGAATCAAAGTAAAGACCCTGGAAGCTCATTTTGCCAAAAGTGAGTCATCTAACATCACTGTAGATGTTATTATTATAAAATCAATATAAATGCTCAGCATAAAGGAAAAATTACATATTCTGTGGTAATAATATGAACACAAATTTTGGTATAAATTAGTGTTGAGTGTCATGATATAAACAATATTCTTGCCTAATTAAAAAAAAAAACCTATAGAACAGAAATATTCTTGGTATGTGTTGCAGTGAACATGCATTTTAATAACTGTACCCAAAATGCTATGATACTCTTCAAACTGAAATACAAGTGCAGTTGTCAAAATTTGCACATACCATGCACACAAAGAAAATTATCTACAGGTTTTCTTGTGTGTGTGGTGGAGTTGATATTGAATGTAAAACTAACCTCAGCATGGTAATAGGTTCATTCTCTCTTTGCTACTTGTAATTAACAGTTTTAGAAAGTTTGAACCTTTGAAGATGTCTTTTGAAAATCACCCTTAATACCTTATAACTGTGTTAAATTTTTTTGTGTATAAATGAGTTATTTAAATTTTTATAACATTTGGTCTAAAATCAGTTGAAAATGTTTAATTAAATTATTCAAGAAATAAAATCTTCCCAAAAGTTCTATATTTTTAATATCTCCACTTGTAGGAATAATCTCTTGATGGAAACCCTATGCAGAATTAGACATAACTTTATACTCATTACCTAAAATGAATTCAATTGAGAAATCCTTCAATTTTATAATATCTTAATTTGATGTTTAAAATAATCATATATAGTGACATCTTACTGAACAAGTTTTATCTTGCAAATATGTTTCAAACGAAGGTACCCTCAATAAAACTAAAAATATATATTTTAATATAAACATACAATATAAATTTCATTTAATAGAAGTTTTTCTCAGCTTATTAGGTACTTAGCCCCTATAGAAAAATATATTTTCTCAATGAAAAATTATATTCACAGAAAATATAAATAAAAGATGGCACAATTTTTACATTTTCTTAACCATGAAATGAAATTTCAGAGATGTCAAGCCATTTTCTAAATTGAAAATAAATTTATTAAAAAAATACGTTCTTGAAAAAAATACTATTGACCTGTATTAGAGATATGGAAACTGAATAAAGTGTGTGAATATCTACCAAGAATAATTACTTTGTTATTTTGTAATGATATCAATAATCATAAAATAAGTTTTTGAATATGATCTGCATGGTTATATGTTTTTACTCAAAACTATTTTTGAGCCCTAACTGGTTTGGCTCAGTGGATAGAGTGTCGGCCTGCAGACTGAAGTGTCCCAGGTTTGATTCCAGTCAAGGGCACGTTCCTTGCTTGTGGGCACATCCCCAGTAGCGGGTGTGCAGGAGGCAGCTGATCGATGTTTCTCTCTAATGGATGTTTCTAACTTTTTATTTCTCTCCCTTCCTCTCTGTAAAAAAATCAATAAAATATATTTAAAGAAACTATTTTTGAAAACATTTTTAAATTATACTCTTTAGGGGAACTGATACAGTAAAACCTAATTATAACTTAATATATAAATATTTCAAAAATGTTATAACTTTACTTTTAGCACTCCCTTTCACTCTAGAAAAAAAAAGTCTTAGGCTATATTTTAAACTGTATTTTTTCCTAAAAAGGAAAGATATATTTTGAATGAAAGATGAAAAGTGAAATACTCTGTCTCTCCAAATCCATTTTCAATTACCCTCTAACAGAAACTGAATCTCAGGCATATTTCCAGGGACTGTAGGAATTCCTGGAGCAAGTGAAGGAGGATGAAGGTGGGATAGGGACATACAAGTTAATTGCTAATTGCTCTAATTGGTTGCCATCTGTCAGCTGTTATCATTCTTGAGCTACCAATATTGATGTTACGTTATTTTAGATTGATATTTAATGAATCCATGAAATGTTTCCATATGTGCTTTTGTCCCTAAAGAGTGATGATGATGTTGGCTCCATGCATTTCATTTATAACTTAGGATTCCCAGTGTACTATGTGAATTACTTGAGCAGTTTGGAAGCATCCATTGTTTTATGAAACAAAAAAAAAAAAGGTTCAATAGATATGACTTTGACATCTTCAGATTTTAATGAGGTCATGCTAATTTGTTATTACTTTACAAAGAAGTTCAGATTAAAATGGAAATCTAATTTGATTTTTCCAGAGCATCAATGCCAATCATTTTGGGGAATGTTTTATTGGTCATAGTGCTATGAATAGTATCTTCGGTAAAAAGAGAAATCACATGATATAAAACAGAGTATAGTTGATATAGATATTGGTCATTGAAAAATGTTCCTCATAAAATTGAATAATTTTCCCCAAGAGATTTAATTTTCAGAACAAAAAGATATCTACCTATGAGGAAATTTCTAAACATTACTTAATAGGAAAAAGATTAAATTGCTATCTCAAATAGGAATATTTTACATGCAAGCCTATGTACATATAATATATCAAGAAAATTTGAAAATTTACATTCAAAATAACTCTTCTAATGTGTATTATTTTAGAAGGGAATTCACTTGACTTTTCAAAGGCAATGCTGAAATTCTCATTTATGTATATCTGTTGATAAATCTTTATAAAAAGGAAACATGTATGTAAATTTAAAAAAAGGAAATTCATAGACAAGCAAAAGAACTAGAAATAAATAAACAGGCCATATTATTACCCTTTGTATAATGTTTGCAAAAATCGGTAAGATAAATTAACTTCTGGCCAGATATGAAGAGTTTGGAAACCCCTACTCTCATCTTCACACACACACACACACACACACACACACACACACACACACACAGTTGAACAAACTGAAAATCAGCAATTGTTTTTAAGTATATCAGAAAATTGAGATTATAGAACACACTGCTGCCCCAAAACTGGAGAGACAGATAAATTAAAGAGAATCACATCTGACCTGGAGCAGAAACATTGCTGGAGTCACTAGAGACTGAGTGTGGACTAGCTTGAGAGATTAAAGTTCTTGCCTTGGGTGCTACCCACAGTTCCTTGACTTTTACCTCTGTAGCCCTACCAGATTCTCAGGGTGAAATGAGAGAAAAGTCCCCTCAAGCTTCTGTCAGTGGGAAGGGAAACTAACAATTATGGACATACACTCGCACTTTCTCTTCTCCTTCAAAAAGGCTTACCCTCAAGGGAAACTCTTTTACCAAAGACAAGCCCACTTGTGTTTTCCCAGACCCTAACTGACCTTGGGGAGGAAAATGCCCAAACTCCTTCCCCCTCCAGCCTTTGAAGTAGAAGAAGGGAAGTACTCGACTCCATCCCCCTGCAGCCTTCCTACCTTATCTGAGGGGCTAGGGGTGAAAGTTGAAAAGCACTTGTGAAGATCACAGTCCAGGCACACAGGTTTACTAAAAGTCTGAGACCTAATCAAAGGATTACAAAACACTTCCCCTCTCCTCGTAATTTACCACTAGACCAATGGGGATCCTGTTATAACTGGGGATTATAGCTCAAAGAACTGTAAGCTTCAGACTCTATTCAAGAAAGGGTCTCTAGGGAAAGCCAAAGACAGCAAGGAGATTTTAAAAAGGAAAAAAAAAAAAAGAACACTGGAGGTAATTCTAACATCTGTAAGCATAGCTACAGCAAAAAAAAAAAACCAACAACAAAAAACGCCCTAGTTCCTATCCAGATAACAAAGCATCACATCAAAACCCTGTTTTCTTAATTTCCTTTACAAAGTACTTTATGTTCAGTTTTTCAACAACAACAGAAAAATTATAAGGTGGGTGAGAAGGACAAAACATGGGCTGAAGAGAAGCAAGACTTAGATATAGGAGAGATTTTTGGAACTATCAGACCAGAAATTTACAATAATTCCGATCCATATGTTAAGGCTTGTAATGGTAAAAGTGAACAACATGAAAGAACAGCTGGGTAATGTAAGCTGAGAGATGGAAACACTAAGAAATAACCAAAGGAAACGCAAGAAATCAAAACACAATAATAGAAATGAGCACGTCCTTTAATAGGCTCATTCATAGACTAGACACAACTGAGGAAATATTCAGTGAGCTTTAAGATATGTCAATAGAAAATTCCAAAACTGAATTTTGAAAAATGAAAAATGAAAAAAAGGATGAAAAATTGAACAGAATATTTAGGAACTATAGGACAATTACAAAAGGTTAACATACACATATTGGAAATATCAGAAAGAAGAGAATGAAGGAAAGAAGCAGAAGAATATTTGAATTAATAACAATAGTGCAGTAAATAGCCCAGCCAATGCATCTCAGTAGTTGAGTGTCATTGGGGGGGAAAAAAACAAGGGGACAGCTATAACACTTGCAACAATAAAGATAAATTTAAATAATAATAATAGAATTTTTAAAAATTACAAATACCACATGATAGATCCTGGAATATCAAATGCTATGCAGGTTAAATAACAAATAATCTATACATCGGGACATCATACATGAACTACAGAAAATACAAAACAAAGAGGAGTTCTTGAAAGAAGGTGAAGAAAAAAACATACCCACCTTACTAATAGAGAAACAAGGATGAGATTTATCTATCTATTTATTTCTTTATTTAATCACATGGATTTTTTTTATAACATTGTGACAATTACAACTTTTTTTGTTATTTTTTAAAATGGTTAACAGTATTATTGATGTCTCCCATTTCCTCCCTTTTTGGCCCCCTTCACCCAACCCCACCCCACCCCAGATCTTCCCCATGCTACTGTTTGTGGCCATGGGTTAGGTATGTATGCATATATTTTCTTTGATTAATCTCTTCCTGTCCACTCTCCCCTCTCACCACAGGTATGTTATTCTGTTCCATGCATCCATACTTCTGGACCTATTTTGTTCATCAGTTTAGTTTGTTTTTTCGAGTCCACTTATAGGTGAGATCATGTGATATTTGTCTTTATCTGGTTTATTTCACTTAGCATAATAGTCTCCTGGTCCAAAGGATGAGATTTATATCAGAATTCTCTTGAGAAATTATTCTGGCAAGAAGGAAATGAAATAAAATATTTAGTGTATAGAAAGAAAAAAAAAACACAACTAACCTAGAAATCTGCATTTAGCAAAATTTTTCAAAAGTAAAAGAAATGAAGTCTTTTTCAGATAAACAAACATTGAGGGAATTTGTTGCCAGCGAGCCTGTTTTGCAAGAAATGTTAAAGGAAGTTCTTCACAGAGAGGGAAAGTGACATAGTTCAAAAGCTTGATTTACATTAAAAAAAGGAAAAGTATTAGCAAAGAAATAGATAAAGGTAAAATAAGATTTTAATTGATCTAACAATGAAAGATTGTTTAAAATAATAATAGCAACAATTTATTAGAGGCTTGAAGCTTGTGGATAAGTGAACTGAATGACAGCAGTACAATAATGAAGTGGAAGGAACTGAGAATACTCTACCTGTGCTACCTGTGAAATTATAGAATGTTATTTGAAAGTGTACTGCCGGGAGCCGGTCCATCCTTGCTGTTTCAAAGGACCTGGCATATATGGCATACTGTTCTTAATATGTTTGCTCACCTTCTTGGCACTATGTGTTTTAACCAAGGTCACCTCTCTGAGAAAGGTTGTTTCACCAGGTAGGGATTTTTCCCTGAAGTCAGGGAGGGGATAAAACTCCTTAACTAAGTGCCAGGCGGGTAGTTAATCACTTTAATTATGAACAATCATGCTTAAGCTACATAATCTTTACTCCCTGGAATGGAGATAAGAAACGCCCTAACCTTTGGAATAGAGATTGATAGGATTGGAATCAACTGGTATAAATACAGATGTAACAACACAGAACTTAGAAGACAGAACCTACACAGAACCTAGAGACAGAAGAACTTCGCTGGAGAGAACATGGCAAAAGATCCTGGACAGAAACTGGCAACAGAACCTAGAGACAGAACCTAGTGAGAGAACCTGGCTGAAGAACCTAGAGACAGAACCTGGCTACAGGACCTGGATAGAACATGGCAAGAGAACCTGACTAGACCCTGGTGACTGAACCTGGCTGGAGAACCTGGACAGAACCTGGCTGGAGAACCTAGTGAGGGAACATGTCTACAGAACCTGGCTGGAGAACCTAGCAAGAGAACATGGACACAGAATCTGGCTGGAGATCCTAAGCAGAACCTCTCTGGAGATCCAGACCAGAACTTGGCTGGAGATCCTGGCTAGGCTGCTGATCAACTGAACACTGTCTCCGTGTCATTCCTTCTTTGCCGACTCCGTCCACACCTTTGGTGACCCCTGGACCTGGTGGGGTTGGACCCCAGCAGTGTACTAACTTAGATTCATTGTAAATGTACATTTCAAACTCTAGGGAAACCACAAAAATTAAATCAAAAGAACAGCTGATATGTTAACAGAGAGAAAATAAAATTATACAAAACTAGAGGCCCAGTGCACAACATTCATGCACTGGGGGTGTGGGGGTCCCTCAGCCTGACCTGCACCCTCTCCAATCTGGGAGCCCTCTCCAATTCGGGAGTTTCTGTCTGTCTTTGCAATCATATGAGTGAATTGTCTGAGACCCCCAACTTAATTTGGTTTGTTGCTCACAGAATAATAGAGGCATTTATTTTTTTTATTTTTTTTTGCTTCACTGGTAGAGATTTCCTGGAAGTTTTAGGATATCTTCCCTTTAATTTTTCCTAGATACTCTGATTTTACTTATATCTCTCACCTTTGCTTTCCCTCCATCCCCCACCGCAACAGTAAATTGCTCCAGGCTCACTTTGCTAGTGTCTAGGAGATCTGTTTGCCCCAGAACTACGATTCCCAGCATTCCTGGTGCTCCTCGTGCTCTTGGTTTTCCCTTCCTGCTCTGTCTCCATCCCATGGCCTCCCACTCTGCCAAGTCCTCCAAACCACCAGTTCTCCCTCTCTGCTCTCCGCCTGGCGCCTGTGTATGCAAATTAACCTGCCATCTTTGTCAGGTTAATTTGCATACTCACTCCTGATTGGCTGGCAAGTGTAGTGGAGGGATGGTCCATTTCCATGTTTCTCTTTTATTATATAGGATGCTCAATTAAAACCAGAGAAGGAGAAAAGGGAGTTGAAGTAAAAAAAAAAAAAAGAAGAAGAAGAAAAGAAAAAGAAAGAACAACGAATAGTAAGCACTTACAGATATAGAAGATATTATTCCAACTATATCAATAATCACTTAAAATATTAATGGTTTAAATACACCAATTAAAAGACAGAGACTGTCATATGGATTTAGTAGAGAAATTGAATCAATAATTAATGTTTCTTCCAAAATAGAAAACATCAGGCCAAGAGAGTTTCACTGATGAATTCTATTTAAGGAAGAAATAATTAGAATCTCTGTATTCTGTTCCAGAAAATAGAATCAGAGGGAATACTTCCTAACATATTCTGTGATGCCAGCATAATATCAAAATCAGAAAAAAAAGCACATTATCAAGAAAGGAAAACTACAGACAAATATACTTCATAATCATATCTGCATTCCTCAATGACCTGTCATTAAGTCAGATTCAACAGTGTATGAAAAGAATTTGATACTAAAACCAAATGAGATTTATTCTAGGTATACAAGGCTGGTTTAACAATAAAGATAATCAACTAATGCGGTCCATCACATCAACAGGCTAATATAGATCATATGATTATATTAGTAGAGATGCAGAAAAAGCATTTGGCAAAAGTCAACATTCATTCGGGATAAAAACTCTCAGCTAACTAGGAATAAAGGGGAACTTCCTCAAACTGACAAAGATCATCTATAAAAAAAAACTAATGCTTACATCATACTTAATGGTGAGAAACTACACACTCTTCCCTAAAAACAGAAACAAAGCAAAAACAATGTCACAATTTCTGTTTATTATTGTACTGGAAGACATCATTAAAGCACTAAAGTAAAAGGCACACAGACTTGGAAGAATGAAATAAAACTGTCTCTGTCTGCAGATCGCTTGATCATCTATGTGGAAAACCTCAAAAAATCAACAGAATAGCTTCCGTAAATAATAAGTGATATTAGCATATTTTCAAGATTCAAGATTAATATGAAACACTCAGTTGTTTTCCAATTTACTGGCAACGAACAATTAGAAACTAAAATGAAAAATGCAACACAATTTACATTAGCAACAAAAGGGTAAAATACTTATATGTATAAATCTAACAAAATATGTAAAGATCTATATGAGGAAAAGTATAAAACTCTGATGAAAGAAATCAAAGATCTAAATAATGGAGAAATCTTCCAGGCATATGGGAATTCTGTGTATTTTCTGA
Organism: Myotis nattereri; assembly: GCF_964212035.1. Classification (NCBI taxonomy): domain Eukaryota; kingdom Metazoa; phylum Chordata; class Mammalia; order Chiroptera; family Vespertilionidae; genus Myotis; species Myotis nattereri. Next base: position 45,867,831 of record NC_138076.1, on the reverse strand, counting down.
TCAATTTTTCTATAAACTTCATAGTGCTCTAAAAATATAGTCTATTAAAATGTAAAAAAAGTTTACTAAGGACAGAAAAAGACAAAAACAATTTTCAAGATATGCTGCCTCCTGCTGATATAACTGGTTTTACTTCTATTCTATAGACTTCAAGTAAAAAAGCATACAGTAGGTCCTCAGGCTATATCAGAGATCCATTCCTACAGCACGAAGCAGTAAAAACTTTTAAAAGAAAGATAAGAATTCCTGATCTTTACTTGTGGTAAATAAATAATAAAAAACATAAATCACATATGTACATACGTCAAAATGATGGAACTTTTTTCTTTTTTTTACACATAAATAGGAGATGGCGACGTAACCACGAAACGACGTTAAGTCAAGTCTGACATAACCCTAGGACTGCCTGTAGTTACTTTTTATAATAAGAGGGGGGAAAAATTCATTGCTAACAGTTTGAATCACTAGACTAATTCTGACTCTTTCAGTGATATAGCAAACAGCTATATTTCTTTGTGTACTATCCCAAAAAAACTTATGATATCAAATGCAATTGATATTAATTCAAAAAAGGAAGTTATAGCTCATGAAATTTTATTATCAGAATTTTAACACTGCTATCTTTTTAAAAATCTGGCCTTCAAAAGAAGCTTTAAATAATCATTCTTAAACATGAAAGGATGCTCACTTCACTCATAAGTTTTAAAAGCAAAATAAAACCATGAAGAACCATTTCTTACATACCAAAATGGCTAATTTAAAATATAATAAACTGGGTTGACAAGACTATTGGAAAAGATACACTCTCAGAGAGCAGTAGTGGAAATATAAAATAATTCCCATATTGAGAATTGGCACCTTCTAGCAATACAACAGATGAACATTCCCTTTGATCCAGAAATCCCACTTCTAGAAATCTATCCCAAAGGCACATTCTATGAATACAAAATGATATTGGAACAAGATTACTCATTGCTACATTATATGCAACGTTCAAAAACTGGTAACCTCTCCAATGTCAATCAGTAAGAAGCTAGTGAAATAAATTTTGGAAAATCACAACAATGCAGCAATATACAGCCCTCTCCCCTCACCCAAAAAAAAAAAAAAAAGAATGTGGAAGATCTCTCTATATTAATATGGAATAGTTTTCAGGATATATTGCCAAGTGAAAACATCAAGGTATAGAACAATGAAAATTGCATACCACGTTTAGTAAGAAAAGGGTGGGGGAAAAGACACACATACTGGAAGGACAGCAATAGCCACAACAAAAACCCTAAAACATTATCCAAAAATTAATAAAAATGGTGACATTTAGCATATATTTGATGGGGGAAGAGTGTGGGAGTGACACAGACAAAGGTAGTATTTCTGAATATGTCTTTATATAACTCTGGTTTGGAGTCTATGTGAATGCTTTATGTATGAAAATTTTAAAAATCCAATTAAAGTGAACAAAAAAGCAAGCCCTAAATTGACAACAAAATAAAACAAGCAAACCTAACTGCATAAGAATGAGTAACAAACCACCTCAGAGACAAAGAAAAATTATTTTAATTGACATTACTGAATTGGTCATTTTTAATAGGATATGTTTTTGCTTTGTTTTGTTTTTATTTTGTTCCTTTTGGTTGGTTTGTTTTTTAATCCTCACCCAAGGATATTTTTCCACTGACTTAGAGAAAGTGGAAGGGAGGAAGGGATGGAAGGGAAGAGATAAACACAGGGATTGGTTGCCTCCTGCACACGCCCCTACTGGGACCAAGGATCGAACCTGCAATCCTGGTACTTGCCCTAGACTGGGAATCAAACCCAAGACTATTTGGTGCTTAGGCTGATGCTCTAACCACTGAGAAACACTGACCAGGGCAATTTCATTTATTTTTAATAAGATAGATTCTACGGTAATAAAGAAATCTTAAGCTCCATTCAATAATTGTTACCTGTAATATTGGTGTTGGTGTTGTTATTTAAAATGTGTGTGTACTAGTTTAAAACATACATAAATATATATAGTTTTATATATACATATATATAGTTATATACACACACACACACTCTAGAGGCCTAGTGCATGAATTCGTGCACCAGTGGGGTCCCTCGGCCTCACCTGCTGGATCAGGCTGAAACCAGCTCTCCAACATCCCCCGAGAGGTCCCAGATTGCGAGAAGGCACAGGCCAGGCCGAGGGACTCCCACAGGTGCACCATCAGGGCCAGGGAGGGACATAGGAGGTTGGCCAGCAGGGGAGGGACCGTGGGAGGGCTCCAGGGCATGTCTGGCCTGTCTCACTCAGTCCAGATTGGCCAGACCCTAGAAGCAAGCTAACCTACTAGTTAGAGCATCTGCCCCCTGGTGGTTGTGCATGTCATAGCGAGTGGTTGAGCAGCCTTAGCATATCATTAGCATATTATGCTTTGATTGGTTACATACATATATTCTGTATATATCATATTTATTAAGATAAAATAAATAGTAACTTTAATTTAAAACCATATTTTCAGTGTAAAAATTATTTAATAATAAAATCAGTGAAATTAAGTGAACCTCAGATATTTTAAAATTGAAATGAAAATATCAGTATGACTTTTTTCCATTCAAAAGACCTACCAATCATTATTTTCCCCAGATATACTGGTCAGGAGAGGGAAATAACTGAATTGAAGTCATAGATAGGACAGGAAAAATACAAGGGACTGACTTTATCTTTTTTATTATTATTATTACAGTTTACTTTCAATATTATATTTGTATTGCTTTTCAGGTATACAACAAAGTGGTTGATAATCATATACTTTACAAAATATTTTCCCCAATATTCCCAGTATCTACCTGGCACTATAAATGGCTATCACAATATTATTGACTGTATTCCCTGTACTGTGCTTTATATCCCCATGACTATTTTGTAACTACCAATTTGTACTTCTTAAACCCTTCACCTCTTTCAGCCAGTTCCCAAGCCCCCTCTCATCTTGGGGACTTTTGGCTAGCCCGATCGGTAAAGCATGAGACTTTATCTTCTTTATAATCCTGCTCTCAGTCAAGCCCTGGGTGTTTTTCTAAGGAGTGTAGAGTCTCCGTGGAGCTCCAAGGATTGATCATGGTCTCTCTACTGGTAGAAGCACAACTATTTCACTCTTCCTTTTCTGCCAGATGTGCACAGTTCCAAGGAACAAAATTTACTTATTAGACATAAGCTGATAAATGTATGGAGGTTCACAGGGAATTATAATTATCATATGTGAGGAAAAATGGAACCATGCATACTCCAATGTGCCTCTGAAAATTCAGGTAGTCACAGACCCTCCAAATGTTTCCATTTGTTTTAACCTGTAAAATAAACAGGTTAAAATGTGACCTCCAAGGTTCCTTTTAATAAAGTAAAATGGGCCTGACCAGTGTGGCTCAGTGGTTGAGCATGTACCCAGGCACCAGGAGGTCACCAGTTTGAATCACCTACTGGGGATTGAGCCCTCACATGCCCAGGTTGCGGGCTCAATACCCAGTAGGGGATGTGCAAGAGACAACTGATCAGTGTTTCTGTCTCATCAATGTTTCTATCTCTCTCAACCTCCCTCTTTCTCTAAAAATCAATAAAAACATATTAAAATAAATAAAAATAAAAGAATAGTATTTAAATATTCAGTGGTTGACTTTACAGAACAATCTGTTATTGTATCAATCTAATAGCTTTTGGAAGCTATGGAACAAGGTACTACACTTTTTTACCCACAGATCATTCGCTTGACAGTAAGGGAGAACAGAGTATTTTCTTATCATAAAAACATGTACCCCTATTTCCTTTTAAGTAAGAAGAGTTGGCTGCCAAAGCACAAAATAATGTAAAAACAATTTCTCTCTGTAAATTTGCTTCTTACACAGTCTTGGTTTTTTCTTCACATATATAAAGCACAATAAGAAAGTGTCTCTGTCCCACACTTTCAGAAAACAACTATTTTCAAGGTGAAAAATGGAGATGAGAGAAGGATGCCTGGTGCCGACCATGCATTTCAGGCCCGCCCACTTTTCCCAACAATTGAGTTGCTATTCGATTTGGCTTGGACAGGTTGCCCACTCTCATTTTTAACTGCCTCACAGGAGTCGCGTCCTACACTAGAACAATTCGAGCAAAACAACCACCCAGAGAATAAGACTTCCTTTTAACTCTCAGGTCCTAATTGAAAGAAGGGGAATAATAGCAATGCGAAATTTTAACTTGTACAAGAGCCTAATGAAGCCAGCAAAGGCTTTTTTCTCAGAGAGGACAGACAGGTTGTCATACCATTACATCCTGCAGCAGAAAACAGGATATACTGCCAAGAAAAATTAAGCATACTTCCCTAAATCTTGAGAAGTATTTGATTTCTAAAAGATTGATTTAGTGTACAAATCGATTAAGTAGTTTTTTTGTATCTGTCATTCTTACTGTCAATGATGTAATTTCTTGTCACTGCTCCAGTCTTTTCCAAATCTTCCTGATGATGCTCATTAATGTATTTGTGACAGCTATCATTTTGAGTGTGAAAGGGCAGTAGGTGTCTTGGTTCTAAAAAACAGAAATAGCAAAGATAATGAATTCCCTGTAGAAATGACCAATTTAGTGCAGGTTTGCTCAAAGTTCAATATTCTCCATCGTAAGCAAACAAAACCCGAACCCACTTGAAGACACACACATAATTTACATACTCACAGGAACATTACCTGGCTCCTTGAATTATAACAGGGAACAAACAAGCTCTGATGAAAGTACTGGAGGCTGGTTGGAAAGTTCCAGATTCCTGAGAAAAGACTTGGCCTTTATCCTACGTTACTTGGAACATGAGCATCCTTGTCCTGTTTGTAAGGTTAGAGGCAACATGGGTGGACAGTACTGATGCCTTCAGAGGAAATGAAGAGCTTTGCTTCATATTCAAAAATAAAAGATTTCTTAAGGATTCATTGAGGATTACCAGCAAGGCAAGGGTCCCTTGGAGGAAGACTGTAGCAGGACAAAGGTCAGGTAACAACTCCCTGATGGGAGAACCAAACCCGGGTTCCGGATGTCCACATGAGGGCAGAGATGACTAGAGCCAACTCCAGCAGGCTAGATGCAGGACTAATGGCTGCCACCAATCGGAAACACTGGCCATCTGGTTTGGAAAAAGGAGGCAGCTGGTAGCAGAAAGCAGAAGTGAGAAGTGGGGAGAAGGACATCCAATCTGGCAAGAGGAGCTAGAAGTGGAAAGTGAGTATGATCAGTTACAGAGGAAACTGATAATGCCTTGGGGGATCCAGTTATCCAGACTCCTCTCAGGAAGCAGCCTGACTTAGTGTGGGGTTCAGAGTACACCAGTCAGATAGCAAGCAAATCAGAGTGTATATCTCCAAGTTAGCCATTCACCTCCTGTATCGATACGGAATAATTTACTAAACCTCTCTAAGACTCCATTTAACTACGCATTAAATGGCAATTAATAATCTAAGCCTCATAGATTGTTGTGAGGACAAAATGAAGCAAAGGAATTCCTGTAACCCCTGGTACATAGTAAACATTCTTACACTAATGCTAGCTGTATTACCTGATATCTTTTGTTTCCAGTCCCTAGAAATTTAGGTCAAATTGTCTGTAAGTGAAATGTTGGGGGCAAGACAGGATTTAGTTTTCAGGGCCTCAGAGGATTCTGTCCTCATGATATGAAAAAGGGAAGGAGATGACAGTGGAGACATCTATAATAACTGCCTCAGTGCACAGCAACTCAATCTCTGTGGATAGTTAAGCTAACGACCATCTACAGGGCCAGGAAAGGATCTTCAGAACCCTAATCCCATATTCTTCAATAAACCCTGGGTTTGGGTTTTTTTTTTGTTTGTTTATTTTTTAAAAATATATTTTATTGATTTTTTACAGAGAGGAAGGGAGAGGGATAGAGAGTTGGAAACATCAATGAGAGAGAAACATTGATCAGCTGCCTCCTGCACACCCCCTACTGGGGATATGCCCGCAACCAAGGTACATGCCCTTGACCAGAATCGAACCTGGGACCCTTCAGTCCACAGGCCGACGCTCTATCCCCTGAGCCAAACCGGTTAGGGCAACCCTGGGGTTTTATGTGTCTTTTATTAGCAAAATGTTGTTTTAGAAACACACATAACTCATAATAGCAGAATTGACTGCATTATAAAGTCTAGATAATATATTTTTTCCACTTTAAGTTTATTTTAAAAACTAAAACAAAACAAAACAAAAAACAGCAGAAAGGAATGAAATAGACCAGCAACTGAAGAAAGTTTCTTTTTGTAAGAAGAAGCCAAGGTCTGGGCCCTGGATCTCACTCCTACTTCAGCTAAAGCAGTTTTGCAAATAGCTGACTTTATACATTGGATGATATGAAAATCCTAGATTAAAGGTCTGCATCGTACTGAGAATACTGGAGACATGTAAGCAGTAAGATGAGATTCGCTCAAAGTCACACACAAAAGTCTTTGCCCTGGTCAGACTGAGAGGCCCTGGTGGCCAGCCAGAGGCAGCGAGGCATGAGAGGTGGAATGAAGGTTGTGCTGTGATGGGGTCATTAAGAGAGAGTGGCATGGATTTGCGATTCTGCAATAACTCAGGCAAAAACTTTAATCACCTTGGGTTTCAGTCTTCTCACATGAAATGAGAAAACAAATACCTTCCTCAGAATAGATTCCCTCAACAAAACTGTTAATTGAAGGGAGAGAACCATTGTAAAGACTGCAAGAGACAGAGACATCATGAATACATGGATATGTCATGGCTGGCACACAGATTTTCAGTAAATGAAGCAGTATGTGAACACACAGGCATGTTGTGTTTCTTTTCCCCTCAAATAATTATGTAGCATATTGGCATTGAGGGCCTCCTGCATGCACTGTGCTTGCTGTTGGAATTAGGGAGCCGTAGGTACCAAGATAGTGAGGCTTCAGTTCAGGTGCAATGTACCCATGTTTTTGACACACGATAAAGGGGTTTATATCATCGTACTCCCACTCATTTGCAGAGAGAACCAGAGTCAACCATATTGTAATAATTTTCCAAACAGCCAACTTACAAGGATCCACTCATGTTGTACAAGGAAATTTCTAACCAACAATTAATGTACATAGTACAGTACAGGGACAGATAAATCTGAGCGATGAAGGGAAGAGTCCCATAAACACTTAGTTTTCATAATCATTGAACCTTCACTGGTATCATTCTGTTTTATTTCAAATGTTTCCCCATGTTAGCTGCCCAATATATTTTGCATGTCAGCAGGCAGAGTGAGATTAGCAGTGTGTAGGTTTTGAGAGACCAGTAATAATCTAGAGCACTTTACCCATCAATAGAAAAGTCTGAAAGTACCTTCCCTTTGAGAAGTGGTGATTTCTCATTGGCTCCTGCTCATGCAAGAGGATGACAGCAACAAGAGAGCTGCAATTATGCTCCTTCTTTCAAAGGAGCCTCTATGTTGGGTCCTTTTCTGTCGCAGAAAATGCTAATGTCTGCTTCATTCTGATTAGTTGCACTCAGAGAGTAGAGGAGAGAAATGAAAGGGGGAAGCCATAGGATAATTGCTTTTATTTCAACTCATTGCAGAGAGGAAGTGCACAGCAGATAATATAATTCATATGCATCAAAAAAGGCTAATTCACTTCTGATCAAGTAAAGATCTGGAGGAAATAAAGCAAGAAATAGAGCCCTCCACTGTCTGCAAATCTAGTCTTAACTGTGAGAGAATTCCAATGCAAGGGAATTCATCTTTAAGATATCTGAAATACCATGGCTTCGTAGGATGAGACAGAACCACTGAGACCACCTTCCTTTTATTCTCATCATAAATCAGCATTTTTTTGGTTGCTCTATAGCAGGCACTTTAAAAATTAAATTCAGTGTGAAAGGAGAAGTGTTTAAGCTGGCCCAGCATGCATTTATTTCACCGTGATTTAGATACCAACACAATATAAGCTACTTTTCCTTCAATCACATGAGAAAAATAAAAGGTAGAAAGGGGTCCCAAAATCTAAAGGCCCTTCATTGAAGTCATAACTATTTTAAAGGCTTGATGACTATACAAGAAAGTGCCTGGCTTCCCACTTTAGGTGCCTATGCTTACCCAGACTCATTCCAGGGAAAGTGGTAAAAATAAGATTGCCACCTTTAAAAAAGGTTTCATCTGTTTGGTGATTGTTTTTATTAAAAAAAAAGCATCATTCAGGGAGTGACCTGAGAACTCACAGAGTCCATACCTGTGTATTGTAGAGTTCTTAAAACCCCAACCTATTGTTATCTCTGGTTAAAAATTACCATGAGCAGTTAGCTGGTGTTCCATTACTCCTCAAAGCTTCCCAGTCCATCAGAAACATATGCTCCTACAGTTTATTATTGCTTTTTTTTTTTTTCTCAACCAAGTATCTGAAGGTGATTTGAGCAGAATGAGCCAGACATTTTTTGTCAAGAGGAACAGATTAGAGAAAGGATATCAGAGAGAATGATTCTGAAAGCAACCATCTATCAACTGAGCTAGTCATTTGAAATATTTTTGTAAATTGTTTTTTAGTGCTGCTTATGGTTTCTGACGTAACACACAGTGAGCAATCAATATTAACTAAAACAATTTCAAAAGAGAAGATAAGAAACAGTATCTCAAACATCTGGTGATTTCTTTAGTTACTCAAGACTCTAAAGCTCAAGGTCATATATTTTTTAACACTCATAAGACATAGCAAGGAATCACTGAAACTGTTATTTAGGATGGTATTGAAATGCTTAAATAGTTTTCATTTATTTTTAACTTATTTTTTATAGTTTATCACAAAATAAAAATGACTATTTATGTCTCTTCTATTATAAAGGTGGAAGAGTATAAGGGTTGGAATTTGTGCGTGTGCGGGCTTTGCCTTCAGTTATCTGTGTGAGTGTGAGATAGGTGATTACATGGGAGATGGGTTAGATAATTTGTAAAATTCTTAGTTGTAATTTTTTTGAAATATTTCCAGTGTTGTCATCAAAATGGTTGGTGCTGAAGTGATGATTACCCCGGGAGCTAAAGTCATATTAAGATACTGAATATGCCAAAACCTATGAAAAGTAAAAGAAAACTGTTAAGCTTTACTACATGCCTGGGGTTTTCACATATGTTACATCATTTAATCCTACCAACAAGCCTCTAGGATGCTTATGCCTATAGAAATTGTACCTTAGAAAAATGAGAGACATTTCTAAGCGCAACAAGTCAGTTAAATGCCAGTCAGGATTTAAACCTATGCTTAAATAGCACCAAAATCTACATGCTTTCCTCAACACAACTCCTCCTATACATTAACTTTGCCTTGAAAAGTATGCTAAGTGAAATAAGCCAGTCAATGAAGGAAAAATACCACGTGATCTCCCTCATTCATGGATAATAGAGACCATTATAAACTTTTGAACAATAATAGATACAGAGGCAGAGCTGCCTCAAACAGATTGTCAAACTGCAGCGGGAAGGCCGGGGAGGGTTGGGGGGCAGGAGGGAGGGGGGTAAGAGATCAACCAAAGGACTTGTATGCATGCATATAAGCATAACCAATGGACATAAGACACTGGGGGGTAGGGGAGGCTAGGGGACTGTCAAGGGCGGGGGGGAAAAAAGGACACATATGTAATACTCTTTGTAATACTTTAAGAAATAAAAAATAAATAAATAAATAAATAAAAAGAAAATGGAAAACAATTAAGAGATATTTTCTACACATCATGTTATGACAAAGGAGAATGTCAATGGTGCATAGATTTCTCTTAAACTCCATGTTCCTTGACAGCAACATTTTATGTCATTCTTTGCATCAAAAGGGCCAATGATGGTATCTTAATAATTGACTAGTTTCAATAAATGCTGGTCGAATAAATGAATTAATTGCCTGTTAAGTGATAAATTAATGACTGAAAAAATGTATCTAAATGTGAATGAGTTCTTCAGACTTATTTTATATTTGTCCCTGAAGAATACAATTTAATTCTTTGTTACTACTGATGAATTTTTTGTTCTAAATTTGTATCTCATTCCAGGAAATCCTCCTATCTAATAATAGACAAACATGGTAATTAACTGTACCTCCGACACGCTTCCCATTGGCTAATCAGGGCAATATGCAAATTAACTGCCAACCAAGATGGCGGCCAGCAGCCAGGCAGCTGAAGCAAACAGGAGGCTTGATTGCTCCAGTGACGGAGGAAGCCAAGGTTCCCTGGCTCTGAGCTTGCACTCTAAGCAACTATGTTGCAATTATAGAACATAAACAAACCCCATGCTTTCAGCCAGCTGGCCAAGCTGGAGTTGCAACAGTGTTTCAATTATAGAACCCAAACAAACCAGATACCTACTTTCAGCAGCCGAGGTCTCAGAGCAGGAGCTGAGCCTCAGAGATAATGCCAGCTCTCAGTTCCAGTGACAGCCATAGAAGGTAAATAAATCCAGAATAAAAAAAAAAAGAAAAAAAGGAGAGGTTGGAAGCTTCCGTCACCTGCCAGCCTGAAAACGGCCCTCAGCCCCTCACCCAGACTGGCCAGGCACCCCAGTGGGGAACCCCAACCTGAAGAAGGTGTGACCAGCTGCAAACAGCCATCATCCCCTCATCCAGGCTGGCCAGGCACCCAAGCGGGACCCCCACCCTGATCCAGGACACCCTTCAGGGCAAACCAGCTGGCCCCAATCCATGCACCAGGCCTCTATCCTATATAGTAAAAGGGTAATATGCCTCACTGCCCATGTCAAGCAGAGCCACGAGGCCTCCCAGCACCAGGATCAGCGGATCAGTGAGGCCTCCTAGCACCGGGATCAGCTGAGCAGCGAGGCCTCACTGCCCCAGTGTCAAGCGGAGCTGCGAGGCCTCCCAGCACTGGAATCAACGGAGCTGCGAGGCCTCCTGGCCCCTGGAGCAGCTTGACAGGGGGCAGCGCCCAAACCCCCTGATTGCCCTGCGGCTCTGTGCGTGACAGTGGGCAGGGCCACAACCTCCCTATCTGCCCTGTTCTGTTCATGACAGGGGAAGGCGCCCCAACCCCCTGATCAGCCCTGCTCTGTGCCTGAGAGTGGGGAGCTCCCAAGCCCCCTGATCAGCCCTGCTCTGTGTGTGACAGGGTGCGGCACCCCAACCCCCCCATGGGCCCTGCCCTGAGTGTGACAGGGGGGAGTGCCCCAATCCCCTGATCGGCCCTGCTCTGTGTGTGACAGGGTGTGGTGCCCCAACTCCCCTATCGGCCCTACTCTGTGCATGACAGGGGGTAGTTCCCCAAACCTCTGATTGGCCCTGCTCTGTGTGTGACAGTGTACGAAGCCCCAAAACCCGTGATGGGCCCTGCTCTGTGAGTGACTGGGGACAGTGCCCCAACCTCCTGATTGGCCCTGCTCTGTGCATGACAGGGGGCGGGGCCACAACTTCCCTATCTGCCCTGCTCTGTTCGTACAGGGGAAGGCTCCCCAACCCCCTGATCGGCCCTGCTCTGTGTGTGACAGGGTGCAGACCCCCAACATCCCCATGGGCCCTGCTCTGTGTGTGACGGGGTGGAGCCGCAACCTCCCCATCGACCTTGCCTTGAGTGTGACAGGGGGCGGCGGCCCAACCCCCCAATCGGCCCTACCCTGAGCATGACTGGGGGTGGCATCACAACCTCCCAATCCGCCCTGCTCTGTGCATGACAGGGGGCAGTGCCCCTATTCCCCTATCGGCCCTGCTCTGAACCCGACCAGGGGCTGCACCTAGGGATTGGGCCTGCCCTCTGCCACCCGGGAGCGGGCCTAAGCCAGCAGGTCGTTATCTCCTGAGGGGTCCCAGACTGTGAGAGGGCACAAGTGGGGCTGAGGGACAAATTTTTGTGCACTGGGCCTCTAGTATATAATAAAAGGCTAATATGCAAATCGACCAAACAGCAGAACAACCAATCGCTATGACATGCACTGACCACCAGGGGGCAGACGCTTAATGCAGGATCTGTCCCCTGGTGGTCAATGTGCTCCTACAGGGGGGAGAGCCACTCAGCAAGAAGCCGGGCTCATGGCTGGCGAGTGCACTGGTGGTGGCGGGAGCCTCTCCCACCTCCGTGGCAGCACTGAGGATGTCCAACTGATGGCTTAGGCCTGCACCCTGCAGGAAGCGGGCCTAAGCCATTAGTTGGACATCCCCCAAGGACTCATGGACTGTGAGAGGGCACAGGCCGGGCTGAGGGACACCACCCCCCCCCAACACTGAGTGCACAAATTTGTGCACTGGGCCTCTAGTAATTTTATAACATTAAAATATGGAAAATTCCAAGAGTTGTACATTCAAATATTAAAAAGCATAATTTAAATGTGATAGAATATGAATATCCAAATTTGATAAACTGCAAGTCACAGCTGTAATTAAAAAAATAAAATAAAAATAAATACCAAAATACCAATGGCATACTTCACAGATCTAGAACGAACTCTCCAAAAATTCATCTGGAATAAAAAAAGACCCCGAATAGCTGCAGCAATCCTGAAAAAGAACAAAGTAGGTGGGATCTCAATACCAGATATCAAGATGTATTACAAAGCCACTGTTCTCAAAACTGCCTGGTACTGGCACAAGAACAGGCATATAGATCAATGGAATAGAATAGAGAGCCCAGAAATCGGCCCGAACCAATATGCTCAATTAATATTTGACAAAGGAGGCAAGAACATACAATGGAGCCAAGATAGTCTCTTCAATAAATGGTGTTGGGAAAATTGGATAGATATATGCAAGAAAATGAAACTAGAGCACCAACTTACACCATACACAAAAATAAACTCAAAATGGATAAAGGACTTAAATGTACGACAGGAAACCATAAAAATTCTAGAAGAATCCAAAGGCAACAAAATCTCAGACATATGCCGAAGCAATTTCTTCACTGATACAGCTCCTAGGGCACTTGAAACTAAAGAGAAAATAAACAAATGGGACTACATCAAAATAAAAAGCTTCTGCACAGCAAAAGAAACCATCAACAAAACAACGAGAAAACCCACTGTGTGGGAAAACATATTTGCCAATGTCATATCTGATAAGGGCCTAATCTCCAAAATTTATAGGGAACTCATACAACTTAACAAAAGGAAGATAAACAATCCAATCAAAAAATGGGCAAAGGACCTAAATAGACACCTTTCAAAAGAGGACATTCAGAAAGCCAAGAGACATATGAAAACATGCTCAAAGTCACTAATCATCCGAGAGATGCAAATCAAAACAACAATGAGGTACCATCTCACACCTGTCAGACTGGCTAGCATCAACAAATCAACAAATGACAAGTGCTGGAGAGGATGTGGAGAAAAAGGAACACTCGTGCACTGCTGGTGGGAATGCAGACTGGTGCAGCCACTATGGAAGACAGTATGGAGTTTCCTCAAAAAACTGAAAATGGAACTCCCATTTGACCCTGTGATCCCACTTCTAGGAATATATCCCAAGAAACCAGAAACACCAATCAGAAAGGATATATGCACCCCTATGTTCATAGCAGCACAATTCACCATAGCTAAGATCTGGAAACAGCCTAAGTGCCCATCAGTAGATGAATGGATTAGAAAGCTTTGGTACATCTACACGATGGAATACTATGCTGCTCTAAAAAGGAAGGAACTCTTACCATTTGCAACGTCATGGATGGAACTGGAGAGCATTATGCTAAGTGAAATAAGCCAGTCAATGAAGGAAAAATACCACGTGATCTCCCTCATTCATGGATAATAGAGACCATTATAAACTTTTGAACAATAATAGATACAGAGGCAGAGCTGCCTCAAACAGATTGTCAAACTGCAGCGGGAAGGCCGGGGAGGGTTGGGGGGCAGGAGGGAGGGGGGTAAGAGATCAACCAAAGGACTTGTATGCATGCATATAAGCATAACCAATGGACATAAGACACTGGGGGGTAGGGGAGGCTAGGGGACTGTCAAGGGCGGGGGGGGAAAAAGGACACATATGTAATACCCTTTGTAATACTTTAAGCAATTAAAAAATAAATAAATAAATAAATAAATAAATAAATAAATAAATAAATATAAAAAGTGAGCATTAAGTAAGGAATCAGAGAAAGACTCTTTCTTAAGAATAAAGAAGGAGAAATGGGAGCCCATGAAAGAGACTAAGATGTTGTTAAAGAAGTATTGATGGAAATAAAAGTATTAGTGAAATAAAAGTATTACTATTTAAAAATAAAATAAAATAAAATTATGATTGGGAAAAAAAAAAAAAAAAAAAGAAGTTCCCCTCCTTGCCCTGGTCCCTCATTACCATGGGCAGAGCCTCGACCCGTCCAGATATAGAAGCCAATGCCCAACTGGAAAGGCTGCAACTTCGTCCCAGCAAGGGCGGCTCAGCATGGGGGCTGGGGGAGGGCTGCCCAGGGGGCCCCCCAAGCTAGGAGGGGTTTCCAGATGACAAGTAGAAGGGGGTCTTATGGGGGAACTGTGTGGAACACACTGGAGCAGGACCTGCCCTTTCCTGCTCTGTCCTGGGAGGAACGAGTCCCTCATCTGCCTGTTGCCTCCCAGTGCTGAGGCAGCACCCTGGCAGTAGGAAGTAGGTCACAGAGCCAGTCCCCAAAAAGGAAACTTCCACCTCCATTGTGACAGGGTGTGAAACAGCCGCCTCCGCTGCTCCCCACGTGCCCACGGGTCGAGCTCCCTGGGGTCCGCTATGCCCTGTGCAGCTTGCCTCTTCCTGCCCCGTGCAGGAGCCACCAGGGGCATCATTATGGGCCCCAGAGCTGGCCCCAAAAGTGTGTGTTGGGGGGGGGGGCAATGGGGACAGCAGGCAGCTGGCCTGGGAGATGGCTTTTCCCAGAAGAAAGCTCAGGCAGGGAACCTCGCAAAGACGTGTTATTGAGCCCGACTGGCGGGGCTCAGTGGTTGAGCATCGGCTTATGAACCAACCAGGAGCTCACGGTTTGATTCCTGGTCAGAGCACATGCCCAGATTGCAGGCTTGATCCCCAGTAGAGGGCGTGCAGGAGGCAGCCGATCAATGGTTTGCTCTCATCATTGATGTTTCTATCTCTCTTCCTCTCCCTGCCTCTATGAAATCAATAAAATTATATATTTAAAATAAATAAATAAATAAATACCTTCAGTTAGCTGTGTGAGTGTAGATTCAAATGATCTATAACTATTTATATATATAAAAGCCTAAGCGACCAGATGACCAGCTGGTAGCTATGACACACACTGACCACCAGGGGGCAAATGCTCAATGCAGGAGCTGCTCCCTGGTGGTCAGTGCACTTCCACAGCAGGAGCGCCGCTCAGCTAACAGACGGGCGCCAGATGCTGGGCTTATGGCTAGCGAGAGCACAGCTGCAGCAGTATAAGCCTCTCCTGCAGACACTCCCCCTGAGCAGGGAGAAGCGCGGCACCCAAAACTGGGCTTGGGCTCCTCTCTGGCCACCTGCTGCTTCGTGCACTACTTCGTGCTGTGCGGGATCAACACTGACAGTGGGCTGGAACCCGTCGAGCTGGCGGGTAAGGCCAGGCTGTGGCAGCACCGAGGTCCACTGATCCCCACAGGCCAGGCTGAGGGCCCTACCCTGTGCACAAATCCATGCACCAGGCCTCTAGTAGCATATAATTTGCTATCACCCAGGAAGTATTACTTTCGTAGGAAATCTTCAGTAACCAAACATTTAATCCAAATTAATATCTCTACATTAATTATTGAAACTAACAAATCAGAATCCATAATTTGCTATAAGCATTAAGAAGTTCAATTTTTCTATCTCAATATCTCATCATTCCTATCTTGAATGAGAAAATTTCTTTATTTTGAGTCAACTTAAAAGAGAGTGCCAAGCCCAGTTTTATAATTCTGGAGGTTATCACTATCCTTATAAAAGAGTTATAACAGCATGTAAACAAAATTAATTTTAATACACTTTCATAAAAATATTTCCAAATGTCAGTTTTTAATTCATTTTAATATTGTTACAAACAAACAAAAAAGGAAACTTTAAAAAAAGAGGTGTTGCCACTGAACAAATTTGCCCACATAGCAGAGTTCTCCACATATTAAATCCGTTTTACAAAATACACTCCTCATTTTCTACTGTATTTACCTGACTCAAAGTTCTAATTATCCTCACGGCATTGCTCCTATCCAAGTGAAAACTATATTATAGCTTTGTCCCAGATTTCTGGTGAATATTAAGGAACTAAACAGGCATTAGGGAAAATATGGAAAATATGGCATATTAAACACATATTTACCACACATACACATGAGCAAGGAGATGTGTTTAAAGACATAACCATAAAAGGACAAAGGAAATCGGAAAACAAGTGACACAGCCACACAATTTTGCACATTGGAAAACAGAAGAACAAGCGATAATGAATCAGCAGACCCAGATACGTTGAAACTCAAGCAAGCAGTAAAAAGAGCCAAGAAACAACCTAATTTGCAATGCACACAGAATACAGATATAACAAAATTATGCTACAGCAGAGTTGGAAGAATGGAGGATGGAAAGTGTGTGTCTGGTTGAGCTGAACCATCTCTCATAGTAGGTCAACTCCTAATGCTTAAAACTGAAAAAGCAAAGAATAGATATAAAAGCATATTATTTAAAGAGATGAAGATAATGGTAAAGCTAACCGGCTTTTAACTAGTTGAAAAAACGTTCCTCCTCTGAGGAGCATGAAAGTTGAGGTGATGTTTTTTTATACGAAGATGCACAGAATGTGTATAAATATGTGCATCTGTATCTCTGATTAAAAACAAAGACTAAACTCAAAGAAACAAATAATGATAATTTTTGTTGTGATGACAAATTATTCTAAAGCTCACATACCCATGTAGTTCTCTAAAGAGCTTTATTTTTTCATATCACATTTATCAAAACACTGCAATAGGCTGAACACTCTCATGGGAAGACAGCTAAATATTCCTTTTCCTACTAACAATGCATGACCTTGTCGTAGTGACTTAACCACTAAGGACCGTTTTCTACCTACCTAGAAACATTATAGTTATTAGTTGATGCCTTAAGACACCTAAAACAAATTTTATCACATAATAACATTGATTGTGTATATTTAATCCTTTAATTTTGTTAAAGAATATGTTTCATTTACATTAAAAATTACTGGCCTTTTCCTTCCCTCTGTTCCTCTCCAGTCCCTTTGCCTAGCTTTCACTACTCACACGCTGTCCCTGGTTGTTGCACCTACCAAATGAGACAAGGTGAGATGGGAGTCCACCAGTATCAGTATTGAACTGGAAAATGATATTGGAACACAGTGTATCAAAAAATTCACCTAGAAACACTGCTAGAAGGAATATGGTATAGTAGTTAGAAGGAATATAGTAAAGAATTCAAACTCTAAGGGTCAAATCTCAGCTCTAACACTGACTAGCTTTTTGATCTGACAACTTACTGAACTGTCTCTCTGTGTTTCTATTTTTAAATATTTAAGTTGGGATGCATAATTGTACCTCCTAAATTTGCTGTGAACATAAACTAATTTGAAGTATTTAAGTTTTAAGAATAATGTCTGGAGCATAGCATAGATGCTAACTTTATTATTACTGACCTCAGTGAGTGAACATGTAGTCACCATATGGTTGGGAACAAAGGAGAAGAGCTAGTTTTATGGGAAAGTACAAACTCCATTAATACATTAAAATAGTATTTCTCTTTACTAACAAAGCTCTTTACTGTGGGAAGAGATGTATTGCTGGTACAGGAAAGTGTCCGTTTTCTAGCCTTATGGTATTACAATCCTGGCTCCTTATTTGAAGATGTTTGGCTTTTGTTTTATTCATATTCGAAAGCCACTAGAGTTTCTACACCTCCATGGGCTGCTCAGTAAACATGGATTTACAATGATAGCAAAATGATCCATTAGACCCCAGTTTTGGAATATTTGAAATTGCTTTTTCTTCTTGCTGCTTGCTAATTTTCAACATTTAATTGCACAGCTTAAAAATAATGTGCATCTTGGAAAGAAAATATTTACAAAGGGCAGGTAAGAGAAGGCACAGAAGACTTGATCTTGTACAAATTCGGCATGCCAGATGGCATAACTCAGAAGGCATTAATGGAGGTGGCCAGTATGCCTACAGTATCACTTATGAATTCCTGTTTGAAAATTGTAATAGCCTCCTAAAAGGTCTATTACTTCCCATCACTCATATACACCTGCCCACAGAATCCTTTCAGGTGCAATTATAGTCATGAAAGTTCCCTGTCCAAACAGCTTCGATGTCTCCCCACCTGCTCTAGAAAATGAATTTAACCTGCTTGATCCAAAGCACAGCAGTCTGACCCACAGCTTCTATGATCATGGCTTTGCCAGATATGACCAAAACAGAATATTTGACTTTTCCCAAATAAGCCCTAAACTCGTCACCCCAATGCCTGAATGTAAGTTTTATTCCACAGTTTCCCTACACCATGCCTCCTCTGGTTTTCCAAGTTACACTAACTCTTTACTAAATCAAAGAGCACTTCTTTATGAGGCCTGGCTTGTTTTCCCAAAACACATGCAATTTTTCTTTTCAGCACTCTCACAGTATTTTGTGTCTATATTTTAATGCTTCTTATATTGTTACACTTTATCTGCTTCTAGATGGTAGCTTCCCAGAGGACAAACTCTCATCTTGTAATTGTTTTTTTTTAAAATCATTCATATAATTTGCTAAAGTACTTTGAATATAAACAATGTGTGTACTTACTGAGTTAAACTGAATAATATTGATCACTGACACACTTAGTTTTGCCCTCTTGCAAGTAGTCAGAGATTAATTCTTAGAGCTGCAAGCCTGTTCCCCATTTTATGATATAACCATGAATGATTTTCTAATACCAAATGCTTAAAAACCTAACAATGGTTAAGTTTATCATAGAAAACACTTAGTCAACCATTCATTAATATGCCCAAATAATTATATTTTTATGTTTAAGTTATTGAACTAATACAGTGACTGGGTGATCAAATTAGAACCATGTGAGTCAGAGACCTTAACCTGCTGTTGCTTTTTCCTTTGTTCCTGTAACAAATTACCACAAACTTGGTGACGAAATAAAACAACTCAAATGTTTTATCTTACCACTCTGAAGTCAGCAGTCTGAAACAGGCTTCACCCGGCTAAAATCTAGATGTCCACATGGCTGCATTTGGGGGGTGTGAGGGGGTTCTGGAGAGAATCCATGTTCTTGCCTTTTCTAGCTTTAGAAGCTGCCTGCAATTCCTTGGCTCTTAGGCTCTATTTCTCCATCTTCAAAACCAGCAAGGTTGAGCCCAGTCATCGTCATGCTGCCATTTCTACTGCATAGTTCTCACCCACCTGCCTTCCTCTTCTACTTATAAGGCCCCTCGTAATTACATGGACCTGGTTCAACTGACCCAGAATAATCTCCCCATACCAAAGCCACCTGGTTCGCAATCTTACTGACACCTGCAGTTTCGTTCCTCTTTGCCACCTAGCCTGGTATATACCCAGGTGCTGGGGTTTGGGACGTGGGTGTTTTTTGTGAGCCAGGATTCTGCCTACCACAGGTGTTTCAAGCTTTACTGATGACTCGAAGAATACAAGCAATCAAGAGGCACATTTGATTCTATACTATGCACGGACGAAAGCAATCAGAGAGATTTGAATAGAAAAAATAATCAAGTTGAAACCAGCAACACTAAAACTGAACACTTGGGAGCTGTGATTCACAAAAACAACTTACTGTTGAGGATCCCTATGATGGGAACTACTCTGACTTTGAGACCATCTACCGCAGCGTGTGAGGGGCTGCAGAGCCTTGCTGCAGAAGGTCAGCGGGCTGCCTCAGTCTCCCTGCAGCCGGGCCAGTGCCCGCACCCTGGCTCCAGGGTCCTCAGTCAAGGGTCAGAGTGGAATAAAGTTCCAGAGCTCAAGGTCAGAGCTGTTCCCTCAGTTGACCTACTGTTTCTTCTTTCTAAAAAAAATTGTAGATGGAAATCAGTTGTTGTGTTTGGCAAAAGAATAAACAAAATCTTTGATTCAGAGTGTTTATGGGGCACATGAAAGTGTTCTTAGACTCGCGGAACTTCCCACTTTGCTTCAGTTACAAACAAATCTGTGGAAAACCCAAACAGAACATAATTAAGTAAAACATCACTCTAAGGCGCAGGTCTCCATGGGAGACTTGTAAACAGGCTGCTCTACCTCTTCCTTAAGCGTGTGTGGAGGGCCTGCGGACAGGCGCCCGCTATCCCCTGCCTGCCTCTTCCCGCCAGGGCCTTCTGTTGAGTAACAGTAGCCCATTTATAGGAGCTCACAGCCTGGAAGCGTTAATTCAGACACACTAGTTAGTGTGCACGTGTATATTTAAATGATATGAAACGGAAAGATTTATGGAGTAAATCTCCGGCACATTTAATACTTGCTAGTTTGTTTCATAAGGAAATCAGCTTATTTGTTCCTCTTTGAGCCACTTTGCCTTTAGAAACTCACTTACATCCAGACAGAACATTTGTACGCTGATTATGGTCAGTTTGAGGAACATGTCTGTTTTTACATGCATATATAGCCCAAATGTCAAATATAATTAGCTTAGGTGGAAAAAATAATTTTAGAAGTTGGAAACAGTTCATTGATGGTGGAATGCTTAAAAATTGATATGGTAATAAGTACTGTTTCATCAGTGCTTAATTTGTAGGCAAATATAGGTAACTTCTGTGTGCTTTGAGATAACTAATCTAAAATCCAGATGGCTATCTGTCAGAAAAAAAAATTATCTTATAAATAAATTGGGAAAATGATAAAAATACAACTCAGTTGTTAAAAAAAAAAAAATCCCAGCTGGTGTTGTTCATGCCCAGGTTGTGGGGCTTGGTTCTCAGTGGGGGGCATGCAGGAGGTAGCCAATCAATGATTCTCTCTTATCATTGATGTTTTTATGTCTCTCTCCATCTCCCCTCCTCTCTGAAATCAATAACAATATATATTTTTTAAAAAACAGTCAAGGTGGAGTCACAGGTGAAGCAGAGAGAGCTGTGTGCCATCTCTGTGGCCCTTCGAGCCCTTCCCATTCTAAATATGCATTTTCGCTTCATCCAAAGTAAAAGAGTTTGTCTCTAAGTAAATTATACAAGTTATTTTCTCAGCAAGCAAGAAGCATTTATATTTTTAATCATCTCAATTTTGTACTCAGATCAGTTACTGACTTACGTGACATTCACTAGGTAACCTTGATTCATAAATCCAGAAATTATATTTTCTTATTATAAGTAATTCTAAAACAGGGATATCCTGTCGAAACGTTCTACTGGAAAGTACCTTTTTCCAAGCCAATATCATTAGTCTATTTACCATTAAGCTTATCGTTAGCAGCATATTTACAAGTAAATTAGACCAAATATGTGGATTCTTTCCTTGGGAACATCCCTTGGTAATAGTAGGAAAATGAATCACAAGCCAGCTATTTGAATTACTACTTTCTCCACAGTAATTATGCCAGGTGCTGATGCTAGAAAGAATACAATCAAACAAAGACTGAGGCTCTGTTTGTGAGGAATTCACAGTATTAGTGGAAGTGGTGAAGAAACTACATAATCAGAATAAATCCAGCGGTTCTCAACCTGTGGGTCGCGACCCCTTTGGCAGTCAAACAACCCTTTCACAGGGGTCGCCTAAGACCATCCTTGATATCAGATATTTACATTATGATTCATAGCAGTAGCAACATTACAGTTATGACGTAACAACGAAAATAATTTTATGGTTGGGTCACAACATGAGGAACTGTATTTAAAGGGCCAGAAGGTTGAGAACCACTGTGCTATGCTTTGCTAGGACTCAGTGGTGAAAAAAAATGAGGGGCCACTAAAAGCTAGTTAGATAGGATTTAGTTAGATAGGGTTAGGAGGTGGCCTGTATGTAGATGGGAAAATGCACTCAGAAATTCACTACCAAAATACAGAAGAAATCTGATAAGTGTCCTAGAGAAAGCAGAGAACATAGAAATGAAGAAAAGGAGGAAATATTAAAGATTATTGAGACTTGGCCATGTAACTCAGTTGGTTAGAGCATTGTCCCAATACATCAAGGTTGTGGGTAAGATACCCAGTCAGCGAACATACAAGAATCAACCAATGAATCTATATATATAAAAAGCTAATATGCAAAGTGTCCCCTCAGGAGTTTGACTGGGAGACCAGGAGTTCGGTTGCTCTCTATGATGTGCGCTGATCACCAGCAAGTGGCACGGAAAAAGGAAGGCCCCCGCTGGCAGCTAGAAGAAAGGCCCCAGCCGGCAGCTGGAAGGCCCTGATCGGCCCTGATCGCTGGACAGGTCCAGGGACCCTACCTGTGCACAAATTTCATGCGTTGGGCCTCTAGCACATAAATAAGGAGAACAACAAGTATCTCTCTCTCTCTCTCAAAATCAATCAATAAAAATTATTAAGAAAATATAATCTGTCATACTTGGTGAAGGGTGAATATGCAAAAGATTCTGCACTGGGGAAGAGAAAACACATAAAAAGGAATTAACAGAAAAGAAGACAGACCATGTTATCTGGGGTGGTAGAAGCCACAAGTGTGTCGTGTGCAGAAAGGTATGAAAACGTAGAAAAAGAAGAGCAAACCTAATTGAGGGAGCTGGAAAAGAGTGCAGCTTTGTGAGGATGTCACCTAGGTTGAGTCTCAAAGCGCATGTAAGAGCATACCAGTGCGAAAGAGGGGAAACAAGTGCAAAGTCAGAGGGAGTCTAATGCTTTTTGAAAACCACATTTCATTTACTTCCAACAAATGACTATTATATTGACCATATAGTTTATTAATTTCTCAAATTCAAATGACTTAACACCCAGGATTGAATATTTTATGATCATGGAAGACATTCTAAAGGTGCATTAGCTTGTGAAGAATCTTCTAATAGCAACTTTAAAATTTGTTTAAAAATGCCTCTGATTTTTATTGCATAGTTGTAAGCGTTTGATTAATGTTAGCTATTTTTATTTATTTATAATTATGAATTATTAATAGTGTTGGGACACTATTATTATTTGGAAAGATAATCACTCATTTAGATGGAAAATTGTATGTTAAAAATCAGTAACATGGCTAGGCCCATGACAGATTGCTTCAGCAATTGTCTTTCCACCATTAGCAACTAGAAAATGGTACAAAATATGTAAAAAAAATAGTCGCTTTTTGAGACAGTAATTCCTGAGAGAAGGGAAACTAAGTGAGTCCTGTGATTGCTGCCGTTTACTGCCTAGAGCAGTGGTTCTCAACCTTGGCTGCACATTAGAATCACCTGGGAATCTTTTTAAAATCCTGATTTCTGGGCCTCATCCTCCGGAAATTCTCTTTCTTTGTTACTAATGTTGTGGCCCCACCCCATAACAAAGAAACAGAATTTCTGGAGGATGAGGCCCAGAAATCAGGATTTTAAAAAGATTCCCAGGTGATTCTAATGTGCAGTCAAGGTTGAGAACCACTGGCCTAGAGACTGTTTGTGGCTTCATTAATAGAGGGGCAATATAAACAGAGGTTGGCAGACTCACTGATGTGAGCAAGCCTGGAGGTTGGAGAGGCTGAGGTGGCTAAAATTTGTGTGGCAGAGTTTAGAAGAGGAGATAGAGTTTTCCAGAAATCTGTGCAGAGCTCTCCTTGAGTTTTTGGCTGAGGACTTACCAATACATGACAAGAAGAAACTACCTACAAGAAAGACTGACTGGAAAGCAGTATATCAAACAATCCTCATACCTCTCCCTATTGTGTTCTACACTAGTAAAGTGGAGATCTTTTGTAATGCATGGGGTATTGGATAGGATACTCAAAAGAGTCATGCCTCAGGAGTGAGGCTAATTTAGTCCCATGCAAAATGCTTTTCTGAATGCCATAAGAAAGTTTGAAAAGGTACAACTGATTGACATGTTACTTAACTGGATGCAAGAACAAAATTCAATACTCTTATAAGGAACACAACAAAATCCAGCATCCAATCATGTAAAAAGCATAATTTTCCGCATCCAAAAATGATCATGTATGCAAAAAAAAAAAGTATTACCCATAACCAGGAGAAAAAAATAAAGAAAACAGATTCATAGAAAGGTGACAAAATGAAAACACACAACTGGAAAGTGAAATTCTGAACTCCAAGTCATGGCTAAAAGTGGGATAGACTCCAAGACGCTATACCATTGAAAGCAATCTTCCAGCCACACAGATCCAACAATAAAAGTTGAAAACCTTGATTCAGCAGATAATCTTTGACCATTCAGGGGCTTACCGCTAAATGCTGTTAACTAGGTGAATCTCTAGGAGCCAGATTTAAAATAAAAATTAAGAAAAACATTGATCAGTGGCATAATATATCCATCTGACAACAGCACAGCAAAATACAGGAAGCCCACACTGGCAGAATTTAAAGAGAAATAATAGAAAATTTAAAAATAATAGTTGAAGATTGATTAAAGATTGTCCATTTTATCTAACTTATCAAATTTGTTGGTATATAGCTCCTCTCAACAAATAATATACTGATCCCTTTCTTTTTTCACAATATAAATTTTTTAGAATTTAAGAATAAGTAAAAACCATTCGATTTACCCTCCTAGAAAGCAGTAGAAAACATAACAATTAGAATTCTCAAATTCAATGTGGACTCTAATATTTTCCTTAGTGAATGTTTTAACATATTCTTATTTTTCTTGTACTTGTTCTTTATAAAAGTATATTGAAAGCCCCTTCATAAACAAATTAGTCTCTTGAAGCATTATTCATTTTTCAACTCACTTCATTTTTATAAGTATCATCTCCATGGGGTAAATATGCACACACACACAGACACACAGCACATTCACACACAATTAAAAGTCCAAATTTGCCGAAACCGGTTTGGCTCAGTGGATAGAGAGTCGGCCTGTGGACTGAGGGGTCCCAGGTTCGATTCCGGTCAGGGGCATGTACCTGGGTTGCAGGCATATCCCCAGTGGGAGATGTGCAGGAGGCAGCTGATCGATGTTTCTCTCTCATCGATGTTTCTAACTCTCTATCTCTCTCCCTTCCTCTCTGTAAAAAATCAATAAAATATATTTTTTAAAAAAAGTCCAAATTTATCTTCAGGAGAAAAATTCATCGTTAACCTTTGCTTGTGAAGCTAGAATAATTACCTGTAATCTTAAAACCATTTCAAAACAGAGTTGTTAAGGTTTCAAGAAAAATCTCAGCTTAATAACCTGTTAAGATAAATTGTGTTTCTGTGTTAATTAACAATCCAATGAATAACCTATAATCTTTTCTCCAGTGAAACACTTATTTTTCTACCTAGTCAAAAGAATGCAAGAAACAACATTTTACTTTTGTAGGTAATTAATTGCTCTCAGGATGTGGTAGCCCCATATTTTTAATGTTTGTGTTCAAGGATAGCTGATAATTGGTGTGGGAATATTCCAAGTAGATGGTATCTAAGCAGATCATTAGGTAGGTGAAATAGATATTGTATGTGATTTAAATTTTATGTTCTTTATGTATAAATATATCTACACTCTAAAGTTTTCACTATATTTTAAATATAGCTCCTTCTTCTCACTTACCATTGCTTTCTTTTAATGATTGAAATCACCTTTTAAATGTGTTCCTTAGACAAAATAAAACTGGTGATTATTAGTTACTAAATCTAAATAAAATTAGTTTATAAGATTAGCACCCACAAAAAAAATATATACAGTGTATAAGATAATCTATAGAATGAAGGAGATAGTGGGTAATTAACTCATGACCCAAACTTTTTGCAAGTTGTTTTCTTTCTCAAGTATCCTGTCCAGTCTATTTGTCAGTAATGGCTTTTATTAATATTTATCCCCAAGGTCTTTTCAAAGCCTTTCCTTCTCCAGCTTAAAAAGTCCACAGCATTTGGAACTGTTAGACAACTCTTCTTTTACAAAACTATCTCCTCTTACAGTACTCATTATTTCTCTTTTCCTTTGTTAGCTTCTGACCATTTATTTTTTCCTCCTTTCCTGATTGCTCCAAATTCTTTTGTTTCTGGAAAGTAGGCATTGCTCAGTATTGTCCACAGCTTTCTTTCCCTCTTTCAGTCTTCTATCTTGTATAGACTGACCATTTCAACATTGGGACTATTATATAAATAGCTGTTCTTTCCAATTATATTAAAATATTTCCAACCACCCCATAGGACTTTAATATCTACCTCCAAGTACCACAAGTACCTCACATTCTTCATGTACAAAAATGAATTCATAATTTATCCTTCTTAGGCCAGTCTCTGATACTGGGCCAGTCTCTGATACTGAATTTTTTTCAATAATACCATAATTCTTACTAATATCCATATTCATCATCACATCCTTTTCTTGCTTTCGTCCTCATAACCTGTCACCAAGTCCACAGATATCTTCTTGACATTGAGGCCCTGTCGAGCCTCTCTCTTTCTATTTCTAGGACTTCATTCCTCTTTTAAGTTCTTACCTGAGTTATTATATTAACTTTTTGGTATATTTTTCCACATTCAGCTATCTCCACATTAATTTTTAAAAAAAGCACATGGACACAAGATTAAATCTCTACTTGTGATACCTTATCAAAAAACTAAACTGATGAAGAAAATAGAACCAGAGGTATGGATACATAGAACAGACTGACAGCTGTCACGGGGGTGGGAACTGGAGGGGACTGAATGAAAAAAGGTGAAGAGATTAGCCAAAAGATATGTATGCATAACCCATAGACACAGACAACAGTGATGGTCAAAGAGAAAGGGGGCAGGGGTTGAGGGGGCACAAGGGAGAAAATAGGGACACCTGTAATAGTGTCAACAATAAAAATAAAGCTTAAAAATTAAAATAAAGTAATTGAGTGGCTTGTTTTCTTTAAAAAAATTAATGATCTCTTTTTAAAGAATAAAGTGCTTACTCTCTTATTGAACATTTGGTGATATTCAGATGGCTTCTAATCTATGTTTTCTAGCCTTCTTCACTCTACTCACCTACCTTTATTAAACTGACATGGATTACTCAAAGTCTTTGCAATTATGTCTTACTTTCCAGTCCTCCCTGCCATTGAACTTATGGATTTTATATCCAGAATAACTCTCCCCTTTTCCTCTAGTTGAAATCCTACCCATATCTGAGGATGCAATTCAAATGGGCCTTTTTCATGGAACTTTCTTGATTCCCTAATCAAAAAGGCTCTCTCTCAATTCAGGCAACACATTTTTCATAGACATTTACATCAATTCCTAGAGCCATAGAGTACTTATATGCTTTAACTTCACTACTAACTTACAAGCTTTTGAAGGTGGATACTGCATCTTATTTTTGAATTTTGTTTACAGTATAGATGGTCAATAAATGAAGTGTTTAAATAAAGCATTAGGGAAAGGAGAGGTCAAAAAGACCTATGAAAATATGTGATCAATACAAAGGATAAAAGAGATATTGATATAATAGTAGATCATATTATCTGTCTAATATATTACCAGCACTCCTCTATGCACTAGTAAACACATTTTAACCCAATCTGAAGTGTCTGAGTATGGTAGACTAGATCCTGTCTTATCTTTTTTGTGGGTCTGATATTTTATTAGTCTATGAAATGCCAGCAATGCTATTTGGTAAATAAAAGAAAAAAAATACATACAAGGCATTAGGTTCTCCCTTCCTCTCAAAATTGTCCACAGATAATTTCCATTAAGTGCACTTTGTGTACAATTTCCAAACACAGAAAGTGAATTTGAGAGTAAGTCCTAAATGAGCCAACCAGAATAATTCACTCACTCTACGATAAGAATTCCCAGATTGCTCCTTACTCCAGTTTCACTCATAGAAACGATGATAGAAAAAAAGGTGCAGGAGCAGGACTGAGTCCATAGAATGGGAAATGGATGGTGCCTTGTGGGAAGCAACAGAGCAAGTTAGTTAAACTTATATACTCACTCTGAAGTTGGACTGCTAGGTTTTGAATCTATAATTTAATATTACCCAGCTTTATGACTACGGTTAACACATTGCGTACCGCATAGAAATCTCTAAGACATACGCCAGGGACTGCACATTTTTGGGCAAACTGCACGTTATTTAAATCATCATAATGCACTTTAGGTGTTGTTTTTCAATAATTATAACATTTTTATTTTCAAAAACAATGAAACAATTAAACAATTAAAGTTCCTAATACTTTTTTAACGTATGGTACTGCATAAAACATTTTCCTCTATGAAGAGGGACCAAACAAAATTTACATAAGTATATAGATTTGCTCCTTTTTCCATGGCCGTGAAAAATGAGAACACTCATGAGCAGTCCTTAACAGATGGCGCGCGAAACACGAGAAAACTCCTGAGTGGTACGCAATGTGTTACGTTACTTAATCTTTTCAAGCCTCAATTCTGTAGAATGGGGTAATAATATATAACTCATAGAGTTGATGAGAAAACAAAATGTGCTAACAGTTATTAAGGTTTTGCCATACTACCTGGCATATAGTATGAGTTAAAATTTTTTACCTATTAATTTTTCTATTTTCTTTCCTTTTGTTATAATTGTCTATGTTTACTCCTTATAATTGCCAAAATAAGCTATATTGTACATTTAAAAATATCTATACTAATAATAGAGGGATATGCAAGTTGTCCGGGACTCCATCACAGTAACGACTGAACAGCAGGCTGCGTGGGGAGACCAGGTGGTAGGGGGCAGTTGGGGGCAACCAGGCCAGCAGGGGGCAGTTGGGGGCAACCAGGCTGGCAGGGGGGCAGTTAGGGGAGAACAGGCTGGCAGGCAAAGGTGGTTAGGCGTGATCAGGCTGGCAAAGGGGGTAGTTAAGGGTGATCAAGCAGGCAGGCAGGCGGACATCCCCTGAGGGGTCCCAAATTGGAGAGGGTGCAGGCTGGGATGAGGAGACACCTGCCCCCCTCCCCCACACCCCCGCCGCCATGCACAAATTTCGTGCACGGGGCCTCTAGTGTGAAAAATAAGAAGAAAAATCTTAACTGACCTTGAGAAAATCAT
Source organism: Myotis nattereri (assembly GCF_964212035.1). Classification (NCBI taxonomy): domain Eukaryota; kingdom Metazoa; phylum Chordata; class Mammalia; order Chiroptera; family Vespertilionidae; genus Myotis; species Myotis nattereri. Next base: position 45,838,844 of record NC_138076.1, on the reverse strand, counting down.
GTGAAAAGTTCAGCATATACTATATATTCTTTCTTATTATTGTTTGTGCTTTTAAAAATAATCTAAGTATCTTTGATAACAAACCCTAATTCACCCTGCAATCCAGATGTTCAGAGTAAATGTAAACTCACTTATTTTATACACAGAAACTGGTCTTCCTTATGTACCCCCGAGAACTAATTTTCAGGAATAAAAAAACTAATTATGCTCAATCTGCTTTACAGCTTATTCTCATCCCACATTTGAAATAGGTTTGCTTTCAGGTTTGCCAATCTTAAGCACCTCTCAGTACATGTGTTCTGTTCTCAGGCTCTCACAGGGAAAAATAATACTCATCAATCAATCGGATTTCTCAGTCTTATCCAAGCTTGGATAACCTAGTTTATCCAAGGTGCCATTTGGGAGGAAAAGACAGAGAAGAGTTAAGGTTATGTAGCTTCTATCTCCTCTGGTCTCTTGCAATGTCAAATGTCCCTTGTCCAATCAGATGCTGCTTGCCTGGCTGGCAATGGTGAATAATATCTATGGCTAATTGTCCAATTCCTATGACTTGGACAATTCTCAGAGATCATCAGTATCAATATCAGTGTCTCAGCATCTCCATTTTTCATTGTTGACACATGCTGCATATTTATATTATTTTTGTGGATTGAATCTCATTTCTAACCAATGCTGGTTTATATATAGAAAAGCTAATGGTGATTTTTAAGTAATAATTAAAATTTAATTAAACTATTATTTATAACATTGTTATTTTAGTTGTTTTTTTTTTTTGGATTTCTTTAACACTGTTAGTATAGCATTTATTGACGTATCAGGTGAGCAGGTCTCCTGTTTCCTTTTATGTTTCAATGTAGAGCATAGAAATCTAGCAGAGTTAGAGCTCAGATTCTGGGAGAGGGACCCCAGACCTCGAGCTGGAAGTCTTTAGCCTGCTTAAGTGAACACCCCCTTCTTTAAAGGTGTTTTCTCTGCAGCTTTTCAACTGTAATTCTTACCTCTGATATAACCTTCCAAAATAAAGGCTTTCTCTCTCTCTCCTTTTTAATATTTTTGTCTGTTATTTTCTTGTTTTGCTTAATTGTATTGGCTAGTATCTGCAAGAAAATGAGAAAAAATAATGTTGACAGGGCAATAATTTTTCTCTGGTTTCTATCAACATTTCACCACTGAGTACTCGAGGATCATATATACAAATAAATGGCTCTCAGTATATGGACATATTTTTTTAAATAAATCCTTATTGTTGAAGGTATTACATATGTCCCCCTATTTTCCCCCATTGACCCCCTCCATCCCACCCTCACCTCCTGCCCCAGGCCTTCACCACCCTATTGTCTATGTCCATGGGTTATGCATACATGCATACAAAGTCTTTGGTTGATTACCTCCCACCCACTCACCCACCCTCCCCCACCTTCCTTCGAGATTCCACACTCTGTTCCATGCTTCCATATCTCTGGATTCACTCCGTTCATTGGTTTATTTTCTTAATTAGATTCCACATATGAGTGAGATCATGTGATACTTGTCTTTCTCTGACTGACTTATTTCACTTAGCATGATACTCTCCAGGTCCCTCCATGTTGTCTCAAAGGGTAAGAGATTTTTGTTTTATACTGCTGCACAGTATTCCATGGTATAAATGTACCATAGCTTTTTTTTATCAACTCATCTCCTGATGGACAATTGGGCTGTTTCCTGATCTTAACTATTGTAAATTGTGCTATTGTGAACATAGGGGATTTGTACATTCTTTCTGATTGGTATTTTTGGTTTCTTAGGATATATTCCTAGAAGTGGGATCACTGGATCAAATAGTAGTTCTATATAAATTGTCATATATATTTTCCTAAAATTTGAATTTAACTTTTTTCTCCTTGGTTTTAATTTAATCCATTACTATTTTTTATCTGGCAATTAGTTATAGAGGCTTAACAAATAATTTCAAAGTTTTGTTTGACATTCTTGAAGTTTTGTTTTGTTTTTGATTTTTTTAAAAGCAAAGCATTTGGAATGTTTTCTTATTATTACATATATATATATATGTATATATATATATATATTAAGTTTTATCGAAATACATGAAATTTTATCAATGGCTTTTCCTATGTATCAAAATAACTATATGTCTTTTATCCTTAAGCTTAACTATAGTGGATTATTCTAACAGATTTCCTCAAATTAAACCATATTTGCACACTCTCGAGTCATATTAAGTTATTTTAAAATATGGCTATATGATGTGCATTTTTTAATGTTAGACTCTAATGTTTGCTATATTTGTTGAATATTGGTGTCTTAGTCACCTGGTTTTAAAACAAGAAATAGAAAACAAGTATTTTTGTGGTTCTTTTACTGGAGTCATTCATTTGACATGAGTATTTAGATGTTCCAGGATGGGGTTGATAAAGTTCAATTATGTATTCATCTGAATCTGGTGATTTTTTAAAATATAGCTCGGATACAACTTTGTGAGTTTTTACCTCCAGTTACTTGTATTATTGTGTTTTGTGTGTTCTTAGGTCCATCGTAGGTAGTTTAGTTTTAATACTATGTAATTTCTATATATAGATTATCAATTAATTAACATAGATTTGGGTGAAAGAGTCAAATATTATTTTAGAATTATTTAATGCCATCAATATTTATTTTTCTTTTCTCCAATCTAATGTTCTTATGTTTGTGCTGCATTTTCTCCTTTTCTCTGCCCAATTATGGGCAAGTGAGTGGTTCAAATTCTTTTTGTATTTAAAAATAAGCTCTTGGCAATTCTTTTTTCTGTTTCCTAATTCATTTTTTATGCTTTTATCTTCATTAAATTTTTTCCCTTATGTGTTCCTTGTTTTTTTCATAAAATAAAACTTATTTAATTTATTATTTTTATTATTTTGGTTTACAGTAAAAATATTTGAGGCCATGCTATTATTATTATTTTATAAATACCTTGCAATTGTGGTTTTTTTGTTCCTTTTGCCCTGAGAGTTCTTTATAAAAGAATGGTATTAAAATGTCAAAGGCTTTGGGTTTTTGTTTCTAAATTTGACATGTATTTTTTACTTTATTAGGTTGTGGTTTCAGAATATGATCTAAAGTATTTTTCCTCTTTGGAATTAAATTAATATTTCTTTTTTGGCTAATATGTGATTACATTTTTTTTAAATGCTCCAGGGGGCATTTAAAAAGAATATTCTCTCTTTTCAGATTATAGCTCTTACTATATATGTTTATTTACTTGAATAGAATATATCAATATTTTATAGTATTGTTTAAATTTTTATGTAGAAAAAACTTTTATGTACATGACATTTCAAGGACAAAAAGGTCACTTTTTAAATTCTCTCCCTCTTCTTGCTCTTCCATCTGATTTTCATTTTAGTTTCTGCAATATTTTCTTCAGGTATTCTGATGTTATGTCTATTGGTACAGAGAGACTTGTTGAGAACTTGTTTAATTCATTATTTAAAAGGGTTCATGTTCCCATTTAAGTAATTTTTTTCTAAAATTGTATTTTGTATAATTTTGATATTATAAAGTCTCCCTTCTCTTTGTTTACAATTGCTGATTGCATCTTTTCTCATTATTTCAAAGTCTCTGGGTTATTTTGGACATTTTATTAACATGGTTTGGAATTTAGTTATGAGCCCATATGAGGTTATTGGGCATCTTTCCAGTTGCATTTTTTGTTATACTTTTTCATTTCCCACAGAAATAGAAACTATTTTTAAATACTGTTGGACACTATGTATATACATTTAAGTAAGACAGTTAGTTGTCTATGTATTAATTCACTCTCCTTATCAAAGCTGCCCTCAAAGAGAGACCTAGAAACTGGAGTGAGCATACTGCTTCTCTGACTTCTCAACCCCAGCTTTTGTGCTTGTATTTGAGGTTTCATCTCAGTCTATTCTTTTAAACTAGAGGCCCGATGCACGGAATTCGTGCAAGAGTAGGCCTTCCTTCCCCCAGCTGCCAGCACCGGCTTCCCTTTGGCACCCGGGACCCAGGCTTCCCTCACAGCCCTGGCTGGTCGTCTGGTCTAATTAGCATATTACGCTTTTACTACTGTAGATAAGTGTTTTAAGATGTATCTTTAAAAATTTTTCCTTTTGTAACAGTTATTAACCACCTTTACTTATATAATTTACTTATATTTTAAAGGTATTTTGTACTAGCCTCTGGTGTTGTATATGTCAGCATTCCAATTCATGAGTTAGATGTTTAATGTATCTTTACGAATACGTAACACAGCCACCTATTCCTCAATTTCAAAAAGTACAAAAGAACATACAGAAACAATCTGACTTTTGCTGTGTCCCCAATGCCCCTCCAGCCAGTTTGTGACTTCACAGACAACGGATGGGATGAGTTTGTGAGTGAGAGTGAGTGGGTGTGTATACTTCCCAAGATGTTATATGAGAGATGAGACTCTCACTTATTGGTTGCGTGATGTGGGTCAAGTTACTAAACTTACTTACTTGAGCTTTAGTTTTTCCTGATTTAAAAGGGAAATATTTTATTCATTTATTCCCCAAATATGTAGTGAGCACACTACATGTCAGGTTTTGTGTAGGTACTAAAGATAAAGCAATAAATAATGCAGAAGTGTTACTAGGGTGTAGGGAATGGAATGACAGCACCTGCCTTACAGAGTGATTTTACCAGCATGAATAGAAAGTGGTTTGTGCGTGCTAGCTATACATCCTTTGTTCCCTCTTTTTCAAATAGGTGATATCTTAATGTTACACACATCAGTCTACTCTTTGCTTTTTTTAGTTAAAAAAAGAATGTATCATGGAGGTCTTTTCATATTTCTACCTAAAGACTATTGATATTATGTTTTCTAGCTACATGATATCAATTTTCTATTGTATCACAATATAATTAACTAGTCCTTTATTGATAGCTGTTTAGAATTTTTTTGCCACAGTTTGCTATTACAAAGAGATTAGAGTAAATAATCTTTTCACATTGTATACCACTGAATATATTGTAGGGTGGGGACTGCTGGGTGTTAACACATGTGATGTTTTATTTTTGATAGACATTATCTCCTCCCATCCAAAGGATTGAACCAATTTATATTCTCACAGGCAATAACGGTGTGTGGCTACTCCCCTCAACCTTACAGAATAGCTTATTAACTTTTTGGATTATGGGTTACCCAAAACGGTGATAAATGGTATCTCACTATAGATTCATTCTTATTTCTCTCATTATGAGTGAGTTTAGTTGAGAATCTTTCCACATATTTAAAATCAAATCGTCTTTCCTTTCCTTTGATACCTTATCATAATCTTTTAATTTCTTTTGTATTTATTTGTTAGTCTTTATTTTTTCAATTTTTTGGAATGCTTTATATATGAGGATAATTAGAATTTTGTCTGTGAATTACAAATAGTTTTTACAGATCTTAAATTTTGAATTAATAATTAATCTGCCATTTATTTTGTATTGTTGTTAAGTATTTGACATTTTTAATCATTTATCTTATGGCTTTTGGGTTTTCTGTCATGGAAAGACCTTCCTGTTTCAATATTAAACATTTTACCCATGAAGTCTTACAGTGGTTTTATTCATATCTTCAATTTTTTTATTCATTTGGAACATACTCTTTATAAAATGAGAATTGAAGTCATTTATTTTTTAGTCCAGATGGCTACCAAGATGTCCCAACATCATTTGGTTTTAATAAACAATCTTTCACCACTGTCTAAGATGCAATCTTTATCACTTAGTAAATCCCATATGAATTAGGTCTATTTCTGGAAATTCAATGTGGTTCCATTGATGTGTTTTCATATCCGTGAGCAATATCATACTGTTTGATTTATTGAGGCTTAGTAATATGCTTTAGCATCTGATAAAAACTTCCTTACTCTTCCTTTTTAAAATGTTCCTATTTCTTTTTGCCTGGAGTTTTTGTTGTTGTTGTTGTTGTTGTTGTTGTTGTTGTTGTTTCCAGTCTCTTTCCAAAATTATTAAATTTGCTTTTTGTTCATTTGGATTGCTTTAATTTTAGATTAATTTAGGGGTAATTGATATCTTTGTGGTGTGTTTTTTTTTTCCATCCACATATATGCTATTTCTTCTTATCCAAAAAAATAGTATGCCTCTCAATTTGTTCAAGCATTCTTTTGTGGCTCCCTGAAGCATCTCAAATTTTTCTTATAATAAGCATTGCACTTTTATTGTTAAATGTATCACTAGGTGTGGTAAGTAGAATAATTCCCCTCCCCACTCCAAAGATGTACACATCCTAATGCTCAGAAACTATGAATATGTTAAGTTACCTGGTAAAAGTTAAGAAAGATGGCAGATGGAACTAAGATTCCCAGTCAGCTAACATGGAGATGGAGAAATGGTCCTAGAATATTCCGTTGGGCCCAATATAATAACAAGGCTCCTTTTTTAGTGGAAGAAGGAAGGAGTCCAAGGAGGAAGAATCAGAGAGCTAGCAGTGTGAAAAGAACTTGGCCTAAGGTTGCTCTGAAGATGGAGGAAGAGGGCCATGAGCCAAGGAATGTGGGCAGCCTCTAGAAGCTGCAAAGGGCAAGGAATGTGTTTTCCCCTAGAGCAACCCCAAGGAATGCAGTCCAGCTGATGCTTTGATTTTAGCTCATTTGAACTATTCTGGACTTCTGACATCCAGAACTGTGGAATAATAAACTAGGTTTATGGCAATTTGTTAGAGCATTCATAAAAACTAGGCATCTTATCTTTTATTGTTGCTACTATAAATGAGGCATTTTATTACATTATAACATGTAGCTTATTTGTATCCGTGGAGGCTATTGTTACTGTATATTTATTTTATATATCACCACCCGACTGAATTATCTATTACTGGCTTTAATTGAAAAATTTAAGTTTTCCAAATATATAAACATATCAACTACAAATAGTGATATTTTAACCTCATTATTTCCAATTTCTGTAATTTATTTCTCTTGTCTAAATATGCTGACTAGCCCTAACCAGTTTGGTTCAGTGGATAAAGCGTCAGCCTGCGGACTGAAGGGTCCTGGGTTCGATCCTGGTCAGGGGCATGTGCCTTGTTTGCGGCACATCCCCAGTTGGGGGTGTGCAGGAGGCAGCTGATCGATGTGTCTCTCTCATCGATGTTTCTGACTGTCTATCCCTCTCCCTTCCTCTCTGTAAAAATCAATAAAATATATTTAAAAAAAATAAATAAATATGCTGACTAGTGTCTACAGGACCCCCCATGCCCCTGCCTCCCAATTTGATTAACAGTGGGGATAGTGGACTATGTGCCTTGTTCCTGATATATAAAGGGATGCTTCTAAAGTTTTTTCAGCAGCACTGTTGCAGACTTTTGTTCAAGATGCTTATTTTATCATGTGGGGATACTATTCATCTATTTCAAATTTATTTTTAGAAGTTCATATCAAGAATAGACATTGAATTTTGGAAAATACTTTTTTCAATGTGGAATAATGATATACTGTTTCTTCTTAGACCTATTGATGTGATTAATTTTAGTCATAATAGAACAATCACTTCTGGAATAAATACCACTTTGAAAAATATATAATTATCTTTATATGCCATTGATTATTTTGGAATTTTGTTTTCGTATTTACAGTGAGATTCATTTGTAGTTTTCTTTTTGAATATAACACTTCTCTGTTTTTGTTTGTTTTACTTTCTTTTATTATTCTTTGATATTTTAAAAGACTGCTTTTATTGTTCTTTTTTTTTTTATTTTACCTTGGTTAACAAGATTATATACATTTCAAGTGTACTATTCTATGATACATCATCTATATATTGCATTGTGTGATCACCACCCAAAGTTCAGTCTCCTTCTGTCACCCTATATTTGACCCACAGTGCCCTCTTCAACCTTCTCCCACTCCCCTTCCCTTTGGTACCCATCAATCATACTGTTGTCTAAGTCTATGAGGATTTTGTTTGTTTGTTTTGTTTGCTCATCTGCTATTCTCTGTTTTATATCCCACATATGTCTTCTCCACAGTGTATGCCCACTGCCAAGTACAGTGTATGGTCATAAATATGTGCTTGACAAGTATTTGTTGAATTAGCAAGTAAATACATACTAGTAATTCATAAACAAGCTTCTGATATTACTTTTTCTTGAGGATGATAATAATAATGTCAGCTAACAAGTATTTAGTGGAGGCATTAGTGTGTGGCTGTTAAATAAGTTATTTCTGGAGCCACACCACCTGTGTTTGGATATATGTGTAATTCGCTGACTGTGTAATCTTGGGTAACTTACCTACCCACTACGTGCCAAGTTTCTTTATCTGTAAACTAGAGACCCGGTGCACAAAATTCATGCACGAAGAGTGGAGGGGTTGGCGGGGTGTTCCTCAGCCCAGCCTGTGCCCTCTCAAAATCCGGGACCCCCTCGGGTAGGGTCCCCAGGCCTGGCCAGCAATCAGGGCTTATTAGGGCTTTCCTTCACCCAGCTACTTGCCATCTGTGTGGCGCTGCCCCCCTCCCCCATCACTGGTTGCCTCCCTCTGCAGGTGATAGGTGTGGGGTGCGATTGCTTGCCTGGCCTGGGCCTTCCTCTGTGGGGCGATTGATTGTGGGGCTCCCAGATCAATAGCCCCGCAGAGGGAGGCCCCGCCCACCTGCCACAGCGCTGCTGGCCAGGTAGCCTGGGCCTCCCTCTGTGGCTGCCAGCCAGGTGGCCTGGGCCACCCTCTATGGGGCGATCCTCATCATGCAGGAGGCCCCACCCACCTGCCGCAGCACCGCCAGCCGGGTAGCCTGGGCCTCTCTCTTTGAGGTGATCGTCGGTGTTGTTGGGACCCCAACCAGTCGCATCATACCTGCTTTGGCTGGCCTGGCGCCAGTGCGTGTCATAGCATGGTCGTCCAGAAGGTCATATGGATGTTGTTCTGCTGTTCAGTCATTCAGTCAATTTTCATATTATGCTTTTAGTATTATAGATGGAGATGATAACAGTATCCTCTCAGGAATACTGTAAGGATTAAATGAGACACTATGAGTAAAGGGGCTTGGAGCAGTGCCTGGCATACAGTACTTCTCAGTAAATGTCAGCAATTATCCTTATTGTCTAGACTTGTGCTTCCAAAGTGTATTCTCTTTGTGAAAAAGGTTATGTTTTATTATTGTTGTTTTAATAGTACTTATTATATTTTGTATAAAATTCAGATGTATCTTCTGCAAATATTTTCTCCCAGCCTGTGGCTTGTCTTCTCATTTTGCAGAGCAGACATTTTAAATTTTAATGAATGTCATATATAAATTAATTTTTTCATGAATTATACCTTTGGTGCCATATCTAAAAAGTCATCACTGTGCTCAAGGTCATCTAGGTTTTCTCCTATATTATCTTCAAGAGTTTTTACAATTGTGTGTTTTATAATTTGTGCTACAATCCATTTGGAATTAATTTTTGTGAAGTGAGTAAGGTCTGTGTCTAGATTCATTTTGTTGCATGTGGATGTCCAGTTGTTTCAGCACCATTTGTTGAAAAGACTCTGATCCATTGAATTACCTTTGGCCCTTTATTAAAAACATCAGTTGATGATTTTTACATGGGTCCATTTCTGAGCTCTCTAATCTCTTACATATTTCTACTTATCTATTTTGTCACCAATGCCACACTGTCTTGCATCTGTAGCTATATAATAAAATCAGTTCTTCAACTTTGTTCTCTTTTATTCAATACTAGAGGCCCAGTGCATGAATTCATACATGGGTGAGGTCCCTCCGAACTGATCAGGGCCATCTCACCCAGTCCCAATCGGGACTAGCTGCAAGAGGGACAGCGGGAGGTTGGCCAGCCAAGGGAGGTTGGCTGTGGGAGCGCACTGACCACCGGGGGCAGCTCGTGAATTATGAGCATCTGCCCCCTGGTGGTCAGTGTGAGCCACAGCTACTGGCCAGTCATCCAGTCATCTGGTCATAATGGTCACTTAGGCTTTTATATATATATAGACTAGAGGCCCGGTGCACAAAAATTTGTGCACTCTGGAGGGTCCCTCAGTCCAGCCTGTGCCCTCTCACAGTTCTGGAACCCCTCGGGGAATGACCATCTGCTGGCTTAGGCCCAATCCCTAGGGGATTGGGCCTAAGATGGCAGTCAGACATTCCTCTTGCAGCCCGGAGCCCTTGGGGGATGTCCATTTGCCAGAGGGGAGCAGGCCTAGCTGTAGTCAGACATCCTTAGTGCTGCTGAGGAGGCGGGAGAGGCTCCCACCACCACCGCTGTACTGGCAGCCATCAGCCTGGCTTGTGACTGAGCAGAGCTCCCCCTGTGGGAGCACAATGACCACCAGGGGGCAGCTCCTGCATTGAGCATCTGCCCCCTGGTGATCAATGTGTGTCATAGTGATCAGTCATTCCCAGTCGTTCTGCTGTTAGGAACAATTTGTGTATTACCCTTTTTATTATATAGGATAGAGGCCTGGTGCATGGGTGGGGGCCAGCTGGTTTGCCCTGAAGGGTGTCCTGGATCAGGATGGGGGTCCCACTGGGGTGCCTGGCTAGCTGGGGTGAGGGGCTGATGGCCATTTTCAGGCTGGCCAAGCCCCCCAGCAGTGACCCTCACCCCATGATGGTGTGGCCACCCTGGGTGAGGGGCTGATGGCTCTTTGCAGGCTGGCCACAGCCCCCAGCCACCCAAGCTCCTAGTGGAGGCTGGCTCGAAGCAGGTATCTGGGATTTATTTAGCTTCTATAATTGAAACTTTGTTGCCTTTTGCGGAGGTCACAGCCGGCCAGAGCAAGCGGGAAGCTTGGCTTCCTTCATCACCGGGGCAACCAAGCCTCCTGCTTGCTCCAGCTCTGTGGCTGCCAGCCACCATCTTGGTTGGGTTAATTTGCACATCGTCGCTCTGATTGGCTGGTGGGCATGGTTGGGCATAGCAAAGGTATGGTCAATTCGCATCTTTGTCTTTTATTAGTGTAGATTGTGTTGGTTATATTGGTCTTTGGCCTCTCTTTATGAACTTTAGAATTGGTTTGTTAATATCCAGAAAATAGCTTTGTTATGATTTTGATTCTCTCCTTTTTCAATTAATATTATATTCACTTTGCTGAGCCATAAGGAAGTTCCATTTTTAATTTTTTGAGGAACCTCCACACTGTTTTCCATAGTGGCTGCATCAACCTGCTTTCTCTTAAAGCAAGAATAAATACAATTTTTTTCTTTATTATTTTGCATGCTGCTTTCCAGTATTCCCAACCCCATTTATTAAAGAAATTGTCCTTTCAGCATTGTATACCCTTGGTTCCTTTGTCATAATTTAATTGACCATATGTACATGGGAACTCTATTCTGTTCTATTGATTTGCGTGTCTGTTTTTATGGCAGTACCATACTGTTTTGATTACTATAACTTATAATATACTTTGAAAACAGGAAGCATAATTCCTTCAGCTAAAACAGGGAGCATGAATCCTTCAGCTTTGCTCTTATTTCTCAAGATTGTTTTGGCTATTTGGGGTCCTTTGTAGGTCCATTCAAATTTTAGAACTGTTTTTTCTATTTCTGTGAAAAAGTGCTATTGGATTTTTTACAGGAATTGCATTGAATCTATACATTACTTTGTGTACTATGGACATTTAAACAATATTAATTCTTCTATCCCCTGAGCACAGAATATCTTTTAATTTATTTGTATTCCTTTCATCAATATGTCTCTTAGTTTTCAGTGTATAGGTCATTCACCTCCTTGGTTAAATTTATTCCTGAGTCTTTTATGTTTTTGATGCAATTGTAAATGAGATTGTTTTCTTAATTTCATGCCATATTTTTTGTGTATATTAATTTTGCATCCAGCAACTTTACTGAATTCATTTATTGGTTCTAACACTTTTAGGGTGGAGTCTTTAGGGTTTTCTATATCATTACACCTACAAATAGCTGTACTTTTACTTCTTTATTTTCTATTTGGATGCTCTTTATTTCTTTTTCCTGCTTAATTGCTCTGACTAGGACTTTCAGTACTATGTTGAATAATTGTGGTAAAAGTAACACCTTTTCTTCTTCCTGATCTTAGAGGAAAAGATTTCAGCTTTCCTTTTTTAACATTTAAAATATAAACCCAGTTTATTAGAAATATGACTTGAATGTTTACAATTGGGACACATTTTAGCCAACATGTTATTGACTTAGAGTTATTGCGCTTCCTCCATCTCCACACCCACATTCCTCAATTATCTTCATATATGTGGTTGCAATGAGAGAGAGAGAGAGAGAGAGAGAGAGAGAAGGAATCAAGTAAAATGAGTTCCAGAGATTACAGGACTTAAGCTCCTAAGGAAAAAAACAAAACAAAACAAACAAACAAACAAAAAAAAACAGGAGATGAGAGGCTTTGGAAAAAGAGCATGGGAGTGCCATCTCTGCTAATGAGGCTTGTTAGACAGCATTTGTCATTTCTTTTTTCAAAATTGTGTCTTGTCTAAAGAAGGACTCCTTTATAGTATGAAGAAAAGGGCTGCAGAATGCCATTTCACTGTTAAGTATAATATTAACAGTGTGCTTGTCATATGTGGAATTAATTATGTTGAGGTACATTCCTTCCATAACCCCTTTGTTTGTTTAATATTTCTCTGTTTTTTTTCTAAACTTCTTTCATGAGCCTTACCAGATAATTTTATTGTCTCAGCATATCTTCCCAGAACATTTGCACTGTTGCTTTATACTCTTTCTTGATAGAAGAATAATTTATTAGTATCTCTTTAAATGTATAGTGGATAAAACTTCCTTTTTCCCACTTTTGCTCTTTGAACAGATTCTGTGTTAGTGCCTTCTTATAGTTCTCATTATTGAAGATGGTGAGTTTTCTATACCAACTATTTGTCGGGATTATATATTTCTGAAACAGAAAACAGTAGTATTCGGGACAAACTATGCCAGGGTCCAACCCCAGCGGGTCCAGGGGTCCCCAAAGGCGTGGACGGAGTCGGCGAAGAAGGAATGACACGGAGACAGCGTTCAGTTGATCAGCAGCCTAGTCAGGATCTCCAGCCAGGATCTCCAGCCAAGTTCTGGTCTGGATCTCCAGAGAGGTTCTGCTCTGGATCTCCAGCGAAGTTCTGGTTCGGATCTCCAGCCAGGTTCTGTGTCCATGTTCTCTTGCTAGGTTCTCCAGGTTCTCCAGCTAGGTTCTGTAGCCATGTTCCCTCACTAGGTTCTCCAGCCAGGTTCTGTCCAGGTTCTCCAGCCAGGTTCAGTCACCAAGTTCTTGTCAGGTTCTCTTGCCATGTTCTGTAGTCAGGTTCAGTCCAGGATCTTTTGCCATGTTCTCTCGCTAGGTTCTGTCTCTAGGTTCTGAGGCCAGTTTCTGTCCAGGATCTTTTGCCATGTTCTCTCCAGCGAAGTTCTTCTGTCTCTAGAGAACGTTCTGTGTAGGTTCTGTGCCAATTTCTGTCTCTCTCCGTTCTGTCTTCTTACATCTGTATTTATACCAGTTGATTCCAATCCTATCAATCTCTATTTCAAAGGTCAGGGTGTTTCTTATCTCCATTCCAGGGAGTAAGGATTATGTAGCTTAAGCATGATTGTTCATAGTTAAAGTGATTAATTACCCGCCTGGCACTTAGTTAAGAGGTTTTATTCCCTCCCTAACTTCAGGGGAAAATCCCTACCTGGGGAAACAACCTTTCTCAGAGAGGAGACCTTGGTTAAAACACATAGTGCCAAGAAGGTGAGCAAACATATTAAGAACAGTATGCCATATATGCCAGGTCCTTTGAAACAGCAAGCATGGACCGGCTCCCGGCAAAACTAGATTTCTTATGATCAAGGGCCTGGGTAAGACTTTTTCTTATGCAATGGCAAAAGCCTCCGTTACACCTTTTCTCAACTCAAAGTGCCTTTTTATTGCAATGAACTTGCACATGTGGATTGCCCATCAAATTACTCATTTAGTCCCAATTCCTCTGCTTCCTGGAGCCATACTGAGTCAAGTAAATTTTATGCCAGGTATACTACTGGAAATAAGGAACTTGGGTTTATCCTTGGCATGACCTTCAACTTTGATACTGTATTTTCTGCTGGTTCTTTCTCTGATCTGTAGCTCTTATGTTATCTCTACATCATCATGCATTGGTTTCTTCCTATTTGCTCTGCTGCATGAATTCCACTGTAATTCACTCTTCCAGATATCTTTCTTGAGCTATTTTATTGAAGCATAATTTACATACAAAAATCTGTCGATATTTAAATGTAAAATACTTAATGAATTTGGAGATAGCTACACATCTGTGGCACCATTATATGCTATGCTGTGAATATATTCATCATCTCTAAAACTATCCTCCCATCCCCTTTACTTATCATCATTTTTTATATCTGGTGATCTGGGGTTTTAGCTGCCTTCCAGTTTCACTAAATATGGTGCTCTTGTCTTTTATTTAATCTCCTTGGTGCTTTTCAATGACTTCTATAAAATAAGGGAAAATGCTGATTTTATATTCCAATGTTCAAACAAACAGAGCTATTTATGATTTCTTTATTTTATTCTTCTATTTTTAATGTGTCTAGGTTTGGTCTTCAGGAAGAGTTTTCATAATGGTGAATAGATGATATATACTCTGAGGCTTTACATATTTAAAATTTTTCATAAAACTTGTGTGTACAGACTAGATATAAATTATTGGGGAAAAGTATTTTCTCCTCATAACAACAAAGACAGTGCTCCAGTGTTTCCTGTTCTTCAACGCTACTGTGTGGGAACCTCAGATCAGCCTAAATTTCTCTTCAAATGTGATAGCTTCTTCTTCTAGAATGATTACATTATTCTTTCTTTAACCTTAAAGTTTAAAATTAGTCACCAAGTTATGTCTCTGTCAATTATTCTCTATTAACTCTTCATTAGTCCTTACTATACTTATAGTAACCTCTTTCAATATGTGGACAGATTGTATGTTCAAACTTATCATAACAATACCAACTATTCCACATGCTCTTCCTAAAATTTACAGTGTCACTCATAAAGATGTTGATTGTATTGGCCCTTATCTGAAAAGTTGGCGAGCTGCCTAGCTGGTGTGGTTAAGTGGTTGAGCATTGACCCATGAACCAAGAGGTCATGGTTCGATTACTGGCAGAGGACATCGCTGGGGGTGAGGGTGCAGGGAGGGAGTGTTGTGGACTCATCCCCAGTAGGGGGCATGCAGGAGACAGCTCATTGATGATTCTCTCCTATCTTTGATGTTTCCATCTCTCTCCCCTTCTCCCTTCCTCTCTCTGAAATTAAAATAAATAAATAAATAAATAAATAAATAAATACATACATACTAAAACAAAAACAATTTGGAGGGCTAATATGACTCAAAGTGACTTTTAAGTAGAGGTGATAAAAATGCCATGCACTTCTAATTTGTTTTCTTAAAATATTAGCTCTTAGAAGTGTCCCAGCACAGGTTAAGCAATGCATGTCCCTAGGCCCTGATGCTGTGAGGAGACCCACACAAGGGGCCCTAAGATCCTCCCATGAAAACAGAGAAAGAGGCCCAGCCAGCTCCGTTGTTCTAACTCCGGCTGCCACATGAGACTCCCTGAGCCAGGGAACCATGAAGTTTTTTTTTTGTTTTAAAGAAGTTGTTATTGTTTCAGCCTTCAATTTTGGGCTGATTTTGTATAGAACAATACATGATAAAATATGCATATTCAAATTTTTTTTTTATTTAGGAACACTTTTTTTCTACAGTTCTTTAAATATTTCTTGTAATCTAATTGTTGAGTTCTCTTCCTGAGAAACTTTAATTATCTATTTATTGTGTGTGTATATAGCCAATTCTGCATACCTATCATTTTCTATCTTAGAATTTTTGTTCTTATAATTTTTTTGCAGTAAGTATGATTCTTAACTATTTTACCTTTCACATCACTTCCTTGTTTTTTCAGTGTTTATTGTTGTTCATTTTTCTTGAGCTAGTTGCACCAGTTTTTCTAGTTTCTTTCCTAAAACCTCATGGTTTTAAGTATTTTAATATTTTATATGTCTCCCCAATTTCTTTCCTTGGATTTGCCTGCAACTCCTATATTTTACATGATTCCTTATTTCATATAAATTCCACACTCTCTTTAATTTACTTGAGATTACAAATAATTTTTCCTAAAATTTTATTCTTTCCTGGATTTGTCTTTTACTATTCAATACTAATAGTCTTTTGAATGGCAACCTGTTCCTCAATTTGTCTGAGTGCTGTTTTATGCACACAAGATCTTTCACATAAAAGGTAGACCATAGATCTGTTCTGCAATATACAAAAAGACAGTGTGGGTGGACTCTCACTGACTAGCCACCTTTTAAAAATAAGATGTTCTTAGAATGATCCCTCTTTATCTCCAGCTTATTTATTTTGCTTCTCTGGTTCACACTTTAACTGTTTGTGAGTGTTGGAATCATGAAAACAGTAGAATAGAAATGATGAATGCTTTTGTGCAGTATGCAGCTACTGTATTCACTTCTATCTGTAAGTCCCAAATCTGTTACATCGTCTGTACAGAGGGTGCGGTAAGTCCCTTGGGGTTAGATAACATCCTTCATCTTTCAGTCATTGCATTATCACTTTCACCAGTCTCTATATCTTCTCAGATAGCTTTCTATTCTTTTATTTCCCCCAAATATTTTTATTTATTTCAGAGATGAAGGGAGTGGGAAAGAGAGATAGAAACATAAATGATGAGAATCATTGATCAGCTGCCTCCTCCACACCCCCTACTGGGGATTGAGGCCACAACCCGAGCATGGGCCCTTGACTGGAATCAAACCTGGGACCCTTCAGTCCACAGGCCAATGCTCTGTCCACTGAACCAAACCATGTAGGGCTGGCTTACTATTCTTTAACTAATGCCTGCCCTCTTTCTGCTTCAAATACATTTGACACCAGGCCATCTCTCTATTTAAGAAGCCCTATATAAAGTTAAGATGACATGGAATCTCAATATCTCTTTCAGGCCTAATCCCACACTCATCTAGAAAAATGAGAACAGACCTCATTGAGAGATTAGTGTGCCTCTTACTGCATTTCACTCTTGACTCTCACATGTCCCCAGTTCCTGTCTTTCCAATATAAGGACTATTGTCAAGGTGATTCACAACTCTATTGCTTACTTTATTGAAAACAACATCACTTTTGCCATTTTTGAGTAATTTTTGAATCTCACTCTTCTTTCATGTTGTTCAAAATTTTCTTATATCTGCCAGAAACTCTTTATAATGTGTGTCAAGAGGTTGTTCAAGATCCATGGTTTCATTATAGATTAATTTTCCTTCCTTTTATATATTTTAGGAAAATAGACACACTATTCAGGGAATCTTGAAAACCTGTCTTAATGCATAATTTTAAGGCCAGCTCTCTTTTCTCAACATGTAGAAAAGAGCTGTGCCAGTGTTCAGTAATTCTTCTATTGCCCCTCTCACCCCAATCAGTTCTTTATATCACAACGAATGTATGATTATTAAATTTATATCTGCTGCCAAAACAGTTCACAGGCTTCCAGGAATTTTTATTAAGAATTTCAGATAATTTAGCAAGGAATTTTATCTCTACTACCAAGATCAAGTGTATAACTAGAACTAGCCATGCCTCATTTCATGCTAACTTAATGCTCTGTATAGAAAAATGTGAAACATCCCTTTGTGGCAGACTTTACAATTCAATGGAATTCTCTTGCCTCAATTCTTCAAGTGCCTTGTGAGTGGCAAGGGGAGAGAGTAGATCTTTCCTGATTGATGTATGTCAACTGTCAGGAGCTTCATGGGCGTATGCAGTGATAAAGAAACTAAGTGCCTGGTGGGACTCCTGGACAAAAGCATTTACAACAGAATCTAATGCCATAGGTACAGTGTTCACCTTTCAGAACCGTGGTCTGTCTCTGGCCTTAAGATTATGCATTAAGACAGGTTGTCAAAGATAAGACAGGATGTGAGAGAGGCCCTGCTACAGGGCACCTCAGGTAAAGTTTTAATAGCTATCTGTGCTTAAATAAGAATCCTCCTGATGTCTACTTTTTCCTCCTAATTCAATGAAGTAATTCATATTTCTCAAATTATATTTCCACCTGGGAGAAAGAATTGTTCAGTGCATTAATTGATGCCAATTTCATATGGAACAATTTTATGGAAAGCACTTAGTTCTGATTTTCTGGGCATATATGAATGAGGTCACTGTATCTGTTTCTTCAGGTAAAGAGTCATCCATCTGGATAGTAATGACAGGAAGAAGAACATGACCTTGGCTTTTATGTAAATAATAGGATACATGTAAATAAGGTCAGCATTAAGTTCTCCCTTCTGTTTACAAATGTATTTAATCGGTGCTACTGCAATAAAATATATGCCACTGCTTTAAACTAATCAGTGATTGGTGATGAGAAAATAGATGATGGGTAGAGTGAGATTTATTAGGAAGGTAATAAATAGATGCTAAATTATAAGATAAAAAGACTGAAGGGATGGATCTTTCTGCTTTTCATTTTTCTTTCTTTCCACAAATGTTCTCATATGTTTTTTTTAATAAAGCATAATAGCATTCCTTGAAATATTATATTGAGTATTTATTCCTCTGCTCTTAACCAATTTTTCTTATACATTACTCAGTCTTGACACAGAGCAATATCTCAGTGGTATCCCAAGGATTATGAACCAATCATAAATATTCATTGAACATACAGTATGTGTTGAGAACCACACCATCCATTTCCAAGTGGTTCTGAGAAAGCAGGAAATCAGTAATAGCTCTTGATCTAAAGATAAGAACAGACAGACAAAATAGAATACAATAAAGTATGTAATTTGTGGAAACTTCCAAAGGCTCATTCCAGGTTTCTTTTCTCTCTGTCTTTTCTTGCTTCATGGGGATTTCATCTATTCACAGAGGCATTTTAGCTCATTCATTATACAAACATGTACAGAGTGTTTTAAATGAGTCATGTACTTGGTAAGGAGCCAACAATTCAAAGAATAAGACGGATTCTCTGTCTTCAAAGAACTTGCAGTAGAGTGGTGAAAATGAACACACAGATGATATAGTAAGTGTCATTATAAAGTAAGTGCATTACAAGCATCTGGGGACCAGAGGAAGGGTATCTCACCCTGCCTGGAGTGGAGCAGGAAGTGTTCCTGGAGAAGATATTTGTGCAGAGTTTTAAAGACTGAAGAAGAGGCCAACATGAATTAGAGAAAAAATTATGTTCCAAGCAGTCAGGACATCATGAGCAAAAGTATGAAAAAAAGAAACTACATGACAAGTGTTCAGTGGTGCTGGAGCAGTGAATGGAGGTGAAGCCAGAGGTGGGGCTGGGGGTGGGTGAGGCCATCGTGCAGAGCTTTGATTGCCACATTAAAAAACTTAACTGAGCAAGAGTTTTAAACAAAGGGATGACAGGGTCAGATTTTCATTTTAGACCCATCTCATGGTTCAGTGAAGGACTGGCTTGAAGGGAACAAGGCTGACGTTTAAAAAATTGGGTAATAAACTGTTTCAGTGGTTAGGTTGCAAGAAGATGAGGGTCCAAGACAACCTTTGCAGGTGGAGAAGGAGACAGATTTGAAAAGCATTTAGGAGGCAAAATTGGCAAGGCTTTGTATGACTTGGAGTTGGTAGAAGGGAATGAGCAGACTAAAATAAAAGCCAAATTACCTGATATGATCTACAAAAAAGTCACAATATTCACTGCTGTCATGCAAGGACCCAAGTTTCTGACCTGAGCACAACTGTTCTCCTCAGTGAACAATTTAGAGGAAGGAAGATTGGTTTCACTGCCCTTTTTCCATGTTTCCAAATCCTCAGAAACAGGTCATTGATGTAAATCTGAGACACAGCAGTTGGAAATACCTGGCCCAAAGTTCCTTGTCTTTTCCCACATGCTCTGAAGAAACCTGGCCAGTGGTCCTCTACCTTACACAGGCTTAAGGAGTCTCTGTATGTGTTCCTCAAGAGTGTGTTATCAGAAAGAAGGCAGATAGTATAAAAGCAAATACCAGAATCCACTTGCATCCTTTGTATGGCAGGATGTCTCTTCCTCTATCTCCCACTACTGCTGCAACCAATCACACCACATCAAAATATGAACATGAAATGAAAGGAGGATCTGAATCTGCTTCCAATAGAACAAAGTGCAATTCTTGGAGCCAGCTGCTTCATTATGCTCCAGCATGTATGGCAACTGGCTTCCTCATTTCATAGATATTTGAAGAAATAATACCTAGGCATGAAACATAAGACACTTCTTCATCCATGACCAAAGTGTTATTTTCTCAACTATTTGGGAGTCAAGAATGCAACATTTTCTTCCAATTTTTAGCTGACTGTAGAGGGAGAATATCTATTTCCATATGCTCCATATTATCCAGTGAATTGACACTTCATTAATATCCTGTTACAATGATAATAACAATGTTTAATACTTAGAAAATATATTTGAAAATTTTTAAGTGATGAATTAAGGAATAGGTTTTCCAATAGAAAATGTCCTTAATCTTTTAAAAAAAAAGCATAATTAATGAAGTATAGACTAATAGCCAGAGGGAAAAAAGCCATAACATCCTTAATACAGAGAGATGACACAAATTGGGTCAAATAACTAGACCCAAGTCAATAAAGCTCTAATACATAGTTCCTGCACATGAAGGGGAGTTTTAAAAACTAGGATGAAAATTCCCTTGAAGACATACTCTCAAAGTCACTGCACAATTGGGAGTATCTCATGCTAATACCGCAAAACAGAAAAATAAGGCAAGCAATGCATAACCAAAACAACAACAAATGTTAAAGCAGCAAAAGGCACAACCAAAAAAATAATTTTGATTACAGACTCAAAGACAGAAATTTCTGTGGAAAATTACTATGCTCTCTTCCAAATTAAGTAAACATGGCCACCTGTGTGGCACTGACACTCATCATGTGCTTCTAGCTAGTGTCTTGATGATTACTGAACTCCCGTAAACAAGCGTGGCAGGAAGAGTATGTCAAGAATGATGCACTCATTTTACAGAGCTGAGCCCCCCCAAATTTTCTAATGAAAATAACATTGCAAAAAGACAAATTCATTTTCCCATCGATATGTTGATGGGCTATGTTTATTGTATTTTGGTTCTTTGTTCAGAATTGCCATATAAACACATGGCCATTGTTCACTAATCCTATCCCTCACCTTTTAAGAATGTTGTCAATACTGAAAGGATCAGGAAGCAGCTCAAAATTATGCTTTCTACAAAAGCCAAAATAACGCTCATTTGGATCAGTAATGTCAGAAAATGTCTGCATCCAAGATATAAGTAGACTTACATTTGGTTCATGTGAAATAAAATGATTTTAAATACTACTTTTTATTTCTTTCTTATTTTATAACCATGGTACAGGAAATAGGTTAAACATGCACTAAAATATTGGTTCCCTAATCCCTAGGGATAGCAAGATAGAATGAGTGGAAACTGAAGTCATTGACTATAGTCCCTCCTTCAACAAGAAGTCACCTTTTTATCTGAATGCACTGTACAAATAGTATAATTTTATACATAACCTGATGTGAACAATTCAGGAGGAATTCTTTCAGGAAACAGGTTTTATGTTTTGATGTGTGTGTGTGTGTGTGTGTGTGTGTGTGTACACATTTGACTTTAATATTTTGGTTTATTTCTTTGTTCTCAACTAGTGTTTTGGTCTTGGGTAGGCATGGTTGAAAATGTTCTTTAGTCCATCACTGTCTTTTTAACAGCTGACTCTGAAAGAGATACTACATACTACAATTTAATAGTATTCTACCTAGGAGAATCATATTCCACGGATCTCTAGTGGGTGAAAACTTGATAGTCTTTGTAGCTCCCATTAATTTCATAGTTAGGAAATCAATCAGAATGTTTTTTCACAGAAAATGTACTCATTCATATCCTTCTTAGTTATTTGACACAGAAACCTATATGGAGGTAGAATGATTTGCTACGTATAGGAAATATAATATATTCTCCCATCAGTCTGGTCTTATCTTTCCAATGTTGGTCCTTGGCTCATTGAGGTAACAGGAGGCCACTAAGCTGGAAGCAGCATTTGTGAAAGGGCCTGCTGACGGCACTCCTAACAGCCAAAAGTGTAAGTGACAGAGTAAACTACAAGGAGCTTAGAGAAGGACACTCCGGGAAAAACATTTTCAACCATACAGGTCACTTAAGGACATCACATAGTTGAAGCTTCCAAGTGGCTTCAAGAGAAGAGCTCTTCTTCCTAATGAAAAACGCTCCAATGTTTAGACTAATATTCCAAATGATGTGGACCCGCTTAAGCACCCACCTCACCCACCTTCCCCACCCCTGGATCACTGCATCCACATCAGCCTTCTTTCCTGTGCTCAAACACACAGGCTCATTCTGCCCCAAAAGTCTTATACAAGGATACCTGCCCAAATGCTCATTCCCCACATGCATTTTCCCCTATTTTACTTATAGAGTGTCATATTACTTTATCTAGTTATTTGTCTGAGTTTTTTGTTCTGTTTTGTTTTTGCTTTTATGTTTGTATAAATATTGTCAATCTCCACCCCCCCCCCACTAGATAGTAATTCAATTGTGTCAGGGAGTATGGCAGATTGTAAAAATGGAAATTACTCTCTTTATTATATTTATTCTCCTTTTCAATGTGACTTTGCAGCAGCAGTTTCCATCAAGGTGAGATCTATTTGCCACCCCCTTAGCTTGAAGCCAGTCTTGCACCTGTAGAATGGAGAGGAAATGAGGTTGTGCATGTCCCAGTTGTAGGCCTCAAAAGGCCTTGCATATCCCATGTATTCCTTATATTCCTATCCAGCAGCCAGGTGAAGAAGCTGGTTCATCTAGTTTTGGCCAGCAAAAGCCACAACTATGTGAAAGCGCTCAATCAAAACCACAAATCTATTTATCCATCTTTAGCAATCCATTCATTGATGCAGTCTGCATGCAACTGACCACAGTTCCCCAAGGGAGTTCAGCTGAGAGCAGCCAAGTCTGGCCCAAATCAACAGAAATGCTCAGATGGCCTATGAACTTGTACTTGCAACGTATTAATAGTAAATAGCAGTGAATATTCTATCTAACATAGTAGCCTCATAAATCATCCATAGGGCCACAAGGGCCAATAGCAAAGTCCTGGAGCCCCCAAGAAATCTTCCAGGTTTATAGTTTCCCTGTTTGCTTTATGATTTGTTACTTATATTGCCTTGCCATGGTCATGCATTTTCGCATTCTTCCCAATCCATTGAGCTGATTATTCTGTTTGAATGCTTGTTTAATTCCCACTTCTTCCTCCATTTCAGATGTTGAGTTTTGGTTTCCCTGGGTTTGAGGTACAACAGCTTGGAAAGTCTTCTTGCACCATATTTCTAGGGCCAGTTTCAATGGCCAGAAACCTCCATCCAAATAAGTGCTTTATGCACATTGGTCCAGGCTTCTCAAGGTGCAGTTGTATTGTCTAACAGGCTCTGATTAGTACTTTAGGGGACCCACATACTCCTTTCCAGGGAAATTGTAACCTATAGGATCAATTTCTATTAACTGACAGACTTGAATTTTTCTATTCTCTTCTAAATATTTTTCTTATTTTACAGACTATGGCCAAAATACTGGTAAATTATCATCTCATTTTAATCCTTTAAATTCAGTAAGGAGGAAATTTTTTTTAAAAAAGAAAGAAACATCTAATCTTTCTAAACCAAAAGCCTCCAGTGAATATAAAGTCCTCATTTTCTTTGTCCATAAAGATTAATTTCATTTTAGCTCTTAATTTATTGATGTCAT
Organism: Myotis nattereri; assembly: GCF_964212035.1. NCBI lineage: Eukaryota > Metazoa > Chordata > Mammalia > Chiroptera > Vespertilionidae > Myotis > Myotis nattereri. The sequence continues at coordinate 45,815,095 of NC_138076.1, read as the reverse complement.
GTTTTAAGCAGGGATAGTCACACTCATTCTACGTCTCACATTTTTAAGTATGTTTAGGATTCACAGGGTGTTGCAGATTGCATTTTGCAAAAATGGAATAATGCTATTTCCCATCCTACATACGTATCTGTTTTCTAATGTGAGCTTCTGCTCCTTCATCAAAAGATGGAGTCTGTATCCTTTCCCCTGACCCTGGGCAGAACTTTGGGACTGTCGTAACTGACAGAGTGAATCAGAAGTAACATTATGTGATTTCCAAGGAGAGATACAGAACAAAAGTGGAGAATATTAAAATGATACAAATTCATATCAACCAAAGACCAAAGGTTTAAAAACAACACCCTAATAGAATGGATCTCACACTTTAGTGTGCATCATCAGACTCACATAAAGAGTTTGATTAAACCAATTTTCTGGCCCTGCCTCCATAGTTTCTGATTCAGTAAACCTGGGTGCTACCTCAGGGACACACTTTATAAATACTAATGAAAGGCAATACCAGTTGATAAAACAGGATTCTTAGTAAAAAAATAAAATAAAATAAACAACTAAAAAAGAAAAATGTTCAATGCTGTATTTATCTAATAGCACACTAATCTGGAGAAAGCAAAAAGTAAATATAGTGCAATAGTAGCCATGGGAATTTTAAAACCAGGCCATTACTCCTTAAGTCTCCCCAACAAACTTAATAAATATGATTAATAAGTGTTTAGTCACTTGCAATAGATTGAATGTTTATGTCCCCCAAATTCATATGTGGAAACCCTCACCCTAATTTGAAGGTGTTAGAAAGTAGGGCCTTTGGGAAGTGATTAGGTCCTGAGGGTAAAGCCCCCATGAATGAATTTAGTGCTTATTTATTATTTATTGATTTTTAATCTTCACCCAATATATTTTTCCATTGATTTTTATTTAAAGAGAGTGAAAGGAAAGGAGGAGTAGGGGAGGGAAAGAGAGAGAGAGAGAGAGAGAGAGAGAGAGAGAGAGAGAGAGAGACATTGATATGAGAGAGACACATCAACTGGTTGCTTCCCACAGGCGCCCTGGCTGTGGCAAGGGATCAAACCTGCAACCGAGGTACATGCCCTTTACCACAAATTAAAACCGCCACCCTTTGGTCTGCAGGCTGACGTTCTAACCACGGAGCCAACCTGACCAGCGCAAAATCAGTCCTCTTAACCAAAGGACTTGTATGCATGCATATAAGCCTAACCAATGGACACAGACAACAGGGAGCTGAGGGATGAGTGGGGCAGGGGGCAGGGTGTAATGGGGGGGATAAGGACACATATGTAATATCTTAATCAATAAAGAAATTTAAAAAACTAAAACATTGAAAAATAAAAAAAAATAAAATAAAAGAGACACCAGAAAGTTCTCACCACCTCTTCCAAGTGAGGACACAGTGAGAAGACACCTCATCAGATCACCTGACACCAAATCTGCTGGCATCTTGATGTTGGACTTCCCAGCCTCCAGAACAGTAAGAAGTAAATGTCTGTGATACTTTTGTTGTAGCAGCTAGAAGGGACAAGGGCACACCATCATATATTTTCACCTGGTCACACACCCTACAAATCACCATTCGATCTTTAGTACTACAAGGGGTGGGGACAGGGTAGAGGGGTCAATGGGGGGGGGGGAAAGGGAGACATCTGTAACACAGTCAACAATAAAAAGATCATTTTTTTTTAAAAAAAGAGGATAGAATTCAGCAAGGAAGGACAATCTTAAAGGCACATCAGGACATGAAAACAAAACACACACTTATTATATTCAAAAGATTCCAATTACAATACCTAATGTTAAGATACCTGAGCCTATATACCTAAATCATAATGTTTTAGGATTAGCCTTTTTCTGGGAAATTTTAAAAAAATTATTAGCTAAACTCTATGACTAATACAGTTAAAGTTACCATGAAAGGGCTAGAATTAAGCCCAAATTACTCACACAACCACAGTCACAAGTGAAAATAGCAGAGCACTTTGCTGACCAATAGAAGTGGTCTTCTGAATGTTTAATCAGGACAATATGATGGTGTGTTATAACCATAATAGAATAATTGTTATTTCTTTTGCTTTTAAGCACAAAATATTTTGGGGAGGAGACAATCACTATTACCTGCTGATAAAATAAAATAGTCCAATATTTTTAAATTGTCAAGCATTACTTAAAACTAGAAAGAATTCATTACATACTTTTCCAGTTGTTATTCCACCTATGTAATACCAGCAACAACAAAAAAGTTAACAGTATTCTGTCATTTTATAGGTTTGCTTTCCTCATATATACTGCTTCTCAACAATAACTAGACTTTTTCCTTCTTCACATAAGAAAATGTTGGATCAATCAAGTATGATGAGTTGTGTATACAAGGCAATATAGCAGCACTGATTACGTTTGGCATTATTCTTAAACATCCAGATAAAAGTCAAAGTTCCAATTGCCCTACACATGTTGGTTACCTAATGAACTGATAGTCAGATGACAAAATATTTCAACTCTTTTCCAAATATTTAACACTAGCAACAAGATTAAATCCAGCCATCAGTGTCTGTGCTATGATTTCATGAGTGCAAAAAAGGGGGAAATTGCTTCTAAATAAAAATTTAGATATAAACACCACATTTCTTAAGGGATTTTACTTTTCCTTGACCAAAACATTGTTTCCTTGAAGATGATACAATAATTATACAGAATGTTAACAAAAATTATTTTTTATTGAATAAAAAGTATTTTGAGCGCCCTTTACATGCCAGGGAACCTGGTAGGAATTAGGTACATGCTAAAAATATCATCAATATTACTTGGATTTAAGCAGGAAAATAAGTCATTGCGATATGTTTTGATGAGTGTTATTTTAGAGATAAGCAATGAATAGTTGAGACACAAAGGAAGGTTAATAAATGACTGTGCTTAATTTGGTACAGAAACTCTTCACAAAGGCATGAGAGTTAAAAATCTAGGTTTTTGCCTGCTAGAAAATATGGAAAGGCAACAAAAATAGTAAATAATGCAAAAATCTCATGGGAAAGACTGACTCATAAGCAATAATTGAAGGCAAAATATTCTGACCTTTATGTCAAAAGGTGAAGTTTAAGAGGCAAGCATAACCATAACGATAACCATAACGGTAAGCATAACTATGAATCTTGGAGCGCCCCAGTAACAGGTTCAGGTTTTCACCAGTAGCCAATAAGATGCCAGTTAGGAAGTGATATCATCCATTTAGCTCCAGATGAATTTACTCACTGGACATGGATTAACTTTCATGAAGGGGGTGAAGATACTTCCAGTATTTTCTATTTTGCCTCACATTACTGGAAAGACTGGGGTTCAACTGTGCAGCTAGAGAGTAATATGGAAAGTCTTCTCTGGTCTCCTGGCAAGATTAGAGGATCAGACTATTACAAGGCAGACCACCTACTTCCCCAACTCCACACTGGAGCCTCCAGCAGTCCTTTTGGACAGTGCAGAGAAACAGTCACAGAGTTGTTTTGAGCTCTATGGAAATACAGAGGTAGAAACTGTTTGACTGCTCCATGAATTAGCACCAACATTTATTTAGATTAGATAAGACACTTAGGGTACATTAAAAACAAAGTAATTAAAAACACATTTAGGCAAATTTCATTTGAGGCAGAGAAGATTCAGGTTTGGCAGTTGTATGATCTAAGCAAATATAGTTTTAATAATGAATTAAGTTTTAATTTATAGATTTTTCCACACTAGATTGTTTAGAAATTAGTGCCCATTTGGGAAAGATTTTGTTGCACTGAAATTGCTGTATGGGGACTGGGATAAGGTTAATGAATTTGGGTGTTTAGAATACATTTGTTCCCTCTGCTCATCAAAAAAGACAGCCTGTGGCCTTAAAAATTAAACTATCACCCTCTGTACAGCAACAGTTAGTATTTATCAAAATTATAGTCAAAACAACCAGCTAAGTCCTATCAAATCTACAAAGAGGACCTATGAGACCCTTAGCCCAATCTCAAGCACTAAAATATGAGACCAAAGAGGTTAAATGTTTTGTCTAATGTCATACTTCTAGCATAAGCAAAGCCACAGTCCCAAGGCCTTTAAATGTGAATTTTTAGCCACACCATAGACTCTCTGACTGCATGGTTATTTATTTGTATAAGATGGAACAATTTTTCCCTCATTTGTACATATCACCTCTCAGCATAGATCGCATATGAACATGTCAGTCTCCTTGAGCTTTGTGATTGGTCAGGAAATAAATCTTCCAAAGTATCTGACTGGTGTATAACCTCCCTTTCGGGGTGTGTTCCCTTCATGTTTCAAAAGACTGGACCTCCTGCATCCACATTCGTACTACAGGACCCAGCTCTCCCTTTCACAGGCTGCAAATGGGCATTGCATTTGGGCTCATTTAGACCAGTAAGATTCTCACTCTAGGATTTTAGCATTAGGATTGAGAGGTTCTCTTCCAGCCTGAGCTATTTACTTGGATTGAAGTAATGTAAACTCTGGAACTTGAGGGCAGCCAGCCAAAGAATGGCAGGAAAAGTGTCAGCAGAAGACAGGACTATAGCTCACATGCAGAGAGAAGCAGAGGTAAAGACCTGGTAGTCCCAGGGAGAGAGCACCTGGGGTCCTCATTAGTTTTCAGTTCCTGATGGCTTTCCACTTTCAAGGCTTCTCTATATTTTCGACTTTGGAATTCTATAACATATCTCTGCCATCCTCACGATCCATTCATACCAGGAAATAGCCTCTGTAGTCACAGGCACTAAGATGAAGGGTGGTGTTGGTTGGGGCACAAGAGTGCAGCCATGAGGATGCCTCTTGCACTGAGCCTGCAGCTAGTAGGCTTTGGAAGTATATTGGAAGAATATGAGACTATGAAACTCTAGTTCAGGTTTTTTACACTAAAAGTGGAGAAAATAGGGCATATGCATAGAGATGGCTGATGTCTAGATCAAGAAATTTATGAAAAGAAAATTCTCTGCTTTGCTCTTACAATCAGTAACGGTAGGCTAACTACTGTGAAAAACAACATCAAACTTTCAGAAGCTTAACATATGAAAAGTTTATTTCTCACTCAAGTAAGAATTCTGCTTAGGCAGCAACACTGAACAGATCTCCTGCAAACAGTAACTCAGGAACACAAGCTTAGTCCATCCGTGGCTCCACAGTGCCCTAGCTCTTTGATTCTTTGTTGATTCCTCTGTATCCAGGCAGAAGATGGAGGAAGAGAGAATCCAGGAATTTGGAGCCAGTTAAAGCACTGCCTGCTTCACAGTCCAGACAAGAAGAGTTAAAGCTGAAAAAGACTTGAGCTATAAAAGCCCCTTAAATACTCAGCCACACATAGATGATCCTATCTATTGCTTCAGAAGGCATTACTGAGAAGGAGGCATGAGGGAAAGAAAGAAAAAACATAAATCAACCATGAGAATTATATCTAGCCGAGAATTTGGCTGGTGTCACATGACACCAACTAAAAGCAAGAGGATCAAAAGCCTATAAGTTTATAAAGAAACTATGTTACCAAAAGCAAATCCAAGACTTCATAAAACTTTGTCTATAGCAATCTTAGTACAAATTTTGGGTTCTCAAATGTGCACCAGCAGGAAATGGGCTCCAAAAACCATGTAGCCACCAAGGAGAGAACAGTATGCATTTCAGAGGTGGCCATGGAGGATAATAACAAAAAAAGAGAAGTGTCTCCCAGAAAGCAGAGCCTGAGCTCACAGAGAATAAATAGCAAACAAGGCAGTTTCTCTCAAAGAGCAGAATCAGGCTCTAATCAAAGAATTCTATTTACATTTTGGGTAAGATTGCACAACTTTTAGGGGCCAATTATCTCTATATCCCTACCATTTGAGTGTTATTTTTTTTTTTCTTTTTGCATGAGAGTTTCATTGCTATTATCTGTTGCTGGTCCAGGGAACGGACAGATAACTTATCTTTTCAGAGCTAAAGCTTCTGGATAAAGATGCCACACTTTAGTCTAATGGAGATAACCGAGTAACACCTAGAAATACTGGATTTTGAGCAAATGCAGCGCTAGATGGGACTTTGTGTTATCTGTATGTGTGGGATTAAAAGGGAAACATGTTCAGCAAGAGAGAAAACAATGGCAATTGTAAAGGCTGGCTTTCTGTTCGCCAAAATAATGCCATTTTCCTCAAGAGCACACAGCTAGCATTTTCCTCCCCTGCAATTAGATGCAGTCATATCACCAAGTTCCGGAGAATGGGAAGGGATCTTGGTGTCTGAACCTTGGCCATGAGAGCCCTCGTGACCAATTTTCCCTCTCTTTCTGCCACCTCTAATTGGAAGCAGAACCCACCAAGTCCTTGCAAACTAATCGTTTAAGATGGCAGAGTCCGCCTAAGTCCCCTTCACTGGTAGCCAACAAAACTTGGTGAGTTAGAAACTGTTACTGTGCTAAACTAAGATTTGGGTGCTCAACTGTCAACAACTAGAGTTGTCTTTCATAATGAAGCCTCTCTCCCACTTATTGAGAATATATAGGTTCCTGGCAATTAGAATAGAACGAACAAAGAGGATTCAACTGTGGGACCATTATGCAGGCCCCTCTAAGGACTTTAGGACACTTTGTCCACATCCCAGCTGCAATGGAATGATAATAACCGAAATAAATCAAAACACACAGAAAGTAAAAATAAAGCAAAACACCTTGATCTCTAAAGATGGGATGTAAATAGAGTCCTCAAGTCTGTATTCTATATGATGCCCTGAGGTTAAGGGCATTTAGAAAGGCAATAATAGAAATAGATTAGCACCCAGAATTGCCACCAAGAAACTCAAGTCTCATACTGCCCTTGGCCCAAATCTGATTTTGAATTCAAACAGGCAAGGATACTCCCAGATCATGACTTTGCAAGAATTCTTGAGAGGTCTTATAGTAAACCAAAGGCTCCACAATGAAACCAAAGTTGTAATTATAGGAGTTGTAGTATCAGGAAAATACCAACTACACAAGAGAGGAACCTGAGGGTAGACGGTTTCAGTGCCTCTGCACCCCACAGGACTGGTTACAGAGATACAAAGAAGTGATTTGCTAAGGCTACATAATCACCCCAAAGAGTCTCCTATCCCAAATGTTCCCAGAAGTTCCCTGAAGATCTTGAACAAGAAAAAGCCTCTCTGGAGGGGAAAGTGGTGGTCAGATTTATAAACTAATGAACACACCTTGCTACAATAAGGTATCCTTTACTTCTCTGTGCCTGTTTCTAGATGCTGTTTATGCTGTAGAGCCAGGACTCCATGACCTATTTTGGAAACGTTGTTTTTGCCCATTTACTAAATGGGATTTTTGATAACAGCTTTCTCTTCCATGCTCACCCCCACTATAGGTTATTGGTAGCAGTCATCTTTGAGCATTCCCTCTGGACACTGTAACTGTCTGGGCCTGGCAGTTGCCATGCATTGGAAAACGGTGGAGTGCTTTTGCAGATGGGGACATACTTATGAACATCTGTGAATGTATAGGGAAACACTTGTTGAGCAGCCAAGGACTAACACTAGGGAGACAGCTCCAAAGATGTCTCCCAGCTGATGACAACGTTCTTTGTATGGGAATTGACCCTTTCCGCCCAGCGGGGGAACAGTGCCTCTGGCAGTCTGTTTATATAATATGGCCATAGAAATTTCTTGTTCTGGGCATACCTGATAGATCAGAAATGGACACAGCACTAAACTCAAACCAAAAAAATTACATTACCTGGAAATTTGGAGTTTGAGATTCTAGGTAGCCTGGCAGGCCACTTAAACTTGGGTTTTGCAAAAACAGCAGGACTGTGGCTGGTTTCCTCTACTAAGATCACAGAGGGAGAGGTAACGCTAGACTGTGAAGAGCGGGAAATGATGCAAACACACAGGGGGGAAGTAGAGGCAAGAGGCCATGAGCCCCGGGAGTAATGAGATCAACTGCAACTGCATGGACTTCTGATTAATTTTGTTTTAAACCAAACTGCATTCCACAATCTTCAGTTTTGTAAAATGATGCTCCATCTTCCCCATAAATGTTTATTCTGGTTGCTTAAGCTAGCTCAAGTCAGTTTTGTCTCCTAATGCCAGAAGCACAGGGCAGCAGCAACCAGCCACTCCCTTAGTACAGCTAATTCCTTAATTTTAGCCTCACCTGGTTCACTTTATCTACTGTTTGACTCTATCATGCCCCCCCACCCCCCCACCCCCCCCCCCACCCCCCGGCCAAGATTTATGATTACCAAAGAATTCACAGTAGTCTTTACCAGGCTGTTCTTTTTTTAAAAAAAAATCGCTGACTGCAAAATTCCTTTCCCTTTGCTTTATTCAAGTCAGATTTCAAGTTATGTAAGGATTATCCTTTAAATGCTTTCATAGCTGCTATTCTGATACCAATTCTATTTATCTATTTCACATTTGGCATTACTTAACTAGACGATACTTTATTCTGTCTGATCAGAATAAAGAAAATTGTCATTTTTATATCATTTGCATTTGATGTATTGAATCCATCTGTGCTTGGTTCAGATATACTATGTGGTTATTTGAGTTGACCCAGCCAGGGTCTCCTACTGTGCTTTACATTCACTTTCTAAGGCTTCCCCCAAGGCCTGATCATGTAAGCTATGCTAGTTACTAGCCACATTGAGGAGATAAGGCAGAATTGGTCTACACAGAGCAGAATATCATATTAATTTTTCTAACTTGTATTTTCTAACTTGTATGATCCTTCTTATCTCCTGCCTCACTCAACAGAATAAAGGTATTTTATTCTGTGTATCTTGCTTTAAAATAATAACTTCTGGAGAAAATGACACCAAGGTTATCTTCTCCCAAGAAACAAGACTTCTTTCTCTCTGATCATTATTTTTTTAATTGCCTCCTATTTTCTGTAGCCTCAGGGTCAATTACATTATGGCCACATTTAATATACAATAGAAGTAACCATTCAATTTGTGCTATCCCTAAAATAAAGCATTTGAACACCTGAAAATACTTATCTTCTGTTAGATTAAATGTGCAAACTAATTTGCTTTCTTTACAACTTTGCTTTGGCCCTTATACACTTGTCTACTCTAGTACAAGTCTATTCTCCAAAAAAAGGAGAAAAATTAGACTTACCTGAGTACTTCCAATCCTATGGTCTATGTTATATCAACCCCAGGCTCCTTCCAAATAATTTAATTTATTAAGCATTGGGAAACTAAGGAAATATTCATAAAACATTGTTCTTGCAGGTTGCTGGGGAATCTGCTCTTCTAGGCTTGGGAAAGCTGCTATTGAGATGGGAAAGCTTAGCTGAGCCATTTCTGCTCCACTTGTCTCACCCTCTTTCTTGGACCTTTAAGTTAATACGGGCATGTTCTCTTCATGGTAACAGCAGAAACACAAGAGAAGCTCTCTGAGTCCACTCAAGCCTTGGCACTGGCACCAGTCACTTCTGTCTCATTTGATTAGCCAAAGTGAGCCTCATGGCCAAATGCAAATATGAAAGTTCAGGAAATACACTCCAGTTTTATATGAAAACCCAAAAACCCACATGGAAAGGGGCCTTAATAGAGAGAAAAATAAAAAATTCAGGGACTATAATGCAATCTGCCATTACACTACTCACCTGTTATTACTATACTTGAAATGAAGAAATTGGATTAGATATTTTTTTAGATCTTTTCTGGCCTAACATTATGGTCCTGCATAGACTTTTCTATATATTGTTTTGCAATTCCAAATTATCTTTATTACACTATTAATCATAGCTATCTGTGCAAATTGAGTTTATAACACACTACAAATGCTTCAAGATATGTGATGCATTCATTGCTCTATTTCCAGGGAGGACCATAGTTAAATTTCATTAGAAAATCTATTAATTACTGTTGTTGTTTTTAACTTAAGGGGGGAAAAGGAATGGTCTATCCTTAGGTATAATTAATATATCCTCAGACCTTACTATAGAAATGAATGAAGTCACATCAAGATTTTTACCAAATTACATTTTACTGGTTCTGTACTCCACTTATATGAATTGCTGCAGTGCCAACCTCCATTCCCATACACCTACTGAATCATTTTAAAGAAGCCCAGTTTTTACTGTGCATGCTTGTAAATCAATCCACCTATAGTCTTCAGCTCCAGAATATTTACTGCACTTTGTCCCTGCAAATACACTCAAAGGCAGTATCTTAAGGTTTCTTGACATAAAATAAAATGCATCCATTTTAAGTGTACCTGTCAATGAGTTTTGGAAATTTTATACACGTGTATAACCTTAAACATAATCTACATATACAGCGTTTTCATCACCCCCCAAAAGGTTACATACACCTCTTTCCATCAATCTTTCATCTGCCCCAGCCCCAGGCAAACATTGATCTGCTTTCTTTCACTCAAGATTAATATTTTTTCTTTTTCAGTGTTTCATATGAATGAAATTTTACATGAGGACTTGTATCTAACTTATTTAGCTCAGAAGGATTTAATTGTGATTCATTCATATTGTTGCTTATATCAAGACTAGGGGCCCGGTGCACGAAATTCATGCACTGGCGGGGGCGGGGGGTGTCCCTCAGCCCAGCCTGCCCCCTCTCACATACTGGGAGCCCTCAGGGGATGTCCTAGTGACAGCTTAGGCCCACTCCCTGCTACCCTTGGGGATAGGGCCTAAGCCGCAGTCTGGCCTCCCTTTGTGGGAGGTGACCGGGCTGATCAGGGGAAGGCACCAGCCCCATCACCCCACTGCTGCAGCCACTGCCAGTCACCGCAGCCACCAAGGTGTTTTCATCAACACGGACTCCCGTCCCTTCACTATGAAAAAATGACAACTTTCTTTAGGCATTTTCAAGATGTGTCTTTCATATAATAATAATTTCTTTCTTTCTTTGTTTTTTATCCTCACCTGAGGATGTTTCCATTGATTTTTAGAGAATGTGGAAGAGAAAGGGAAAGACAGAGATAAACATCAAAGTGAGAGGAACACTTTGGCTGGCTCCTGCATGAGCCCTGACCTGGGTCCCTTGCCCTTGGGAGGAGCCTGCAACCTAGGTACATGCCCTTGGTGAGAATTGAACCCAGACCCTGCCATCGGCAGGCCAAGGCATTATCCACTGAGCCAAATCGGCTAGGGCAGGATATGACATTTCTTAGCCCTCCAGCAGCGGACCTTCGTTTTTTTCACCAGGAATGTGGTGAAAAACCCTAGATCACTTTTTTGGATTCTTATTACTCAAGTTACTAAGAATATTACCAATGTCATACAGGGAGCTTAACCAATGAGCTGTCAGAAAAGGTGTTTCCTCTGTAGTTCACACCAATCGCCGACTTGCCCCACCCCTTCCCCTTCCACCCCAGGCCTGACGCCTCTGGCCCAGGCTTCAGGCCTGCGCAGGGGACCCCCTTCTCCCCCCGATAACTGGCTCTGCTCTTGCCCAGGCCTGACGCCTCGGCCAGAGGCATCAACCCCCATCACCCTTCAATCACCAGATCGGCCCCTTGCCCAGGCCTGACGCCTTGGCTAGAGGCATCAGACCTGGGCAGGGGACCCCCAAACCCCTCCTATTGCTGGGTCCACCCCCTTCCCAGGCCTGATGCCTCTGGCCCAGGTGTCAGGCCTGGGCAGGGTACCCCAATCTCACCCTGATCACCGGCTTCTGGGAGGCTTCTGGGCGGCTTCTTGGGCTTCTGGGGCTACTGGGGCTGGCCTGTGGCCCAGGATGGTGGCTCATATTGGCAGCTGTGCTGCCCTGCCCTGCCTGCAGTATGCAAATTAGCTGCCATCTTTGTTGGCGGTTAATTTGCATACCACGCTGATTAGCCTATGGGAGGCGTAGCGAAGGTACGATCAATTACCATGTTTGTCTATTATTAGATATGAAGGATGTTTATTCCTTTACACTGCTGGGTAGAATTCTATTGCATGTATACATAGCCATTTGTTTATACATTCGACTACTGAAAAAAAAATTTGAGGGTTATTTTTTCCTAATAAATAAAGTTGATATAACATTTGTGCACAAGTTTTTGCATACATACATGGTAAACTGTCGAATTTAATCACTATAGTATTATGTAATGGTATTTAATTGCATCTTTAATCTACACTTTTCAGAAAGTTAATGATGTTGAACAACTTATGCGATTATTGGATATTTTGTATACGTTCTTGAAGGTTTTGTATGCTCATATCTTTTGGCTTGTCTTATTATTGAGTGGTAAAACATTAAAAATATTCGCACCTGTTATTTTTTTAAACTTTTTTTGTGAGTAAAGATGTGTGTTTCTTTTATTTAAAAGTGCCTTTTCTTGATTTATTCTTTTTTTTTATTGCTTAAAGTAATACAAAGGGTATTACATATGTGTCCATTCTCCCCCCCCCGCCCCCCCCCCGCCCTAGACAGTCCCCTAGCCTCCCCTATCCCCCAGTGTCTTATGTCCATTGGTTATGCTTATATGCATGCATACAAGTCCTTTGGTTGATCTCTTACCCCCCTACCTCCTGTCCCCCAACCCTCCCCGGCCTTCCCGCTGCAGTTTGACAATCTGTTTGAGGCAGCTCTGCCTCTGTATCTATTATTGTTCAAAAGTTTATAATGGTCTCTATTATCCATGAATGAGGGAGATCATGTGGTATATTTCCTTCATTGACTGGCTTATTTCACTTAGCATAATGCTCTCCAGTTCCATCCATGACGTTGCAAATGGTAAGAGTTCCTTCCTTTTTAGAGCAGCATAGTATTCCATCGTGTAGATGTACCAAAGCTTTCTAATCCATTCATCTACTGATGGGCACTTAGGCTGTTTCCAGATCTTAGCTATGGTGAATTGTGCTGCTATGAACATAGGGGTGCATATATCCTTTCTGATTGGTGTTTCTGGTTTCTTGGGATATATTCCTAGAAGTGGGATCACAGGGTCAAATGGGAGTTCCATTTTCAGTTTTTTGAGGAAACTCCATACTGTCTTCCATAGTGGCTGCACCAGTCTGCATTCCCACCAGCAGTGCACGAGTGTTCCTTTTTCTCCAGCACTTGTCATTTGTTGATTTGTTGATGCTAGCCAGTCTGACAGGTGTGAGATGGTACCTCATTGTTGTTTTGATTTGCATGTCTCGGATGATTAGTGACTTTGAGCATGTTTTCATATGTCTCTTGGCTTTCTGAATGTCCTCTTTTGAAAGGTGTCGATTTAGGTCCTTTGCCCATTTTTTGATTGGATTGTTTATCTTCCTTTTGTTAAGTTGTATGAGTTCCCTATAAATTTTGGAGATTAGGCCCTTATCAGATATGACATTGGCAAATATGTTTTCCCACACAGTGGGTTTTCTCGTTGTTTTGTTGATGGTTTCTTTTGCTGTGCAGAAGCTTTTTATTTTGATGTAGTCCCATTTGTTCATTTTCTCTTTAGTTTCAAGTGCCCTAGGAGCTGTATCAGTGAAGAAATTGCTTCGGCATATGTCTGAGATTTTGTTGCCTTTGGATTCTTCTAGAATTTTTATGGTTTCCTGTCGTACATTTAAGTCCTTTATCCATTTTGAGTTTATTTTTGTGTATGGTGTAAGTTGGTGGTCTAGTTTCATTTTCTTGCATATATCTGTCCAATTTTCCCAACACCATTTATTGAAGAGACTATCTTGGCTCCATTGTATGTTCTTGCCTCCTTTGTCAAATATTAATTGAGCATATTGGTTCGGGCCGATTTCTGGGCTCTCTATTCTATTCCATTGATCTATATGCCTGTTCTTGTGCCAGTACCAGGCAGTTTTGAGAACAGTGGCTTTGTAATACATCTTGATATCTGGTATTGAGATCCCACCTACTTTGTTCTTTTTCAGGATTGCTGCAGCTATTCGGGGTCTTTTTTTATTCCAGATGAATTTTTGGAGAGTTCGTTCTAGATCTATGAAGTATGCCGTTGGTATTTTAATGGGAAGTGCGTTGAATTTATAGATTGCTTTGGGTAGTATGGACATTTTAATGATGTTGATTCTACCAATCCATGAACACGGTATATTCTTCCATCTGTTTATGTCTTCCTCTATTTCTTTTTCAACGTCCTGTAGTTTTCTGAGTAGAGGTCTTTTACCTCTTTAGTTGAGTTTATTCCTAGGTAGCTTAATTTTTTTGGTGCGATGGTAAACGGGATTGTTTTTATAATCTCTCTTTCTGAAAGTTCACTATTGGTGTATAGAAATGCCTCAGATTTCTTGGGGTTAATTTTGTATCCAGCTACATTGCCAAATTCATGTATTAAGTCTAGTAGCTTTTTGATGGAGTCTCTAGGGTTTTGTATGTATAATATCATGTCGTCTGCAAATAAGGACAGTTTTACTTCCTCTTTTCCAATTTGGATGCCTTTTATTTCTTCTTCTTGCCGAATTGCAATGGCTAACACATCCAGTACTATGTTGAACAGGAGTGGAGAGAGGGGGCATCCCTGTCTTGTTCCTGTTCTTAGGGGAAATGGTGTTAGTTTTTGTCCATTGAGTATGATGTTGGCTGTGGGCCTGTCATATATGGCTTTTATTATATTGAGGTATGATCCTTCTACTCCCGCCTTACTGAGAGTTTTTATCAAAAATGGGTGTTGAATTTTGTCAAATGCTTTTTCTGCATCAATTGATATGACCATGTGGTTTTTTTCTTTCAATTTGTTTATGTGATGTATCACGTTTATTGATTTGCATTCCTGGGATAAATCCTACTTGGTCATGGTGTATGATTTTTCTGATGTACTGCTGGATCCGATTTGCTAAGATTTTGTTGAGGATTTTGGCATCTATGTTCATGAGGGATATTGGCCTGTAATTCTCTTTCATTGTGTTGTCTTTACCTGGTTTTGGTATTAGGGTGATGCTGGCTTCATAGAATGAGCTTGGAAGTGTTCCTTCCTCTTGAATTTTTTGTAGTAGTCTGAGGAGGATAGGTTTTAGTTCTTCCTTGAATGTTTGGTAAAATTCCCCTGTGAAGCGTCCGGTCCTGGGCTTTTGTTTGATGGAAGCTTTTTGATGACTGCTTCAATTGCTTCCATAGTTATTGGCCTGTTGAGATTTTTAGATTCTTCCTGATTGAGTTTTGGAATGTTGTATTTTTCTAGGAATTTGTCCATTTTCTCCAGGTTGTCTAGTTTGTTGGAGTAGAGCTCTCCATAGTATTTTTTAACAATCGTTTGTATTTCTGTGGGGTTTGTTGTTATTTCGCCTCTATCGTTTCTGATTTTGTTTATTTGGGTCCTCTCTCTTTGCTTCTTGGTGAGTCTGGCTAGAGGTTTGTCAATCTTGTTTATCCTTTCAAAGAACTAGCTCTTGGTTTCATTGATTTTCTGTATTGTTTTTTTGGTCTCTATGTCATTTATTTCTGCTCTAATCTTTATTATCTCCTTCCTTCTGCTCACTCTGGGTTTTCTTGTTGCTCTCTTTCTAATTCTTTGAGTTGTAGAGTTAGATGATTTACTACCATTTTTTCTTGTTTTTTGAGATAAGCCTGTAGAGCTATAAACTTTCCTCTCAGGACTGCTTTCATTGTGTCCCATAGGTTTTGGATTGTTGTGTTTTCATTGTCATTAGTTTCCAGGATGTTTTTAATTTCTTCTTTGATCTCATTGGTAACCCAATCAATATTTAATAGCATGCTATTCAGCTTCCAGGTGTTTGAGTATTTTGGGTTGTTTTTATTGTAGTTTATTTCTAATATTATGCCATCCTGGTCTGCAAAAATGCTTTTTATGATTTCAATCTTCTTGAATTTGGGGATACTTTGCTTGTGACCCAATATATGGTCTATTTTTGAATATGTCTTATGAGCACATGAGTAGAATGTATATTCCGTGGCACGGGGGTGAAGTGTTCTGAAGATGTCTATTAAGTCCATCTGATCTAGTGAGTCATTTAGGATTGCTGTATCTTTGCTGATTGTTTGTCTAGAGGACTTATCCAGTGCTGTCAGTGGTGTATTAAAGTCCCCTACTATGATTGTATTGTTGTCAATCTCTCCTTTGATATCTTCCAGGAGTTTTTTTATGAATTTGGGTGATCCTGCATTGGGTGCATATATGTTTACCAGGCTTATATCTTCTTGTTGTATTGATCCCTTTAGTATTATGAAGTGGCCTTCCTTATCTCTTGTTATGGCCTTCACTTTGAGGTCTATTTTGTCCAATATAAGTATTGCTACCCCAGCTTTCTTTTCCTTTCCATTTGCCTGAAAGATATTTTTCCATCCTTTCACTTTCAGTCTGTGTGAGTCCCTTCTAATGAGGTGGGTTTCTTGTAGACAGCAGATGTATGGGTCATGTTTTTTTATCAATTCAGCCACTCGATGCCTTTTGGTTGGAGCATTTAGTCCGTTTACGTTTAAAGTTATTATTGAAAGGTACTTGTTTGTAGCCATTTCTTTTTTTGTGTGGCTGTTTTCTTTCTGAGCTTTTTATTTCTTCTTTTTATACCAGTCCCTTTAGCATTCCTTGCATTGCTGGCTTGGTGGTGATAAACTCCCTTAGCCTTTTTTTGTCTGTGAAGCTTCTTATTTCCCCTTCAAGTTTGAATGATAGCCTTGCTGGATAGAGTATTCTTGGATTCAGTACTTTGCTTTGCATCACTTTGTAAATTTCTGTCCATTCTTTTCTGGCCTGATGTGTTTCTGTTGAGAAATCATTTGACAATCTAATGGGAGATCCCTTGTATGTAACTTTCTGTCTCTCTCTTGCAGCCTGTAAGATTCTCTCTTTGTCCTGAACATTTACCATGGTAATTATGATGTGTCTTGGTGTGGGTCTTTTCGGGTTCACCTTGTTTGGGACTCTCTGGGCTTGTGTGACTTTTTTCTTCCCCACCTCAGGGAAGTTTTCTGATATTATTTCTTCAAATAGGTTTTCTAATCCTTGTTCATCTTTCTGTTGTTCTGGTACCCCTATTATTCGTATGTTGTTTCGTTTCATGTTGTCCCAAAGCTCCCTTAGGCTCTCCTCCTGTCTTTTAATTTTTTTCTCCAATTGCAGTACATTTTGGGTGTGTTTTGCTTCCTTGTCTTCTAATTCACTAATTCAGTCCTCTGCTTCTCCTAGTCTACTGTTGATACTTTCAATGGAGTTTTTTATTGCAGCTATATCACTCTTCATTTCTTCTTGGGTCTTACTTAAGTTGTTGATTTTTTCATCTGTTTCTTCTAGCTTCTTCCATATGTTATTGATTTTTTCATCTGTTTCTTCTTGCTTCTTGCATAAATAGTTGACTTTTTCATCTGTTTCTTCTTGCTTCTTGTAGAAATTGTTGATTTTTTCCTCCATCCGGTTTATGCACTCTACGACCCTTATTCTGAATTCTTTTTCTGTCATGTTGCATACCTCTGTATTACTTAGCTGCTTTTCCTGAGAGTCCTCCTTCTCTTTCCTTTGGGGTTTTCTTTGTCTACCCATGTTTGATCTCACTGACATATCTAGACGTTGAGTTGTTCAGTGGCTGCTCCCTGGGTGGCATGACTCCTTGGTCTGTGGTTGTTCTTCGGGCGGTTGCGGTAGCAGCTGCTCCTCAGTTGGCAGCAGCTCCTCTGGTGGGTGCTGTTCACAGCGGTGGTGGCTCTTCTGGCTGGTGGGGGGAGGTTTCACGTACAGCTGCTGTTCCTCAGCAGAGGGTATGGTGCTCAGGAGGCTGCTGTTGCTTGGATCTGCTGCGTTGATTTAAAGGCACAAAATACAACACAACAAGGCACCACATACCAGGCACTAAACACAAATATATTCATGATATTAATAACCCCAAATAAAAGTGACCACCCGAATTAAGAGAATTAGGGGATAAGGAAGAAGGAGAGAAAAAGAGAAAAGAGAAAAAAGAAAAGAAAAGTAGGGACCAAAAAAGGAGTGCAAAAATGAAATTGGGAAAAAGGAGGGGGGAAAATAAAAGTGAGAAAAGAAAAGAAAGAAAAAAAGAGCGAAAAGAGAGAATGAAGTGTAAGAGGGGAAGAGACTTTTTATATGAGGAGAATACTCCTATAGAACCGCCACTAATCCCAATAAATTCCAGCAACAGCTCCCTGGAGATGGATGCAAACTAGAAACAACTAATAATATAACGATGAAAATAGAATGGAGGACACTAATCCCAAAATAAAATAAAGAAAAAATAAAATGGCACTTTAAAAAATGGTAAAATGGTAGCAGTAATAATACTGGTTAAAAATAAGAAGGTAGTATTTAAAAGGGTAAAATCAGGTGATGGAAAAAGAAGAAAAAAAAAGAAAAAAAAATTTGCAGTAGTGAAGGTCCTTCGGTTCTTCTATTCTTCAGTCTGGCTCGCCTTTAGTCCTGCCAGGTATTCAGGAGAGTGTTGAGTTTCCCTGCGATACACTGTTCCTCTGTGTTGTAAACCACAGTCCTTATTTTAAAGCAGGTCGTATTTGTTTCCCAGACTGCTTTATTTTGTGTTTAGCAAAGAGTCAGTTTGTGGGTCAGCCTCTGGGTGAGTGTTCTGGGGTTGGCCTCTGAGGCTATATGGCTTCTCTATCGCATTTAAAACTGAATTGGAGAGGTCAACTATCCAGAGCTGGTTCCTTAATAGTTATCAGCTCTGTGTTGTTGCTGGGATTGAAAATCCCTCTATAGGCCAGACCCTGTTAACTCCCAGGGACTGATCAGATTATTTTAATCCTTGATCTCGTTCAGGGTGGAATCCGGGTGTGGCTGTGCTCCTTGCCTGGGGGCTGTGGGGAGGAGTCTCACTCTCTGGAGAGAATGGCTGCCCCAGTCCTGGGCTCAGGGGTATCTCAGCACTCAATTTGCTGCCACCTCTCCCGGCCCCCCTTTTCTCCTCAGTCTCTCCCCAGATTCCACTCCTCCACACCCTCTCCCTCTCTTCAGCACAGGTGAGTGTCTGTATCCGAAATATCTTATGAATAGGATTCAGTGAAAACAAACAAACAAACGCCGGCCGCGGAAACAGGGAAGGCTTGGTTTCTGTAAGCTCTTTTCTTACTGGCACTGCATGGTCTGGTCAGCTCTTCAGGCTGCCCCCTTTAGGCTCAGTCCTCCGTGATCACAGAACCCAGCTCTCAAATCCCCCGGTGGCACCAGGAATCCCGCAGATCTCCTTTCCCCAGTCAGGGGCTGTGCCTGTCCCAAGGGACGCGGCTGTCTGCCACGCGGTCTCCCTCCGACCCTCTGGGCTCAGAGGTCTGGCAAACTTTCCTGCCCAAATCCCTGGGTTTTTTTTTTTACCTTTCCAGGGGAGTTCTGCCCTTCCCGGCTGCAAACGGTCTCACCAGCTGAGCAATTTCGCCAATTCGGGGTGGGTGTTATTAGTTTCAGCTGCTCACTCCATTTGCTCCGGGACAGGACCTGGGCCGCGTCTGCCTATATCGCCGCCATCTTCAGAATCCCCCTGATTTATTCTTTTATAGTTTGTGCTTATGTCCTATTTCAAAAATTTGTGTCTATCCTAAATTCAAAAAAGTTTTCCTGTCATTTCTCTTTTATACTTTTAAAAATTTTATGGTCAGCTCCCTGATTCAGTTTCAGTTCATTTTTGTATATGGAATAAGGTAAAGATTAGGTTCTTTTTTTACATATGAGTAATCAATCAGTTGTTTCCTCACAATTTGTTAAAAGATTGCTCTTTCCCCAGTGCATTATTTTGGGACACTTGCCAAAAAATATCATTAATGGACCATATATGCATGGATATATCTCTGAAATATATTATGTTGCATTCTTCTAAGTGTTTATCTTCATGTCAATACCATTCTGTGTTGATAGTTCAGCTTTACAGTAAATTTTTTAAATATATTTTTATTGATTTTATAGAAAGGAAGGGAAAGGGATAGAGATATAGAAACATCAATGAGAGAGAAACATCTGCTGCCTCCTATACACCCCGCACTGGGGATCGAGCCCCCAACTTGGGCACGTGCCCTGATTGGGAATCGAACTATGATCTCCTCACTCATGGGTTGATACTCAACCACTAAACCACATCAGCCAGGCTTTATAGTAAGTCTTGAAATCAGTTAGTGTTAGTCTTAATTTATTTCCAAAATTCTTTTTGACTATTTTAGATACTTTGTTTTCCAATCTATAATAATAAAAGCATAATATGCTAATTAGACCAGAAAGTTGAAAGACTTCCAGACGTCATTCCGGATATCCTTCCAAAGCCACGGTGGACCCAAGGCAGAGGTGGTTAGGGGCAATCAGGCAGGCAGGCAAGTGGTTAGAGATGATCAGGAAGGCAAGTGGTTAGGGGCGATCAGGCAGGCAAGTAGTTAGGGGCTATCAGGCAGGTAGGCAGAGGCAGTTAGGAGTGATCAGGCAGGCAAGTGAGTGGTTAGGGGCGATCAGGCAGGTAGGCAGACCAGTGGTTAGGAGTCAGTGGTCCTGAATAGCAAGAGGGATGTCCTGTGTGGGATCGGGCCTAAACCAGCAGGCAGACATCCCCCACGGGGTCCCAGATTGCGAGAGGATGCAAGTCAAGCTGAGGGACAAACTTCCCCCTTGTGCATAAATTTCATGCACCAGGCCTCTAGTATAAAAATAAATATCATTTTACATTTGTTTGTTTTTTAATATATTTCATTGATTTTTTACAGAGAGGAAGGGAGAAGGATAGAGAGCTAGAAACATTGATGAGAGAGAAACATCCATCAGCTGCCTCCTGCATACCCCCTACTGGGGATGTATCCGCAACCAAGGTACATGCCCTTGAGCGGAATCGAACCTAGGGCCCTTCAGTCTGCAGGCCAATGCTCTATCCACTGAGCCAAACTGGTTAGGGCTCATTTTATGTTTTAGATGACATTATAAATGTTATTTTTTTAAAAAAAATGTTATTTTTATTTTATCCCCAATTGTTTATTGGTAGTGCTTAAAATATTAAATGGGTTTTTGTATATTATCCTATTGTCCTATATTTGTTAATTTGTTATTAAATAAAATAACTTGGGTATATACTTCTTAGCATTTTCTAAATAATAATTATGTAGCCTACAAATAGAGACACTTCATTCTTCCTGTCCAATCTTAACATATGTTATTTTTTTATACCTGATTTCTGAGATGTAGAATAAAAGTGATGAGAAGACAATCTCGCCTTACACCCAATTTTAGAGCAAATCATTCAGTCTGATGATTAAGCATGGCATCAGTGCTATATCATTTCTGTAGATGCTCTTCTGTTCCTAATTTAGTAATAGTTTTTCTCATGAATGTTGAATTGTTGTCAAATGCTTTTCTAGTTAGATATATGAATTTTCTTATTTATTCTGTTAACATAGTGAAATACATTTCCAACTGTAAAACCAACCTTGCATTCTTGATGTGAACAGTACTTGGTCAATTATTTTTTGTTTTAACTTTTTTTACATATTGCTGGATTTGGATTTGCCAAGATCTAAGAGTTTTTGATCTAAGAGTATTGGAGGGATCTTGGTATAGTTTTCTCTTTTGGTAATCTCTTTGGCAGATTTTCACTTCAAAGTAGTGCTGCTTTCATAAAAATAAGCTAGAAGGAATTCCTTTGCTTCCTGCTCTAGGTTTTGAGAGAGATTGGTAGAATTAGTGTTATTATTTTTTTTACAGTTTTGATAGGAGCTACCAGCAAATGCATCTTATCCTGGAGATGTTTTGTGGAGATTTTTAGTTATTAGTTCAAGTTCCTTAATATAAAGGTATTTAGATTTTTCTTTTTTTCTTTTTTTAGTCTGTTTTGGTAATTTGTATCTGTGAAGGGATTTGTCCATTTCATGTAGGTACTGTGCTATAACTTATTAATATATGTTTGCTCATAATATTTCCTTTTTATACTGTTAATTTCTTTTGAACTGTTTTGAAGTCATGTCTTTCATTCATGAATTGGTAGTTTGTGTCTTCTCTCTTTAACTTAGTTAGAAATTTCTCAATTTTATTGTTATGTGCAAATAATAAGCTTTATTTTCATTTTTTTCTTTCATTGATTTCTTATTATATTATTCTATTTAGTTTGGATTTAATTGGCTCTTTTCTTGCTTCTTAAGGGGAAAAAAAAACATGTATCATTAATTTTGGACCTTGTTTCTGTTCTGCTATCAATATTCAAAGATATAAAATTTCTCTATATACTACATTAGCTGAATCCTCAATTTTGGTTTGTCATAATTTTGCTTTCATTCATTTCTAAATATTTTCTATTTTCCCTTGTTACTTCTGTGATCCATAAGTCAGAGATTTTTGTTGTTGTTAATCCTCACCCAAGGATATTTTTCCATTGATTTTTAGGGAGAGTGGAAGGGAGGGGGAGAGACAGAGAGAGAAATATCAACGTGAGAGAGACACAATTGATTGCTTCCCATATGCACCCCCAACTGAGGCCTGGGATTGAGCCTGCAACCAAGGTACTGTGCCCTTGACCAGAATCAAACCCGGGGCCCTTCAGCCGGGGGGCCAATGCTCTACCCACTGTGCCAAACCAGCTAGGGCAAAGATATTTTGTTTAACTCCCAGACGTTTGGATTTTTCCTGAATTCCTTATTATATTTTATTCCTTATTTAATTACACTGTGGACAAAGAACACACTTTGAATAGGTTTAGCTAGTACTTTAAGTTAGGTCTAGATTTAAGAATGTTTCCATGTGCACTTGAAATGAATGTACATTCTACAGGGCTAGGTGAAATGCCATATAATGTCATTCAGGTACAGTCAGTTGACATGTGGGTCTAGTCTTCAATATCCTTACTGATTTTCCGTCTACTTGTACTATTGATTACTGACAGAAGAATGTTGTACTCTTCAAATATAATTGTGGACTTAGCTACTTCTCTATTCAGTTCTGTCAGTATTTGATCCATGCATTTTAAAGCTCTGTTTTTTATTGCATACACATTTTAAATTACTAAGTCTAATTAATGAATTGACCCTTTATCATTAGAAGTGTATCTCTTTATCTCTTGCTGAGAAGTCAATGTTTTTAGGATTACTGCTTAAACAGTATATCTTGTTTTATCCCTCTAATTTTAATCTAGCTTTCCTTCACATATTAAGAGAGTTTCTTGAAGATAATAAATAGTTTAATTGTGGTTTATATCTCTGATTTTAGACTATTTACAGCTAATGCAAGTATTGTATGATTGGGTCAAAGTATACATTATGATTTTTGACACTTTTATAGCATTAAAAACAGTATAGGCTGTGTGTGTGTGCGTGTGTTTTATTATTATTATTGCTTGTTTGTGTACTTCATATAAATTTCTGTTCCATTGTCCTCTCTCTTACATAGTTTCTGGTGAAAAGTTTATAGTCCCTTTATCTTTGTTTGACCTATCTTAATGTGTATTTTTCTCCTCTAACTACTGTTATGACATTCTAATTATCAGTGATTTCAAAATTTTGTAATAGTGTGCCTTTTCCTTTATTTTAATCCTGCTTGAAGACTTTTGAACTTCTTAGATCTCTTTTACTTTTTATCAAATTTGAAACAACTTTGCCATTATTTTCTTAAATATTTTTTGAAACTCTCCCTTTGTAGAATCTTACTGCACACATGTTAGAATTCTTTATATGTTCACACAGTTCATTGAGGATCTGTGTATTATTTTTCAGAATCTTTTTCTCACTATACTTGATTTTGCATTGTTTTTATTGCTATGACTTAAAATTATTGATTTTCTTCTGAAAGTTCAAATCATCTAATACTATTTCATTTTGTATATTGTTCTGAAGAGTTAATGACTTTCATTTTAGATATTTTTTTCTGGAAGTTTTATTTTGTTCTTTTTTATATCTTCCACTTTTCACCTATCTTCATATTTTATTTTATGTAGTTGAGCATATTTATAATAACCTATTTGCAATTTTATCACTTATTTAATTTGTTGACCTTTTTCCTATACATTGACCTTTCTTCTGATTTTGCATTAAAATTTATTGCTTATTGGCGTATCTAGTAATTTTAAATTGAAAGCCAGAAATTATGAACTTGATGTTGTTGAGTGTCTGGTCTATGTTCACTTCCTTTAAATGCCATTGATCATTTTTCTGCTAATTATTTATGCTATTTAATGTTAATGTTTATCCTTTCAAGATTTACTTTAACTTCATTATGGTACTTTTGAGTAGCTTATACTCTAGGGAATGTTTAGCCACATTTCCAAGGCATAACCATTTTAGATGTCTAGTGAATGTTTTGAGTAATCATTGAGGACTCTCAACTCTTGCTAGTAGGAAATTTAACACCTTTTTCAATCCTGTTGTAGAAATCATTTAGCTCACAGCTCACGCAAGCTTCTCTGTCCAGCCTTAAGTTGTTTCATCAGACACGTGTGTAATTTAATGTTCAGAAGAGAATTAATAGAGCACCAAGGCAGATTTATGAAATTTTTCTCTGTGAATTCTCTATTTCTAAAATATAACTGCACAATTTTCGATCATAATCAGCTTCAGATACTCTTTCCTCCTCTGAGGTTTGGAATGCGCCTTCAAAGAGAAAGCCAAGGTTATTATATAGGACTAACCTTATTTTCTTATATTCTCTCAAGAATCACAGTACTGCACTGCCTATTTTCCAATATATAAAAATTTCATATTTTTCTGATTTTCTAGTAGCCTATGATGAAAGTTTAAACATCTTCCTTGTCATTCCATTGTTGGTCAAAAGCAAAAAATTTTCACCATTATAATTTATCTGTACCGTGGCTAAAGCAGTATACACAGGAAACAATTTGACAGGAAGGGAACACTGCTATTTATTAACACCAAACATATAAACAAAACTTTTGGATTTACTGTAAAACAAAAGCCAATAAAGTATAATTTTCAGACTTGACTTACAATCAAATAAAACTTTAAGAGCCTTTCTCTGATTCAAAATTGTATGTCAACAACTTGAAAGGTAGTTCTTAAAGCAGATGATTCTGAAGAAGCATAAAGTTAAGGATCCCAAAATAATTATTCACTGCTCAAAATACTGTCCCGAAATCTTACACAGATGAATTGCTGAACAAATTATATAAACTGACAATGTCCAACTTTTTTCAAGGTTTGAGAGAAAGGTTTATGCAAGGAAGTGATATATAGAATATCTCCTATTCTAAGATAAGTTAAATAAACAAAATAAATATAAAACTGCAATAATTACAGGGTACAGTGGTACTGAATTATATTTGTATAGTGGGAGAGGGAAAGGTTATCAAAGATATAAAGGAAGATGTGAACTCTTGAAACAAAAGATTCAGAATGAGTTATTAGATAAGAAAAAATGAAACATTTATGGATGATGCAAGTAGTTATTGACTGAGCAAAAAAAATAATGCAATTGCAGACTTAACTTTGACAAGAAATTTAATAGCAGAGAAGATTATATACAATTTAATTGGGACAATATCTAGAGAAAAATCACAGAAAGAAAAGTAAAAGAGAAGAAATAAATTGGAATAAAGGTGACAGATACAGAGGACAAACAAATATGAGGTAATATGCATCTATTTGATGTGCTTAAAGAAAAGATGTGCACAATTGAATTCAAATTTCAAAATAATGAGAAAACAAGAAAGGTTCCAACCAGGAGTTTTGCCTAATCAAATTTGCATTCCTACTAGATAGTTCTGGAGGCAATAATGAGGGTAAATTAGAACAGTGTCCTCAGACTCAGCACTATTGACATTTGGGGCTAGATAATTCTTTGTTGTAGAAGAGTGTTCTGGTTGTTATATAATGGTTAGCAGTATTCCTGACTTCTATCTACTAGATGCCAATAACAACCCCCACTAGTTGTAAGCACCAAAATGACAGACAAATGTCACTTGGATGACAAAAATGCCCCATTTGGGAACCACTGGGTTGGAGAGAATTAAAAGGAGGAGAGGCTAGAGAGTAGGTTGTTGAATGGACCAGAAACGAGGGGATGTTTGCTTACACTAGGAAGTGGAAGTAAAAATGGGGGTAAAGTGAATAGAATATGAATGCTTGAGGGAGTAGAATTGATCTTCATTCATTTGATGTTGGAAGTGTTGGAGAAGGAGAAATTGGAAACTAATCCTAGGTTTGTTGCCTGAGCTAGGTGGATTAGTACTGCCATAATGGGGAAATGTTATATTTCTTCTGGAAACCTAATTAATGCCAAAACCTAATTAATGGGTACATAGTGATGAAAAATTATCCAAACTGATTATTTGGTTAAAATAGATGCCCTAAAAGTTGAGTTGATTGTAACCTTCATCTTTTATGTTTTTTCCTTAATTCATCTAAATTAGGTTTCAGTTTATATCCTTTGATTCATTAGACAATATGGGTGAAAAATAGAATTCATTTATTTCTGTGATGAACTGTAGAAATACTCACTTTTCATAACTTTTAAGATAATAATAAGCAGAAAGATGGGGAAATATATTTATTTTGCTTTGGACTTGTTGACTCTAAAGTGTTTATGAAATATTCAAGGGCTAATAGAGGTAGACAATGATTACCTCTGAATTGTGGAATTTGGTGGGCTGTTTTTTCTTTTTCCCATTTTCACTATTGTTTTATTTATTTAGGTTTTCATTTTATGAATATGCATAATTCATATAATCAGAAAGCTTTTTTCTACTTTGAAAAAGTTAGTATGCAATTAATCTGAAGATGATAAATAGTGCATTTAAGAGTCACCCTCTTTAACCCTCTATTGATTATTTAAAGTTTATTTATTAGATATTAATATACCTTTAAAATTTAAGATATTATATGCAGTATGTATCAAGTATATGTCTGTTATCTGGCTGTGTGTTATATTTCTTCTGGAAACCTAATTAATGCCAAAACCTAATTAATGGGTGCATAGTGATGAAAAATTATCCAAACTGATTATTTGTTTAAAATAGATGCCCTAAAAGTTGAGTTGATTGTAACCTTCATCTTTTATGTTTTTTCCTTAATTCATCTAAATTAGGTTTAAGTTTATGTCCTTTGATTCATTAGACAATATGGGTGAAAAATAGAATTCATTTATTTCTGTGATGAACTGTAGAAATACTCACTTTTCATAACTTTTAAGATAAAAATAAATAGTAGAAAATAAGATTTTTCTTCCTATGATTCATGGCAGTAGATAGTGCTATACTACCATGTTCCCAATTTTGCATAAGCTAAGTGGGTTCCAAGAATAGGAAGAAAAAGAATTCATATGTCAGCAATTCAAATCCTTTAGAATTTTCTGCATTGTGAGCATAAGGATCTTCAGTCAGAAAAAGAGAAAAAAATCCTTTTTTTCTTTACTTCCTGTATTTTCACACTGAGGTAGGTAGTAAATATTTCTGACAAGGTATTTGGTTGACAAATATTTTACAGATGTTTCCATTATATTTTCCTCCAAGGAGTAGGCAGCTTATTCAAGTTATGAGGGTATGTAGCACTGACAACAAAATTAATGAAAAGTCAATGAATTGTGTAAAAGTTCAAAGAGGCCAGAAAGCCAACAGTCCCACCCTCATTTCAGTATTCTTTCCTGAGACTTTCCCAGTTCTAATTGCGATCTAATTTAGACTGGCACTTGGGGAATTGGTTGTTCTACCACTGGTATGTTCCTAGTAACAAACATTACATATCCTCAGAGATGTTTGTCATATCATAGCTGCTTCTTACATACACTTGATTTTAACCTTAAAAATAAAAACAGTTCTTAGATAACACTGCAGCCATCTTTATTACTTTGGCTAGCTTTAAATGTGAACACGCATGATGCAGATAATCTGTTTTATTAGATGTGCCCTTTGGTCAAGCCTTAGTGCTGATACATTCTCAATATGTGCATAATGAGGTAGTAATGTTTATTAATTGCCAAAGGAGGTACTGGAGAGATCTCTTGCTCTGTCAAATTTTTATACTTCTGAATTAAAAATGTAGGGACCAATGCAATCTCTATGATAGATTTACTTTTAACTGTTTGATGTAATATATAGAGTTTACCACCACTCTAATATCAGCAGATAAACACAGACATGACAATGAAATAAACCCTTTTAAAAACTGATGACTGCCAACATTTCAAACACCCCACAGCTATATATTTTTTAAAAAAAAGTGTTGCCCTGACCAGTTTTGCTCAGTGGCTAGAGCGTCGGCCTGTGGACTGAAGAGTCCCAGGTTCGATTCTGGTCAAGGGCATGTACCTTGGTTGCGGACACATCCCCAGTAGGAGGTGTGCAGGAGGCAGCTGATTGATGTTTCTCTCTCATGGATGTTTCCAACTCTCTATCCCTCTCCCTTCCTCTCTGTAAAAAAATCAATAAAATATATATATTTTTAAAAAGTGTTAATTCAGCCCTGGCCTGTTTGGCTCAGTGGATAGGGCGTCGGCCTGCGAACTCAAGGGTCATAGGTTCGATTCCAGTCAAGGGCATGTGCTTTGGTTGCAGCCACATCCCCAGTAGGGAGTGTGCAGGAGGCAGCTGATCGATGTTTCTCTCTCGTTGATGTGTCTGACTCTCTATCCCTCTCCCTTTCTCTCTGTGGAGAATCAATAAAATATTTTTTTCAAAAAAGTGTTAATTCAGAAAGATATAGTTATTTCGTTTTAATGGTAACTTTTGAGGAAGAAGGAAGGAAGGGAGGGAAGGAGGGAGGAAAAGAGAAGAAAAGCAAAGGAAAGGATGAAAGAAGGAAAAAAGGAAAAGCTATTAACACAAAAAGTATTTTACTTATTTTAATTTAATGAGAGGAGCAAAATAAGGTGTTGACAGTAAGTCAGATGTGGTAAAGCATTCTTAGGCCAATGAGAAGGACATGGGAATATAATTTTGGATTATGGTGCTAAGATGGAAAATTTTAGTTATAAGAAATTTGACTCTTCCTTAGGAGCAATAACATTAAGGTTCACTTTTGGTCACTAAGATGAAAAGACTGGATCTACTCTAATTTCCCAAATAGGCATTAAGATATAATACTGAAGGGAAATGTGCTATTTGAGCTTATTTTCCCATCAGCAAGTACAGGGCCTGGCATATTCATTTATTAGCTCAATAAATGAATATTGAGTCAATATTTATGGGACTACCATAGTCTTGTGAAATTGGAAACACCTCCATATAACTTATTCTAATAGGAGTGACAGACATTGAACAAGTGACTGGTACATATGTTCAGAATTAGATGGCTGGTTAGCTGGATTGATGGATGCAGGGATGGATGGATGAAGGGTTTGGGCAATGGATGGATGATGGATGGATGATAGATAGATGAACTAAAATTGATGACTTGAGAAGTTGTATAGGCTCTATCACCCTAGGTCCTAGTGTAGTAGTGTCTG
Source organism: Myotis nattereri (assembly GCF_964212035.1). NCBI lineage: Eukaryota > Metazoa > Chordata > Mammalia > Chiroptera > Vespertilionidae > Myotis > Myotis nattereri. The sequence goes on along the minus strand of NC_138076.1, from coordinate 45,785,875 downwards.
GTATATAGAAGATGCTATTGAATACTTGTTCAATGTACTAGTATAGATGATTAGCTAAGTAATTACATGAAATGAAAATTATTGCATTTTTTAATTCTTCACTTTCAGTTTTATTGAAAATACCCAAAGGCAAAGGCTACACTGACCAGTATCAATGTAGGAAACATGTTTGATGGAAGAGCTGGAAGGGGAAAATAAATGATTGGGTTTAAAAATATAAATGTACATGTCTGAGTCATCTTAAAACATAAAGTGAGATTGCTTCTTAATAGAAATTTCAAAAGTAATGCACAAAATAAATGTAACTGTGTGAGACATTGAAATTATGAAAACAAAGTGAATGGCATATTTGTTGACCTCAATTTAGAAATTCAATTAAGTAATTAAAAACATTACAGCTGTCCTTATTTGGCAACGTGTTAAAGAGTTAATTAATTATTACTATATTTTTGCTTTGAACTTTTCAGACAGTTGCTTTTGTTGCATATGAGGCACAGTTGTTGTTTTTATTTTAGAAACTAAAGAGCTTGTTCAAAGTGATTGCTAAGGTTTTTAAAGAAACCCAATTAATTACATCATTGTTTTCCCCCACCCAAAAGGTGAACTAATTAAGAAAAAAAAAAGGTTAGGCAGCATACAGATTTTTAAAAAATCATATGCATTACTGATAAAACTAATGCTAGTTAACATGGGTTTGAAGAAAAAAAAAACTACACCAGCTTCCTCAAGGCTGCTCTGAGTTGGACAACTCACCCATCCACTCAGAGGCGGAACTAGCAGGACTCCTCATGTGGAGCCTTTCACTGTCAAACTTACGCCAAAGCAGAGGTCAGAGGCTTGCTTTCTGCAGGCAGGTTAGCTCCAGAGGGAAGGGTGGGGAAGACTGAGAACTGATTTCCAGTTCTTCTGCCAAGCGCAACAACGAAGAAACTCACTCCACCTCACTAGGGAGAAATAAATGTTAAGATCCAAGGTTGAGAGTATTTAGACAAAAAATATCTTCCTGCATGGGAACCGTCATGGAAGTCTCCTCCCCATCCAAAAGTAATATCAGAAAACTAAACTTCATAAAGGACATAAAAAGCTCTGGAGTCCAACAGTTACACAAGATGAAAGCATCCCATGTTTAGAAAGACTTCACCTCAGTTCTAAAGGAAAATCAATGATAAAAGCTCAGAAACCAAATAGATTTTATTAAATGAGTTACCTTTAATTAAGATATTATAGGCACACTTACTGATTAGGTTTTTAAATCATGTGCATGTTCATATCTGATATGATAGCCATAGTTTTGGAGGCAATGGCCTGATGTTGAAATATCTTAAACATTTTTTTTTTTTATAAATTTACACTAGAGGCCCAGTGCACAAAATTCATGCACTGGTAGTAGGGTCCCCAGCAGCTGCCAGTTTCTGGCTGCTAGCTGGGTGCTCCCTCTCTTCCCCCCGGTAGGCCCCGCCCCCTGATTGAACTCCTGGACAAACTCTCGGTCGTGGGGACAATTTGCATACTATGCTTTTATTATATAGGATTTATTTCCTGTTGTATTTTCCCCTCACCGCACATACTTCATCTTCCCTCTTTTCTTGTGCCAAACATGTTGCCACATCAGAGGAAATAAGGTATATGAAAGAACTGAAAATTTAAATGAGTTGCAAGTCTTTCTCATTTTTGTTTCCAACATGGTTAGAACATTTAGCAAGTCTGTTGGGGAGGGAAGGATGGAAGGCAGATTGAAAAGTAGAGCCAGGTTGATTAGAGGAGCTAATAAGGAAACTTTTAACCATGTTTTTGACCATCCATACAAGCACTGTGTATGACTCAGTGCTGGGAAGGAAAGGAGGAGAGAGGTCTGTCAAGGTGCAGCCAAACCCTTCGAAAAGAACATCTTTCTGGGTCACTAGCCCGAAGCCACAGGCAGGAGCCATTTGTTAGGAATATTGGTTGTCTCAGGCTAGTTTCTGGAGACCTATTACTTGGTGAATCTGCCCATAAAAACCTAACACTATGAGGTCCCAGACATTTACATAACCTTGAGAAAGGAGAGAATTATGAGATTAGAACTCTATGTAGAATAGTGGGTTTAATGTGGAAATTAACTGATTTATGGAAAATGAAGAGATGTGTTATTTCTTGATTGCCTGACTTGTAGACTAACATTTATAGCCATGCAAAATTCCAAGTGCTCATTTTTAGTATGATACTCAATAATATTCAATTTGTAGAAATAGAGTTGAGAATTTATGTGAGCAATTAAAAGAAAGTTTAATTTTTATTTATGTAATAGCACAATAGAGAGAGCAGTGTATGAAGAATCAGACAAGTTGTTTAAGTCACAACACCATTGTAATAATTCTTAGACAACTATCCTTTCTTGTTTTGCAGGAAAGCAAGGGATTGTTAAGTAGTTTGTAAATCACACAAGTTCCAAGTATTATTAAAATGATTATGACTGGGAGTACAGACATGATCATCAAATGATATATAGGTATAATTGGAGGTAGATAAGAAAAGAGGAATTTTCACATGAGAAATATATATTTTGTTAGCCCTTAATCCAAGCCTATTGGCTTTTACTCTTTAAAAATAAATATAGCTATTGCTGTATTTTTACATTCATTTTATCTCCTTCCACCAGAAAAGGACAGTACAAAATACACCGTACCAGGAAATATAGACAATTAAACCTCTTGAAGAAGATCAACCAGTGGTTACAGCTTGAGAATACCTGATGTTTAGAGAAGGTGCCATTTTGTTGTAATCTCTCTGGGCTTCAGTTTCCTCAGTTATCATACGGGGATAATAATATCAATGGCAGCAGAGGTGAGATAAGAAACAGTAATTTGTGAGGAGAGAAGAAACACCTAGCTCTACTGGCATGATCAGAGAAGTCTTCAAAGAGGTGCAGTACCTGTTTGGTAGTCTTACAAGTGGACAAGGGGAAAGGTGGTGTATTGTTTGCAGAAGGAACAGGATGTACAAGAGAGAACATGACATATTCAAAAAAGTTTACTGCTTTGGATGACTAAAGATCAGAGTGGATATGGTGGAGTGCTGGGAGTTGAGTCAGAAAAATGATTGGGGCTAAAAATAATGGTCTTTATATTCTATGACATATTTAAGAGTTCATCATTGATCCTATAAGCAGTAGAATTCTGAAGGATTTTTTTAAAGCAGAACTTTTATAGACATAAAAGTTTTCTAAGAAGTTAATCAAATATGGCACCTAGACCTTTTTATACTCATTCACTACCTTGTGTTCCTGCTTAAGTTCAACTGTAGAACCCAGAGTAGCCAAATTTGGAATTAGTTCTTACCCTGATAGAAACCTGAATGTACCAAGGATAAAACAGATTATTTGTCAACACATGGATCCATCTTGGTAAATATATAACCTATGCAACTTGCCTTGATTTATTAACCACCATTTTTACTTTTAGAGAATCCGTAATTGATAATCCGTATGTGTCAAGATCATTTCCAACTTCAATGCCTGCCTGACCGATGAAGTCTTATCTGACTCTCATATTTTACCCTTTGTTTGATTCTGATATTTTACCCTCTGTTTGGTTAATCTGATTTCAGCAACCCAGTTCTGATTTGATTATTGTCTAATCATAAATACCTCTTGAGTGTACCATCTACCTAAATCTACATTTCACATTTTGCCTCAGGCTTCTTACTCAAAGAACATTAGTTGAATTTCAAACATCTTCTTCACCCAGATTGTGGAATGAGCAGTTTTATAAGCTCTCTTTTTCCACTGAGGAGAGCCAAATAGTCCCACTCTTTCAGTCACACAGGTGAAAAAAAAGAAAATGTCAAAATTTAGGTCAAATATCAATAAAGATCAATAGCAAATCTTGTTTGGGTTTATGCTGAAAACAGAAGTTAGAGTGTCTTGATCAAAAGTAGTACCAAAATATGTTCCTTTTCTCGCAGTTATAAAATAATCTTACAGTCCTCAGTAGGCCAGCTATGTCTATACAAGGTCATCCTATTTCTCCTTCCACATTTTTACTTGACAGGAAGAATATGTAGCATATCTCCTCTGGACAGTCATGGAATTCATGTTACTATTATCCAATACCAACAGGTCTGCTGCCAAATGAAGCATGGTGGGATGGGAGCTGTGTGTAGCTGCCTGGGTGTGTGACTGCCTTTGAACCTTGTCATCACTTATTAATCACCATGTCTGCTTGAAACACATTGGACTTTTACCAAGTCCCAGCAACCAGTATGAATTAAAGTGAAACTCGCCATCATTTTTCCCCCTTACTTTTGTCTCATAGCATAAAACTCTATTTAAAAGAAACTTGCTTTTTCCCAACAAATGGAACTCATTTTAAGTTTCAGATTTTTCACTTAAAAATATGGCATTCCTTCTAAAAGGAATGCTATACTTCTATTATTAAAAGATGAAGTGCTTGCTTACAAAATAATGCAAATCAATATTTTGGTGGAGCAGCTTTATTATTTTAAAAGTAGCAAAAGAGCAAGGAAAAAATATCTATCAAAATGAAAAATTCACAAATACATTGATCTGGCAATCCAATTTCTAGGAATATATACTACAGTTACCCTTACATATGTTCAAAATAGCATGCACAACAATATTTCTTCTAGCATTGTTTGCAACAACAAAATCTAAATATCCATTAACAACAGGTTAGTTAAAACTATTGTGTTGCATTTGAAATTTAAATAACATGCAACAATTTCAAAGAATGGGGCAACACTCTATGTACTATTAAGAGAGATTACCAAGGTATATTGTTAAGGAAATCCATCCTCATTATTCATAGATTTTACATTTGTGAATTTACCTGCTTGCTGAAATATCTTCACAGCCCCCAATCAATAGTAGCAGAGATTTTGCATTCATTTGTTGGTATACCCAGAGCAGCAAAAAAAAAAATTGAGTCACCCAGTAAACACATTCTAGCTGAGTGTCATTCTAGGTGACTTCTTCTATAAAATATTTTTAGGGGGCCTATGTAGTACCACATTTTTGTGTGTGTTTTTGTGGGTATTTTTTCTGTTTAAAATGGCCCCCAACCATAATGCATTATTAATAAGCACAAGAAGGCTTTGTTGTTCCTTATAGGGAAAATATGTGTCGTATATAAGCTTCAATCAGGAATGAGTTATAGTGTTGTTGGCTATGAGTTCAAAGATAATAAATCCACAAAATATGTGAAAATAATGTGTCTTTAAACAGAAAGATAGCCACAGCCTGGTTATGTGTTGGTCAGTTGGTGAAAATGTGACCAAAGGCTCCCAGGAAACTAACCTTGTATATCTCTTAGGGGGATTAGTTCTATATTTGCTAATTTGGGATTAGTGGCAACTTCATAGAGCATAAATATATTGAATAATAAAAACCAACTGTATTTATAGAGTGGTGTATGTGATATGCTATCTATATGTCACAGGGAGACAAAATATATGTTTAGATATATGTGTAAAGACACAGATGTGGTACAGTGGCAATCTATGTCGAAGGCAACTAGGGGACTGAGGGATAGATTTTATTCACTTTAAGGAATTTTATATCATTGCATGCCTTAATGAATCAAAAATAAGTAAATGTTATAAAAGAACAACAGACTTTATTTTCTTTATTTTGCATATTTACGGTGTATTGAAAAGTGGCTTCTAACTTGTGGTCAATAAAAAAGCAGATTTCTTAAAGAGGATTATCATCTCCAATATCTACCTTTAGATCTCTTTTACCCAGAGAGAGTAACTCCAACCTGGGACATCATCCGTGGTGCTACCCATACTCAGTACTGAAAAGGATCACCAGATCACATACTTGTATCTTTCACCAAGAGAGAAGGAATATACATTGTTCCAAAATTTCATTTGGGAAATAGAAAGGGCAGAAGAGAGGATTAGAGTTCACCTTTTTAGCAAGAACATGTAACTCTTTAATACTGTCATTTTACGAATGAATATCCTGTGAGTACTACTGATATGAACACCATCATTAAAAAGAATTACACGATCTTTATAGGAATTTCAATTATACCAAAATCTTATTCAAGGGGAACAAATTACACATGTTTGGCAATACCACACTTATTTTCTCAGATATTTGTTTTGTTTGATGTAATGAGGGACCAGAGAAAAGAAGAGGTAATCCAGAGATAAAAATAGAGATTGGATTCTTTCAATCTGTTTTCATAAATACAAGTCAGGGATAATGGGATGTGCCAAGAGCATATATAGATATGGAGTAGACTTGATGGTAATATTTCTCTTTTTCTAGTACTTTTAGGATATAATGAACTCAGGTGTGGTTAAGTAGAGAGGGACCTGGTTGTAGAGAGTTGTAGGCAATTACAGCACTAGGGCACAGGCGAAGGGCAGGAGTTACACAGAACCCTGACAATGCTGACTACCAAGGTCCTTAAACTAATTAGCAAGTCTGTTATTGTGGTATCGTGGGTATACAAGGAGATGACACTGTGAAACCAAAGATTATTCCTTTCCAAATTCAGTTTCTCGTGCGACTTTCCCTCCCTAAAGTGGCCAATAGAAAAAACCTTGCAGTTAACCCTAAAGGCCTGAGGAGAAAACAAAACTATTTTTCTATTGCTCATAACTTTAAATGGAATCATTAGATTCAGCAAGAGCACTCCTGAAATGAATAAAGTTGCAAAGCAAAAACAATTAAAACAATTTAAAAAAAGATGCAAAGCAATTAAAGATAGAAGGATACTTTCCAAAAGAGGGCGTTTCTGAAGTGTTGGATGTTGTGGAAAGTGCCTGCCTTGTTTGGATACTTTTTACCTGATTTTTCCAGTTAAACACTTTGAACAGAGTATAATAACGCCAATATTTATTTGAGGCTTTTTTAGAAAATAAAACTGCTCCCTCACTATACATCTTTTCTTCACCACCACTACCACCACCAACATACTTTTTTTTAAACCCTAATTACTAATCTTGGCTTCCATTTTGGTTTTGGCCACTTTGGGGTTTGCAAGGTTGGTATATTTGCTGCTTTTGGTTTTGGTGGAGCTACTGGGATGATTATAAATATGTGGGTTTTTTTGTTTTGTTTTTTTGTTTTTGTTTTTTTTTTAATATGTTTTATTGATTTTTTTTACAGAGAGAAAGGGAGAGAGATAGAGAGTTAGAAACATCGATGCGAGAGAAACATCGATCAGTGCCTCCTGCACACCCCCCACCGGGGATGTGCCCGCAACCCAGGTACATGCCCTTGACCAGAATTGAACCTGGGACCCTTCAGTCCGCAGGCCGACGCTCTATCCACTGAGCCAAACCGGTTTCGGCTATAAATATGTGTTTTAATGTCAAGAAAGACAAATACCTGCTTCAACATTTACTAGCTGCATTATTTTTCTATTGCTACTGTAACATATTAACACAAACGGGGGTTTGAAACAACACAGATTTTTGAAGCCAAAATGGCTTTCAGGGTTTAAAATCCAGTATGAGCAAGGCTACATGTTTTCTGGATGCTCTAGGGAAGAATCTGACTCCTTGCCTTTTACAGCTTCTCAAGGTCACCTGCATTCCTTGTCTCATCTCCCTGCCTCCATCTTCAAAGCCAACAATGTAATGTTCACACTCTCTTGCCTCCTTGTTTCACTTATAAGAACCCTCTGATAAATTGGACCTGCACAGATAATCCAGGATAGAGCTCCCACTTAAGATCCTTAACTTAGTCATAACCACAAATTGTATTTACATTTGACAGGTAAAGTAGCATCTTCACACTTTCTGGGGATTAGGCATGAATATCTCTGAGGAAAGGGAAGGTCAGTATTCTGCCTACTATACTAACCATATCTTATTTGTACCGTAAGTTGGTTACCTTGTGAGACAATTTAAAATATTTATCTCATTAAGTTTAGATCTTGATTTGCCTTTTTAATTTGCCTTGGTCAAATAATCTAAGATAATAATATTGGGATCTGAATTTGTGAACATATCTTTAAACCACTCAAAGATTGAAGACAATTGCATGTTTGGAATTTTATGCCCTTTTCATAGTATGACATTTCCCAGTCCCCAACGTGGTTTCCTTTATTCCAAATGATCCTTGGTGAAGTTATGCCATTTAGGAAGATAGCACCATGGACGAGAGTTATAGTGTGAATATGTAAGAGGGGTATTGCTCAGAAGAGAAACACATTTTGGTTGAGGCTCAGGCAACCCCAAGAGCATGCCATGATCATGAAGTGTGCTCAACTTCATGGCTCCACAAGCTCTCCAATAGACTAATCATCACTGGTTGGGATTCTGACAAAACTCCAGACTCTGAGTAATGGGACTAAACAATGTAGTTTTCAAGAATACAAAGATAAGACTGAGGAAAGTCTGATAATGTCTAGATAAGATGACCCAAGGAAAACTGTGCAAGGGATGTGCAACAAGATTTCTGGACTTGTTTTCAAAGGTAGACTTCTCTAGCCTCTATCCATCCTCTCCCTACAGATTCATTCTTAACAATTTTAATAGATTCCTTTTTTTAAGAGGGAGAGGAGGGAGAGGGTGTGAGAGAGAGAAACACCAATAGGGGAGATTAAGTCTGCAACCTGGGCTTGTGCCATGACCAGGAATCGAACCGACAACCTTTCAGTTCAGGGGACTATGCCCAACCAACTGAGCCACACTGGCCATGGCTCACTCTTACAACATAAGAAGGGAGAACAGACAGCGGCAATCAAAACAGTAGTTTTATTAGTCACAGGCATGTTTTGCATCAAGGATGAAAGCTCATAAATCCAATTAGTTACCAAAGGATTCTTAAAAGGAAAATAATTTCCTAGGAATAAATATAAACTTAGCATTTGTGGCTCAATGAAAAATAATACTGGGACAACTTCAAGCATACCAATATTTGCATCATGGAGGTGCTGGAAAGAGAAGAGAGAGCGAGCAAGATATTGAAAACCTATTAGAAGAATTAATGACAGAAAAATTCCCTAACCTGTTGAAAGAAGTAGACTTACAAGTCCAGGAAATGCAGAGAGTCCCACGCAAGATAAACCCAAGAGGCCCACACACACATTATAATGAAAATGCCAGGGGTTAAAGGCAAAGAGAGAATCTTAAAAGCAATTAGTTACCTACAAGGGAGTGCCCATAGGACTGTCAGCTGATTTCTCAATAGAAACTTTGCAGGCCAGAAGGGAGTGGCAAGAAGTATTCAAAGTGATGAAAAGCAAGGACCTACAGCCAAGATTACTCTACCCAGCAAAGCTATCATTTATAATTGAAGGCCAGATAAAGAGCTTCACAGACAAAAAAAAAAAGCTAAAGGAGTTCTTCACCACCAAAGCAGCAAAGCAGTATTACATGAAATATTGAGGGTATTCTTTCAAAAGGGGAAGAAGAAGAAAGAAGAAGAAGAAGAAGAAGAAGAAGAAGAAGAAGAAGAAGAAGAAGAAGGAGGAGGAGGAGGAGGAGGAGGAGGAGGAGGAGGAGGAGGAGGAGGAGGAGGAGGAGGAGAATGAGAAGAAGGCGAAGGAGAAGAAATTATGAATGATAAAATGGCAATAAATACATATCAACAATTGAATCTAAATATAAAAATAAACAAACAAGGAATCGAATGAACAAAATAAATAGATGAATAAAATAGAATCAGAGGCATGGAGACATGGAACAGACTGAAAAATCTCAGAGGAAAGGGGGAAGGGGGGAGGGGGAAGGGGTAAGGGGAAGAGGTTAACCAAAGTATTTATATGCATATATGCATTACCTAAGGATACAGACAATAGGGTGGTGAAAGCCTGGAGCAGGGTGGGAACTGGGTGGAAGGAGAGCAATGAGGAGAGAAAGGGAGGCATCTGTAATACCCTCAACAATAAAGCTTTAAATTGAAAAGAAAAATAATGGGGCTCAGACCCAGTTCAAGACATGCCCACCATTCTATTCGGGCAACACTCAATGGTCTTGTGCTATGTCATTAAGAGCCATCTCAGTTGATTCCTGGTGAAACTCAAAAAAAATTGAAAATTTTTAACTATAACGAGTCTTAATAAATCAAAAACTAAGTTTATTCAAACTCACTTCAGAAAGGGGAAAAGGACACTACTTTGACAAAGTTTTAGTGTGTCAGAAAGAAGAGTTTAGAAGTGAGATATTTATAGGGTGTGGATCCCTGCCTCAATTGTTTTAAAGCAGGATTTTTCAAGAAAGGGAACTGACTGAGATTGGACAAAGTTCAAGACCTTATAGTTCAGGATTAGTGGACATAGTAAAGCAAGGGCCTTAAAGTAAGTGCTGAGGCGTGAACTTCTGTTTAAAAAATAAGCTATTTGAACAGATGAGCAAAAGAGAACTGTCTCATATAAATTGATTTATAAGAATTTCCTGAAGCAAATAGAGAAGTTACTTATTGATTTATAGCCTTATATTTTCTGAGCTGAAACAAACAACTAAGTCATGTTGACACAGATGCTCTCAGTCCTTAGTTCTAACAGTGATGTCATACTGATGTAGGTGGTAATATTTCTCAGTCATGTGGCCACCCAACTAAAGATACATTTTTCTACCCCCACCCCTGCTTGCAGGAATGCGGGTCCATATATCTTGGTTTGGGACAATGGGATAAGGTGGAAGTGATAAATACAATTTTAGAGTTATATCCTTAAAGGGGAAAAAATGCATCCTTCTTCTTCCCTTTCTCCATTCCCACTGCTTGGAAAATGATAGGATTCATTTTCCTATCATTCAGCATAAACCACAGGAAGGAAACTTAAGTTGAAGACAACAGAAGAAAATCATAGAACACCAAGTCCCCACTATTCTCTATTACCTCAGTCCTGCCTGATCTACTTACATTGAGACTGTTACAAAGAAAGGAAAATAACTCTTGTTTAAGCCCCTGTCTTGGGCAGGAGGGGGTGGGGGGGTGAGGGGGGGAGGGGGTGTGTATGTGGGAGGGTTCCTCCAGTCCAATCAGTATCCTAATTAAAACTGCTTATCAAAAATCTTATGTCCATCTCTTTGTTAGCTTGATTTTTCCTTTTCACATAAAAACCACATCCAATCCTTCAACATATTTTATCAGCAATCCTTCAATCTCATCACCAAATCCTCTGACTTTTCTACCCCCATGCCCATTATTCTACTAGTAACTGAAACCACTAGTATCTCTTGCCTGGAGTACTGCAGGAGGTTCCCATTCATTCCTTACTTCTACATGTGACCCTCTACAAACCAGACTCATCTAACTAAACAATGGTCAGTTTAAAACATGAAACAGATAACGCCATTCCCCTGTGTAAATATTTGCTCTATACTGAAAATAAAATCCAAACTCTTCCCCCATGGCTTACAAGTCACAGTTGATCTAACCCTTGCCTACCTCCCCAACGTGGACTCTCATGCCTCTCTTCTTGTACTCACTGTGCTCCAGCCACACTGGCCTTTTCTCAAGTCCTAGATAATCCAAAGCTACTCCCTCTTTAGTTTTCTTTCTGCACCTGATTTTTCTTCTACCTAGACTGTGCCTTCCTCTGATTTTTATTATGTCTGGCTTCTCATCATTCAGGTCTTGTTTCAAATGTTGCTTTGCATTTAGGCTTTCCCTGACCACCCACTCTGATGTAACCTCCCCTTTCCTTTTCTCTTTAATTGTCACATTACCTCTATTGCTTTCTTTATAGGACAGTACCTTCTGAAATAATCTTATTCTTTTGTGTGTGTGTGTGTTTTTTTATTTATTGTGCATGTTTCCTGCAAAATTAAGTTCCATGAAAGCAGAGACTTGTCTGGCTTGTTCATCATTATAACCCCAATGCCCAGAACAGTACTTGGGACATAGTACACTATGAAATATACATTGAATAAATAAATGAAATAAGAACAGAAATGCTAATTGCTTTCATAGTGTCTGGCATAAAACTGAAGCTAAGTAAACTCTAAGTAATGTGCTGCTGTTGTGTTGTTGATGGCTTGAATTCTAACCTGACTCTTAACTCTACAGTATTGATTTATCATTTTCCATGTCCTAAGATGAGAGAGCCCTCCACACTCCATGAACCTTCTTTCCTCTGAACCCCATCAATAGAGTTTTCTTCTCCTCTCTCATGTGTACCCAGACCACAAGGGAGAGCTCTGATGCCAACCCATTTGGGAGTTTTAAATGTGTCACAAAATATTTTCAGTTGAATTGATTACATTCCATGTACTAATTATTACCACAGATATCTAAATCAGAAACTTCATAGCTCTGCCAAATTTGAATTTTTATTCCATGTTTATTAAAAAATGTTATGTATTATTTGTTATATTCTCTAAACAACCTATGTGATTAAAGTTCATACAGCATTCATCTGGTGTGGTCACAAAGTACTCTGAGACATGAACTAGACCTTGACCTGTAGTCAAACATGCCTCCTACATCATCATAAAATATATCTATTTAAAATAAACTTCCAATTTTTAAAGGTGGAAGAAAAAAGTAAACGAGGATTAGCTTTCTAGCCTCTAAAATATAGGATCTAAACATGAAAAGTTGAAGGACAGTGGTAAAAACCATATACAAAGAGTCTTGCGAATGAAGTTACTACATGTTATGTTTGTAAAGATTGGGATTTACTAGTAGTTACTTTTGTGCTTGGGCCAATATAATGCTATGAGCCCTGAGTGTAGAAGCCCCATCCAGTAGAAATCAATGTGTTTTTTCCTTCTTCCAGTTAACACCCTTCTCACATTTTGTGCCAATAGGAGACACAATAGAGCAGAAAACATAAATTCTAAATTCAGCAAAGTTAACCTTTTAATGTTACTTTTTGAATAATGAAAATTATGGTAATTAGATGGAAAGGAAAAAAAGGAGTGATAGAATTTTTATGCATTGTGTGTTCCCTGAGTCACAAAATATATGAGCTAAATTACTGTGTTATTGGCAATAGAGCCAATTGCTATTTATGTTATGCCAGGGATCTTTGTCTGTCTTTCTCTCTTTATTCCCAGGGTATAACTGTTAGAGATAGAATCAATGGCCAATTAGAGAATAACTGAGAAAAAGAAGTAACCAAGTAGAGCATCCAAAGTAGCAAGAAAACATGATACTTCAAAAAAAAAAACAAAAAAAAAACACTGTGGACTCCAGTCCTCACTTCTGCAATTCCTGAACTTTGTCCTTAGGCAAGCTACTTAATATCTCTGTTTTCTCCCCTACATCTATAAACATGAGATTGTCAAGTGATCTGCACATAGTATGTGGTCAAAGTTTCCAGTTCCTTAGTCAGGTCACCTTGATCATAGCCTTTCCTGACCTTTTGTAAATTTCACACTCTATAAATCAGTTTCTATATACAAAGACCCTGAAACAGCCCAGGGTATTATTAATTAAAAAAATAGTGTCATGTTGCATTATATTTCCCCATTCTAGTCCCATTTCAAAATTGCCTTGTCTTATAAAAATTTGATTAAAATCATTTTCCTTTTCTTTATGGATCACCTAGACAAATCTAACCTACTTCTTTTATATATACACTAGAGGCCTGGTGCACAAATTCATGCATGGTGGGTCTCTCAGTCTGGCCGGCGATCGAAGCCTACTGGGGTACCAGCCAGCTCGAGGGAGGGACCCCATGAGGTTGGCCGGCCGGCCCCCTAATCAGGGCCTACCAGGGGGCCAGCTGGCTAGGGAGGGAGGAGCCATGGGAGGTTGGCCAGCCAGGGGGAAGGGGACATGGGAGGCTGATGGGGGGTTCTGGCCAGGTGTGGGAAGGGACAGTGTGAGGTTGGCCAGCCATGGGAAATTGGTTGTGGGAGCACTGACCAACAGGGGGCAGCTCCTACATTGAGCATCTGGCCCCTGGTGGTCAGTGCATGTCATAGTGACTGGTCGACCAGTCGTTCCAGTCATTCTGGTCATTCGGTCATAATGGTTGCTTAGGCTTTTATATATATAAATAAAATATAACATAATAGAGTTGGGTTATAGAACACTAGAATTATGAGAAACAGCAATGTTCCTTGGATTATTCTAGACTTAAAGTTAATTACAAAATATTATCCTAAGAACAGACTAAAATTATGTTTTAGTCAGCTGGAGCTCCCGTTAAAAATACTATAAACTAGGTAGCTTAAACAAGCAACATTTATTTCTCGTAGTTGTGGAGGCTGGTAAGTCCAAGATCAAGGGGAGACTGGATGTCTGATGAGAGCTCTTTTCCAGGCTTGCATTAGTACCACCATGGGGCCCCACCTTCATGACCTCATTTATAACTAATTACCTCTTAATGGCCCTACTTCCTAACATCATCACTTTGGGTGTAAAGACCAACATATGAATTCTGGGGAGACACACAAAAAAAGTCCAAAACAAATAGCTTTACTAAAGCAGGGAAGATGCATGTTAATGTCTAGCTGCATTACAAAGAGGAGAAAGTTACTTGGAACAATATAAAGCAAAATAAGACATCTTCCTCACTCAAAACCATGTAAATAAATTATGTAGAGTTTGGATAAATCTCTGGAGTAAATGAATAGTTACAACAGTGACCAACAAACAAATCTGAAGCTATTTTCTGGCATAACAAAATCCTATATAATAAAAAGGTAATATGCAAATTGACCATCATGCCCTCGAAAAGATGGCCACCCCCATGTGGTCACAAGATGGCCACCACAAGATGGCTAGCATGAGAGGGCAGTGGTGGGTGATCAGGCCAGCAAGGGAGGGCAGTTAGGGGTGACCAGGCCAGCAGAGGAGGGAGGGCAGTTGGGGGGGACCAGGCTTGCAGGGGAGGGCAGTTAGGGATGACCAGGTCAGCAGGAAAGGGCAGTTAGGGGTGACTGGGCCAGCAGGGCAGGGCAGTTAGAAGCAACCAGGCCTGCATGAGAGGACAACTGGGGGGGACCAGGACTACAGGGGAAAGCACTTGGGGGTGACTGGGCTGGCAGGGGAGTAGTTAGGCATCGATCAGGCTGGCAGGGGAATGGTTATGGGGTGATCAGCCTGGCAGGCAGAAGCAGTTAGGGGCAATCAGGCAGGCAGGGAGGTGAGCAGTTGGGAGCCAGCAGTCCCGGATTGTGAGAGGCCCCATATGGGATTGGGCCTAAACTAGCAGTTGGACATACCCCAAGGGGTCCCAGATTGGAGAGGGTGCAGACTGGACTGAAAGATAACCCCCCCCCCCCCGCCCCAGTGCATGAATTTCATGCACCAGGCCTCTAGTTAATGAATAAAAGTAGTATTCCCAGATCATATTTTCATTGAGTAATCATAGTATTAGAATATATACATTTGGAAAGATTGATCAAATTTTGTTTATGTTAATATGAGATTAAAGTTTTATTTCTAAAATACTCTATTTTTATATTTTAAAGTATTTAGGTGAAAGATATGGATAGCAACCAACATTTAAAGTTAAAACTTTTTTTTTTTTTTAATTCTCAGTTACTGTCAAAGATCCTCCAGGATATTTTGGGAGAAACAAATGCCTAAATTATTCAGAAATGTATATATTTGTATCAATATATAAAACAGCTGGATGCTTTGTTCTTGGGGAAAAGTCATCATTTTTTGGAAAGTGTTTGCTCTCCTACCTAAATATCATGAATTGTGAAATAACAATTGTTTTCTGATAGGATCTTTAATCTTCTTGCACAACTAAAAAAGTATACCTCTATAAAATGCTATTAGTTTCTAAAGGTCATTTTATTTTTAAAAGTCCTGTTATAAAAAAGAATAAAGTATTATGTAATTTTCCAGTATTACAGAACTCAAAGAAACACAAGAGAGGGGGGGAAAGAGCCTATAAAAATCTCTCTTCTTTGATCTTTTACAGCACTCATGGCTTGTCCTACTCTGTGATTTTTATATTAGTTATGAAAATCTAAATTGGCCAACTGACTCTTTATATGTATACATTTTTTCTGTGCATTTTATAAACATGAATTGTAGTAACTGCTAAAGACATAGAAATTAGAAAAGTTGTCCAAGGTTATAGGAGGTAGTGGTGAGAGCCAGGAACTAAGTCTAAGCACAACTTAAACTCTAAGCCATTCATTCTACTGCCTTCCAATAGCCATGATTAACTGGGAGAAAGAATGAAAGATTGGGTGAAGAGAAATGGAGTTACTAGAAAATATAAAGAAGGTGAGGGGGATAAGAACTATGTCATTGCTATAAAGATTTAACACTATAGCATTAAATTTGTTGATAAAAGAGAAACTGATTGACTAGTAAATATATTTTCCATTGTGATAGTTCAGCTATGACAAGAAGCTATTTGAATGTAAATATGTTTTACAACAGCTATTTTCTTAATACATTATGAAGGATACAAATATGACAAATCATTCTTCAAGGAGAATAAAATCTACTATAAAAGTCAAAACATGAAGTGAATTAAAAAAGAGACTATAATTAAAAAATTAAGAAAAAAGAATAGGCAAATTAATTGGGTAAAGATGATACTATTAATTCGTTCAAACATATTATGATTAATAAAATAAGTATAAATATAAATTAATAATTCAACTCATAATATAATTATAAAATAATAACTCAATGTATAATTTATAATATTGTTATAAGTTAAATTACATGTTAATATAATAAATAATATTGTTTTACATGGGAATAAGAGAATCCCATTCTACTCAAAAGAAACAAGTCATTTTCCTTAAGAAAATAAAATAATTTAATGAAAAGTAATATAACTTTAATGTAATAATAATGATTTAGGATTCAAATTTCATTGCATTTCAGAATTATATTGGCAAAGCAATATAATTAGGACAACTGTATTACATGGTCAGAGGTTCATTTCCATGCATACTCTGTTTAAAATCCACAACAATATTGCATTGTTCATATACTATATTTAGACCATTTCTGTACAATATTAAATATACCGAGTCTTCTATATACAAACATATGCTGATGTTATCCATATGAAACACCAGATTCTCAAGTTGTTAAAAACATGGTTTGTGTTTTCTGTGTTTTTGTTTTTATCTTTCCATTCCTCTGAGAATCATAGTGGTCTTTTCCAAAACTGAAATAGCAAAACCTTCTGTATTTTGGTTTTCTCAAAAAAAAAAAAATAATAGAGGCTATATAACTCAGTATAGGTACTAACATTAAATGAAACCGTTGTGTTTGTTCTCTGTGCTTTTTCTAAGAATAGTTGTGTCACCCCATTTTTCCTTGTCTAGAATTTTAAAGTAGATTTAGTAGGAGTTTTTGTATGCCATATAAAATACAATCATAACCTTTGGAATCTAATTTCTCCTTCAACTAATAGTCTTTAGAGTGAATCATTCAAGATATTCCCCCCTTAGCTCCTACACTTCTATTTAAATCATTATTTAACACCTCTTAGAGTCCTTTACCTGATCATCATTTCTCTAAATTCTTAAGCATGACAGCTTCCTGAAACACCTACTAAAAGGCCATATAGTTAATTTCTGAACAGGGACTGGGTGCAGATTATTCTACTATAAATTGTCAGTCTCATCTTCCTAGGTTTGCAGAGAGCACACACATTCATGCTGTTCACTTACCAAGTCCACATTTATTATAATGCACTACTTATCATTATTCAGGAAGCTGAGACTCTCCTGTCAAAAGACAGAAGTGTCAAATGAAGTCAGCACATTTAGGGGATTTAAAGCACAGCCAGCTTTGGCTCAATCGGTATCCCTTTGTACTTAAGAACCTAACCCCAGATGCGTTAATCTGCAAAGCAGTAGAATAGGTGTAATGGAGTCTCATAGATCACCCCAGTGAACATGTGGCAGACACATGAATACATTAAATCATATCGTTTCTCATTGAATTCACTCCTCAGAGAAATGATTTAAGAAGAGCAATATACTGAGGACTAGCCACTTAGCAAGCATTTATTGAGTGCCTACTGCTATCTTCATCCACAAATTAGGCAAAAAAATATATATATATAGTCTTAGCAGCACATATTACTTGGATGTCACTATTCTTTTCTTCATATATGGGGTCTCAGGAGAAATAGAGAAGACCCATTTTGATCTCCTCCCATATTTAGATTTATATGGAGCAACTTTGAGAAGAACTCGTGTATAATTATTTAAAGTAAGTCTGGCAGAAAATTTTAAGGAATAAACTCAGTAGTTCCACTTCTGCCCTGTCTTAAGCCAGATTGTTCTAGAGATTTTTCTCATATGTAGTGACTGTTTGAAGCAATCGAATGCTATAAATGGACCTTGGAAAGATAATTCTCTGAAATTTAGACCAGATAACTTAAAATTACTTAAGCTGACACAACTAATTGTGTATGTATTGTTAAAGTTAGGAATATGTAGATATTTAAAGTAGAGAAGGAAAAGGTCAAGGATCAGAACTGATATAGAATTCTGTTTACATGTGTGTGTTTTTTACAAAGACTAAAGTTTAGCCCTAACTTTGGCTCAGGGGATACAGCATAGGCTTGCAGACTGAAGGTTCCCAGGTTTGATTCCAGTCAGGGGCACATGCCCAGGGTTGCAGGCTCGATCCCTAGTAGGGGGTGTGCAGGAGGCAGCCAATCAATGGTTCTCTCTCATCATTGATGTTTCAATCTCTCTCTCCTGCTCCCTTCCTCTCTGAAATCAATAAAAATATGTTTTTTTAAAAGGATAAAGTTTAAATACAGTGGCTATTCATGACAAAAAGGATAAATTCATCAGAATTTGATTAGAATGTCACTGAACAAACAGTAGAAGAGAAAGAGAAATGGATCTACATAGGAACTAAATTTTTATATACTATAGAATTAAGTTAATATTAATCCTAACCAGATTGTTAGAAATGAGGTGTTAATTGTGATCCCATGACAACCACTAAGAAAATAACTCAAAAAATATAGTGAAAAAATACAAGGGAATTAAAAGAGTACATTAGAAAATATCTATTTATTAAAATATCTATAATTCAGACATGAGAAAGTGAGATACCCTGCCATTTGCAACAACATGGATGAATCTTGCATACATTATGCTAAATGAGGTAAGTCAGACAAAGAAAGATAAATACTCTACACCAATCATGTCAAATTCAAAAGGCTAACATGGGCCAAATAAGCAAGGTTTAAGTTTATGTGGGTCACAAAAAAACAAAAGCTTCAATTTTCATAGAAACGTAGGTTTATTTTGATAGAGACATGCTGAATACAAAGGCTTGAAATAAATGAGTAATCCTTAACATAAAATAATAGAACATTTAAATAAAAATTAATTTTTTTTTCTTAAACGTGAACTTACCAGACACTGAGGAACTGCACCAGCTAATAAGCTTAACACAAATAAACCTATTTTTCTTGTTCTCCGAAAGTGAAATATTTCCTGTTGTGCACACCAAACAAGTCAGTCCAAGACTAATGATGTGGCAATTGGCTGCTAAAATATTTGCAGCTACTATTAGTGGAGAGAAATGGTGCTCCTGTGTGTAAAGTGTGTAAGGGAAATGAATGCAACATGATTATAGTAATCAGTCATTAGTGAACGTTGTAGTTCATTATTAATAATTATGTATAACAGGATATTGTAAAAATTAAGTTATGAAATATTTATTAAAATGTTTCTTACATACCGTTATATTGGCTGGGCCGCAAAAATATTCATTGTGGGCCGCATGCAGCCCATGGGCCACAAGTTTGACATGCTTGCTGTAGACTATCACTTATATGTGGGATTGAAAACAGTCAATCTTGTAAAAAAACAAAAACAAGCAAACAGAGAGTAAAATGGTGGTTACCAGGGGATGGGGAGATAAGATTGATGTTGTTTAAGGATACAAACTTGCAACAGCTAGTAAAATAAGCCATAGAGATTTCATTCACAGTATAATGACTATAGACAACAATATTGTTCTATAATTATTTAATGTGTTAAATATTGTTACAACACCAATCATATTATAATACATAAAAGCATCAGAGTAACACATTATACACCTTAAATTTACACAATTTTATATGTCAACTTGGTGACAATAAAAATTAAAAATACTTTCTAATATATAGGCAAAATTAAAAATGATGACTAAAAATGTTAAAAATATTTTCAAATATTTAGGAAAATTAAAAAAATAATCTCTATTTAAAAATAAATAGAGAAAATAGATAGACATAGACATTAAATAACATCTGGAAAGTTAGAGTAGGAAGAATTTTTTGCATTTTGAATGAGATTTTAAACTAGTTGGAGCTAATGAGGCAGAGAGGTACACAAAGGTTACAGGAGTAAGGCCTTTGGCTTTTTCTAAACAATCTAATATTTTGCCTAGCCCGCACTGTCTTTTTAAACCTAAAATTCCTTGAGAGTAAACATACTATCTTCTAATATTCTATATATGGTCAGAAATAGATGGAAAAGTGCTTTTCAAACCCCAGGAATAAGGGAGAAGAAACGTGCAACTTCCCTGTAAACACTTCACTAATGATTTAATTACAGCATCCTACCTAATGCTTATCTCGGGCTGACTGCTGATCAGGAAACAAGTTAGGAGAGAGAAAGAGAATAAGAAGGTAGAGGAGGAATTGGGGCAGGGGAGATAGGGAGAGTTTGGGATTACACAAAGACAATGAGTTATAATGAAAGAGAAGGAAAACATGTATTCCTAACCTGCATTTCCAGTGCCTTTTATTAGTAAACACATCTACTTATATAAAAGCCATGGGTGGTGTTCATCACGTACAGAAGTACCGCCGATACCAAGCAGAAGAAAGTCAGTCCTGCAGGTGTTGTCTTGGAAACGGCTGCACCCTCTCCCAAGCTGTTTCCCGGAGCTGTTTCCTATAAGGGAGGGGTTTGAGGCAGGAACCCACCTCTGGAGCATAGAGGCAGATCTTTCTAAAGTGTGCTGCACCAGCACGGCCAGGGGTGAACCTGAGTGGGGGCAGCTGAAAGGCTTAGAAAAGATAGAAAAGAGAATGATAGCCAGGTCTCAGTGGGACGCTGCTTCTCTGAGAGACAGTGACCATGCCCACAGCCATGCCTTTATTTTATAGCAGATGCTACGAGGCAAAGTAAGGGTGTGACCAAGATATTTACAACATTCTCCTGGGTTTCAGTCCTACTAACTACATCAGCCGTGGGCAAACTACGGCCCATGGGCCGGATCCAGCCCGTTTGAACTGAATAAAACTAAAAATAAAAAAAGACCGTACCCTTTTATGTAATGATGTTTACTTTGAATTTATATTAGTTCACACAAACACTCCATCCATGCTTTTGTTCCGGCCCTCCAGTCCAGTTTAAGAACCCATTGTGGCCCTCGAGTCAAAAAGTTTGCTCACCCCTGAACTACATGCACCTGAACTCTATCAAGCCTACATCACTCAGGCACATGGGGCCACATGTTCGGACCATAGGTTCAAGCTTACAACTACAGCTGTTGGCTATAATTGTGCTGGGAGGGCCCTGCCCTCCAAGCTGGGACTTGCACGTGGCAATGAGAGGACTGTGCCCTCTCATCAGCCCAAGGCTTGAACCTGTCCAAAACACTGTAGCGGCTCCCCACAATAAAATTTTAATTCTGTTTCTTTGTTACTAATGTTGTGGCCCCACCCCATAACAAAGAAACAATTTCCAGAGGACGAGGCCCAGAAAGCAGGATTTTAAAAAGATTCCCAGGTGATTCTAATGTGCAGCCAAGGTTGAGAACCACTGCTATAGATAATATTACAAATATATCTAAATGTGCAATTCTTTGTGCAAAAATGAGCATGTTCAAAAATTAAATGAAGAAAATTTGGATATACTTGATGGAGCTTTTCACACATATTTGAGTGATGATTCCATTGATTCCACAGATGATGCTGAAAAGGAAAATTTTCCCATCAAATTTCTTAAGAGTATTACTCCTTCGGGAATGCTGTGTCATAAATTAAAATTGAAAGTGGGTGCAATCATCATCCTATTGAGAAATCTCAATAGTAAATGGGGTCTTTGTAATGGTACCAGATTTATTATCAAAAGATTACGACCTAACATTATCAAAGCTGAAGTATTAATAGGATCTGCAGAGGAAGAGGCTATTCTGATTCCAAGAATTAATTTGTCCCCATCTGACACTAACCTCCCATTTAAATTGATTCAACAATGGTTTCCCGTGATGCCAGCATTTGTGATGACTATTAATAAATCACAAGGACAAACTCTAGACAGAGTAGGCATATTCCTACCTGAACCCGTTTTTGCACATGGTCAGTTATATGTTGCTTTCTCTCGAGTTTGAAGAGCATGTGATATTACAGTTGAAGTTCTAAGTACTTCATCACAAGGGAAATTAGTCAAGCACTCTGAAAGGGTTTTCACTCTTAATGTGGTGTACAGGGAGATATTAGAATAAGTTGAATCACTTTATCAGTCATTGTTTGCATCACTGTTGTTTTTATATCATGTTTTTGTTGTTTTCTTATCATGTTTTTGTCATTTTTATATCATGCCTCTGTTGTTATATCCTTTTGTTACTGTTTATTAATAAATTTATATATGATTTTCATATACATTTTATTACTTTCCTTTCATCTCTCACACTTCTATTACAGAGAATGGGCAAATAGCAATATTAAAATATCTCTGCTAATTAATTCCTTTTTTAAAATATATTTTATTGATTTTTTACAGAGAGGAAGGGAGAGGGATAGAGCTAGAAACATCAATGAGAGAGAAACATCGATCAGCTGCCTCCTTCACACTCCCCACTGGGGATGTGCCCGCAACCAAGGTACATGCCCTTGACCAGAATCGAACCTGGGACCCTTCAGTCCACAGGGTGATGCTCTATCCACTGAGCCAAACCGGTTAGGGCAATTAATTCCCTTTTAATGTGCACGAATTTCATGCACCAGGCTACTAGCAGGATATAATTCTAATTTTGTTTCTGATTTCTTTCTTATTTGAGTCCATTACTCTAGTCAGACAAGTCCTCAACACTCACATTATACTTTCTCTTTTTTCTTTGATTTTGTCATATCCTTTCCTGGAATGCTATTCTTCTCTCCATATAAAAAGTGGCCTCCTTTTAAGATGCATTTCAGATCCCATATTCAATAAACCTTTCCAGGTGGGCTTTGCTCAAAAGGATCTCTACATCTGAAGTTCAATTCATTTCAGTTATCATTTATTACTTTTTATCTTAATTCTGGTAGTAGATGTCAGGTTTAGATTAGTATGCCAGTGGCTTAAACTCCAAAGTGTTAACTCAACAGATATATGAAATCTGGGGAGGTAGTTAGTGTAAGAATGATCTAGAGCAGGGATAAGTACACGTACAGCCCTTTTTCTTAAAATACAGTCATCTCCATTCACTTATATACTTTCTATGACTGCTTTGTGAAAGTGTGACTGCAGTAGCAGAATGGAGTAGTTGTAATGGAGTAGTTGTAAACTTTTCGGAGGAAAAGTTTGCCTGCACTTGGTGTAGATACTCGACAAAGCCATCAAGGACTCAAACTTCCTTCACTTTCTTCTCCAACATCCTTATGAGGAGCTTTTATCCTCATAAACTTTCATGTTCCCAAAGGCTGCCTTATTTCTAGGCAGTTCTAATCACTGGGTTCATATATTAAGCAGCAAGAAGAAGGAACAAAAAAGGGGGGAATAGTTTTTATCTCCCTTTAGAGACTGCCCAGAAGTCCTACATAGCACATCTACCAATATCTCATCTACCATAACTTTTTTATAACAAATTCTAATGGCAAAGAAGACTAGGAAAAAAAAAAACACAGTCTTTTTGCTGGAAATATTGCTACACTTGATAATATAAAGATTCTGTAAGGACAGGGAAAGAAAATATAGATGTAGTGTCAGCAGCTAGTAATCTCTATTCACTATTAAGAATTGATTTCAAGAAATAAACAAACAAGCTTAAGTTAGTATTTATTGAAAGAATTTAAAGGAATCTCATGGAATTCAAGGGAAAATTTGTTTCCTGGTTTTGCAAAGGACAGGAACCAGAAATTAGAAAGATAACCTGTTTCTTTTCATCTTTCCTCATCTTTCCCAGGCCATGTAGTTATTGGATCTTATTATAATGCCCTAATTCTATCTCTGAATGTCATATTTATCTGTAGAAGATTAACTTTCTGTGCTTTTCTTTGAATATGGCAACACATCCCCTTTAGCCCTGGTTTTGCACTCTTTTCTTGATCTAGATCCTCAATATCATGATTCAATTCTCTAAGTTCTAAATTGAAACTCATGGAAGAGAGAATTTCATTGACATAAATCGGGTTATTCTTCTAGCTGCAGTTAGATCAGGTGTACCCTGGGTGATAGCTTCATGTGAGATGGCCAATCTTCCAGGCCATGGCAGATAGAGAAGTACGTGAGAGAGATGAGGATGATAGGCATCTGTTACCTAACTTCTATAGGCTTATACCTTTTATAATCATACACTGCCCAAAATACCTTATAGTACTGGTTATCTCCTTAATCTTTATGAGTGGGTATGTATGGTACCTATTGTGAACTCTGTTTCTCGATAGAAGAATCACCTCTATGGAACAGAGATTAGAAAGAAAAGTGTATGTTCCCTCTGCTTATTCTTCCAAAATTTTCTAAATGTAATGATATGCCAACCCCCAAATATATTATGTGAAATTCGTTTCTTTTCAGCCTTACAGAAATAATGAAATCTTATGGAGGCAAAAAGATAGGAAACTAGTGGCCAATATAAGACCACTGCCACAATCACAACTGGCCAAGAAAGTAACCCTAGTACATCTCAGCAAGGAAACCTTTATGTACCTGAATTACATATCTCCCCACCCAGCTGGATTGTAACTTGCCTGAGGACAAGAACCATACCTTATATGTACTTATATTCATTACATTATGCATTTCGAAAAGTAAGAAATAGTTTTATCAGGTATATAAGAAATCAGAAGAAAAATTTCTAGGGCACTGTTGATACTCTCTGTATTCCTTTCTCAGAAATACATTACCCTCAACACATTATTTTTCACATGTTCCTTTTTTATCCATAATCTTTAAAATCCACTTGGAGAGAAAAAAAATGCTATTCAACTATGTCAAATAAAATGTAATTGTGCCCCATGTGATGACAAACCATCTCAGAGTCTAAAGTGGAGACATCTAAATTTTTTAATTTCAAAATTGTAATACTACCTATGAGGTATAATATCATATATCTGTTTATAATCAGTTTTGTACATTAGGTATTTAAATTATTCTTATCCCCTGTGGGAAAAAAATAGCATACCTTCTTTAGTTGTCATAGGCTCTAAAAGGTTATGATAATAAGAACATACAACATTTTAAAATACAATTAATCATCATATTGAATGTGTTGTGATTTTGAAAGTCTTTCACACACTCTTGGTTTGAATAACATAGTGGAAACAGGTAACTTAAATAGATATTACATGTACAAAAACAAAAGTGTTCTCCATTCTACATCATCAACTTGCTTCACTCCTATGACCAATGATAATAGTCTTGTCTTGATGAAGACATTTAGCTTACTTTGATCCTTATAATGCAGAAGAAACACTTTCATCATTGGCATCGAGATGGTATGCATTTGACTTTTTGTTGAGTAGAAGGATAAATCCTTTCTTTCTCTATTACTATGATGGCATGGCATTACAAATTACATGTTTTCTTTCTAGAAAAATATAAATGACACTAGAGAAGATGATTTATCCCTAAACCATAATATAAACTCTTATATTTTCAAAGAACTTATGTAAGCAAGTTGATAAACCATGAACCAAGCTTACTTAAATTAGTTGTCTTTTGGCATATGAAGAACATTATTTTCTGTTATGAAAATCAAACAAACTGCTAGCAAATTACAGAAGACAAATACAGAATCGCCTTGTGCAGTCACATTTCAGGGAGATCCATTGCCCATAGATAGCAATGATAAAAGAACAATTGGAATATCAGAAAAAATGTGTCTGTCCTAGTAATAGAGAAAGCAGAATTTTCCTAATATTGTCCTAAACAAATTGAATATTAATCATGCTAATAGCATAAATGTTTGAATAACTGAAATATATATAGTTTTCTCAAAACTGCACAAAATTAAAGCTGTGTTTTAAGGAGTAATAGTGGATTAGACACTTCAATTGTTCCTGTCATTGCAAACAATAACAATGCTGAATGAAATATTTTTCAACTATATTAAAACACATTAATGAACTGACAAAAGCATTGAGAATGACAAAGAGGTTAAAAAGAGAGCAAAAGTTGTATCTCAGGGAAGTAAGTGGAGCACTGATGCTTATTTACATATCAATACAAAGATTTTGCTAAGAGGAATTCAGCTTTAGTTTTCAAAAGCTCTAAGGAAATAGATGCCTACAGAAAAGGCCAAGAAACATCCAAGGTAGAAAGGCTACAAGAAAGCTTCTAGATATTTCTGGGAACTCAAAGGTCTACACCTTCAATATAAAGGTGAACCAGAAATGATCCTGGACCCCAAATGTCTACTATGGAAGAATTTTAAAAACATTCCCCAAGTGAAAATTTAACACTGAGTTTGAGGTGCTCTCCCATGGGAATTTGTCACCATAGGTGTGTCTTCCTTCAGTTTAGCACCAGGATAATCAAAAAAGTTTCAAGTAATTGTTTGATTAAAAGTGATCATTGATTAGAAAAGTTTCAGGTCCCTAGAAGGAACAAATGTAAATTATTACTGAAAGAAAAACTGCCATATAAGGTCTCAATATTTAACACAAAAAATGTTAAGAGGAGCATTCAGTTAAAAAAAAAACACAAAACCCACAAAAGGAAACAAGACACCATGAGAAAAAACAATATGGCCCCATCAAAAGACTTGAGTGTTTGGAATTGTCAGACATAAAATACCATACAATTATATTTTATGCAATTTAAAGATAAAGTAAAATTTTTAAAGTAATAATATAATACAATGACAATAAAACTAAAATCAAAAAATATTTTTAAATTACCAAATACATTTAAAATGTAAATAAGTAGAACTTTTAGAAATTAAATATTTATAAATATAAAAGCCCAGCAACCATTACAGTGGAATGACCAGAATGACTAGAACAACTGGTGGCTATGATGCGCACTGTGGCAGTCAACCAGCTTGATCTGGGCCCCGATCATCCCCCCAACCTCCCACGGCCCCTTGCCCTGGCCAGCCCCACCCTCAGTCAGGCTCCCCCCCCCTCCGCCAATCAGGGGTGGGGCCTGCTGGACAACCTCCCGTGACCCCTCCCCTGGGCCAGCCCAGCCCAATTGGCCCTGATCAGGGCAGCCAGTTGGACCCCACACGTAAACGAATTCGTGCACCATGCCTCATATATATATATATATATATATATATATATATATATATATATATTAAACTAAACATTAAAAAGTCAATGAATAAATATCTTTAAAAAAAGCAACCCAGAAGCAGCACAGAAATACAAATATATAGATATAAAACACAGAGTTTGAAAGACATGGACCAAGTGATAAAGTCCAATGTATATACCATTGCAGTTGCATAAGAAGCAAAAAAAGATGATAGAGCAGCAACAATTTCAGAGTAATGACAAAAATGTCAAAAAAGGTTGAAAATTATCAATACAGATTCAAGAAGGTCAATGCATTCTAATAGAATAAATAAAAAGAAGCTGTATCCATTCATATCACAATGAAAGTGAAAAACAAGACGAACAGAATACTATAAAACAACCAAACAGAAACATAAATTGCTTCAAAAGAAGAATAATTAGACTGACAGCTAACTTATCAACAGTGACAACAGGAAGAATAAAGTGAAATAATATCTTCAATATGTTGAAAGAAAATAATTATCAATCTCAAATAGATACAGTGCAAAAAATTCTAAAGGTTGTATTTAAGGCAAATGAAAAGTGTAGAAAGTGATCTAACCTAAGATGATTGAGTCACAAGAAGGAATAAAAAGGAAAAAATGGTAAACGTGTGAGTAAAATATTTACTTTTTACAACATTAATCTTAATAATTTTTAAAATACAAAAGATGGTCTAAAGTATAAGACAATAGTATAAAAACCAAGAATTTCTATAACAATAAAAATGTGTTTTTCAGTTTTATATCATTTGAGAGGCTAATAATATTAATTAGCTTTAGATTTTGATGAATTAAAAAATCAGTCATAACAACAGTAAAAGAATGTTAAATTCAGTGAGAAAGCATACTTGAAAAATCAAAAAAGAGAGCAAGAAAAGAGAAAAGGAAATTTCATTTTGGACATAAATCTATGATTGCAGCAAACATAGGTTATATAAAATATTATTTATACATATAAAAGGCTAAGGGACCGACCATCCATCCATCTGACCATCTGACTGACCAACTGGCCAGTACATATGACATGCACTGGCAATTGATCAAAACCTCTTGATAGCAAACTTGATAGCAGTTTTCATTTAGGAATGGAATTGCAAACAAACACATATAGTATAATTCCATTTCTATAAAATTCAAAAACTTTTAAAATTAAGCCACATATTATTTAGATAAATAAACATCCTATCTAATAAAAGAGAAACATGTTAATTAGCGTACGACCGCTACCCTTCCCATTGGCTAATCAGCGAGATATGCAAATTAACTGCCAGCCAAGATGGCGGCTGGCAGCCAGGCAGCTTGAAACTAACATGAGACTTGCTTGCTTCACTGACTGAGGACTCCAACGTTCCCCCACCTGCCTTGCCGGCCTCTGAGCCTGCAGTTTAAGAAACACTGTAACAAATATAGAAGCTAAAGAAAACCCCAGAAACCTGCTTTCAGCGAGCCGGGATCTCAGAGCTGGAGTTATACATTGTTTCGATTATAGAACTGAAACAAACCAGATACCTGCTTTCAGCAGCAGAAGCCTCAGAGCTGGAGCCTCAGAGCTAAAGCTGGCCCAGAATAAAAAAAGACAAAGAAAAAAAGGAGCAGTTGGGAGCTCCCGTCACCTGCCAGCCTGAAAACAGCCCTCAGCCCCTCACCCAGACTGGCCAGGCACCCCAGTGGGGACCCCCACCCTGAAGGGTGTGTGTCCAGCTGCAAACAGCCATCAGCCCCTCACCCAAGCTGGCCAGGCACACCAGTGGGGACCCCCACCCTGATCCAGGACACCCTTCAGGGCAAACCAGCCAGCCCCACCCATGCACCAGGCCTCTATCCTATATAGTAAAAGGGTAATATGCCTCCCAGCACTGGGATCAGCATGAAAGGGGGCAGCACCCAAACCCCCTGATTGCCCTGCGGCTCTGTGTGTGACAGGGGGCGGGGCCACAACCTCCCAATCCGCCCTGCTCTGTTTGTGACAGGGGAAGGTGCCCCAACCTCCTGATCAGCCCTGCTCTGTGCCTGATATGGGGGAGCTCCCCAACCCCCTGATGGCCCTGCAGCTCTGTGTGTGACAGTGTGTGGCGCCCTAACCCCCTGATCGGCCCTGCTCTGTGTGTGACAGGGTGCGGCGCCCCAATCTCCCCCCAACTGGCCCTGCTCTGTGTGTGACAGGGTAGAGCCATAACCTCCCCATCGGCCCTGCCCTGAGTGTGAGAGTGGCGGCGCCCCAACCCTTGATCGGCCCTGCTCTGTGGGTGATAGAGGGCGGCGCCCCAACCCCCTGATCCGCCTTTCTCTATGTGTGACAGGGGGCGGTGCCCCAACTCCCCTATCGGCCCTACTCTGTGAGTGACAGGGGGACACTCCTCAACCCCCTGATGGGCCCTGCTCTGTGCATGACAGGGGGGAGCTCCCCAACCCCCTGATCGACCCTGCTCTGTGTGTGACAGGGTAAGGAGCCCCAACACCCCTGATGGGCCCTGCTCTGTGCTTGACAGGGCGTGGCGCCGCAACCTCCCCATCGACCCTGCCTTGAGTGTGACAGGGGGCAGTGCCCCAACCCCCCAATCGGCCCTACCCTGAGCGT
Organism: Myotis nattereri; assembly: GCF_964212035.1. Taxonomy (NCBI): domain Eukaryota; kingdom Metazoa; phylum Chordata; class Mammalia; order Chiroptera; family Vespertilionidae; genus Myotis; species Myotis nattereri. The sequence continues at coordinate 45,755,999 of NC_138076.1, read as the reverse complement.
GACTGAGGGTGGCATCACAACCTCCCAATCTGCCCTGCTCTGTGCATGACAGGGGGCAGCGCCCCAACTCCCCAATCGGCCCTGCTCTGAGCCTGACCAGGGGCTGCACCTAGGGATTGGGCCCGCCCTCTGCCACCTGGGAGCAGGCCTAAGCCAGCAGGGCATTATCTCCCGAGGGGTCCCAGACTGCGAGAGGGCACAGGCCAGGCTGAGGACTCCCCTTTTCCCCCCCGAGTACACAAATTTTTGTACACCGGGCCTCCAGTATATAATAAAACCATAAAAAAAAAAAAAAACAAGGTATACGGTAATGATTAAAGCACAATTCAGGCAGTGATTACCTCTGAGAGATACACTGGGAAACTGGAAAAGAATGGTAATGTTCTTTTTCTTAAACTTGGTTCAATGTACCATTATTCTTCATAGCTCACATTTATTTTATAAAAAATCTCTTGTAACTATTCAAATAGTTAATAAACACAATTTTCAAGAAGAATTTAGATAGCCTCCCAGAGTGACTCTAAGTAGCCATTACAGTGTGCCAATAATTTCCCAGGAATGGCATATTGGCTCCACAGCCTAGAGAGAATATTTCATAATATTTGGAACTGAATAACTTCTGGCAACCCCAGAAATTTTTGTAACTTTATTTAGCATATTATTGGCAGAAGTCTATAACTTCTAATCAAGGAGAAGTCCTTCTGAAGGATCTTGGAATGTCTAATAATTAGGCATGAATTGTGGATATTTAAAGAAATGTATCCACAAAAGAAAATTACTCTCTCTGCATGGAGTAAATTCTCACAGGAACTCTAGAACTCAGATCCACAGGATATTACAGCATTGCCTAGTGGAGATGGAGGAGTGAATTGAATTTTATGAAGAGTCTTTCTTTTAGCTAGCTTCTTAACAGGGGACATTTTGTGTGTGTGTGTGTGTGTGTGTGTGTGTGTGTGTGTGTGTGTGTGTTAGAATAAACTCAAATAAAGAAAAGAAGTGATCTTTTCTATATTCAAGTTTCTGCAAAGGAGTCCCTGACAAAGTGGATTTAATACTTCTGTCCCCAAAATATTCTTGATTGCCTGCTGCTACCCACAATCCTCATTCCATATTTAATACCTCCAATGAAGGTGACAATCATCCCTTAGATTGAAGAAGTTTATAATGTCCCTCCCTGACAGAAGTAAATCATAGGGTTGGCCAAAGGAGGAGAAGAAAGACAAAGGACTTTTTAACCCAAAATTATCTGAATTCACAAAGACAGCAGGGAAATGTAAGGTAGTAGAGTCTATTCACCATCCACTGAAGAGAGCAATAGACAAGAAAGATATTTCTCTAGGTTGCAAGGCAAATTTCACCTACCTCACTATTAAATCACATGTCAGTATTTTATAAAGATCTTTATAAACTCTAATTCCCTGAGGCAAATAGACACAAAGGGGTCTCAAGTGTCAAGGGAGGGGAAAACTTTCACCATGAGCAAATCCCCATGAAGTGACTTCCAAAGCAAAGATTTTGATTGAGGGGTAAAGGAAATGAGTTGTATTTTCTTACATATTGTTTATTTAGTTGACCTACGAAAGAGTGCACAACCTTTATTTCCTTCCTTCCTTCCTTCTCCTCCTCCTCCTCCTTCTCCTCCTCCTCCTTTTCTCTCTCTCTCTCTCTCTCTCTCTCTCTCTCTCTCTCTCTCTCTCTCCCTCCCTCCCTCCCTCCCTCTCTCTCTTCTTTGTTCCCTTCTTTTCTTTTTTGGTCAATGTGTATCCATTAATTTGCCCATGTAAAACTTATCTGAAAAATAAGAAAGTCAGTCAATCTGAATATGTAATTGCCTTCCTTTAACAGGTTATCTCTTTCTTGATAACTAATGTCTGTGAAAGATGAAAATGAAATAAACAGTGTGAAAGTGACTTTAAACTCTAATGCCTAATACACAAACACTGTATTATCTCTCTGTGTAATATGCAGTTGCAATACCTAGTGAGAACTTCACACATGGCTGGTATGACTAAAGAACTAGATTTTTAAATTTAAAATTTGAGAATGAATACTAAAATTAATTATTAGAAAACATTTAAATATATTTAGAATAGTTTTATATATGAATCTGCCTTTTCAACTTCAAGTTTTATAAAACTTAAATACAAGCTAAGTATTTCTGATGAAAATTTATCATCCAAAATGACGTACTTTAAGTACATATAAAATTTCAATGACTTGGTAACAAAAAAAAAGTACAATATGTTCTTAGTAATTTTTAAATTGATGATATACTGAAATCATATTTTTTATATTTTGGTTCCATTAGAATATATTATTAAAATTAATTCCACTCGTTACTTTTCACCTTTTGCAATGTGGCTCTGGCAAAAATTTAAATGTCATTTGTGCCTCTAACTGTGGTATTTCTGTTGGATGGTGCTTCTGTGGAGGACAATTTTGGTAGCACAGACTATGGAGAAAACTGGAGGTGAGTCACATTTAAGCTTGGCCTCCTTTGGTTTGTACCTGCGTGACCATGAACTATTCACTCTCTGATCGTTCGTTTTCTTTTACGTAAATTGAGGTAATAATGTTGAACAAACAAAATTGTTTTAAGGCTTAAATAACATACCTTATAAAAAGGCCTTTAGAAAGCTCTAAAGTACTGGGCAGATGCCAGTTGTTTTCAGATGTTTTAATTTTATTCAAGTGTACATTTGACTTATAAACAAAATAAAGGTTTAGAAATAATCACGCTTTTATTTAATCACTGTGAATAGCAAGGTTGGCCCTAAACTGTGAAACTCTGCCATGAAGTTTCCAGAATGCCAAAGAGGCTATTTTATAGCAGAGGTCCAAAGTGCTGATTTCTAAGCTAGGAAAATTCTAGTTCTTTAAAATGTGGGCCACCCTCGTGGTTACCTTTAACAGTCTAAAGCAATCCACTTTAGTAAATTTGTTTTATTAGCGAGTCGGGCAGAAAAATGGCAGAGGAGATAGAATACCAGGCAACGGAGAGCTGGCTTTAGGTGCCAAGGTGAACCAGGTCCTGTTTTCTTTTCAGACCAGAGAGAGAACTATTATGTGCAGTAAATAAAATGAAATAGTGGTTTTATTCATCTTATTTAATAGATTAATCTCCAGTGGAAGAGTTTGGCTGGTAATATGTTTGTGTGGATTGGAAAATTTTTAGAAAAATTTACAAGGCTGTTCTAACTGTTAAGACAGTTGATTCTGAAAACAACTCCTGGGCAGCCTGCATTTCACAGAAAGCTGCACTTTAAAAGTGATATGAAAATAGCTAGCTTCATGGCACATTTTGATCATTTAGTTTATATTGTCTCAGTTAATCAAGGATATTCCAATAATTTTTTAAGTGGCCCTTTTTGTATTGCAAAACCTCAATCAACGTCAACAAAAACCAGATTGAAAAACTTTATTTAAATCAGCTTCACTGCCGAAACCGGTTTGGCTCAGTGGATAGAGCATCGGCCTGTGGACTGAAGGGTCCCAGATTCGATTCCGGTCAAGGGCATGTACCTGGGTTGTGGGCATATCCCCAGTGGGAGATGTGCAGGAGGCAGCTGATCGATGTTTCTCTCTCATCGATGTTTCTGACTCTCTATCTCTCTCCCTTCCTCTCTGTAAAAAATTAATAAAATATATTAAAAAAATAAAATAAAAATAAAATAAATAAATCAGCTTCATTACTGAATTCATTTCTACAGCTAATCCTTGAGTGTTGTCAAAAGTTCACATTGTAGCCTAAAATTATTTACTAGAGAAAAGGAACTCATCCATTGTGGCTTACACTACACCTGATGTGTGCTCTCCTTTCCAGGAATTGTTAATTCTTATCAACTGTAAAGTTCACAATCAATAGTCTTCTAGAGTGATGACCTTGTCTATTTTATCATATTTTTTAATGATTCTGAGGCACAAGTAGATTTAAATTACACCTCAGCAAGTAACTCTCTTGATCTTTTAGTGGTATTGGAAACATAATTCTTGACTACTCTGCCCTACTGTCCTAGAACACCATAAACCCTTGGACAGCTAGGGGCTACCCCACTATAATTCTCTTCTTTGCCCTTTTACCTTTGTCACCCTAGATTAGTTGTATAAGCATGTACTTTTGTACCTTACCTAATCTCCTGTCCAATGGCATTATCAATGTGCATTTTAGATTAAGCATCTGTCGAGACTCTGACTCTTGAATGCTAACACTTTTTTGGAAGCAATTAACAATGTAAGAAGGACAAAGTTCACAAAACTAATATGAAAAATGAAAAAGTTCACTTTTTTCAGGTATCCTTTAAAGAAGAAAAATATACAACTTCTGGAGAAAGCATAATAATAATGCTAACAGTGAATATTTATTGGACATCATATCAAGGCCAAAGTTAATTATTTTTTATTCTCACAACAATCCTTTAGTATAGGTACTATTATTACATCAACGTTATAGGCTTTCTATGATTCAAAGATATTAAATAAATTTAAAAGCACCATTGCTCTGTTGGAGGATCATTCATGTAACCAGGATGACAGAGATTCCATGTTTACACGTGTGTTTTTACGATGCTAGACCTGGGGGAGGAAACAGTGATCCTGCACTGTTTTTTTTAAGTTTCCACCTTGAAAAGATATACAATTCTATTCACATTTTACTGGCCACAGCAAGTTACATGGCCACAACAACTTTAAATGGAGAGGCGAAACAATATTCTACCTGTGCCCAAAATAAGAACTGGAACCCTGTGAACAGCCCTAATGACCTCCACACATCAAAGAAATTCTGCTTAAGTGATTTTGTTCTAGTCTGTGACTTATCTATCTATATATATATATATCTATATATATATATATATATATATATATATATATATATATATATACATACTAGGGGCCCGGTGCACGAAATTCGTGCACTGGGTGTGTGTGGGGGGGGGGGGGGGAGTGTCCCTCAGCCCAGCCTGCCCCCTCTCACATACTGGGAGCCCTCAGGTGTTGACCCCCATCACCCTCCAATCGCAGGATTGGCCCCTTGCCCAGGCCTCTGACAGAGGCATCAGGCCTCGGCAGGGGACCCCCAGACCCCTCCGATTGCTGGTTCTGCCCCTTGCCCAGGCCTGATGCCTCGGCCAGAGGCGTAGACCCCCATGACCCTCCGATCGCCTGATCGGCCCCTTGCCCAGGCCTGACGCCTCCACCAGAGGTGTCAGGCTTGGACAGGGGACCCCCATCTCCCCCCGATCACTGGCTCTGGCCCCCGCCCAGTCCTGAGGCCTCTAGCCCAGGAATCAGGCCTGGGCAGGGGACCCCCATCTCCCTCTGATCGCTTGCTCCAACCCCCACCCAAGCCTGACGCCTCTGACCCAGGCTTCAGGCCTGGGCAAGGGGACCATCATATCCCCCCAATCCCCAGCTCTGCCCCCCATCCAGGCCTGATGCCTCTGGCCCAGGCATCAGGCCTGGGCAGGGGACCCCCAGCCCCCCGCCCAGCCTGATGCCTCGGCCAGAGGAGTTGACCCTCATCACCCTCCGATCACCAATCACCGGATCGGCCCCTTGACCAGGCCTGAGGCCTCCGGCAGAGGTGTCAGGCCTGGGCAGGGGACCCCCAGTTCCCTGCAGTTGCAGGCTCCGCCCCTGCCCAGGCCTAACGCCTCTGGCCTAGGCGTCCGGCCCGGGCAGCGGGGACCCGCAGTGGCAGCGGCCCCGCGATCATGGGCTTCGCTTTAGGCCCAGGCAAGGGACCCCTAGCTCTTGGGAATGCCAGCTTCGACCGTGCCCAGCTCCCATCGCTGGCTCCACCCCTACTTCCTGCTATCACTGGCCAGGGCAGAAAAGGCACCTGATTCTCCGATCATGGCTGGGGGGGCAGGGCAAAGGCAGCCCCAGGGCCGCCTTTGTCCTGCCCCCCTACTCTTAGCTCCCCCCTGGGTTTCTGATCACTGTCAGTGGCAGGGGGCTTCTTCCTGCTTTCCCTTTTGCCTCCCTGCATTGTGCCTACATATGCAAATTAACCGCCATCTTGTTGGCAGTTAACTGCCAATCTTAGTTGGCAGTTAACTGCCAATCTTAGTTGGCAGTTAATTTGCATATAGCCCTGATTAGCCAATGAAAAGTGTATCGCCGTACGCCAATTACCATTTTTCTCTTTTATTAGTGTAGATAACCCTAAGCCATCGGCTGACCAGCTGACTGGCTGACCAGCTGATAGCTATGATGCGCACTGACCACCAGGGGGCAGACGCTCAACACAGAAGCAGAAACCACAGGCATGGAAACATGGAACAGACTGATGAGTCTCAGAGGGAAGGGGGAGGGGAGAGGGTGGGAAGAGATTAACCAAAGATCTTATATGCATACTAGAGCCTGGTGCATGGATTCATACACTGGTGAAGTCCCTCGACTTGGCCTGCACCCTCTCACAGTACAGGACCCCTCAGGGGATGTTGGACTGCCAGTTTGGGCCCAATTCCTGCAGGCCGGAACGAGGGACCCCACCAGTGCACGAATCCATGCACTAGGCCTCTAATGTGAACATAATTAAATATTACATATTATACGTTTAAGTTGCCCTGTCACCACATTCCAATTCCTATAATTTACTTATTGTAATAATCTATACTTTTTATTTAGGGATAAACTTCCATAATAAAATTTAGTCCATAACTTGAATCCACTAATAAACATTTATCTTCAAAATCCCTTTCTCTTTTTCTCATTGGATAACTGAACCAGAGACTCAGAGATCCTTGTAATAATCCATACTACCTCACTTTTCTCCCTGAATATCCTTTTCAAATATATTATCCACCATTATAAATGTCCTTCAGGTTAGTGCTCTCACATTTCAATTAACCCATAAGTATAATTTTAAAAATGAATAATTTCAGTCCCTCTCTTTAGTGTCTTTACTCTGTTTCCTTATAAACAGTAAATGAGTAACTAGCTTTTTCCTTTCCCTTTTCTTTTAACTTTTTCTATCTTTCTTGCAATTGCTGCATAAGGTGTGTAGAGGTTTTTGTGAGTGATGTTTAGAAATGATCCTGACTTGAGTGTGACATATTAATTCACATGAGTAACTTCAAATCTATTTTTCAGTGAGTTTTTAATTCACTTGCTTAATATTTTCCTGCTTTGTAGCATTCAAAGTATTTTACATACTACAGTGTTTCGAAGGCATTGTGGAATCTTTCTCTCCACCTTCTTTCCTTGATCAAACCATAAAATATTTTGTGTCTTCTGTGACATTTTGTTTCTTTTATTGAAACCTGCGAGAATATGAACTTAACATTTGGGCAATGGCTAGAATGGTTATACAAATAAATAATTCAGAAAATAAATATTAAAATTCTTTAGGATACACTTTTTGTTCTTTGGTGTGGTGAAACACTGAAAATAGCTCAAGTTATTTTTTCTAGAGGACTGGTGCACGAAATTCTGCACAGGTAGGGTCCCTAGGTCTGGCCGGTGATCAGGGCCAATCAGGGCCCTCTGGCTGCTGGCCAAGCCCTTCCTTCATTCCATGCCACCTCCTGGTGTTCAGTACACGTCATAGCGAGCGATCAAACTCCCCATCATCCTGGTCGAACTCCTGAGGGGACAGTTTGTATATTAAGCTTTGATATATATATAGATGGTGTCTGGTTACAAAAAAACAAAATCAAAAGAAAAAAGATGTGTGAAATAAGAACAACCAAAATAAAATCTTTTAAATATTATTTCTTTCAACCAGTTTTCTTAGCATTTACTTTGGTTTCATAATTGTTTTATTCTTCTGGTAAAAAAATATGATTTAATAAGGAAACAATTTTTATTGTTTGCCTGTTGTATGGTGCACGTAGATCTTTTCTACTCAAAAATGATTGAAAAAGTGATGTGACCATCAACAAATTTTAGAAATAAAGTTCTTTTTTAGTTACATTTGAAAGTATAAACAAATGATTTTATTGCTAGTCTAAAACATGATTAAAACTACATGTGAAGACATTATGTTGATGGCATATATTTTAATTGGAAAGCTGTTCCAGAATATAATAGAGATACTTACTTTTATTACTCTTCTTTGTCATCAGAAAGGATATCAATATCATTAGTATGATTTTATTTTAGTACTTTATTACCACTTTTATTCATATAATTAACTTCTACTGATAAAATATCTAGTCTGATGCTAAATTTCAAGAAAATATATAAGCATATAAATATATATGTGAATGTATTGAATTTTTAAAATATTTGTATTACTTTAAGTTCTAAAATTTATCTTTGTTTATATTAACATATTAATTAAAAATAATAAGATGATATATATTAAACCAAGACTCTAAAGCTGCAATAATTGTCATACTTCTCTTCACATTTAACTGTTGTTGTTGTTTTTTCCCTCACCTGGAAAGTCTGGAAACAATAATGGCCCTCTAGAGACTTCTTTGTGAAATGTAGAGAGCTTCTATGACATTTTATGAAGGCACATGAGCAAAAATGACTAAAGAGGCAAGTTCTACACAAAGGCAACAAGTCAGGTACTGGAACCTGTAGCAGTATCTTAAAAAATAAAAACTGAATATATCCAACAAAACATTTCCATCAAAGTGTTTCTTTTAATATACTCTATTCTCTTCTCTTGGATGAAATGTATTTCAAAAGAATAAACACTGCTATCTATAACAGTATCCATTCATTACAACATGCTGGGCAGTATACTGGGAATTAGGCTTATTTTATCTCATTTAGACCTTCTGTCAAACCTGAAAGGTAGGTATTTTTTCCAAAATTTAAGATATGACCAAACTAGGCTAGAAAAAAGAAATCTTCCCAAGATTAACATTACCAAGTTTCCAAATAATTTTAATATTCTGATTACTGTCAGTAGATGAAGTAGGATTTTTTTCTACTTAGCTTCGAGTAGTCTTTGAATCTTAATTAATTAAAAAAATTTTCCCACTAAATAATCTAGGTGTGTTTTCTTTCAAATACACATTTTTATTACCTTTGTTTAATAATTACATCATTTATAAGGCTGATAACCAAAAAAAAAAAAAATCATACTGGATCTAAAGAAATATTCTTAGCAACAATGTAGATAGAGCCACACATTGTTCCCCCAAGGACTGAATGAGATTCTACTTTTGTTACCCAGAATTTCTAATGTTTACTAATAGTTCAGAAGTATTCTTTAAATGCTTAGTAAATCTTCTAGAATTTACATTAGATTCCCCATGTACTGTGAGAGTTGTGGTTGCCTCAGGGCACCCCAGTGATGTTAGTAGTTACTGGCTTGAGAGCAAATTCCCAGGATGTTATCAGGCAAATGGTTAGTTCTATACATGGCCTAGTACCAGAATCCTAGAACCTTAAGACAAACAATTCTAAACTGTTTTGTTTCATTTTAAAATAAAAAAGTAATACACACTGGAACTTGAGTATTACTCTCTTTCTGATAGTTTGACCACATAAGGGAAAGCTATTATGTATTCCACAAAAACCTTTAATATAATCAGAAATTGACTTTGTATTTTACTTGAGTACTTATACCTGTACTAGGGGCCCGGTTCATGAATTTGTGCATGGGTGGGGCTCGGCGGCCCGCCCCGATGGGGACCCATTGGGCCAAGCTGGTGGGGAAGAGGGACCACAGGCAGTTGGCCAGCTGGCCCCACCCCCAACTGGGGTGTTGGGGGCCAATTGGGGGCAGGTCCAGCCAGGGGTGGGGGCCTATTGGGGCCCAGGTCAGACTGGTTGGCTGCTGCAGTGTGCTTCATAGCCACCGGTCATTCCGGTCATTCTGGTCATTCTGTAGTTCTGGTTGCTGGGCTTTTATATATATAGATTATCATAACAAAAGTCCCAAATTATGCTCAAGGGATTTAGATTTAAATAATTTCTAGAGAACAAATGTAAGAAAGAGTTAATATTTTAAACAGCAAAATTATTATTATTGTAGATTTATTTTGTTGGGCATTCTTGAATATCCTAAAAGTAAATAAATCATAGATACAAAGATACTTAGATACATAGATACATAGAAGGATGCATTTATTTGTTAGCTCTTGACAAATGAGATATTTATATAACTCTGGTGAATTTAAGAACTCTTAATCTTTATATTTCTTTATTTTATTTATTCTCATCCTCCCACTTCCTCCCCTTTGGCAACTATCAGCTTGGGTCTGAAAACTCTATATTTCTGAATTAAATTGATAAGATTAACTTGAGCTTCATGGGGTACCAAAAATGTTTAGCTCATTCAATTAACTTAGTTAATTAATTCATCTACCTGAACAAAATCCATGTCTAATATTAAATCCCATGTGTGTTTATTTAGAGAACTTGAAATAACATACTCCTCAGGAAGCTTAGCAAAAATAAAAACAAAGTCTTGTTCTCTGCAAGAAAATAGGTGGAAGCCAGAACTTTTGGAGAAATATCTGGAACACCTGCTGTGAATATTTGTTTGAAAATAAAATAGATTGGCAGGTAAGAATGTTATTTCAATTAGGATGTTAATCTATTAGTTACAGATAGTCCTAAGAGGTAAAAGGGTGATAGCTAGATGAGAGATGACAATAGATTGATGATGATGATGATGATGATGATGATGATGATGATGATGATAGATGATAGATAGATAGATAGATAGATAGATAGATAGATAGATGATAGATAGATAAAAAATGATCCTTAATAAACTTCCCAGAGGAACTAATTAAAAGTAATTTTCAATGTATATTAATGATGCAAGTAGATACAAAATTTATTTTGTAATATTGACAAACTAATATTAGCTAACATATTCTTGATTTATCAGACTACTTGATATTAAAATTCCTAAAGGAAAAGACAGGGCACACCCACAAACTTCCCCTGTAGCTGATCTCTACCTTAAACCATGGGAAGTCCAAGAGAGCCAACTGAAAAGAGCTTCCTGGGAGAATAAGGTGGAGGTGGGACTGAGTCAATAAAATCAGCCATCGGAACCACTATAAAGTGGGGCTTTCTGAGGGGATTTTTATTGATTTACTTGGTGCTTTTTTAATTTTCAAAATAATACTTTATAAAATGGCATGATAAGATAATATAAACATTTCCACTACAGTTTATCAAGGGTTTTCTATGGCCTGTGGCTTTCCTAGATATATTCTATAGTCATATTTACCTCATCCAATCCCCACTGTAATGCTCCTAGTGTTAGGTCCACTTTAGTGTTGAAAAAGAAACCCTCAGAGAGTTGCCATATGCCAGTGTATTTCAGATTTGCGGGTATTTAAGAACTAACTTGGTTACTGGATAAAAATCCAGATTCCAGGCCTCCTCCCTTCTGAAGTTTCTAATTCAAAAGGGCTGGGGTGGATATTGACAATCCATATTTTAAATAAGCATCCATGGTATTTTATTTTTTTAGATGCAACCAGTTTTGGGAACACTGCTTTCAACATAGCCAAAGAGATGAGCAGATCCTGCATTAAAGAGATAGTCAGGATAAACTGAGAGAAAATAACTGCATATGCTTCTCTGTCTTAGAAGACAAATTCTCATAAGTGAAAGAATGAAAACCATACTTATTGTTTAACTGCACAGGAATATAGGGCAAAGGCAATTTTAGTCTTATGCTAAAATGTCAATTGTGGCAATGCAGAGATGACCAACTCATTAACTGAAAATAACTCTTGACTAGCTACCAAAAGGAGAATACATATGAGGCTGATATAAGCATTCAATCTAGCAATAGGTTGAATGAGGGGAAAGAAAAGTTGCCCAAGAAATGTTTGCTCTCTTCCAGGCACTTAGGTTGATTTAAGAGAGCAAATCATGTATACAGGAAAAGTACTAGGTAAAAGTAAAGTTCTTGCACAGAGTATTAACTTTTCAGTTAGCCTACCTACTTAATATATCAATTATACAATAATAAGCGTTCATTCCCAGTGCAGGCAAGAGCTGTAATGGGAGAGCCTCCCAGATAAGTTGCTGACCTTCAACCTTGAAATACAGGCACGTCTCTGTGTAGGAGGGGAAGGAGATGGGCATGTGGGACTGCAAAGGAGCACAGCGCCTAGGGCCTCGTGAAGAGGCTGGCACGGTGGATGGAGAGTGTGTTTAAGGAAGGTGGAAATTCTTAAGAGATTTCAGCTTAACTAGAGAGATCTATGAAAGAACTATGCAGGGTTTCCTCACATCACCTTAAATTCCATATTCATTTATTTCTTCCCTTAAGCAGTAGTCCTTGTATAGATAGTTTTAATCATATTATTTCATGCAAGATATCCTAAAGCATTATTATCTTCTTGAAATTTTGCCTATAGTTTTATTGACTTCTTCTCCCACAAAGACAGTTGGGTAATAATATTTTAAACACCATTATTTTTAAAACATTTTGATCTTCTCACTATAGTTTATCTAGTATATTGTGATTTCAAAGCCTGAATTGAAGTTCAGTAATCTGAAAGATACCACTCCTTAAAATCCAGAAGTGCAGAAAAATGTAATTTCTTTACTCCTTTTATTTTAAAAAACAGAGACAGTATAAAAACAGAGGAGATTGCCAAAACCGGTTTGGCTCAGTGGATAGAGTGTCGGCCTGCGGACTGAAAGGTCCCAGGTTCGATTCCGGTCAAGGGCATGTACCTTGGTTGCGGGCACATCCCCAGTGGGAGATGTGCAGGAGGCAGCTGGTCGATGTTTCTCTCTCATCGATGTTTCTAACTCTCTATCTCTCTCCCTTCCTCTCTGTAAAAAATCAATAAAATATATTTAAAAAAAAAAAAAAAAAAACAGAGGAGACATATCCAGCAGATAAATGCCTTCAATAATCTCACTCAGACATATGGCTTCATCTTGTCTCCTTCACTGAGGTGTATAATGGTTAGAGAGAGAAAATTACTGTTTCCTTCCATGAAACATGAGTGGGCTCTTGAATCCGGTTTTCTTTTCCTCATAACACTCATCTCCAGGTTGACTTGAAATGGTTTTATTTCCTTTTTAAAGTCACATAGTTGAAAACTATTGGTTTCAATTTTGATACAAATTTAGGCAAGGGCTGATGGTATCTGCAATATAATGAATAACCTTTCAGATTTCAGAAATATATATCCCTAGCAGAGATAAACAGGGACTTTTTTATTAATGGCATTGCTATCAGACCCATAGTATATAATAGTTATTATCTGATAGGCACTACCTATCCTTTACAGAAAAAAAAAAACAACCCACTAGAAATGGTAAAGGATTTTTTCATCACTTAATACCTTCTGAGAACTTGTTTTTACTACCCTCTTAGACTGAGATTACAAGCACCAGTACAGTGCCAGTGATGAAAAAGATCATATAGCTCCATACTCCACGCATTGCACATTATAACTGTGGTCAATAGAATTTACTCAAGAGCCAAATGAGAACAGAGAGAGAGATCTCTTTATGACATCAGATAAATGCAAGACAGACAGCTAGCTCCCTGCCTCATGCCCTCCGGTTTCTCCTCTGACTTCAGCCTCAGCTGTGATAGACAGCATCACACAATTTCCCACTGATGGCTACTCAGCTCACACATGCTCCACATATCTTCCTACTTTCTGCCCAGAACATTTTCCAACACTCTGAGTCCACTTGTCCCGCATGTGAGCACAGCCCAGAAGTACTCGGTTAATACTCCCAGTGGCAACCCCTAACTATTGGGAAAAGAGCCAGTGGGTATATAAATACTCCTGCTTCCTTTCCCCCAAGTTGACAATTTTTGGAATTCAGGTAGACATTCTATCTACTTCTCAATACAAATTGGCTGCTGCACAAATAAAATCAGCTACTACAGTAGTACATCTACATGCTAACTTTCATTACATCGTGTCTCATCTCACCTGCTCCTTCTTCCTGCTTCCTGGCTCAGCTCCAATATGAACTACCTGCACCCAGGTCCTCGTCTTAGGCTCCACTTTCAAGGGAGCACAGACTAAGTCCGGTAACTGTTAACTGATTGCTACTACTTAGAACAGGGATCAGTACACTTTTTCTTTAAAAGGGCATATGCAGTTCATATGGTCTTTGTTGCTGCTATTCAGTTCTGCTATTTTAGAGTGAAAATAGCCATTGACATTAAACCATGAATGGGCATGACCATGTTTCCAATACATATAATTTTATTTTAGAAAACTGGTGGTGCATCGGATTTGGCCTAAGCAGCCATGAATTTCTGACTCCTGTGAATTTCCTAATTATTTTTATACTCCATTATGATATATTTAAATCTCTCTGAGCTTAAGTATCCTAATGATAATGATTGGTGAAATTAATAATTGCCTTCCATTAAAATAATTATAACAAGGCATTATTCTTAGCAGGTGTTTTACACATTATCGTGTTTTATTTCCAACATTTTAATTTCACTTATTTAAAAAAATGAAGCTCAGGAAACTGTGTCATCATGCTGTTCACCAAACTGTTGTGGTTCTCTGTCCTCTAAGTGCATGATTGGATTGTACTCCCCGGTCCTCTTTCTAGTTGATAAGGCCATCTAATTATTTCTGAGCAGTGGATTATAAGATGTAATTGGTGTCGAATGACCCTTCAGAGATTTTTGCCACATTATTGACAACTTCAAGGTAGCGAGTACCAGCTGGAGAACAACATGAGACAGCAAGCATCCAGTGAACATGTAAGATGAAGGAGAAACATATCGGAGATGTTAAGTCATTTGTTATTATTGCATAACTTGGACATCCTATCTAATACAGACGCTAAATAACTTGGCTACTGCCACACTAGTAAGTGGCATAGACCAAATATGAATAGAGGTCTTCAGATTCCAGTGCTTGATGTATTAACACAATGCATCCCTCACTATGCCTAAGCCTTTTATTGCACATTAAAAAAAAAAAAAAACATATAAAGGCAAATAATCTCTACCAAAAAGGCCACTGTAATAAGGGCCAAAGACCTTCTCTCTTATCTCTTTTCAAAACACACACACACACACACACACACACACACACACACACACACACACGAAAACCTGGAAAAGAATGAGCGAAATCAAACACTGATTCTAGAAGAAATTTCCTATAATAGAAAAGTCCTGGGGCATCTATCCAGTCAAGGTGATTTACCTTTCTCTGGTACCTACTCCCCATTTCTCTGCAATGAGGGTGTGTAGCCCATACCGTGTGGCCAGACTTTTTCTAACTGCCCATGAATATACACCTCTGATCCAAGATGGGACAATCAGCTGGTCTTCCCAGGGAAACTAGAATTGGAGCCCGTGAGTTTAACATTCTGGGACTATGGAGTATCAGCTTTCAACCTGCCATCTGAACTAAGGTCTTCAGAGAGAGAAACTAACACACACATGCGGAGGTAACGGGGGAGGAAAGACACATAGAGGGAACCTTGAGAGAATTTGAGGTCTTGGTTCTAGGCACAGCTGTACCCCTGACACTGGGATTAATGAGATATTCCTTAAATATGGTAATAAACACTTTCTGTTTGCTTAACTAGATCAAAACTTTTCCTATTATTTGCAATCAAAGAGTCCTAAAAATATAACTCTCGATTTGAATATTGGTTTTTGTTGTTCTTGTGGGGTTTTTTGTTTTGTTTTTTTTTTGTTTTGTTTTGTTTTTTGTTTTTTGTTTTTTGGGGGTTTTTTTGTTTTTTGTTTTTTGCAACAGCTGGAAAATTTAATCTTAGTAGATGGGTTGCATTTTCTAGTAAAAAAACAATTGGTCTCAATGACTACTTTGGAAAGTGATAAAATAATTGTCTTAAGTACAACAGGTCTTAGAATAATGTTGTTTCATTCAATACCATTTCATTGTAACCTTGATGAAAAAAAATGATATCTGGCCCGGGCCACTATCTATGTGGAGTTTGCATGTGGGCCCCATGTCTGTATGGGTTTTCTCTGAGGACTCTTGTTTCCTCCCCACATCCCAAAGATGCACACATGTGGTGAATGGATGTGTCTCAATTGTCTCAGTCTGAATGAGTGTGGGATGGGTGTGAGTGAACCCCGCAATGCAAGGGAATCCTTATCCAGGGTGGGTTCCTTCTTTGCTCCCTGAGCTGCCCAAAGAGGCTCCAGTCATCACCCTGAACTGGAATCCGCAGGTTGGAAAATAATGATCTTAGTTGTTTGTGTTACTTTTTCTTAAATGTATGGATAGCTCACATTTCAATGTTTAATATTAGAAGTGTTTTGGGTCTTTACTTAGAAGTTTGGTCATGTTTTAGTGACTAATAATATGTCATAGAAACTTAACTCTTGTTTATATCAATTGGCCTATGGGCAAAACATTGGTTTTGTTGTACATCGTTTCACTTAAAATAGCAGTTTCCAAAAGCCCATCGACTAAGTTAAGTGAGGACTACTGTATTTTGTAGGCGAACCATTAGAAATTAATATGTTCACCCCTATATCCATTGCCTAATTATTTGTAACAGCTGAGATATGGAAACAACCCAGCTCTTCAGTGATAAATGAATGGATGAAGAAGCTGTGACATGTATATACAATGGAATATTACTCAGCAATAAAAAATGAAATATTGTTGTTGGCAACAACATGGATGGACTGAGAGAGTATATGCTAAGTGAAATAAAGTCAGAGAAAGACAAATGCCATATGATTTCACTCATATGTGAAATCTAAAAAAGAATCTAATAAAAAATAGCAAACAAAACAGAGTCATAGATACACAGAACAATCTAATGGTTGCTAGAGGGAAAGGAAATTGGAGGATGGGTGGAAAAGGTGAAAGAGAAGAATATGTATAAACTTCCAGTTATAAAATAAGTCATGGGGATGCAAAGTACAGCACAGGGAATACAGTCAATAATATAATAACTTTTTATGGTGACAGATGGTTACATTAAAAGGTACTAGTATATAAATGCTGAATCTCTATGTTGTACACCTGCAACTAATATCTTATATGTAAAGTATATTTTAATATCAAATAGAAAATTAATCAGTGTCTGATGGTTGAATCTGAGTAAAAGTTGAGATATTTTAATCAATTACTTTTCCAATTCTCTTCAAATTTTACTCACCCCTTTCTTGCATCAGACTAACCACGGCACAACATATGCCTCCCAACTCCAGGATCAGAAAATACATATTTTTAAATGCAAACAGAAAAGCACCAAAAAGTTTTAATTTTACCATAATAAATTATCTCTCATTAATAAAAAACAGGAAGAGAATAATTAGTGTTTTGATTTTCACAATATAGTCAGTCCTCTTACATTAATCTTTCCAAAAAATTATGTACCAAAACATAAAATATTCTTGCTTTTCTTGAAGTAATAAAGAGAAATAATTCAAATCAAATAAATACTTCATTTTTTCTCATAGAAGAAAGTATGTTATGGTCTATGGTAATGTCAGTAGCAAGTAATGTGATTCTATAAATGTATAGATTAGTTCACTCTGCATCATTTGTTATATAAATAGAAGTAAAAATGTTTAGTTTTAAAGAGGAAAGAGATAAACAGCTATTTTGGAAATCAATCATTTAATCCTTTGACTAAAACCATAAACATAAAACAAATAAAATATGTGGTGTGCATCAAAATTTCCTAAAATCCAGGAGGCTAAACTGAATTAATATTACATGTTGCCTCAGGAGTTGCAGCTGGCTGCCTTGGGAAATATATAGATATATAGCTACATGTCTCCTGGACTGCGATATAAAATAAAATTTGAGAAAATCATTGTTTATTGCCTAAATATTTATAGTGCAGGAATTTCAGTACCAATAATGTTTTTCAGAAGTGTTGATGTTTATTTGTATTTAACTTATTTTAAAATGACTGAAATTAGAAGGCTAATTATAACTTTACATTATGTGGTCTTGTATTGAATCAAATATCATGTTCATTCTTATTATTTTTGTGCTTTCTTATCCTATTTTGTAAGTTAGCCCACATAACATTAGTATTTTACTCAAATAAAACAAATTTTACATTAATATGTATTTATATTACAAGAATGTTTTTTCACAGCCTAAGAATCCATGAGTGATCTGAGTTTTCACCCCAATATTGAAACATTTACTATAAGGCACATCTTTTCTTTTTTTTTTTTTTTCTTTTTTTGCTTTTCAATTAAATTTATTGGGTTGACATTGGTTAACCAAAATTATATAGGTTTCAAATGTAGAATTCTATGATATATCATAGATACATTGGATATATTGCATTGTATGACCACTACCCAAAGTCAAATCTTCTTCTGTCACCATATATTTGACCCCCTTTACCCTTTGCTACCCCTTCCATCCCCCTTCCCTCTGGTAACCACATTGTTGTTTTTTTCTATGAGTTTTTGTTTGTTTTTCTTATTTGTTCATTTGTTGCTTTCAGTTTTATACCCCAGCAGGTCCAGGGGTCCCCAAAGGTGTGGACGGAGTCGGTGAAGAAGGAATTACACAGAGGCAGCTGCCGGGAGCCGGTCCATGCTTGCTGTTTCAAGGGACCTGGCATATATGGCATACTGTTCTTAATATGTTTGCTCACCTTCTTGGCACTATGTGTTTTAACCAAGGTCTCTGAGAAAGGTTGTTTCCCCAGGTAGGGATTTTCCCCTGAAGTTAGGGAGGGAATAAAACCCCTTAACTAAGTGCCAGGCGGGTAATTAATCACTTTAACTATGAACAATCATGCTTAAGCTACATAATCTTTACTCCCTGGAATGGAGATAAGAAACGCCCTAACCTTTGGAATAGAGATTGATAGGATTGGAATCAACTGGTATAAATACAGTTGTAACAAGACAACAGCAGACAGAACTTAGAACACAGAACTTAGAAGACAGAACTTAGAAGACGGAACTGAGAAGACAGAACCTACACAGAACCTAGAGACAGAAGAACTTCGCTGGAGAGAACAGGGCAAAAGATCCTGGACTGAACCTGACTACAGAAATTGGCAAGAGAACCTGACTAGAACCTGGTGACTGAACCTGGCTGGAGAACATGGACAGAACCTGGCTGGAGAACCTAGCGAGGGAACATGGCTACAGAACCTGGCTGGAGAACCTGGAGAACCTAGCAAGAGAACATGGACACTGAACCTGGTTGGAGATCCAAACCAGAACTTCGCTGGGGATCCAGACCAGAACTTGGCTAGAGATCCTGGCTAGAGATCCTGGGTAGGCTGCTGATCAACTGAACGCTGTCTCTGAGTCTTTCCCTCTTCGCCGACTCCCTCCACACCTTTGGGGACCCCTGGACCTGCTGACCCCAGCAGGCAGCGTTCAGGTGATCATCATAGCCAGTTCTCTTGTCAGGGTCTCCAGCCAGGCTCTCCAGCTTCTCCAGCCAGGTTCGGTCACCAGATTCTGTAGCCAGGTTCCCTCGCTAGGTTCTCCAGCCAGGTTCAGTCACCAGGTTCTAGTCAGGTTCTCTTGCCATGTTCTATCCAGGTTCTGTAGCCAGGTTCTGTCTCTGGGTTCTTCAGCCAGGTTCTCTCGCTAGGTTCTGTCTCTAGGTTCTGTAGCCGGTTTCTGTCCAGGATCTTTAGCCATGTTCCGTCTCTAGGTTCTTCTCTAGGTTCTGTGTCTAGGTTCTGTGTGTGTCAAGGCACATCTTGATCATTTGTCATTTAATATTTGGCAGAAATTAAATTTATATTTTTACAAATTATTGAAAATGGCATTGTACTACAGATGGGATAGAGGGTGTCAATGGGGGAAAAGGGGGACATCTGTAATACTTTCAACAACAAAGATAAATTTTAAAATATAGAATTTTAAAATTATAAACTCACTTTTACATTCACACGTTGGGAAAAAATGTGGACATATTAAACTGCTTACATCGGCTTTTTAAAGAAGTAACTACAAAATGAAAAGTAAAATTTGCAGTGCCATTTGACTGGCTAATTTACCTAAAATACAATAACTGTAAAACCAGGTAGAAAACTTATAATTTTTCTCAGTGAAATCTGTAATAGATCTCTCCCCATTTACAGAAATCAGCATTTTTGCCCTTTCTTATACTGTTAAAAAAAAAAAAAAGTACCCAAGAAAGACAAACTATAATTTTAATTCCTTAATAAGACTGTGTAAGTTTCAAGTACAGCAGTATGTCTTATCATACCAAAGAGGAGATAGAATAGTTCCTCTTGTACTCTAAACATCCAGGAGAGCAGTCTTATTAACTCAAGGTCTCTTATCCTTCCAAAGGAAATCATCTACAAGTTTATGTGACCATTTAAATAATTGCTTTGGGAAATTTCTATGGTAGTCATGGGAACAAGTAAAGAAGCCAAGGCAATGTTGATCATTTTAATAGTTTGCAAGTGATCCATTCAATTTGTAAATACCTTGGACCACTCTTCTAGGTCACGAGTGATCAGAAAAGGCATATACGCAAAATTAATGAAATAAAATACAAGTTTATTAATAGATTGGATATACTAACATTTTTTCATTGGTCAGCTTCATTGTAAATATTTTATCTGAGCTGTTGAAAGAGCAAAAAATACCTTCTTTACAAGGTCATTGCATGATTTTTTTAAGAAAACATTTTTTTTCTTTGATGATTCTGAAGTAATGTGTTGGTTCTTTTAACATTCTGACTATTTCCCTGAATAGCACATCTCTACAAAATATACTTCTTTGGTTTCATCAACATTTTTCTGCATAGAACTAACTTGGTCCTTGTGTATCCTGATAGTATCTAGCTTAAAGATTAACTTGCATTAAGCACAGACAGATGAGGCAAACCTGAGACCTGGCACCAGATCCACTCCTCTGACCCCCAATCCTGAGACCAGAATGAGGCAGATGAGAGGAGAACTGACCAATTTCTGGATGCTGGAAAAAGACCCATCCTACAGACAAAAAATCCTATCTAATAAAGAGGAAATATGCAAATTGATCATCACACCATCACAAATATGGTGGCGCCCATAGCCACAAGATGGTGGCGCCCAGTCCCCTCAGCCCCACCGGGTCCTCCAGTCCTTTCAGCCCTGTCAGGGGGCGGGGGGTGGCAGGCGCATGGTGTGGCCAGACCTGCCCTCAGCCCCCCAGCTGCCAAGGGCGGGCCCGAGGTGCAGGCAAGCATCGGATTGTGGCTGCCGAACCACCCAGGGCCGCCCAAGGCTCAGGTAACCAAGGCTGGATGAGGCTTGAGCTGCCGGCAGTGGAGCAGCAGAGGTGTGATAGGGGTGTCACCTTCCCCTGATCGACGAGTTGCCTTCTGCCCCTGAGGGCTCTCGAACTGTGAGAGGGGGCAGGCTGGGCTGAGGGACCCCCCCTCCCCCATCCAGTGCATAAATTTTCATGCACCGGGCCTTTAGTATTGATGATATCTGGGCAATAGGAAGATGCCACCTATAGAATGTCCTGGAGTTCCTGAAAGAATATAAGAAGGAGCTAAGCATCTTAAAAATCCAAGGCAAGCCCTGACTGGTTTGGCTCAGTGGATAGAGCATTGGCCTGCAGACTGAAGAGTCCCAGGTTTGATTCCAGTCAAGGGCATGTACCTTGCTGTGGGCACTTCCCCAGTGGGGGGTATGCAGGAGGCAGCTGATCAATGTTTCTCTCTCATCGATGTTTCTAGCTCTCTATCCCTCTCCCTTCCTCTCTGTAAAAAATCGATCAATGTTTCTCTCTCATCGATGTTTCTAGCTCTCTATCCCTCTCCCTTCCTCTCTGTAAAAAATCAATAAAATATATATTTTTTTTTAAAATCCAAGGCACGCAAGCAGAAGGGGTGAGAGAAGTCTGAGACAAGTAACTGAACCTCTTTTTCAATACTAGGCTAGACTCATCTCTGAGGGGGGACTCCAGTCATAGAAAATCAGAGCAAACATCACAAATGCATTAGAGTCAAGGGAACAAAGTGAAAATGAGATACTAAAATGAGAAACTTGGTCACTGTATTAAATAATTGATTGGTTATTGAGGAATAATTTGTGATAACTAAGGTAAAATCTAGGACAAGCACTTTTAAAGTAATTTTCCTTTGGAACTGAGGCAGCTCCGAGCCACAGACTGGTAAGTCAAATAGCTCACATTCTGGGAAAAAAGCCTGCAGAGGGACCAGCAGGCTGTGCAGGATACCAACATGCAAAATTCTCAGTGTGGCAGCTTTATCTTTTACCCCCTTAAAACCTGAGCCTAATGTCTCACAAGTACCATAAAGATCACACTTACAACTCTGGTTTATAGCAGGAAGTAAATGGACGCATGTAATTAAAACTTCTCGCCCAAAGCAGGGGTACAATAATGCAGATACCAAATTCTGACAGCACCCAGCTTAGATCCAAGGTCTTTTTTATGGTCATGATCCAGATTTTCTAAACCTCCTACACCTACAGCCCTGAAATCTGATTTCCACTTATACACTATCCTACCCAATTTGCACTCCATCCCAGTATCAGGTGGAAACAAGAAGTCACCACAACTATCTCTATTAAAAATAAATAAATAAGCGTGCCTGTAAAACTAACACTTACTAGTATGTATCTTTTGGAGACATGGGGAGGCGCAAAAGACCTAGAATCCAGTAGGCTTTCTTTCTCTACTTTGGAACTCACCATATTCTGACCAAGAGAAGCCTAGCAGCAGAGAGGCCTCACGAATCAGAGCACGCATTGGCCATGTTGCAGCTCTTCCTCAGCACCTTCCTAGGAAGAGCTGACCAGCGTGGAAGCATTCCCAACAATCTCTGGATCTGTGTGACCAGGTTAGCTGGTACATAATGGACTGAGCAGCACGGAGCTATTTGGATGATGCAGTTATCAGGAGGGCAAAGACTGGGTGTCAAATCCTGGGGACTGCAGCAAAGGCCTCTGGGGATCCACTGGAGGCCCAGTTTGATGTTGTCTGAGAAGGGCAATTTCATATCTTGATGATGTAGTTTCCACATTGTGGCGCTGAGTGGAGTAGAGATATGTTCTCTCCACTGCAGCAATTTAAAGCTCTAATTCAGGAGCTGACATCCTAATCTTAGCTGGATTTAGATTCCCAGGATCTGTGTAAGCTAGAGCCCAGAGAATGCACCCTCTCCCCATTCTTCACCCCGCCCCAAAGCAATGTCAATCCCATTCACAGAAAAGCTGAATGGTTTAAGGAAAAGAAAATTGAAGGGTAGCTCCTCAGCTCTTTATTTCTCTCCCAACATTTTCTGTGTGGTCGGTACAACAACAAGTACAATAACAACAACAACAAAACACCCATAATGTTTTTCATTCATTCCAATCAAGAGATAGAGTCTATTTCTATGCCATTTGAATCGTGGCTTGACCATGTGACTTGCAGTAGTTAGTGAGGTCTTAAGAGGTGGGATTCAAAGAGAGGAGTAAATAGGCTTGCACCTTGGGGCTGGCCCTTTTTACTGGAAACCTTTTGTCACCATGTGAATCAGCTCAGGCAGCCCTAAAGCAGAATGATAGAGCAAGCAAAGGAAGGTCCTGCTGTAGCAGCTAAGGCCACAGCCATGTGAGTGTGGTCCTCCTGGACAATCCAAGCTGGCCCAGATCAAAACCATCCAGGTGACCCACAGAACTGTGGGTGAAAAGAAGTTGCTGCTTAAACCACTAATGTTGGAGATGGTTTGTCAAGCAACAAAAGCAAGCTGGAATACCCTCTTCCCTAGTTCCCATTCTATTGAGCTGTAGAATAAAGTTGCGTTTAAGAAGGGTTAATTATATGAATAAGATCTTGAAAAGTGGCACAGCTTATTGTTATTTTCTCAGAACAAAATTATATAAATTTGTTTAAGAGAGGACAAGAATTATGTAGTAGCATAAATCTACCCATGAATACATTTGCATATGTATATTTAATAGTCGCTATTTCTTATATTTATTAGTATCATTAGTTTCAGAATGAAGCATTTGGGTAGGAAGGCTGTTTAGTTGTTTTGGTTTTGGTTTTGGTTTTCAAATTACTCTTTTGGGGGGCATACTAACCAAGAGAAAAAATTTCCTAGAAATAGGGACGAGCATTCATCCAACTGGGTTTTGCTCCTGTTTCCACGGGCACAATCTCCCGGATTGTGATGTGGCCACTGTGACTGTGTGCCAAAGCAGCTTTGCGCATGCTTTACCATGATAACATGGGCCAATCCCTCGGAGAAGAAAGACTGCCCTCCTCCTGAGCAGGAGGAAGACTCGGAGAAGTAGGCTGGATGGTGTCGCTCCTGGTTGTACAGTTGGATTTTGTTGCTCAAAATTAGACCATGGGATCAGTGTTGAAGGATGGAAGCAGTTATTTATGGCTATTCTCGCTCAGACTAGGTATACTCTTGGCTTTCTGTCCTCACCCACTGACAAACTGCCATGGAATTAGGTGAGCTTGGCACACCAAAATGCTTAATTCTCTAAGATGCTGTAAACATTTAGCAGCCACATGGCAGTAGGCTCGCGTCGCTTTATATTATCTAACAGATATGGACCAAAACTAGAAAACTGAACAATTTTGATTTTGGGGGTGTTTTTCTAGAACAGTGATTGATCTAGTCACTCTAATCTGAAGATATTCACTTTGGAAATGCTGAGGAAATTGCAAGCAATTTATCACACAGAAAGTTTTAGAAGCATCCACATCAATAAAAGTGTCCCTTTCTAGTTTATGACTGAAAATCAAGTAATGATCAACAGTAGTATTGATTTCTTCCTACACAATCTTTTTCTGAATCACTAATTCATTAAAGAACCACTTAAACATATAAGATCCACAAATGTCATGACCTTCAATCTTCAAGGAGACAATATGAATGATAGCTTTACAAAATATTCTAATGTGGTGAGGAACTGATGTCACTTCCAACAAAAATATTACTTTAAATAGTCAATAGAGGCTTAAAATTATTAAAGTAACTAATACAATACAAATATTAGTTACTTTAAAAGTCAATAGAGGCTTAAAATTATACTGCACAAAGACATTGGTATAACTCACAATATAGTCAGAAGAAGGATGAAGTTGAGAGAGCAGTTGGTGAACCACATTTTAAGGTAAAGAAAAGTATTAAGGTAAGACTGAAAAGAAAATGAATTCAAAAGTACTAATTTGTTTTTCTAAATGGTAGGATAAAATATGTGCAGTTAATAATGATGATTTATGTTGACTTTTGAAAAAAAGTCTTTGTCTTTACCCCAATATCATATGGCTCTTTGGTTTGTGGAAACAGAAGCAACTTAATAATTGTATTGTATTAGTTATAATACAATTGATATGGATGATTGGGAAGTGTCTAACTTGCATATATGCATAGATACAATATGTGTATATACAATATCTATAACATTTTTTGCATCATTAGCCATATTCAGAGTGAGAAATTTGGGGATGAGGGAAGTTGTTTATTTTGTTTGTTTATTGAGTTTCTTCTCTTGAGAAATGGAACCCAAGATAAATCTTTTTCTTAGAAACAAGGAAGAACACCTAATAGGATGTTGCTTCTGTTTCCACCAACCCAAGAGCCATATGATATTGGGCTAAAGACAAAGACTTTTTTTCAAAAGTCAACATAAATCATCACTATTAACTGCAAATATTTTATCCTACCATTTAGAAAAACAAATTAGTACTTTTGAAGTCATTTTCTTTTCAGTCTTACCTTAATACTTTTCCTTACCTTAAAATGTGGTTCACCAACTGCTCTCTCAACTTCATCCTTCTACTGACTATATTGTGAGTTATACCAATGTCTTTGTGCAGTATCATTTTAAGCTTCTTCCTCAAAGTCTAAATATTTTACTTAATATGCAAATATTTAAAATGATAATACCCATTAATGACATGTTTTCAGTGACATATAATTACTCAATTAATAACAACAAAAAAGAAGCAAGAGTTTTATAAATCATTAACAAAATGGTAATCATTCAAAGTTAGGAGAATAATCATATATTTCGATTCATTAATGTCTTTCTTAGGAATTTAAGTTAAAGATTATTACTAAAGGACAAGGAAAAAAGACAGGAATGTCATAAGACCTAAGTATCCTTTATAATATTCTTTAATATAGCAAAAAATATATATCCCAAACATATAAACATTGGAATATGTGATTAAGCAGATTCTGATATATGACAGACTGTTACTCAATGATCACAATATAAGTCTGAACAATGTGCATCATGTAAAATGTTTACAGAATAATGTGAAGATAAAAATCAGTTTCCGTACAGCATTTGCACAGTTTTTACATGTTTGTCAAATTATGTATATTAATCCTTGAGAACTGGAAACAATTTGGGAATATGGATCAGAATAGAGGAATGAGATTTTTAAAGATAACTGTTTAAAAGCTCCCTTATTATAATGTTTGACCATCCATTTTAAAACTCTTATCTACTTCCACTAATAATATAATATTTTAATTCAGGTAAGTGTAGCTGGTAGAAATCTGTCCAAAGCTCCCATGTCCACTAAGTAAAAATTTATTTTTCTGTCTCTAAAATTAACTTCCCAATCAGTCCTGTGTGTTTTACTCCTCGGCAGGATCCCACCCTTGCTCATCTCTGTTTGTCAGCCATCAACCAGTACTCCCTCCTTCGTCATTCATGATTACTCAGCTTCTTCAATCAGCCGTTCTCTTTGAAATGTCCATCCTACTCTCAGGAACATGGGCAGCTGCCTATCACCTCCAGCCTCACCTGAGCTGTGGTTTATATTCTGATTCCTTCCTCCTTCAGACACACAGGATCATTCTGAGCCAGAATGAGGCTGTCAGACTCTGGGAGCTGCGGCTTGTCCATTTCACTAGACACGCATTAACTATTCCTTTGCCCACAGTTGTACTTGCTACATAAGTCTAAACTTGTGATCCCACACAAACCCCCACAGCCACGTTTTACTTTGAAATTTGTATGCACCTGCCCTCTGCCCCAGATTCCCATACTCACAGGAAACTTGATCATCCTCCCACCCCAGGCTTGGCTGGGCAGCAAAATGCACTGGACTCGGATGCTTACTTGGGGACTGACAAGCATTTTCACGGACATTTCCCATAGCCTGGGGAAACAGTCATATTTGGGCCTGTTTTTACATCATCTTCATTCTAGCCTAAGTTTTCTTAGGGGGTGGCTTTTAGAAACTAAAATCCCCCTGATGACTATTCTGTTCTCTGTTTTCACTATCATTCCTCCACAGAGGCAAACAATGTCAGTGAACAAAAATAGATAAAGCAGTAGGAACAAGGGACTGCAAGAGGAAAGAGAGAGAGACATCGTATTTCAAAATATTGTGCTATTCAAGTAGTATACCTTTTGCCTAACTTTAAGAAAATTCCTTGTGGCTTTATCTGGAATCAAGGACAATTATAAAATATGTGACCATAAGTAATACATTTTGGGGGACTCATATAAATATGTGTGATTATAAAAACAGAACAACTACAGTTTTTCCTCTAAAAATGTTCGTGTGTGGATAACTTCAAACTTGATTAGACAAATGCTAACAGTTTCACAAATTTATTTCCTATTAGTCAGAAGCCTCCAAAATATTTCTCCTTTATTTTCTATAAACAGTCTAATGTTCCCATAAAATCCCACCCTGCTGGTAGCATTGAGTAAACACAATATGTCTTTGCCGACTGATAGTATTTCATAGCATGTGGCTTTAATAGGCCTTGAATGGAATCCAGTCTCTGCTATCCTATTCTCCCCAGGAAGGGTGAGTGGTGGTGAGGGTGAGAGTGAGTGTTTACTGACCTTGTGTTGACACATGAGGACTTGAGATCCAAACATGCAGATGTGCAGCTTTGCTGTGGGACAATTTGCCTCCTGCAGAAAGAGGGTTTGTTCTTGCCTGGTACCTAGGCCACTGCACAGCTTCTAAGATATCGCCAGTACTCTTATGGGTTATCTCATATGATCAAGATTCCTCATCCTTCTCCGCTGATTTAGCTCTACTACAGAGCTAATGACCATCTGCATTATAGCCTGTCTCCATTCAGCCCATCTTGGGCTGTCCTCAGCCTCAGCCCCTACAATGCTGTCACCTTGTTCCTTACCCAGGTGGCCTCCTGGCAGTGCTGCTGCATGGCAGCAAAGTTACACCCACGCCCCACTCACGGCACCAGGGAATCCTTCCTGCATCCCAACCACCGCACACAGACACCCGGAGAGGATCTGAAACACTCACTCAAGCATTTTCTTTGCCTAAAAACACATCAAAAATGTGAACTCTGATGCAGCTACAGCATGTTGGGTCTAAGCAGCACTGTGTTGCCACCTCCTTTAAGAGAATCAAATTAGAAAGTGGACACCAGCTTTCTCTCCTCTTCTTTCCTTTTAACTACAGAACATTGTCCTTCCAACTTCTTGGGAGGCAGAAAAGTCTAAAGTTACCTGTCAACATGTTTTCTCTGCCTCTTCTTTCTCCCTCTCTCTCCTTCCTGCGTTCATTTTTTCTCTTCCCATCACCAGTTATCCCCTCTGTGCCCTCTTCCACCTCCACAATCACCACACTGCTTTCCAAGTCCATGAGTTCCCTCTCTTTTTATTTTCCTTTTTGCTCAATCCCTCCACCCATCCACCCACCCCAGTGTCTCCCCTGCCACCAGAGCTATCTACCCACTCTCTATCTAGGAGTCTGACTCTATTTTGCTTGGTAGTTCAGTTTATTCATTAAATTCCACATATAAGTGAAACCATATGGTCCTTGTGTTTCTCTAACTGGCTTATTTCACTTAGTATAATGTTCTCCAGGTCCATCCATGCTGTCGCAAAGGGTAAAATTTTCTTCCTCTTTATGGCAGAGTGGTATTCCATTTTGTAAATGTACCACAGCTTTTTTTATCCACTCATCTACTGATCGACACTTGGGCTGTTGCCAAATCTTGGCTATTGTAAATAATGCTGCAATGAACACAGGGATGCATACATTATTTCAAATTAGGGGAAGGGTGTTCCTCTCACATTATAACTTCTTCCTTTAAAGGCAGATTTCACCCTCTCCACATGTAGTTTTTCATAAATAGAAATATGACTTTTGGGGAAATAGCTGTAGGGATATGCAATGTGCTGCTGAGGAGGAGCAAAAAATGAGGTGCCCATTGGTGTAATGTTCTCAAAAGATAATCCTCATAACCTTATTAATTACATTTATTTATATTAAATAGCCCTTTTTATTGGCAAAGTAATTTTGCATATATATTTTCAGTTATAAAAATAGGATTTGTGATGGTATTGTGAATCATATTTAAAAAACTTAATTTAAACACAGTTTTTAATATTTTATTTAAATGTTATTTAAATAAGATAAATAATTTAAATGTATTTTGTTTAAAACAAACAAGATTTTGTAGGAGACAGTATTTTGCAACTGAGGCCTCGCAATGGCAAAGCTAAGTCTCTTCAGGTACCAATTCCACACACCAGAGGCCTCCTATTTCCCAGGCTGTCACCGGACGGCCATACTCTGGGCCAGACTCCTAACAATGGTTATGAAGTGGTCAAGGATGCCCGCTCTTCATTAAAGAGTATCTTAGATTTGGGAAAAACCTGTCTTATCAATTGAACACAAAGAAAGTTCTCACATGCTGGAAATGGTCTTCAGTTTTTAAAACTGTTCATGGGAATCTACCTCTATAACTTTGAGGAAAGTTTAATTTCTTCAGATTTTTCCCCACTCATATTTCCATTAACCCCATTTTATCCTGAATTGTTAATATTCTTATTGCCATATGTAGAAAGATGGGTATGATGTTGCAAATGAATACCAGTCAATTAGTTTTCAATTCATCATTCCATCTTTGGAATCCTTCTAAATAATAAGGTTATTATTGAGAAATATAACAGTTGTAAAGCTGGAGAGGATGTTGGAGATCATTGAATTCAAATTTTCTAACTATGAAAACGTGCCTGATTCATCCATTTATTTAACAAATGTTGATTGAACATCTACTATGCCACAGGTGCCATTCTAGGGCCTAGAAAATGGTCATAAGCAAACAGCACAAAATCTCTGCTCTCAGAGAACTTACATTTTAATTTGTGAGACATTAAGATAAATAACTAAAATGTATGATTGTTGAAAAATAATAGGTGCTAAGGAACAGATACCAGGAAAGGGAGATGTAATGTAGTTGGTGGATACTTTAATATGGTGGCTAAGGAAAGACCACTGAGATGTGACTGTAGTGGGCCCAAGAATGGGAGGCCTGACTAATTAGGAAAAACTGAAAATCTTGACAACACAAAATCTTGGTGGGGCAAAACTCTCATATATTGCTGATGGGTGGTAGTGCAAAATGATATGTCCCTATAGAGGAAAATTTGTCAATGTCTTAATAAAACTACATATGCATTCCCCCTTTGACCCAGTAATCCCGCTTTTAGGAATCTATTCCGAGAAACATCTTGATAATTTTCAAACAATGTGAGCACATTACTTGTAAAAGCAAATTAGTAGAAAAATATTTTAAATAACCAAATTCTTAGAATGTATCAATAAAATATAGTACATAATAATTATTATTTTAAACCATTAAATTTGGGGGCAACTTTTCCCACAACAATAACAACCGGAACAAACAATATGGATAAATAAACCACTGAATGATAAAAGGAAATGTATGAGTTTATAATGACAAGAAAAGAAGGAAGAAAGACAACGAGAGAGGAAGGTAATAAAGTGATGAAAGAGCACAAAGGAAAAGGAAGCTCATTACAGAATACTAGCTACTAACTATAGAATAAATGTTGGTATTATATCTCCATTTTGCAATCACCAAGGTAACAACTAATTTAAACAAGGATCATCATTGTATGTTAAATCCTTTGGGTAAGAAGAGGAGATTTTATTCACATAGTCTCAAAGTATCATCCACAAATTACCTGCTAATTGCAAAGGGAAAAAATCAACGCTTATAATGGAGAAAGCTGGCATGTACCAACTTTACCAAGTGATTCAACCTAGCATCACCAATTACACGAACACCCGTTAATTCAAGCCATCCTGGCGTGATAATGTATATCATGTGTTCTTGTCAAAAGTGTTTAACCTGAATTTATTCATGAGAAACAAATAAAAAGACAAATCCAAAATGGGGGCATTCTCCAAGACTGCTGTTCTGATCTTTAGAAGTCAATGTTATGCCCTGGCCCATGTCGCTCGGTTGGTTGAGCATCATCCTATGCACCAAAGGGTTATGGGTTTGATTTCCAATCAGGGCACATTCCCAGGTTGTGGTTTCAAACCCCAGTCATGTTACATATTGGAGGCAACTGATTAATGTTCAATAATCATATCCTCAGGTGAGGATTTTTTTTTAAAAAAAGGTCAGTGTTACAACAATAGCAACAAAAAAACTGGAGACTCTTCTAGATTAAGACTGAAGTGACATAACAAGCAAATGTAATGTATGAACCTTACATGTGAAGAACTGCATATGTTTTTGAATTATTTTTAGTTTTATCAGGTGTAATGATGGTGTAATGATTTGCATAGGAGAATATACCCTTTCTTAGAACATACATGCTAAATTATTTAAGGGTAAAGAGTTAGGATAGCTGCAACCTACTTTTAAATATTTTCTCAAAATAAAAAAAAAATGTGTGTGTGTGCTTGAGGGAGAAAGTGAGAGACAAATATGACAACATTTTTATAACTGGTTATTCTAAGGGAAAGCTATATGCTTATTCATTTTTCTAATCTTACAGATTTTATATAGGTTTGAAGTTTTTAGAATAAACTTGGAAAAACAAGAGAGAATAGTGATTGAATTGAAAGCCAACAAATAAAATAGGAAAGAATAAGGATAATAAATGAGAGGAATGGGGATCCCTAAATTTCTTGGCTTTTAAGTTAAAAAAATTATTCATAGATGTATAATTTAGATGTATAAATCCTGCAAAAGTTTCTACCTCTGGAGTAGCCTTTGCTTTATCATGTTCCTATAACGTTTTCCTTTTATTTAAAAATAATCCACTACAATACGACAGTATGGTATCAGCAAAAGAAAAGACAAATAGTTCAATGTACATAATAAAGAACCAGAAATACACCCACATGAAGGAATGAACTGATTTTTGACAAAGGATCAAGGACAATACAGTAAAAATATATATAATCTTTCAACGCATGATACTGGACATTCATAGTCCAAACAATGAAGCCAGGCACAGACCTTACAACCTTCACAAAAATTAACTCAAACTGGGTCATAGACCTAAATGGAAAACAACAAAGAAGGTAAGCATAGGAGAAAATCTATCTGATCTTGGATACAGTGATATCTTTTTAGATGCAACACCAAAAGTATAACCCTAAAGAAATAATTGATAAGCTGGACTTCATTAAAAGCAAAAATTTCTGCTCTGTGAAAGACAATGTCAAGAGAATAGGGGTCAATGTGGGAGATAAAATAAGAAAAAAGGGGGGACATCTGTAATACATTCAAAAATAAAGATACTTTAGAAAAATAGAAAGAGAGAGAGAATGAGAAGGCAAACCAGAGTGGCAGAAAATGTTTGCAAAGAACACATCTTATAAAGAACTATTATATGAAATATTTTTTTAAGAAAAACATGAACAAACACCTCACCAAAGATGATATACAGATGGAAAATAAGCATATGAGAACATGTTCCACATCTTATGTCTTTAGGAAAATACAAATTAAAATAATGAGATACCACTACACTCATATTAGAACAAGAGGCCTGGTGCACAGATGCGTGCACTGGAGGGATCCCTAGCACCAGTGCATTATCGGGGCCAGGGTGGGGACTGCAGGAGGGCTCCAGGTCATGTCCAGCCTGTCTTGCCCAGTCCCAATCGGCCAGACTCCAGCAGGAAGCTAACCTACCTGTCGGAGCGTCTGCCCCCTGGTGATCAGTGCACATCATAGTGACTGGTCGAATGGTCAAATGAACAGTCAAACACTTAGCATATTAGGCTTTTATTATATAGGATGGGAAAATTTTGTAACACTATCAATACCAAATGCTGACAAGGATGTGGAACAATGGAAACTATTATTCATTGCTGTTGGGTTTGAAAAATGGTACAGCCACTTTGGAAGACAGTTTGGCAGTTTCTTCCAAAACAAAACTTACTCTTACCATATGATCCAGCAAACATACTCCTTGGTATATATCTAAAGGAATTGAAGGCTTATTTCCACACCCAAACCTGCACACAGATGTTATTGGAGCTTTTTCATGACTGCCAAAACTTGGAAACAACTAAAATGTCATTCAGTAGTTAAATGCACAAATGAACTGTGGCACATCCAAATAATGGAATATTCTCCAGCACTGAAAAGAAGTGAGCTATCAAGCCATGAAAATATATGGAGGAAAATAAATACATATTACTAAATGAAATACGCCAATATTCAAAGACAGCATACTGTATAATTCCAACAATGTGGCATTCTGAATAAGGCCAAACTATGGAGACAATAAGAACATCAGTAGTTGCCAGTGGTGGGGAAGAGGGAGGGATGAATAGGAAGAGCACAGTGGGATTTTAGAGCAGTGAAACTATTCTGTGCAATATAGTAATGGAGGATCCATGTCATTGTACATTTGTCAAAACCTACATACTGTACAACACCAAGAGCAAACCCTAATGCAAACTACGGACTTTGGCAGATAATGATGTCTCAGTGCAGGTTCATTCATTGCAACAAATGTACCACTTTGGTTCTGGAGGTTCATAGCGGGAGCAGGTGTGTGTGTGGTGCAGGGAGCACGTGGCAACTCTCTCTGTACTTAGTGTTCACGGCCCTAAAAAATACAGTCTATTTAAAAGGAAAAAAGTCAATCAAAATTAGGCCTGGTATAAGTTTGAGGAATAAAATAAGAGCTAGTTTTAATAACCAGTAGAATTTGCTAAATACCACATGCATTATGTTAATACAATATTTAATACGTTTTCATGAAAGATTATATGTATCTTTTAACCCTCTTTTCCAAGAAATCTTACCTTTTTACTAACATATTGTTTTATTTTTGCTGAATTAAGATATTATTAAGAACTATGTTGAAAATATTTTTATATATTTTATTTGTCTAAACTTCTGTGACTCGGATCCTTGTTGTAGTTCACTTTCTGAACCTCTTCATGAGTGGCTAAAAAAGAATAAACACTTGTAAATATTTTCCAACACCATAAGCATACGAATGTTATATAATTTTTAATGGGCCAAATATTTACAATAAAACCTTGTGGATGTATGAGTGGTATAAGGGTTTGAGGGAAAATGCATGAGAACAAATTACATGAATTTTTATGTAAAAGTTTGAACACAAATTTATTACATGCAGAATTTATGAATGAGAAGCCTGATTCATAGACTTGCAAGGGATGAAATCATGCTGAATAATAAATGAAACTGATGAAGGTCACAGTCATGATAAAGGTAGCCTTCTGGTAACTTCTGGTCTCTCCTTCTTAGCTAAATTCATCTTGTCCAATCACAATGATAAGAAACACTCAGATTTATTTTACAGAGTTTTAGATCATTTGCGCTTCTCTGAAAAGGCTTTTGAGAAAAGTCTTGGCCCTGCCTGAAGGTATTCCAATAGCAGATCTCCAGGGATAAGAAACACTAGTTCAGCTCTTTAATTATTTCATCAAATGTCAGCCTTGCTACCTGAATGCCTAAATTCTAAAGCGCGTGGGTGGCCTTTCAATCAATAAGACAGAACCTCGACACTCCACAGATTCCCGTCAGGAAACTCATGGAGACAATTGCTGCTCCAGATAAGGACAGACCAGCCATTTATTTTCTGACATTCTCTAATTTTCACCTTTTTATCAGCTTGGATCATGAGAAGATGTATGGGTTTACTGTACTACATTAATTCTTCCAACACAGAAATGTCTTCTCAGACCTACACCTTATAGTGTCTCTTGCCTTTTACCTGAAGAAGTATATGGAAGAGTGGCATTATATTGCACACTGCTTCATTTTATGTGTATGCATGATGAGGATATTTTTTTTTTTTACATGACAAGAGTTTATTATAAACTAGAGGCCCAGTGCACAAAAATGTGTGCACTCGGGGGAGGGGGGGTCCCTCAGCCCGGCTTGTGCCCTCTCGCAGTCTGGGACCCTCAGAAGATAACGACCTGCTGGCTTAGGCCTGCTCCCAGGTGGCAGAGGGCAGGCCCAATCCCTAGGTGCAGCCCCTGGTCAGGCTCAGAGCAGGGCCGATTGGGGAGTTGGGGCGCCACCCCCTGTCATGCACAAAGCAGGGCGGATCGGGAGGTTGTGATGCCACCCTCAGTCACGCTCAGGGTAGGGCCGATTGGGGGGTTGGGGCACCGCCCCGTCACACTCAAGGCAGGGTCGATGGGGAGGTTGCGGCGCCACCCCCTGTCACGCACAGGGCAGGGCCAATCAGGGGGGTTGGGGCTCCGTACCCTGTCACTCACAGAGCAGGGCGGATCAGGGGGTTGGGGCACCGCCCTCTATCACCCACAGAGCAGGCCCGATCAGGGGGTTGGGGCGCTGCCACTGTCACACTCAGAGCAGGGCCGATGGGGAGGTTATGGCTCTACCCCATCACACACAGAGCAGGGCCCGAGGAGGGGGGGTTGGGGCACCACCCTCTATCACCCACAGAGCAGGGCCGATCAGGGGGTTGGGGCGCCGCCACTGTCACACTCAAGGCAGGGCCGATGGTGAGGTTATGGATCTACCCCGTCACACACAGAGCAGGGACAGTGGGGGGGGGTGGTTGGGGCACCGCACCCTGTCACACACAGAGCCGCAGGGCAATCAGGGGGTTTGGGCGCTGCCCCCTGTCACGCTGATCCCAGTGCCAGGAGGCCTCGCGGCTCTGCTGATCCAGTGCTGGGAGGCATATTACCCTTTTACTATATAGGATAGAGGCCTGGTGCACAGGCAGGGGCCGGCTGGTTTTCCCTGAAGGGTGTCCTGGATCAGGGTGGGGGTCCCCACTGGGGTGCCTGGCCAGCCTGGGTGAGGGGATGATGGCTATTTGCAGCTGGTCACACACCCTTCAGGGTGGGGGTCCCCACTGGGGTCACTGACCAGTCTGGGTGAGGGGCTGAGGGCTGTTTTCAGGCTGGCGGGTGACTGAAGCTCCCAACTGCTCCTTTTTTCTTTTCTTTTTTTATTCTGGGCCAGCTTTAGCTCTGGCTCCAGCTCTTAGGCCTCTGCTGCTGAAAGCAGGTATCTGGTTTGTTTGGGTTCTATAATCGAAACTCTGTATCAACTCCAGCTCTGAGATCCCAGCTCACTGAAAGCAGGTTTCTGGGGTTTTGTTTAGCTTCTATATTTGTAACAATGTTTCAAACTGCAAGCTCAGAGGCCAGCAAGGCAGGCAGGGAACGTTGGAGTCCTCCGTCACTGAAGCAAGCAAGCCTCATGTTAGTTTCAAGCTGCCTGGCTGCCGGCCGCCATCTTGGCTGGCAGTTAATTTGCATATCTCGCTGATTAGCCAATGGAAAGGGTAGCAGACGTACACTAATTACCATGTTTCTCTTTTATTAGATAGGATTTCCATTTCACTTACAATGTCACATGATACATTTTTCCGCATTCAGAACTAAGACATATTGGCTATTCTGATGATATGGCACCCTTTATGAAATGACAAATTATCAGCTCCACACTACTGTCTTTTCAACAGGGCTGCTAGGAAACTCAGTGATCTTCTCTGATCTTTTCATTAGCCACTCACCCGTCTCTTATCATTCTGCCCTTGTTTTCATTTTACAATAACTCCCTTCATCTCTACAATATTACAAAACACTTTATATATTGTATGGAAATAACCCCAGGCATGTTTGCTGAGTGATTTAACTATGGGGTAATCCATGGCACTAAGTGAGAACACACAGACAAAGTGAGATTGGATCTCCTGAAGGAGGTCCCTGGAGACTCACAAGCCAGATACTCAAGCAACAATTGGCATAAACTGAAATATAAACTATAATAGAAATAGGTACGAGGTGCAGTGGGAATATAGAAGGAAAATGCCTATGGTTTGATAGAGAATGAGAAAGCCTCACAAAAATGTAAACTCCTATCCTGGGTCTAGAAGGATGAGTAGGAATTTACGAGCAAATACGTTTGTAATATGGGAGATGAATCCCAGGGCACAAATGCAGGACACATGAAACAACATCATCTTTCTATAATCAAATGGTACTGTCACTTACTCTGAGTAATTTGGTCTCTCTTCTATGAGCCCATAAAATCTGATCCGGGGAGTTCAAGAAAAAAGTGGCTTTGATTCCTTTTATAGTCTTCCAACTCTAGTGTCTTTTGCCTGGGCGTGGCCTCTTGAAACTCAAAAGTCAGGTATTTGTTTCTTTTCCTTCTCTTTGTATTTTTGTTGTGTCATCCTGTCATTCGTGGATAAGGGGGTCTCTGGCTGGAAATAACTTCTTGTCTGAGACAGTTCTTATCTTGCTTGCAGGAAGACATTCAAACAAGATACAGCACATAACAGCCAAAGCAGGCGAGGATTTATTTGTAGGAAAGCAATACACTCAGAGAGGACCTGAGTAGGCACCTCAGCTGGCTGAGACTGAACTGAGTGCCTGGATATTTGGGAGTTTATACCCCTAGGCCAGTGGTCGACAAACCGCGGCTCACGAGCCACATGCGGCTCTTTGGCTCCCTGAGGGTGGCTCTTCCACAAAATACCACGTGCGGGCACACACGTACAGTGCGATTGAAACTTCGAGGCCCATGCGCAGAAGTCGTCTTATTGATGAGAACCTGGAATCATGCCTAAAATTAAAAACAACAAAATACAAACCTGACTTACCCAAACTTTCCAAGGAGATGCAAGGCCATTGTTCACATTAGTGTTTGTCAGTCATTGTCATGATTTAATTTCATGGATATTGTGAGGTAAATTGTAAGGAATTTAATTTTATCAATAAGTAATATCGTTATTAAGTATGATATCAAGTTTTATTCAACATCCCTATAGTTTAACTAAGACTTAAAACTTTAAGTAAAGTTTATTAAGTTAATTTAGGGAACGCTGTGGAGTGAAAGAAGATGTAGTGTCGAGGATTGAGAAAGGTATGTTTAGATGGTTTGGACATATAGAGAGGATGAACGAAAGGAGATAGACGAAACAAGTATACAAGACGAGTGTGGTGGGAGAGTTGGAAGGGGTCGACCTCAGCGAACGTACGTCAATCAGATTGATGACGTTTTTAGCAAATGTCAGCTTAAGAGTACCCTAATTAAGTTAATAACAATGTACCTACCTATATAGTTTAAGTTTAAAAAATTTGGCTCTCAAAAGAAATTTCAATCGTTGTACTGTTGATATTTGGCTCTGTTGACTAATGAGTTTGCCAACCACTGCCCTAGGCTAAAATGTCCCTAGGCAAGGAGCAAGTCATCCCCTCCCTTATATGGTGGGCCATAAAAGGCCAGCAAAATCATTTAGTCTGGCCCCGCCAAGGCATTAGGGGTGAGTTAATTACATGTTTGATCAAATATAGCAGGCTAATTTTTAAGTTGATCATTTTGTATGGCCTGTGAATGTTGTTAGCAATATCCAAATAGCCCTTGGCAGAAAAAAGTTTCCCCACCCCTGATCTGGGTTCTATGCCACCAGTCAGACCACATCTTGGAGGGCTCTGAATCTTTCCTGTTCACCTAGGAGCCTGCCACCTCCATTGTCTATGTTCAGTTTATCATGCCTCACGCTTACTTTCTCCAAGCCCCAGCTGCCTCTCCCGGCCTCTCCCAGCTCATAGCTTTCTTTCTGCCTACTCTAGCAGCCCTCTCATAGAGGTAATAACAGCAAGATATAACACTGCAGGCCGAAACCGGTTTGGCTCAGTGGATAGAGCGTCGGCCTGCAGACTGAAAGGTCCCGGGTTCGATTCCGGTCAAGGGCATGTACCTGGGTTGCGGGCATATCCCCAGTGGGAGATGTGCAGGAGGCACCTGATCAATGTTTCTCTCTCATCAATGTTTCTAACTCTCTATCTCTCTCCCTTCCTCTCTGTAAAAAATCAATAAAATATATTTAAAAAAAAAAAAGATATAACACTGCAGGAAAAGGGCAAACTGTATATTCTACTATTGGGTACCAATAGCAAAATGTCACCCCTTACCTTAAAGGAAATTGGAGGTGAAAGAAACCTTAGCTATTAAGTCAGCTATTGACCCTCATTTTATGGAATAAACATTTCAAACAAACAAAAATGACAAAGTGATACTCCCACTGGAGTTGTGAACCGCAGTTCTGACTCCTGCCTTGGAAATGCTCAAAGTCTCTTTACTGCATTTCTAAAATTTGGGGCACACAAATATTGCCAAGGGTATATTTTAGAATGTATTGAAGGTACATATGCTAGAGCTCTGCTGTTAGAGATTCAAATACGGAGGGGGAGCCAGAACTGCATTTTAAACAAGCATCCCAGGTGATACCAATGCAAAGGACCCAAAAAACCCTGCTTTAGAGGCTGAGTTCCCTAAGGGCAGAGAGGCCTGTTTCTCTTAATCTTTTTATACCAGGGCCTACCGAGCACATACTGTATAGGAAATGCAGAATGCTGAATGGGTTAGTAAACTGTATTTCTAAAAATACACGCCACTTACAAACCCTGTTGTTTGTTTCTAGCGAAAAGTACTGCCAAATTAGTTCTTCACTGGAATATTTTGAATTATCTTTGAATTGTAATGTTTCTGCATTTCTTGATAGATCCAGCTTTCCAATACAAAAAGCCAGCAACCTCAGCAAACTCCCAGGAAGCAAGAATTCCATCAGTGAAAGAGAATGTTTTGGTTAAGTTGTCATTGCTTACCCTTTAAACATGTAAGATGTAATTCCAAACCAATGTCCAAGTGACCTTTTGGTATGCTGTGATTTATTGTAGCATTGTCTTTATTTATGAGAAAACATAAGCACGTAGCCTCCCCATTAAATATGAGACTGTTAAATATTTAGGTCTCAAGAGTGAATTTCTCTGTATTTTATAAACAAAATATTCTAGAAAACAGCAGCATCTTCTTAGATGAAGATAAGTGAGGTTAATGAGATGACATGGAAAAAAATACATTCATTGGCTTCTTCTAAAGAACTGTTCTACAAAATATATTATGATATTTTAAAATAACATCTGGGGGAAATTACCATACATAAAAATCTCATTTGGAACGGAGTCTACATGTAAATCCTGAGATCAGGACTTTTCCAACATTGTCACGTAATTTGCATAGTGAGTAATCAGTATATCTTCATTTGATAAAGATCTAGGGAGAGCCTCCGAATACTCAACCCGTAACATGTTATCTTCCCAATAGCCATGTTTTGTATCTCACACCACATGGCTTCTGCCTTCCAACTTTAATTCACATAATCTGGTTATCTGGTTCTGTAAGAATTACAAAAGTCCATTTCAGTGGGGTAATTGCAGGTGAGTGATATCCAAGACTGAGAAAATGTAGATTATTAGATTTAGCAAAATGTTATAGCATGATTCATATTTGTTGATTGTGAAAATGCTTTGGGGAGATTGAATTAACAGAAAGGAGACCTTTTAGGAGGCTCAGAGAAAAGAATCTCCAGAGTGTAATTTTGGAATGAATTAAGTCATTTGTAGATCTAAATGAGCAAGTCTGAAAATTAATATAACAAAAGAAGAGTGGTACATAAGAGCAGGAAGTCAGCCTATAGGCCAGATTGGTTTAGACATTTGACAAGCAATTATTACAGTAAAAGGAGTCATGAAAACTCAGGATGACTAGGTTTCTAGTGATTAATTTTGGCTAGAGCTTGACATAATTATACAAATATTCAAACAAAAGCAAAAATGCTAGTTTGCTTAAAATACATTTTTTTCTGTGTTATTTAGATAATTGTCATATATTCCCAAACTTTCTCCAGATGTTTCATAATTTTGGTTTTGGAGTGATTGTTTTCTTAAAACTTCCTTTTCTTTTGACTTAAAGCATCATTTATGGCCAAAGCCCAGGATATAACACATCACAATTCTTTTTTTTTTTTTTTTTTTTTTTTTTCACATCACAATTCTTAAGAGTATTCCCTGTCAACGGTATATCATCCCTTCAATTGGTAATGTCTTATACAATGGAATGATTCTCAAATTATTTAAAGTGAATTACAGGGTACCAGAAAAAAGGGCCTTTGGAAGAGGCATGAATTTCAAGCAAAAGTTTCATTCCTCCTGATACAATCGGCCCTGATATTTGTTTGGAACAATGTAGCTTAGATAAAAGATATCTTACTACAGGCTCTGGTAGTGACCACATGTGTACCAGCAGGCGCTAGTGCAGTGATAGGCCTACCAACCAGCCCTGGGCCACCCACTCTAGTGTTGCCCAGCAGCTTGCATGATGAACCCCAAGACCACTCCT
Source organism: Myotis nattereri (assembly GCF_964212035.1). NCBI lineage: Eukaryota > Metazoa > Chordata > Mammalia > Chiroptera > Vespertilionidae > Myotis > Myotis nattereri. Next base: position 45,714,711 of record NC_138076.1, on the reverse strand, counting down.
TTCATGGATAGGAGCAGAGATTTCATTTTGAACAGAGCACAAAGTCACCAGGACAGGAGATGACTTTGTTTGTCACTGTAAACTGCAGCATTCTTTGTCCTAAAAAAAATATGAGTAAAGAAAAAAAAACTGAAGAAAGGGAAATCTATTCTGAGTTAATATGCTCCAAATGAGAGGTATTATGTTATTTACTGAAAGGACATAATACAATGTTAGTCTGTGAGAACCACTTTATAATAAACAAAACTAATCTTACTTTTTCCTCAAACGTGTATTTGTTCACTTCATAAATAAAGTGGGAGGCATTTAAAGGTAAATAATAGGAGAGAGAGAAATTCCTTAATCTCAGTAGACAATATTGGCAAGGGAGGGTGGGGCGGGTTCCCTCATTCATGGGACTACAGAAAGGTCATTGTGATGTGTTTTTGCTCAACTCCTTCCTCATGCATATTATCTCTGTAAGATGAATCTCCTCTAAGACATGCATTGCCCTTTTATGCTGACTGCCTGCGTGTGTGTGTGCATAAAATGCCACATTTCCAATTAGGATGTGTACACTCAGGAAGGATAACATATCGGAGCTGTCAGGCTAAAAGCCCTACAGCTCCGGAGAATTTTCATATCATTCTGTGGGCCTGCCAAGATTATGGGACTTGTCTATTTTTTTCTTCATCTTCTCTTTTCTTACCTTTGATTCCAAGTCATCCTCCATCTCAAGCTAGATATTGTTTTTAACATGGCTCTAGAAAGAAAGTGAATTGGTGATTTCTTGTACCAAAATTTAAGTAATGCTTTGTTTTATCCCAGCAAGATAGATCCCCTGTTGTTCCCAAAATGGATTCGTTTCTAACAATTTGGCTTTACCTCTTCAGATAAAAAATTGCTGTTAAAATGCTACTGCACAAGATTGCTTTTTTTGTGGAAAGAACTATAAGAAGAAATCTGTTTTGAAGTCTAGCACTTTTGGGTGTTTCTTTACAAATCTTAACATTTTGGAAATGTCACAATATTACTTGTTACATATTAGTGGTACACTGTCTTAGCAGAATGACACCTAATAGGAGAATAGTGTCAAATTTGCAGAAAGACAATCTTTGAAATATAAATACGGTGTTTGGGAATGCATGGTATTTTTTTAAAAAAATTTTAAATCCTTAAATTGTTGACAATTAGGGAAATAGAATAGATGGGGAAATGTTGGTATTAAATTGGAATGTCTGATAGAAATATAACTTATTTGAGTACACTGCTTTCAAAAAGTTATAAAAAATATTCAAAAGCATGATTCAGATATTCACTAGGTTCAACTTAGTGGTATATAAAATAAGAAGGTAAGCCAAAACCAGTTTGGCTCAGTGGATAGAGCGTCGGCCTGCGGACTGAAGGGTCCCGGGTTCGATTCCGGTCAGGGGCATGTACCTGGGTTGCGGGCACATCCCCGGTGGGGGATGTGCAGGAGGCGGCTGGTCGATGTTTCTCTCTCATCGATGTTTCTGACTCTCTATCTCTCTCTCTTCCTCTCTGTGAAAAATCAATAGAATATATTAAAAAAAAAAATAAGAAGGTAAAAGGCAGGGTGTGTTCTATTTTGTAACTTATGTGCTGTTTTTTTGAAAACCCAGATTGTTTAAGCCCCATAAATATGGACATCTCTAAATTCATCTGAAAGTACCATTTACATCTTTATTATCCCAACAGAGTTAGATAAGATCACAAAACTTGAAGAGACACAGCAGACGATCTAGCCTGTTTTTCCTGCTTTTTGCAGAGTAATTACCATATTTTTCCAGGCCGAACAATCAATAATGCATTCTAATGCTTTCCATTTGGTTCTCTACAATATTGGTTTTAATGTCCTCATCTTGCAGTTAAAAGTTCCTTTTCTCTAGTTTTCTAATTGGCCCGAGTTGATCTTTTTACAGGGAAAGAGGCAATAACGAGCTAATTGACAAAGCACATTTGCTCTCCTTCAAAGCATCGCACAGAGAGCAGCTCAGCCCATTACACTTAGTCCTGATGATTTCAGAGGAGGAGGGATTTTATTATTCACAGGGGAAAATATCCAGGCACATGAACAAGAAGGGCATTTTCTCTAGGCATATTTACTCAACATAAATGTGGGCTTACATTTAAGACTGCCTTTTTTGTTTATCTCTTAAGTTTGACACTACCATCTTAAAGTTATAACTGTTAGCTCTTAAAGGCTTTAGTTTTATTAAAGTTTAATGAAATAAGATTTGTTAACTCAGACATAGTATGTTTCGGGTATTTTTTTTTCATGGTATAATAGATCCCTGCCTTGTAATGTATGCAGGCCCTCTTGCTGGATTGATGGACATACAGAAGAGCTTAAATGACTTCCCTGGGATCACATCAAAATTTAGTGACTCAGTTCAAATCAGAAATCCAGACCACAGGTCTTTTCTCTAAGCTTCAGGCCATGTAGTCTCCTATGTTCTTAAAAAACAACATTTTGTGCATTAAATGAGGGATAGAGCAATTTATCCTTGCTGTGAGTTATTGTCATTGTTTTGTTGTGTGTTACAGATTGAAGTTGGCCTTAAAAAACATTTTAATGAAGCATTAAATCTTAAAATAAAGTTTAGTGCTTATATTTGAGATATAGATTTTAAAATTCTCACCACGCTAAGATGAAGGAACTATTTCTACAAAATCATCAGGGAAAAACTTCAATCCCTCCATGTCCCTAAAAATAATATTAAAATATGTTATTTGAAACCACTATTGAATGAACAATCAGCATCATAGTCCCTGTTCGTGTGAATTTTATATTTTTGTAGAGCAGACAGAAAAATATTTTAATGTTATTTTTACATACCTCCCAGGTGATGGTAACTGCTAAGAAGAAGAAAGCAGAGTGTGAAGATAAGGAGTGATTATATTTTAGACAGGGCGATCATAGAAACACCTAAGCAGTTGATTTTTGCACTGAGATCTGAATGAAGCTGGGAAGTCAGCCATAGAGATATCCATATAAGTTATTCCAGGTAGATGCCCAGGGAAGGTTCGCCACTGGACTTATGCAAGATTTGGTAAAAAGGACAGTTTTGGAGCAGAGGTAGCAAGGAAGAGATGAGATTAGACACTAGCCTGGGTCATGTTAGAGAAGGTTTTGGATTATATTTTGAATGAAAGAGAAAACAGTTAAATCATTTGGAATTCAAATCTGAACTTCTGGTCAAGATGGTGGCATAGATAAATACAGTCCTTGCATCCTCCCACAATCACATCTAAATTACAACAGAACAACCATCATTCAGAACCACCTGAAATCTGGCTGCATGGAAGCCCTACAACTAGGGGATTAAAGAAGAAGCCACATCAAGACTGGTAGGAGGGGTGGAGATGTGGAATGGGCTGGTCCCACACCCATGTGTGGCAGATAAAAACGGAAAGGGATATCTTGACTGCAGAGGTCCTCCCCGCCCTGAGGAGCGAGGGATCCCAGCCCCACAACAGGCCTCTCAGCCCAGGGTTCCAGTGCCAGAAAGAGAAGTCCCCATAACTTCTGGGTGTAAAATCCAGTAGGGATTGAGGCTGAGTGAGATGGAATGCTGTTGCAGTCCCAAGAAGTTCCACTTATAGGGTCCATGCACAGACTTACTCAGGCTCACTTGCTCTGAGCTCCAGTACTGGGGCAGCAGCTTCAAAGGCACCAGAGACATAGAGGGAGGAACTGAATTGTCTGGATTCAGGGTGAGAGGTAGGGGAAGAGAGGAGGGAAGATTTATCATGGGCAAAAGTACTGGCAGAGGCCATTGTTCCTTTGATGAGCCCTCTTCCCCCTCCCCGGAACCAGCAAGGGGGTGCCATAGCTGAGACTACACCACCCTTGCTAACACTGTTCACTTCACTCTGGTGATTCCTTGAGGCCACACCTACCCAATTTCTGGGCCCACCAAACTGCTTCCTATGGCTTTTCCATATGAATAACCTGTTCAGGCTTATGCTTCAGATTTTCCTAAAATCTCTCAAACAAGCAGCACCTGGGCTCAGCATGACTTGTACCTCTCAGTAAGTGGCTGCAGGCCTGGCACTAACAGAGGCTGGCCTTGGTTCACAGCTTGCCCTCTCTTGGGCTCTGCCAAACCCAGCACAAGTAGCAGCTATCTGCAAATTGCTTTGTAGCTCATGTCAGGTGGCCTCAGGCAAAACACAGGTGGTGGTTGACCTTGGCCTGCACCTCCCAGGAGGGCTCATCCAATGCAACCAGTGGACAATTTTAGACCACATTGAAGCATCACCATCCACTACCTCCACAAGCAACACACTCAAGGGTAAGACTCAGTGAAGTAAGTCCTGCCATGTGGGGTGGGCCCCTGAACAGCTGATCCTCCACAGTGGGTGGAGGTCCAGTGGTCAGTGATTGCAGGCAGCCCTTTCAGCTATACAGCCTAGTTAAGTCCCTTCCATTGAAATACCAAGAGCAATCAAGGCTCAACCACAAAAGGTAGTATACATAGCCCACCTGGGGGAGGAGGTAGAAAACCTAAAGTGCCCAGTTAGAGTGATAAGGGAGGCTGTTCCACTGGACCACACAGAACATCTACCACAAGGTGATGCTACCAAGCCTGGGAGACATAGAAGTTCTACCTAATAAGAGGAACAAACAGGGAGGCTGCCCAAATGAGGAGACAAAGAAACATGTTCCAAATGAAAGACTAGAGCAAAACTCCAGAAAAAGATCTAAACAAAATAGTGACAAGCAGCTACTAGATGCAGAGTTCAAAACACTGGATATAAGGATGCTCAATGAACTTAGTGGGAATCTCAACAGCCTAAAAAAGAACCAATCAGAAATAAAGGATTTTCTAACTATAATGAAGAATAATTTAAAGGAAATAAACAGTAGATTAGATGAAGTTGAGGACCAAATCACAGATTTGGAATTTAAGGAAGCAAAGAGCACTCAATTAGAAGCACAAAAAGAAAAAAAGAATCCAAAAATATGAACACAGTTTAAGGAGCCTCTGGGACAATTTCAAGTGTACCAACATTCACATCATGGGAATGCCAGAAGTAGAAGAGATAGAGCAAGAAGTTGAAAATCTATTTGAAAAAAATGAGAGAAAACTTCCCTAACCTGGTGAAGGAAATACATTCACAATTCCAGGAAGCACAGAGAGTCTCAATCAAGATAAACCCAAAGAGGCCCAAACTAATACCTTAGTAAATAAAATGCAAAAGATTAAAGACAAGAGAGAATGTTAAAATTAGCAAAAAAAAAAAAAAAAAAAGTAGTTACCTACAAGGGAGCTATCAGCTCATAAGACTGTTAGCTCATTTCTCAACAGAAGGGAGTAGCAAGAAATATTCAAAGTGATGAAAAGCAAGAACCTACAACCAAGGTTACTCTACCCAGCAAAGTTATCATTTAAAATCAAAAGACAGATAAAGAGCTTCCCAAATAAGAAAAATCTAAAGGAATTCATCACCACCAAAACAGTATTATATGAAATGTTAAAGGGTCTTCTTTAAGAAGAAGAAGAAAAAGATTAAATATATGAACAATAAAGTGGCAATAAATATATATCTACCAATAACTGAATCTAAAAAACAAAATACAGTATGGTGAAAGCCTGGAGAGGGGTGAGAGTGGGGTCGGGGGGTTATGCAGGGAGAGGTAAAAGAATATCTGTAATACTTTTAACAATAAATATTTTTAAAAATAAATAACAAAAAAGATAAGTTAAAAAATAGCAATAAATAAACAAACAAAATAAATGAACAGAACAGACTCATATACAAAGAACATTTTGATGGTTGCCAGATGGGAGGGGGTTGGGAGGATGGTGAAAAAAAGTAAAGGGATTAAGAAGTACAAATTGCTTGTTACAGAATAGTCATGGGAATATAAAGTACATCATAGGGAATATAGTCAATTATATCTAAATAATTATATATGGTCAGATTTGTGCAAGATTTATCAGTGATCACTTAGTAAGTTATGTAATGTCTAATCACTGGGGTATATACCTGAAAATAATATAATAATGTATGCCAACTATAATTGAAAAAAATTTTAAATGATATGTGAACTTTAAAATAAATACATAAATAAGTAATATGACCTGACTCAGGTTTTTGGTTTTTTGCGTTGTTTTGTTTTTTTTTGTTTTGTTATTGTTTTGAAAGAACCCTCTTTGGTCTTTGAATAGAGAAAAGACTGTAGGCACCAGGAATTGAAAGGAAAAACAGGCTGGAAGCTCTGGCCTCCATCCAGATTGGATTAGAGTTGTGGGGGTGGAGGCTAATGTAATTTGAATGTCAAGCCATCATGATTTGCTTTGTAGATGTGACATATATAAGGAAGGGAAAGTCACAATGTCTTGATATTTGGCCTGGGCTACTGAATAAATGAAAATACTTATTCATAGGCTTAAATGTAAACAAATATTTCTTATCCATATAAGATAAAAACTAGGAAGGGCTTGGTTTAGGGTTGAGAAAATGAGAATTAAATAGTTTTATTTTTGAAATGTCAAAGTGTTTATTGGTCATCCCATTGGAAAGGGTGGGTAGGCTGTTACTGCCTGGAATGCAGAAGAGAGGTTACGCTGTAGAAGCAAATTTAGTTATTGCTAACAACAATATTTGGAAGAATAGGAAAGAACAAGCAATAGATATAATAGGGAAGATTATGACAGAGGATCAATGAGCCTTACCGAGATAGCACAACAGAGATCAGAAGTCATACAGTAACAGCTTACAAGTTTATCTCACTATTCTATGAGCTCCTTCAGAGAATAAATGGTGCCTTGTTCATTTTGGATGCTTATCGCAGCTAAATACCTCACACATGATGGCCTCTAGGTAACTATTCACTGGATATATGAATAAAAGAATGAATGAGTTAAGGGATTAAAGGGTACTGAACATTAGCAGCAGAGGCCAGGTATGATTAAAGCCCCTTCCCTCTGCCCTCAGGAAACTACACAAAACAACAGACTTCCCCAGAGGTTGCTTGGCTTAATACAAGCATGTGGTGGAAGAAACAAGGTCCTTAAAGTTTGACAGAACAGAATTGCAGCCCCAGCTCTGTTACTTACTAGCCACGTACTTTTGGTAACTATTAAGCTCTCAGAAATTATCTCACTAAAATGTGTGAGCATCGAACACAGTGATTGGCACGTAAAACGTGTCAAATAAAAATTAATCTACTTGCTTGCTTCCTCAGAACCTTATTTAAAAGACTTGGAACTTGCCTGGCTGGTGTTGCTCAGTGGTTGAACATCCACCCATAAACTAAGAGGTCACCTGTTTGATTCTTGGTCTGGGCACATGCCCGGGTTTCAGGGTCAATCCCCAGTAGGGGGCATGCAGGAGGCAAGCAATTGATGTTTCCCTCTCATTGATGTTTTTTCTCTATCCCTCTCCCTTCCTCTCTCTCTAAAATAAACAAAAACATTAAAAAAAAAAAAGACCTGGAATTTCAGAATTGAAGTACTGATTCATGCTACAATATGGATGAACTGTGAAAACATAATGCTAAGTGAAAGAAGCCAGTCACAAAACACCATATTATTGTATAATTCCATTTATATAAAATGTCCAGAATAAGCAAATGTCTAGAGATGGGAACTAGATTAGGGGTACTCAGGGCCACTGTTGGAGGAGAGAGTGGAATGGGGAATGATTGCTAATGGGCAAGGGTTTCATTTTAGGGTAATGAAGATGTTAAAAATTAGACTGCGGTGACAGTTGCACAACTCAGAATATACTAAAAAACACTGAGTTGGACTCCTTAAATAGGTGAACTGAATGTCATGTGAATTATATATCAATAAACTTTTTAAGAAGAGCTGGAACTCCATCATTTATAAATTTTAAATAACACTATTTCATGGTCTACAGAGCCCATGCAACTAGTTATAACTCTAAATAATGCAGGATTTGCTTTGTCCTTTAAGAAGTCAGAACTCATTTAAATCTGCTCATCTAATTAATATAAAATATTTCACTGATTCTCAAAGTTATTGCTACTCTTTTTCTCACCATAGACCGCTTCATACATTCAAATAATATTTATTGAAAGCTGACTACAGGCTGAAAAATATGCAAGGCATTGCAGTGTTAGATTCAGGTTGTTCTCAGTTGTTGACCTTCCAGTTTATAAATTACAGTTACAATAAAACTACTGACTTGGTGGTCAATTTTAGGAAATCACTGTATTTCCTACACCTTCACAGATAAAAGAGAACAACTATATACATATCACAGAAAGTTTTTAAAAAATATTTGGTAGCCACTGACTAATGGAAAATAAAATATAAGTTATATGTTACTGAACTTTATTGGAGACATAAAAATAAAGATACAATTCTCCTCAAGAAGCCAAAAATCTTGCTGAAAAGATAGGACATGAAATAGCACGTGATGTGTGTGAGAATTAGAGTACATAGAACAAGCATTGGGTAAATGCATGCATGAACAAGAAAAGCAAAAGAATAAATGATATAACAATTTACAGGTGCATATTATTCATTCCAGCTGAAGTTATCATGGATTGCCCTATAGAAGAGGTAAAATTTGCCCTATAGAAGAGGTAAAAAAAAAAAAACTTGTCATAACTTATGATGAAAAATAACATTTTACATAATAAAAACTAGAAGGCATAGTAAGTGTTCTAAAATGGCTAGTATACAGGGAATAAATCAGAAAGCAGTAGAAGATAAAACTGGCCTTGAATACTTAGGTAAAAATGTGCATTTCATTTAATAGCTTTTATTAGTAAGTACCATTTAGCATGCTTTCTTTGTAATTAACAGAAAATACAACTCAAGCTTTAAACACTAGGGAAGAGATTTCACATACAGGGGGCAGAAGATGGCGGCAGAATAAGCGGATGTGTCCCAGCCTTGTCCCAGAGCAGATAGAACGAGCAACTAAATTGAGTAACATCCACCCCGAAATGGCAAAGTAGACACAGCTGGTGAGACAGTTCACAGCTGGGAAGGGCAGAGGACTCCTGGAGAACGGTAAAATCAGGGATCTGGGCTGCAGAGAGGTGCAATACATCTAAGCCCAGAGGGTCAGAAGGAAGCTGCATAGCACTGAGGCCGTGTCCCTTGGGACAGGCATAGTGTCTGACTGTGGAAAGGAGGTCCACAGGACTGCTGGCAACAGGGGATTCTGGGTCTGAGTCCACAGCCACAAGACTGAGCCCAGAGGGGGTAGTCTGGACGGCTGCCCAAGCCATGCCATACTGGGGGGAAAGGGGCTCACAGTGGCACAGCTCTTCCCCCTCTTTTTGGTCTTTGCTTTTATTTGCTAAACCTTGTTCATAGTGTTATGGGTCCACTCAGTGAGATAGACCACCGACTCAGAATTTAAATTTAAGAGCCTTTATTAAGCTGGCCAGCTGACTACAGTTACAGCACCATGCCGGAGCAGAGGCCGAACTGCAGTGACAACCGCAGGAGTTACATTTTATTATTAAATTTTGTGGAGGCCCAGAGAAAAATGTGTCTTTCAAATTCTGGGCCCCCAATATGGAGGAAACTCTCTTTATTTATACTTTTTCCAGTCCTTTGTCTCCCAAATTTGGAATGAGACTTCGGGCCTTCTGAGAAAGAAGGCCTGAGTGCTGGGAAGGGGCCATGAGACCATATCTCAAGGCCTGGCCTGATGTCAGTACCTTCCTTTCTATGTGTTTTAGGAACAGACAGCACAGCATGACCCGTCTGGCCAAAGCGCCAGATATGCAGCCCAGCACAATAGGACCTTCAAATACAAACACTCACACATGGCTGAGATGCAGGTGGAGGTGCAGACTTGTGGAGTCTGGGGAGAGGCTGGGGAGAAGAGAGGGTTGGGGAGAGGTGGCTGTGAGTCTGGCGCTGAGTCATTCCTGATGTGCTGGACATAGGCAGCTGTCCCGACCCGCGGGACAACAACGGGGGAACGAAGAGACACCCTAGGAGAATGAGACAAACAAGGGACACGAAAGAATGGAGGCAAGACAAGTTCTGATCAAGCCTCAAACTTTATTCTCACAGCGGCAGAATATATACTGTTTTAGGAAAGGGGGGTGGGTAAAGGGGTCTATGGGCAGTAACCTTTTACTAGAGATTTATTAGGCTTTTGATGGCTGTGCTTATCAGCGGAGATGTGTGATTTAGCAGCCTTCGGATGGCTGTGTGTTTATCAGTGGAGATGTGTGAAAAAGCGGCTGTGTGAGGGTAGTTTATCTGTAACTGCTGGCCAATTTGCAAGACACAGGTGGTTTCTGGTAATTAGGAGTTTCTGGAGGAACCAGAAACTTATAGTTCTTAAGATGGCTTTGTTTAAGCCAATATCTTTAATGGCTCCCAACAATTCCTCCCTTTTTCTTTATTAAGGGTGGGCTTTAACCGACTGGGGGAGTAGGGACCTGGTTCCTCCCGTGGGATGGTGGGGTCCCACCGTCAGTGGCTCTTGGTATCTTTTGGGGAGGAGAGGCAGAGCCGAAAGTTATGTATGGATACCAACCTCTATGCAAACCAGGTGTGCTCACAGGGAAATCCAGAGGAGGTCGAAAATTTTTGTGACCTTCCCTTGCAGTGCTTTGCCGTGCACCCAGGTCGGTGCCCATGCCTTTCTCCTTCTATGGGGAGTAGGCAAGCATCCCTCTGGCGTCATGCTGTCCCTGCAGGGAGGGAGTTTTAGCAGTCATTATAATCACATTCACTGTCTAACATGGCTAGACGATGGTAGTGTACCTGAATGGGTTTGGCCAGGACGCTATCAACCTGCTGTTTTACAAAGTCTGTTAATTTTCTAAAAGCCCAGGGGCTGAAAGCTAGGATTAGGAGAAGGCTTATAAGGGGGCCGAGAACAGGAAGCAGGTAGGGCAGAAGTCCGTTCAGTCCGCTCCAAAGGGGGTTCTCGAATAATTCTCTCCATCTCTTCACTAGATTTTCTTGTAACTTCTTTATCTTGTCTCGGACGATCCCGGATTTGTTGGCATAGAAGCAGCAGCGTTCCTGTAGGGCTAAGCATATTCCTCCCTGTTCTGCTGTGAGCAAATCTAACCCTCTTCTATTTTGTAGTACTACTTCAGCTAAGGAATCTATCTGATCTTGGAGATCATTGATAGTGCCTGAGAGAGCTTGGACATCATCAATTAGCTGGTTAGATAATTTGTTATAGGTATGCAATGCTGTTCCTAAAAAAAGGTCAAGAGAGGTCAATATAGAATGTTTAAGTGCCTTTCCCTTAGTTAATGGGCTAGGTAATATACTGTGAGCCCTGATGTGGGTGATATAAAAAGGGTATTTTCTCTGCTGCACAATCTGTTGAACTTGCTTAAATAGTAAGAATAAACTTTGGTCACTAAACCATTTCAGCCGGGCAGTTTCAATTCTACTTACTAGGCCCGAAGCATAAGAGGAATTAGAAATTATGTTAACAGGCTGTTGGAAATCTTGCAATGCAGCCTTAATAGCTGACAATTCAATTTTTTGCACAGAAGTATGACTGGTCAGTATGACTCAGTCAGAATTTATAGTATGATAGGCAGCTTTCCCATTTGATGATCCATTAGTAAAAACAGTTAAAGCTTCAGGAATTGGTTCCTGCCTAGTATTTTTTGGTATAATGATGGAGGTCTTATTTAAAAATTGTAGAAGTTTATCTTTTAATAGGTGACAGCTAAGTTCCCCTGAATATCCACTTAACCCAATTTGTCAATTTACGTCAGTTTGAAATAACATTTATTCTTTTAACTTTACTTGTCCTAAGTTATGGACAGTAAATGACATTAATTAAATTTCTGGTATAGTCTTTAAGTAAATTTACATAAACTTTGTTTAAGAAGGCAAAATACAAATTATTTAACTTAGCTTATGAGGCCTAATATATTGGCTTTTAATTTTAGTTAGACATCTGAAGGAAACCTCTTTTTATTTCCTTCTAAACAGCTTTCTTTCTCACACAAGCAACAAATATAAGGAACATGGTTGCCTTTTGAGATTTTAACAAATACTGTCGCAAAGCAATATATTTTAAGTGATTTTTCATTTATGGTGACTAACTATTGTCAGATTTAGTATTTTAACAACAATCTGTAAATGTTAGTGGGAGATATTTGAAAATATTAAAATTTCTCTTTTTTATTAAATTTAAAATAATGCTTTTAAACAGCTTTCCCTTTCTGCTTATTTGCATATACAGAGGGATCATGGGAAGCCTTCAGTAACTTTTTAGAAGAATTTTACTTTACTAGGATTCAATTCTTACAAAGATTAGTAAATTTAAGTAAGTATTTTTTAAAAAGCAAAGCAAGTAAATTTAGTATTTAGTAAACTTCTGATTCACAAGGGGCAAACGCTGCACCACTTCCAGCCTAATTCAAAATGCAGTAGTGAGGAGCTTTTGTATTTTAAAATTTCACTGCTGTATTTTAAGAAATATTAAACAAAATAACGTGTTTTGCCCTTTCTCAGAGGCAAAAACTTAAAATATATTTATTAATTTTTATTTGATAAAGCTTTCCATGTGATTTCAAGTATAGTTTTGAAATCCAACTTGAAAAGACCATTAAATATATATATATGATTTAAAATTTATATACTTATTATTATTAAGAGATATTAATTAAATTTAAACTCATTTCTCAATCAGTAACATTAAGACTAAACTTTAAAAATGCAAGATATAATCAACCAGCAGATTTAATACTGTCCTCTAGATTTTGTATGAGGCATACTCAGATCTCATTTAATTCAGTATTATGTCATTTCAAGATACCTAGGTGTAAACTCCAAGTTCTTAAATTTCCCAGCAACTTTGGAAAACCACACTTGAGGCTGGCAAGGCAGGCTTGGCCCAGCCTTTGATTTTAAAAGGACCATAATTTTTTCCTCTGGGGAAGGTCAAGAAACAGGGTTTAGCTACATTGTTTCCTGCCCCTTGCTTGCCGGTGGGAAGTTTCAAAATTTGCCTGGGAGGCGGGGAGGCGGGGGAGGAACTGTTTTCCCTGGAAGAACAGGTTTGGCCTACCCTGGATCAATCAGATGTAAATTGACCACATTCTTTAAGAATGTGCTACAGGCGGGAAGCAGCCCCTTTCTCCATCAGAAAGGCGTGGCTAGCCTTTTTAATTAACAAAGGGCCGGTTTTTTACCGGGCTACTTAGATTTTTATAATTAAGATATTTTTAATAATTCTTGGGGTTTGAATTCAATTATCTTAAGGCATTTACTTTAGCAAATTTTTGTAACAGAGACAATTATACTGATATTTCTTTTAGAGGTCTTAAAGTTGGCTTTGGAATAGGCTTCATGTAACATTATTATGGAAAAATACCAATCATGTTGCTAGAATTTCTACCCTGGGTCAAATTCGCCATTTTATTTAGGAAATAATCAGTCTTGGGTTTTATTCTGCACATTTGTAAAGAGATTTTAGCTTAAAACTCTATCTAAATGTCCAAAATCGGAACTTGCGCGCATCAGTTTCAAGCCAGGTTTTCTCTTTACACGTGAACAGAAATCCCAGACGCATTTTAAATTTTGTAAAACTTTTCAATTACGAGAAGGAGACTTTAAATTAGAATACTGGGGAGGGGGTGTCCATATTAGATCGCCAAGTGCCCCCTTTTTCTTTCCACCACATCCTGCTTTGGGGGAAGTTTCAGCAAATGACTCAGATGGCGTATTTTCCCCAAAGTCATGCTTAATAGAAGATATTTTAAATTTTTTCCTATTTCGCTTTCTAAAGTCATGGCTAACACCCAAAGTTATCTTAGCCAAAGTTTGGTTGTCATAAGATGTTCTCCGGTAATTTTTAAATAAAACATTAAGTAATCTCATTGCGGGAGAGCTTGTAACTCTGCTCTCTCTTGCCACCTTTGAATCTCTTCACACCAGAGGCGGATTCAACAGTGGGGTTTCATTTCTTATTACAGATTTTAGATTCCAAATACAAGTTAAGATAAGAAAACATATTAAGATGACCATGGCACTATTTTTTCAGCCTGATTTTAAGGAATACCTTTTACTATTCCAATTTCTTTATAATTTGGCCTTTTTGCACAGGTGATTCTATTAACGGCAAATTAAACATTTCAGGATTAGGACATGGAGGTGGAGGGAGCCATGAAGGCCATTTCTCCCATTTTTTTTTTCTTTCTGCTCCAAATACAAGTTAAGATAAGAAAACATATTAAGATGACCATGGCACTATTTTTTCAGCCTGATTTTAAGGAATACCTTTTACTATTCCAATTTCTTTATAATTTGGCCTTTTTGCACAGGTGATTCTATTAACGGCAAATTAAACATTTCAGGATTAGGACATGGAGGTGGAGGGAGCCATGAAGGCCATTTCTCCCATTTTTTTTCTTTCTGCTCCTCTTAAGGAGCGGAGGGTGCAAGGGGGAGGAGATCCACCCTCCTTGACCTCTTCTAAAGCCTCTAGGAAATGAAATGCCGTGTTCCACAAGGGGAAACAATTTTTGGCAAGTTCTGATTAACTTTTTGGCAAACATTTAAGATCTAATGTACCTTTTTCAAGAAACTAAGGGTTATGTTCTATAATAACATGCAAAAATTATAAAAGATTACCTTCTAAAATTTTAACACTTTAAACATGCAAATCAAAAGTCTATAATAAACCATGAGCAAAGGTCAGTGACGAAAGTGAAAAAATTCCTTAAATCTTTCTTTTTAACCAGAAATCCTCATGCCTTGAGGGACTCCCTGAGCCCTCTGAGAAATTCTTAAATCTTTCTTTTTAACCTGAAATCCTCATGCCTTGAGGGACTCCCTGAGCCCCCTGAGAAATGCTTAAATCTTTCTCTTAACCCTTACTCCCCGTGTCCTGAGGGACTCCCTGAGCCCACCTAGAAATACCTCATGAGAGTTCAATGAGTTGCCCATTATTTTGGCTGGGTAGTTCTCAAGATTTCCTCCTCCACGTAAGCCTCTGGGACGTATAAACCCCGTGCCAGGTCAGCTGGGAATTTCTTAAATCTCTGGTGATCCTTATGTAACCGCTCTCCTTTTACCTTACGGCCTCTGCTCGCGTGTCATAGGTTGGGATGTATAAGCCCCATACCAGGATTGCAACCACTAAGACATAGCGAGCTCAGAGTTTGCCAGAGAGGGCGACACAGGTCGGGCCAGAGAAGAATTACTTTTCCCAGTGATTCAGAGTTTTCACTGCCGGTGTCGGGTACCTTTCACTCTTCCCCGAACGGCGAGGTGAAGTGCTTATTAGTGGACTGGAGGGAGATCAAGAAAACTAAAAAGGCCAGCCAAAGAGGGTGCCAAAGAGGGTGAAGGCTCTCAAGAGGTATTTTGAAATTCTTGTTTGAAAAGTTTCGTCTGCTTACCTTCACAACGATCTGTCTCACGGGCGGGTGAAACCGTGGCGATCAAGATGCCGAGTCTTCACTCACGAGTCAATACTGCGTGGCGACTCTAAGGGGTGCCTGGCCAGGCGCTTCAAGCAGACGTTCTCGCAGGGGGTCCCCAAGTCGCCACGCGTTGGGCGCCAGACTGTCCCGACCCGCGGGACAACAACGGGGGAACGAAGAGACACCCTAGGAGAATGAGACAAACAAGGGACACGAAAGAATGGAGGCAAGACAAGTTCTGATCAAGCCTCAAACTTTATTCTCACAGCGGCAGAATATATACTGTTTTAGGAAAGGGGGGTGGGTAAAGGGGTCTATGGGCAGTAACCTTTTACTAGAGATTTATTAGGCTTTTGATGGCTGTGCTTATCAGCGGAGATGTGTGATTTAGCAGCCTTCGGATGGCTGTGTGTTTATCAGTGGAGATGTGTGAAAAAGCGGCTGTGTGAGGGTAGTTTATCTGTAACTGCTGGCCAATTTGCAAGACACAGGTGGTTTCTGGTAATTAGGAGTTTCTGGAGGAACCAGAAACTTATAGTTCTTAAGATGGCTTTGTTTAAGCCAATATCTTTAATGGCTCCCAACAGGCAGCCATTTTCTCCTGAAGAGATACCTTCTCCCTGCAGTCTCCAGAAAACCAATCCAGCCATACCCAGACTACACCCTGAGTGGCACAAAGGATACAAAGGAAAAAAACCTGAATAGTCCCTGAGAGCCCTCAAGGACTGGCCTAAAGAGAGGCCTTTAGTTCCAGCAACAGGAAACTGAGAAGCGGCAGACATTACAGAAGAGTGGGATCTTAAACCAGCCGTCATGGGGAATTAAAACTAGGAGGAAAGGAACAACACTTCACTTTTTCATTTTTACTTTTATTTTATTATTATTTTGTTATCTCTTTTTTATTTTCCTTTTTTCATTTGTTTCATTATTTTCTATTTCTTTTCACATTATTTTTTCATCATTTTAATTTTTTATTTTATTCTATTTTTAATTATTTCTTTTAATTTATTATTATTATTAATTTTCTTCTCTTTCTCTTTCTTCTTATCCACTCATCCTCTTTCTACTTCCTCCATACTGAACTGAGGCCCTCCCCATATTCATCCAATTCCTTAACCTTACTTTCTGTATATAAGCTCAGCCTCTACAGATTCTGCCCCCACCCACTTTATTGGGTATTTGATGTTTGTATATTTTGGTTTATCTGTTCTCTGGTGTTTTCTCCCCATATACATTTTTTTTTTCTTTTTCTTACTTTTTCTTCTTTTTCTTTCCTCTCACGCCATTTTTTTCTCTCTTCGGTATAATTTGTGCTCTCTTTTCTCTCCCCTAATTCTCTTTTCTCCGGTGGTCACTTATATTGGGGTTATCAGTGTGATGAGTACATTCATGTTTTATTCCCTTTGTATCAGGTCTTGTCGAGTTGCATTTTGTCCTGTTTGGCCAATGTGGTAAAGAGTGAGTCACATAACCAAACACCTGGAGAGGAGACTCCATCCATGAACAGGTCAATAACACTCCAGACCCAACTACAGAGGCAGGAAGAAGGGGGCAGTGAGGGAGAGTGTGTGAGTGAATGGGGGAGCAAAAGAAGAGTGTGTGGACATGTGGTGTGTGTGTGTGTGTGTGTGTGTGTGTGTGTGTGTGTGTGTGTGTGATTGAGGCACAGTTAGATCCCAAAGGACCTTCAGGGGCAGGCTAACCAGGCTCGCCTAATCAGGCAGCCTCTGCTACCATTGCAAACAGTCCCGGAGCAGCTGGCTCTGCACAGAGGCTATGCCTTTTTGAAGGGGAGAGCTGCTGTGACATGGAATTCAGCCTCACCTCCACCCAGGGTGCCCTCAGACAACACCCGGGACTCTACAGCCACCCCCACCAGGGACCTGCTGCCTTGGCTGCAGTCACACAATCACTGAGACTCCAGCCATTCCAGGCGTAGGCTTCTGTGAGTTCCAAAGCATGCTCCCCTCTTGGCAGCCTACCACTTTAGCCCAGGGCACTGCAACCACGCAAGCAGCAGCCCCATGAGCAGCCCACCCCAGTTTGAGGAGCAACAGCCTCATGCGGCCTGCCCCTGTCAAAGGAGCAGCAGCTGCATGAGTAGCCTGTCCCCACCAGTCAGAGGAGCCACCACTGCTGCAAGCAGTGCCCACCAGAGGAGCTGCCAACTGAGGAGCAGCCACTGTCGTGACCGCCCAAGGAGAAGCCACTGCTGCCAGAAGAGCAGCCCACACACAACTCGAAACCTAGATCCTTTGGTGAGAGCAAAAATGGGGAGAAAAAGAAACCCCCAAAAGAAAGAAAAGGAAAAATCACCAGAAAAGCAGCTAAGTGAAACAGATGCATGAAATATGTCAGAAAAATAATTCAGAATAAGGGTCATACAATCCATAAACCGATAGATGAAAAAATCAACAACTTATCTACAAATCAAAAAGAAATAAAGAGGTATATACCTGCAATAAACAACACCATGGAAACTTACAACAGTAGACTAGGAGAAGAGGAGGACCGAATTAGCGAATTAGAAGACAGGGAAGCAAAACACACCCAAACAGAACTGCAATTGGAGAAAAAATTTAAATGACAGAAGGAGAGCCTGAGGGAGCTTTGGGACAACATGAAATGAAGCAACATACAAATAATAGGGGTACCAGAATGACAGGAAGAGGAACAAAGGTTAGAAAACATATTTGAAGAAATAATATCAGAAAACTTCCCTAATGTGGGAAAGAAAAAAGTCACAAAGCACAGAGAGTCCCAAACAAGATGAACCCAAAAAGACCCACACCAAGACACATCATAATAATGATGGCAAACGTTCAGGACAAAGAGAGAATCTTAAAGGCTGTAAGAAAGAGACAGAAAGTTACATACAAGGGATCTCCCATTAAATTATCAAATGATTTCTCTCAAAAACACATCAGGAAAGAAAGGAATGGAAGGACATTTACAAAGTGATGCAAAGCAAGGGACTGATTCCAAGAATACTCTATCCAACAAGGCTATCATTCAAAATTGAAGGAGAAATAAGGAGCTTCACAGACAAAAAAAAGTCTAAGAGTTAATCACTACCAAGCCAGCAATGCAAGAAATGCTAAAGGGAATGGTGTAAAAAGAAGAAATAAAAAGGGAAGAAGGAACACAGGCACAAAAAATAAAAATGGTTACAAACACGTACATATCCTATATAATAAAAGCCTAATATGCAAACTGTCCCTTCAACTGGGAGTTCAACTGGGAGTCTGACCAGGGGGTGGGGCCAACAGAAGTAGCAGGCAGCCAGGGGAAGGGAGGTGCCCCCACCCGGAAGCTAGGGACCCTACCCATGCACAAATTTCATGCACTGGGCCTCTAGTCAATAATAACTTTAAAAGTAAATGGACTAAATGCTCTAATCAAAAGACATTGAGTGGCTGAATGGATAAAAAACATGACCCATATATATGCTGTCTACAAAAGACCCACCTCAGTACAAGGGACTCACACAGACTGAAAGTGATGGGATGGAAAAATATCTTTTAGGCAAATGGAAATGAAAAAAAAAGCTGGGGTAGCAACACTTATATCTAACAAAATAGACCTCAAAGTGAAGGCCATAACAAGAGATAAGGAAGGCCACTTCATAATACTAAAGGGATTGATACAACAAGAGGATATAACCCTGGCAAACACATATGCACCCAAAGCAGGATCACCCAAATACATAACAAAAACTCCTGGGAGATATCAAGAGAGAGATCGACAACAATACAATCATTGTAGGGGACTTTAATAGGCCAATGACATCACTGGATAAATCCTCTAGTCTAGACAAAAAAATCAGCAAAGAAACAGCAATCCTAAATGACTCACTAGATCAGATGGACTTAATTGACATATTCAGAATATTTCACCCCAAAGCCACAGAATATATGTTCTTCTCAAGTGCACATGGGATATTTTCAAAAACAGACTACATACTGGGTCACAAGCAAAGTCTTCCCAAATTCAAGAAGAATTAAATCATATCAAGCATCTTCTCAGATCACAATGGCATACTATTAGAAATAAGCTACAATAAAAACTATCAAAAAAAATCAAATACTTGGAAACTGAATAGCATGCTATTAAACAATGATTGGGTTACCAAAGAGATAAAATAAGAAATTAAAAACACTCTGGAAATGAATGACAATGAAAACACAACAATCCAAAATCTATGGGACACACTGAGAGGGAAGTGTATAACTCTACCTCAAAAAACAAGAAAAAAATGGTAATAACTAACTAATGGTAATCAACTAACTCTACAACTTAAATAATTAGAAAGAGATCAACAATAAAAGCCCAGAGTGAGCAGAAGGAAGGAGATAATAAAGATCAGAGCAGAAATAAATGACATAGAGACCAAAAAAACAATCCAAAAGATCAATGAAACCAAGAGCTGGGTCTTTGAAAGGATAAACAAGATTGGTGAACCTCTAGTCAGGCTCACCAAGAAGCAAAGAGGGAGGACCAAATAAAGGAAATCAGAAATGAAAGAGGCAAAATAACAACAGACTCCACAGAAATACAAATGATTGCTAAAAAATACTATGAACAACTCTATTCCGACAAAGTAGAAAACCTAGAGTAAATGGACATATTCCTAGAAATATACAACCTTCCAAAACTCAATCAGGAAGAATCTAAAAAATCTCAATAGGCTGATAACTATGGATAAAATTGAAGCAGTCATCAAAAAGCTTCCAGCAAACAAAAGCCCCAGTCCAGATGGCTTTACAGGGGAGTTCTACCAAGCATTCAAAAAAGAACTAAAAACTATACTCCTCAGACTATTCCAAAAAACTCAAGAGGAAGGCACACTTCCAAGTGCTTTCTATGAAGCCAGCATTACCCCAATTCCAAAACCAGATATAAACACCACAAAAAAAGAGAACTACAGGCCAATATCCTTGATGAACATAGATGCTAAAATCCTCAACAAAATTCTAGCAAATCAGATTCAGCATTACATTATAAAGATCATACACCATGACCAAGTGGGGTTTATTCCAGGGATGCAAGAATGGTATAATATCTGCAAATCAATAAATGTGATGCATCACATAAACAAATTGAGAGACAAAAATCACATAATCATATCAATTGATGCAGAAAAAGCATTTGACAAAATCCAACACCCATTTTGATAAAAACTCTCAGCAAAGTGAGAAGAGAGGGATCATACCTCAACATAATAAAAGCCTTATATGACAGACCTACAGCCAACATCATAGTCAATGGGCAAAAAATAAACTCATTTTCCCTAAGAACGGGAACAAGACAGGGATGCCCACTTTCACCACTCCTGTTCAATATAGTACTGGAAGTGCTAGCCATAGCGATCAGAAAAGAAGAAGAAAAAAGGCATCCAAATTGGAAAAGAAGAAGTAAAACTGTCCTTATCTGTAGATGACATGATATTGCACATACAGAACCCTAAAGACTACATCAAAAAATTATTAGACTTAATAAATGAATTTGGCAATGTAGCAGGATACAAAATTAATGCTAAGAAATCCATGGCATTTCTTTACACCAATAGTGAACTTACAGAAAGTGAAACTACAGAAGCAATCCCATTTACCATTGCACCAAAAAAATTATAATACCTAGGAATAAACTTAACTAAGGAGGTAAAAGACTTATATGCCAAAAACTACAGGACACTGAAAAAAGAGATAGAGGAAGACTTAAACAGATGGAAGAATATACCGTGTTCATGGATTGGTAGAATCAACATCATCAAAATGTCCATACTACCCAAAGCAATTTATAGATTCAATGCAATCCCCATTAAATTACCAACGGCATATTTCACAAATCTAGAACGAACGTTCCAAAAATTCATCTGGAATAAAAAAAGACCCCGAATAGCTGCAGCAATCCTGAGAAAGAACAAAGTAGGTGGGATCTCAACACCAGATATCAAACTGTATTACAAAGCCACTGTTCTTAAAACAGCTTGGTACTGGCACAAGAACAGACATATAGATCAATGGAATAGAATAGAGACCCCAGAAATCGACCCAAACCACTATGCCCAATTAATATTCGACAAAGGAGGCAAGAGCATACAATGGAGTCAAGACAGTCTCTTCAATAAATGGTGTTGGGAAAATTGGACAGATACATGCAAAAAGATGAAACTTGACCACCAACTCACACCATACACAAAAATAAACTCAAAATGGATAAAAGACTTAAACGTAAGACGGGAAAACATAAAAATACTAGAGGAATCCACAGGCAGCGAAATCGCAAACATACGCCGAAG
Organism: Myotis nattereri; assembly: GCF_964212035.1. Lineage (NCBI taxonomy): Eukaryota > Metazoa > Chordata > Mammalia > Chiroptera > Vespertilionidae > Myotis > Myotis nattereri. The sequence continues at coordinate 45,693,049 of NC_138076.1, read as the reverse complement.
GAATTTCTTCTCTGATAATGCTCCTAGGGCAATGGAAACTAAAGAGAAAATAAACAAATGGGACTACATCAAAATAAAAAGCTTTTGCACAGCAAAGGAAACCATCAACAAAACAACAAGAAGACCCACTTCATGGGAAAAGATATTTGCCAATTATACCACCAATAAGGGTTTAATTTCCAACATTTACAGGATCTCATGAAACTTAACAAAAGGAAGATAAACAATCCAATAAAAAAATGGGCAACGGACCTAGATAGACACTTTTCGAAAGAGGACATACAGAAGGCCAAAAGACATGAAAACATGCTCAAAGTCACTAATTATACGAGAGATGCAAATCAAAACGACAATGCGTTATCATCTCACACCTGTCAGAATGGCTGTCATCAACAAATCAACAAACAACAAGTGTTGGAGAGGATGTGGAGAAAAAGGAACCCTTCTGCACTGCTGGTGGGAATGCAGACTGGTGCAGCCACTGTGGAGAACAGTATGGAGCTACCTCAGAAGACTAAAAATGGAACTCCCATTTGACCCAGTGATCCCACTACTAGGAATATATCCCAAGAAACCAGAAACGCCAATTAGAAAGGATATATGCACCCCTATGTTCATAGCAGCACAATTCACCATAGCTAAGGTTTGGAAACAGCCTAAGTGCCCATCAGCAGATGAATGGATTAGAAAACTGTGGTACATATACACAATGGAATACTATGCTGCGGTAAAAAAAAAAAAAAAAAAAAAAAAAAAAAAAAAAAAAAAAAGGAACTCTTGCCTTTTGCAACAGCATGGATGGAACTGGAGAGCATTGTGCTAAGTGAAATAAGCCAGTCAGAGAAAGATAAATACCACACGATCTCACTCATTTGTGGATTATAGAGAACAACATAGACTGATGAAAGGGACAGACCCAACGACTGAGAAACAGCAATCAGGCTATCAATTCCCAGAAGGAAAGTAGGGGAGGGTGGGGGTAAGGGGACGAGATCAACTGAAGGACTTGTATATATGTATATAAGCCAAACCAATGGACATGGACAACAGGGGGATGGGAGCATGAGTGTGTGGGGCGAGGGGGGGGGGAGGTTGGGGTTAATGGGGGGGATGAGGACACATTTGTAATACCTTAACTAATAAAAAAAAACACTACTACTGTTCAGAATTCACATACATAACCCTAGAACCAAAGAGTCCTGGGTTTGATACCAGTCAAGGGCTCGTACCTTGGTTGCAGCCTCCTCCCCAGCCCAGGCCCTAGTCAGGGCTTGTGCAGGAGGCAACAAATCGATATGTTTCTCTCACATCGATATTTTTCTGTCTTTCCCTCTTTCTTCTACTCTCTCTAGTGGGTGAGGATTTAAAAACAAAAATAAAAACAAACAAACAAACAAACAAACAAACAGAATTTACATGCATGGATGAAAATGCCCAGGTCCAAAGAAGATAAATGAACACTCTCAAGAGTTGGAAAACAGATCCAAATTGCCCCCTGGGATCTTCCACTCACATCTCATTTGCCCAAATTAATGCAACTGCTACTTGCAGAACCAATACCTAGAATCCTGAACCAATCACCGGCAAGGAGGATGGCACGACTGTTGCACTAGACACTCTGAGGCCACAGTGGAGTCAGAGTCAGTCATGCAACCACTAAGCTGCCACACTGGGGTGGAGGTGGGGTGAAGTAGGTATTGAGGAGGCAATTTCAGCGTTCCCCCACTACATGGAGTTATTGAGGTATTTTATACATAGTATTTACCAGAACAGATAATTCCACTGGATATTAAATTCATGGTTTAATAATTTGTAAATAAATAAAGTGACTCTCTACTCATAAAAATCTCTTTATAATAATCCTTTGGGTAAATATATTTATTATCTAAATAACTGCTTATTAAAAAATAAAACCTCAAGAGTAAAACAGTCAAAGAAACTAAAAAGGGATACACAATATAAAGGCAAACGCTCTATTTACATGAAAATTTACTCTATCTCACTAATATTAAAAACTGTGAAATAGCCCAGCCAGTGTAGCTTAGTGGTTGAGCTTTGACCTATGAACCAGGAGGTCATGGTTCGATTTCCCATCAGGGCACATGCCCAGGTTTGGGGCTCAATTCCAGTATGGAGTGTGCAGGAGACAGCTAATCAATAATTCTCTCTCATCATTGATGTTCCTACCTCTCTTTCCCTCTCCCTTCCTCTCTGAAATCAATAAAAATCTTTTTTAAAAAACTGGGAAGTAAAACATTAAAAATATTTAAACTAGATTTTGTTAATGCCTCTTCTACTGAGGAGTTGTGGTGGTAAAGAATACAGTGTAACTATCCTTGAAAAAAAATAGCACTATGCTTTAGGAGCCTTATCAAATATAATCACAGGAATGTGTACTAAGGAAATAATTAGAACTCTCATAGCAGTGTTCTGTATATAGCTAAAACCTAAAAAGACCAGTAATAGCTAACAACAGGAAAAGGACCAAATAAGGAATAGTTTACACAATGGAAAACTATGCAGCAAGAAAAATAATTTTGATGATAGAGGAAAATGTTCACTAGAATCTCAAAACATACTTTTCAAAGTTAATTTATTGAAAGGGAGAGTCAATTTTAAAGATTGATAATTTTAAAAGTCAACTACATTTTAACAGACTTTAAGGATGTGCTGAAATAATATTTTACCTTGCTGTGCATCATAAGTGAGTGATCTTCGAATATAATCGCAATGGTAACTTCACTACAGTCTCTCCCCTTTCTACCATGCAATGTTAAAATGCACAACATAATAAAATAAAATAAGCAAGTAGGTTCAATTGAACTATAAAACAGCACTATGATTAATTCAAAAATACTGAGTCTGCCCTGGCCAGGGTGGCTCAGTTGATTGAGCATTGTCCCTTGCACTGCGTGGTCGCTGGTGTCCAGTTCCATTCCTGGTCAGAACACATGCCTGGCCTATTGGCTCCTTTCCCAGTAGGGGGCGTGCAGTTAATGGTGGTTGTCAGCAGTCCTGGGCATTCCTTGGCTTGCAGCTGGAACACTTTACTCTCTCTCATCACATGGCATTCTCCCTGTGTGTCTCTGTCTTCACATGGCATCTTCTGTGCTTCTGTCTGTATGTTCATGGTGTTCTCCTGACTCGATGCCCAAATTTCCCTCTTATAAAGACACCAGTCGTGCCCTAGCTGGTTTGGCTCAGTGGATAGAGTGCTGGCCTGCTGACCAAAGGGTCCCAGGTTCAATTCCAGTCAAGGGCATGTACCTTGATAACAGGCTCCTCCCTGGCCCAGGCCCTATTCGGGGCTGATGCAGGAGGCAACTAGTGGATGTATTTCTTTCACATCAATGTTTCTCTCTGTCTTTCCCTCTCTCTTCCACTCTCCCTATAAGTCAATGGAAAGATATCTTCGGGTGAGGTTTAAAAAATAATAAATAAAGACACTAGTTGTATTCAATTGGGGCTGATCTCAATGTCCTCGTTTTAACTTGTCTACAACTGCAAAGATCTTATTTCCAAATAAGGTCACATTTGCATGTACTAGGGGTTAAGTCTTCACATATCTTTTGGGGGGTATAATTCAAGCCACAGCACCCCCACACAGGATAATGCAACAGAAAACTGTAGGAAGTGGAGCATGATCTTTGGTCAATACCCTAAAATTTCTGGAATGAGATTTTTTTCATTTTAAAAAGTGACTAAATAAAAATAAATAATAAGATATAGTAACACCAAAAACTGAGTCTGTGCTAGGCACATGTTCACAGCACAGCAGAACAGCTTCTTGAGTCCGCACAAAGACCCTACTAGTAGTAATGTTAGCCCCATTTTATGGTTTAGAGATTGAAAGCATACAGCAGTAAGCAGCTTTCCCAAAAATCACAACTAGTGAATGGAGAAATGGGGATACCAACTCAAGCAATCTAGATCTGATCCTCACATTGATTCAACTAGGAAGTCTGAGACCTTGCTTCAAACTTTCCCCATTGTTCTTAGTTCTGCCTTAGTACTCCTTCCAGGTGAAAGGCCTTCAAATATTATATTCCTACTAAGTCTTTTCTCCTTCAAGGTAAACATTATCAGTTCCTTCAAACACTTTTTATGTTGAATCATTTCTAAATCTTTTGTTTCAAAAGAATCCTGAGTTGACAGTGCATAAAATTAGAATTACAGTTATTTGCATTACCTGCCTTCTGATTAAAACTTAAATATATATCAATACATAGATATATAGATAGATAGATATACAGATAACATAGACATATACATATATGTAACCTATACACACACACGCACACACACACAGGATGTCCCCAAAGAACTGGAGTTAATAAAGCTTCGCAATACGTATTGATAATACTGTTATACATACTTTGAATGCTAGGCAATTCTGAATATTTATAAAGCATTCATAATAACTATTACTTCCCCATTTGTGAACTCATATTAAAAAGGTCAAGTAAAACAGGCTTAACAGGCCTTGGGTATTATTTTCATGTAAAATTACAGTGCCCCCTGTTATATCAACTCTGTTCACAAGAGATTTCTAAGAGCATTTAGTAAAACATGAAATTTTTTCCTGTATTTATAAGGAACATATATTTATTTCTCAATCAAATCTAATATGTTGCTTTCTATTTTTTGGATCTTAAAAATATCTCCAAAGGCTCTTAGATTTTCATTTTGATCCATACACGTGTGTCTGCAATTCGATTAGATAAACTGGAACATCATGAAAATGAGGTAGAGTTAAACTATTTCATGGTCTGGTTTCTTATTAAAAATAAAATAATTTTTATCATGGTGTCCTGCTGCTAGACAAATGCTGAAGCCAACTATAGGCTTTTATCAAAAATTAAACTTTAATAGCCCTAGCTAGTTTGGCTCAGTGGATAGAATGTCAGCCTGCGGACCAAAGGGTCCTGGGTTCAATTCCGGTCAAGGGCACATACCTTGGTTGCAGGCTCCTCCCCAGCCCAGGCCCTGGTAAGGGCTCATGCAGAAGGCAAACAATCGATGTGTTTCTTTCACATCAGTGTTTCTCTCTGTCTTTTCCTCTCTCTTCCACTCTCTCTAAAGCTCAATAGAAAAATATCCTCTGGTGAGGATTAACAAAAAAAAATAAAATTAAACTGACTTAGAGCCAAGATTTTGGTTTTCAACTAAGATGCTTTGCATCCATGGCAGCTTTGTACTTCATGAACTATTTGCCATAATGCATGATTACTGATGCAGAATCCTCCATAGTTTTTGGTGTGGTTTTTTTTTTTGGTCTGGTAGACTTGAATACTGAACATTAAGGCTTTACTGTATTTAATAGTACACAACACGTGACTAACTGGTCAAAAATTTCAGCACTTAAGCCCCGACAGCCTTATTCCCCTGCAGTAAGAAGACCCTTCTTTTTTTCTCCCATTCTTCCACCCACACTTCTGCCTGCTTATCACTAATATTGCTCAGATTGTCAGTTGCTGGCATCTGGTAAATCCGATTCTTACTCTCCTGCAGAATGTACTAATTACATCCTACAGCTAATTAGAAAGCAGCCACTTTGCTAAAGAACAGTTTATTTAGCTTATCAATAAATAAAACTCGGTTTGCATCTTGATGGAAAAATCAAAAGGAATGGAAAAGGGATGAGGAGGAGGAAGAGATACTCGTTATAAAGCAGGAGGCAATGTTAAATTAAAATTTTAAAATATAGTTTTCTATATAAGGACTCACAGGAGGAGCTTTAGTTTAAACTGCTAAAACTAGAGGAATTAAAGTATTATCTGCATTTTGAGAACCTTTCTTACAAAATCAGGAAATAGGTTATATTTTAAATCAAAGCATGATTGTAGAAGATGTGTCAATGAGCTACTTTGAAAACTAGTGAGATTTTTCAGAAAGATAGGAGGAATGTTATATTTTATTAATAAATGTTTCATGAACAACATGCATCATTCAATACTTATGGTTAGGTTACATGCTTTTGAACAAATTTCTGTAATCTGTACTTATGTTAATTTTTAACATAGGATTTATTAAAGAAAAGATACAGTTTCTCACATTAACAGGGTTTAACCATGATTTTGGAGGTGACATAATCTTAGGCAGGTGTTAACCATTGAAGTACATAAATAATAGCCTGACCCATTCACTTTTCCCCCATTTATTTTCATAATCAAATCTGATCACCACAGAAACTGAAGGAAGACATTTCCATGTTAATTTGCTAAAATGTTGCCAATTTACCAGACTAATTAAAATGGGGGGCTCCATGACATTTGAGGTCAGTGGTTCTCCACCCGGGATGCACTTTAGAATTACCTAGGAAGGCTTTTGTTTTTAATGTACAATATTGCCCACTCCCTTGCCACTTCCACACACTACTTTATTCAGAATCTCTGGCCATGGGCCTACAGGCCACACACATTGCTTGGAAGTCTCTCAGGTGATTTAAATGTCTGTGAAGGATTGAGAAAACCGCCCTATGGGAGGTTAGTCCCCCCAAATTGGAAAGTTATAAGAACATTTTTTGAATTACTTAAGAATCAGATAAAAACAGAAAATTAGTTAGTGAAAAGAATTCATTTTATTTATTTTTTATTTTTATTGAATTTATTTTTTTATTTTCCTTTTCTTTTTTTTAATACTTATAGTTCCCAGAACAAGCCTTGCAGTTCATGCTATGTTTTTAAAAAATATATATTTTATTGATTTTTTACAGAGAGGAAGGGAGAGGGATAGAGAGTTAGAAACATCGAGGAGAGAGAAACATCGATCAGCTGCCTCCTGTACACTCCCCACTGGGGATGTGCCCACAACCAAGGTACATGCCCTTGACTGGAATCGAACACGGGACCCTTGAATCCGCAGGCTGATGCTCTATCCACTGAGCCAAACCAGTCAGGGCATTTATTGAATTTATTAGGGTGACATTGGTTAATACACTTGTATAGGTTTCAGGTATACAATTCTACAGTACATCATCTGTATATTGTATTGTGTTTTTACTACCCCAAGTCAAGTCTCTTTCCATCACCATGTATGCCCCCTTTACGTTCTTCATTTTATAGGTTTGGACAAACTCAGAGATACTTTCTGCCTCCTGTAGTGCAGAGATTTGTAAAGGGCACATCAACCCTCTGAGAAGCTGATGAAAAGCTATGCACCTCTTCCCAGGAAAGTAAACACATCCACAAACACAGGAAACTGGCATAGAAGGTGGTATGTTTGAAAGAGAACAGGAATCTCAGGAGAAAAAAATTTCTGGACCAGAGGGAAAGAAGACATGGTCTCAGAAATAAAAGAATTAAAGTCAAGAAATGATGTGTAATTATTGTATGCACTGGGCCATGCAGGCAGAGATTATATTCACATATAAAGGTCTTGAGATAGAAAAACTCCAAAATGACATTTATCTGTCTGATTTTAAGAGAATATATCTGTACTAGTATACATCCATGACCTTCCTGTGAAGGCCCAATTCTCTGCTCAATCTAACACGCGTCCCTCCTGATTGCCACACTCTATACCCAAAGTGAAGATTCACCCGTTGCTTATACTAGTGTCATTCTCCAAAAAGAGTTTTACAATCCTCCCCCCCTTTCCTTTAAATAATATTAGGCTGGTGCTGCTAAAGCAGAACCCAAATTTTAAAGAACTTTAAATTTAAACTTCAGAATGCTGAAGAATCCAGTAGCTGTCCATGTCAAGGTCCCTTTTATCATTCGAACTTTATTTCGTTCTTTCTCTCTATAATTTCCACTCAATGCACCCTGATTTCCTGCGAGCCCATCTTAGATGATCCAGTTCAAATCAATCTCTTTAAATATCCTCAATCCACCTTTTTATATATTACAGCCCAAGGAGTGTAACTCAGGTGTTAAAATTAGCTCTGGTGCTATTCTTGCTATAGTCACCCAGCCTAATAAATCCTAGATTTTTCTGTGCTTTTCCTAACACAGAATTATGAAGCCATTCAGTAGTTTGAATCAAAGGATCCCTCTGAAGTTATAACGTTTTAAATCCTTTGGCCCCCATAAGTAGACCAACCTGCATCAAGACTTTTAAAAAGTTAAGTATATTTTTTTTCTGAAAATTTGGGATTTTATTATATGTGAAATGATTTGAGAGTTCACATTCTTCCAGGGTGATACGATTCCTACATGCAGGGGAAGGGGGATCATACAAGGAAGGCCTAAATTCTTGCCTCAATTAGGTGCACACATCACTACAAGACCCAGGGGAACACTTGAGGGGAGGGAATCACACAAGGAAGTGAATACCAGAAGGAAGGGATTAGCAACTACCTACCACAACTACCTTTCCCAGACTCCACTGCAGCTGGACATGACCATATGACTAAAATCTAGCCAATGAAATATAAACAGGAGTTTTGTGGTGAAAAGACTCCTAAAAGGATGAGTCAGAATCTACTTCCTCTTTCTTTCTTTTTTATTTTCTTTATTGATTAAGGTATTACATATGTGTCCTTATCCCCCTTTGCCCGCTCCCCGCCCCCCCACCTCCCCGCTCTTGCCCTCACACCCCTGGTGTCTGTCCATTGGTTACGCTTATATGCATGCATACAAGTCCTTTGGTATATTTCAAGATTTGTGTTCCTGGTTTCAGTGCCTTTCCAGTCAATTCATTATCCTTGACATTGTTATTAATAGATGAGCAACAGACCAAGTTCGCATTACTGGCACACGAAGCAGCATGGCATGAAAAACTGATAAAAAGCATAGGCAGGAACGAAAAACTGATAAAAAGACTAGAAATGTAAACTCCAAAAGATAAAAGTGCATGTCTATATAACAATGTATCTCACACAGAAATGTATGCAGGGTGTCCATAAAATAAGCTATCCATCGAACAGTTGAACATCAAAGGAATACTGAAGATCTGGCACACATCGCATGACGCATCTATTCCTGTTGTACTAGTAGGCGTTGCATAGGATTGGAGATTAAGATATCTATGTCACTATGCAACATGAAAAACTTCATTTAACTCACAACTAAAATCTTGAATCTCTGGTAATTAGATTTCATTTTGTTGCAGACATTAATATTGATTAGTCCCCTTAGCTGAGTCCTCATTACAGGACACTTATGTAAATTTATATGGGTCTTAATTGAAATTCGGCTATCTACATTGTAACCAATATATATTTATAACATAAATACTATAATTCACTCTCCTTACAGGCCACCTCTTTCAATTTGTTAAATGGATATATTTATTGGTTTAGATATAGTTTATTCCAGTTTTCTATAAACAGAATAAGTGGAAATTTATTGGGAAGATGGTATAAAGCTTGGTTCATCCCAAAGTTATCCTTAAAGAGCAGAAAAACAATTTGCAAGTAGTAAGTGTTCATTAAATATTTAAAGAAAGGCAGTATAATTCAGACTCACTCTTGCCCAATATATCCAGGCTAGTTTGAAAGAGCATTTTACAACTTCCATTAAATTTACCAGGAATTTCTAAAGAATATATCTTTACCCAAAAGACCACATACCTTTTATTATCAAAATTTCCTTTGCTGTTTACTGATCATCTGAACAATTATTTGATATTAAATGTGAGTCATCACGTAGCTCTCCAATGTTTCACTTCTTATACAATGCTTATAAATAGAACTTATCAAATTTTAATGTCCTTATAAATATAGCTCAAATCTAAGAATCTTTACTCTTAACACATCACATTTTGATCCTTCTGTAGTCCATTGTGCTGCACTGTACACACAAGTAACCAGTTTGGAAGACACAGACTGTCGTAAGAGTTGAGAGCTCAGCTAACAGACTATAATGACATTATTCAGTGGTCAGCAGCATGTGTGCAAGCAATGGTCCACACCCTGTTCATGGCAGTGCAGGCTGGGAAACAATGAGAGAGGGAAAAAAAAAACTGAGAAAAATTAAAGCAAGAGTAAAACCTAGAGTGTATAACAGTGGTTCAAGTTAGAATTACATTTACAGCATTCAAGATTACACTCAAATTTAAATTTGGTATTATCAAGAATCCAACTAAAAATTACATGCGTAAGCCATTTTGGGTTGAGTATGTTTGCAGGAATTTTAAACTACTGTAACCTAAGGCAACAGCAGAGCCTTTTTAACTAATGGCAGCTAGTCTTTGCCAATTTCAAACCCGAAACATTCAACTACACATAATGTTAAAAGGGGCAATTTTACAGAAATAATCAATAGTTGATTAATGCAAGAAAAACTACCCCAAAGCATGCAACAACTAGATTTTTGAACACAGCCAGGGAAGTACTGCTACCTGCGAGTTATTCATAAAATTCACACACACGCACTCGCGCACACACACACACACACACACATATGTATTCACAATATTAATCAAAATACTCATCTATTTAAATCACTCAGCAGTCTAGTAGAACAAATCATGTATATCAGTGTGGATTTCAAACATGGGCAAAAGAGCAGCCTTTGTTTGCAGCATAAAAAAAAAAAATCAAAACAAAAAAAAAAAACCATGCCTGGTTGGAACACAGCCATACCACTAAGTGAACTACTGATAACTTGTGGCTCAAAATGCTGCTATCATCAGATTCCGTCCTTTTGTAGAACTATACACTCTTCGATACAGAGAAAAAATGTACACTTATATGCAAGATATAATGGAAGCAGAAATTGCTCCCTTGATTTAACCAGTATTTATTTATGAATGTTGAGCACTGCAAAATTGTGGTTATTTGCACATCCTCATTAATAACACCTCATGCTATTTCTGCAAAAGCAAATGCACTTTGACATTCAATATTTTTTTTTCTTCACAAGTTTTTGAATCCCCTCTGAGCAGAAGTAGAACTAGGTAATTTTACCCATGGTTCAAATAGTAATACAGTTTATTTTAGGATTGTGGTGAGAGCCAGTGGGTTCTTTGTCTGCTTTAGTGTTCTAACAAATAAAATTGCTTCTCTTCCCACAGTGGAAAATGCCAGGATGGTGTTACTTTTCTCAAGGAGATCGTACAAAAGATAGTTTTACGGTTTAAAAATACCTTAAGTGTTTCAGACCCTATCAGTGAAACTTAGTTGCTTTAACTAAAAAATAAAAACTATAAAGCATAAGAAATAAAGATAAGACTCAAAAATTATAACCTCAGTAATAGCACAGAACTAAAAATTAAAATCAGCACAAAACTAAAAACTTCCCTTTGTAGTATTAGTTTTAATTTAGGTTACACATTAAGTATTTTGGGGATATTCATATATAACTACTGAGTAAAATGATTTGGAGCATTATAGACCAGACTATAAATCAGGTAAATTATCTCAGCAGCACCTTTGCCCTCCCTCCCCCCCATACTTCTGTCCCTTCATCCTGTCACAACTTCTGGGGCTCAAGTCCACCCCTATCTGCCTCATGTTTCACAATGACTATTGTCACATACGAGTATGTCACTCTCAACATACCATTTACCCAAGTCTTTGCTCATCTGTCTTCTTCATGAGAACATGTGTACTGAATTCTTTTCCTACAGTATATATCAGTGATATTCAAGTTTGAGTATCTTTCATTTATGCACTCTATTAAAGAATCTGTGTTACACTATGATTAATATTTTTTAAATACTCTTATTTTGAGAAAAATATTTATAAATTTTGACTACCTATTAATTAATACAGACATTTTAAGGCTTTAGTAGTCATGAAACCCATGAAGTATAGCATCGAGAAAGTTCTCTTATTCATTGTTGCACATTTTCTAGTGCTGGAACATGGTAGTTACTCAGTAAATGTTGGTTGAACTTAACAGAGTTACTTCCAATTTAGTTCAAACTGTGTATCATTGATGGAGAGCCTTTGCCCTTGATAATGGCTAATAAGTTATAAGAAAAAAAAAGTGAAATGTTTAAATTTCCTGGATGGCTTAGTAGAGTCATTTCCATTAAGATATCAATGAATAAGTCCCTGTCACGATTTCCTGAATAGCACAGTACTTAGTTACCCTCCAAAAGGGAAACACAACATCACATCCATCATAGATTATCATGTTCCAATATCTGAGCATATAACTTTAGTTTTGAGGGCTTATATTTGGAATTTTTGTTTTCTTTGTCCAGTTACTTAATACAGTATACGAGAGCATGCCAGGAGTAGGCTGTGATTTTAATCATTCTGTGAGATGCTTTCTTACCTGCCAGCTCACTCCTCCAATGCCAAAAGTTTAATTATGATTATGCCACAAAACCTATATTCTAAGTCACCATACACACACACACACACACACACACACACACAAATCCTATCTAATAATAGACAAACATGGTAATTGACCATACCTTCGCTACACCTCCCATTGGCTAATCAGCAAGATATGCAAATTAACCACCAACAAAGATGGCGGCTAATTTGCATACTGCAGGCAGGGCGGGACAGCACAAGCCTCCAGCGCAAGCCGCCATCCAGGCTCCCATGTGCAACCCCAGAAGCTGCCTGCCTGCCACCCCCATGATTGGATCTGGTCCCAGGGGTGGCAGGCCGGCCCCAGAAGCCCCAGGAGCCACCTGCCTGCCACCCCCATGATTGGATCTGGTCTTGGGGGCGGCAGGCCAGCCCCAGAGGCCCCAGAAGCCGCCTGATATGGCAGTAACTCTATCAGTAAGCACTCTGAAAGTCAGTGGCATAAATGCACCAATTAAAAGACAGATTATGAGGGTGAATCAAAAACAAAACCCACTTTAAATATAAAGACACATATAGATTAAAACTAAATGAATTAAGCTGCAGCCTGTTTTTCTCAGTGGATAGAGCATTAGCCCGTGGACTGAAGGGTCCCAGGTTCGATTCCAGTCAAGGGCATGTACCTCAGTTGCTGGCTTGATCCCCAGTCCCTATCAGAGCATGTGCAGGAGGCAACCCATCAACGTGTCTCTCCCTTTCCCTTCACTCTCTCTAAAATTCAATGGAAAAATATCCTTGGGTGAAGATAACAAAAACAAAGTAAATGGATTAAGTAACATTAAAGAGATTATAAGAAAAATATATTCCAAATTTTGTTAGTGGTATAATGGTTATGTTTAAATTATTAACACCTAAGAAATTGGGTGAAGGGTACATATAATATGCTGTAGTATTTTATAGTTTTTTTACATGTATGAGATTATTTCAAATTAAAATATTAAAAAATTAAAAATTAATAAAATATTAATTGTAATGTATCTGCATTACCTGAAAAATCTCCTAATTGCTTCTAGCATAATTTATTAAATTGTGCTAAAATTTACAAGGGTTCAATTAAAAAATATTTTAATTCTAAATGATATAATAGAAAATATATAATAGTGCAGTTTTAAGCACTTATCTGAAAATAAAAAAATTAAAGAAGTGAATTTAAAGAAGGGATTAGCCAAAGAAAATATATGCACAACCCATGGACACAGATAACAGTATGGTGATGGCCAGAGAGAAGTGGGGGGCAAGAGCTGGGTAGAGGGGCAAAAGGGGGGAAATAGGGACATTCTATCTATACTAATAAAAGAGTAATATGCTAATTAGACCAACATCTTCCGGACGTCCTTCTGGACAAAGCCACGGTGGCAGGGGCTGGAGCAGAGGTGGTTAGGGGCAATCAGGCCGGCAGGAGAGAGCAGTTAGGGAAGATCAGGATGGCAGGGGAACAGTTAGGGGCATCAGGCAGGCAGGCAGGCCGGCAGAGGTGGTTAGGGGCGATCATGCAGGCAGGCAGAGGTGGTTAGGGGAGATCAGGCAGGCAGGTGAGTGGTTAGGAGCCAGCGGTCCCAGATTGTGAGAGAGATGTCTGACTGCCGGTTTAGTGGGATCAGGCCTAAACCGGCAGTTGGACATCCCCCGAGGGGTCCCAGATTGGAGAGGGTGCAGGCCGGGCTGAGCGACCCCTCCCCCTGTGCACAAATTTTGTGCACCGGGACTCTAGTATGTTCTATATTAGTCAGGATTCTCTAGAGAAACAGAATGAACAGGGTGTGGTGTGTGTGTGTGTGTGTGTGTGTGTGTGTAAATTCTTATCTAAAAACTACCTTCACAGAAATATCTAGAATAATGTTTGACCAAATATGTGGACCCTGTAGCCTACTCAAGTTAATAGATAAAATTAATCATCACAAACTTCATGCATTTGGGTACTGTTCTACTGGAGTAAAAGATGAAGAAACTATTTGTTCATATAACAAAATACTTAATAGTCTTTCTGTAAAGCTAACCCAAATTCCCTTGTTAATCATTGATTGGTAAAGAAATCGGTAAAGTGACAATATATGTTTTGGTTCCATACATTCATTTTGGTGGAAATACTTTTAAACACAAACACATGAAGCCTGTAGAATGCAGATGCTAGCATAAAGGTTGTTATATTTTATGGTATGTACTAGAAGAATTTTCTCTTCTCCTAACATTTGTTTCTTAACTAGCTGCAATAAAACTTCTATATTATAGAGTCCATAAAGAATTTGAACCCCCTAAATTCAAATCTTAAAGTAGCCATTAAATGCCTACAATGTAACCATTTGTAATGTTATTAATGGCAATTATGATGCCAACTCTAACCAACAAGAAGAGGGTTAGATGCAATAAAAATGTTATCCTAAAATACTCTGTTACTGTAATGCTCTCTTGGTGTCAATAGTATTATCTATTCTGTACTTGCAGCTGGGAAATATGGAGCTTTTCCCTCTAGCTTGATTTGTAAACATGTTTCTGAAGGTCCAAAATCTAGACAAAAGTGTGTAAGGGTGTAAGGTGATTCTTGCTGCCACCAGCCCTTTTCCTATATCTTTGATCATATTAAGTAACTGCTCAAAATATCTTTGATAGAGCTCTGTAGTCAGAAAATGATACCACATTCAGCTTGTGGCCTGCTTTTGTACAGCCTAGGAGCTAAAAAAAAAAAATAGTTTTTACATTTTTAAATTATTGTTTAAAGAACATATGTAACAGAGACCTTCCATGGCCACAGAGCCTAAAATATTTCCGGTAAGAAAAAGTTAACAAGTACCCAACTCCTGTTTTATAAGAAGCAGTACAAAACCCATAGCATGCCATTTAAAACCTTCCACACTCTGGAGACAAACTGATGGACTAACCATCCTCCAAATGTTCCTGTCCTGGCATGTCATCTTTTCCTCTCCTGTCATCAAATCCAGCAGTCCATCAAGGACCAGCTCAAGCTCATCTTCTCTATGAAGCTTTGACCTGCTATTCAATTCCACAGTAATCTGTCTTTCCTTAGATCAGACTACATCAGACGTCAATATTTGTTTCACTCAGTGATGATCATGTTTCTTTTTATGCACATATTTTCACTTTATCTTATCTTTCCAACCAGAGTGTAAGATCCTTGTGTGGCTCCCTTCTAACAGTGCCAGGGAGATGTTTAGCATCCATTTGGCAAGTGTTAAGAACTTTCTAGGTCTTGCAAGTCTGATTTCCTATTAGTGGATAATCACCATTATTCATGAGCAATTACTATTGTCAATTATTGCCAAACCTACACATACATTTTCCTTCATTTAATCTTCATAAAATTTTAAGTGATAAATTTAATTAACTTATTTTTACACATAAGGTTTATATTAAAGAGAATAAAAGAGTATGTAGTACACAAGAGCCAGAGTGAAATATAGGTTGAGAAAGAGAGAGCACATTCCTCCGTTTTTACAATAAAAATGTTTATAGAGATAGCAAAATTGAAGTCAGTCAACCAAAAAGGAGGTTCTGTGAGAAAAATACACTTAACACAAGTCCTTCATGACATTGAATTTAAATGACTTCTTGTGTTTGACACTAAAGACAACAAAAGTATAAATAGATATATTGACCTAAATCAAAATTAAAATGTCTGTGCATCAAAGGATACTATCAACAAGGTAAAAGGGCAACCTATGTAATAAGGCAAAAGATTTGCAAATTATGTATATGGTAAAAAGTAAATTAAAGAACTCCTACAACTAATAATAGAAAACAAATAACTCAGTTTAAAAATGTGGCCCTCATCAGTGTAAGCCAGTTGGTTGGGCATCATCCCATGGATCTAAACATTGCCAGTTCAATTCCTGGTCAGGGTACATGCCCAGGTTGAGGGCTCAATCCTCAGTAGGGGGCATGGAAGAGGCAGCCAATGGATGTTTTACTCTAATATCTCTCTCTCTCTCCATCTCTCTAAAAATCAATTAAAAAATATCTAAGTGCGAAAAAAATGAACAAGGGACTTGAATAGACAGTTTTTTAAAAGATTCAAATTACCAACAAACCCAAGAAAGTTTCTCAACATCACTAATAATTAGGAAATGCGTATCAAAACCACAATGAGGTACCACTTACTAATGGCTACAAAAAAAACAAAACAGAAAAATGTTCAGAAGAATGTGGAGAAACTGTTGATGGGGATGTAAAATGGTGAATCATCTATGGAAAACAGTATGGTGGTTCCTCAACAAATTAAAAATAGAATTATCATATGATGCAGCAATTCCACTTCTGAATATAAGCTCAAAAGCAATGAAAGCATGATCTCAAAAGACATATTTATACACCAATGTTCATACCAGCATTATTCACAATAACCAAAGGATGGAAGCAACCCAAGTGTCCATCAACAGATGAATAAACAAAATATGGTATATACAATCAAAGGAATACTATTCAGCCTTAAAAAAAAAAAGAAAAGAAAATTCTGACATATGCTACAACATGGATGAACCTTGAGGACATTATGTTAAGTATAATAATACTAGAGGCCTGGTGCATGAAATTCATGCACGAGTAGGGTCCCTAGGCCTGGCCAGTGATCAGGGCTGATTGGGGCCTTCTAGCTGTCAGCCGGGGCCTTCCTTCATTCTGCGCTGCCCCCTGGTGGTCAGCACACATCATAGCAAGTGGTCGAATTCCTGGTCGGTCAAACTCCCAAGGGGACAATTTGCATATTAGCTTTTTATTATACAGGATAGTCACAAAAACATAGATTCTATATGATCCTGCTTATATGAATTATCTAAGGTAGTCAACTTCATAGAGACAGAAAGTAGAATGCTGGTTGTCAGGGGCAAGTGGAAGTGGGGTGGGGAGTTATTTATTGGGTATAGGGTTTCAGTTTTGCCAGATGAAGAGTTTTAGAGATTGCACAGAAATTGGAATGTACTTTAGTAATTCAAATTTAGTAATTTAAAAATAGTGCTAGTAGTAATATTAACTGTTCATGCTTAAAAATGGTTAAGATGGTAACTATTATGCCTATTTTACCACAATTTAAAAAAATTAATATCATAAGTAAATTTCATGGAGGTCTTCTATTCTTATCCTGAGGAATGTTCACCACATTAATAAGACTTAAGAATACAAAATAACCATTACAACCTATGCCCAAGATTCCTAAAATGGGCTACAGGCCCAAACACCTGAAATATGTTAGAATCTGCTTGTTTTTCACACCTGTGGAAATTCTGAAAGGTTAACACATTCTCCAGTAAGGTAAGAAATTGCAGGTTGCAAATAGTACCTTCTATGCTTTCTCTGGCAAACAGTGACTTTGATATTGCATGAGGCTCCAAACACTATCTTATGATTTATTACATCACCTCATTTTTTTAATCTTTTGTCTTTCCCAATATA
Organism: Myotis nattereri; assembly: GCF_964212035.1. NCBI lineage: Eukaryota > Metazoa > Chordata > Mammalia > Chiroptera > Vespertilionidae > Myotis > Myotis nattereri. Next base: position 45,675,432 of record NC_138076.1, on the reverse strand, counting down.
ATAGAGAAACTATGTAGAAAGCCACATTTTTATTGTTGTTCAAGAAATTGGCTCACTGATAGACACTAAAGAGTGAATGGCATTTGTCATTTTCCTCCCATGTGACTTGACAACTATGATTTGAGCTACTACTGTCATTGGGTGTCTTCAATAAGTTTGCACCATACATTGATTCAAATATTCATACCACAAAATAATCAGATCATTAAATGTCTATTCTTTGAAAAGCACAAAGGCTTAGTAAGGGCTTAATTTCTATTTTATTTTATTTTTTTCCATATTGAATTGATTTTTTTAACTTTGTTTTTAATTGTTTAAAGTATTACATATGTCTCCTTTTTCCCCCATCGACCCCTCCCTGGCCACTCCCGCCCCCCAGGACAAGTCCCCACCACCCCTGTGTCCATGTCCTTTGGTTATGTTTATATAGTATGCATGCATATAAATCCTTTGGTTGATCTCTTAACATCCCCTATCCTCCTCTGCCCTCCCTCTGAGGTTTGATGGTCTGTTCAATGATTCTCTGCCTCTGGGACTGTTTTTGTTCATCAGTTTATGTTGTTCATTATATTCCACAAATGAGTGAGATCCTGTGATATTTATCTTTCTCTGAGTGGCTTGTTTTGCTTAGCATAATGTTCTCCAGGCCCATCCACATTGTTGTAAATGGTAGAAGTTACTTCTTTTTTTACAGCAGCGTAGTATTCCATTATTATTTTAGGACATGCCATATCAAAATTAAACAGGGTTAATTAACCCTTGCCTTTAACAATATCCTATATAATAAAAGGCTAATATGCAAATTGACCAAATGATGGAATGACTGATCACTATGATGCACACTGACCACCAGGGGGCAGATGCTCAACACAGGAGCTGCCCCCTGGGTGTCAGTGCACTCCCACAGGGGGAGCATCGCTCAGCCAGAAGCCAGGCTCACAGATGGAAAGCACAGCAGTGGTGGCAGGAGCCTCTCCCACCTCTGCAGCAGCGCTAAGGATGCCAAAATGCCATCAGTCGGACATCCCCCAAGGGCTCCCAGACTGCAAGAGGGTGCAGACCAGACTGAGGGACCCCCCTGAGTGCATGAATTTCATGCACCAGGCTTCTAGTTGTATTATAAAAGCACTTTTCAATTCCATGCCATCTTTGAGTAAAGTTGCTGGTATGTGGGCTAATGATGATCTTAAAACATTTCTCTATTCAGGCCATTATCCAAGTGCTCTCTGAATATTAGAAGGTGATAACAAATGGGAAGTGAAGGAGAAAAAGGAAAGAGAAGGAAATAAGGTTCTGCCAATTAAGAGTTTTGTTGCAATGAGGGAATGAGGAAGTATGAAGATATTTTTGTTCTTTTCATCTTTATACTGTGTTAAGCCAGGCATACAACATAAATTCAGCAGTCTGTGCCTGAACTGTAACTCAGAAATTTTCTTCCTGCAAATAATGTATTTATAAATACGTTTATAAACTTATACAGCAATCTCACAATAACTATTTTAAAATTAGAAAAGAGAGGTCTAAAGAAAGTGTGTGTGTGTTTTTTTTTTTTAAATATATTTTATTGATTTTTTACAGAGAGGAAGGGAGAGAGATAGAGAGTTAGAAACATCGATGAGAGAGAATCATCGATCAGCTGCCTCCTGCACATCTCCTACTGGGGATATGACTGCAACCCAGGTACATGCCCTTGACAGGAATCAAACCTGGGACCTCTCAGTCCGCAGGCCGACGCTCTATCCACTGAGCCAAACCGGTTTCGGCAAGAAAGTGTGTGTTTAATTGCAAATACAGTACCAATAAAAGGCTGTGGTTTTGTGGAGGCCTCTGAGAGATTCAGAAAGATTTGTAGAGAAGGACAGATTAGAGCAGTATTTCTCACCTGGGGGTAGTTGCCTGCCCTCCACCCGCCCCCAGGCCCCTGGAATGTTGAGTAAGGCCTGGCAATATTTTTGGCTTGCACAGCTGTGAGAGGGGATGCTACTAGTGTCTAGTGCAGTGGTTCTCAACCTTGGCTGCACATTAGAATCACCTGGGAATCCTTTTAAAATCCTGATTTCTGGGCCTCATCCTCCAGAAATTCTGTTTCTTTGTTATGGGGTGGGGCCACAACATTAGTAACAAAGAAACAGAATTTCCGGAGGATGAGGCCCAGAAATCAGGATTTTAAAAAGATTCCCAGGTGATTCTAATGTGCAGTCAAGGTTGAGAACCACAGTGCATAGATGCCAGGGATGCTGCTAAACATCCTACAATGTACAGGGAAGCCCCACAAAAAATAATTATCTGACCTAAAATGTCAATCGTGCTAAGGTGAAGAAACCCTGGACTAAACTAAGTCATTTCATAATAAGAATTTTACTAAAGTGCCAAAGAATGGAGGACAAAAGGTATGGCAGGGAAAGGAAAAAATCATAGACATAGAGGCTGAAGGGTGCTAAGTAGATAAATTGAACAGAGACATCCTATCTTTACAAATTTGACACCTTTAGATATTTCAAATAAGTAGGATCTTATAGTATCTGATTAGATTATTTCATTTATATCCTCAAGGTTATAGCATATGTCTGAGTTTCCTTCCTTTTGAAGGCTGAATAAAGCAATGACCAGTCTTTAAATACAGACTAGAAAGAACATGCGCTTTGGAGTCCTATTACTAAATGTGAGAATTTAAGCAAGCATTTGTCTCCTCTGAGCCTGATTTTCTTTATCTCTAAAATGAAGATAATATTTACCTCTTATATTTGTTGTCAAGGTTAAACCAGATAACTTTCAGTGCCTCCCATCCAACAGGATAATAGGGGACAGCAGGAGATGGGGGACGGGCCAGTTCTTCAATTCTCTAGACCCTGGGGATAACTAAGTTTCAATTTCCAATTACCAATTGAAATTACTGATTTTAATTACTACTGCAATCAACCAATGGCTAATTAGTTAAGTCTTTATTATCTGCTTCCATTCTTTTCTTCATTTTTGAACAAGTATTTCTTCAGTTGTCTTTCTTTGGGGGGCAATGTTTCTTTCCCTTAAGAGAGCTTTTATTCTCTTAGAGAAAAACAGATTTATCAACAACAAAAAAAGTAGGAGTAAGTCTTAACAAAGCTTCTGAATGAATAATTTATAGATGACTCCAAACTTATAACTTAATTATTTCCTGAACAAAGGTCATTAAAAATCTCAAGTCTAGAGTGTATCATTGCCTATGATGACACTTGCAATTTACTCAGAGCTCTGATGTTACATCAAACAGTTCCTTTAACATGATCAAATTCTCCTTGTTCAAGTTGAAAGTATTTTTCTTTGCTCTATCACCATCTTTGTTATTAAACCTTTCCCACATACAGACAGTCTTTGTTAAAATTACTGCCTGCTTCAGTGGTATATGGATTGTCTCCATTTGATTAAACAAGCATAAACATTTATTTTTTTTTAAGCATAAACATTTTTAATGAATAGTCTTGGCTAGACTGGTGTCCATGTTCAGTCCTAAGGCCACAGTAAATGACTATTGGCATCATTTCTAGTACAGCATGTAATCTTGAGTATGGAAAGTCAGGATGGCAGAGGGAACTCAAGATGTCATAAACCTGGGTTACCTACAACTGCTCTAGGAGGGCACAGATTAGAAAAGAGTCAATGCCAGCCAAAACAATAGGAAAGTACGTGAAGTGTGAATTGAAAGATAAGTAGATGCTAACCAGATAAACAAATTAGAGGAGAGTACGCCAAGCAACGGCAACTGCTTAAAGGTAAAAAAAGGTTTGCAGGAGAAGACGGGATCAGTGTTTGGAACACCACAGGTAGTTCACCTCAGCTGGGTCCCAGGTATATGAGAAAGGGAGACAGCAGGAGAGGTTATGAAGGCCACTCTGAGTTTGACTTTTTCGGAAGGGTATGTGGAGTTCTTCAAGAATTTTACAAAAGGAGGTCATCACATCATCACACTTGTGCTTTTAGAAAGACCCTCTGGTTGCAATGAGTAAGATGAATTAGAAACGGCAAGGCCAAAAAATAAGTGCTGCAGATATTATTACAAAAAATTCCTAACTTCCACACTTGATCTTGTCACCACTGTCCTAGAACAATAAGAATGGGTCCCCTGTGCATACCTTAATCTGTACATAATACTACCTGGTAGGAGGCAATATTTCTTTCTCAGTGTATTAGTCTGGGTTCTCCAGAGGGGTGGGGGGGGGGGGGACAACAAAAGGAAATGTATTTGTTTGTTTGTTTGTTTAAATTAGCTCACACTGTTAAGAAGGATTACAAATCCAAATTCTGCTGGGTAGGCCAGCAGCCTGGAGACCCAGAGTAGACGCAATTTTGCAGTGCAAGTTCAAAGGCCTTCAGACTGAAGATGCTAGAAAGAGTCAATGTGGAAGTTCAAGTACAAAAAAAAAAAAATAGGATGGAGAGGAAGTGGCTGGAACTAGATATGGCATTGTTTTGGCAGATATTTCTGAAAGCTAAATTCAGAGCTCTGTGGATTTGGGATTAGGAACTTAAAATGGTGAAGGGTGAAGAGCCAAACTGAGATACTCAATACCACATACCTTAACCTTTTAAAAAAACAAACAAACAAACAAAAAAACAGGATAGTCTGGCAGTTTTTGATAAACAAATCAAATAGGAATATCTGGTTATCATCTGAAGGGAAAGCATCATTATCCTTTGTACCTAGTAATGTGATCACAGGTATGTGCCTTTGTTAACTAAGAGAGAATGTTTTTTTCTTTTAAACAAATGTTTATTTAACCTCTGAGTTGTTTTAATCCCAGGGCCAAATTCTCTGTCTGCAGGTCATCGTTTCCTAAGGAGGTTACTCATCAAACCCTTTTCCATCATTGGATCTAGTTAACTTTTTTGGAAGGCCAATCTTAACATATATAGTAGTGTAGATAGTCTACCATTCAAGGTCAATCGATAAGGTAGAGGTATAATCAAAATAAAGCATTAGAGACTAACAAATTTTTGAGGTTGCTTTTTGAGATCACTGTCAGGGAGGTAAGTGCAGTATCCCAACAAGGATGATAAAAAACTAGTATAGTGACACTAGAAAGAGGAAAAGTGGAAATATATTGCAAAGCACATGTAGAACCTCATGATTTGACAGGAGTGGATAGGTGCACATCATTCCAAAACCAAGGAAGTGCTATAAGCAGTGGGTCAAATATCTTAGGAGAAAATGGTGAGTGCTATTTTATGTGTTAAATGAGTACTGCCAAAGTAATTTTCAAGGAAAAAAATATTCCTACTATAAAATAGAAGCAGTCCAGGATCAAGAACTAGAATTTGAGATAAAGATTCTTTTAACTGGTTAATATTGAAGAAAACCATCGGTGTTCAGAAATCTCTGAAAGAGCTAGTAGAGAAATAAATGAGACTGAAAATGAAAATAATCTCTCTTGAGGAAAAGAGACCAGCAAGTGAGATAGAAAAGGAGCAATTAGAAACATAGAATGGAAACCATAATACTGTGGTCAAAAGAAGAAATTCTCAGGATAGAGCACTCGCTGGCCTGCAGACCAAAGGGTCCTGGGTTCGATTTTGATCAAGGGCACATACCTTGGCTGAACAGGGCGTGTGCAGGAGGCAACCAATCAATGTGTTTCTCTCACATCAATCTTTTTCTCCCTTTTCCACTCTATCTAAAAATCAATGGAAAATATCCTCCGGTGAGGATTAAAAAAAAAAGAAAAAGAAATTTTCACTTGACTTTATATATGCCTCCCTTAAAATACCCTAAATCCCTATCTGTCATCCCATTTCCCCTTTTATTTACAACAACATTTTTTTTAGAAAATAGCCCTTTGCTATAAGTCTTTAGTACTTGACATCCAATTGAACTTCACCATTACAAGGAACCATATCACAAGCACTCCCCTGAAGCTGCTCTCTAAAATCAGAGAGCCCCTAAATTTTGGGAGGAGAGAGACTTCTCAGTCTCCAATTTGTTTGTTCTTCTCATTGCTTCTAAATATGCATGTGCTTAATGAAAATATGACATAGAAACTAAAATAGATGGTGCAGAAAGTGATTACAAAGTACAATGGAACATGTCCAGAGAGCAATATGTCTAGTCCTTCCTGTGAAGAATCAGGGAATCAGAAAAGATTGTCTAAAAAGGATGGTCTTAAGAGTTTATGCTCAATGAGTAAATGGGAATGGAAGGATAATTCCACCCAGGAGAGTAGCATGGGCAGAGAACATAACAGAATATGGCATACAAAAGGACATTGCAAGTTTTCCAAGGGTCACAGGGTGGAGGGAGGGAGGGTGACAAAGGATGATGTTGAATGCAAAGAGGCAAAGACAGCGCAGCAGATAATAAGGCTGGAAAATATGGTCAGGGCAAACTCACGAAAGGAGGTGTATGTAAGTGTCCCATTGCTAAGACAATGGCAAGAATTGAATGGAAATGGTTTTAGAGGAAGGACGGCGTATGATGGGCCAGCCGGGAGATCAGGGGTAGCAGTCACAAATTATTACTGGAGTCCTGAAAGTGGAAGATGACCATGTTAATTAGGCAACTGTAGAAATGATGAAGAGGAAAAACAGGTATGTGAGCTATTCAAGAGGCTAACGTGATGAACTTAGTATTGATTGCGTGTGGTTTGGGCTGGAGAAGAGGGAAGAGTCCATATTGATTTCTGCTTCTTCAGCTAATGTGATTTGGTGGATGCTACTGTGATCCTGCAATATTTGTCTGGAAATGAAAAGTTTTATAAGTGTAATTGTTTTATTTTTTTTAATTAACCGCTGTTAATAAAGATGAGCTAGTTTGAACATGTCATTTTCTTGGCTATCAAAGCCAAAAAGGGGACATCTGTAATACTTTCAACAATAAAGATAAATTTATAAAAATGGTCTTAGTTAATATTTATCACTTGTATTACTCCACAAATTTTCTTCTTGCTGCAAGCAAACACCAGAGGAATGTTATTTTTTGCATTCATTCTTGAGTCTCCAACGATTCTACTTTTCTATTTTCAAATTATATAGAATCTACTTTCACTTCTAAAGAAAAATATGAATTTTTAGGATCTGTATTGATTAGCATCTTGTATTTGCTACACAACCCACGGACAAGGAAACCAGTGATTTCAATGGTCATTAAAAAAAAAGAAAAGAAAAGAAAGAAACCATACGTTACTTCTTTCTAGTGTTGATTTAATTGCAGCACAAGTCGTGCTTTTTCCTGTCCTCAGTTAACAATGCCAAAAACACATGTGGTGAGTTAACAGCCAAAATAATTGAAATGTGGGATTCTTGGCTGTCAATAAGGCAACACCAAACCTCAGGAGCTAACAAAGAGGTGTCGATGAATCATTAACAAAACATAAAATTATGAGATGGGTAGTGAAGCATCCAATAAGATGAAGCAATTACCAAGACTAGTCCACAAGTTTGCCTTTGGCTGGAAAGAACTGCCAATCAGCAGCCACCACCGGCTGCCATTCTGCATGAAAGCTGCTGCTGCTTACATTCAGCACGTACAGGCTCTTTGCAGAGAGGTGGAAGAGACCAGTGGATTGCCAGGTTCTTCTACCTGTCATCACAGTATTAGCCTAGAGGGAAATTAGGTGGATTCTCAGTACAGAAAGTTATACAATCTTCCATATTAATGACAGATATCTTATGCTTGAATGCGGGGTTTGTTTAAAGAACTTTCACACACACTTGATCAGCATAAGTTGTATATTCGTACTTCCTAAGTATGTGTTAGAGATGACAAGGAAACTGATGCCTAGAAATATTTAATGGCTTGCCCAGAACCTGGTTTCCTGATTCCAGTGCCCATTCAGTAACCTAAATTAGCATTTCTACACAAACGCTCTACATTTTGTTAGTGTTAGAGCTTATTTATTAACACATCCTCAGTTTAATAGCTTTTCACATAAAAGGGAGCTGGCTTTCAATCACTTCTATTCCCATGAAAAACAATATTTATAAACTGTTAACATTTCATGTCATGTGTTTAAAAAAATCCCAATTCAGTTGCTGTCAGCCAGCACTCCAGAAGGTAAAATGAAATACCCCCAGATTGTTGTATTTCATGCCATGTCTGCTGCCTCACAACACAAAGCATACAAAGTTGATAATTAGCACAGCCACACAAACAAATCATGCAAATCAGACTAACTAACAACCCTGCATATTACTTGATAGTTCAAATATTTGGATTTTCTTCATATATCTTATTAATGTTCTATGTTTTTATAAGTTTCTACCATTTATCTTAGAATATCTAGACTTTACCTAATATGTTTTCCATTGAAACTATCTTGAATTATTTTTGTTTATATATTAATTAAACACTTATTCAGTGCCCACTGTCTTTCAGACTCTGAATATTACTCTGAAACTGAGTCATTGGTATTTTAAGATCATTATAAGGCACAAGGTTAAGTTTAACAGTGGTACCAAGAACGCAAATATGTAATTTAATTGTATATAAATGTTATTTTAATCTGCTGAAAGATGGCATGCCCAAGTACGACTCATGTTCTGGTAATAGAAGAAGAGAATATCCCTGAAAATTATGTCTCCATGAATGAACATTATAACTGAATGAAACTTGGGAAAGACATCCAAATGAAAAGTGAGAAGTCTAGTCAACCATCTGGAACTTTCAGATATGATGCCAAACATCCAGATACTTGTTAAAATCTGGATGAGTGTTAGCTGTCATTTAGTTATAGCCTGAGTTATTTTTTTCAACATTCAGATAGATTGATTTCTCGGCTGTTATGTATCCCTATGATAGCACCTCATCAATACCATTAGGCTTTTAGTTTTAGTATTGTTATTTTGAATAAAAGCATATAATTAATAAGTTTTATAGTTACACAATAGATAAGTGCCAATCCACTTGTAAAAATACTTCGGCTGAAATTGTCATGACTGGTCTGACGACTGTGTTTAACTTCTGTGGAAACATACGGTAACTGCAAAAGTTTAGGCTGTCCTTTTTTCTAAAATAGTAAAGTTTGCTAATAATACCTGATAACATTGATTGAACAGAGTTCTGTCATTAAGACAACTCTCACTTTGTTAACACTGCCCATAAAATTTGAAGGAATTATTCAACAAATGAAAAATAATGTTGAGTTTTCAAAGTTCTTTAAAAATCACAAGTAGCCCTTAGTTTCAAACATAAAGTTTCTTGACAGATTATCTAATCAATATTTACTATTTGTTATCATAGTATTTTCAAGAACCAGGCATGCTTAATACTCACCAGTGTAGATTAGTGATGAACTTATTTCTCAAATAGAACATATTCTATGCTTTCAATGTGCTTTTCAGATTATATAAGCAAGCTCTTCTTTCTAATTAACTAAATACCATTGTATTTTCTCTCAAATGTACAGAATCTATAATATAGTCTATAAATTACCTAATAAAAATATTATTGTATGCTTTCAAAGTTAGTATTACCTACTGTCTTAAAATGCATGAGTTTATAGTAGTAGTAAGTAGATTTTAATTATTTTTTAGTCTGAGCTACTCTAAAAAAAATACCATAGACTTGGTGGTTTATAAACAACAGAAATTTATTTCTCACAACTTTGAAGGCTAGAAGTCTGAGATAATGGTGCCAGCATGGTCAGGGTGTAGACAGCCTCTTCCAAATTGCAGATTACCCACTTCTCCTTGTATATCCTCACATGGCGGAGAGCAGAGAGACCAAGGAAGTTCTCTTGTGGCTCCTAAAGTCATTAATCCCATTCATGAGGATTCACTCTAATGATCCTATCTAATCCTAATCACCTCTATCCAGTCCCACCTCCTAACAGCATCACAATGTGGGGTAGAGTTATAAGAATTGGGGGGTGGGGGGCACATAAACATTCAGTCCAAAACAACATGCATAACATTTTAACACAGTTGAAAGTCAGCATAATGCCTTTTAATATTATATACATAATATATGTGTATTACCACTGCTTTGAGATCTGCATTGTCTAATACAGTAGCCACTAACAGCAGGTGGGTATTGAGCAGATAAAATGTGGCTAGCCCAACTGAGTAATTGATTTTTAATTTAATTAAACTTATACTGAAATTTAGAAACTGAGGCATTGTAAATTATTATTCTGGTAAACACAATATTAACAATTTGTAGAATAATATTTTACTTTAAATAATGCATCATTGTTTATTGATATTATTTATTGTGTTGTGTGGGGTGGAGTACATGCATCATTTCTAGAGTCTGGTGCAGGAAGTGATTACAAAGTACAATGGAACAACTGTCAACTAATTTCCTCATTGTTATTTACTTTACTTTAAAGTCTTCCACCATTTTCACAATGTTCCATCTATCAAAATTTCATGCCCCATAAACACATCAACAATCTAGTCAGTGGCAACAGATTGATTCAGTTGGAATATTCTGTCCCAGCAATGTAACACTGTATTATGTTTCTTTAAATATTTCTTACAGTCAACGTGTCTTACAGTGATACCTATCTAATCATAATTGGTAATTAGGTGGAATATTAGTTACTATTGAACTATAATTAATAAAATATTTTCCTAATTAAAATCAGTATACATAATTTTTAAAATTTAAGCAAAGTCACACTATTGATGCAGAATCTACTCAAGATGCAGAAGCTCATGCTACAATTGGATCAGTAAAGACAGCATGGATGGAGCTGGCAAGCATTATGCTAAGTGAAATAAGCCAGTCAGAGAAAGACAAGTACCATATGATTTCACTCATATGTGGAATCTAATGAGCAAAATGAACTAACAAGCAAAATAGAGACAGACTCATAGACAGAGAGCAGGCTGACAGCTGTCAGGTGGGGCTGGGGTGATTGGGTCAACGGATTGAGCAAAAATGGTAAAAAAAAAAAAAAAACTACTGGACATGGACAACAGTGTGGTGATTACCCTGGAGGGGTGGGGGGTGGGTAAGGGAGTGGAGGAGGGGAGGGGGGATAAAAGGTGATGGACAGACTTCATTTGGAGTGGTGAACACACAACACAGTATACAGATAATGCGTTGTAGAATGGTGCATCTGAAACTTGTATAATTTTGTTAACCAGTGTCACCCCAATAAATTCCTCAAAAAGGAAAAAAATAATTAGAACTATTAAAAAAGAAAAGGAAAATAACGTGGGATAGAAATATCATGATGCAGGCAAACTACAGTTTCCTGCAATAGAGCATATTGAAAAAGCTATTGGTTGTCATGTAAAGCTGTCTTTAAAGGTTATAAAATGCTCAATGTAAAGAGACATTTTGAGCAATTATATAATTAATTTGATAAAAAGTTTGCTCTCTAGAGCAAATTGACAAAACTTGTCACCTAAAATATGAATAAAATGTTAGAAAGCGTTCTAATATTTTTTAAACAAGATCTGAGATTGTTATTTTGGACAATCATAAAACTTCTTGGATTCTTACACAAAAAGCAAAACCATTTGCGTATGAAGAGATGGTACGAGAAATTATTGTTTTACACTGCAAATAAGTGAATTAAAGTTGAAACTTCAAGGAAAAGAAGAGCTTATCTGTTGTCTAACTAGGTTGATATATGAATATATATATTACTAGAGGCCCAGTGCACAAAAATTTGTGCACTCAGGGGGGAGGGAGGTCCCTCAGCCCGGCCTGTGCCCTCTCGCAGTCTGGGACCCCTCGGGAGATAACAACCTGCTGGCTTAGGCCTGCTCCCGGGTGGCAGAGGGCAGGCCCAATCCCTAGGTGCAGCCCCTGGTCAGGCTCAGAGCAGGGCCGATTGGGGATTTGGGGCGCCGCCCCCTGTCATGCACAGAGCAGGGCGATCCGGAGGTTGTAATGCCACCCTCAGTCACGCTCAGGATAGGGCCGATTGGGGGGTTGGGGCACCGTCCCCTGTCACTCATAGAGCAGGGCCCATCAGGGGGGTTGGGGCTCTGTAACCTGTCAAGCACAGAGCAGGGCCAATCAGGGGGTTGGGGCACTGCCCCCTGTCACGCACAGAGCAGGGCCCATCAGGGGGTTGGGGCGCCGCCACTGTCACACTCAGGGCAGGGCCGATGGGGAGGTTATGGCTCTACCCCGTCACACACAGAGCAGGGCCCGTGGGGTGGGGGAGGTTTGGGGCACCGCACCCTGTCAGACACAGAGCAGGGCTGATCAGGGGGTTGGGGCACCTTCCCCTGTCACAAACAGAGCAGGGCGGATAGGGAGGTTGTGGCCCCGCCCCCTGTCACACACAGAGCCGCAGGGCAATCAGGGGGTTTGGGCACTGCCCCCTGTCACGCTGATCCCTGTGCCGGGAGGCCTTGTGGCTCCACTGATCCCGGTGCTGGGAGGCATATTACCCTTTTACTATATAGGGTAGAGGGCTGGTGCATGGGTGGGGGCTGGCTGGTTTGCCCTGAAGGGTGCCCTGGATCAGGGTGGGGGTCCCCACTGGGGTGCCTGGCCAGCCTGGGTGAGGGGATGATGGCTGTTTGCAGCTGGTCACACACCCTTCAGGGTGGGGGTCCCCACTGGGGTACCTAGCCAGTCTGGGTGAGGGGCTGAGGGCTGTTTTCAGGCTGGGGGTGACTGAAGCTCCCAACCGCTCCTTTTTTTCTTTTTTCTTTTTTTTATTCTGGGCCAGCTTTAGCTTTGAGGCTTGGCTCCAGCTCTTAGGCCTTCACTGCTGAAAGTAGGTTTCTGGCCTTTGCTTACAATGTTGCGATCCTGCTGGCTGAAGCCTGGCGGACTAAAGCAGGTTTCTGAGGTTTTGTTTAGCTTCTGTATTTGTAACATAGTTGCTTAGAGTTGCAGCTCAGAGGCCTGCAGCGGCAGGCGGGGAACATTGGAGTCCTCCGTCACTGAAGCAAGCAAGCCTCATGTTAGTTTCAAGCTGCCTGGCTGCCGGCCGCCATCTTGGCTGGCAGTTAATTTGAATATCGCCCTGATTAGCCAATGGGAAGGGTAGCGGTCGTACGCTTATTACCATGTTTCTCTTTTATTAAATAGGATAATTGAAACTTCTCTTAGTATTAAACATGATAATTTTACATTTTGCTAACATGAACATGGAGAAAAATTCTGCAAATGCTTTGTTGATACTGATAAATCTAGAGTTGCCTTCTTAAGCTTTGCAATATTCCTTTGAATTTGATATAATTAATACTAGAATTAATTAATTTGGCATATGGATATAGTTTAACAAACAGGTATAATTTTGAAACTGACATGCTTTTGCTTCAAAGGTTCAAAGTGTAATCTTTTCTTCTAAAGAGATGAACAAACTTGGTCAATATGGACGCCAACATTAAAAGAAAATGTTTTCTTGATATTCTATTTAGTTATTTGAAAACTTTCAAGTAGGTTTGGAACCAATCAGGTCTATGAATCTACTTTCAACTGGAAAACTCATGAAATCTATACACAAATTAAGTATTTCTGATGAAAACTTGGTAGCCAAATTGAGAACTGCTATAAGTGTAAAATGTGCAGCAGATTTTGAAAACTTAGTAGAAAAAAAATAAAAGAAAAGCAAAATTTAAGAATGTCACAATATCATGTATATTGATTACTCATTAAAATGATAAAATTTGGGATATATTGTGTTAAACGAAATTATTAAAATCATTTCAGCTATTTTGTTTTACTTTTTAATGTGGCTTTTAGAAAAATTTTAATTGCATATATGGCTCATACTAGTATCTCTATTGAACAGTGCTACCCTATACAAATGAATAAATTATATAATAATAATATATAAAATATATTTTGAGTTTATTTTGTTAAACACATTTACTATTTATCCTGTTTCATAGCCTGAAAAGGTAGTTGTTATTAGCCACATCTATGGTATAAAGAAACTTTTAAGTAAATTACCATTTAAAATAATCATATAATTTACTTTGAATAGAATTTATTTAATTCAAAGTATAAAGGCTAACTAGAATTTCTATATTATTGGCCTGTTGCTTTTAGTCATTATGTAATCAACAAAATCATAATACTTTAGAATTAAAATGTTTGATTGTATTAAAATATAAAATACATTATTAAATAATATGTAGGCTTTCATTAGAATCATACAAATTTAAGAAGAATTTAAATATATTCACCAGTGACCCTTGGTTAGTTTATTTAGTTTATCTTTGCAAATAAAAATTATACCTATCTGAAATTAATATAGTAGAGTTTCAAAATGATTATCCTTGTTTGTTTTAAATCTCAAGATGGTCTCTCATTGTTACAAGCATTTTTAAAATAAATGTAAGCACGCTTCACTAGATACAAAGCTTTATGAATATATAAACTGTGCCTTTAAAAAAAAAACACACAAGTTCCAAAGATACTTGTAGAACAAATGGACCGTTTCAGGAAATAATAAAAATGCTGTTATTAAAAAGTTGTGGAGTGAAATTTTTCTCTATTTTATTTTATAAATATTCAAACTCACAGATTTTATATCTGACCTGATAGAGAAGTAAGATTATGGATATAATCATGGTAGTAACTTCGTGACTTACAAATTTGTTTAATGCCACTTCCTTTATTTCAGATGTTGGAAATTTATTTCTTCAATTATTCATTTCAAAAATTCATAGAAATTTAGTGTTGGAAAGAATCTTAATAATTACTTTGTCCAATGTGCTTATTTTACAGATAAGGAAGCTGTGGCACACAAAATTCAATTAAAGGGAGAGAGGAACCCAAAACTTCTAAAGGAGACTCTTTTTCCCAACAAATATATCATTCTCTCTCTCCATATTATTTTCTTTGTTTTCCTTCCTTCAGTTTTCTTGGCCAGCTTAGGTGTGTGTGTGTGTGTGTGCGCGCGCGCGCGCACGTCTTAATCTTTGTGAAAAGTGATTATACTTGAAAGCAAGAGCTGAGGGACTATGGGTTAAATACAGTTGGCTATGATAAGTCATGCATCACTTAACATGGGGATAGTTCTGAGAAATATCTCATTATGCGATTTCATCATTGTGAGATCATAGAGTGCGTGTACACACACCTAGATGGTATAGCCTACTACACATCTAGGCCATACGATATAGCCCATTGCTCCTAGACTACAAGCCTATACACCATGTGACTGTAGTGAATACTGTAGACAATTGTAATACAAAGGTAAGTATTTAGGTATCTAAGTGTTTCTAAACCTAAAAAAAGACACCTTCTAGCTTTCATATTTATATATATAGTGTGCCTAGTTATGTTCTTCTTTTTGCTGGCTTCTCATCATTTATTTGAATGGTTCTATAGCAGTGTTGCCTCTATAGTGGGGCCTTGACTTACGAGTTTAATTCGTTCCGAGACCGAGGTCGTTAAGGAGCTCATTAACTCAAATTACTCTATCAACTCAATGCAAAAAATCAGCCGAGAGACAGCTGGTATCTCAAAAAACTCATTAGTCGGGACACTCGTAAGTCAAGGCCCCACTGTATAATGCTCTGAAAAAAAGACAACATTTGACAGTAGCTAACTATTCCACCTAGACTAGCCTATTGTTCAAAAATCTCTCAGTCTGCTTTTCCTAGATCTGTAGATTACATTCTGGAGTGCTTACAAATCTATATTTTATATTTATTGGAAAAATTCTATCTTTTATGTTTTGAACTTTATTAAAATATCCCAAAATATAAGGCTTTCTCTTGATTCTCTTGCATCAAAATCAAACAATCACCGATGGTACTCAAAACCCATATAAGATTTTTCTTCTGTTGAATTTTTGAGGACTTTACTTTTTGCTGCCCAGGGAAATCAAATAACTCTTCAGATTCTAAAATTTGCAGCTTTAGATAAAAACTAAAATATATAGTTGACTATACTCTATTGGAATATATATTGCATAATATTATAATATATATTCTGAAATATACTGTGGAACTGGACAAAGTTTTAAAGACATGATTTCTATTTTATCTTTATTTAAAATAGCAAAGTGAAAAGCTATCAGTAGGCATCTACCAATAGTAGTTATTAGTAAAAGATAAACTTGTTAAAAATGAATAATAGCATGCCTGGCCAATGTGACTCAGTGGATGAGCATCAACCTATGAACAGGCGGTCATGGTTCGATTCCTGGTCAGGGCACATGCCCAGGTAGTGGGCTTAATCCCCAGTGTGGGGCATGCAGGAGGCAACCAATCATTGATCCTCTCTCATCATTGATGTTTCTATCTTTCTCTCCCTCTCCATTCCTCTCTGAAATCAATAAAAAAAAATTTTTAAATGAATAATATCAAATCAGCCTGTAAAGATAGAAGATAACCCTACTGGTGAAAAAAACCTGACCAGCAAAATAATTTTGAAAATTTCTGAGCAAAAGTATCCATCTCCCAGATAGGATTTTTAAGTGTTATTGAAAATTTTAAATAAATATCAAAAAAAATCTACATATATATATATATACATATATATAGATAGATAGATAGATAGATAGATAGATAGATAGATATAGATAGATAGATTTTTATATATATACTAGAGGCTCAGTGTACAAAAATTTTATATATATACACTAGAGGCTCAGTGCACCTCGGGGGTGACCACTTGCTGGTTAGGCCTGATCTTCGGGGGATTGGGCCTAAGATGGCAGTCAGACATCCCTCTGGCAGCCCGGCAGCCCTCAGGGGATGTCCACTTGCCAGAGGGGAGCAGACCTAAGCTGCAGTTGAACATCCTTAGCGCTGCTGAGGAGTCAGGAGAGGCTCTTACCACCACTGCTGTACTGGCAGCCATCAGCCTGGCTTGTGGCTGAGCAGAGCTCCCCCCTGTGAAAGTGCACTGACCACCAGAGGGCAGATCCTGCATTGAGCGTCTGCCCCCTGGTGGTCAGTGTGTGTCATAGTGACCAGTCATTCCCAGTTGCTCTGCTGTTAGGGTCAGTTTGCATATTACCCTTTTACTATATAGGATAGAGGCCTGGTGCACGGGTAGGGGCTGGCTGGTTTGCCCTGAAGGGTGTCCCAGATCAGGGTGGGGGTCCCGCTTGGGTGCCTGGCCAGCCTGGATGAGGGGCTGATGGCTGTTTGCAGCTGGTCACAACACCTTCAGGGTGGGGGTCCCCACTGGGGTGCCTGGCCAGCCTGGGTGAGGGGCTGAGGGCCGTTTTCAGGCTGGTGGGCGACTGAAGCTCCCAGCCTCTTTTTTTTCCTTTTTTTTTTTTTTTTTTTATTCTGGGATTTATTTACCTTCTATAGCTGTCACTGGAGCTGAGAGCCGGCTCCAGCTCTGAGGCCCGGCTCCAGCTCTGAGGCCGTGGCTGGCTGAATGCAGGTATCTGGGGTTTGTTTAGCTTCTATAATTGAAACTCTGTTGCCTTCACTGGCATGCTAAGCTCTGAAGCCCTGGCTGGCTGAAAGCAGGTATCTGTGGTTTGTTTAGCTTCTATAATTGAAACATTGTTGCTTCCGGAGCTCAGAGCTGGGCTGCGGCAGGCGGGGAACGTTGGCTTCCTCCATCACTGGAGCAAGCAAGGCTCATGTACACTTCAGCTGCGTGGCTGTCGGCCGCCATCTTTGTTGGCAGTTAATTTGCATATCCTGCTGATTAGCCAATGGTAAGCGTAGCAGAGGTATGGTTAATTACCATGTTTGTCTATTATTAGATAGGATAAAAGGCTAAGCGACTGGCCAGCTAGCCGACTGGCCGATAGGATGACACGCTCTGACCACCATGCAGGATCTGCCTAGCAACAGCAACTTTGCAGAGTGCCCTTTTGCACTCTAGGACCCCTCAGGGGATGTCAGACTGCCTGTTTCGGCCCGATCTCAGCAGGCCAGGCCATGGGACCCCAGGTGCAGCTGGCCAAGGAGGGACCATGGGCGGTTGGCTCCAGGGTATATCTGGCACATCTTGCCCAGTGTTGCCCTGCCAGCCACCTTCTAATTAATTTCCTTTCCATTTGCAAGAATCCATGCACTGGGTCTCTAGTATACATATATGAGCACATTGACTAATGTGCTCAGGTCCACTGTTAATTCCACTTTTTAGCCCAAAGGTTAAAAGAAAGAGCTCACAGATGCTTTAAAATTTGCAATAATTGCAAGAAAAGTCTCAGATGTGGATTGTGTATTGGCATGAACTTCGCTAGTTGGCATCCGCATTAGTAACAGGTGGGATAGTAGACAGTGAAATTGCAAAGGCAGAACTGTTTGCATTTTCTGTTATCATATAAATCTTTTTTCTTAGTATGTATAATTCTGGTAATTAGGAACAAGTTTCTTTTTCTTTTTATTGGAACTCACAAAACCCAGGAATATTTATTCATTATTGTTAGTATCTAAGTTTGTATGGAAATTTTTTAACCTATCTTATTAGCAATAATAATAGTGATTTTATATATCTTATGATAGTGCAACATTTTGTTTTTCCTCACTACAAAACAAACTCTGACATGCTCAGAGAATAAAAAACATGATTACATTAACAACTATCAACTAATTTCCTCATTGTTATGTACTTTAAAGTCTTCCACCATTTTCACAATGTTCCATCTATCAAAATTTCACTAATCTAAATAATTACTGTTGCAAACATTTAGAAAATATGTTGTATGTGGTATAAATCTTTGAGACTTTCTTTGGACAATAGTATTTATATTTGGCATATGACATAATGTCTTTTAGATTTACTATTTATAGTTTACATTCTTATTAAAATTAGAAACAGTAAAAAATATTCAGTGTTGCATTGGAATGAGTAGAAATAATGTTAATTATTTATAAAAATGTAGATGTTTCTTTTAAGTCTAATAGTAAAGAACAATAGTTAGGTATTGTGGACATGAAAAGAGAATGAATTTTAGATTCAGATAAAGTTTGCCTCTTATAATTCATTTATCTCTTGAGCTTTGTCTCCATAAATGCCTTCTTCATAATATTATGGAGAAAAGTAAATGGTTTATTCTGAGGACTGTGATGAGAAGATCTGCCCCAGGACTCCCTCTCCCTGGCTTATACTCCTGTCTTCTCCCTGTACGCATTCATCATCTCCCCTCTATGCATATCTCTGTGCCCAATTTTTCCCTTTTTATACTCACACCAGACACATTGGATTAGGGTCCCTCCTAATGACCTTATTATAACTCTTTAAAGACCCTATCTATAATAATTAAGTGGTAATATGCTAATTAGACCGGAAGTCCTTCCGGACAAAGCTGTGGTAGCAGGGGCTGAGGCAGTGACTGCCGAGGCAGTGAGGACCAAGTCCCTTGCACGAATTTCATGCATCGGGCCTCTAGTATTCAAATAACATCTCATCTGAGGTATTGGAGGTTAGAACTTAAATATATGAATTCTAGGTGGAGACATCATTCAACCCCTAACAGACACTTTGAGTGAAAGGGATGTAACCCTATTTACAAAAACAAGAACCCAGATAATTGATAAAAATTACAATTTATATCTAGCTTCTTCATTTATATCTGGCAGGATGACTTGGATGCTCCGTTAATGGTATCTGGACCAATTAAGATAAATGATTGCCCTGCTAGAGTTACACCTATCTGTTGGGGTCATGTTGAAATTTGTCATAATCTATCTCTTCCTTTTTCATTCACTACATTATTTTGTACTCCTGATACTGTTATAATAACCTGGTGTTGTTTAACAGGAAAGGAGAAAAGGGAAGACTAGAAATAGGCATGCCATTTATACAGCTTTGCAAAAAAGCCTGCATTCAACATTCTTCAAGTATGTTCCCTGCTGATCGAGGGGGGAAGAGACTGGAGGCAGTTTAGATGCAAGCTCAGTAAAGGTCTGAGTGACGAGACGTGGAAAGGGGCCTACCTGTCTGCCAGTCACACCTGGGAACAAATTAGTAGCCAGGATGGGCGTGGCCACTGCAAGTACAGGAAACCTGAATATTTAAACTTCCAAACAAAAAAGTGAGCTCTCTCTCTGTCTTGTCTGCACTGGGTTCCTGGCTCTCCTGTGGCAGGGGGATGTGCTCCCCTGTGCCCACATAGCACATGCTGGACTCCACACATGGAAAATAGACTTTAATTAGCTTGGATGCTGAACTACACACGGCTGCAACATGGAATGGAAGCTCTGGACACTGGCCCTGTTTCCTGCTCTGCTGGATTCAGAGCTGCACCTTTTCCAGGACTGTTCTTGTGGGCAGGGGATTTTAGAACCCAAGTGTAACTCCACACCAATAAAACCTTCTTCTACATCTCATTCTCCCATGAAAATCTTAGAAAATTAATTTTCTGAAGACATCGCAAGAACCTCATTCCCACTCGCGTCTGGGAAATCTGGCCCATTCATTCCTTCCAGACTCCCCTTGTACTATAATACTATTCTTCCCCCTACCCCCTTTATAAATCAATTGTATCTTATGAGATTTTGACTTTTCCATTTTGGAGAATAAAATAAATTCTAAATAAATTGATATAATAGTAGTTAAGCCTTTTATGAGCATTTTGGCTCATATCCATGTTATTGGTCTTAGTGACATCCAGTGGCCATGACAGGTTGGTGGAAGGATTTCAGATCTTTCCAAAAGTATCTTTTCTATGTACTTTTTAATCTAGAACATGGGCGCGGGGGGGAGGGGGGGGGACGGACACTATATCCTTAGACTACTGATAATTTTAACAAGAATGTAATAAAATACTCCCTGGTCAGCAAAAACAGAACTGCCTCATATATCAGGAGAAAAAAAAAAGATTATCATATTTAATTTTATTTTATTCCACCTTCATTAACAATTTATTATCTCTTGCCTCTTAAAAACATTTAATCTACAAAAGTTATTTTTAAAGAATTTCAAAACAGGCATGGCTTGTATACTGAATAGCATTTTGGGTCTTCGCACATCTTCAGGCTAGAGTACTTTTATGTGAATAAAATTACCAACTACTTTATTAACGGTATATGCTATTCTAAACAAAGTTTTTTCTTTCTAGGTTCTTTTTAGGTAATAATTTAAAATATTACCTACATCCTTAGAATGTAGTGAAGAAAGTTTGTGCTGAGACGTGATTATTAAGGTCTGACAACGCCCCGGGTGCTGAAATCAGAGACTAAGGAATTAGAAAGCAGCTCTATTTTAAAAATAAAAGGAGTCCACAAAATCTAAGGTGCAAATTTACTTGCCTCAAGGCAAGTTGTTCAGTTCTTTTGGCTTAGTTTCTGATAATAACAATGCTGATCTATATTATAGTGTTAAGCTAAGCACTAAGAATAATGATTAGCTAGTACTTTGTAGCTTAAAAGTCAATCATGCAAATTTGCACATGCATAAAATCTGAAGGGAGTAGGGAAGTAAGCCTTCTGTATTTCTAAATAATAACAAGGTAATCCATTTTAGGCCCCTTTTGTTATGCAGCACAGGAGTAGGAGCCCTGGCCTGACTGAACAAGCCATAGAGTATTCAACTCAATGCATGCTTGCAGTGAATAGGATTCAGGAATACGGTATTTATCATTTCACTGAGAAATTGATATACATACGTGAAATCTCTAAAAAGGGTTAGGTTGAGTATATAATTAAATGCTAGGCTGCCAGAGGTATAGAAGTGGAGTAGAGGAACAATGGCAATAGCTGCAGTAAGAAGGAAAGGCTTTTAGGAGAAAGAAGTATCCATTTTACAAGAAGCACAGGCATTTGATCATCAAAGTAAAGTAAAAAGAAAGGGAGAAAGGAGGCCGTTTAATGTGG
Source organism: Myotis nattereri (assembly GCF_964212035.1). Classification (NCBI taxonomy): domain Eukaryota; kingdom Metazoa; phylum Chordata; class Mammalia; order Chiroptera; family Vespertilionidae; genus Myotis; species Myotis nattereri. The sequence continues at coordinate 45,653,799 of NC_138076.1, read as the reverse complement.
GGCAGTGAAAGTGAGACACAAGCACAGGGACAGGTAAGGGAATCATCCTGACCACAGGTGCAGCTTTTGGGGGGCGAGGAACAAGGGAGAGTGCAGGGCACTTGGCAAACAACCAAGGGTCAGTTGATACCTGCTTCCACCAAAGGCTCATGGAGCCAGTCACCAACAGAAACAAGGAGTCATTATAGATTCTTTTTTAAATGCCATGACCTGATACAAGCAGCATGAAAGGAAATCTAAACAAAGATGCAGTGTGTCTCTTGTTAGGTGACCATTACAGAAAACCTAACGCAAGCTCATGAAAGCTTAGACAGTCATGTTGAAAAAGGAAGACTGAAAGATTCCAAAACACTAAGGAAGTCTGGTGATTGGCAGCCCGGGGAAGGCCCAAGTCAGCAAGGGGTCACAAAGCCATTCATGATACTGAACCTGTGAATGGCGCTGCTGCTGAAAGAAAAGGGGAGCGGAGATAAGAGGAGGAACTCTTTGGTAGGAAGAAACAACATTTTGACATATTTGGAGGAAAAGTCCAATAAGAAACTAGACCTGTTAAAGATTGGGACTGTGAAGGAAAAAGGGGTTACACATCATTAATTCCTAACTGGGCAGAGCATGGTGGATATTCATGCCATGAGCCTATAACCGTGGTCGGCAAACTGCGGCTCGCGAGCCACATGCGGCTCTTTGGCCCCTTGAGTGTGGCTCTTCCTAAGCCTTAGGAGTACCCTAATTAAGTTAATAACAATGTACCTACCTATATAGTTTAAGTTTAAAAAATTTGGCTCTCAAAAGAAATTTCAATTGTTGTACTGTTGATATTTGGCTCTGTTGACTAATGACTTTGCCGACCACTGGCCTATAACATCTTTAGTAAAAGGCTTATCACTGCCTTAAGCAAGCCCTATCATTGTTTCTGTGCATCTGTGGTTGGCAGTTATGCAGAGCCAGGATGATGAGCCAGGTACAGAAGGTCACCAGGGCAGAAATCCCTGGGTGACTAGCAAAGGACAATCGCAGGGTGGAACCTCACCCCCAAGGTGACCTTTTCTCCCCTAGCATATCGCTGGCCATGCAGTTTGGACCCGTGGCCTTTCCTCCCTAGAGATAATATCTAGACCTCAGTTGCATTTCAGCTCAGGGCTTAGAAAAGCAGCAAACCCAGACAAGCAACACCATGGCCAAGGCTGACCTCAGTACCAACTGCATTGAATAATAATCCCCTGCCTTGGTGCTAACCAATCAGTCAGTGGAAACTTACACCCTGAAAGGACATACCTGGAAAGCTGCTGAATATTCTATTGAGATCTTCCCTAAAATCTCCACCCTTAAAACCCCCGAGGAAGAGGACCCAGCTCCCTCTCCCTCGCAGGAGCACGACTGCACCTTTCCCTCCCTCTCCCTCTCCCATCTCACCTTTACCTCCCTCACGTCTAAGCTCCAAGGGCCTTCCTGTGCCTCAATAACTTGTCTCCTAAGCCCATTTCTTCCACAGATTACTTCTTCTACCTCTGTGGTTTTCTTAATAAATGTTCTCTTACAGGTGGAGTCTTGGCTCTGAATTGTTTCCTAGCTGGAATTCAAGTACAGAGGTAGCTGAACCCAGGTCCAGTCTGACCCCACGGGTCTAATACCTGGTGCCATTCCCGCTACCCCCAACTCATCTAGGTTAACACACCTTTAGAGACTTGACTTTGGGTGATAAATACACACAATACAGAGGATGTATTATAGAATTGTATGCCTGAAACCTATATAATTTTATTATCCAATGTCACTCCAATAAATTCATTTTTTTAAAAAATAAATGCCCTCTCTCAGACCTCTCATTCTATAGCATGACCACCCTCAAGAGAGTACATAATCTTAATCATTCTATAGTCCAAACCCCCCCTTGCTTTCTCCTGTCTCCAAGGAATTGAAGGGGAACTCAAGAAGTAAAAAAAAAAAAAAAAATAGCTTTACTTATATAGTTAATAGGCTTGGTAATTAGTGTTTGTAGAAAGCTATTGTTCCAGGGACTGGAATGTGTGACTGAATCTGCCCTGACTTCAGGAGACTGGCAAGCAATTCGACCTTTGTGCCCCAGGATTACAAATGACCAAGACAATCTCTGAGCCATTGTGCTCCAGGGAGAGAATGTACACCCTCAGGATGCAGATAAAGAATCATCCATCAGAAGATGAAGGGATGCTTGGAAAACCAACAAGTTAGCTGATTAACCTTTTCCCTGAATTCCAAATACCTTACATTTCTCCTAAATTCCAAACCCTTTACCTACACTTTTCTTCTCCTTATAAAAGGGACAGTTTGAGATGAGATGTAAGACAGTCTTTTCAGGGCACATAACCCTCCGTCTTCTCTGATCACCAACGGTCTCTGATCATCACCAATAAAGATTCAATTCTTGTCTCTACTTATTGGTTCTGGTTGTGATAGGTAGCAGGAATTCTGACTGTTCCAGTTTCAGAATCTTCCTGCTAGTCCCTTGTTAATTTCAAATGCATAAAAGAAGCTTTAAACCTGTCATTTCCTGGATCCTTTGAGATCTTGCCCCCTGCATATGTGGTCAATTTGACTCAAATTCATAAAAATTCTCTACAGGTTTGGATGTTTCTTGTGTCAACACTACTGTTTCAGATTAGTAAAGAAAATAACATTTTTTAAAGGAGTGGAAAGGTACATAGATACAACTACAGCAGAGAAATCATGGAGAATTAACACTGAGAACAGGCATTCAGTTCAGTGGAGGAGGAAGAGATGCAAAAGATGAAGTTGGCCATGACTCGGAGAAAGTGGTTTCATAGAGTGATTGTGTTCCTGTCCACATGTCCACAATTGAGGAGGAAAGATGTCGGGAGGGCATGAATTGAGTAAGATGATCCATTCAAAGAACCTGATTGATAACATGAGTGGAATGATATGAGGAAGAAAAGCAGGATGAAGTAAAAATTGTACTTTTATGGAGAAAATTGAGGCAGCTTTCAAAACAGAAGGACAAAAGTCCAAGTGTGGGGCAGGGGGTGATCTGGAGAGGGCAATGATAGTTAAAGGGAAAGGCAGCAAAGAGCGGAGACAAACAAGTTCCCGTAAGAGTGTACCAAGACGAGAGCCAAGAACCATGCGACATTTGTTTGAAACATCAGACACAACTTTTGGTGGAAGGATATCTAATTTAGGGAGCTATCAAAATTTGTCTTTCTCAGTAATAGCAAGGTAATCACTTTAGGCCCCTTTTGTTATACAGTACAAGGTAGGAACCTTTAATGTGGCAAATCAAATTAAAGATGAGAGAGCTGATGGGACTGAGGCTTAATGAAATAAAACAAAGCCTGAAAAGTTTCTGTGGACAATAATCTAGGGAACCAATGAGGGGTGAATGAAAGGAGTGTGGAGCGGAGAACCTGGCCAAGTGGCTGTTGTACAGCAGGCTCCAGCAGGGCACCAGCTGCACTGAGCCACATGCTCTCCAGCAGCACTCTGCGGTCTGTGAGCAGAAGGCTCAGCAAGCGATCCAAGGCTGGGATGGGGAGGGCCGGCGAGGGAGTCCAAAGTGCTAGCCAGAGGAGCACTGAATATCACCTGGAAAGGAGTCAAGTGTAGTGTAATGAGAAGAGCTTAATCTTAACAAAAAGGACTAGGATGAGTTTTGTTGTAAAACCCAAAGCAGAGAGCAGGTTTCTAAAGTTGTGGGGAAGGAGACATGGGAAAATGTGCAGAAAAGCTGCATTTGGCACTTCCCAGTGACTTGGAGCAGTGTTTTATGCTAGGGAGTGCCACACGTGGCCTTTGGGGCATGTGAGTCAAGGATCAAAAAATGTCATTTTGGATGAGGGAGTGAACAGCGAAGAGGTAGGCCAAGAACTGGATTCAAGTAATTTTGGTAAGTGGAATGTTTTTCTTAAAGCAATGGTTTTCAAAGTATGGGTTTCAGATTGGCAATACCAGCATCACCTACCTCCTGAAACAGAAACTCTGGGAATGTGTCTCAGAAATCCATGTTTTAACAAGGCCGCCATGGGATGAAGCATGCTCAAGTTTGAGAAACACTGTCTTAAAGAACAGAATAAGAAAGATGAAAAGAATAGATGACAAGGGCATTATCTGTTTAAAACTGGAGTGAGGCTTCATCAATATTCTGAAATGACCATGTAAAACAGACAATAATAATAACCAAGCAATAAATACTTATATGCCTTTTTGCATTTTACAAATTTCTTTAAATGTCTTTATAATTTCTACAGCACAAAAATACCTACAGAGTGGGAAAAATAGACTCAATAATGCAAACCATAGACTCAATAATGGGTTAATGCTCAAAATAAACAAGAAATTCCTACAATTCTATAGCAAACACACACATACACACACAACCTGATTTAAAAATGTGCAAAAGAATTGAGTAGACATTTCTCCAAAGAAGATATAAAATAATGACTAACAGGTATATGAAAAGATGCTCAACATCAAGGAAATGCAAATCAAAATCACAATAGTATGCCCATACTGGAATTCTAATGGTACCTGCTCTTCATTGATAATTTTAAGACAAAAATCCAAAATGTTTATCAACTGTTCATAGGAAAGAATTCAAAATTGCAACAAATGCATGCAAAGAGTTGCTGCATTTTAACAATACAGAAAATAGTTGGAAGGAGAAGAGTAATTATAGGAATGTATAATTCAAATATTATAAATATGAGGTTACTTTGTGATGTTCACGGAGCAAAATTTTAGCAAATACATTCGGAAGGCTCTTGACAAGTTAGACACTTTACAATTACCTAGTAATTACTTTATGAAAAAATAGTATTTGTTGTTAGATGACTTACATAAAAAGAATTTATAGTGTTGTTTGAATTTATTGAATTATTTAAGTGCCAGACTAAATATGTTCCCTAGAGAAATCTTAGTAAAAATATAATTTTATTAGTAATTGGAAACAGTGATGCTTATGAGTTTCTCTACTGTACACGTAGCTATATTCCAGTGATGGCTGACCTGGAATCCAAATAAATGACAACTGAGACATTCAAAGGTCAGTGTGCACACAATTAGGAAGGAGGAAATAAGAAAATGACTTCACATTCACCCAAGCCTATGTGTTCAACTTAAATGATTCTCAGTGTATGCACTATAAACACGCTGCCAATTGAAGTCCATTAGCACATTTGTTAAAATTATATTTATCTCAAAAATATTTCAAAATTTGCTTAATTACAAAGGCACCACGTTTGTATTATCTCAATGAAGTCTGTATTCATTGTTGAAAGAAAATTCAGATCAAATAATGCCAGGAAAATAAAAATGCCATACTTCTTTCATGCATAACTACACACATATTTACATCTTAATGTAAAATTTTCCAGACATTTTGCTGTCACACACACACACACACACACACACACACACACACACACTTTTTAAGTTACTTCATCTCTCCATTTCCTTATCGATAACTTTTATCTTATCTAACATACAGTTCGTGTTTAATTTTTCCAATTGTCCCAGAAATGATTGACAGTTATTTTATCTAAACCAGAATACTTATTTACCCTTAATTAATATGCTTTTCTAACCCACAAATGTATTTTGTTTTGGTAAAAAATAATTTATACTAATAAAAGGGTAATATGCTAATTAGACCATAGACCAGACGTCTTCTGATGTCCTTCCAGACAAAACCCGGTGTTGCAGGCTGAGGCAGAGGCAGTTAGGGGCATTCAGGCAGGCAGGTAGAGAGGTTAGGGGCAATAAGGCCAGCAGAGGAGAGCAGTTAGGGGCAATCAGGCCAGCAGGGGAGCAGTTAGTGGCATCAGGCAGGCAGGCAAAGGTGGTTAGGGATGATCAGGCAGGCAGGCAGAGTGGTTAGGGGTGATCAGGCAAGCAGGCAGGTGAGTGGTTAGGAGCCAGCAGTCCCAGATTGTGAGAGGGATGTCCGACTGCTGGTTTAGGCTCAATCCCACATGGGCCTAAACTGGCAGTCAGACATCCCCCAAAGGGTCCCAGATTGGAGAGGGTGCAGGCCAGGCTGAGGGACCCTCCTCCCCCCATGCACAAATTTTGTGCACCGGGCCTCTAGTAGTAATAAAAATGAATTGAGAATAATGTTAGACATGACATCATGAAATACAACTTTGAATTCAGTCTTACTCTATGCAGTGGAGATAGTTTATGCTATCTCACCTGAGTTCTCTTTGCCCCACATTCTTTTTTAAACACTGAATTTCTAAAATCCCTTCAATTAAATTTATCAATAGCATTGAAATTTGAGGAAATTTTTAAATTGGGGAGGAGAGAGGAAAGGAGAAAACCTGTTTAGCCCCAAGATAAGGAATGTGCACCTAGTAGCAAAAAAATAAAATTACTGTCTGTGGAGTGTAACGGGCACAGCTATAGTTTTCTGGGAAATCTTCCCATTTAGCTCATTTATTTGAATCGAGAATATTAAACACTTGTATTATTCCCTTGAGCTTTGATGAAATTTTTTTTTATTTTCAGTATTTTTATTAAAGATTAAATACATACAAAGTAATATGTATAATATATGTGTAAGAAATAGTGAACAATTATTTTATGTATTCATTTATTTATTTACTTTCATTGAATACATTGGGTGATGTTTGTTAATAATATTATTCTATACCATTCTATAATACATCATCTGTATACTGTATTGTGTGTGCACCACCCAAAGTCAAGTCTCCTTCTGTCACCCTTTATCCTGCCTTTACCCTCTCCGACCTCCCCCTACCCCCCATTCTCTCTGGCAATCATCAGACTGTTGTCTGTGTCTATGAGGGTGTGTTTTTTTTCCTTTGATTAATCTCTTCACCCCCTCCTCTCTGACAGCTGTCAGTCTGTTCTCCGTATCTATGAGTCTATTTCTATTTTATTTTGTTCATTAGATTTAACTTAAGAAACATTTAGATATATTTGAAACCACCGATCTGAGCCTCTCCAGATGGCATCTTGCACTTCTCTCTATATCAGATGCCAACTTTTGACACTGACAATTTTAATTTTCTGTAGCTTTGTGAATGCCGAATATTATTATATTATATTGTCAGAGAGGTTACCCATGATATGTTATGTTTATTAGCCGATCCTATTTTCTTTTTGTTAAATCCCTGTTCAGTACTTTTGCCCCATTTAGTGGCATAGGGAATACAAGAGAATTTTTTTTTATTGATTCAAGTATTTTTGTGCTCTCAATACTGGTATTTTTTAAATATTTGTCACAAATACTCTGTGCCATTCCACAGCTTATCATTTCACTATCATTATGGAATATTCTGATAATCAGAAGTTCTTCATTTTAAATTTATTAATCTTTTCCTTTGTGTTTTGCACTTCTGTCTCTAATTAATTCATGCCTACCCAAAAGGAAGAAAATACTGTCTTTTATTACCTTCTAAAATGTTACAGTTGTATTTTTTACATTTAACCTAACTTGTTTTGGCTTGGTTTGTTTTATTTTTTTATTTGTTTGTTCATTTGTTTTGGTGTATAGTGTGAGTTAGTAATCTAGTTTATTATTTATTTGTTTTAATTATCAAAAACTCAACCTTTTTCTCACTCAGTTTTCAATGGACATTCTGACAGAATCTAAGTTTCTATATTTCTTTGGTCTTCCTTGAAGATCGTTAACTCTTACTTTAATTAATTTGTCTATTGCTTTAAATGTAGTATATACTGTTTAAATATTAAAGTATTTTAATAAATCTTCATATTTGGTATAGTAAATTCCAATGTACTCTTCTTTTACTATTTGTTATTACATAAAAGTAATTTGGGATCAATGTGCCCATTTCCACATAGGCACACAAACACACACATATAATAACTGAAATTTTATATAAAATTTTATTTAATAAACAGATTAATTTGGGGAGAATTAACATGTTTACAATATTTAGCCTTTTATCTATGTGCTTGGGAAATATCCTTATTTTTTCTTCAATATTTTAAATAAAATTTTTGTTTTATGTATGAAATCACAATATATCTTTGGCTATATTTATTACTAAATACTGCACATTATTATAGCTATTGTAATTTTTTACTTTTTCAAATTATTTATAATTATCTATATATAAAAGGTTAACATGCTAAGGGTCCAACCGTTCAACTGTTCAACCAGTAGCTATGATGTGTACTGACCACCAGGGGGAAGACGTGCAACGCATAGGCATGGAAACCTGGAACAGACTGATGAATCTCAGAGGGAATCCGGGAGGGAGAACAGGAAGAAATTAACCAGAGATCTTATATGCATACTAGAGGCCCGGTGCACAGATCCGTGCACTGGTGGGGTCCTTCAGCCTGGCCTATGGGGATCAGGCTGAATCTGTACAACGGGCCTGTGACATCCCCCGAGGGGTCCTGGATTGCGAGAGGGCACAGACCAGGCTGAGGCACCTCACCAGTGCACGAATCTGTGCACCAGGCCACTGGTGTTTTATAAATGTACTAGAGGCCCGGTGCACAAAAATTTGTGCACTCGGGGGGGAGGGGGGGGTCCCTCAGCCCAGCATGTGCCCTCTCTGTAGTCTGGGACCCCTTGGGAGATAACGACCTGCTGGTTTAGGCCTCCTCCCGGGTGGCAGAGGGCAGGCCCAATCCCTAGGTGCAGTCCCTGGTCAGGCTCAGCGCAGGGCCGATTGGGGAGTTGGGGCGCCGCCCCCATCATGCACAGAGCAGGGCGGATCGGGAGGTTGCGATGCCGCCCTCAGTCATGCTTAGGGTAGGGCCAATTGGGGGTTTGGGGCACCGCCCCCTGTCACACTCAAGGCAGGGTCAATGGGGAGGTTGCGGCACCACCCCCTGTCACGCACAGAGCAGGGCCCATCAGGGGGGTTGGGGCTCCGTACCCTGTCATGCAAGAGCAGGGCCCATCAGGGGGTTGGGGCGCTTGCCCCTGTCATGCACAGAGCAGGGCAGATCTGGGGGTTGGGGCGCCACCCTCTATCACCCACAGAGCACGGCCGATCAGGGGGTTGGGGCACCGCCATTGTCACACTCAGGGCAGGGCCAATGGGGAGATTATGGCTCTACCCCATCACACACAGAGCAGGGCCCGTGGAGGGGGGGTTGGGGCGCCACCCGCTATCACCCACAGAGCAGGGCCAATCAGGGGGTTGGGGCACCGCCACTCTCACACTCAGGGCAGGGCCGATGGGGAGGTTATGGCTCTACCCCGTTACACACAGAGCAGGGCCCGTGGGGGTGGGTTGGGGCACCGCACCCTGTCACACACAGAGCAGGGCTGATCAGGGGATTGGGGCGCCACACCCTGTCAAACACAGAGCCACAGAGCAATCAGGGGTTTGGGGAGCTCCCCCCTATCAGGCACAGAGCAGGGCTGATCAGGGGGTTGGGGCGCCTTCCCCTGTAATGAACAGAGCAGGGCGGATAGGGAGGTTGTGGCCCCACCCCCTGTCACACACAGAGCCGCAGGGCAATCAGGGGGTTTGGGCGCTGCCCCCTGTCACACTGATCCCAGTGCCAGGAGGCCTCTCAGCTCCACTGACCCCGGTGCTGGGAGGCATATTACCCTTTTACTATATAGGATAGAGGCCTGGTGCATGGGTGGGGGCCGGCTGGTTTTCCCTGAAGGGTGTCCTGGATTAGGGTGGGGGTCCCCACTGGGGTGCCTGGCCAGCCTGGGTGAGGGGATGATGGCTGTTTGCAGCTGGTCACACCCCCTTCAGGGTTGGGGTCCCCACTGGTGTGCCTGGCAAATCTGGGTAAGTGGCTGAGGGCTATTTTCAGGCTGGCAGGTGACAGAAGCTCCCAACCGCTCTTTTTTTTTTTTTTTTTTAATTCTGGGCCAGCTTTAGCTCTGAGGTTCCAGCTCTTAGGCCTCCGCTCCTGAAAGCAGTTATCTTGTTTGTTTTGGTTCTATAATTGAAACTCTCTATCAACTCTAGCTCTGAGATCCTGGCTAGCTGAAAGCAGGTTTCTGGGGTTTTGTTTAGCTTCTATATTTGTAACTATGTTTCAAACTGCAAGTTCAGAGGCTGGCAAGGCAGGCAGGGAACATTGGAGTCCTCCGTCACTGAAGCAAGCAAGCCTCATGTTAGTTTCAAGCTGCCTGGCTGCCAGCCACCATCTTGGCTGGCAGTTAATTTGCATATCTTGCTGATTAGCCAATGGGAAGGTTAGCGGTCGTACGCCAATTACCATGTTTCTCTTTTATTAGATAGGATAGAAATAAAATGTCTTTTTATATATTAATATTTGAATAACACAACATTGTTTAAGATCTCTTTTAAAATTCTAATAGTTTCTTAGATTCTTTTTAAATATATTTTTTATTGAGTTTTAGAAAGAAAGGAATAGAGGGATAGAGATAGAAACATGGAAGAGAGAGAGAAATATCATCGTTTAGCTGCCTCCTGCATATCCCGTACTGGGAATTGGGCCCACAATCCTGGCATGTGACCTGGCCAATGACCACTTGGTTCTTGGGTGAATGCTCAACCACTGAGCCACACTGGCCAAGCACTTAAGATTATTTTTATTTTCTACTAGAGGCCCAGTGCATGAAATTTGTGCACAGGTAGGGTTTCTAGGCCTGGCTGGCAATCAGGGCCAATTGGGGCCTTCCAGCTGCAGGCTGGGGCCTCTCTTCCCCAGCTGCTGGCTGCCAGCAAGGGCCTTCCTTCGTTTCACGCCACCTCCTAGTGGCCAGCACACATCATAATGAGCGATCAAACTCCCGGTCTCCTGGTTGAACTCCCCAGGGGACAATTTGCATATTAGGCTTATATATATATAGAAAATGAAGACAATCACATAATTGGTGAATGAAAATTTTGGTTTATCTTTTTCCATCCTCACACTCCTGCATTCTGTTTTCTTGGAATATTGCCCTGCCTTGAGCCTCAAGGTAAAATGGAAAAGAAATTCTTATAGTGTCCACCTTAGACCACATTATTACTCTCTGAAGAAATGGTTTTACTGCTTCATTATAAAATATATTTGTTATAGAGTTTTGCAATTATTTTGTCATTTTCTAAGAATTACCTTCATGAATGGGTATTGAGCTCTATTAAATGCTTTCTTACATTTAATAATATTTACTCTATGGATTTTATTTTAATGTAAATTATATTAATAAATTTGCAATGGAAAACCATCCTTTTGAGACAGGCCAGTAAGCCAGGACAAGGGGAATAGGACAACTGAAACAGATAGCTGAACAAACTGCCAGAGCAATTTACAAGCAGATATAGAAGGTTACGTCCATAGAGATAACATCTAGGCCTCAGTTGAATTTCATCTCCAGACCCAGAAAAGCAGTAAAACCAGGATCAGCTGTAAAGACTAATGGCCACCCACCTTGACACTGACCAACCAGAGGAGACCACAACCCTGAAGGAACACACCTAGAAAACTGATGAATACTCTGCTGAAACCCTCCCCTAAGATTTCTGCCAGACCCAGTGCATGCTCTCCTTCCCGGGAGCATGCCCTTGCCCCGCTCGCTTCTTCCCCCACAGGTGTGCATCTCCTAAACTCTAAGGGACCCCAGGAGGCTTATAACCAGGGCAGAAATGGGCAGAAGCAGTTCTTCTCAGACAAACCCCATGAAACTATTCCCAAGACTCCCTTTTCTCTGAATTCTTAGTGAGCCAAAGCAGACCAGCCTAGGCTCATTTCCCCAGCCCTTTCTTATTGCACTGACCCCAGCTTTAATAAATGTCCTCTAAAATTCACCTGGACTTGTGTTGTGAAATGTCTCTGGCATGAAGTCAAGAACCCACACACTACCTGCTGGCCCTAGGCAGACCCATTCAAGGCCAGGTTCCCTTTCTAGTAACACTTTCATTAGACAATAAACACAACCTGATAAAATACCTTTGATTATACTTTTCTGGATTTGGTTGGTTTATATTTTATTTGGGGTTTTACACCTATATTGAGTGAGATTGACCTGCATATTTCATTTCTCTCATACTATGTGCCTTCTTTTGAGATGAACTATATGCATTAGTCAATATGTTTTTCTGGAGTATTATGTGCAAACTTGAAAATATTTATTTGAAAGAAGTGTTACCTATATAAAACCTGGGTCTGATATTTTCTGAGGAGGGAAAAATTTTAACTACTAGTTAGATTTTATTTATTTTTATATTATTTACATTTTTTTCTTAACTCATTTTTGCTTTCAGTTTTGTAGATGTTCACTTCATTTGAGCTTTCCAATATTTGGTGAAATTTCTCCATAATTATATCTTTCAAACTCTTCAGCCCCTGTAGTTGTGCCCTTCTTCCTAAAATTATTTGTACTTTCTCTTAATTTTCTTTAACTTTTTGAAAGTTTGCTAATTTTACTAATTTGTTCAATGAGCCAGTTTGGCTTTGTGACTTCCTATGTCATGTGTATATTTCCTTTTTCACTGTTTACTTACTTTTATTATTTCTTTTCTTCTACTTTTTTTAGTAGCTTTCTCCTCTTCTTCTAATGTCTTTCACCAAACATCTATTCATAGTTTTCAGCACTTCTTTTTTAATAAAGCGATTAAGGCTATCATTTTTCCCTATAAAATGTTAAGCTGTATCCTATAAATTTTTATATGAAGTACTGGCAGCTTTTGCATTGCTGAATTTTAGTTTCCATTTTAATTTCTTCATCCCATGAGTAATGTAGAAGTCATATTAAAATTTAAACATATGTGGAGTTTCCATATATACTTCAAAGACATAATCTTTGAATTTTGTTGTTATCTGGAGGAAGAACCTTCTAATCAGAGGACATTGTAGTAAAAGACCCTGAGTAATAAAGTCCCTGAAATATTCAAGGAACTATAAGACATTCACAGTAGCTGGAGAAAAATCAACAGAAGAGTAGAAAAATGTAGCCAGAGGGTACACAGGGCCAGATCCTGGCAGACTTAGGTCATATTAAGGATTTAGCATTCACTCTGTGTGAGATAAGAAGTATTGGAATGATTTTAAGATAATCTGCATTTTAACAGGATCACTGTCTGCAGGGGAAAGTGCAGAAGCAGAGGGACCAATCAGGAGTATATTACAATAATTTAGATAAAAGATGCTAGAGACTTTGATCAGGTATATTGGTGGAGATAGTGTAAAGGTCAAAGTCTAAATATATTTTGTAGGCAAAACTGGCAAGATTTTCTGCAATACTGGATATGAGTGCAATAAAAAGAGAAGAGTCAAAGTTGATAGCAAGGTTTTTAGCTCAAGAAATTGGAAGAATGTAATTGTAATCAGCTTAAATGGAGAAGACTACAGTGGGAACAGCCGCATCTTCTCAGGTGATAACTTTGAAATGCTTTAGATATCAAGTAGAAATGTGAAGACAATTACATATGCATTTTTGGAACCTCAGGCCTGGGAATCATCAACACTTATGTGATATATAGAAATGTGACTGGAGGAGATCACTTAGGTAGTAAATTTAAGTAGAAAAGAGATGTCCAAACTATTGAGACACTCCAGTAGTAAAAGAAAGAGGAGATGAAGAGGAACCAGCAAACAACAGGAGAACAAGTGGCCATACAGGTAAGAGGAAAACTAGGCAAGTGCGATGTAGGAAGCCAAGCGAAGAAAGTGTTTCAAAATGTACATAGTGATCGTGTATGACAAGGGCTACCTGCAAATCAAGATGTGGAGTGAGCCCTGCCCAGTGTGACTCAGTTGGTTGAGCGTTGTCTCGTGCATCAAAAGGTTGCCAGTTAGATTCCTGGTCAGGGCACATGCTCAGGTTGTGGCTCCATACCAAGTAGGGGGTGTGCAGGAGGCAGTCTCTCATTGATGTTTCTCTCCCTCCTTCTCCCTCTCCCTTCCTTTTTCTCTAAAATTCAAAAAAAAAGAAAGAGTGAGAAATGAGCACTGCCAATGGAAGAGCATTGCTGATCTTGATAAAGTGCAGCTGTAGTTCAATGGTACCGGAGGAAACCTGATTGCAAAATTCAAAAGGAAATGAGAGGAGAGCACAGCATGAGTAATTTTTTTTAGAGAGTCCTTTGATTTTATTAATTGATTTAGCCTTTTAGATTTATGTATTATTTTATTTTCAACATTTTTAATGTTGACATTATTGCAGGAGTCCCTCTCCTCCTCACCTTTGCCCACCTCCACCCTTCCCCGCCTCCCCCTTTCTTGGCCTTTACCAAATTAATGTCCATGTTCATGGGTTATGCATATATGTTCTTTAGCTATTTCCCTCACCTTCTCTATACAGTCACTTCCCACCCCCTTTCCCTTGGGCACTGGCCAGTCTATTCCATGCATCAAAGGAGATAAAAATGATATACTAGTAATAGCTACAGGGAGATGTGGAATCAAGAGAAGATCATTTTGGGTTGGTAATAAAATAAAATCACATGTGCATGCTGATTAGATTAATCAACAAAAAAAAAAAGGAAAAATGATGATGCAGGAGAGAGATGAGAGAACTGCTGGAATATTATCCTTGAGAAGTGAGGAAGAGTAGGATAGAGGGAACAATATGGAAGTTGACCTCAGTGAAGATCTTGGAGTGTTTATTTACAATAACCAGAAGACAATGTTGTCCCCATCAACTCAGCCAGAGATGCCTGGGTAGATGCAGTTGGAGTTCTTAAAAAACTTTTTTCTGATATGCCTTCATTTTTTCAATGAAGAAAGAAAATGAGTTATCAGCTGATAATGAGATTAGGAAGTCATGTTGCAAGTGTGAAGTGAAGTGAGAAAATAAAGGAATGTGATAAAGAAATTGACCAGGAAAATCAATTGAGATCAGTGGGCAGCAGGAAATAATATCAGTAAGCACATTTTATTTTGTTTTGTTGTTTGTTTTTTTTGTTTCTCCAGTTACAGTCTTGGCCCAAAGTATGCAGAGTTGGATTTAATCAATGCTTTGGTTTTACCAAATGAGTGTGATAAAGAGCAAGAGAGCTGAGGGTTTGTTATATGCTGTTTTGCTGTGTGTTCTTTTAAAGGCTGTGATTAGTGATAGAATTTTTAAATTATAAATTTATTTATAATCAAGTTTAAAGAAGAGTTTTTGACATTATATATTTTCTCCATTAACTAAAACTAACATCATGACAAATAAGGAAATTATTCCCCAAACTACTTCGAACTACAATATTGAAGCATAGTGCTTAAAAATAAGTAACTTACAGTACAAATGAACATTTCCATTTGATATATCAAAAATAGTTTATATAGCAATAGTAATAAATAATACAGTCCCTTTGAAACAAAGCATAAATTTTATGACACTATCACAAAGAGATGATTATGGACGAATTTCTGTCTCGACCAATATGAAGCTACAAATTGATTTGTTTTGTATCTCAGAAATAAAATGTACTTCTCTTAGCATAGAAATCAAGAAGATGAAATTCTTTTATCAACCTGCAAAGACACATTTTACAGTGATGAATACTAGAGACAATAAATATACTTCAAGTAAGATTTTATGGATAAGATAGAGTATATACAAAATATGTATTACTTTACTCTTCATTTTAAAATATGTTTTTGCCAAGTACATCTTAAAAACATCCCTAGTATCCTCTCTGCCTCTCCTGCCTCCTGAACCTTGCTCTGTCTCCTCACAGCAGGTGTTCTCTTCCCAACTGCCATCAAAATCACAAGCTTGACCACAGTGCAGGCAAACCGGGCTCTCCAAACCTTCTCTCACCCAAGACAGACACTATCTGGCTTCCCAAGTGGCTGTCAAAGGGGGCAAATAACGCAATCTAGAAGTGTGGGGAAATTGACACCTCGTGGTACCACATTTGACCAATGGGGACAAAAGACAAAAACAACTCCTTCTCCTTCTTCCCTTCCATGTGCTATTCCAAGGCACAGTTTCTCTGTCTAAAAATATCCTGTAAGGCACAGCAGGTGCACCTACCAAGTAGGCAGCTATATCTTTTGCACTAAGTACATCATGAAACCAGGCTAGCAAGATACTACATCATCTTGCACTGGACCTACCTAGCTTTCCCTGCCTCACTCCCCTTTGCTCTTGCTCTCATTTCCTAGAATTGCACCTCACAAATAATGCATTAGCACTTGATCCTTGTAATTAGACTCAATTTTTAAGAGAACATAGGCTAAAATGTGGAGGAGCAGAGTACGATAGAAGTTTTACAGAGCAAATATTCAGGTACTCACCATCAAAGTTAAAAATTAACAACTCCTTCTGCCCTTCACAAAATATATAGAAATAATCATTTTTAAATTAACATAAATTGAAGTATGAGCCCATGCCCATTGGAATGGCAGAAAGTAAAGTCTCTGTCATTCTTTTTAAAAAAATATATACTATATTGATTTTTTACAGAGAGAAAGGGAGAGTTAGAAACATCGATGAGAGAACATCGATCAGCTGCCTCCTGCATACCCCCTACTGGGGATGTGCCCTTGACTGGAATCGAACCCGGGACCCTTTAGTCTGCAGGCCGACACTCTATCTACTGAGCCAAACCGGTCAGGGCAAGTCTCTGTCATTCTTGGGGCTCAAATTTTCTTGTAGTTTGCAAAAAAAAAAAGAGAGAGGGAGGGAGGGAGGGAGGGAGGGAGGGAGGAAGGAAGAAAGGAAAAAGAAAGAAGAAAATGGTGCAAAAAGTAAATCTTTGTAATCATAGGACCCACTAACTTTTGACACTTTGTAGACACCAGGATTCTCCTCCTATTCTCTCCTTTCTTTACAAACACACTGTCTCCATCTGAAATGCCTAGCAAAGTTGCTTAAATAGCTGAGAGTTTTATGGAACAAAGTCAGAAATTTGAGTGTTTTTAGGCCATGTCTGCTAAAGTCCATTTATGTCCACTTATTACAAACCCCCTGAAAAATAAGACAGTACAAAATTACTTTAAAAACTTAAACTGCAGGCTGCAACCGGTTTGGCTCAGTGGATAGAGCGTGGGCCTGCGGACTAAAAGGTCCCAGGTTCGATTCCGGTCAAGGGCATGTACCTTGGTTTCGGGCACATCCCCAGTAGGGGGTGTGCAGGAGGCAGCTGATTGATATTTCTCTCTTATCGATGTTTCTAACTCTCTATTCCTCTCCCTTCCTCTCTGTAAAAAAATCAATAAAATATATTTAAAAAAACAACAACAACAACAACAAAAAAAAACTTAAACTGCAAAGCAGTACCAAAGCTCTTGTAAAATTTTAATTTCTGATGATATTTGTAAGACTAGGAGGAGAAAATAAAGGTGTAAGGTGTTCATATAAACACTCAACACTGTTTATAATAAACAATTTTAATACAAAGTGAAAGGAGTAAATTAACTGACCTGTTCTACGTAGTAGCATTCAGCATTATTTTAACTTTGTATAAATTCAGTTTCTCATTTGATTTAAACAGTGCCAATTTATTTTAAACTTTTTGTGTATTATAACATGCATACAAAAATGACATAAGTTTTGATTAATTATTGTAAAGTAAACCCCTGTGTAAAGAGGTAAACAAATAGAATATCCTTTTCTGACTTTTCTATATGCTTGTAAGGAGGCATCCATAATCACAATAGTTTATTTAACTTATTTTTGAACTTTATATAAGTAAAACCAGATATTATGTTGCTGTTTTTTGTATCTGAATTCTTTAAAAAATGCTGGTGGGAATGCAGACTGGTACAGCCTCTGTGGAAGACAGTAGGGAGTTTCCTCAAGAAATTAAAAATGAAACTCCCAGTTAACCCAGTGATCCCACTTCTAAGAATATATCCTAAGAAATTAGAAACACCAATCAGAAAGAATACATGCACCCCTATGTTCATAGCAGCACAATTTACAATAGGTAAGATTTGGAAACAGCCTAATTACCCATCAGCAGATGAGTGGATAAAAAAGCTGTGGTACATTTATACAACGGAATACTATTCAGCTGTAAAAAAGAAAGAACGCTTACCATTTGCAACCACATGGGTGGACCTGAAGAGTACTATGCAAAACAAAATAAGCCAATCAGATAAAGATAAGTATAATATGATCTCACTCATATGTGGAATCTAAGTAACAAAATAAAATGATGAACAAAATAGATCCATGAAATAGAAGCATGAAACAGACTGTTGAACCTCAGAGGGAAAGCACGGGAGGTTGGGTGGGTGGGAAGAGATCAACCAAAGAACTTGTATGCACATATGCATAACCCACAGACACAGACAATATGGTGGTGAAGGCCTGAGGTGGGGGGTGGGAGTGGGCTAGAAGAAGAGGTCAATGGGGTGGGGGGGACATTTGTAATAATTTCAACAATAAAGACTTAAAATAAAAAATGATTTTTCAAAATGCATTTATATTATACACCTATTTTATCCCATGTTTTTATCTATTCTTTAAGTTCATTTGCTTTCCTGAATAGTATTTCATTGTAATTATAAACCACAATTCATTTGCCTACTCCATGATAGATATTTATATTAATTCCAGATTGGGGCTATCCTATATAACAAAAGCCTAATATGCAAATTTTTCCCTCAATTGGGAGTTTGACCAGGAGTTCAAACAGGAGATCAACCAGGGTGTGGGGCCGGCAGCGGCAGGTGGCTGAGGAAAGGGAGGCACCCCTGGCCTGCAGCTGCTAGGGACCCTACCCATGCACGAATTTTATAAATAACTAGAGGTCCGTTGCACAAAGAGATTCGTGCAATAGGCCTTCCTTCCCCTGGCTGCCGGCACCGGTTTTCCTCCAGCACCCGGGACCCAGGCCTTCGCTCCAGCCACAGCGGAGAAGCCAAGCCTCTTCAGTCTTCAGTCGTCTTCAGTCTTTGCTCAGGTGGAGCCTTCAGTCTTCACTCTGTGCTTGCATATGCAAATTAACTGCCATCTTTGTTGTGTTAATTTGCATACTCATCCTGATTGGCTGGTGGATGTAGCAGAGTGACACCAATTTGCATGTTTCTCTTTTATTAGTGTAGATGTTATTGTGAAAATTCATGCATGTGTCTTTTAAGGCAAATGTACATACACTTCTGTGGGAAAACTTCCTATATGTGGAATTTATGGGTAATAAGGTATGTACATCTTCAACTTAATAAGTCATACTGGTTTTCAAAGTAGCTCCACCAATTTTTACACTCCCACCAAAGCTGTATGAAAGTTCCTATTGTTCTATATCTTTGCTAACACTTGGCATTTTCAGGCTTTTAAAACTTTAGCCATTCTGGTGGTGTCTAATAGAATTTCACTGTGGTTTAATTTTACATTTCCCAATAAAAGCAATACTATGTACTCTGTTGTATAATTAATGCATATGTGGATATTCTCTTTTATAAATTGCCTATTCTAAATTGTTGCCCATTTTTTTACTAATTACACATCTTTCTTTTTAATTTTTATAAACTAGTTGCCCGTTGCACGAAGATTCACGCAATAGGCCTTCCTTCCCCTGGCTGCTGGCACCGGTTTTCCTCCGGCACCCGGGACCCAGGCCTTTGGTCCGGCCGCAGCAGCGAGGCTTGGCTTCTCTGCTTCGGCTGCTCCCAGCCCCTCCTTTTTTATTTTTTCCAGCTCCTTGAGCAGAGCCCAGGCCCCCAGCACCTCCTTGAGTGGAGTCCAGGCCAGCGTGAAGCTTGGCTTCCTCCGTCACCAGGAGCAACCCAAGCCTCCTGCTTGCTCCAGCTCCATGGCTGCTGCCATCTTCAGTCATGTTCAGTCTTCGCTCCGTGCCTGTGTATGCCAATTAACCGGTATCTTTGTTGGGTTAATTTGCATAGTCACTCTGATTGGCTGGTGGGTGTAGCAGAGTGGCAGAGTTACAGAGTGATGGTTAATTTGCATGTTTTTCTTTTATTAGTGTAGATTACATATGAATTCTAGGCCATTTATATGGACTGAAAAATTTTCTATTATTTGGCTTGAAGGACTTTCTTAAAAGATTATTTTAAGGAATGGAAGTTTTACCTTTAATTCAGTCAAAGTTATTCATTTTTCGAGCACTTTCTCTTCTACTTAACAGTATTTTCCTAATCTTCTAGTACAATATTGAAGAGAAGTGATACTAGGAAACATTTTTGCCTTGTTTCACTCACAAAGGGAAAGCTAACAACATTATAATTAAGTATGGTGTTGGTTTTAGGGATTTGGATTTATTTGTTTGGATACCCTTTAATATATTAATGAAGTCTTCTATCTTAATGTTATAAAAAATTTTCATAAATAAATTTTAATTTTATCAAAAGCTTTTCTGCAACTATTTCAGCAGCTATTATGTTTTTCTCCCAAATTTTGTTAATAGGCTATAGTGTACCAAATGTCCAGTATTGAACAAACTTTTTGTTTTGTTTTTTTTTTTGTTTTTTGTGTGTGTGTGTTTTTTGTGTGTTTTTTTTTTGGTTAATCCTCACCCCAGGATATCTTTTCCATTGATTTTTAGAGAGAGTGGGGTGGGGGGGGGCAGAGAGAGAAACATTGATGTGAGAGAGACACATCAATTAGTTGCCTCTTTGCACATGCCCCAACCTGGACCAGGATCTGGCCTGCAACCCAGGGACATGCCCTTGACCAGGAATCAAACACAGACCCCTTTAGTCCAAGGCCCAACACTCTAACCACTGAGTCAAACAGGCCAGGACTGAACAAACTTTTTATTCCCAAAAATAAAGCCAACTTTTCTCATGATATGGAATCATATGTTACTGCTTTCAGTTTGTTAATATTTTAGTTAGAATTATTGCATCAGTGTTCATGAGTCAAATGATTGTAATAGGCATGAGTCAGTAATGTTCCTGTAAGATTTTGTTCTCTAAGTTATAGTGACCTTATCAAACGAGCTAGGAGTGTTTGATTCTTTTCAAGTCCCTGAAAGAATCTGTATAACTTTGGAGTAATTTTTCCTTAAATATCAAGAGCTGCATCATCTCTGAAAAATCTGTTCCTAAGATTCTGGTTACCTCATCCTCTCTAAAATGCAAACTCTGTCCCCTCAATTCAACAAGATGGGTAGAATTGGCTTTGGGTCCCCTCTCCAATGGAAGGATAAATCTATTCCTTGTTACTCCATCATGACCAGTAGCAGAAGTCAAAATATACAATAACTTTATGGAGATTATTATGTGTATCATATCATTGTCAAAACAATTATCAATATTATTTTTGGAAATAATGAGCTTTCTCTCTTTTTGCTCTATAAAGAAATATATCTCAGGATCTCAAATTCTCTAGTGCAGAAATGAGCAATTTAATTTCCTAACATTTCTGATATTTTGATTGTCTTTTATTTTGTGTAATCCTCTTGTCTTTTTATCCTTTCTTAAGGCAATTAGTGTTTTTAATGAACTTTTTAAACCAGAGAGAATATAGAAATCATTTAGAGATTATAATTTAGGATACTTTGACCATCTTTTTCTAGACTTTGATTTAGTTATATTTTTCTAGAATTAAGTTAGACTATTCCATTCATTTAAAATTTATTTTTAAAATACTTCTTAGTGATCCTAAGAAAAATAAATGTTTTTAAAAACAATATTCAGACTGGACTAAAAAAATATTTTAATTTATTTGTTATATTTATTCTTCTAGATATTTCCTGAACTTTCAAAGTTGATTAGATTCATCCACAAATATTATTTTACTTGATATTTTATGTATTTAGGAAGAATCAGTTCTTAGAATTATTCATCATTTAACATATCTTTTTACTTTTAATTTTTTCTATTTCCCTTACTTTTTAAATTTTTCTCCTAATTCTTATTTTTAATGCTTAGTTTATTTATTTTCATTCTTTCCACTTACATATCGATATAATGTATAAGGTATAATGTTTACTTATACATTGAAAATAGGTAAAATATACAAAAGAATAATTTTGAATTTATATATTATGTTGAATGATTTGAAAATATAATTTTAAGTTATAAAGCTCTTAAAATGAGAACCACTTCCAATTGTACTATAGTTTCTAATTTTGGTTCAACAAATCAAGAAATAAAATGACAGAAAAACAAAAAAAAAATGCAATGATCTTTTATTGTATAAATACTCATTAATTATCACTGCTTAATAGAAGAAATTAATCAAAAATGGTATATGGGCAATAATAGTTGATAAGGAATTACTATTCAAAACTATATTTATGTAGAAATAGAAAAGTAAGATATGATACAAATAAATATATTAAATGTCATTATGAGAATGTTTTATGATATTCCATGCAACATTTCTGAAAATCAGGGTGGGGCAAAACTAGGTTTACAGTTGTGAGTACATGAAACACAATTTATTCCTGTTTTAGTATTTATTAATTATTGCATTATTTTTCGTATGAACAACTGTAAACCTACTTTTGCTTCACTTTGTATTTAATTCTAAGAAAAGATTTAAGTGAATAGAAAGTATTCTTATATTAGGAATATATTACCATAAAAATAAATTAATAAATACTGAGGCAATATGATAGTTAGCTTTTAAATTTAGTGTAACATCTTGAAATTATATTAGCTTTATTTTTATTTTGTTCTTATTAATTTTTTCACACTCAGAAAAAGATGCTTTTCACTGTTAAATGTTTGTCTTTTTATTAATTCTAGAGAAAAATATAATTACAAGTATCTCAATCTAGGGAAAAATCATGTAGCTAATATTTTTGTAAGTTTGTAAGATGTGAAAATACATACAAAAAAGTTGTTTTCTTTGAACTAAATTACTAATTTGATTTGTTTCCCATGTATTCTATACGTTTCATTTCATGTCATATACAGACAATCTATAATAATAAAAGCGTAATATGCTAATTAGACCAGACATCCTTCTGGATGAAGCCAGGGCTGTGAGGGAAGCCTGGGTTCCAGGTGCCTGCCAGTAGCCAGAAGGAAGCCCGCGTACTGGGTGCCGGAGGGAAGCTGGTGCCGGCAGCCAGGGGAAGGAAGGCCTACTCTTGCACGAATTTTGTGCATTGGGCCTTTAGTAATAATATATGTATAGAGCACTGAGGTAGATGAAAGCAACTGCTTTAGCTAGAGGGACCAAGGAGCTCTTGCAACCCTGAAATTCCACTCATCAAGTTGAAGGTTGAAGGAGTCCTCCCCAAGCACACTGGTAACCCATTTTAGGTGCACTGTATTATCACTTGGTAGCAAGCTCTGATTTAGGGAACTAGGGACTAAGTGGTTAGAGAATCACTCTAAAGGCAAAAGTAGCTTTACATAAAGTTGAATGAGTTGAAACGAAGACAGAATAATTTAAAGCATACTGTTCATGTACCTTCCCAGAGGAGAGAAACTGAGAAAATTAAATTCACAAAATGTTATTGTATCATCAGCAATTAGCATTTATTGAACAACAAACTGTTGAGAGAATAAGGACATATGATTTTATTCTAGAAATAGCATATTTCCTAAAGATGCTTTTAATTTGTCTAGCTCATATAACATATGAGTATAAAGTATAAAGTCCAATAATTAAATTCTATGTTGACATTTTTACAGTTTTTAATGAATTTTTCATAAATTTATTTGACATGTACATGCAATAAATTAGAATTTAGTATGAATAAATATGTGCAATTTAAAGAAGTGGCTATATTACCTGTTTTCTTGGCTTAAACATTGGGTTAATTTTAGAAATTTGAGACAATTCCAATAATGAGCTCCTTGCTCAATAAACCTGTATTTATAGCTTTAAAATTTTGAAGAGAATGTAAATGTGTATTCAGGCATGGTGATAGCATAGCAATGACAGGTTCATATCAGATCAAACAAGTCTTCATTCAATCCTATCTAATAAGAGACAAAAAGGGTAATTGACCGTACCTTCACTACGACAACAGGGGGATGGGAGCATGAGTTTGTGTGTGGGGGGGGAGGTTGGGGGTTAATGGGGGGGATGTGGACACATTTGTAATACCTTAACTAATAATTAAAAAAAAGAGAGAGACAAAAAGGGTAATTGACCGTACCTTCACTATGCTTCCCATTGGCTAATCAGGGTGATATGCAAATTAACTGCCAAGAAAGATGGCGGTTAACCACCAAGAAAGATGGTGGTTAATTTGCATACATAGGCACAATGATGGGAGGTGAAAGGGGACAGATGGAAGAACAGTGATCAGAAACCCAGGCAGCAGGCAAGAGCCTTGGGTGGCCTTTGCCCTTCCCCACAGCCCTGGATCTGAGAACCGGGGCCACCTTTGCCTGCCCCCCAGCCGGTGATGGCTATCGGAAATCTGGCCGCAGGAGAGGCGGCACCCCCAGGAACCCGGGGGTGCCGCCTGGCCTGTGGCCCCTCAGTCACCATGGTGATCAGAGGGCGAGAGAGCCTGGCCTGTGGCCTGCAGCCGCCATGGCAATCAGAGGGAGAGAGAGCTGGGGTGCAGGCCAGGTGGTCACCATGGCGATCAGAGGGAGCGAGAGCTGCATCACAATCGAAGAGCCGGGGCGCAGGCGAGGCAGCACCCCAGCACCTGACATGCAAAGGTCGGGGATGAAATGATTTTTCCCAACCACATCTGCAAATATCCTGGGGAAGGCATCACTGAAGAGTTCACAACAACTGTCTTACTTGGCAAGGAAGAAAGAAGTTGGCAACGGAAACAATCCCTTACATCAAAGTTAAGGTCCCTCTGAGTAAATAACAATATTTCCAACGTAAAGGAGGGAGCAGGCAAAAATAATAGGTTCTCATGACTTCCACTGAAGATTGAGCATATGACAGAGTCAAAACGAACATACAAATTAAAACAGACAGTGGACATTCAAATGACCCGAATCAACTGTCACTGTTTGTCCCAATAGCAGCAATGCTTATATGATAATATAGTTTAACAAACATACAAAACAAGTCACATGATAAGAGAGATTCGGCTTCTAAAGTAAATTGAATATGTTCTTTAAAAATTCTCATGTCCTCCCCTCTGACTATAATTCTTAATTTTCCAATCAGAAAATTACCCCAAGTGATCCAGTAACATGTAGAACTCCAGTAATCTAACTTATTTAAAAACAAACAAAGATCCCAACCATTTTTAAAATATTTAAATTGATATTTTAGGGTTAAAATTATAGAAGATATTTAGATCCAAATATATTTTCTGAATAGGAAATATTTCAGTTTTTGATTTAAAAAAATAAACATAAAAAATATATAAGTGACACATTTTCCCAAGGAACTCTGAATTAGTACCTTTCCCTCTAACTTTCTTCAAATTAAGAGAATCTAAGGAGTTCCCTATACTGCACAAGTTTTAATGAAAGAAAATAAGACTTTCTAAGAGCAGCAAATACATGTTTTCTTATTTACAAACATATATACTCTTCTCTCTCTCTCTCTCTCTCTCTCTCTCTCTCTCTCTCTCTCTCTCTTTAAAATATATTCTTACTGATTCAGAGAGGAAGGGAGAGGGAGAGAGATAGAAACATCAATGATGAGAGAGAATCATTGACCCGCTGCCTCCTACACGCCCCGTACTGGGGACCAAGCCCACAACCTGGGCATGTGGCCTGACCTGGAATCAAACTGTGATTTCCTGGTTCATAGGTCGATGCTAAACCACTGAGTCACACCAGCCGGGCCCAATTCTTATTTATAAATTCACTCCAAGGACATATACAGCTTGAAAAGCTTTGGAAGTAGTTTCAAAAAAACTAGCTTTTAAGTAACAAGAAAACAGTTATAGAAGAAACTTTAAATTAAAAGAAAAAAATTGTTTTAATTTATTCAAGAGTGGGAACATCCTCCATGAAAATGTATACCTTGACTCTGGATGGCTGGGTGGCCTTATCACACCTTAGGAATTCAAATGCTTTTTACAATGAAAAGAAAGAGAGTTTCATCTCATTTCTCTCCCAGGGTAGATGTCTGTCAATAGAAGGTGGACATCAATAAAAGGAGGGGCTTGCACAATCAATCCAGGAAGTCAGCAATCTATGAATAATCCAGAACCCAGTATTTATCTCCTCTGCCTCACACCCTCCCTCCCAGCCAGTGAGCAAGATAATTACTCTCAAGTCAAGCTAAGTGCCCCCAGTCACAGTGGCCCAATGCTGACATATAAAGCATACAAATAATTCTCACTCTGGCATAAAAGTGACAACTTTCTTGGAAGAAAAGCAGATACTGTAAATTTCTCAAAGTCTTCCTGAAATATTTTTTAAAGTAATTTTTATTTCTTTAGAAAAAATGCATACATGGCAAACCATCTGTAATAAAAGCCCTTCTATAAAATTTTACCTGGTCCTACTCATATCTGCAATCATAATCATATTTACAGACAAATATATCTATACTAATAAAAGAGTAATATGTTAATTAGACTTGGAGACCTTCCAGGAGACCTTCCAGATGTTCTTCTGGACAAAGCCATGGTGGCGGGGCCGAGGTAGAGGCGGTTAGAGGCCAAGAGGGGAGGGCAGTTGTGGGTGATCAGGCTGGTGGGGGGCGGGGCCGTTGGGGGTAAGCAGGCCATCAGTGGGGGTCAGTTGGAGGTGATCAGGACAGCGGGGAGGCAGTTTTGGGTGAGCAGGGCAACGGGGAGGGAAGGTAGTGGCAAGCAGGCCAGCAGGGGGGACAGTTTGGGGTGATCAGGCTGGGGGGGCATTTGGGGGTAAGCAGGCCAGCAGCAGGGGGGCAGTTAGGGGCAAGCAGGCCAGCATGCAGAGTGGTTAGAGGCAATCAGGCACGCAGGCAGGCAGGTGAGCAGTTAGGAGCCAGCAATCCCGGATTGCAAGAGGGATGTCTGACTGCTGGTTTAGGCCCAATCCCTGTAAACTGTCAGTAGGACATTCTTCGAGGGGTCCCAAATGGGAGAGGGTGCAGGCCAGGCTGAGGAACACACCCTCCCCCATGCATGAATTTCATGCACCGGGCCACTAGTCTATTATATAAACATAATCATTACTTTAGTATGAGAAGTAATAATGTAATAGTAGATTGCCATTTAACAATACCCTGCTATTCCTTGACAAACATTAACAAACTTACTTGAGTTCTTAAAATACTCCTTCAAGGTTAGTGTATTTTCCCTATTTTACATGACGTTTGAAGGAGTTAAGAGGTCAATAAATTAGTAAATGGTAAATTAATTTACATTTAGTCCCCTAACTTTATATGCCCAGAATACCAGGACTCTATCACAGCTTCTTTAAATAAAAGTAATTTAGCATCTGAGCCCCCTTCCGACTGAGCTAAAGGAAACCGACCATAAGTTTTCTTGGTTTCCCCCAGAGAGATAGACAGTCAAAGAAAAGGTGGGTATCTTCTCTTGTCATGTAATTTCTGCAAAGGTTTTCATGAACTATTCTAAGAGCTCCCAAAGGAAGAAGAAACAAGGACTTATTATTCCTAGATTTGCCACCATTTCTCTCTTGTCCAAGAGTTTGTTCCCAACCTCAGAAGTTTTGGGGGGTTTTGTGTGTTTTTTTCTGTCCTGCAAATTTAGTTCTGAATAAGAATAATTTACAGAGGGAGAACCAAGATGGCGGCATAGGTTAACGCCGGAGTTTGCTGCTTTGAACAACTACTTCAAAAGTGAAACTAGGAACGGACATCACCCAGAACCACAGGAACACTGGCTGAGTGGAAGTCCTACAACTAGGAGGAAAGAGAAAGGCATACAGACACTCAGAGGAGGCGCAGTGCTGAAGTCAAATTCTGAGGTGCGGAGTCCGCAGAGCGGGCTGGCGGCGGAGGGCGCGGTTGGCGTTTTCAATCGGGAGGGAGTCGCAGACTCTGAGCTCCAGATACAGGCGAGTCTTTAGGGACCCAGACTCAAACTGGAGAAGCGGGACTGTCTGGTTTCGGTCAGAGCGAGTGCAGCTTTCTCTCCGAGGTTTGCAGCTGTTGCTGGGACTCAGAGAGGCAGAGCCCCTGGGGACAGGACTGAGAGCCGCCATAACTGCTCTCTCCGGCCCACCCTGTTGATCCTGTGCGACCCGCCCCGCCCAAGCCCTGCACAGAGGCATTTGCCGGATAGCCTCAGGCAAAGGCTAGATTAGCACCTCCCTAGAGGACAGAAGTTCTCTCACTTCTGAGAGAGACACAGCTGACTCTCATAGCCACTTGGCCTGGAGGTCAAACCCTCCCTGGTATTAGCTACAGCAATCAAGGTTTAACTATAAGACTGCGCACAAAGACCACTAGGGGGTGCACCAAGGAAGCATAACAAAATGCGGAGACAAAGAAACAGGACAAAATTGTCAATGGAAGATATAGAGTTCAGAACCACACTTTTAAGGTCTCTCAAGAACTGTTTAGAAGCCGCCGATAAACTTAATGAGATCTACAAGAAAACTAATGAGACCCTCGATCTTATATTGGGGAACCACCTAGAAATTAAGCATACACGGACTGAAATAACGAATATTATACAGACTCCCGACAGCAGACCAGAGGAGCGCAAGAATCAAGTCAATGATTTGAAATGCGAGGAAGCAAAAAACACCCAACCGGAAAAGCAAAATGAAAAAAGAATCCAAAAATTGAGGATAGTGTAAGGAGCCTCTGGGACAGCTTCAAGCGTACCAACATCAGAATTATAGGGGTGCCAGAAGATGAGAGAGAGCAAGATATTGAAAACCTATTTGAAGAAATAATGACAGAAAACTTCCCCCATCTGGTGAAAGAAATGGACTTACAGGTCCAAGAAGCGCGGAGAACCCCAAACAAAAGGAATCCAAAGAGGACCACACCAAGACACATCATAATTAAAATGCCAAGAGCAAAAGATAAAGAGAGAATCTTAAAAACAGCAAGAGAAAGAAACTCAGTTACCTACAAGGGAATACCCATTCGACTGTCAGCTGATTTCTCAACAGAAACCATGCAGGCCAGAAGGAAGTGGCAAGAAATATTCAAAGTGATGAATACCAAGAACCTACAACCAAGATTACTTTATCCAGCAAAGCTATCATTCAGAATTGAAGGTCAGATAAAGTGCTTCACAGATAAGGAAAAGCTAAAGGAGTTCATCACCACCAAACCAGGATTATATGAAATGCTGAAAGGTATCCTTTAAGAAGAGGAAGAGGAAGAAAAAGGTAAAGATACAAATTATGAACAACAAATATGCATCTATCAACAAGTGAATCTAAGAATCAAGTGAATAAATAATCTGATGAACAGAATGAACTGTTGATTATAATAGAATCAGGGACATAGAAAGGGAATGGACTGACTATTCTTCGGGGGGAAAGAGGTGTGGGAGATGCGGGAAGAGACTGGACAAAAATCGTGCACCTATGGATGAGGACAGTGGGTGGGGAGTGAGGGCGGAGGGTGGGGCGGGAACTGGGAGGAGGGGAGTTATGGGGGGGGAAAAAAAGAGGAACAAATGTAATAATCTGAACAATAAAGATTTAATTAAAAGAAAAAAAAAAGAATAATTTTCAGAGAGGAAAAAGTCAGGGATTTGATCCAATGACTACATTCAGCCCTGTGCCTTCCTCTTTTGAGACAATGATATACAAGTCCAGTTGCTGAGATGGTGAAATGAAAATAGAAGGAGAAAGAATACACTAAGTGTACTTAAAACAAAATTTAACTGTTAAAAATATGCCCCACCATACCATGTTCTTCCCAGAATACAACTAGAGGTTATTAAAACATTGCAATTCCGTGTTATGTAGCTTCTGAACATGAATATTATATACATGGAGCAAGATGAATTATCACCACCAGGATGACTCATTCCTTATCTGACCACCTCCCCATAGAGGAGAACTAAGTAATTTTATCCTACTCTAATAAGAAATGTACTCCTTACCTGAACGTTAAAAGGTATTTTTTAGGGTAACAGAAACTTCCATTAAAGAGCAATATAGTTTCTTTGTAGAGAGGGGACCAAAGGCTGTTGTGCACAATGGTGATGATTTGCTACTTATGGAAATGTTCCCATTGCTGACATGGGGTTAGACATTAACTTCTCTGTTTGTTTGTGTTTTTCTTTAAAAAAAAAAAAAAAAAAAAAGGTGAGAACTTTCCTTGGGAAATGTGCTATGCCTGCTCAGATCTACCATGTCATAGGCCCCACTGGTAAGCAAATAGATGTGCTGCTCTCATACCTGTGGGAATATTGGAAAGGATGAGCAATCTCTAGAATGCATTTTGGGGGGGGGGGGAGGGGGGTTATGTGTTTCTATTGTATGAATCAGCCTTTAATTGCGTTTTAAGAGAGCGAACACATACATAAAAAATGCAGGGGCAGGCTGACACAATGTGCAGTTCCTTTTTAAGAGACTTGCTGGAGAGAAAGTCAAAGATATCCGGAGTCAGAAGAACGAAATGCAAATATAGTATTGCCTGTGATTCACCTTAGTCAGTACATGATGTGACCTAACTGTGGCCATTCCGAAGAAGTGCCATCACGAAAGGTAAATACTAAGTAAATAAAATGTCAAGCTGTGGTTTTTTTTAAACAAATGTGCTGCTGTGATGTGTTCTGAGGTTAAAACACCATTGTGCTAAAACAAACAAACAAAAACACCTAAAGGAAATTACCTGCAGTGTCCATCCTCCTCTGCTCCATATTTAAAAATAATACAGTGCTGCCCTAGCTAGTTCAGCTCAGTGGACAGAGTGTCAGCCTGCGGGCTAAAGGATCTCAGGTTTGATTCCAGTCAAAGGAGCATGCTGGGGTTGCAGGCTTGATCCCCAATAGGGGGCATGCAAGAGGCAGCCAATCAATGATTCTCTCTCATCATTGATGTTTCTCTCTCTCTTCCTCTCTGAAATCAATAAGAATATTTTAATGAAAATAATAATACAATGCTGGTGAAGCACTGGAATGAGGGACCAAGATCCTACCATGTGCAAAAGTATAGTTAGAGATCCACCAAGAGTTCTCCAGAAAGGGGGCTCTGGGGAGAAGTGAGAACCAGAGGAGGGGCAGACAGTAAGACTCTCCACATGCTTCTGTTATCCTTGGAAGCTTTCCCACTGGGACCTTTGGGAAAATCCATGTTGTTAAGATCTCAGCTATTCATCCCTAAATTGTAATTCTACTATAAAGAGGTAAGATGGTTGGAGGAGAAATAAGGCCCACAGCACTTGACTCCTTTTCCTGCTCTCCTGTGAAGAAGAAAGATCTGTAAGCGAAGAGGTCTATTGCCTGGTACGATGATTGTTGACTAGCAGTTTTCAGCACACAGTGTTGTGGGGAAGAGTGAGGAGGAACCACGAGTTTCTGAGGGGCACTGGATGGAAATGCCGGAGAGACAATAAAACAGAACATCCTGCTTATCCCACCATTTTAGAGAAAGCTGTCCTCTGAAGAAAGGTATCTATGAAAAAGGGATGGAAACCAAAGTTGCACTTACTTGCACAAAGGATATCCGGCAACTAACCTTATTACCTTATTACATGAAGTAACCTTATTACTTCATGTATGCTTCCACCAAAAACTAGTGAGCACCTCCTATGTGACAGACACTATAATTAAAGATAGAGGACTTAAAAATAATCTCTGTTGTGCAGATGTTCATTTTCTAAGTGCAACATAATCAAATAAACAAAGTATGATAAGTACTGTGGTAGATGAATGTTCATTTTGCTATGGTCGCATATAAAAGAGCAATCTCATTCATCTGGGAGAAATTGTGGATGGTTTAATAAAGGAGGTGATACCTCAGCTCAGTCTTCAAGATGAAGTATAACTCACCCAGGCAAAATCTGAGTGTGAGGAATTTGAGTTGGAGTGAGAGGAGAGTTCAAGTTTGTTTTCACAATATGCCAGAGCATAGAAGACAGAGATATCATGAGTTAAGTGGGCAACTAAATTTGCTGGTCATGATGAAACATAGTTATAGGAGTGAAAATGGGGAAAGATGAAGCTGGGGAATGGGTGAAGGACTGAGTTATGAATGAACTGATAAGCTGTGTTACAAATTTTAGACTTTGACCTATAATCATAGAAGAATTTGTATGTTCAAAAAGGTTATTCAGTCAGAAAAATGAGAAGGTACTGTCAGGGAATGAAAACTAAGACTGTAGTAATAAGCCCTAAAAGATTATGACTCTCCGGGGCATAGGCAGTGAACATTGGAATGGCAGTAAGGGTACAAATTGGGGAGATGCTAAAGCTGTGAAATTGATATAAATTGGTGATGATTTAGATATGTCTAATAAAACACATGGAAGAGAAAAGACCGACTCCTGGGTTTATAGTTTTATCATACGCATAGAGATTGGTAAATTTTAATTAAAATAAGGAATTTAATTTTGAACATGTTGAGCTTGATAGGTCTGTATTATATGTCTGCATGACCAAAAGAAAGTTTAATATGAAAACTACTAAGAGACTAAATATACAAACAGATGATATATTACAACAGAACTCTGACCCACAGCCTCTGCAGCAACCAGTCCAGGAAACCAAACCACAACCTCTACGGTCATAGGTCCAGAACAGTCACAACTTGGTCAATGAGTACAAGCTTCTCTATGTGTGACCCCACTTCCAACTCAGGATGAACCAGAGAAACCCGATATGTTCCCAAATCAATCCTATGAAATCCCAATTCTTTCCTGTGCCAACAACCTCCAATCAGACTATACCTGAAGGATTCTCTTTTTCCCCATCATAAAGATTTCCCCCTCCTCAGCTTGTCATTTACTCTGCCAAATGCAAATGATGGAGGTGACTCCCTTTCTATAGCAATCTCTGAATAAATAGCCTCTGTTTGTTCTCATTCTAGTAGTTTTCACTTATTTCCACAGTTTTACTAGAAGTTCCATAGAGATAAGTATGTATTGCCTGTTGTCGCAGACCCAGGCATTTGACTAGAAACAGTACCTATAGAGGTTCCTTATGTCTTGCTGCTGGCAGCTTGATGAGTCCATGCTGGTATGAGAATCTGGGACTAGATCTAAAGTCCACCCTCTTTGAGTTGAGTTCCTTACTATTCTCAGTTTGGTACCCAGGTTTCATGATTGGTTTCCATTTGTTTGGCACCCTTGGTGAAATCAAAACATTCCTTTTTGCTCTCTTCTGTGCTTCCAGTTTGTGTTGTACTACCTAACAGTGTCATTTATCATAAGAAGAAAACTCATAGGTAGAAGACAGGCAGAAGTCCCTATAAGTATTTAATCCAGCCCCACAGACAGGTGACTTTAGGTGGTTCTCACTGGACTTGAGTCCGTTCGAACAAACTTTGCTATGAGTCACCAATAAAAATGATCATTTCCTGCCCAGCTGGCCTGGTTCAGTAATTGAGCGTCGACCTATAAACCGGAAGGTCATGGTTTAATTCCTGGTCAGGGCACATGCCTGGTTGGGGGCTCAATCTACAGTAGGGTGTATGCAGAAGGCAGCTGATCAATGATTATTTTTCATCATTGATGTTTATATCTCTCTCTCTCCCTCTCCCTTCCTCTCGGAAATTCATAAATATATATATATTTTTTTAAAAGAGTTGGAACTCAGAAGTAACATTCAAAAAATACTGAACAGTTCCTTTAAAGTTGTATTGTTTGTTTGTTTGTTTTTGTTGTTGTTGTCCCTTTAATCCAGAGAGCATTTTTTTCTGATTGTCGCCTTCTAGGGTGAAGATTTTGGGGTTCGTGTGCACAGGCAGCCAACCCTCAGGTTGGGGAACCAAGACCCAATGTGTTCACATCACTTTCACCTGACTATTGCCAGCTCTCATGAGATCATCTAAGTCCACACCTTCTCCTTACAGCAGTGGTTCTCAACCTTCCTAATTCCGCGACCCTTTAATACAGTTCCTCATGTTGTGGTGACCCCCAACCATAAACTTATTTTCATTGCTACTTCATAACTGTAATTTTGCTATTGTTATGAATCATAATGTAAATATCTGATATGCGGGATGTATTTTCATTGTTACAAATTGAACATAATTAAAGCATAGTGATTAATCACAAAAACAATATGTAATTATATACGTGTTTTCCAATGGTCTTAGGTCACCCCTGTGAAAGGGTCTCGACCCACAGGTTGAGAACCGCTGCCTTACAGTGTTTGTTCTCATTACATTCATAATGCTTATGCCTCGCTCAGTAAATGGCATAACTTTAGCAAGGATGGCTGAGGCTTCTATGGCCACTCTGAGGAATATTTGATTTAAATAAAGTTGTTCATTCAAGAAGCATCTTAAAAGTCAAAGGAAATAACTCCATTTGTGATAACATGGATGGACCTTGAGGGCATTATGCTAAGTAAAATAAGTAGAGAAAGACAATTACCATATGATCTCACTTATACATATTGTGGTAGGCAGTAAGACAGACATGAACAGAGCAAAGACAATGCACCAGGTACAGAAGGTCAGCAGGGCAGAAAGCCCTGGGTGCCTGGCAAAAGAGAGTTGTTGTGTGGGACCTTGTTTTCAGGGTGACCTTTCCTTCCGTAGCAAATTGCTGGCCGTGCAGTTTAAACTCCATGACCTCTCCTCCCTAGAGATAACATCTAGTCCTCGGTTGTATTTTAGCTCCAGGCCCAGAGAAGCAGCAAAACCAGACAAGCAATGCCATGGCTGACCTCAGGACCAGCTGCATTGGATAATGACCCCCTGGTGCTGACCAATCAATTAGTAGAGACCCAAACCCTGAAAGGACACACATAGAAAGCTGCTGAATATTCTACTGAGATCTCGCCCTGGGAGCTCCTCTAAAATCTCCACCCTAGAGCCCTTAGGACAAAGGACCCAGCTCCTTTCCCTTCCCTTTCCCCCTTCCAATCACCTTTACCTTCCTCACTCTAAGCTCCAAGGGCCCTTCCTTTGCCTCTGTTACTTGTTTCCTAATCCCATTTCTTCTGCGAATTATTTCTTGCACCTACAACTAATATAATGTTATATGTCAGTTATATCTCAATTTAAGAAAAAGAAATGAGATATCTCAGGCTCAGTTGTTATATTTTTTTTATTGGTATGCAGAGTCCTCCAAACAAAATTCTGATTCAAAAATTGCTTTACTTGAAAGAGCCTCTGACAAAAGCTAATGAGGAATTTAACAAACTTCAGTAACAACAAACTAGACTCACTTCCCTAGGAAATCCCTGCATTTGTCCTCCTGTTGGCTTCCTATATCTATTTCTCCCTTTCCACCTTATTCTTTCAGTCTCTCTCCTCTTTACGTTGGGCAGACTTCCCTTGTTTCCCAAAACACTCTCTTAACGATTCCTAAATGCCATTTGTTTTTAAAGATCCTTCTCTTCTATGAGCAAAATATTCAGGCAACTGTAGAATTTAAACCTTAAACCTCGGTAGAATTAAGAACTATAATTAAGGATTTGCCTAAACCAAGGTAAGACTGGTAATGATGCACAGAATAATTTAAATTCTGCAGTGGTGCATACTACACAGTATTACCTGACTATATCAACTTGTGCACATATTGGTTGGTTAGAACCACTGATGCTAAATCTTGGTTGTCAAAAAGTTTACTGAATGGCCCAGGAAGGGACCGACAGGATGCTTTTCCCAGAAAACCAGCATGGACTCATTGAAGGCAGCTTCCACACCCACCTGAGTCTCACTGCCCACTCTCTGGAAGTACTACAAGTGGCTACACAGGCTGTATCTTGCCAGAAATGTGTCCAGGGAAACAGAGTATAATGAACTTCTTTGTGTTGAAGAATTACTCAAGGAAGATTACCTAGCAGAGTGGGGGAGGGAGGAGCAATCCATTGTCTAGGGGAGGGTGGGGTGGGGAAGGGGCAATCAGTTCTTTTGTGTTTTGAGCTCAGCCGAAGGACACCCTTGGCTGACTTCTACGTGTAGGGAGTGGGATTACACTTTCTCAAAAGATTCAACCAGTCCGGCAGGGCTCTGGATGGCACCTCCTGGAAGACTGCTTATAGTATGAGAAGCAACCACCACAGCAGACAGAGCTCCCCAATGCCTCAAAGTCCACTTTAGAATTCTGGACTCACCTAGGTCAACTGAGGGAAGGCAGGTAGCCAAGCCCTTTACTTATCTAGCTGGTTACGTATTTCTTTGTTTAATGAACACATATAGCATTTCTATACGCACATATTTGCAAGTTCTTTATAAGTATTAACTTGTGTAATGCTCACAGCAATTATCTGAGGTAGTGCTATTATTATACCATTTTTTTTTAGATGAATACACTGAGGCACAGAGAGGAGAATGCCTAACCAAAAGTCAGACGGCTAGTAAATGAGAATCTAGATCAGGGGTGGGCAAACTTTTTGACTCGAGGGCCACAATGAGTTCTTAAACTGGACCGGAGGGCCGGAACAAAAGCATGGATAGAGTGTTTGTGTGAACTAATATAAATTCAAAGTAAACATCATTACATAAAAGGGTACGGTCTTTTTTTTCCAATAGTTTTATTCATTTCAAACAGGCCGGATCCGGCCCGCGGGCTGTAGTTTGCCCACGGCTGATCTAGATTCAAACCCAGGCAGTTTCTCCAGACTTCATGTTGTTAACCCAAGTAATTGATTTTTTATTATTATTATTATTACTTGTTGGGAAAATAAAAGCATTTGTCAGGAATCATACCCCAATTTTATGAAGCATTTTATACCAGCTGCAATTCACTTAATCCTCACAATACTCTGTGACATGAATATTTTAATCTTCAGTTTATAGATCAGAAAACAGTGTCAGTGGATCATCCAAAGTCGAACGGTTAGAAGGGCACAGCCAGGGTGGAAACACAGGTTGCCTGAGCCAGGCATGGGTTCTTTCCACTGTACGACATTACCAGCTACTAGAAAGATCTAAGGAAAGTAGGTGACAAGATTGCAGAAGAGATAACAAACCTTAAAAAAACAACAGAACAAAAAGCATGGTTCAGAACTGCCCGACTATTGCTGACTTTACATCTGCTTGCATAACATATTACAATCAGCCCTCAGAGTGGAAAATGAGTCAATTTCTATATTACTGTGGCTCTGCCAAAGGCCTCTCCAGGGAACTGGAAGAATTTGCTGAATTCATGTTGCCATCTAGCCCATTATAAGAACTCTACAGTAATTAGACTCAGCACCAGAAGTGCACATAGACTGGCAAACCGAGACTGGTGCATTACCTTGTTAAGCACGCCCAGTCACTCGTCCCTGTATTATCTGTACCTTCAGGATGTTAGTAAAACAAGAAACACACAAGGTCATGGTTTTCCAATAAATATAGAAATACATGGACTGTTGAGAAAGGACAACTCTGATGAGAAGACACAAAAATTAATTCAAATATTTGAAATAAGTTTGACTAAACTCAAAACAATTCCATACATCAATGACAGCCTGTGATAGGCAGTTAGACAGACATGAGCAGAGCAAAGACAATGGGCCAGGTACAGCAGGTCACCAGGACAGAAAGCCCTGGGTGCCTAGCAAAGGACAACTGTAGCATGGGACCTCATTTCCAGGGTGACCTTTCCTACCGTAGCATATCACTGGCCATGTGGTTTAGACCTTCCTCCCTAGAGATAACATCTAGGCCTCAGTTGTATTTCAGCGCCAGGTCCAGAAAAGCAGCAAAACTAGACAAGCAATGTCACAGCCAAGGCTGACCTCAGGATTAGCTGTACTGAATAATGACCCACTGCCCTGGCACTGGAAATCAATCAGTGGAGACCACAACCTGGGAAGGACACACCTGGAAAGCTGATGAATATTCTATTGAGTTCTTCCCTGGGACCTCCCCTAAACTTTCCACCCTTAAAGCCCTTAGGTCAGAGGACCCAGCTCGCTCTTCCTCCCATGAGCATACCCACATCTTTTTCTTCCCTCTCCCTCTCCCCATCCCCCTCGGTGTGCCGTCTTTACTTCTAAGCTCCCAGGACCCTACCTTTACCTCTGTAACTTGTTTCCTAAACCCATTTCTGCTAAAAATTACTTCTTCCACCTCTGTGATGTTATAAATAAACTAGAGGCCTGGTGCATGGATTTGCCCTCTCGCAATCTGGGATCCCTCGGGGGATATAGTAGTGCTCAAAGCAGCAGGTGGCCAGGGAGGAGCCCCCACCGTTCCACTCATCCTGGCCCCACTGTGCCAGCTGCTGTGCCACTCGGTAAGCTCACTGAGTGGTGCTCCCACTGTGGGAGCACACTGACCACCAGGGGGCAGCTCCTGAGTTAAGCATCTGCCCCTGGTGGTAAGTGCACGTCATAGCGAGCAGTCGACCTGTCACTTGGTCACTTTAGCTTTTATATATGTACTACAGGCCCAGTGCACAAAATTTGTGCATGGGGGGAGGGTGTCCCTCAGCCCAGCCTGCACCCTCTCCAATCTGGGATCCCTCGGGGGAAATCCAACTGCTGGTTTAGGCCCAATCCCACAGGGACTCTCACAATCTGGGACTGCTGGCTCCCAACCGCTCCCTTGCCTGCCTGCCTGATTGCCCCTAACTGCTTCTGCCTGCCAGTCTGATCACCCCCTAACCACTTTCCTGCCAGCCTGATCAACGCCTAACTGCTCCCCTGCCAGCCCAGTTGCCCCCAGCTGCCCTCCCCTGCCGGCCCGGTCAACCACAACTGCCCTCTCCTGCCAGTCTGGTCACCCACAACTGCCCTCGCCTGCTGGCCATCTTGTGACTGTGGGCACCGTCATCTCTGAGGATGGGGCAGTCAATTAGCATATTCCCTCCTTATTGGCTGTGGGTGCCGCCATCTTTGAGGGTGGGGCAGTCAATTAGCATATTCCCTCATCATTGGCTGTAGGTGCCTCCATCTTTGTGGTGGCATGAGGGTCAATTAGCATATTCCCTCTTTATTAGACAGGATAGATGTCCTCTTATAGTTTGAGTCTTGGATCTAAATTCTTTCGTGGCCTGAACTCAAGTACCGAGGTTGCTGAACCCAGGTCTGGTCTAACACCTGGTACCATTTCTGCCACCTCCAATAGTCCTTATAAATCAGTATTGAAAAATATGTTTATTGACAACATTGAAAAATAAGTTTATTGTCTTAAAGAGTAAGCACTTCCACATTCTTTTCTTTGTTCAACATAGGTTACTAAAAGCTTTTGCAAGCAAAGTAATCTCATGCTTGTTGTACACTGGGTTTTTCATATTGTAATATTTTGTGTCTACTCCCTTTGCTAGTGCCTAATTTACTTTCTGTGCCAAAAGAGGTACTTGGTAGAATGGGTGAGTGTAGTCATATTTTGAATTAACCAAATAATTAAGAATTTCAACATTATGATATTGTATATATAACTTGTGTAAAGAATAATATCCCATTCACTTTAGGAAATGGGGTAAAAATATAACAAACACATCATTACAAATGTTACTAAAATGTTTTCTAACCGAATAGTAAAAATAGATAACTAGAGGCTTCTCAACCAAACCAAGGGGGGAAATGGCATGTTTTGGGTTGGACATGTATAAAATGGCAAGAATTCTGACTAGCTTAGTCAAGAAATGTACTTTACTGAAAGGGTGATAATGATCTCATAAAAACAAAGGATGCAGGTGTGATGCAGAAGAAACAGAATTTTACCTCAAGGCCCTGCATCTTCCTTAGCTCTGCCCCTCTCTCTCAGCACTGATGCCATCAACCTCATCTGCAGCATCTAGATTGCTTTTCTTTCCAAAGTTCATGATAGAAGATAGCCCCCAAGTGTATTTATACTCTGTTCAAAACACTAGCCACAGTTGGCTGACATCTTTTCATCTCACAGCTCTAATTCTTTCTGGGCTGTGTACCAGCATGGTGTCGTCTTTAAATCCATGTAGATGGAGGGAAAATCTATTCTCCAAATGGCAAGACAAAAGCTGAGCCATAGATAAACTAGACATCTACCTACACTTCAAAGTTTGAAAAGAGAAGAGGTTTCAAAGCCAATCTGGTAAGCATATCATATTAAAACTAGGGAAAAATATCATTATTGCTCCATAGACATACATATTAGGGAAACTATTTCAGTCAAACTCTAAAAGCACAGAATACTGTGTATTGAACTATGGTGGACTCAGTGAAAATGGAGAGAAACAGCTATTTATATACATTTCTAAAAAATGAAATGCCCTATATTCTGTATTCCATGAAGCCTTTGTCTGTGTTTTGTTTTGTTTTCTCACTCTCCCAACTCCCCCCATCTCCAGTAAGTCACTTTCCTAACAAAGCCACTGTGCTTTGAGAGAAATTACAAGGACACAGTGTTTCCTGACTCTTCACTGAGGTGAAATTCTAATGTAATAGGAATCACTACTTTCAAAGAAATCTTACCCAACAGTTAACAATATGTAAATGAGCTATCAAAGGTACTAAAATGTGTGCAGAAGTAATGTATGCAACACTTTAAGCAAAGTTTGAGACTTCATTTCCCTGGAACAAAAAGATAATATTCAAAATATATAACAACAGCTATAATTCTCTCATTATATTAAAAAAAATAAACTGAATTTCTAATCCCTAACAAAAACTACAAAAAACCCACAAATATTGTATGCCAAAAAACAGTATTTATTATTAGAAAACTTCAACTTTCAGATCTACAATGTAAAATTTAATAAAGCAGCTACTTGACATGATAATACTCACAAGGACATAGTAGTGGGAGATAGAAATAGTATAAAACCTAATAACATGTACAAAGTTCCATAAGAAAAATAAATATTCTAGTGTCAACATGACAGTTAAAATTCAAGGTTGAAGGTACATCCTTGTAATAATATGGTATTACTCATCCCCAAAATACTTGCTCCAGAATAACTAGAAATAATTTTAGTTTCCAAGGGAGAGACATATAAAAATATTTTTAAGTTGTAGAGGAAATAAACCCTTCAGTGAAATGACTGATAAATGCATGTTTTGTTACTAAACTAAGAAAATATTCAAACCCAGAATTAATTTGAGTTAATAAACTTAACCCACAAATGAAATGAGCATCAGTCTCATGTCCTGTGAAGAGAGCGTCAATGGTGTTCAATGGTGCTAAGTACTTTCTCAGTGTTTTTTTTTAAATATATACTTTTATCAATTTCAGAGAGGAAGGGAGATGGAGAGAGATAGAAACATCAATGATGAAAGATAATCATTAACTGGCTGTCTCCTGCATGCTCCACATTGGAGATGGAGCCTGCAACTGGGCATGTGCCCTGACCAGGAATGGAACCGTGACCTCCTCGTTCATAAGTCAATGCTCAACCCCTGAGCCACAAAGGCTGGGCACTTTCTCAGTGCTTTAAGAGTAAAGTGAATTTTAGAGTTCAAGAAATTATAGGAAATTCAGGCTTCTCAATCAAATTACCTTTCCAACACCTAAATACTAGAGGTGTTTTGGTAGAGCTTAATTTATTTTCTTTAAAATAATTAAAATATTATCAGAAAATCTACCCAGATTCAATCTGTGGGATCAAGTCTAGAAGCATGGAATAAACAAATATTTGGACTGTTACATTTTCAAAACAGAAAAGTACATATTAGAGTTGAGTATTCTCATTTTTCTCAAATTTAAGCTTTACTATTTATCTCCCACATGAATGGAGCAACATTAAGGCATGCATTTCTGTCTGTGCTATTCATTGATGTCTGACAGATGCCCAAAACAGGGATGAGCTGACATACTGTAGAGGCCCAATAAATAAATATACTTTGATAATATAGTTTAAATTTTAGGTCAAATTTATTCTCATTCAATGGAGTGTATATGTACAATATTTACATTTTTTTCACTACACATCCTTTTTTTAAATGTTTTTCTACTTTTCTTAATGTATAATTAACAAAATTATAATATATTTAAAGTGTGCAACATAAAGATTTGATGAAAGGATTCCCACAACAAAGTTAAGTAACAGATCCATCACCCCATTGCTTCCTTTTGTTTGTTTTTTCTTTATGGTGAGAATACTTAAGATTTACTCTCTTAGCAAATTTCTAGTATGCACTATAACATAAAGGTAGTCACCATTCTGTTTATTAGATTCTCAGAACTTATTTTTCTTATAACTGAAATTTGTGCTTGTTTTATAAACTCTTCATTTCTCCTAAACCCCAGTCACTGGCAACTACCATTCGACTGTTTCTATGAGTCAGCCTTTTTGGGTTTTTTAGATTCCAGAATAATATTTCAGGGAGAGAAAGAGAGGAGAGAGAGAGAGAGAGAGAGAAAGAGAGAGAGAGAGAGAGAGAGAGAGAGAGAGAGAGAGAGAGAGAGAGAGAGGAGATTTTCTTTATCCGTTCATCTGCATCAGGTTGTTTCCACATCCTGGCTATTGTGAATAATAGTGCAATGGAAGTAAGGATATCTCTCCAAGATAGTGATTTTGTTTCCTTTGGATATATACTCAGAAGTGGGATTACTGGATCATATGGTAGTTCTATTTTTAATTTCTTTAAGGAACCCTCCTACTGCTTTCCATAATGGCTGTACCAATTTAAATTCCCACCAACAGTGTACAGGCTCCTTTTAAATTTTTCAGTGGGAAATTTATTTTAAGTGAAAGCAAAGATAAAATGACAACTCATAAGCAATCCCATGATTTGTCATTGCTAAAACTCTTAAGTGTGTATCAGTTGGTTGCTAACTGAGGGCTATGGCAGAGTGTGTAACGGCTTGAGAGGACACAGCAATAAGGTGGCCATCTGCAAGCCAGAGAGAGGAACCTCAGGGGGAACCAAACCTACCAACACCTTGGTCTTGGACTTCTAGCCTCCAGAGCTGTGAGGAAGTAAATCTCCCCGCCCCCTGACCTCGTCTGTGGTATTTTGTTATGGCAGCACTAGCAAACTAATATAGTTTTGGGGGTGATTTGTTATTTGGTATAGCACTAAATAACATACAATGTTTTTTTAACTAGAGTAGTATCTATGAAGTTTAAAAAGACATACTTGATCTTTAGGGGCTAACAATAACAACAGAAAATAGCCTTGATGCTAACAGTTATCTTAGAAATAGTACAGTGACAGCAAGACTAAACAAATATATAAACATATAATATGATTACTTGTATGCATACCTTATGGCAAATGGATTGAGAATCCAGGATCTTTACAGATAAAGCACCTAA
Organism: Myotis nattereri; assembly: GCF_964212035.1. Classification (NCBI taxonomy): domain Eukaryota; kingdom Metazoa; phylum Chordata; class Mammalia; order Chiroptera; family Vespertilionidae; genus Myotis; species Myotis nattereri. Next base: position 45,610,937 of record NC_138076.1, on the reverse strand, counting down.
AAGCATGCCATAATAACGTCTTCAGTAATAAATATAGCTATCATCATCTTTACTTAATATATGTTATAGAATTTATGACTTATTATAATGTAGAAATATAATTTTGAAACTACTTCCACGTTAAATGCATGTGTAGTAATTATCTGAGAATGATTCAAATGCATAAGTAATGAAGTGCCTTCTCTAATATCACTTTAAAAGATATAATCTTCTTATGGGAAATAATACTGAAGACAATTAATTTTGATATGCATGGTTCATAAACAGCAGCTTCAAAAATGGTGTTTAAAAATAATATGTTGAGAAACCCATAAATCAAAGCAAACAGAATGAGTTAGCTGTTAACGGATTGAGCACCACCTCAGAAAGAGTTTATAGATTTTATTCTCATAAATACAATAGTTATCTCCACTTTACAAATGAAGAAAATAGCTCAGAAAAATTAAGTAACTTGCAAAACACCATGCAATTAGAACCTGCTCAAACTGTCACATTATCATCATCATCCTCACCACTGCCATTATCATCATCTAGGATGAGGTCAAAATCATGTATTTTATATTTCCATATGGGCCAGTTAACCATATTTTTTCTAATAACCCATGTCCCTATTCACTTAGCATATATATATTAGAGTCCCGGTGCATGACATTCATGCACTGGAGGGTGTGGGGGTCCCTCAGCCTGACCTGCACCCTCTCCAATCTGGGAGCCCTCAGGGGAGCCCTCTCCAATCTGGGAGTTTCTGTCTGTCTTTGCAATCATATGAGTGAATTGTCTGAGACCCCAACCCAGTTTGGTTTGTTGCTCACAGAATAATAGAGGCATTTTTTTTCTTTGCTTCATTGGTGGAGACTTCCTGGAAGTTTTAGGATATCTTCCCTTTAATTTTTCCTAGACACTCTGATTTTACTGATGTCTCTCACCTTTGCTTTCCCTCCATCCCCCACCGCAACAGTAACTTGCCCCAGGCTCACTTTGCTCTAGGACAGGGGTTCTCAACCTTGGCTGCACATTAGAATCACCTGGGAATCTTTTTAAAGTCCTGATTTCTGGGCCTCATCCTCCGGAAATTCTGTTTCTTTGTTACTAATATTGTGGCCCCACCCCATAACAAAGAAACAGAATTTCCGGAGGATGAGGCCCAGAAATCAGGATTTTAAAAAAAGATTCCCAGGTGATTCTAATATGCAGCCAAGGTTGAGAACCACTGGTCTAGGACCGTGGTCAGCAAACCGCGGCTCCCGAGCCACGTGCAGCTCTTTGGCCCCTTCAGTGTGGCTCTTCCACAAAATACTACATGTGGGCACACACAAACAGTATGATTGAAACTTCATGGCCCATGCGCAGAAGTCGGTATTTTGTGGAAGAGCCGGTATTTTGTGGAAGAGCCACACTAAAGGGGCCCAAGAGCCACATGTGGCTCGTGAGCCATGGTTTGCTGAGCCACAGTTTGCCAACTGGTCTAGGAGATCCATCTGCCACCAGAACTATGATTCCCAGCATTCCTGGTGCTCCCCACACTCTGGGCTTCTGCTTCCGGTCCTGGGGCTGCCACCAAAACTACTATTCCGAGAATTCCTGGTGCTCCCTCAATCTTGGTTGTCCCTTCCTGCTCTGTCTCCGTCCCATGGCCTCCCACTCTGCCAAGTCCTCCAAGCCACCAGCTTTCCCTATCGTCTCTCCATCTGGCAGCTTAGGGAGCCAATTTCCCCAAGTCACTCCACTCTCGGGCTGCTCTCCTGCTCTGCTCTCCGCCTGGCGCCTGTGTATGCAAATTAACCCACCATCTTTGTTGGGTTAATTTGCATACTCAGTCCTGATTGGCTGGTAAGTGTAGCAAAGGGATGGTCAATTTACATGCTTCTCTTTTATTATATAGGGTGTGTGTGTGTGTGTGTGTATACACTCTAATTGTTAAGTAATGTGACCCACAAACTTTTACTGCCCAGCAATATTCATTGAAGGTGCTACTGATTTTCAGCCCAATGCCCCCACTTTTCTCTCCCATTCTTCTGATACTAGACTAAGCCTTAACAGGGTGACCCATGTTAGGTTAGTCAGATTCTTTCTACCAGGAAACTTAATTTTAGTATATTATTAAATGGTATCCAACAGCAGGTCTTAAAAAAAGAAAAGGTTTAAATACAGCAGTCCTGTGTATTCTAAAACCTAATGGTTTCACTCTTTGTTCAGTTTTGCAAGGTACCAGCCAATCACTTTTATAAGAGTCTTAGAATCACTTTCTGGTACTTTTATTCAAAGAATATTAAATGAAGACTAGCTACCAGGGAGTAGGTCCTAGGCAATAAAGTCACAGGAAAATGTGCATAATTTGGGTCTGGTCACCAAACCCCAAAAGTTGTAAGAGTCCTATGACATTTCAAAATGGGAAAGGAGCAGCCTATAGTTCTCAGTGATGGAATATCTCCTCACATTATTGTCTGTGGACTGCTGGGGTTCGGCATGGATCTGGGGAAATAGGTAACTTCTGCCACACATTTAAAGGAGACAAAGAAAACTAGAACCATAGGTATGATGGTTGAGTCTCTGATAGGATATCATTCAAAGACATCAAATGCTATGTCAAAATTCTTGCCTGAAGACACAGAGTAAAAGCTCTGGCTTGTTTTGTTGTGACATGAAGCCACAGCGATTATGCCCAGAAACAACATTTGAAGGCTAGTTCTGCTGCACTGCAACACCTCTGTCAGCAAAGCCTCATCTCCTCTGAGGAAAGAAATGGCCTCACAGTTGGAGCCTATAAGGGTGTCTGTCAACCCTGCACATGCCTCAGCTTCTAAGACAAGACATTGATTCACAACTCTGTGAAATGTATCAACGACCAGCACATTCCACTTGTGGCCATTTGTCCTTTCCATTACAGGAGTGATAGCCTTCCACACATTCATGCACCTGCCCCGCACCTCAGCCCCTGTCTCAGGTGCCTTGTTGAGGCTGGGAGAAACCAAGGTTTTTCTCACCCCAATTTTTTTCTCCCAATTCCCTCCACTGTGTGCTGTTCCTCTTAGAAAGAAGGTTCATAGTTTTGGAAACTGATGTCTGAGGTAGGGTCCTTAAAATAATATATTTTTTAAAAATTATGTTTTAATTGATTTGAGAGAGAGAGGAAGGGAGAGGGAGAGAGAGATAGAAACATCCATGAGAGAGAAACTTCAACATCCATCGATCGGCTGCCTTCGGATGGGTTGCTGGGGATGTAGCCTGCAACCCAGGTATGTGCCCTGACTAGGAATCAAACCTACAACCTCCTTATGCATGGGTCCACACTCAACCACTAAGTCAAAATGGCCAGACCTTAAAATAGTATTTAATATCATTCCTATTTCAGTATCTTCTTGGGTTTTCGAGAGAAATTTAGCACTTTAGAAAATAAGGCTGTATTGAAATTCTCCTCAATCCTCAGTCAACTGTGTCACAATCATTCTGATAATCTTCAAACACGAAATATTTGAGATGCTACTCTTATCTCTGAACACCAATTCATGAACAGAGTTGTGTTATAATCATTGTGGCAGCCTGTGAAGATATTTGCTGGATAAGGATTCTTGATTTTCTGTTAATTTCACATAGGGATTCCAAATATGTATGTCAGAGGCATACTTTAACATGAGTTATCAAATGAAACATGCCTCTGGCCTGGGCAGTTGGCTCAGTTGGTTGGAGAATCGTCTTGTACACCACAAGGTTGTGGGTTTGTTTCCTTGGCTGGGGCATATACCTAAGTTGTGAGTTCAGTCCCTGGTCAGGGAGGGTACAGGAGGCAACAGATCAATATTTCTCTCTCTCTCTCTCTCTCTCTCTCTCTCTCTCTCTCTCTCTCTCCCTCTCCCATCATGTCTGTATAATCTTGCATCTGGTCTCTGATCTGCCTGGTATGTCTTCTGCTTCTTTCTTTCATCTAGCATTCTTTGGCAAGTCCTTTCTCAAAAGTTCATTGGGTGCATTTCACTGTGCCTAAGGCTGTAAGGGAACTTTGCATATCATGTACATTCTTGGTCTCCATGCCTTCTCCCTGAGGGTAGAAACTAAATTGCACTAACTCTTGCCCTAAGGCAGTGGTTCTCAACCTTCTGGCCCTTTAAGTACAGTTCCTCATGTTGTGACCCAACCATAAAATTATTTTCGTTGCTACTTCATAACTGTAATGTTGCTACTGTTATGAATCATAATGTAAATATCTGATATGCAGGATGGTCTTAGGCAACCCCTGTGAAAGGGTTGTTTGACCGCCAAATGGGTCGCGATCCACAGGTTGAGAACCACTGCCCTAAGGTCTGTTAGGCGTTGTCACACAGTAAATATTAAATAAAAGTTTGTTGTCTAAATCCTATATAATAAAAGGCTAATAGGCAAATTGATCCAATAGCAGAATGACTGGTCGCTATGACATGCACTGACCACCAGGGGGCAGACGCTTAACGCAGGAGCTGCACTGGTGGTCAGTGCTGCTCTCACAGGGGAGCATCCCTCAGCCAGAAGCCAGGCTCAGGGCTGGTGAGTGCAGCGGTGGTGGCAGGAGCCTCTCCTGTCTCCGCAGCAGCACTAAGGATGCCCGACTGATGGCTTAGGCCCATTCCCCAAGGGCTCCTGGACTGGGAGAGGGCGCAGGCTAGGCTGAGGGATTCCCCACCCCGCCCCCAGTGCACAATTTTCATGCATCTGGCCTCCAATAAATCAATAAATGCATATCCTGAACATTTCACTCAAAGTGTGAGCAGAAATTTCACTCTAATAGTCTCTAAAACTGACAAAAATAACTGTTCTCTGTTTTTCTGCAAATGAAATGTGCATTTCATTTTTCCCACAATAAATGACCTTCCTCTTCTGTAGGTCATGAATGTGTTGAAAAGAATAATGAATCAGCAATCAGAACACCAAAATTCTTATTCTCATTTTGTGACAGTGTCAAATTTGTTTCTAATTCCTTCTCCAGAAAGTGGAGATCAGATTTGTTCTTCTGCCTTTACATTAAGGGCCCTTCAGTCAAAAATCTATGTTTGTGAAGAAAATATATCACTTTAAAAAACTTTATTTTGAAATAATTTCAAACTTATTTAATTACAATTAAAAGAAACATTTCATACATGTGTTAAACCTCACTGAACAATTTCAATGAGGACCAAAGCACTAGTAAATTTAAATTAATAGCTAGTTCTCTTGAGAAAGTGTTCATATTTGTTTATAATATTGTCACTTACATGCTCTAATTGGCTTTCCTAGCATTTTAAAGGTAAATTTTAGAATAATTTTCCTGTTTGAACTTTAATTTGCAAACTATTGTGTCCCTTTATATATTTGGATACAAGTTGCATAAATAGTATAATTATAATTATCTGCTTTCCCCAAAAGATTAGAAAGGAAACACTACTAATTAATCTCATTTACATGTGGATAAGGTTAATTGCTAAGACCAATTTTTATTTTCCCTTGCTAAGCTATAATAACTGTTGTCATGCTTATTAAGGTACAACATAGATAATGTAATATGTATCAAATTGAATAATAATTATATTTACACAGTACCTTTTATTCCCCTTTTAAAAATAATTTTCTCCTTATTGAAGAGCAGATTATCTAATTAAGTGGATGCTTTCTCCCTTGTAGAAAGATTACAATCTAGCCTTTCTAAAACTGTGTTCACCTATCTTTCCTACCTTACTATTACTATTAATTTCTTCTCTTCTCACCTAAATATATATACAAAGTAAACATTAATGGCCTCCCATAGTCAAATGACATCTGTTTTATTTAGTCAGTCAGCTATCATATAGCTGCTCCTTTATCTAAGTCCCTGCTCATTCTAATTTGTATTTCTTTTTTTAATATTTTTTTATTGATTTTTTACAGAGAGGAAGGGAGAGGGATAGACAGTTAGAAACATCGATGAGAGAGAAACATTGATCAGCTGCCTCCTGCACATCTCCTACTGGGTATGTGCCCGCAACCAAGGCACATGCCCTTGACCAGAATCAAACCTGGGACCCTTGAGTCCGCAGGCCAACTCTCTATCCACTGAGCCAAATCGGTTAGGTAGGGCATTGTGACTATTTCTTTAATCCATTGCTTCTTCCAACGTTCAGGAATGTTGTTTATTTGTAGGCTATTTTAAGGGGCACTTTCTAAAGTTACTCCTCTGGACTTTTTCCTCGGCCCTGGATGTTCAAGAGGCATCTTTCTAAATGCAAATTTAATCATGTAACTTTCTCATAAAATCCTCCAAAACCTCCACATCCTACAAAATAGTCAGAGCTTCATAGGATGGCATATAAAATCCTTCACCATCGACGTTTGCCTACCTGTCTACAACCTCTTGTAATCCACAAGAGCCTGGGTTCCAGGGAAGTCAGGCTACTTGGAGTTCCTGAAAGCCATGACATCACTTCACAACCCAAGGCTGACTTGGCTGTCCCTAACTTAGGGAAGCAGAAGCCTCCAGTCCCTCCTGGTGCTTGCTGGGAGCAGCTGAGTATTTCACAATGTTCTAGGAAAAGTAATTGCAATCAAGAAATTTATCTATGCAAGCATTTCTGTTAAACTGCCTCAAGGGACCTCAGATGAAAGGGACTTGAGGTTTCTAAGACTCTGGCAATTTGTTGCATTATGTTTTCTCATTTTAAAAACACATCCACTTCCATGTGCTAATTTTGGACTTGCAGATTTGCATTATTTTTCCTAAAGAGGGCCCCAGTTCAAAACTCTTTATCCTTGCTTGTGATCCTTTTGCCTGAGGGCACTTCCACCTCCTCTCATTTATTGGCAGCCGGACAGACTTGAGCAGAGCAAAGACGATGGGCCCAGTGCAGAAACTCACCAGGGCAAAAAGCTCTGGGTGCCCAGCAAGGGGCAAAACTGGGAGAACAAGAACCTCGCCCCCAGGGTATCCTATCCTCCCCTAGCATATCGCTGGCCACTTGGCTTGGACCTGAGAATTTTTATATCGCTGGTCATGCAGTTTAGATCCCCTGACCTTGTCCTCCCCAAAGATAACATCGAGGCCTCAGTTGTATTTCAGCTCCAGGCCCAGAAAAGCAGCAAAACCAGAGCAGCTGCCTCAAGACAGTGCAGACCACAATCCGGAAAGAGCACACCTGGAAAGCTGATGACTATTCTATTGAGACCCTCCCCTGAGACCTTCCCTAAGATTCCCACTTCCAAGAGAGAGGGAAATCGGCTCAGAATGAAGGACCAGGCACACTCTCCGCCAGGGGAGCACAGCCATGCCATTCCCTTTCCTTAAGGGGCCCCAGGAGACTTGCAACCAGGGGAGCAATGGGTAGTAGCAGCTTGTCCTGGGCTTGTGATGGGCATGCACGCTTAGCGTCAGATAGTGAAATGGGTATAGATATGTGACCTTTAACTGACGTAAAGAAAATTTTGTAACTTCTTTGTATTCTATGCATCTTGATGTCAATCTGTAAACTTTCAAAGAGTAGGTAGTTTCCACTGGATTGTTCAAAGATTGGGTTGTGTTTAAAAGCTCCAGCCAGGTGTGACACCGCACTGGCCACGGTCGAGCTTGTGACACCCTTTAAGAAGGCTATTAGAGAAAGGCTCGGGGCTGCAGCAGGATGGGGCTCCCTGTGTGCAGGACCTGTTGCAGTCGCTGGCCAGCTTTCCATAAATCCTCGCTTGCTGCTAAGACCTAATTGGAGTTGGTGGTTTTACTCTCGCGAACATTGGTCCATAACAGGCTAACCCCCGAACCCGTCTCCAAGGCCCTCTTTTCTCTGACTTCCAGGCCTAGCCTCTCCTGTTGCTTCTTCTATGCCCTTCCTTGTTTCACTGTCCTAAGTATATTTTTTCTGTGGCCAATAAATTCTTGCTTACTGTGCTACATTTTGCCTCCTGATTGAAATGTTTCCTTTAAGAAGACAAGAACAAGGTTTCATCATCTCTCTGGCCACACTCTTATCTAATTGCAAAAATTCTTCTGAACCTTAAACGTTCAGCTTAAAATGTCCCTCCTCTGTTGCCTCACCCTCATATTCCAGAATGAGTCCAAATTCCCTTCTCTGTTTCTTCTTAAAGGATTTATCACATTTCATACTTATTTGTTTTTACCTGTTTATTCTCTATCTCCATTAAAGGCAGTGTGCTGATCAGATGGGCCACTTTAGACACACAGAAGCCTTCTCCTTTCATAACAACATACCAGTTTCCTTCTGGGGAAGTTTATTTTCCTCATCGGTGTGTCCTGGTGGGATGGTAAGTTCCATGGCTCTGTCCTCACACTTCTTTTTTAAAATCTTTATTGCTGAGGGTATTACAGATGCCCCCCCACCCCCCGTTTTTTCCCACTGGCCTCCTCTAGCCAACTCCCACCCCACCCCAGGCCTTCACTACACTATTGTCTGTGACCATGGGCAATGCATATATCCATACACATTATTTGGTTAATCTCTTCTTGCCCCTCTCCCCTTCCGTCTGAGATTCTTCAGTCTGTCCCATGCTTCCATGTCTCTGGATCTATTTAGTTTGTCAGTTTATTTTGTTCATTAGATTCCACATATAAGTGAGATCATGTGATATTTGTCATGTTCTGACTGCATTATTTCATTTAGCATAATACTCTCCAGGTCCATTATTCTGCCTTAAAGGCTAAGAGATCCTTCTTTTTTTACAGCTGCACTGTACCTCAATGTGTAACTGTACCACAGCTTTATTATCCACTCACCTACTGATGGGCACTTGGGCTATTTCCAGATCTTAGCTATTGTAAATAACACTACTATGAACATAGAGGTGCATATATCCTTTCTGATTGGTGCTTTGGGACTCTTAGGATAGATTCCTACAAGTGGGATCACTGGGTCAAATAGGAGTTACATTTTTAATTTTTTGAGGAAACTCCATACTGTTTTCCATAATTGCTGCACCAGTCTGCACTCCCACCAGCCGTGTACTAAGGTTCCTTTTTTTCACATCCTAGCCAGTACCTTTTGTTGTTTGATTTATTGTTGCAGCCATTCTGACAGGTGTGAGGTGATACCTCATTGTCATTTTAATTTGCATCTCTCTGATGGTTAGTGACTTTGAGCATTTTCTCATATATCTCTTGGGCATCTGCATTTCCTCTTTGGAGAGGTGTCTATTCAGGTCCTTTGCCCATTTTTTAATTAGATTGTCTTCTTTTTGTTGATCTGTATTAGTTCTTTTTAAAAAATATTTTTTTTATTGATTTCAGAGAGGAAGAGAGGAGAGAGAAATAGAAACATCAATGATGACAGATAATCATTGATCAGTTGCCTCCTGCACATCCCACACTGGGGATCAAGCCTGCAACCTGGGCATGTGCCTTGACCAGGAATCGCACCGTGACCTCCTAGTTCAAAGTCAACGTTCAACAACTGAGCCATGCCAGCTGGGAATATTAATTCTTCATATTATTTTTGGAAATTAGCCCCTTATCAGATGTATCATTGGCAAATATGTTCTCCCATACTGTGGGTTCCCTTTTCGTTTTGATGCTGGGTTTTTTGTTTGTTTGTTTGTTTTGTTGGTTTGTTTGCTTGTTTTGCTGTGCAGAAGCTTTTTATTTTGATGTAGTCCCATTTGTTTATTCTTTTCCTTTGTTTCTCTTGTCCTAGGAGCTGTATCTGTGAAAATTCTGCTACGTAAAATGTCTGAGGTTTTGTTGCCTATGTTTTCTTCCAGGATTTTTATGGTTTCACAATTTACATTTAAGTATTTTATCTATTTTGAGTTTATTCTTGTGTATGGTGTAAGTTGGTGACCTAGTTGTCCTCACACTCCTTTACCCGAATCCTCTTAGCTCACATATTTTATTTGCCTTCCCAGCACAGCAAGGATGTTTCTACATGTCATCTTCTCAGCTAGTTGGAATCTCACTCCTGGTAGTTTCAACTTTGATCTTGTAAACAGTTGACCTCTTTGAAGAAGCTCCTCCCACTGAAAACGTCTGTAACTTCTGGGATCCTGAGTCCTCAGCCTATCCTTCTGAGAGGGTGGTTGTTAGTTGTAGCCCAAACAATTTGCCCCTTTTGCAAGGCCTCAGGACCACCCAGCAGGAGACTACATTTCCCAGCCTTCCTTGCAATTAGGTGTGGTCACCACTAGAATGTGATAGAAAATGATGCATGCAACCATTCAACCTGGGTCTTTCAGTCCTGGACTCACATTCCCCTCCCTTCTTACTGGATGGAGACATGGTGTGTGCAGGATATCTCACCTCCACAGGCCCCTTCCTGGTACCCTTTGTTAAATTAAAGCTAGAATGTTGTATTGTTTTACTTGAAGAGTACTCCCCAAATTGTGCAAGCTCTAGGCTCCACAAAACCCAGATATATGCCTGTGAAGGACCCAGCTACCTCAACCATGGAGAATGAGAACTTGGTTTACCTCTAAGCATGCAAAACTCATTAGAATACATTACTTACTAAGTTTTACGAGGAAAGTGAGGTTTTAATTTCCCATTACACCAATAACCTGTATAGTGCTCAAAATGGTTGTTTAATTGTATAATTAAACAAAGTTTAATTTTTCAACTATTAGGTTATTGAACACTGGATTAACTGATCAAATTAATATTGTCCACTTCTCTCTTTCCTTACATATAAACCCATCGGTTATAAATGTTACTGTAAATATATATGATTAATCAATTGTTGATTACTTATAGTTTATAATTTTATTCATAGATTAATCAACATATGACTAATATTTTCAAATCATCTGAATATTATTGCTTTTTCTTAAAAACACATAGTTTGTAGCATTTGAATTGCAATTGTTCTAAGTCTTACTGTTCGATGTATTCAAGTACCTATATTTCACAGCCTATACAATTCAGGTTTGCCAGAGCAACAAAATGATTTGTGGATGAATATGCATGTCCCATTTTTCATTTTGTGCAAAACTTTGCAAATAAAATTAGCCCCATAGGCTATTCCTAATAAAACATTAAAAGTTGAAACTAGCCATTATGAATTTGATAGAATTAAGATGTAATCCAGTGGTCCCCAGTCTGATTGTGAATTAGAATCACTTAGAGATGTTATAAGCAAATCTTCATGCTTGGGAATTTTTATTTAATTGGCTTCTGGAATTGCCTGGAAATCTATCAATTTTTAAATCTCTTGAGGAATCATAATGTGCAACCAGGGTTGACAAGTAAAGACTTCGTTGGTGAAAGGGTCCTTAACTTTGCTCCCTCCTATTGGAAGTCTCCCTGATAGAAAGAAAGTCACAGCTGATTATTTCTGTTATGCACCCTAAAAATAATAAAAATTTCTAAAAAGGAGAAATGTGTATTTACATATACTGGATGTACATCAAACATTAAAATACATGGGGCCACTGGAAGCATCTAGGGCTCCTTGGAGAAACATCCGACTTTAGAGTTGGGGCAGGGAAAATACAAACTGAGACGGGAGCATTTTTTGTTCTAGAAAGTAAGGAAGTGCTCAGAAACAAAATGCTGGGCATATGTCAACATGACACGGGAGCCAACTGAAAAAAATTCCTTTTGGCCAAAGTTGGAACAATAGGGGTGACAGAATAAACAACATAGTATTAAACTGTAACCCAACGTATAAAAAAAAATCCTGAGCCCATACTTTATAAATAAATGATTAAATAAGTAACTGGACCTGCAGACCTGCATGTGGCCTCTTCTTGTGGCTTGGCTTCCTCGCACCCTAGGCACCCCAGGGGAGGCAAATGTCATACAGGGATGCTCAGGATCCCAAGCACGAGTGTTTCAGCGAGCAAGGTGGAAGTTGCATGGCTTTCGATGACTCAGCCTCAGACTCACATAGCATCACTTCTGCCACATATTATTGGTTGAAATTAGAATTCGTTTCTTAATGGGAAAGTGGCAGGATCGTATTGTAGGAAAGCTTGTGGAATGGGCGACACGTTTATGGCCATCTCTGTAAAAGACAGTTTCCCAGATCTCCCTTCCTTCCCCTTAAGTCTGAAGGGCCAAAAGAGTTGTCAATAGGGGGAAGGAGATGAAAAGCTCAGTAAGTCCTATTTATCCCTTCCAATTTCAGGCTTCTCAGCCTAAAGAAAATGTAAATTCAATGCAATTTAAAGCTCTGAATATTGCATTGGATGTTTTGAAAATTGAAATAAAGACAGTTAGCTACTGATATTGACAAGCTTTAAGAACTACCTGAAATTTCATCCAGGGGATGTGTGTACTGTGTGCTTGCTGCAGTGAACGAATCAAGTTGTTTTCTATGTGCACCTTATTCAATTCACTCAACATGGAAACCGGCGACCTGCATATGCATTGCAGTATGCCATTTGTATGCATTACAAAGAATTCCCTTTATGGAGTTTGCAGTAACATTATGCTCCTAGGGAATCCGTTTCAGCCATTTGTTAGTCAGGTAGGACTCAGAAATTAGTTTCAAAAGAAAACAAACCAAAGATAATTTAAACTATGGGCTTTGGGGCCTGATTTTAGAAAATTATTTTGGTGTATTCATGGCCTTCACTTGTCCTAACACTGTTGTTTTTGTTTTGTTTTGTTTTGTTTTGTTTTGTTTTAAGTGAATTTCCCTTTAGGTGGGTATTGTCTGCTGAAAAATTGTAGAGCTTGTGGGAACAAAGATACTGTTTAGGCTGGCCAGAGACACCTCTCACCACACTTCTTTTAGAAAGTCCTAGTTTCTTTTTACCCCAATTTTTAATTTTGAAAAATTTTAATGTACTGAAAAGTTGAAAGAATATCCTGTGAACACTCATATACCCTTTAGCTAGATTCAGCAACAAACAGGGGCATTTGAGATCTTACTTCCCAGTGGTTCAACTAAAGTTATAAAAATCTCAAACACACACAAACACACACACACACACACACACACACACACACACACACCAAAGATAGTCAAATAGCTAAATAGCTGCCACATTTGTTTATATCTGTACCCATTTCATCTGTATTCACATTTGCATCTATTTGGCTGAGTCATCTGAAAAAAAAATCATGATGCCTCTCCCTCTCCCCTTTAGCATGATTCCCCTGAAAGCACTGTCATTTCCTACACAACCACAGTACCATTACCATTAATGCACTTAGGAAAGTAAATACTGATATAATATTATCTAATATGCATTACACATTCAAAATTGCTCAGCTTTTCCCTATAATGTCCTTTACATTTTCCCTTCATTGAAGATCCAGTCAAGGACATATATTACAATTTATTGTCTCTTTGATCTCCTTCAGGGCAGTTCTTTTGTCTTATTGATATATTAAGAGTCAATAACATTGTAGCCAGTCATTTTGTAGAATGAACCTTGATTGAATTTGCCCAATTGTGCCATGAACAGTTTCAGGTTAAACATTTTTGACAAGAATATTATATAGCTGATGTTTTGTGTGTTTTTTTCAGGAGGCAAGAATCATTTATTTCTCCCATTATTGGTGACATCAGGTTCAATCACTTGGGTAAGGGGAGGTGTGCTAGAGTGCTTCCTTATAAAGAAAGGGTTTCTGTGCCTCTGTAACTAGTTAAATATATGATATTTTGATCCTGTGTACATATTCTGTTTCTCAACAACTTTTCAAGTAAAGATCAATTGTTATATTTGTGGCTGCAAAATGGTGATTGCTTTTCCAATTCTATGAATTTCATTACATAGCTCACCTAGAATAAAAGAAGAGCCTTTTCTCTCCTTTCTTATTTATTTTTACTATGCCTATTAACTCATGAGTTATTCATCCAATACATCATATTCATGACCCTGATTATTCTTTGGAGACCCAACGGTCTCAAATTTGGCCAGTGGGAAACCCTTCAGGCTGGCTACAATGCCCTTTTGACATGTCCAATCACTTTTCAAGTCCTTTCATGCTTTCTGACATAAAATGTCCCAGGCTCAACACTTAATTTCTTGCCACACACAGAAATCAGCCATTTAGCCAAATAGCCCAAGTTCTTTTAGTAGGACTCAATTAGAAACCAAGATCAGTACTCAGTAATACCACTTCTAGAAATATATCCCAAGAAAACAGAAACACCAATCAGAAATATATATGCACCACTATGTTCATAGCAGCACAATTTATAATAGCTAAAATTTGGAAATAGTCTAAATGCCCATCAGTAGATGAGTGGATTAGAAAACTGTGGTACATCTACACAGTGGAATACTATGCTGCTGTAAAAAAGAAGGAATTCTTACCACTTGCAACGGCATGGATGGAACTGGAGAGCATTATGCTAAGTGAAATAAGCCAGTCAGTGAAAGATAAATACCACATGATCTCACTCATTTATGGAATATAAAGAACATTATAAACTGATGAACAAAAATAGATACAGAGACAAAGAAGCATTGAACAGACTGTCAAACTACAGCAGGAAGTCAGGGGAGGTGGGGGTGGGGGGCTGTAGGAGATCATCTGAAGGACTTGTATGCATGCATATAAGCATAACCAATGGACACAAGACACTGGTAGGCGGGTGAGGGTGCTAGCGGGTAGGGGAGGCCAGGGGGAGGTCAATGGGGGAAAAAATTACTACTATTTGTAGTAATTTAAAACAATAAATGTGTTTTGTTTTTTTTAAAGAAACCAAGATCAGGGTGCTAGGTATGCCAGTTGATACTGGAAGATGAGCAGTGTTCATTTGTATGTTCAGTACACTCTGCTAAGAAATATGTGCGTGTTTTTTTTTAACTAATTACCTTTTAAAGAGACCAAATTCTTGATTTTAGTTAGTATTATTTCAATTACTAAAAAAGAGACACCAAATCTTACCCTTCAATCTTTTCTGTTAATGGAGATATAATTTACACATAACATTGTATAAGTTTTAAGGTGTACAACATTGATTTGATACATTTATATATTGCAATGTAATTACCCTAGCAGTTTTTGCTAACATTTCTATCACATCACATAATTATCATTTCTTTCACAATCTTTTTTTTTTAAACTTATCCTGTATTACCATTTATACTGAAGGGTAATGTCATTTACTTGCATATACCACTATCTGCTAGACTACAAGTTCCTTGAGGGAAGTGTTTTAATGTTAGTCATTATTCCTTTACATTTTACATATTCATTAATTCAACATATTTCTATTGTCCCTTCTGCATGGAGTGGAGTGAGAGGAAGTATGCTCATAATAAATAACTGAGATATGCCCGAAGAACAGTAAGTGGGAAAGAAGATAGGGGGATACAGAAGGGATTACAAGGAGAGTGCTTCCTACAAAGGGCATGGCATATACGAAGATCTGCAGGCATGGGTTCAATTTCAATTGATTAAAAGACATTAATTCTCCAAAACTTGGTAGAAATTAAGTAGACACAGTTTAAGTGATTTTGTAAAGGAAAATTACTGAGGAGAGCAGATATTGGGGAAAGCTTTTCTGAAAAATGCTATTAAAAATCATCTTTAAACAGTACATATTTTTAAACTCTGTGAAAAATTTTAAAATAACCCTCAGAGAATGAGTAGATAACATCAAAATTCTTCTAAATTCTTCTCAGCCATTTTTTCCTCTTAGAAACTGTTAAATTAAATATTGAATAGATACAATATAATTGTATTAAATATGCATAATGCAGACAAAACAAACACAAACACCTGGGTGCCCATGACCCAATTTAATTAACAAAGTTACCTTCATGTTGGAAGCCATGTGTATTCCAGGGCATCCCACTGAATTGGCTCATCCCTTAGAGATAACCATCATTCTAAATTTAATGTTATTAGACATTTACTCTCTCCAAATATTTACTTCACTATGAAGTCTGTGTCCCTAAATCATGCACTATTTAATTATGCATGGTTAGGAAATTTACAGAACTGTAAACATACTCTGTGTTTCTTCTGCAGCCTTCGGTTCCTAAGAATCAATTAAGGCTTTGTTTCAAATTACATTTATTTTCAAAAAATCAAAAATGTCATGAGATAAACATAACACAATTTGTTTACCTGTTCTGACGTGAATGGATATTTGGGTTGTTTTCAGTTTTCTGCTATCTCAAACAGCACTGCAGTCAACACTCTTACACATGTATCCTGGGCAAGAGCTTCTCTGAGAGAGGATGAAATTGCTCAGTCACTAAATTTGTGCATCTCAAATTAACTAGACAGTATCAAACTGCTTTCCAAAAATGATTTCGCCAATTTACCACTCTACCACCTGTGTATGTGTGCAGTTGCTCCACATCCCCGTCAATGCTTAATATTATCCAATGTTTTTAATTTTTTCATCATGGTAAATATTTTGGTGTTTTATTCTGCCTCTTAATTGGCAAAGCTCTAGTTACTGATAACAAATGTCTTATATGCTACTGACCATTTGGAGTTTCTCTTATGTGAAGAAT
This sequence comes from Myotis nattereri, assembly GCF_964212035.1. Classification (NCBI taxonomy): domain Eukaryota; kingdom Metazoa; phylum Chordata; class Mammalia; order Chiroptera; family Vespertilionidae; genus Myotis; species Myotis nattereri. The sequence continues at coordinate 45,594,596 of NC_138076.1, read as the reverse complement.
TGCTTCTCTAATGTTTAAGATTTCTATCCAATATTCTATTGTTTTCTCTTTTCTTTTATTGCTTGTAGAAGTTTTTTAATATATCCTGAATACTGATATCTTATCAATTACATGAATTACACACATATTTGCCCTATTGTGGCTTTTCCTTCATCAAACTCTTTATGATGTCCTTTGGTAAAAAGAAGTTCTCAATTTAAATACACTAAAGCTTTTATATTGTTCATGTTTGTTTTTTTTCTAACTTGGTTAAAAAAAAATCTTTCTTTGTACCAAATATATTTATAACCTGAAGGTTTATAAAGAATATCCTATAAACACTCATAAAATCTTAACTTAGATTCAACCCAAAGGTCATAAATATATTGTGGGGTCTTTGGGTTTTTTTGAGTCTTATAATTTTGGATGATGGTGTGAAGCACAGTCCAATTTCATTGTTTTCCATTTATATGATCACTAGAGGCCCGGTGCTCAAATTCGTGCACGGGCCAGGTCCCTTGAAATGGCTGGCGATCGAGGCCTATTGGGGGGCCAGCCAGCCAGCGGGAGGGACCCCAGGAGGTTGGCCGGCTGGCCGCTCTGATAGGGCCAATGGGGGAGCCGGCCAGCCGGGGGGAGGGGCCACGGGAGGTTGGCTGGCCAGGGGGAGGGGCCATGGGAGGTTGGCTGTGGGAGCTCACTAACCACCAGGGAGCAGCTCCCGTGTTGAGCATCTTCCCCCTGGTGGTCAGTGCACGTCATAGTGACTGTTCAAGTGGTCTTTCAAGTCATTCTGGTCATTTGGTTATAAAGGTCACTTAGACTTTTATATGTAGAGATTTTTTCATGCATCATTTACTCAAAGTCCACCTTTTATACCTAATCTGTAATGCTAGCTCAATTGGATCAAGTTTTGATATCTGGGTAAATCTGTTTCTGAAACTGACAAAGAATTTCACCAATTATTTTATTTCTTCATAGGACACTAAATTTATTACTACAACTATACAATGCTTCTTGGTATCTGGTAATGCAACCCCTGTACTTTGTTCTTTGTTCAGAGTAGACTTATTCTTGGCTTATAGTTTTCTATGTTTATTTTGGAATAATGTTTTCAAGTTCTACATAAAAGCCTGCTGGGATTGCAGTGAATTGTGGGTGAACTTTGAAATCAATATTTTTGTAGTATGAATAATCCAATCCAAAAATATGGTATGTTTGTATATTTACTTAGGTTGTCTTTAATGGCCTCCCATTAAGCTTTACAACTTTCTCAAAAAATATCTTGGCCCTGGCTGGGTATTGCTCAGTGCTCAGTTGGTTGAGCATCTTCCCAGGTACAGAGAAGTGGCTGGTTTGATTGCCAGTCAGAGCACATACCCAGGTTGCAGACAAATGACAGATGTTTCTTATGTCTATCTCTCTCTTCCTCTCTCCTTCCCCCTTTCTCTCTAAAAGCAATAAAAACAATTTTTAAAAATCTTGCTCAGATTTTGTTAGATATATTTCTAGCCACTTTAAAATTTGGTGCTATTATAAATTTTACCTTTATTTAAAAATACATTTTCTAAACTATTGTATTGTAAGAATTCAGCTTGTTTTTATACATTGATTTCATATCTAGCAGATTTATTAAACTATTATTATGCATTTTCTAGTACTCTTTGTAGACAACCATATTGCCTAAATAATGAGAGTTTTATTTCTTTCTTTCTGGCCTATACTCTATTTCTTTTATTTTTTGTAACTTACTGCTAGGACTTCCATATAATTTTAAATAGAAGTGTTGATATTAGACACCAGTGCCCTGGGCAAATGCTTTTAACATTTCACTACTACGTAAGTTATTTTCTGTAAATATTTGTATTTATCCTTTTTTAGTTCAAGGAAGTTAACTTCTAGTCCTAGGCACCCCCCACCCAAAGTTCTATTTTGAAAAATTTTGAACATCAAAAAGGCTGAAATAATAGTTCAATGAATATTCATATATTCTCTATTTAAACATTATTAAAATACTAGAGGCCCAGTGCACTAAAATTCATGCATGGGGAAGGGGGGGGGGTCCTTCAGCCCAGCCTGCCCCCCCTCACCGTCCGGGAGCCCTCACGGGATGTCCTACTGATGCAGTCGGGCCTCCCTCTGCAGAAGGCGACCGGCCGACCAGGTTTATAGATACTTTCTGGAGGCAGCATGGACTCCTTCTTTATTTCTTTCCTCTAGTTGGAGAACAGGGGACTAAAAGGTAGAGACAGAATTATGGCTGGGCCTGGGGCTTTTGTAGGCAGCAGAAAGAGGGAGAGGCCTGGGGAAAGTCTAGACACATTTTTTTCGATTGTCCTCCCTTCCTCTGGACCCTTCCCTCCGTTTTTTCCTTCTCATGGTGGACGCTCAGGCCTTGGATCGACCGGAGCCCAGGGATGGTGGTGTTCAGCCCCCTCACTTCTCAGCTGAACATACAGCCACCTCGCATTCAAGGCAGGGCTGTTTTCAAGTGACTAAAGTGCTGGGAATCCACAGCTTCCAGCCTCTCCTCTCTCGGTTTCCTCCTTGGGTCAGTTGCAAAGTTCACCGAGACGCCAAAGCAGCTCTGAGCTGGGGGACAGGGAGGACAAGCAGGCAGCACCACGTCCCTGGCCAGGGACACAGGCAGGCAGGGTCACGTCCCTGGCCAGGGATGCAGGTAGGCAGCTTTACCTCAGCGCTGGGCAGGACGTTAGTGCTGGGCAGGCCTGGGCGTGCCTCTGCTGGGGGCGAAAGCCCCTGCCCACATCGCCGCCCCCCAGCTGCTGTGCGTGCGCAACCTGTGGATTGGTCATGACTCAGACACCATAACGGGCAAATTAGCATATTACCTCTTTATTATATAGGATTTATTTTATATTTTATGCCTGATCATTCCAATATTTGATTTTTTTTAGCTAAGGGGTGCTGTTTCTCTTTATGATTTATGTGGGGATTCTCTTACTAGACACTCACCTTGGGCTGGCCTTGGGCTGTGTATCTGGCTTAACTTGTCCTGGAAAGGAATGAAGTCCAAAGCTCAAGGTGTCCTGGTTCAACCAATCCCCTTAAGATAAAATCCAGCATCAGTCCTCCGCTTTCCTCTATGCCTTCCCACTGCCACTCAGTTTATGACTCTTACTCATTGGCCAGCTCATTAAGGCTATTTTAAAGTATTTTTTAAAATACATTTTTACTGATTTCAGATAGAAACATCAATGATAAGAAAAAATCATTGATCAGCTGTCTCCTGCGCACCCAGGCATGTGCCCTGACTGGGAATTGAACTGTGACTTCCTGATTCATAGGTTGCTGCTCAACCCCTGAGCCATGCCTGCCCAGCAGGACTATTTTTTGTTTTGTATGTTCACTAAGCATTTTTAGTTGTTTTCAGTGGGAGGGTCAGTCCAGATATACACTATAAGAAATGGAATTTGGTATATTCTTTACGTGAAACTTGGAATTATATACCAATACCAGTCTTCCTTAAAGCTAATTTTCCCCTTTCCTTCATGAGGGCTACTGGCACAATAACTAAGCTTTTCTTTCCCATCTTCCACACACAATCTTTATTAGCTTCACAACTCCTACTGTCTTTAGAGGATTCCTGACCTAAAATGGCTATACAAGCAAAAGCTAAATTCTAGTTTCCAAAGATGAACAGACTCCTGGAAGTAAAACCAGCAAAAGTGAGCTGACTGAATACAAAGATTTTCTAATATCGCCACCTTATCTCTATGGGGATTTACTGTTACTACATAAGGCAAGATGTTTTGACATAGGACAACTTGCTCTTTTAAAGTACAGAAGCTTTGTTGTTCATAATCATTTCATTTTCTAGTCACTGCTGGCTGTTAAAAAACACCCATAATTATGCTGGAAGTTAAAATTAGATGTATTTGAACAAGAACATCCTCTCCTCCCCCCACACATATGCACACTCACACACCAGCTTCTCACACAGGCTGGATGGCTCCATGGAGCTGACCACGGCAATGCTGTAAACAACATTACATTAATTTTCAGGGCTCATCCTGCACGATGGCCCTCAAACCTGGCCTTTCCTAGACGGGTGTTCATATACCCTCTGAATCAAGAAGGGTATGAAAAAAAAAATGCGACAGCTCTGTCCCTGATTGTCCCCTGTCTTTTTTACACTTCCTCTCTGCCGGTCATGCCCATCTCACTGGGAGCATTATCAAGTTCAGGTGATTTCATTCCATTGAGACCCGTTTTTGTTTGGCTACAGATGAGTTCAACCAAAGATAAAGAGCCCCGTGTTATTCACAGACCAGCATGCATTTTTATATTAGCTTACCGTTACTGCTATGGCAGATTACCACACAGCTAGTGACTGAAAACAAGACAGGCTTATTCTCTTGCAGTTTTGGAGGTCAGAATTCTGAAGTAAGTCTTCAAGAGCTAAAGCAAGGTGTCTGTAAGAAAGTTATGTGTTGGGTTTTCGTGTGTGTGTTTCCCCCATTCACAGGTTCTGATGGAAAAATGTATGTGTAGTAAGTCCTCACTTAATGTCATGGGTAGGTTCTTGGGAACTGCAACTTGAAATGAAAGGACATATAATGCAACCAATTTTACCATAGGCTAATTGACATAAACAAGAGTTAAGTTCCTATGGCATATTTCTGCTCACGAAAACATCACCAAACTTCTAAAAAAAAATCATCCAAACACTTAGACTATTATAATTGGAAATAACATTTAAGAAAGGTTAAAACAAGTAGATAATTACTTTCCAGCCTGCTTATTCCAGGATCACAGGTAGCTCAGGGCACAGCCGGGGAACCGACCCTGGACAGGACGCTCTTCCATCTCAGGGCACACCCACAGCCATCTCACTCAGACAGGGGCCATTTAGACACACCAGTTCACCTCCTGTGCACATCACGGGATGTGGGAGGAAACGGGGGTTCCTGGGAAAAACCTACACAGGCATGAACAGAATGTGCAAGCTCCACATAGGCAGTGGCCCCAGCTGAGAATCAGTGTGTTTCTCATCCCCATTATAACAAAACAACGTTAAACAAAATGACATTATTCACGGATCTGGGGTACTTGCCTTTTCCAGCTTCTAGTGGCCGTGATAAGCCTTGGCTTGCGACCCTCTCCTCCATCTTCAAAGCACACACTGAAAGCTCTGCTTCTGCCACCCCCTCACCTTCTCTTCTGCTCTGCCTTCTCCTGCCTCCCTCTTGTTGTGATGACTCACCTAGCTAATCCCACTCACCTGGCTAATCCAGAATCCTTTCCGCAGCTCAAGATCCTTAATTTAATTGCACCTGCAAAGTTACTTTAGCCAAATGAGGTAACAGCTGCAAAAGATCCAGGGACTAGGATGTGGACGTCTTTGGGTGCAACCTTATTCAGCCTCCCATAGTTTACAGTGTGGAATCGTCTCTCCCATGCTTTCTAACTCCATCTCCTTATGCCAGTCGGCAAGCCTGATGTCACCTGGCCTCCAGACTAAGGTTCTTCTTGCTGGTCCATTTATTCTCTCTAGGGAGCCAGGTGGGATTGTGAACATTAGTTATTTCAAAAAAAAAAATTAGTCCTAACATTCCTTATTCTAATTAATGATGCTTCTCTCATATATTTGAGATATCCAAAGTCTTATTTAGAAACTTCTCCAGTGTGGACCTCAAATTCTCCTTGTTCATTGGTTAATTACCCACTAAAAATTTAAGGTAATTTCCAAACATGCCTAACACTGTTTAACATCAAAAGTGTTTTAAACTAGATTGTAGGTAATGTCACAGTGGATATGCCACCATTTACCTTCACTTTCCTCTGTTGATGAACATGCTGATAACATTACAATGGGTTTTATTTTTCTCATAGATATTATCACTCAAAGGCAATAATAGGAACATCCCTCATGGGGAATAGTTAAAATATGACTATCTTCAAAGCCATAAGGTAAAGAAATAATATAAAGAGAGCTATTGATAATCTATTGTGCAAGTGCTCATGTATGTTTCCATGGACTTTGCCAATGTAATATTAATACTGTTAATAAAAGCCAACAGTTTAAAGCTTTGCTGTGATGCCAAATTTCTTCCTTAGAACAGCTCTATGAGGTAAATATTATTAGTCTACTTTGTACAACTAGCAAGAAGCTAGATTGGTGTTCAACCCAAAATCCAGACAATGTCATGGAGAGAGTGTGATACTGGAATGGTTTATGGGAAAACAATTTTGAACATGAGGTCTCTGCAAATGTTGTGTTTTAATCACATTCTCCTGGCCTAAAGTTTAGGCCTCTAGCTTCTCAGAGTCTGGGCCCTGGTGACTAATCCTACCCAGATTCTCAGCTCTGGTGAAAAGGTTAAGGAAAGAGGTATAATAGGTATTTAGAAAGTATTTCTCATCCTGACATCTTTGGAAAGACTGCCCTTTCAGACAGCGGCATGTTTTGACACCTACAAATCTCTCTGAAAGTAATTTCTGAAATGTTAGGTACATCCAAGGTAGTGAGAGTTCAAGTTTTCATCTAGAAAATACCTCAATGTGTTAGTGATTCATATGAAAAGATACAAAGCCTTTCTTAAACAAGGATTTCTGTAAATGTAGTTTTAAAATGCAATTTATTCTGATACCTAAGACAAATTGTGAGAAGCAGTTCATTTTAACATACAATATCCATTAGAAAAATTTATTCGGCAAAGAAAATGCAGATATTGAATTTTTTTTTTAAGAAGAGAGTGATGGAGGGCAAAAGTGAGAAAAGATATAAAAAACAAAGAAAGAAGAGAGGCAGTGAGACTAGAGATGCTTGTACATGGGCCTTATAATCTGTGTGCGGAGGCTAGAACTGAGACAGTCAAAGCAAGTCAGGCAGGGATTAGCTAGATAGATGCTCACAATCTTGTTTTTTTTTTTGTTTGTTTGTTTCCCTCGGTACCCAGAAGACTAAATTACAGTTTGGTTGGGGCCATATTGACCTTCTGGCCAAGGTAACATAAATAAAAATGTTGACTGAGCCTGCCCCTGAAATTGTCTTTGACATCCTGAGCTCATCTCCTTCTACTTATGCAGGGACCCCAAAGGTATGGTTCTGAAAGGCAGCCTGACCAACTGGGAAGAACAGAATCACTGAGACATGCCTTGAAGGGGAGCTACCAAGGAGATCCATCAGACTTGTGTCTGAATCTAATATGATCAAGAAATATACTCTTATTGTTTTGAGCTTCTAAGATATTGGTGATATTTGTTACAGTAGCCAGCATTAATTACCTTAAAGTAGTAGATGAGTAACGGGGCAGATTTGGGTCCCATGTAAATCCTTTGGTGATGTGTGAGGTTGGATTGGAGAATAAAACAAGACTGAAGACAGAGAGATCAACTGCTGAGATAGTACAGGCAAGACAGGGGGAGCTGAGGTAACTGCTATTGAGGGAAAGCAGAAAAGTATTAAAGGAGGAAAAGTAAGCAGAACTTCAGGATGGGTGGGTGTCAGGATTAAGGGGGTGGGGGGAGAGTTCAAGGCCAACACCCATGCAACTTAGTGAAGAACGTGGAAGGTCTGTGAAAACACCAACTGAAAGATAATACTGAACAAGAAGCCACCTTGCGAGGATTGGGATGCTCTGTCTGAGGTATGTTCTCCTCTCGCTGCACTTGTCACATTTGTCATTTATTTCTGTGATTATTCCACTACAGGATTGTTAAACTGTAAAGATTCATGAGGGTAGGAACCTTATGCATTTTTACATGACTTCCATTCCTATTATTAAGCCATTCTTGGCATGCAACAAACAATAAAAACAATAAATAAGTGAAATAAATAAATAGAAAGCAAGCTATGACAAGCAAACATTTGGACTTATAAACTTCTAGGGGAAAAATGACATGCAAATTGATAATTAGAAGTCTTCAGCCTTAACAGATGAAATGCTGAGTGTGGAAAAGTGGTCCTTATAAAAAGGAGGGATGAAAAACATAGGAAAGGACACGCACAGGGAAAAAGTGTGTTTTATTCTTTTGTAGGAAAGGACTTCTTCACAGTTTAAGAAGAAGGAAATGGTTGAGAAAAGGAATTGATGATACATAGGAATGTGAGGAAGACTATAGCCCAAGATAAGAGAGAGAATGGCACCTGTGCAGCATAGATTGACTTGAACAAAGGGGTCTTCTGACCCTAGAGGAGAGAAAGTAAAGATGGATAGGGGTAAATTTGTATGTGGTGGGAATTAAATTTGAAAGATATTATTTAAGTGGGCAGTATATGTGTGTGGGGGGGGGGTGGGAGGGTCAGTTCTTGAGGAGAATAGGAAAGGTTAGAATAATCATTGAGCAATAAACAAAACAGGCAGATGGAGAAAACCCAAATGGTTTACCGACAGTACTCAGGGCCAAGCTTAGGTTAGAGACTATGAATTTGTGTACCATGAAACTCAGAAGGCCACATATAAAACCTTTCAAATATTTATTCAGCTCCGAGGGTTGTAAAGCACTGTGCTAGATGCAGGGACAAAAGTATGTTAACGATGTTAGTGCTTCCCATTTATTGTGGCTGAGGTACAATCAGTCATTTCAGTAAAAACAAAACTTATTGGTTGGCTGTGTGAAATTTTCCCTCTTCAAGCTGTTGTTTTATTATAGTGGTACACACGGGTTCCTTGCTTTATTTCTCAAGTTAAAGCATTTAGTGTGTTCTCTCACTGACCTTCATTAAATAAATCACAGTGAGCTTGACAGTCTGGTAACGGCCGATGAAATCGGGCAGTGAGAGACTCTGCATACTTTATCCTTCTGTGGCTCCATTTCCCTCCTGAGGCTGAATTTTCTCTTTACCCATTCCCTTTCCCTCAAGGCGAATCGCCAGGTAAATAGTCTGATAAATGTGTTAATTTAGCATCACTGTAAAGCTGAGAATTTCTCTTAAAGATGCTGTTAGTTAAGGTTGAGGTCAGTTTTCTAGAGCCATCAAATGAAACCCCCAAGTCCCTGCTTGCTTGGTGCTACATATATTAGGCCGGGGTTTGCTGACAGGTAATAATATTTAAAATAGTTTAATGTTTAATTTTTTCCCTAAAATTGAAATTGCAGCATAAAGATGCTAAAAGAGTTGACCAAATTTATTGGCTAGTAAGAAAGAGACTAAGAATCCATGTCTTATGCACAATTAAATGATTTTCTACTAGACAGAATAACCCAGACAATATGTATTTCCCATTGTATCCAAGAATATGATTGACTTAATTTTATCAAAGTAGTTATTTGGTCTCTAAAGCAGAGGGATTTTTTCAGAATGTCAGTGCTGCATACTAATCAAGGAGAAAGAATGCACCTGTGGATGGATATTTGCAGGAAAAGGTATTGTGTGAATATTTTACTGATAACCTCATATTTTTGTATCATCGCATGCTGTTTTGAGAGCATTAGGTAAAAGTCATGTAAAGATATGCGATTTGGCAGGAGGCTTTGGGGGAAATTATGGAACTACAGTGGTGATTTTTGCCCTACCTGTCTTATGTACCTGCTCCATTAGTGAATCAACTTGAATGGCCGGTAAATTAACCCAGTGAAATAGCATAATGGTAATAACAGCCAATTATAATAATTTCAAAATTCACCTACTTGCTTTTACCAAGGTCATCCAACCAAACAAGAATTCAGAAAAATTAATACTATGTTTCCTTTTTATTAAATTATCTCCGAGGGCTCAGAAGGAAGGAGTGTTGAAAACCAATCTGGTTTTATCTTTCAAATCCTCCTCCTCTACTTAACTGAATCCTCTGTTAGGCTTATTTAAAAAGTGACAGCCTGAGGAACCCAAGTGATGCAGAAAAAAAATAGGATATTCAAACAATTGAAACAACTGCATTTGATATGTTTATCTCTTCAGCGCTAAATGATTATTAGCACTCTTGTTTTGATCACTTTTTTGGCATTGGAAGCTATGTATAGTCATTCTGTGTATCCCCTTGACATAGTTTGTATCTATATCACTAGTGCTACTGTGTCGGAGGTGGGGAAAAGCTTTGGAACCCATGCTTTCCTGCATTTCCTCTCCATTAATATTACATTTTATTATTAAAATTGTAATCATGGCAAGTGTAATTTAAAAGCATATTTGCATTTTAAAATATTAATATGTAATTTCTGTAAACATTATTTAGATTCTGCCTTGCCTCCTACATATCAATTTTTTTTTTAATCCAGGTATTTCATTGAATCTTCAAGAACTCAGATTTAGTCCTGGTCACCACTGTCACTTGATTTTCCACAACATCCTTCTTCATGGACCTATTCCTCCAATTCACTCATTAAACTTTCCTTCATTCACATAATATTGTACACCTGAAACTTATATATTGCTATAAGTCAATGCTACCTCAATTAATAATAATAATAATAATAATAAACAAAATTAAATCAGAAAAACATTGCCATCATTCATTCTGCTATTTTTATGACCTACTATTTGCCATATACTACTAGTGATGGTGAACCTATGTCACCTCTGACACACGGACTCATTTTTTTGGTTGATTTTTCTTTGTTAAATGGCATTTAAATATATAAAATAAATATCAAAAATATAAGTCTTTGTTTTACTATGGTTGCAAATATCAAAAAATTTATATATGTGACACGGCACCAGAGTTAAGTTAGGGTTTTTCAAAATGCTGACACGCGGAGCTCAAAAGGTTCGCCATCACCTTATTATGCTAAGGACTGAGCAGAGATCAGTAAAGAGCAGAAAACAATTACTGTCATCTGGGAGCTTACAGGATAATTTTTCTAAATTGAAGATCTGCTTATAGCATTCTCTTCCTTAATGTCTTTCCATGATTTTTCACAATGCTAATAATACATTCAAAACATGTTAACAGGAGTCCTTCAGGATCTGGTTCCTAGTTATATCTGTTCTAATCTCCCTTGATCAGTCAGAATTCCTAGTTGCAAACAACAAAAAGCTGACTCTAGTTGAAGTCACAGGAGAGGAATTTATTAAAAGAACACAAAGTATGGCCTAAGATTGTTGGTGAATTGGGAAACAAGGCAGGAAGCTTGGCTTTGAGAACTAATGTCCAAATTCTCACAGCAGACTAGGCCTCACAGAAACCTCTGTCAGCATCAAGGAGCACCAGATCCTCAATTGTTCTGCCACCGCTTAAGCCTTAGTATTTCAACCCTAAGGCCACTACTAAGACCAAGCTGTATGCAATGCATAAGGGAGAGAGAGAGAGAGAGAGAGAGAGAGAGAGAGAGAGAGAGAGAGACCTCTACTTCCCTCTTTTAGCACTGGCTTATGAGTTCAAGTCTGGCTTGGATATATCTGTTAATGGGAATTAGGCCTTGCCTGTGCCTTAGCTAGAAGAAAGACTGGGAATATAAATAGGTATCATTTTCAGCCCAATTAAGAAAGGGAGTTTTACTTCCAACCAAGACTCATAAAATGTGGAGATTCTCTAAGCATGAAAATAGGCGGTAGACGGCAAATGGATGCCAGGACTGATTGGCAGACCCTGAACAACGGATGAATGATTACTCTGACACATGTTTCTGTGAAAGAGAGGCTAAGGGACTACTTGGCTATAGTCACCAAGTAGCCTCATTCATCTGCCTCCTTAGACTTTAATGTAACAATAGCTTAAACTAAAATTAATTATTAGATACTACCAGCAGGCTAAGCATCCTTGAGAAAACACCTGAATCTGTAGTGTCTTTTAAGCAAATACATGTCAGATTTGTTTGGAAAAGTCAAGGCAGGGGCTGCCGCCTTCGGCAAGGTCCCTCAGAGGCCTCCAACCTTTCAGAGAATCCTTACAGACTTTCCAACCAAATGCTAAGCTACGTAGACAAATATGTCAATGGAACAGAATAGAGAGCCCAGAAATGAACCAACATAAATATTGTCAACCGATCTTGAACAAAGAGCAAAGGCAATACAATGGAGCAAACATAGTCTTCAACAGATGGTGCTGGAACAGCTGGATATCCACATGCAAAAAAAGAATCCTAGACACAGATCTTATCCCCTTCACAAAAATTAACTCAAAATGGACCATAGACCTAAATGAAAAACACAAAACTATAAAACTCCTACAAGAAAATATAAGAGAAAATGCAAATGACTTTGGTATAGTGATGACTTTTTAGCTATGACACCAAAGGCACAATTCATGAAAAAAGAATGGATAAGATGGACTTGTATAAATTAAAAACTTCTACTCTGCAACAGTGTCAAGAGAATGAGCAGAGTAAGTCACAGACTCGGAGAAAATATTGGCAAAAGATATGTCTGATAAGGGACTGAATCCAAAATTAGCAAAGAACTCTTAAAACTCAACAATAAGAAAACAAACCAACTGAAGGAATAAGACAAAGATCTTAACAGGCACCTCTGCTAGTGTGAACTGAGGGCAAGGAGAGGTGAGAAATGAAAGCCCCCCACCTCCACACACTCCTTTTAAGACCTACCAGAGGTCCAGGGCATGTTTGTAGGCCAGCAACATCAGTCCTGCACAAACCTACTGAATTAGAGCCCTCATTCTAATAAAGTCTCCACATGGTTCATATGTACATCGAAGTATGAGAAGCACTGGGTAGTTTCTGCTCACATCTCTACATGGTATTTGTGTGCACACCAGCTACCAGTTTGATTTTAATCCCAACACTCAGTGCTTGTTCAACATTCAAGCTGCCGGAACAAAATGTGTCTGCAAGCCCGGAGTACCCAAAGAGATTAAGAATATACCTCTCACCTGGGCAAACATTAACCAATGATGGACAGGTGAGGGGGATAGGCTATCACCCCAATCTCAATTCTGAAGTCTGACGTTTTCTCCATGGTTCTCCTATGACATTGAGCCAAAGTTAATCCCTGAGGACTTTGCTTGGTGTCACATTTTGTTTGGCCTGCTTCCCTTTACTTCTTCAATGTTCCTGATAATTTATTCTAATGAATCATTTTGACCTGGCTCTTCATCACAATGTCTGATACTAAAGAACCCAAGGAAGATACAAGGCAAGGTAGAGTTCCTAGACCACAAACTAATAAATGATTTTCCCATATTTTTGCTCTTTCCTGATATTTCCCTGTGCCACACCAGCACAGTCAAGGGTGAACCTGATGGGGGTGGTGAAGGATTTAGAAAAGACAGACAAGAAAATAAAAGCTGGGTCTCAGTGGGACGCTGCTTCTCTGATGGAGGGACAACGACAGTGTCATGGCCTGTAAGCTGTCTCTTTATATTATAGCCAGATTCCATGAGGCAAAGTAAGAGCGTGGTTACAACGTTCTCGTGAGTTTTGAATCTACTCAATTACATGCACCTGATCAAGCTTTGTTTACTTGCTGCACCTCCGGCAGCCCATATCACTTAGTCATGTGGGACCACAGGTTCGGACCATAGGGCTTTGCCTTCCAAGCTGGGGCTTGCACATGGCCATGAGAGGACTGTGCCCTCTCATTAGTCTGAGGCTTGAACCTGTCCAAACACTGTAGCCGCTCTCCACATTTCCCAAGTGGTATAATATGTAAAATATACTGGTTTTATATTAGATTCAGAAGCAGTGAAAGTGTTTTTTGTTTGTTTGTTTTGTTTTTTAAGGTACCAACATGGATTTCTATCTCTGATCAAGATGGAGTGACAAGGACATTCCAACTTGAAACCATGATTTTTTTAAAAGACAGCGTTATATGGAGTAATGATTTCCAAAGCATTTTATATCAGGTAGCAAAGGAGAGTGATCTCTGAGAGACAAAAAGAAGAAGAAAGTCCTGTGATTACCCCACTTGCCTGCTTTAGAGCATTTCTAGGCTGCAGCGCAAGGAAACCAGCCTCAGCAGAGCTTCATGGATTCCCTGATCAGAGGACAAGAGACCCTGAGAAGACCTAGGCAGCTAGTGTTTGCCAGAATAATGCCAGCGAGGAGAGAGCTGCACAGAGAGAGGAAAACAACACCACATGAAAATATAGATCTACACAAGGAATAAAAGGTACTGGAATTGGTTACTGCATTGTTAAATATTTATGATTTTTCATTATTATTTTAAAATGTGATGACAAAAAATATAATGCATTTTTATTAAGTGTGGAGCTGTAAATTCATTCAGCAAACATTTTATCATTTAATTTAAATATTAAATTTCATTCATTTTTGTGTCTATTCTATTTTTTTTTCAGATATTGACATCTACTAAAAATGAGATTTTGTTACACCACCTGATTTTTATTTTTATTTTTAATATGTTTTTATTGATTTGAGAGAGAGAGGAAGAGAGAGGGATAGATAAAAACATTGATGAGAAATACTAATCAGCTGTTTCTGCATGCCCCCTACTGGAGACTGAGCCTGCAACCAGGCTCTATGGCCAAACCAGGAATTGAACAGGTGACCTCTTGGTTCATGGATGGACACTCAACCACTGTGCCACGCCAGGCGGCTATACCATCTTTTTGCAATTCTGATCATTTTGTATATTCCTGCAAAAGAAGTACAGGATACTTTCTCTTTGTTTCATTACAACAAATTACCATTTTATTTTAAAATTAATATTGTGTCTAATAAGAAAAAAATTAGTGAAAGTACCCCAAATAGTTGATTTTTAAATCTTTGACATGATGAATCACTTGCCTCCTTTTCTTTTATACTGTTAAGATATGTGAACTTTTATCCCCCAAGAAATTTGCAGCTGGGATGGTTTTCTTCTTAGGATCTATAAATATTTTTTTAATATATTTTATTGATTTTTTACAGAGAGGAAAGGAGAGAGATAGAGAGTTAGAAACATCGATGAGAGAGAAACATCGATCAGCTGCCTCCTGCACATCTCCTACTGGGGATATGCCCGCAACCCAGGTACATGCCCTTGACCGGAATCGAACCTGGGACCTTTCAGTCTGCAGGCCGACGCTCTATCCACTGAGCCAAACCGGTTTTGGCGGTCTATAAATATTTTAAAAGTTCAGTTATCATGCCTAAAATTGCCAGAGCTGGATTATGCTTAGCCATTTAAATATTTATTTGCATATATGTTCTTAGATAAAACTTTATCATTAGGAGTTGAATTTAATGTTACTTTGTAATGGAATTTTAGCCCTGAGTAATAAATGATCCTTTATATAAATAATCATTTTTCTCAATCCTTATCTTAACTAACAGAATCTGTTACCTGGGGGATTTTTGTCCCCAATTTCCCCAAAAATCATAACAAACAATTATGAAAATACTCTAGAACCTTTCAAGACTCATTCTAAATAAAAAATAATATACTGTTCAAATAAAATGTTTAAGATATAAAATACCTCAACATGTATTGAATTTATAGGCAATTATTCATTAATTGTAGGAGTTAGATATGTTATAGCTGAGAATTGCTGCATTGTACATGTTATGTTTTTCTAGTTTTGTGCATCTCTTCTATAATTTTGGTAGGTTTTTTAATAGAGAAAAATCTATTTTTAAAGTTATTTCATTTACCTTTCAGTAAGCAGCTTATTTGATTGTTAAAATTCTAAACAATGTTTTATTTATTTTTAATTAAATGTATTGGGGTAACCTTGGTTAATAACATTATGTAGGAAGTTTCAGGAGTATAATTCCATAATACATCATCTGTACGTTGCAGAGTGTTCTCACCACCCAAAGTCTAGTATCCTTCCATCACCATATATTTGATATCCTTTACCAGCTTTATCCTCCTCCTGGCCTCCCCTTCCCCTCTCATAATCACCATTCTGTTTTCTCTGTCTATGAGTTTGTTTGTTGCTTTTTGTTTTATATCCCACATATGATTGAAATTATAGGTTCTTGTAATTTTCCATCTGACTTATTTCACTTAGCATGATGTCCTCAAGATCCATCCGTGTTGTTGCAGATGTCAATATTTCATCTTTCTTATGACTGAGTAGTATTCCATTGTATACATGTACTACATCTCCTTTATCCAATCATCAGTCAAAGGACAAATAATTTGTGTCCATATCTTACCTATTGTGAATAATGCTGTAATGGACTAGGGATACATATATCTTTATGAGTAAATGCTTTTAAATTTTTCAGGTAGAAACTCAGAAAGATCACTGGGTCATATGGTAGCTATATTCTTAATTTTTTGAGGACCCTCCATGCTAGTTTCCAAAGAGGCTTCATCAACTTACTTTCCTACCAGCAGTATATGAGGGTTCCCTTTATTCCACATGCCCTCCAACATTTGTTATTTTTTGTTTTATTAATAACAGCCATTCTAACAGGTGTGGGGTGGTAACGATATCCCTTTAGCTAGTGAAGTTGAACATCTTTTCATATATCTGTTGACCATGTATATGTCTTCTTAGAAAAAGTATCTTTTGGATCATCTGACCATTTTTTCATTGTTGAGTTATATAAGTTCTTTATATGTTTTGAATATTAACCCCTTGCCAGAGTTTTTATTTGCAAATATCTTTTCCCATTCATATTATTGCCTTTGTTTATTGATAGATTATTTTGCAGTGCAGAAATTTGTTAGTTTGATGTAGATCCATTCATTTATTTTTCCTTTTACTTTACTTGTCTTTGGGGTCAAGTTGACAAAAATCCCTCTAAGACCAAGGTTCATAAGTTTAATTTCTCTGTTTTCTTCTATATATTGTATTGGTTTAGGTTTTATATTTGTCTTTAATCCATTTTGAGTTAATTTTTGTTTAAAGCCTATTTGTTTGTGAATGCACTAAGAGCCCTATGTAGCCAATCAATAGCAAGAAGGATATAAAAAAAGAATATAAAAATAAAAATTTTAAATTGCTTTTAGTCACTTTGCTAAGATAACCTCTACCTAAGAAAAAGTAAAACTCATGAGAAATAACAAGCATAGTAGAATTAAAATTTTATCAAAAGAATAGGAATGCAGGTATTGTGTGTTTCTGAGCAGGAAAAAAACAAACAAAAAAACAATGCGAAGTAAGTGTTAACAAAGTGACTTTAGAGCAAGCATGTCAAACTCAAAGGCTAACATGGGCCAAATAAGTAAGGTTTAAGTTTATGTGGGCCGCAAAAAAACAAAAGCTTAAATTTTCATAGAAACATAGGTTTATTTCAATAGAGACATGCTGAACGCAAAGGGCTGAAATAAATGAGTAATTCTTAATGTTAACATAAAATAATAGAAATAACATTTAAATAAAAATTAATATTTTTTCTTGAATATTAACTTACTAGACACTGAATAACTGCACAAATTAATAAGTGTAATGCTAATAAACCTATTTTTCTTGTTCTCTGAAAGCAAAATATTTCCTGTTGTGCACACCAAACAAGTCCGTCCAAGACTAATGATGTGGCAACCGGATGCTAAAATAGTCCCTGCTAGTATTAGTGGAGAGAAATGGTGCGCCTATGTGTAAGGCGCGTAAGGGAAATGACTGCAACACGGTTGTAGTAATCAGTCATTAGCGAATGTTGTAGTTCGTTATTAGTAACTAGAGGCCCAATGCACAAAATTTGTGCATGGGGCTTGGCCCTCTCAGCTGTAGTAGCTTGCCTTAGCCCTCACAGCCCTAGCTTCATCCCGAAGGTCATTGGAAGGACGTCTGGAAGGTTGTTTGGTTATCTGGCCTAATTAGCATATTATACTTTTATTATTAAAGATTATGTATAATAGGATATTGTAAAAATTAAGTTATGAAATTTTTATTAAAATGTTTCTTACATACCGTTATATTGGCTGGGCCGCAAACATATTTGTTGTGGGCCACATGCAGTTTGTGGGCCACAGTTTGAAATGCTTGCTTTAGAGAGTTAAAATAATAATATAAATTTCAATGAACTCAGGACACAGGTAGAAAGCAAATTTTCTATTTCAATTATAATTATTTTTTGTCTCTAAAAATATAAGTAATTAAAATTAATTGAATAATTAAAGTCAGACTTTAAGTGTGAAAAATTATAATATTACACTAAAGAATTATGTTTATAGAGTGTTACTTTTTTTATAATAAAAAATACATTACCTTTCAAACTCTCCTTCATGACATTTTTTGGAGAACAACAGTTGAAATGTTTTCAGGTATTTAACATTCTAACCAATAGTTTTTTCATAAATCCTGATTAACAAAATTGATAAATAACAACTTCTAAGATGTAGAGTCAACCTATTAATAAAAATTAATAGTGCTATAATATTGTAGTCATCCTCTGATCATCTTACATATTTTTCTTCACCAAATTCCTTAGCAGAACCTGTACTTTTTCTGTGACAATAAAAAAATAGATATTTTTAGTACCTACTACCTACTATAAAACAGATATTTGTTAGGCCTTATAAACATACCAATAGTCCCCTTAAGACACTCATTCTTTGTGGGGAAGAATACAGAAATTATTATGTAATGCATAAGTATGAACAAAGTGCAGAGGGAGGCAGTAATGCATCATTTATTTTAAAATATTTAAATCCATTACTGTAATTCAAATACAAAGTGATCAGATGTCAAAGATTTTATTTAGTTCATTAATTAATGAGTACTTGTAAGATGTTAAGGCTGGTGTTAAGGAGAATCTGAGGAACAGGTAGATGTAGAGTGAGATGTTGATGTAGAATGAAGATATGCAGACACATTCAAACATGTTGGAATGACTCCTTACAGATGCAAAACTGGGAAAATAAACATAATCTTGGAAATGTATTTTTCTATTACATAGGTATCAATTATATTTCTACTGGAAAACTTATTTACACTTCAGTAGACAAGAATAATTTGTATTACTATCAGTTTTCTACTAACAGTTGTAAAATATCCTACTGGGGAGGCCATCAAAGTCACAGACCTGATTCCCTAAGCCCAGAGTGTCAGCTAGACAACCAGGGAAAACAAGATCTTTCATTTCAAGAGACATTAAAAGACAATTTATTTAAAACATCCAGAAATAGGGAAATGTTACTTCTTCATATATCAAGAGGTCAAGGCCTTCCTCAATTACAGGCAGATGGACACACAGGTACATTGACACAGGGAGAGCATATAGCTTCAGTTTTGCAACCTTAGGCAAATGTCAAAAGTAAGCACAGAAACACAAAAACACACTGATTCAGATGTGAAAGAGTTGTTTTCATTATCAGTTGACAGAAAATTCTGAATTGATTTGAGCCCACAAATGAGCAAAAGAGGAACACAAACAGAAAAGACTTACACACCAGATTCCCTGCCGTCTTTCATTCATCAGAGGATACATTTCCATCACACATCTGACAGGAATTATCAAAAAGTCACACCGTAAAATCCATATTCTAATCATTGTTGTCACAATGTGTAATAAATTATTATACTGTGCAAACCACACACAAACACACACACACAGTTTGTAGAGAGGGGAAACAGTGAAAAAGAGTCTGTGATAATTAAATTTTATTGTTACTTGGGATTTACTCTGGGAGCCAAGAAAATATTTACCTGGGACTAAACAGTCCAGGAGGTACATTCCTCCAACAACCTCCCTCTTTCAGGTGAATTCATTGTGTATGTCTTTGAACCCTTGAAACCTGTTCAAATATAATTTTTTTAAATGAAGTTGTTGATCCTCATAAAAATATAAATTGTTTTATTTAGCTTATTTTTAATGAGTAAACCAGTAAGAATGCAAATTATATATATTATATGTATTTAATATGTTCATTTTATATGTAACATAATACATATAATCAACAGTTAAGAAATATAATATATATATAATGTCAACAATGACAGAATGCATTTCCTAATAGAGGCAAAAATTGTTTAATACCCTGTAAAACAATAAAATGTAATGCTTGAAATCCTCTTTTCTACAAGGCAGAAATCGATTGTATCTCTGCTGAAAAAAATTTATTTGTATTCCTCTAGACAGTAATCATTTATATTACTACTAGAGGCCTGATGCACGAAATTCATGCAAGAGTAGGCCTTCCTTCCCCTGGCTGCTGGCACTGGTTTCCCTCTAGCACCCAGGACCTGGGCTTCCCTCATGGTCCCGGCTTCATCCAGAAGATTGCCCAGTCTAATTAGCACATTACACTTTTATTATTATAGATAAGCTTTCTACAATTTATAGAGCTATAAAGTAATCTAGTCAAAGACATTCAAAGTTGCCGTACAATTAGATATCTCCAAAGGGCAAAGGAGAAAATGCAAATGGTCTACTGAAAGGCAACCCAGAAATCTTTCGTTGCCCGTTTTATTTTATTATTTTTTAAAATCTTTGTTGTTGTAAGTATTACATAGGTCTTCCTTTTCCTCCCATTAACCTCTTCTAGCCCACTCCCCAGGCCCTCACCACCCATTGTCTGTGTTCAGGGTTATGTATATATGTATACAAGTGCCCATTTTAAAGTCTTTTACAGCTTTTCTGAACAGAGCCCAAAGGAAAAGGCAAAATACTGACTCAGGGAAACAAGATAACAAAGACAAGTCATTAGAATACATTAAAACATTAAGAAGGAAAAAAGATGGCAGAAAGGCAGAGCTGAGTAAGACATAGTATCACAGAAGAATGCAAGGTATTCAGACTATATTGAAAGTTCAGTGAAGTTGCAAGGTGAAGTTTCATTCACTGAAAATAACACTGGAGAGATGCATTGAAGTGAGCTTTTGAAGCAACATTGGTACCATTGTTCTAAAGTAATGAATAATGGTAATAGTTGTTGGGTTTTACCACCTGAAAGATGCCTCTGTTGGTGCCATAGAGCACAGTGGAGTTAAGATCTATTGGAATCAAGGGTATCTATCTATATAAAAGCCTAAGTGACCATCGCAACCAAACAGATGACCAAACAGGCTGCATGGGGCAACCTGGCTGGCAGGGGGGTTAGTGAGGGGCAACCAAATGACTAAGCAGCAGGCTGCATGGGGTGACCAGGCCAGGAGGGGGAGGGCAATTAGGGACAATCAGGCAGGCAGGCAGGTGAGTGGTTAGGAGCCAGTGGTCCAGGATTGCGAGAAGGATGTCCGACTGCCGGTTTAGGCCCAATCTCCAGGATCGGGCCTAAACCGGCAGTCGGACATCCCCAGAGGGGTCCCGGCTGGGCAGAGGGGACAGGCTGGGCTGAGGGGACCCTCCCCCCTGCACGAATTTCATGCACTGGGCCTCTAGTCTATATGTATAAAAGCCTAACTGACCATTAATGACTGGAATGACCAGAACGACTGGTCGACCAGTTGCTATGATGTTCATTGACAACCAGGGGGCAGATTCTCGATGCAGGAGCTGCCCCTGGTGATCAGTGTGCTCCCACAGCAAGAGCACTGCTCAGCCAGAAGCTGGGCTCATGGCTGGTGAGCACAGCTGCAGTGGCAGAAGCCTCTCCCGCCTCCACGGCAGTGATACCAAGCAGTGGCAATGGTGGCAGGCCCAGCAGGCTGGGATGAGTGGCAGAGTGGCACCCAGACCCGGCTCCAGCTTCTCCCCCGTTGCCTGTCACTTCAGCATTGGTACATTTCCCAAGGGGGTCCCAGATTGAGCGAGGGTGCAGGCCAGGCTGAGGGAGCCTACCCATGCAGGAATCCATGCACTGAGCCTCTAGTGTTATATATGGATGGAAAATACTGAAGTTATGAAATGAGGCAGTGTTGGTGTAGATGGAGAAGAAAAGCCAACACAAGAGTAATTCCAGAAACAGGATTTGTGAATCTTTAGAATGAAGGGAATAAGTCATTTTTGCTTTTGCAATTTGCCTGCCATACAATTTGACAAATTATGCCAAAATGAGATAATTTATTGGATTATTGTTTTATCCCATAGCAAAAAATATAGGTAGGTTTGAATTTAATGGGTTAAACCTAGGTATCAATATATGCACCTCATCACTTGTGTATGATTTAGATGCATATCTGAAAAGCTACCATTAGATTACTTCCAAACAGGCCTCATTATAGCCCCAGGGGTAGTTTAGACATATAATCATATTGACAAAGCAAAATTTTTATGAAACTCAGAATACGTTTATCCAATCCAAATTTTAGCAATGCCACAATATAAATTAATAAATTCTAGAATTCAATCAATGCATTTTTATTTTATAATAAAAAAGAAAGATATGACTATTTTTCATAGATACCAGGAGTATAAATTCAGTACCATTGCTCTTTTTTATTTCACCTTCTTTATTTTAGAGAATTGGGCATTTTTCCCTTATAGAAGCTTAGGGTGGCTATTAGACACTTCACAATTTATAATGGTTGCTTCTATAATAATAACTTGATAGTGGAAGGTACTCACATCTATATTTTTAATTTGCTATAAATATTTAAGCTTATATAGCAATCTTTAAAAAAATAATAGACATATTTCACAAACTGTATGCCTTTTTTTCAGCAAGTAGAGAATTATGTTCTAAAACAAATGACATTTATTTGCCTCCCCCAGAATATTTTTAACTGAGAAGTCATAGGGGAGATTATAGTATTAAAACCATAGCCAAGCAATGAATTTATTATAGTAGATTTTTTATTATCAAGATGTTAAGTCAGGAGAAATGGTTTATGATATTGCTGATTCTTAAAATATGAACAGCTTTCCCCTCCCTGATTTTGGCAGTCTGATAAAAATGGCAACATGAACATATTAAAAATGTAGTTATAGCTATTCTTTTATTTCTTATATCTTAGGAGATGGCTTTGAAATTTAGAGCACATTTCATTAAAATAATTTTTATCTTTGAAATCTCCCATCCCAAAGGTTCTCTCTCCTGTTCTTTGAGATAACAAAATGAATTACCATTTGGCTATTGGTCGAGGGAAGTGTTAACCAGTTTGCTCTGTCTTAATAGATAAACTGATTTTATATTAGAAAAGAAATTTTATAGGATTATTTAACAAGCAATCCAAATCTAAGAGGGCAAATATATTGCATGAATTCCACCACTCACCTAACCCTTTCTCATGACAGACATTACTAATCCAGCAACACACGTTTCTTTCTCTAAGGCTGGAATTACCGCAAAGTGAATCTCAAAACACTTGGAGTTAGAACATAATAGAAAATCTATTTTCCAATCCTAATTTAATGGTCTAGCAAGAACCAGATAATTTAGTTATAAACATTTTATTTCAAATGCTATTAATTGCTGCTATAATATAGAACACTATTTCACTGATGTTATATATGTATATCATAATAACAGAATTCAATCATATATATTCCTTGCTATTGATACTTACTATAATTTACTTAAGATATAGGACATTACTTTTTCAAATATTTTTAATAGAAATTAATAGATTGATATATTTGTACAGTTTCTAATTTTTGTGTGTAAATAGTTTAAAATGCAGAATCTCCCAGCCTATGGGATGTATTTGCCATGAAAACTAAAAGCAAGAAATCAAAAGACTTTATACTATATATATATATATATATATATATATATATATATATATATATATAAATTTATATGTGTTAGTTATTTATGTTCATGAACATATAAATTTAGCATAGCAAAGACCAAACTTCTGGATCCTTGCACTTACACTTCTACAATGATTCTGAATATGAAATTAGTCAAAATAGTCTAAGGATAAAATGGAAAAAAGATAAAAGGGTTTTCTAGAGCCAATATTCCATTCTTATTTATTTATTTTTCTACTAGAGGCCTGGTGCACAAAATTTGTTCATTCAGGGCGGGGGAGGGAGGAGGCCTCAGCCTGCATGTTGAGAGGGCACAGGCCAGGCCAAGGGACCCCACTGGTGCATTATCAGGACCAGGGAGGGACGCAGGAGGGCCCAGGGCATGTCCGGCCCATCTCAGTCATTCCCCATCAGCCAGACCCCAGCAGCAAGCTAACCTATCAGTTGGAGCATCTGCCCCCTGGCGGTCAGTGCACATCATAACGACTGGTCAACTGTCTGCTCCTTGGTGGTTAGTACATGTCATAGCGAGTGGTCGAGCAGCCTTAGCATATCATTAGCATATTATACTTTGATTGGTTGAACGGATGACTGGACACTTAGCATACTAGGCTTTCATTATATAGGATTTATTTATCTACCTTTATTGTTGAAAGTATTATAGATGACCCCTTCCTCGCCTCCCCTCATTACACCCTCCGTCCTGCTCCTGAATAATTGTCTGTGTCTATAGGCACTACATATCCAGTCTAATAAAAGAGAAACATGGTAATTAGCAATAACTTCGCTACCCTTCCCATTGGCTAATCAGGGCAATATGCAAATTAACTGCTAACCAAGATGGCGGCCAGCAGCCAGACAACTGACCCAAACAGGAGGCTTGCTTGTTCCAGTGACTGAGGAAGCCAAGGTTCCCTGCCTGCCACTGCTGGTCTCTGAGCTGCTCTCTAAGAAACATTGTTGCAAATATAGAAGCTAAACAAAACCCAGAAACCTGCTTTCAGCCTGCCGGGATCTCAGAGCTGGAGTCGCAACAAAGTTTCAAATACAGAAGGTAAACAAAGCCCAGAAACCTGCTTTCAGCAGCTGAGGTCTCACAGCTAAAGCTGGCTCTCAGCTCCAGTGACAGCCATAGAAGGTAAATAAATCCCAGAATTTTAAAAAAAAGGAAAAAAGGAGAGGTTGGGAGCTTCAGTCACCCACCAGCCTGAAAACGGCCCTCAGCCCCTCACCCAGACTGGGCAGGCACCCCAGTGGGAACCCCCACCCTGAAGGGGGTGTGACCAGATGCAAACAGCCATCATCCCCTCATCCAGTCTGGCCAGGCACCCCAGTGTGGACACCCACCCTGAAGGGAGTGTGACCAGCTGCAAACAGCCATCATCCCCTCACCCAGGCTGGCCAGGCACCCAAGCAGGACCCCCACCCTGATCCAGGACACCCTTCAGGGCAAACCACCCGGCCCCCACCTGTGCACCAGGCCTCTATCCTATATAGTAAAAGGGTAATATGCCTCCCAGCACCGGGATCAGCAGAGCAGCGAGGCCTCCCAGCACCAGGATCAGCAGAGCAGCGAGGCCTCCTAGCACTGGGATCAGCGGAGCCATGAGGCCTCCTGGCCCCTGGAGCAGCGTGACAGGGGGCAGCGTCCAAACCCCCTGATCGCCCTGCGTCTCTGTGTGTGTCAAGGGGTGGGGCCACAACCCCCACCATGGGCCCTGCTCTGTGTGTGACAGGGTGGAGCTGCAACCTCCTCATTGGCCCTGCCCTGAGTGTGACAGGGGGGGAGTGCCCCAACCCCCTGATCGGCCCTGCTCTGTGCGTGACAGGGGGTGGCGCCCCAACCTCCCCATGGACCCTGCCTTGAGTGTGACAGGGGGCAGCGCCCCAACCCCCCAATCGGCCCTACCCTGAGCGTGACTGAGGGTGGCATCGCAACCTCCTGATCGGCCCTGCTCTGTGCGTGACAGGGGGGAGCTCCCCAACCCCCTGATCGGCCTTGCTCTGTGCGTGACTGGTGGGAGCTCTCCAACCCCCTGATCGGCCCTGCTCTGTGCGTGACAGGGGGGAGCTCCCCAACCCCCTGATTGGCCCTGCTCTGTGTGTGACAGGGGATGGCGCCACAACCTCCCCATTGACTCTGCCTTGAGTGTGACAGGGGGCGGTGCCCCAACCCCCCAATCGGCCCTACCCTGAGCATGACTGAGGGTGGCATCGCAACCTCCCGATCCGCCCTGCTCTGTGCATGACAGGGGGCGGCACCTCAACTCCCCAGTCAGCCCTGCTCTGAGCCCAACCAGGGGCTGCACCTAGGGATTGGGCCTTCCCTCTGCCACCTGGGAGCAGGCCTAAGCCAGCAGGTTGTTATCCCCCAAGGGGTCCCAGACTGTGAGAGGGCACAAGTGGGGCCAAGGGACACCCCCCCCCCCACCAGTGCACAAATTTTTGTGCACCGGGCCTCTAGTCCTATATAATAAAAGTCTAATATGCAAATTGTCCCCTTGGGCAGTCGTTCGATCAGGAGTTCAACCACTAGCTATGATGTACACTGACCACCAGGGGTTGGTGTGGAACATAGCAGGTGTCAGCGATGCAGTGCTGGCAGCGGGCAGCAGTGGAGGAGTTGCTGGCCCCAGTGGACCCCGATGAGAGCAGAACCATGGCGGGATTGTATAGCACGTGAGCAGGCGGTGCCATGCCAAGGCGGGTGTGAGCAGGGTCCCGATCACCCTGCTGATTGCCCTGCAGACGGCAACCAGTGACAGTGGGTGGGGCAGCCACCCAGCCCCTATCGATCACCCTGCAGTTGGGATGGTGGAGTAAGTGAGGGGGCAGCGCCAGGCCAAGGTGGGGGTGCCAGGTGGGGCTGCGGGGCCGTGGGCTGTGAGGCTGGAGGCATGAGCTGGGGCTGTGAGCCTGGGGGCATGAGCTGGGACCCAATCCCTGCAGGCCACCCAGAGGAATGACATCCATGCACGAATTCATGCACCGGGCCTCTAATATGCATATAAGCTCTTTGGGTAATCTCTTCCCCTCTCTTCCCTTCCCTCTGAAATTCGTCAGTCTGTTCCATGCATCCATGTCTCTGGATCTATTTTATTCATTAGTTTATTAGATTCCACACATAAGTGAGATCATGTGATACTTGTCTTTCTTTGACTGGCTTATTTTCCTTAGCATAATACCCTCCAGGTTCTTGACATTGAAAATATGAATAGTGTTCTTGCAACCTGGTGTAGTGGTAAGAGCAATTTCAACTTTGATTTATGTTTACTTAATAGAGTTTTAATTTTGATGAAAGAATATATACACTGCCAGGAAAATTCAAGTTATTCAATAAATGTTTAAATCCTCATACTTAGGACTGTGCTAGTCCTGAAGCAGTTCTTTCAGAAGGAATGAACTATTGATTAGTTTACCTAGCAGAAGGATAAAAACATCCTGATTGGTTTCAATGTCTTTGTGTTTGCCTGATGCTAACGATAGAGGAGGGATGGAGTTTTAAATCGGTTTGAAGAGAAAATCACCACCTCCTTTTCTATGCACTGCACCTAAAAGTCTGTGGGTATGTGCATATCCTTACCATTTGCCAACAAGCTTATCCAACTCCTTGAAAATGAATCATAAAATCATATATTAAATCACTTGTAAAACTGAGGCTTTCCTCCTGACCCATAACATTCTTCTGAAAAACTAAGGTATGTTTTCTTATTTTAATCTAAATATCCTTTTTTGAAAGGTCAAGGCCATATTATTGTTTCTAAGCCAGAATTAATATGCTTTAAGTGCAGGAAACATGATTTTAGATCTTTTTGTAAGGTAATAGCCAAGTGTTTGTGGCCAGTCAAAATGCTGAAATCCATTATAGAGAAACAAGTTTTTCCCCAAAACATACTCAATAGTCAGTCAAATAGTAGGTTCAAAATTATGTTAATTTTGGTAGGGTTTGGGCGTACGTGAAGCAGATAGTGAGGGTTAAGGATGCCAACCTAAACCTATTAAACTGATCGTTTTATGTATTCTCAGATTTATTATTTTGTCAAGTCCTAATTAAGTGCCAATGATAGGTAGGGCCTATTTCTAGGAACTGGAATAATCAAATTTAACACATAAAACTAAAATGTTGGGGTTTTCTGAGCTACTAATCCTTTAATTAAAGTGCACCAAAGTCACCATGGTAAATGTACCTAGACCCCTGCTTTGATAGCTTTTAGGAAAGTTATATGAAGAAGCCAATTGTCAATCCATAAGGCATGAATCATAACATGGTCCATATTTACATTAAAACATATTATACTAATTAATTGGATTAAAGTGGTATTCTTTAAAGACATAATAGTAAAACATAGATTTTTAAATATGCCTCAGATTTAGAATACTGAGAATATTGAAGGCATGGTCTCTATAATTGTTTGTTTTTCTTGAGACCTTCTACTATACTAACTCTTCTTAGCCAATTATTATTATTTTTAATTTAAACTCTCAAGGACCTCAACTCATTAGGGCATTATACAAGAGGCCCCTGAGGGCAGAGACACAGGCCCTCTTTACACAACTTCATAAGGTGTTTCTAGCATAGTATGTTACATGTATATATTTAATAAATATTTTATGTGAATGAATGGCTGAATAGATTGTCTATTTGGAGAAATCAAAGTAGTAAGATAAATTGTGAAGTTGAAATGATACGTTGAGGAAAACTGCCATAACATTCCCAGGACTCGAGGCAAATGTACAAATGGAAGGCCATAGACATTATTGCCTAAAAACTTGGGCAAGTAGATTCCCTCCCCTGTTCACTTTTTCTGCACGCAGGATGTCTGGACTTTGATGTATTTTTCAAAACTCTCTAAGTCTTTCTCCTGGGTTGACCAGGGCTGCGATATCTCACTGGGTGGGGTACCCCAAGCTTGGAGATAGACAGACAAAGGCCCTGACCTGGATTCTCCTACTTGAGATGCTCTCCAAAGTCATACACAACCTCCCTTATTTGTCTACCCCTGTACATATCTGCACATATATGTGTGTGTGTGTGTGCGCGCACATGCACACACACACAAGCACACACACAAATATAAACAGAGGTGAGGATGACCAGATACTTCAAGTTGCGCAGGTACTTGCATCTGTAGGATCATTCTGGGGCCCTGATTGTGTTGACTATGGTTTATTGGAGAGTTATTTAGTTATTTATTTATTTTTGTTCCCTTCTGGGAGCAGCAAGAGTCTCAGTCTGTGCCTGCAGTTAGTGATCCACATATAACTCAAGGGTCTGAGAACAGCTGCCCTCGCAGAGACCATTTTGGGGCATGCTGGTGTGGCCTGAAATTGAGGTGTAGGAGCAGATAAATTTACCTGCAACTCAAGCAAAGACCAAGAGGATCAGGTACCTCTTGCTCTGGCCTGAGGAAACAAGTTGAAGGCAGAGGTGGCAGGTGACGTGGATCCCCTGTGACACACAGTATCAATCCATTGTACATCTCACAGTATTTTAACCACTTTCTTTGCTTAAGCTCTCTGAATCTCTTTTCTGGAATTATCAGGTGTCAGAAATTCAGCTGACTAGAGGGTAGGCAGGAAGACAATGTGTTAAGTGGACAGAGAGGGGTGGTTGCCAAACTTGAGTGCAGCCTGCCTGACTTGCCTTAGCTCCCGCCAAATGTGGGCTCCATTCTGTCAAATCTTTGGAATTTTCAAGAAAACACAAAATGTAAATTTCTTTTGTGATAGCTCCCAAGTTTTAGTGGTGGTGTTATTTCAAATTAAAGGCCAACACAACACATGTGTGAGACACATCAATCCCCAGGACTGCCATTTCATATATTAGAACCTCAAATACTAAAAGGGCTGATTGAATTTCCTCATATCTTTGTAAGAGAATGTGATATTGCTATTTATACTAAGAAATATATATATATGGTCTTCATGCAGATTCTGGTACTTAGCTCCTAAAATCCTTGGAACTTCCTAAGTAATAAGAGCAACAAAGGTATCTCTTGTTATGCTAATGAGTTGACTCTGGACCCCACCCAAAGTTGGGGGTTGGTTGCAAGGAGAACAATGTAAGTGATTAGAGGGGCAAAACTTTTCCTTTGACTCCACAGATCTCAAGGAATGAGAATGAACTGGAGATTAAGTTCAAATGCTAATGGTCAAAAACTTAACCAGTCATGCTTATGTAATGAAACCTCCATAAAAAACCAAAAGGATGGGATTCAGAGTTTCTGGATTAGTGAACACATGAATTTTGGGGAGAGTGGTACACTTGGAGAGATCATGGGAGCTCTATGCCCTTTCCTGCTGCCTTACCTTATACATTTTTAAATCTGGCTATTGATTCATATCTTTTGATATCTTTTGCAATCTAATAAGTAAATGGGTTTTGTGAGTTCTATAAGCTGCTCTAGCAAGGACAGGGTCATGGGGACCTACAATCTGTAGCCAGTCTGTGAGATCACAGGTAATAACAACCTGTGATTCTAACTGTGAGATGGGCATTTGAAGGAGTTGTGTGTGTGGTGGTGGTGGTAGACGGGGCCGGGGGAGAGGGGGCAGTCTTGTGGGATTTAGCTCTTAACCTGTGGGATCTGACCCTATCTTCCAGTAGAAGAACTGAGTTGAGGTAAACCTCCCAGCTGGTGTCCAGAGCACTGCTTGATGTATGGCAGCGGTTCTCAACCTGTGGGTCACGACCCCTTTGGGGGTCGAACGACCCTTTCACAGGGGTCGCCTAAGACCATCGGAAAACACATATATGATTACATATTGTTTTTGTGATTAATCACTATGCTTTAATTATGTTCAATTTGTAACAATGAAAATACATCCTGCATATCAGATATTTACATTACGATTCATAACAGTAGCAAAATTAGTTATGAAGTAGCAATGAAAATAAGTTTATGGTTGGGGGTCACCACAACATGAGGAACTGTATTAAAGGGTCGCGGCATTAGGAAGGTTGAGAACCACTGGTATATGGGGAAACAATGCCCTCTCCTACCCACCCCCAGTCCCCAACCCAGTTGGAATTTGATGATCTGAACCCTTGGGTGCGTTCCCTAAATACTTTCTTAGGGCCCTAGGGCTCTTACTCCCCCAGAAACTGGAGGTGGGGATGGAAAGATAGCTACTCTTAGTGAGTGACTCAGCATGATTTATATTCCTTGGGTGACCAGAGTAACTATTGCACATGTTTTCTTAGAGCAGAAAAATACAGCAAGATAAACACAAATTTTTAATCTCTAGTAGGAAAATGCTCCATGTTTTTTCTTCCTAGCTCTACTTAACTCACCAGAGTGGCTTCAGGTTCCCTAGTGAGCTTGACTGTGAGTTGCTCAGAGCCTGGGACCAGGCTTTGTTAACCATTGCTCATAGGACTTAGGTTTGTGTGAATGGGCAAATGAAACACGTATTAAAAAATACTTTGAAGTTGTTTAAAATTTTATAAATATAAGCTACAATTTTCTTAAAAACTTTTGTCCATGTTACTTTGTGACATAATGTACAGCAATTTGAAAATATAAGAAATTAACAATGTTTTTGTCCCCTAGCATATTTTGTTGTCCTGACAACTTCCACCCACTTGGTCAGTGTATATGGTAGGCAGAGGGGGATACATTCCAAGACCCCCGGTAGGTACCTGACACTGCAGATAATGCTAAACCCTATGTATTTTGTCTTTTTCTATACATACATACATACATACATACATACATACATACTTTCCTTTTTACTTAAAGGAAGCACTTTATGGCTTCTCTTTGGCATATCTGAATAGCCAGCATCACTACTCTTGTGATTTGGAGACATTGTTAAGTGAAACAAGGTGAACACAAGCACTGCGTGCGATACAGTGACAGTCCATCTGATAACAGAGATGGCTACTAAGCGACTTAGCCACAGCCTAGTCAACATGGGCACACTGAACAAAGGGATGATTCACGTCCGGGGCAGGATGGAGCCAGATGGTTCATTTCATCACACTACTCGGAACAGCAGGCAATTTAAAACTTATGAATTGTTTATTTCTGGTGTTTTCCATTTAATATTTTCAGACCACAGTTGATGGTGGAAAGCCAAACTGTGGATACGGAAGGACTACTGTACATTGTCATTTAAGATAACGAAGGAGTCAATTCTCATTTTTTAAATTTCTAAGAAGGCTCTTAAACTTCATGCAGAGACAGCAGTCTTGACAGGCACAGTGTTTGATTTGTAAGAGCTAAAAGTGTTCTGAAAGAGGAAGGAGTGCTTTTGAGTTCCAAGGAGTCTAAATTCCAAAGGAAGTGAGCTCTGTTGTTTAGGCCATAAGCAATAAATTAGAAAGAATATGAAATACATGAGGCAAGATCCATTTTCTCATCTCTTTATAAATAAAAATGCTGGGGGAAGAGAGAAAGCTGAAGGACGCTAATGGAGATTGAAGGGGTGAAGGTGTGCATTGTGAGATGCTGTAGTCTGTATTCTCTCTGATATTCCTTGTGCTACAATAGAAAGGGTGCCCTAAAACCCAAACAGAAAGGATGAGGGGCAAAGGGAGGGAACTGCAGAGGCGTAGGAGGGCAGCCCAACCTTCCTTGTGCAATCAACAAAGCGCAGAGGAAGCGGAGAGAAAGCAAGCTTCCATTACTGGTAGTGCATGCACACTGGTGAATGCGCAGGAAATAAATTGCAAGGCCTAGGATGGACCATGCAATCTGAAACTGGAAAGAGATCTATTTATAGCTCAGAGATCAACAACTAGATGATCTGTTTTCACCAATGCCTGAATGTCTCACCATCTCCACGTGATAAAAGTGCACCCTCTCTAGGAAGGGAGATAAGTCTAAGAAAATTCTTATGCAACTAAATTTACCTTGAATTGGCAAGATTATATTTTCTGCTGGTGAGTAGAAGAGAGACTTAAAATAGAAATTCAGTTCCGTCCTAGGAAAATAAAAGTCTTCCTATTTCTTACACCTGAGTTTGTGGCCTGTGAAAATTCATAACCATCCCACAAATATAAAATTTTCCATTTGAGCTGCTACCAATTGATCGCAATAATTTTGCATGATGGTTAACTAATCCTTCAAGTCAACTTGAACAGGAACATGCTTCCCCCACTCCCCCCTCCACCCCAAAAAGAAATAAAAACAGAGTATAAAGACTTCTTATGATGAATATTTCAATTCGGTGCTGTGATGCCCCATATTTCTGTTGAATGGTGAAGTATGTGTGATTCATTAAGCTCTCATTCATTATGAAAACAGACTAGAAAATTATATTCTTTGTAAGTGAAATCATTATGGAAGTAATCTACAAAATACATTAAGCCCTTTCATGATCTTTCTCAAGTAGAAGCCAAATAGGCTTAAACACATTGCAAGGTCATTATCATTTTAAAATCTTCGATCTTACTTTTCATTAGTTACTTTGTAAAATATCTCTTGCACAAATATCTAATTTGGGTTGTACTTTGCAGAGCACAGACTACTTTTTCATGCGTGCCCAAGAGAATCATGGTTCAATTTTGTTTCATGAAGTTTAAAATAAAGGTGAAATTCTAGTTTCTTAAATACGTACTGTGTTCAAATATTCTTTTCTTTTCCTTTCAAATTTGTGTAAGCCAATCTTGCCCCTTAGAGACTGTAACAGGATTCTTCATCGCTTTAATTTTGTACTAAATCATCATTTTAAATGTATAAAAGCAACATCTAAGCCAATCAGCATGCTACAAATGCAAAATAAAGTTGTTTGACCCTCTATGGGGTTTCAAAACCAGTTATCTACTTCAATTAAGGTAGAAGTCAGAGCAGACGCAGTGCCCTTCTATGCTATGCACATTCACAATGCTGGTCATTACCACCAACATGCTGGTACATGTTTGTTCCCCAGGAAAATAGAGCCCTATTCATTATTCATAGAGGTCCTCCGGTACAGTAAAGACATTCATTCTTTAATGGCTCTATGACTAGGGTGTTGTGAAGCCCGAAGATGTTATTTTTGGAAGACAGTTTACCAATTAAAAGCAAACAGCACCGGATTGCTTAGTAATGTTCTCAGCATTGATTGGTTATGATTGCAAATGAACATCAGGAGAAAACTGAAGGTGCATTGCTGGCTGCTTCTCTGCTTGCTTTAGACACCTCCCTGGAAACAGATCGTTAGTGGATGGAACTTCCAACTTCCAAGCTTAGACTTTTTCTTTTCTCCGGGTAGCTTAAAAAATGCAGTAGGTTTACTCTATCACAAACGTTTAATTATTTCCCCTGAAATGTAATAAAAGGTGTGAAGTTAATGTAGAGGCAAGTGTAGAAATCATTGCTTTGGAAATGAATTCAGGGTACGAAGACAAATAAGCCCATGTTATTCAAGGAAAAAATAATGTTTTATAGGAAATTCCGTTTATTCTAATTTGCTGTGGCTGGTCAAAATGGAGGATGTAGGTCAAACATGTTTTATTGAAATTCAGTGGAATTAAGTTGTTTAGGTTTTGACTTACCAATAAATGACATAGATCAAGATTTGTGCTAGTTTCTTAACTCTAGATTTAAAAATTATTGCTAACTGGTATTCATTATGCAGGCTATAAACCTAATAATTTATTACTCTTTTCCTTAGCATTTACTGATTGTTTAAAAATGTGACACAATTGGGTGTGGTGTAGCCAGATACTGGCTAAGAAACTTTTCTCCATGTAGGAGATGAGAACACATTTGTGAACACTCCAAAGAATCTCAACTGGAAAATACTTATGTGTAAAACTCTAACTGAAAATATTAGCATTGACAGAGAATACGTTACAGGATTTCTCTGGCCACATTGAGAAACTGTTTTCCTGACTTAGTAGAGGACAAATTTTATTAGTAATTTCTTGTACTTATTATTTAGAGAATGACAAAGTTGAAGAAACAGATTTTCTTTAAACTTCTGATGTCCATGCATATTCATGCCAACCATGAAGGTGAAAGTAGATTTTGAAAAGCATCAATTCTTATTGAAAATATTATTATTATAACTTGCAGAAAGATGATGTTCACCATAAAATAATCAGCTATGTATTTTTAGAAATCATCCTGCCTTTCAAATGAAATTAATAAATTAACATTATTATAATCTTTGTTAAAGATAAAGTAAAATTTATCGATGAAGTTATTGGTATGTTACTGGATTGACACTATTTACTTGATTCCATTAGGATTTTTAGTTTTATTTTGTACAGTTATATATTAGTACAACCTGGCTGTTTTCTCCTACCCTCTTTCTTATAACTGATAGTCTTTATATACTTCTAGCTGGGATGTATATGGTTGAATCCACTGAATCGAGAAAAGCTGCCTCTACCTCTTTCATCAGCTTCCATAGGAAAAATAATTTTGCTTTAAGGTGCAATACTCAACAAAGAAGTTTTATATTGACTTGTATGTACCAGCGGATAAAGCAGAATCAATTTAAAATTTTCACTTTTTTTTTCTTGCTAGTATAGTATCTATGCAAAAATTTGAATGAATTTAATCATTATGTATTTTCAAATATATTTTTATTGATTTCAAAGAGGAGGGAGAGGGAAAGAGAGACAAAAACATGAATGATAAGAATCATTCATTGGCTGTCTCTTGCATGACCCAAACTGGGGATTGAACCTGCAATCTGGGGTTGTAGCCTGACCTGGAATTGAACTGTGACCTTGTGGTTCATAGGTCGAAGTTCAACCACTGAGCCACACCAGTGGGCTTTAATCACTATCTTTTGAAGTTTTAGAAAACTCCCCAAAGTAAAAGCTTAGAATATGTTGATTATTGAATTTCAGAATATCCAGATTGCCTCCCATTAATAAAAGTAACTTCATATCAAAGTTTAATCTAGCAAGTGGAATCACATTAATGTCTTAAAATTTCTTGGGTTTCTTCTGACTCTAATCAAACTAGTTTTGTAATTTAAGTAACTTTTTGTTTCATCCTTTTCTTATGAATAAATGTTAGTTCTTTTTTTTTTTAAAAAAAAAAAAAAGAAGCTTAATCAACATTATTTTACTGTTCCTTCAGAGCAGGGTGCTTCTAAGCTGAAGTTAAAAGAACATAAACTGCCCAGCCGTCATGGTCAGTGGTTGATTGTTGACCTATGAACCAGGAGGTCACTGTTTGATTCTCGGTCAGGTCACATGCCTGGGTTGCGGGCTTGATCCCCAGTGTAGGCTGTGCAGGAGGCAGCTGATCAATGATTCTCTCTCATCATTGATGCTTCTACCTCTCTCTCCCTCTCTGAAATCAATAAAAATATCTTTTTTTAAAAAAGACCACAGACCTACATGTAGTAAAATTGTTACTACCAATAATATTTTATGAGTTCATGATCAGTTTTTTCAAAAAACTATGCTGTTTATTTAATGTTAAATAAGTAATGATAGTTAATGAACCCAGGGCTTATAAAAATCTGAGAAATCATTTTAATAAAAGAGAGTTAAGGAATTTCATTGATGAAAGTTAGCAACATGTGAAGAGCTACTTCCCTGCCAAATGGGCCTGTGTTGTCATCCATTTGCCTTAAGGAATGTCATTGTTTATGGTGCCAGATGATCTGAAAACTGTGCAAAGCTCCCTGGATTTTTCACAAAAGCAAAAGAACTAGAGTAATGACTGCCAAGATGTATGGTTCCAATAATCTAGCTATTTAAATCACTGCTTAGCTGCAGAATAATCTCTCATAACATTAATACCTGTATTTATAACAAGTAAGACAAGGTTAAATGATCTTTTTTGAACAAAATGCAACTTTATTAATCTGCAATAGGTTTCCATTTGTGCCACTATTTTGCATTTAAATATCTGATTCAGGAACACATAAAAAAACACATGAGCTTTACATAATGACATTGTTGAAGCCAACTATTAATAATGTGAGCCAAAGAGTCAAAATGAAACTCTCATCCTTATGTATAATAATGTTTTCTAATGATGGTATAAAATGATGCTTCACCCATAGTATTCTATTTACCAAGATTGTTTGAAGGTTGAGGACTGTTCTTTTTTTTTAAAGATTTATTTTATTTTATTTTATTTTTTTCCATCACCATTTATTCCCTCAGAGGAGTGATCTTAACACCAATTTTGAAAGTATACAAATATTTTGTTACTTGATATTTAAATGTACATAATAATCTAAGATGTATTTCTAGGCATGAAGCTCAGAATCAATGGAGAGTATATTTCTGGCTCATTAATAAATATAAAAAATCAAAATAACATTTTAACTCATTTAAAAATACCATTACATATTTTGTCTATATTTTCTTGATGATTGTTAGTAATAGTTCAAATAAATATGAATAATGCTTAATCATACCTGAAATACTTTCATTGTCTAAGTTTCCGGCATATACGAAAACTAAATATAATTTAAAAATTAGAGTTCTTTCAATTCTATCTGCTAAACCCTGGCATAACTATTAGGCAAAAATCTGACTAAGCCAATCACATAATTTTTCTGTCTTCAGAGTCTTAGAAGAATATGTCAAACACAAGAACATGTCCTTGGATGTTTGGCTTTCCCCCCAAAATCACAAGTAACTCACCTGGTTCTCAGATGCCCTAAAGATATAATTTCAATTGGTTTATATTAGCTACTAGGCATATTCTTAAGGCTCAATAAATGTTAAAAGGGCTATTAGGATTTGGTTGGATAAAAAATGAAACATTATTTTTATCATTTCCGGCCATTATTCACTTAAGTTTACCTCTTCTTTCTCTGCAACCAAGCAACCTTCCTATTATCCAGGCACCTGGCAGAGCTACTGTTGTTAAATTTTTGACAGCTTTTTCATTACTGGGCCTGTTTTTCAAGAGGCAGGTTAACTAAGCGATTTTGATTTGTGCCAAGCTGAGATGTGAAATAGACACTTGCAGTCCATTCCCTTGTTTTCATAAGATTTCATTTGAACTTATTTGTCCTTCTTATTTTTCCTTAGAAAGGAAAAAAAAAAAACACTAAAATTCATCCAGTTTCTCATTCATGAATTGGTATAACTGAGTAAAAGAATAGTAAATTCTGTAGTTTTCCTTTTGTTTTAATTCAAAGTTTAAAAAATGTTATACCACAAGTGTATCTTATTGAGAAAAGTATTAACACCCATGTGTTTTACATATAAGAGAAAATGGTTAAGACTTCTTTACTTTATAAAACATGACACAATGTTAAGATTTGCATTTGTTAAAAGTGTGACATACTCATTTTAAAACAATAACTTTCTCATTATAAAAAAAACCCTTCACATTTAAAACTTACAAAATGCAAATAAGAAAGAGAAATATTTAAAATTAATCTATCAGACAAAATCATATTGAATTTAAATCTCTTTCTATGTCTAGACTCTCATTCTTCCCTTCAGTTTTAGAGGTTTCTGAAAAATATTCCTTGATGACCTCCTTGCCCCTTCCACAGAGATGTACCACACTGTAAGCTGGTATATCTGATCTTTCCATATTCTTTCCACCCTCTGCATATACAATTCCATGTGGTCTGACATCCACTCCATTACTTTACTAAAAATCTATCTTTCGAAATGTCTAGTGAGACTCTTTATCCTATATAATAATCCTATATAATAAAAGGCTAATATGCAAATCGACCGATCAGCGAACAACCGGTCGCTATGATGCACACTGACCACCAGGGGGCAGACGCTCAATGCCTTTGGCAGCGCTAAGGAGCAGTGAGCAGGTGGGTGGTAGGGAGTGAGGGGTCCCAGACTGCAAGAGGGCGCAGGCCAGGCTGAGGGACACCCCCCTCCCCCAACCAGTGCACAAATTTCATGCACCGGGTCTCTAGTCCTCATATAAATATCATTTTCTCCATCTTTCTTGTCCTTGATATCCGCTGGGATTTGTTTTATGTTTGAAAATCTAACTTGGATTCTATGATGCTCCCTGATTTTTGCTCTTACATTTGCAATGAATCCCTGTCTCTTGCCTTCACCTTCACTCGTTCTTTCTTTTGTTTGCTATTATGCATTTGTATTACTTTCACTGATAAACAGCAGAATAACCAAGTGGCAGTGGCATAAATTATAAGGATTATTTTTGGATTATTTAACAAGAAGTCCAGAGGTTGGTGGTCCCAGAGCTGATTTGGTGACTCAAATAGGAAGTCTTGAATTTATCTTCTTGTGTTCCACCCTTATGTTCTGCCATTCTTTGTTAGCAATCTCTTTTCAACTAGTTACAGGATGACCAAATAGCTATAAGAATGCAGAGGGCTGCCCTAGCTGGTTTGGCTAAGTAGTTTCAGGCTCCTTCCCAGCCCGGGCCTGGTTGGGGTTCATGCACAAGGCAACCAATTGGTGTGTTTCTCTCTCTTTCCCTCTTTCTTCCACTCTCCCTAAAATCAATGAAAAAACATCCTCAGGTGAGGAAAAAAAAAAAAAAGAATGCAGGAGGCTGAGGCACAAAGACCTTTCTCCTCCTTGAGTTATCACCTTAAATAAGGAAAAATATATTTCTCAGAAATCTTCTTTTTATATCTTATTGGCCAGAAATAGGCCTTATGCCCACCCCTATACTATTTAAAGTGTGTGTGTGGGGGGGGAGTACTGCCATGACGGGTCTAGATCAATGGTGATTCATCCTCTGGTGTTGGCAAATGCCCCAAAACACAATCAGTCTTAGGGTGGCCAGGAAGAAGATCTGATGGCCAGTGAGTAGGCAACTGACTGAAACAGCTCTGCTTACCTATCAACTACGGTTGCTCCTTAAGCCTCAGTATTTTCCTCTCTCTGACTCAAAGCCTCTGAAATTCCATTCATCTTATGCCCAAAGAGGTTGCTGTGATGTGAAAGTTCTGTATAAACAAGAGTCTTCACTGTCTTAGCAAATATTCCCAATGAGGTAAACATTAGAGTGGGATTGTGAACTCTAAGTAACTGGCTTTGCTGGTGTCTCAACCCCTCCTTTGTTAGTTAACGTAGCCCTGTTTGAAAACGTACATGTTTTCCATCCCAGCTGAGGGCAGCGGCAGAGCCTAACTGAGGTATTGGGATGAGCACTGAATATCATGGAAGCTCATAGAAGAGGTCTGACTAGAAAGGAGAGCTCATCCTAATGAAAATATTAGTAAATAGTTTCCCAATGAGACTTACAATTTTAAAATAAGGTGTTGTTCCAATGGACACAGACAACAGGGGGGTGAGGGCATGAGTGGGGAGGTGGGAGGGGTCAATGGGGGGAGTGGGTAAGGACACATACCTTAATCAATAAAGAAAAAAAAGAGAAATAAACCCAGAAAAGCTCTCCCATATTATGCATTAAAAAAAAAAAAAGTAAAATAAGGTGGTTTTTTTTTTTTTTTTTTTTTTTTTTTTTTTTTTTTTTGTGGGGGGTGCTGCTGTGTGTATTGAACCAAGGACCAAAACATCCTAATCCTTTCTTCAAAATTTGTCTTCGCCTTCTTTCCATTCACTCTCCTCCTATTCAAGTCTCAATCACCTGAAACCTTTACCGCTGTGGCAGAGTTCTATGTGTTTCCCTATTTGCCTCTCTCTTGCTTCTATTTGTTTGTCTCCTCTGGTGTGATGTTCTTCCATGTTCTAAATTTTATCCTAGTACATACAATATAAACATTACTCCTGAGATTCAAGTCCTTTCTTTCTTTTTTCAAAAATTTTATTTAAAAATTATTTTTATTGTTGAAAGTATTATAGATGTCCCTCTTTTCTGCCCCATTGACCCCCTCTATCCCTCCACACTATTGTCTGTGTCCATGGGCTATGTATATATGCATATAAGTTCTTTGGTTAATCTCTCCCCACCTACCCCACACCCCCGCCTTCCCTCTGAGATTCTTCAGTCTATTCCAAGCTTCTATGTCTGTGGCTCTATTTTGTTCATCAGTTCATTTTGTTCATTAGATTCCACATATGGGTGAGGTCATGTGATACTTGTCTTTTTCTGACTGGCTAAAGTCAGTCAAGTCCTTTCTTTCTATCTAACCAAATGCCAACTTTTTCTTAATATGAGTTCTCCTTTCTCATCACACCTCTTCTATGGGCTTCAATGCTATTCAGTGCTCATTCCAGTACCTCGTTTAGGCTCTGCCGCTGCCCTCAGCTGGAACATGTTTGTATACCATTTCTTAAAGGAGTCTCGACCCACAGGTTGAGAATCGCTATTTTTATATATTTTTTTATTTTTTTACAGAGAGGAAGGGAGAGAGATAGAGAGTTAGAAACATCGATGAGAGAGAAACATCGATCAGCTGCCTCCTGCACATCTCCTACTGGGGATGTGCCCACAACCCAGGTACATGCCCTTGACCTGAATCGAACCTGGGACCTTTCAGTCTGCAGGCCGACGCTCTATCCACTGAGCCAAACCGGTTTTGGCTGTATACCATTTCAAACAGGGCTACATTAACCACTACGGACAGAGAAGGGGTTGAGAGCACCAGTAAAGCCAGTCACTTAAGAGTTCAGAATCCTACTCTAAATTGTGTCCCCCCACCCCTACTGATGGACTGAAACTAATCCATTTATGCTTTAAGTTATAATTTTTAACTTAAGGTAATTGTATAAATGTAGGAAATAACCTAGTGCTATATATTTGCACTGAATGTTCATTAAAAACATAATGATCGATAGATTTTTAAATAATTTAAACCATGTACACTGTTTTTACTTTGTCTTCCTCCACCTCAAATGTCCTTTTTATTGGATTATCTGCTATGTACTGCTAGGCCAGTGATGGTGAACCTTTTGAGCTCGGCGTGTCAGCATTTGAAAAACCCTAACTTAGCTCTGGTGCTGTGTCACATATAGAATTTTTTTTTTGATATTTGCAACCATAGTAAAACAAAGACTTATATTTTTGATATTTACTTTATATATTTAAATGCCATTTAACAAAGAAAAATCAACCAAAAAAAATGAGAACCTATGGTGTCATTGGTTTGCCATCACTGTTATACCCTACTGCTAGTCTCAGTGTGAAAGGATAGGTTTTAGCTGCATATTTACCCTCTTCCTATGGATTGCATAATGCTGATCACCTGGTTGTGATAGAAACTGAAGTTTGAGGGAGGCCATGTCAAATATCAGAAAAATAATGAGTTGGCTACACAGTCCCTAATCCTACCAATTCTATCCTTTGTCCACAAAGACACTAGAGTATATTTTGTTATCTTGATTTCAGACTTTGAGGAAAATAAATTCAGAAACTTAAGGTCTACCAGTTAGCACAGTTATAATGAGGGCAAAAGTTCTGATAAATTTTTAAGAGAAAAAAATATGTAATGTGTCTGTTGTTTTCCAAAAGACATGTTTAACTAAGGACTTGTGAAGAAGAAAAAGTCCCTCTGTAAATAGTGTGGGGCACGGTTATGGTGTTCTGGCCGGGTTCAAGCCTCAGGCTAATGAAAGGACAGGGTCCTCTCATTGCCACGTGCAAGTCCCAGCTGGAGGGCAGGGCCCCCCCAGCACAATCATAGCCAACGGCTGTGGTTGTAAGCTTGAACCTATGGTCCGAACACGTGGCCCACGTGCCTTGTGATAGAGTTCGGGTGCATGTAGTTAAGTGAGGTTGAAACTCAATAGAATGCTGTAAACAACCTGATCACGCCCCTACTTTGCCTCTTGGCATCTGCTATAAAATAAAGACACAGCTTCTGGGCGCTGTCCTTGTCTCCTCATCAGGGAGGTAGTGTCCCACCAAGACCCAGCTATTATTCTCTTGTCTGTCTTTCCTTAATCCTTTCACCCCCCACTCGTGATCACCGTTGGTCGTGCTGGCGTGGCACAAAATAGGACAGCAACATTTCTATAGCATTTCCATAGCTTAAATGAGGTTGGATCTTAAATTTAAGAATTTTTTTGGTGGATTAAGAGAGGAGAAATTTATTAAAGAGCAGAAGGAAAGTATCTAATGTGTGATGATGATGATGAAGATAAGTATGACTGTGATGCTGAAAAAAAAAATAGAATGACAAATTTCATGAGTCATTCTGGTCATCAACAGAAAAAACAAGCAAACCCATCTTCATGTTTGGTTTTACAGATAAGCTCCATGCAGTTGGACATTACATTTATAATAATTTCTAAATAATATGCTGGTCTAATATGCATATGGCCACACAAGTGAGTAATCATTATCTTTTGTGTGTGGTGTGTTTGTGTGTGTCTTGGATTTAACTATCTTAGTAACTGCAGGAACTTTGGGTTTTAACAGACTTCTGCATAGCAGAATTCAGTGTTCATTAACAGAAAGTCAATGGAAATGAGCCAACCCTGAGTTTTCACTTTTATCCCATTTCACAGAACTTGAGTGTAAGACAGGAAGAAAGTGAACTGATTTTCCACTTGAGAATTCTGTTAACCTGAAAGAAAATGTTACGTCTACCAGGTGAGATCATTTGGGGAGAGGGAAGGCAGATTTCACTCCTTTCCCCAATATCTTCCTTCATGTAGCCCATTGACCTCTGCCCTGTTTTTTCCTTTGCTTCTGTGTTCCTGTCTTCCAGTTCCTCCACACACTAGAAACCTGAGACTGATTTTTTGATCTTTATTTATTTTTTAAAATAATTCTTTATTGTTGAAAGTATTACATATGTCCCTCTTTTTCCTCCATTGACCTCCTCCTCCCCCCACACCCCAGGCCTTCAGCACCCTATTGTCTGTGTCTATGAGTTATGCATACAAGGTCTTTGGTTGATTACCTCCCACCCACCCACCCTCCCCTGCCTTCCTTCTGAGATTCCACACTTTGTTCCATGCTTCCATGTCTCTGAGCATTAATGATTTTTTGATCCAAAATCACGAAATATTTAAAATTAAAATGGGGGCAAGTTTGGGGCCCAGAAACAAAAAATTAAAAGAATTAAAAACCAGTGGTCTCTCATATGTGCACAGACTGCCCTTAGAAAACAAAAACGAACAAGACAAACAAAACTTAAACAGTGAAAGAGAGTGAGCGTGCTCTGCTATCGAGGGGTTTCCCTATATGTTTATCTCCAGGCTGGCTTTGTGTTTCAGTAGGTCACGAAGATATTAAGAGCAACAATTGAAATTACACTGTCCCTTAACGTCCACAAAAAATATAGTTTAAAACATAGGAGTGAATGACTTAAAATACTGTTTTTCTACATTTATTACTTATGTCATTAAAGGCAGCATTCGGATCAGTATGAAGGATGTGATGGGAATGAGGAAACAGGAACGTTCCTTGCCCCCGCCCCCCTTTTTTTTCTTCCACCAAATAGAAATAGATCCAGTCCGGGTTTTCCGTTCGACTCCGTGTCTGAATTTCGGCTGTGCACTAAGTAGCACGTTTCTCCCTCTCCCCTCCTTTCTCCTTTCCTCTAGCCTCCAGGATCCCTCTCTTCCTATTTCAGGCGGACTCTCTCACAGGCTCCCTCAGCCTGTGTGAAACTGAGGTTTCCTCTGGAACCCGTATATCCCCAACACATACCTCCACGCAGACACATCCCCAAGAACCCCGCGCTCGCACCGACACACGCGCGCACACACTCGCGCTCGCCCGTCCACCTCCCTCCCGGGAGAGCCGGCGCGCGTCCCCACCTCCGCCGCACACTTCGGCGAGTCGAGCTCGCAGCGCTCTAGGATTCTGCGGCTCGGAACTCGGATCGCGGCTCGGAACCCTCATGGTGGATTTGGAAACATTTCCTTC
Organism: Myotis nattereri; assembly: GCF_964212035.1. Lineage (NCBI taxonomy): Eukaryota > Metazoa > Chordata > Mammalia > Chiroptera > Vespertilionidae > Myotis > Myotis nattereri. Next base: position 45,550,638 of record NC_138076.1, on the reverse strand, counting down.
TCTCTCTCGTTTTGATTGCACCCTTTTCGACCTGGGGGGCTAGAGGAGCCAGGCGGCTGCTCTCCCAGCCAGACCCGGTTGGCTTGCCATCTCCATCTGGCTTATAAAAGTTTGCTGAGCGCGGTCCAGAGGGCTGCGCTGCTCGTCCCCTCGGCCGGCGGAAGGGGGTGACGCTGGGCAGCGGCGAGGAGTGCGCCGCTGGCTCTGGCGGGCTTTCGGCTCGAGGGGCAAGGTGAAGAGCGCACGGGCCGTGGGGTTGACCGAGCTGGATTTGCATGGTGCACCATGCCTTCTTGGATCGGGGCTGTGATTCTTCCCCTCTCCGGGCTGCTGCTGTCCCTCCCGGCCGGGGCGGATGTGAAGGCTCGGAGCTGCGGCGAGGTCCGCCAGGCGTACAGCGCCAAGGGATTCAGCCTGGCGGACATCCCCTACCAGGAGATCGCAGGTAAGCCCGGGCGCGCGGCCCAGGCGGGCTGCAGCCCTCGGCGGCCGCACGTCTCCCGGGCCGCCCGGCGCCCTCCTCCTTCCCCCTGTTGCTGACTTGTTGGTGTTCACTTTCTGCCAGGCTCTCCGGGCGCCGCGCCTCCGCGCCGGGCGGCGGATGCTCTCTCGGCAGCTCCCGCGGGGTTAGGTGTGCGCCTCCGCCGCCTCATTGTGTGCACACGCGGGAGCGCCCTCCTTCCTCCCTCCCTTCCTCCGCTCTCGCGCCCTGGCGCCCCCTGGCTCGTAGGCTCCCGCCGGGCGGGCCGGGGAGCGCGGGACACTCGGGGGTGGCCGCGGCGCGAGGGCAGATCGCTTAGCGGGATGCCCACCCCACGCCTCTCGCTCGGGCAAAACTTGGAAAAACTGCGGCCGCAGTTTGCCCAGCGCCACAGTCTGAGTGGCGCCTTCTCCACTCCCGCCCTCACGCCGGCGGGGGCGATGGAGAGACACGGATCCCTCCCTTCGCCCCTCGCTCCCAGCTCCACGCTCTGCGGGTCGGAGAGGCAGAGCGCGCGGTGCCGGGGCGGGGGCGGGCGAGCTGGGGGACCCCCACCGGTGGGACTCGGCCTCCCGACTCCCGCAGTTCCGGGATGGTTTGGGGAGTTCTCGGGCTGCCTGTTTCTCTTCTGGGGCGACTTTGCCCTTGCGGTTTGTCAGTGCTTCCCCGGTTGCTGTTGGTCACTTGAGGTTGCGGGGGGGGGGGGACCCCAGCCACCCGGCGCGGCGATGGGTCCTGAGCGCGGCCTCGTTCGCCGGCTCTTGGAAGCTGAGCCAACTTAAGCGGGTGGTTCCGTAGTGGATTCATCTCAGGGTCTCCCGATCCAGTGTCCCCTGCGTGCCTGGCCCCGAGCGTTATCCCACCGGGAGCTAGAGAGCCCCCGCCCGCTTTCTGGGCGCCGGCGTGCGGGTAGCACTCGGTCTCCAAGAACTTGCGCTGCAGCCTGCATGCCTGTTTTCCGGCTCTTACCTCCAACCGAACCCGAGCTTCTCCGGGGCTCTGTGAATGAATCGAGTCCGGGAGAGAGAATCTGGTGGCTGCGAGGGAACTGAGCTGAGAGCGGCAGAGTGGGGCCAGGAGATGCTGGGAGGACGCGGGCTGCTCAAACGGGCCGCCGAAGTCCTCGGTGACCTCAGATGGCCAAGTCAAAACGCCGAATTCCCACCAGCCTGTCTGCGTTTTGTCCAAGAGCTGGTCGATGGGTGGAAAGCGTGTTGCAGAGAATCTTATAACATTTTCGCTATCTAGTGGAATTGCTCTTTTATTATGGTTGATCTACAAACCCTACACGTGAGAGTTTTTACTTATGCTGAAATAACACATTTATATGAATTTAGGCATTAAAAATAGCCCATACTTAATGCTCACGGAGAGTGTTATATACAGAGAGCCTTTTCCAATTCTGAGCCAGACACCGCCAGCCTCTGGTGAGTGGAAGGCGGAACCTGTGGTGAATTGTAAGACTTCTTTTCTACCCCATCACTTCTCCCTTTCCCAGAACTCCTTAATTTGCTAATCAGTGAATAGAGGCCGGCGGCCCCTACCGCTCCTTAAGTTTCTCAACTCTCCTTTCCCTTTTGTCTACTGTTATTTCATTCTTTTTAATTAATTGATAAGGATCAGCTTTGCTACCCCCTTCCCCCCCTCCCTCCACAAATCTCAGAGAATTCAACTTTTAAAAGGTTTGTAGTATGGGTGACTTCTTTTAGGAACTTTTTCTCTAATCTGGGCTTTTTTTAAAACTGTATCTTTTAAACACATACATTTCCCCAACATGATTTCAGATAGGATATCTCAAAGAGGAAAACTGTGAAGTATTTTTAAACTGCTTCAGTATTCTGAAGAACAGTTCGTGATGCAAATCTCCTTAATATCAAGGTGAAGGTGAAGGTGTTTAGTGTAAATGATTTCTGTCCGTCCTTATTTACTTTCTTGAGAACATTTGCTGGGGTTAAATAAATCCTTCAGTATATTTTTAACTAGTCTTTCCCCCCACCCCTATTCCCCTCCATCCCTTGACAATTACAGTGCTTGCTAATAGCTCTGCATTTCTAAAATGAGTGTACTTTGTTAAACTCACTTTCTAGGACTAAGACTACTATTTACTTGAAATGATCAAGGTACAGGTCACCGTGGAACAAGTGAATTATAAGATAATTGTATACTAAGGACATACTTTTTTCTCAAAACAAACTTTACTCCGGTACTACCTATTGCTGTTGAATTTATCACTTAGGAAATATGTCTGTTTATTAAATGAACACACTCTTCCTCTCCTCCCCAGTTCCTCATAAAATTTACATTTCATTATCCGGTGGTTATCCTTTCTTCCAGCTCCTTTCCATCCTGTGCCTTGTTTGGACTTTTAATGGTTTGCTTGAGAAAAGGCATATGCCATTTGTTTGCCAGGGAACATGCATTTAAAGGAACCGCTGTTCAGAATTTAGATTCATGAGATCTGTTTCTAATTGAAAGCCATTTGCAGGTAGCTTGCCTGGTTAAAAAAAAAAAAAAAAAAAAAAGTAATGAGGACATTATGTTTCATCACAACATTATTAAGATTTACTCAGAACTCACAATTGTGAAATAATGTTGCCCTTTTCTATTCTAAGATAAAAGGGAGTTCTTCAGACTCAACAGATGAGGGACTGTGATGGGTAATATATAAAGTTACCCTCTCAGAGAGTGCTTGGGAGGGAGGAGGCTGTCAGGGGGCAGTTTGTACCATTAATCTTCACTCAGCCTTGATTTTAAAGCATCCCAGGCAGATCAGATGGACTATCTGTCCTGGTTTGAAAGACCTCCAAGGGGGCAGACTCTTAAGCCCCTCTCAGCAATCCATTCTAATACCTAGTCATGCTTGTGGTACCAAAATGTTTCCAGATATCTAGCCAAAAGCCTTCACAGTGTGCTTGCTTATTTTCTCTTGTTCTGTCTTCTAGGAAGATATTGAGCAGGGGATCATCACGTTCTTTGTAGGGACTGTTACTCTGATGAAAGGTCAGTGTGAAACATCCCAGTCTTTCTTTGAGCACCAGTAATATTATCTCATTTTCCAACCTGACTCATCTTGATGGCTCTGAACTGCTAAAGGAACTCCACAGCTGAAAAGAGCATCCGCTTAAAAGTCTGGGCAATTCAGGAAATGTTGTTTGAGGCTTACTGTGCCATTCTTTTATGCTTTCAGCATTCTTGGGAGTTATTTATTGTAATACTGTGTAGCTGACTAATGGTACTTACTAGCCTACATGCTCAATTTTTTCATTAATTATCAGATGCAACTTTATTTAGCAATCCCATATATGGAAATTTATGTGTACCCAGCACCTATTTGAAAACATTACCAATTTTTAAACATTGAATAAACATTGTCTTACCTGCTCCTTCTAGTAACTTAGAAGGTTATTATTATTATCATTATTTCTGTTTCCCAGATAAAAAGACTGAGCAACAGAGAAACTTAAATAATTAATTTGCCCAAGGATGAGAAAGTGAGGAGGCTAGAATTCAAACCCAGGCACTTGGTTCCATAGGCTAAACCATGGCCAATACATTTCTCTATTTGTTGAATGAATGCATTGTAAAATCATTTTTTTTCCTCACCTAATATTGTATAAATCGTGGTATTATCAATCACCATATATATTCCCTCAGTTCATGGTGAATATTTTTTATTTATTTGCAAAATCTACAATTTTCAAAATCACTTTGACTTTGGATTTCTGTTCTCAGGAATTGACCACACTGCCACCACTAAATTGTTCCTGTATTTATGCATAGTCCCTGCCATTTTAGTTGTATAGATGTGGTTATATAAAAGGAAGAATCTAAAGAACTTCTATTTTGTTTTGTTGTTTCCAATAGACCAGGTTCATTGGAATATTGGGTTAGTCCCACAAACCTTGCAATAGGAAGCTATCATGTGGATACAGGGAGAAGGACAGTTTCTTCAAATTAGGACAAAAAAAATATATAACTAACAGTATTAGTTCTCTGTATTAACTTTGCCCCCATTTCTGTCTCTGGTATTTTGAGAGTTGGACTACAGCTGGATATTTAAAAAGGTATTAAACAGAAACAGACTCATAGATACAGAGAACAGACTGATGGTTGCCAGAGGGGAGGGCGGTTGGGGGACTGGGAGGAAAAGGTGAAGGGGTTGAGAAATACAAATTGGCAGTTGCACAATACTCATGGGGATATAAAGTACGGCATCGTGAATATAGTCAATAATATTGTAATAACTGTGTATGGTGCCAGATGGGTTCTGGGAATATTGGGGAGACCACTTTGTAAAGCATATGGTTGTCTAATGACTATTCTATACACCTGAAATTGAAACAAAATAATATTGAATATAAACTGTAATTGAAAAAATATTTAAAAAGAAAGTATTGCCGAAACCGGTTTGGCTCAGTGCATAGAGCGTCGGCCTGCGGACTGAGAGGTCCCAGGTTCGATTCCGGTCAGGGGCATGTACCTGGGTTGCGGGCACATCCCCAGTGGGAGATGTGCAGGAGGCAGCTGATCGATGATTCTCTCTCATCGATGTTTCTAACTCTCTATCTCTCTCCCTTCCTCTCTGTAAAAAATCAATAAAATATATTTAAAAAAAAATTTTAAAAAGAAAGTATTAAACTTTTTCTCGTCTCTTTGATAGTAATTTATCTAAAAAAATCAAAAAATCTACCCCAAAGTCTAAAATTTAAAAAAATATAGAACATTCTCTTATACTCTGCTAGTTTGACTGGGGACTTTTTGGTTTCAAATTTGAGAAGATGTAATTCTCCGCTTTACCTGGCCTTGGTTCAGTAGTCCTTTTCTTTCATCGGTAGGCTTCCCAAGGAACCTGTCCTCCCTCCCTCTGCTCCCCCAGCAAACCAACTTATTTAATGTGTTTGCCATCAGCACAAGTATTTTTTTCAGTTTGCATGCAGATATCACCTTAATATAAATGGAAAAACAGTGTTTGGTAACTCTTTAAAGACATGTTAAATTTCCTAGTTGGGGATACATTATTTAATTTCCATTTATCTGCTTGCTGCACTAATCTCTGATTTCCTTTTCCTCCATGTAGTTGGCTGATATCTTTAAAATCATCTCAAAGTGTGAGGTATAAAAGGGTTAGCTGAACTTCAATTTTTTTGTTACTGATTTGTCAAGTCACTAGATTTCTAAAAGAATCACATTAATTACGGGTATCAAAGCAATCTAAAATATGGACTGTTAGGAGTGCCACTTGTTAATCTCTTGATTTGGGAATTAATTTTAGCCTGATCCTTGTGAACAGAGATATCTTAGATGATTTAATTAAAGGATAATACATCATCACTGGGAAAAAGTGTTCATTCGAGTTGACTGATATACTCTTTTACAAAAAACTCACATTTTTTTTTCTTTATTGTTGAAAGTATTATATATGTTCCCCCTTTCCCCTTTGACCCCTTCTAGCTCACTCAGCCCCCACCACGCCCCTGGCCTTCATCACACTATTGTCTGTGTCTACGGGTTATGCATATATGCATATAAGTTCTTTGGTTGATCTCTTCCCACCACCCCTGCCTTCCCTCTGAGATTGGACAGTGTATTCCATACTTCTAAGTCTCTAGATCTGTTTTGTTCATGAGTTTATTTGTTCATTAGATTCCACATATGAGTGAGATCATGTGATACTTGTCTTTTTCTGACTGGCTTATTTCGCTTAGCATAATATTCTCCAGGTCCCTTCATGCTGTCTCAAAGGGTAAGAGATCCTTCCTATTTACTGCTGCATAGTATTCCATTGTGTGAATGAATCACAGCTATTTTATCCATTCATATACTGATTGGTACTTGGGCTGTTTACAGATTTTAGCTATTGTAAATTGTACTGATGTGAACATAGGGGTGCATACATTCTTTCTGATTGTTGTTTGGGGTTTATTAGGTTATATTCCTAGAAGTGAGATCACTGGGTCAAATGGCAGTTCCATGTTTAATTTTTGAGGAAATCCATACTGTTTTTCGTAATGGCTGCACCAGTCTGCATTCCCACCTGCAGTGTAATACGGTTCCCTTTTCTCCACATCCTCGCCAGCACTTGTCATTTGTTGATGGTAGCCATTCTGATAGGTGATACCTCATTGTTTTAATTAGCATCTCTCCAATGACGAGTTACTTTGAAAATTTTTTCATATGTATTGTGGCCATCTGTATGTCCACTTTGGAGAAGTGTCTATTTTGGTCCTTTGCCCATTTTTTTTTATTGGATTGTTCGTCTTCCTTTTGTTAAGTTGTATGAGTTCCTTATACATATATTTTGGATATTAACCCTTTATCAGATGTATCATTGCCAAATATGTTCTCCCATACAGTGGCTCCCTTTTTATTTTGTTGATGGTTTCTTTTGCTGTGCAGAAGCTTTTTATTTTGATGTAGTCCCATTTGTTTATTTTCTCCTTTGTTTCCCTTTCCTAGGATATGTATCGGTAGACATATTGCTATGAGAGCTGTCTGAGATTTTGCTGCCTATGATTTCTAGGATTTTTATGGTTTCATCTGTTATATTTAAGTCTTTTATCCACTTTGAGTTTATTCTTGTGTATGGTGTAAGTTGGTGGTCTAGTTTCATTTTTTTGCATGTATTTGTCCAATTTTTCCAACACCATTTATTGACAAAACTGGCTTGATTCCATTGTATGCTCTTGCCTCCTTTGTCAAATATTGAGTGTAATGGCTTAGGTTGATTTCTGGGGTCTCTGTTCTTTTCCATTGATCTATATGTCTGTTCTTGTGCCAGTACCAGGCTGTTTTGATTATAATGGCTTTGTAGAAGAACTTGATATCTGGCATTGTGATCCCTCCAACTTTTGTTCTTCTTTATCAAGATTGCTGTGGCTATTCAGCGTCCTTTTTGGGTCCATATAAATTTTTGGAGTATTTGGTCTAGATCTGTTAAATATGCTATTGGTATTTTAATAGGGATTGCGTTGAATCTATAGATTGTTTTGGGTAATATGGGCATTTTAATGATGTTAATTCTACCAATCCATGAACATGGTATATTCTTCCACTTGTTTATCTCTTCCTCTATCTCTTTTTTCAACACCTGCAGTTTTCTGAGTGCAAGTCTGTAACCTCCTTTATTAAGTTTACTCCTAAGTATCTTAATTTTTGTTGTTGCAAAAACTCACATCTTTAAATTGCACCACATGTTAATTGTTTGTGCATGGAAATGGCGGTCACTATCAAAAGTGATTTCAAATATACAGCATTATGTCCTTTAAAATATTGTAGTGTACACATTGCATCATAATTTATGTAAGAGCGTGACCAGTGGTCTTATATAATTATGGGCCAGTTTTATGAACACTTAAAAAATTCCAAATGATTAAGTCCTTTTAAACCAAAGCGACCTACCATTCAGTCACTAGATTTGTATAGAAGTATGAGTTTAGGTTAAACATTGTAGTAAAAGATTTGTTGATAAAATAATTTTAATAGTTTAATCTTAACTTATATTGAAGCTCACAGAAGTAACATTATAAGATTGTTTTTTTTTTCTCTCCCCTTAATTCTCATCTTTCAAAAGACTTTTAGCAATGCCAGTAAGGTGACTTAGAGTTGTCTTGCCAATATAAACAGAATACTTAATATTCATTTAAACTTCGTGCTTATATCCCTTTACAGACCAAATTCTTCTCTCTTAAATTCTTTAGCTGGCACATAATTTGACTTTAAATGGTGTCATAGATTTCCCCAGCAGAATTCATTTTTTCAGTGATATACATGATACTATTTGAAAGTCTAATAGACTCCTTGGGATGGCATATTTATAAATAAAGGGTTTCATAGTGGCAAGTCTTAGGTAAAGGTTTAAAAATTCTAATAAACCTGGATAGAAATATTTAAGAGTTTTGAATAAACCTGGATGAAAAATATTTTTAAGCAAATGTACCACTTAGTAACAAAGACAAATAGAAATGTGATTCCACATTTACACATTATCCAGGTTAATTATTTTTCTAACCTATTCTTGATTTCCTTTAGGCATTTTTTTTTTTTTGCATTCATCCAATAAATATTTCTTGTTTACCTACTATGTGTAAGTCACTGTGCCAGGTGTTGGATATAGGACTCCAGGGAGCTTTAATCCAAGAAGGGAAGCAGAAAATAAGGGCACCGTTTACAGCGAATGGCTGAGATGAAGTGCACAGCACTGGGGTACCTGGCACTGTGAAAGCATTCAGTAGGAGCCTTTGATCTCATCACAGGGTTATGGAAATGCTTCCTTGAGAAAGAGCAATGCAAGGTCTGTAGGGGAAGGGGACAGTGGCGGGTATGCTCATTTGCCCACGTGATAAGAAGACTCTGAAAGCATGAGAGAAATTCCAGAACCTGGGGGAAACAGTTAGTGAATGGAGAACGGGCTGAGAGAGGGACAGGAGAAGCAGAGCCGGAGGACCAGGCTAATGACCAGGTACATGATCCAAAGATGACCCATGTATATGGGCCCTATGTTTACCTTTTCACCATAGGCATGGACCCTTAGTTCTATAGCCTATGGATGGTAATAATTTAATGTCTTTACACATCTAGTTGTTTTAAGCATAGCCCAGAGAAGCATATGCATTTTAAAAAATATGTTTTTATTGATTTTATAGCGAGAGAGGAAGGGAGAGGGAGAGAAAGAGTTACCTCCCATACGCACCCTGACCAGGGCTTGAACCTGGAACCTGGGTATGTGTCATGACCAGGAATCAAACTGGCAACCTTTCGGTGCACGGGGACAACGTTCAACCAGCTGCACCACACAGGCCAGGGCAAGAAGCATATTTTTCATTATTTAGAGCCTCCCTGTTTTGTGTGCCCCAGAACTGCAGCCAACATCTACTAGCCAGGTATATAAGGCAAACCTGGGGCCTGTAAAAGACTCCAAGACAGTACTGCTCACCACACCCTAGGGCTGAGCAACAGTGCTTAATTTCCCTCTTCCCTCTAACCTGGAGTTCCCTTAATCTCTTCCCCTTCCTGGTAGTAGCCCCTCTGTTATCTCTGGAATGGCTCCTGCTGTGAGGGATATCCCCTCATATGCCATCAGTCAGTTACACCCATATAAAGGTCCTTGGGTTGTACTGTCATCTCCTGGTCCCTGTCTCTTCCCTTGATCAGCCCTGAAATCCCTAGAACTCACTACAATGACGTTGGCCTTGAGCCTAGGGCAGTGAGAAGCTGGTGAGGAATTGTTCTAGTCTGGATTGGACATGGTTTTGAATGTTACTTTGGTTGCTTTGTAGAGAATGGATCAGGGGGAATTAAAAGCAGATACAGGGAGAGGAGGAGATTTTAACTTTGAACTAGAGTGGTGACTGTGGAAGTGAAATGAAGTAGAAGGATTCAAGAAACATTTAGGAGGTGAAGTGGATACCACCAAAAGACTATTAATCAAGCACAAGTAATTCATTGAGCATCTCCTACGTGATTGACAATAAATAGAGAGGGGGGGGTGTGTATGTGAAAGAGAGAGATTGAGAGAAAGAAGCAAGTGTCCCAGAAATATTCATTGAGTTTATAAATACTTTGATGTAGTTTATGTGTGCTTTTTAGTGGAAACTACACTTAACATCATAAAACTTGCAGAGGACTTAAGGACATCAGTATGGCCGGGAGAAAGGAATTTCCCGAATAGGGTGTGTGTGTGAATTGTTAGCTCCCAGAAGGCATAGAATTGTCAAAATGTATGTAATCAGCTGTGTCCATTTTGAAACTTAAGTCAAAGTTCTTTGTCCTGTGGCAGCGTAAAAAACAATCTTAAAATTTTCACCAAGAAGAAGAATGAATTAAATTGTTACACCATTTTCCAAGATTTAAACAATGCTGTGTTCATGACATAAGTACCAAATATCATTGCTGATTCTAATGATAAGAATCACAGAATAAAGTAGTTTCTATGACCTTGCTGAAAGCAGAAGGTAAAATGTACTTGGGACTCTATTTGTCAGGGTTTCCAGAGAAACAGAACCAATAGGATATATTTCTGCATCTGTCTCAAGATATAGATATAAGAGGAGATTTGTTATAGAAATTGACTCCCAAGATTATGGAGGCCAGGATGTTCCATGATCAGCTGTCTGTATGCTGGAGACCCAGGAAAGTAGTGGTATAATTCAGTCCTCTAAAGCCAAAGGCCTGAGAACAGAGTGGGGAAGGGACACTGATACAGTGGGGCCTTGACTTACGAGTTTAATTCGTTCCGTGACAGAGCTCGTAACTCAAATTACTCCTATGTCAGATCATAAAGTGAACGAGTGAAACACGTAATGCTGGGCTGATGTTGTGGCGTTCACTGTTATGTTCGCTGCGCCAACTAGTGGTGGGGTATCTGAAGCTGGCTCGTAACTCGAATTTTAGCTCGCAACTCAAAGCAAAAAATGGGCCGAGAGACGGCTTGTATCTCGAAAAACTCATTAGTTGGGACACTCGTAAGTCAAGGCCCCACTGTATAAGTCTTGGAGTCCAAGGCCTGAGAACCAGGACCTCTCATACTCCAAGGTAGGGAAGAAGGGACATCTGAGCTCTGGAAGAGAGAGAGAAGGAATTCCTCATCTTTTGTCTTTTTGTTCTATTTGAGTCTCGGATGGATTGGATTATGCATACCCAGATTAGTCACTAATAATACTGAATCAAATGGTAATATCTTCCAGAAACATCTTCTCTCTCACACACACCCCAAAATAATGTTTTACCACCTATCTAGGCAATCCTTAGGCCAATCAAATTAACACATAAAATTATCCATGACACAAACAACAAGTGTTGGAGAGGATGTGGAGAAAAAGGAACCCTTCTGCACTGCTGGTGGGAATGCAGACTGGTTAAGCCACTGTGGAGAACAGTATGGAGCTACCTCAAAAAACTAAAAATGGAACTCCCATTTGACCCAGTGATCCCACTACTAGGAATATATCCCAAGAAACCAGAAACGCCAATCAGAAAGGATATATACACCCCTATGTTCATAGCAGCACAATTCACTATAGCTAAGATTTGGAAACAACCTAAGTGCCCATCAGCAGATGAGTGGATTAGAAAACTGGTACATCTACACAATGGAATACTATGCTGTGGTAAAAAAAAAAGGAACTCTTGCCTTTTGCAACAGCATGGATGGAACTGGAGAGCATTATGCTAAGTGAAATAAGCCAGTCAGAGAAAGATAAATACCACATGATCTCACTCATTTGTGGATTATAGAGAACAACATAGACTGATGAAAAGGGACAGACCCAAAGACTGAGAAACAGCAATCAGGCTATCAATCCCCAGAAGGAAAGTAGGGGAGGGCGGGGGTAAGGGGAAGAGATCAACCGAAGGACTTGTATACATGTATATAAGCCAAACCAATGGACATGGACAACAGGGGGATGGGAGCATGAATGTGCGGGGTGGGGGCGGGAGGTTGGGGGTTAATGGGGGGGGGGGATGAGGACACATTTGTAATACCTTAACTAATAATGAAAATAAAAAATTAAAAAAAAGTTATCCATGACAGGAACCTTGAAGCATGGGTAACATTTGACAAAAGCGCATCTAGGAAGAAGGCATTCTTGGTGGGTTACAAGTGTGAGCAAAATAATGCAGGTGGAGGATAGTACAGTACAGAAAGGGGTCTATTAAGAACTTGAGAGAACAGAGAGAGTGGACTTCTGATGGGCCTTGAAAATCCTTGCTTTTATACGGTAGAAAGTAGGTCATCATCCTAGGTTCTTGGCAGTGAAGTGATATGATGAAAGTTTTGGTTTGGATTGGTCAAACACTGCAAACAGGATGAAAAAGAAGGCAAATCTTAAAAGGCCCAGGGTGAGAGGAGGAAGGCCGGGGAGCTGTTTTAGACACGAAAGCGTCAGATGCGGAGGGTCCACATGAGAATGAGAGGAGAGAGGCAGGAGTGAATGAGTTCATCAGAGAAGAGGCCAAACTGAAAGGGAAAAAACTTCCCTCTGCTATCTAGAAGTTTCAGTAAGAGAGTTTAAGGAAGACAAGATATTAAACTCTTGCCTGAAATAATTGGTGTCACTGAAGATACTTTTGGCAGCAGGTCACAGAAAATGCTGAAGCAACTGGCTTCCGTATTCAGGGAAGGCCATTATTTCACATAAGAAGTCCCAGCATAGAGCAGCTCTAGGAGCGAGGAAGTGGGAAGTGGGAAGTTAGTATCATTAGGGTGCCAGGTTCTCTGTATCTTTCAGCCCTGAGACCCGCATTCCACCAGGTCCGCTCCATTACGGAAACAAGGTGCCTGCCGGAGTACCAAGAGTCAGAGTCTTGTTATAACGGCCGGAGGCACAAAAAGAGATAATTTCTTGTGTGTGTCTTCACCGAGGAGGCAGACTGCCCTCACAAGTGCTGCAGATTTACTCACCTTTCTCATTCTAGAGTTGCTTCCTGTGCCTGTGCCTGGAAGAGGAAGGAAAGGGACCATGGCCTTTGACCTGGACCAGTCATAGTTACATCCTCACACAAGCACTGCTGTCCACCTTCCTCGAGTGTATGGCCACTGAATTGCTTGGTTAATCTTCATAAGAATACCAAAGAATTGAAGGGTACTGGAACATTTGAGAGGAACTACACACCCTGTCTGACTTCATTAGGCATTTGGCGTCATTGCTTTAGTCCAGTGTGTCTCACCTCTGGTCAGTGGTGAACCTATAAATGTTTAACACTTGGCTCTCAGGAGGCAGGGATTCGGGAGACCTGAGTGTAGCCGTTGCCAATGTCTGTGGTATACATTTTCCCACCATGACTGATTTTGAGCTAGTAACAATTTAACAACCAGCTCACAAAATTTCTGAAAATTTCACAATTGGGCCTTTCCAGTTGGAAAGAGCCAGGGCTATCCTGGAATCATGAGAGATGTTAAAAAAAAAAAAAAAAAAAAGCCAGCCTATCCTCGGGCTTCATCTTCAGATATTCTGATTTAATTGATCTGGGACTGGATAGTCGCCTTCTTTCTGTCTTCTCTCCCCACTTTCCTGCTTGTCTTCATATGTATGCATTCCCCAAGTAATTCTGATGCGCATCATGGAAGAGAACCAGTGATCTGGAGCTGAGGTTCATAGACTTCATCATGCTTCAGATTCACTGGAGGGCTTGTTAGACACAGATGCCTGGGCCCTGCTCCCAAAGTTTCTGATTCAGTAGTTCTGGAGTAGGGCCTGTGCTTTGCATTCTGACAAGTTCCTAGGTGATGCCAATGCTGTTGGTCCAGGCACCATCCTTCCAGTCTTTGGGGGCCTTTGAGACTCTAGTTGCATTCACTGTAGTTTTAAATACAGGTGTTTGTCAAGTAGACAGTCAAATTTGGGCAATGACCTTGTGTTATTTTTCACCTTGATCTTGGGTAAGAATCTTCACCGAGAAAGTGTTGCTGCAACAAATTGTACCCCTGATCTCCTCAGACCTTCTTTCAAATGTTTACATCGGCCACTAGGGGGACTAAGAGAAAGATGGATTGGATCAATTCAAGTCATAATTACTTAGGCTTGGAACAAAGGGGCCTAAGCCAGCTGCCAAGGGTACATCTGCAGTAGGAGAGAACTTCAGCATTGTGGAAAACATTTTTTCTTTCACTGCCAAAACCCTATTATTCATTGCTAATATGTCAGGCTTTCTATGGTGACATAGGACTTATTATTTTTTTGTCCTTTTTAGAAGATTTTTGACTAGGGGCAATTTTATCCCCTACCCCTTGTTTGAGTTGTTTTTCATACAGTAGCCTCCTAAGTGCAGATGTAGCCATTTTTTCCCCCCTGATCTCTAGACTCTTCTGCAAAGAGACTACATTTACTATAGCTGACCACTTCATTTTATACTCATTTAATTAAAGATGTAGCATAATACATTCTGGGTATGCACAACTGTGACCTGTAGGCTTTATTTGCTAGTCTGTTTGCACCTTATTTGAGTTCTTGGATTTCTTGAAAAAATGGGCTTGCTTTCTTTGGGCCCCCAGAACAGCTGGGATTAGCAGGGTCAGTGCTCCTGAGCTGAAATCAGGGAAGAATCCACATGTATTTACTCTTAAAGGTCATATATATATATTTTTTTTTTCAAAATTTATTTTATTTTTTTAATTTATTTTTTTTTAAAGAAAACACTTTGAAGTCTTCGGAAAAAGATGAATAACTTTCAATTATTATTTTCTTAATGGGTCAGAATAGCTCCAAATCAATAGCAGTTTCAAAATCAATTTGAAAAAAGCCACCATGCATGCTTTTATATATTATGGAATGGCAGGCATTAGCTTTTCCCTGAAAAAGTAAAAAAAAAAAAAAATATTGCTCTTTAGCTGTTTGCTTTTACCATTTTCTTCCAAATCCCAACAATTGGGAGCTTTAAAAACTTTAATAAATGGTAACCTTTAAAATAGCTGATTTTCTTTCTTTTTTTTTTAAAGCAAAAGATTTAACAAATGTTTTTAAATGATCTTTGATATAGTGAGAGCTCTAGTTTGAAACAAAGAATTTGTAATTCTGAAATATTAATAATCTGGAAGTGCAGGATTCCTGAGCACCTACTGGATCTGCTGCAGCTTCTTTCCTAGCTCTGTATTTTTTATCCTACCAAGGGACCATAGTATATTGTTACTTTTACATTATCAAGTGCTAATGTGTGAAAGGCTTTTATTGTGCTTTTACTGCTCATTTGATTAAGTGGTATCTTATTCAATATTCTCTCACTGAGTTGGGGGTATTCAGACACCAGGAGGTCAAGTACTATGTTAAAAACTCAGGCCAATCTTTTTATATGGCTGCAATAAAGAATATATTCATTTTACTTATATTACCACCTGGCTCTCATAAAAGGTCAGTTTCAATTGAATATAAAATAGGTTGCAAATGGCAAATCTTATGTCATCAACAACAAAATTATTATATGTGATTGCTTTTCAATTGCTACCTTCCCCTCTTTTTTTTTTCTTTTTTTAAAAAAAGTAACTTGGAGATTTCTTAATATCAGAGATCATCATGAGGCGCTTTGTAGACATGAGATTGTATAAATCCAAGCTTTTCTATTTTAGGCAAGAAAATATGTATAGGATAAACGATTTACATTCCCGTCGACACAACAAGTTAGGTGCTTAAGTTAGTTATTCACAGCAAAAAACCATGAAACTATACTTTTTCATTTTGTGCTTATCTTAATTTAACAAATTCACTTTGAATCAATTTCTCAGCCTAGGTTATTGATGCAAAGATAAATAATTTAATATTGCAAGAAGTTACATGCATAAACATAAGCCAATTGCTATGATTTAAGAGTGGCAATTTATTCTTATCCAGACCATGCTTACTAAATTATACAAAGCTTTTCAGTTTAGCAAAGGGTTTACTATATGTAGAAATATAGATGATAATAATCTTAACTCTGTGTTGTAGCCAAGGTTGTGTTTTACAACAGGAATAACCATTTCTTTTTTTTTTTTAATATATTTTATTGATTTTTTACAGAGAGGAAGGGAGAGAGATAGAGAGTTAGAAACATCGATGAGAGAGAATCATCGATCAGCTGCCTCCTGCACATCTCCCACTGGGGATGTGCCCGCAACCCAGGTACATGCCCTTGACCAGAATCGAACCTGGGACCTCTCAGTCCGCAAGCCGATGCTCCATCCACTGAGCCAAACCGGTTTCGGCAGGAATAACCATTTCTTATAACTGAAAAAACCTATACCGCATTTAAAAATGAATTTTAATCTCGATAGCCGTTCGTTTATACAGTCCAACTCTTGACAGAACCATGGTTTTTCCTCTGAAATATTTATTTTCAAAAGTATGACCTTGTATTTGCAAAAAGTTTTTAAAATGCTGTATGTTTTGAAAGGCTTTGAAGCAGTATTATTTTGTGGGGGGAAAAAAGAGCCTATCTCACAATTACTATCATCAGGAAACATAGAAAGAAGGAATACAAATAAGCAAGAGCAAACTTTTCCCAGAGTGACTTTTCCTAAAGCTATCTTCATTCAGAGTGACAATTCCGATTTTAACCTAATTAAGCGTTAGAGAGCGTCAGTGTCCCAAGGGATAAGCCTGCAGGTTCCTGGAAGTCCCAGGTCCGCTCCTCCCCGCCCAGGCACTGCCTGGGAGCTGCTGTCTGGGACTCGGGGAAGGTGCCATGGGTGCCCAGAAGGAGGCTCTGCTGTGCAGCGCCAGCCGGTAGGTGCACCACCTTTAGCCACATTTCACCCTGGTTACTGCGGAATTGATTTTCACGGCTCATGACAGAAGCTGTTTTCAGCCCTTGAAAAGGAAGTGGCTGGGGCTGATACTCCTCACACAAACAGCAAATTGGTCCATGGCTTTCATAGCATTCGAGGTCTGTTACCTTAAGGTTCTAATGGCCTTTTAACAGTGTTTCCAGCTGAGCAGCAGATGTAAAGGATACTGAACATTGAAAGCACTGTTCTTTTTTTTCCCCTTCCCTGAAAGAATCATTTTTTTTTTTTACAGACATTGTACTAACACCACATCCTAGGACCCATTCAGTGGCATGTGAGTTTTGAAAAACTGAACCAAATCTCAGATAAATATGAAGTACTGTCAGTACCATAAATCTGTCACTTGATTGGGCTGCGTGTGCCATGTTACAGCCCATCAGGACCCGGGATTATGGCACCATTAGTAGTGACCCCACTTTGTAATAGTTCAGCAGGGAGAAGAGTAATTAATAGAACCCCAGGAAGCCTCTAAAACACCTTACACTTTAAGTGGATTCATTTTAATCCTAAATGTTGCAGGGTCTTTCTGACACCACTACATTCAACTTCTAGAATCATATCCAGTCTACTTTTGGTTCCCCTGCCCGTTGTTCTGAGTGTTAGGTTTTGACCTTCTGTTGGTCAGGGTGTGACGTGTTTCCCCAACAGGCAGCTAAGCTCTTCCAGCACGTGAAGCGAAGGGCCTTTAAACTAAGCTTTTGTCTGTTGAAGAAGGTTGGTGTTTCAGCCTTGTGGACTTTTGGGGGAAAAAGTGAAACATAACCAAACACCACTTGTCGAATTGGTTGCTTTTTTTTTTTTTTTTTTTTTTAAACAAAATTAGAGAAACAGTGTGTCTTTTGATTTCACTTCGGTTCCAGCCACTGCTTCATATTTCAAGTTTCCAGTAGTAACTAGACGAGGTAAGAGAAAAACAGCCCTGCGGGTGAGTCATCAGTCCTCCCTCCAGGAACTCACCTCTTTTACAAGCTTTTGGAAGGACCTTTAGAAGTGTGAACTGCCACCATTTGTATAGGGCCATACTGAAAATATGCACAAACTGCAACTTCCATGTGAAAAGGCTCGCAGTTCCCGCTCCCTCCTTTTCCTGCTTTCTTCTTCCTCTTCCCTCTCTTCTTCACTCACACAGCCTACCTGGTTTTGGGTAGAAGAGTGTGATGGAATTTAACATTCAGCTGAGTTCTTGCAGGTGACAGTGACACACGTGGGGCCTTGGCTTTGGTGTCCTGAGTATGCCAGACTGTCCTTGACTCTTGGCTCTACTGCTTAGCCTTTTTTACACCTCCCTGCACCTCTGTTTGTTTTCTTTTGTTGTTGTTGTTTAAATTTGCACACAGAGATAAGAACAGCCTTTACATCTCATATTGTGATTGTATTAAATGAGTTAACATGTACAAAGCTCTTAAAATAGTGCCTGACATAGAATAAAGGTTATACACATGTTTGTTAAATAATAAATTCAGGTCACAAATCGATCTCTTGATGGGGTGGGGAGTGACAGGGGAAGAGGACTCTTCTTGGGAAAAGGGAAAGGGTGAGTTTCCTTGGGTTTCTCCCATCTCCAGGGCCCTGCTGGCCCACCTGGCTGATGTCTGGGGTTGGTGTGCTTTGTGATCTGATCTTGTGCAACTTGGGAGGGACCTGGTGGGCCCCTTTCCTGGAGTGTTCACCATCTCATTGGTCTTTCTGGCCCCGTAGGCCTCCTGAATCCCTGGCTTGTCCTCCCCCTGTCCCCTGTCCCACCTGTAACCTTGATCGCTTGTTATGGTGCGACCATGGCAAGCTGCTTTCTGCTATTCCCTAGGAGGGCTCCCTAGAGCCAGACCTGTGCCCCCCAGTGTGGGGGCAGCCCTCACTCTGAGCACTCTGCACCTCCAAGTTGACTGTAAGATCTTTTCCAGGTAGCCCATCGGGCAGTCTCTTCACAGATTCCCACATCCCTCTTCTCGTTGGCTTTTCTGTATTGATGTAAAGCTCAGAGAGGAGAAACTGGGAAACTGGGGGGACCATGGCCTTCCCTTCACCTCACTTCTTCCCACAGACCCCTGGGGCAGGGATGGGTTTGCTACCTTTTCTCTTTGTAGCTGGGCCTCAAGCCCTTCAGTCAGGACTGGAGATGTTTGTCTCCTAAAGAGGTCAGGTGACACCTGACACCCATGCCTTTGGGGGTGGAAGCCTGTGAGAAGACAATGAATTAAGGGCGAACAAAATGAAGTCAGTTAAGTATTTGTAAGATATCATCCCTGTTACATGTGCAGTATGAAAGCCTCTGAAGAATCTCTCAAACATCAAGTGAACTGGGAATAATACAAATTCTTTATGTTAATGGGAATCTTTGAGCTTCTTGGCTGATGGTTTTATATAGAAGCAAAATAATTTAATTCCTTGTTTTGTGCTTATTAATTGGTTATTTTCAAGTTTTCTTATCTCTTTGAATCCTGGTTTTCTTATCTATATAAAAGAGCAATAACATTGCCTGGCTCATGATAATTTTCTCTCTTTTTTTTTTGAGGATTAAATGTTATAGTGCATGTGAATAGTCTGATAGAAGTCTCCAGCAAATGTTATTTCTTTTTTTCCCCCAATTTCTTCCTGAAACATGTATCATGATGAGAAATCTTCCTACTTCTTATTCAGAAGAGGAGAGAAGCCTAGTAGGCTATAATCTCCACTCTAAGATTTAGTCATTTTTAATTTCCTTTTATGATAAGCTTCTAAGAGAGAAGCTGTAATAGAACATTAAAAGGTGATCTTTGAAATGCTGTTAAATGTCAAATAGCAAATCTTTTAAAAAAACATTTGCTTTCTCTTCTTTTTGGTCTTCTTGGCAACGGCTTTGAAATTTCTCTTTCATGTCACCCTCACAGGTTAGATTCTGTTGTACATACTTGCCAGCAGAGTGATATATTTGACAAATTGCTTTGGTTATTTTAATTTGCTTAAAGCAGTGATTCTCACACTTGAGTAGACATCAGAATCACCCAGAAGACTTGTTCAGATGTGGGTCCCACTTTGGGAGTTTTTGATTTAGTAGATCTCAGATGATGCTGATGCTAATGGTCCCTAGTCTACACTTTGAGAACCGCTACTTAAAGTCCAAGCTTAAACTATCAATGGCTTGACAATAAATTTCAGCCTTGGTTTGACATTTAAGAACTCAAACTATCTAACTTATTTCCAAGCCCCTTCTTTTAGACTTTCTGTCTGATAAAACCTTTTCACCAATCTTTCTTTTACTTTTTAAAATTCTTATTTTTATTTATTGATTTAGACAGAGGGAAGGAGGGAGGGGTAGAGACACAGAGAGAGAGAGAGAGATCAATTTGTTGTTCCGCTTATTTGTGCATTCATTGGTTGATGCTTGTATGTGCCCTGACCTAGATTCGACAGTCTTGGAGTATCCAGATGATACTCTATCCACTGAGCCACCTGGCTCGGGCCTAAACTTTTCTTTCTGTGTCTCATTTTATTTGCTAACACTCAGGACAATGCTTGGTCTGTCCTCCCCACTTTTTCCCACCAAGTAAAATCCAATTTGGCTTGAATTTTCATTCATGAATTTGTCCTAGGCTACCTAGTCCATATTTTCTCCTTCTTTGCTAAGCTTTGTCTATTCATTTGGTAAATAATCAAATTCCACCTCCTCAGGGCTCTTAAACTGTCTTGAGTCATTTAACATGAGTCCCTTAATTTTTGTTTCCCAAATTTGCCTCTTGGAACGCTGAGGGCACTTTAAAACATATTTGTTCTCCTCAGAACATTATGCTTGTCCATAGTAAGGGCTTAATAATTGACTACTCCTTCATTGGAAATAAAAGAGATTTTACTCTTTTTGCGAAGCATTCCAGACAACTTTAAGTAAGATGAAAACTAAATGGTGTAATATAAGGACACCCTTCTATTTTCTTTGAAAGATTACAGCTAATAAATTACAGTAGCTCAAGGCAGTGGAAATCAATTTGGGAAAGTACAGACCACCAGAGTTTGTTGTGTGGAACTCAACTTGAGTTTTGTTGCTTTCACTTTATTTTAATCATAATGTTTCTCCCAATGAAGTACCTACCACATGTAACTGTATGTCTGTCAAAATGCTTTTTCAAAATGTGGCATATTTTAGATATCACTGACAGCAGTTTTCAAATACCTGAAAAGTTTAGAGATGCTAAATGTAAAGAGAACTTTAAATTGCAGCAACATTTCCTTGGAAATACATTGATAGAGAGCAAAGTTAGTTTACAAAGTCAGGCCTAGGGATAAAGCAGTCAAATTGTACCACCTTTGCAGGATCTGTGTATGATGGAGGCTTTGAATCATAAATTGTGTCAGTGGAATTTTTATAGGACCCACTTGTAATTTTGTGAATTCCATTTGAAGCTGTTGCCTACCTTGGTTCTTTTAACTGACATCAGTGTAGGTCAGCAAAATTTATTTTTAATTACTTGGTTAAAGAATAGCACCCACAGTTTCTCTGCAACAGAGTAGTGAGGACAGACAGATGGTTAATTTCAATATAATGTGATGAATGGAGTGATAAAGGCACTGGGAGCTTAGAGGAAAGTAGGTAAATGTTGGAGGACAGGTAAAGGTAAGGCATTGGAGGGGAAGGGGAAGAAGTGAGGGCTCTGAATCAGGGATTATGAAGTGTCTTTTTCTCCACTAGAATAATGAATTTCTGATATAGTCTTAATTGTTCTTTCACATAAATGGATGAACCCTATTTCTGTAGTAAATAGGGAAGATTAGATTCTTCTGACAAATAGAAGATCATGCCCCATTAGCTCCCTAAAAAGTGGGCAACTCTGGTTTTGAAAGTTGCATCATTGACCTTTGTTCAAGCAAATAGAATGTGCATCTGTCCTTATGGAATTGTATTAAACCCTAAATTATTTTAAGTCCCCATATTTTAACAAGATTTCTGGTGACATGTTAGGAACTTAAACCCATTTATCACATGACAATTTCTTCTTAAAGAAATGTAGTTTTAAATGGCGATAATTCTGCCATTTCGTGTACAAATATTGTTTTAAGAACATTAGCATACCATGGTGCTGTGTATTTAAAAAATTCGTATACATCATAGATCCCCTATTAAAGTGAGTATGATATGTGTAAATAGACATATAAATATTTTGATAAAGATGACACTAATGGAGTGGGGATTTTTTATTTCACTTTTATTTTTTTTTGCCAACAGTGGCTAAAAAGACCAATTCGTGCTGTGAATTCCTTCCACTCACTTTCTTACAGAGATGGCGCGATAAGTGGTTCCAGCTGGAGAAAAGGTGAAACCACATTAGCTTTTGCGTGCCCTCCGTCATCTGCCTTGGTTTATTTTTTAGTTAGTTTCTCTGTTTTACCTCATGTTTGAACTGCGAACACTTAAACTGCTGCACTGCTGCACAGTTTGCTTATGAAGATGTTTTAGGCAGGTTTGAAATTATAAAAAGTATAGAGGGTGCCCAGATGACAACAAGCAGAAAATCCATTCTTTAAATAAAAACTGCCATTATCATTTGTAAAGTAAAATGTTCTCTCTTAGAAGTAACAGCTGCCAAAAAAAAAAAAAAAAGAAAAATAGTAGGAAGGCATAACACACTAATCTAAGCTGTAAAATATGTTTTGGTAGCTCAACAGAGATTTCGCTGTTTCAGAGGAAAAAAATCTAAGTCTAGTCCTAAAATGAAGGTATTTAAAAGCGTGGCACAAGAGCGCCTTCTTTATGGAGCTGGTGTGCAGCCAGAGGTGGCCTTTGGCGGCTCTGCCTGGCAGCCTTCCCCTGCAGCGCACGAGTCAGATGTATTAGCAAACAAACACCTGTCTTTTCAGAGTGCCATAGCTGATGAAATAGGAGAATTCCAGAAATAGTTGGAATACAAAAGCAGTCGTTACCCCAGATTCTGTTTTCCTGAAAGTTGATCTGTACCAGTTAATATTTCTAAAAACAAGGTTGAAAGTTTTCCTCCCCACATGGAGTTGAAGCTCTGAACTTGGGTGTTTCTTTAGGTGTGGTACATACGGATTCTTAGGATACACTGGATTTTCCCCAACCGACCGGTGGTAGCTTTGAAGGTGCTGTTTCCTAAGTCGTATGCATGATCTCTGAGTGAAAGCCATAACACTCCACCAGAAGCAGTGAATAGGAAGTCTCCAGATGCTGTTTCTCAGACAGTGGACCAGTTTTCTAACTTGGAAGGTAAAAGGCTGATACATAGCATATATTTTTTGAAGCTGAGGAACATGGTGTGGGTGTGGGTGTAGGTTTGGGTATGTGTGTGAAGTCTTTCTCAACACAGTAAGTAATACGAGAGTTTTGTTAAGGACTAGTACTTATTTGCTAAAGGTCTGTGCTCATTTCAGCCACGATAGACATGCGAATTCAGATTTCTAATCACTGAAGGAAATTCATCTGTTTCATTTGGAAAAAATGGGACAGATACTAATGATTTCCTATGGACAGCGATTTGAAATGAAATTGTTTTTCTAAGAAGGAATGCATTTAGAAGGACTACTTCTTCCTTTCTCTTACTGCCAATATTTTATTCAAACATGTTGAAACAGTAATCGGTATGTAACTTGTACTACAAATGTAAAGTACAAATAGCGGATATATTTGATTAGTCTCCCATTAATCTATAAGCCCGTAGAAGGCAGGGCCATGTCTGATTTATCCCACATAGCCCTTAGCGGCTGGCACACACAAGGCACTCAGTATACATGTAACGAACGTACCAAACGATGACAATGACCTGGGCTTTCATTTTATTTCTGGAAAGCAAAATAAATGGTAACATCTATGTAGATGTTGGCCAACTCATGCATGTTCTCTTTCTGAAAGGCATTTTATATACTACTGGGCATGTGCTAACTTCCAGCCGTTCTGTTGTCACTCTCTTTCCCACAGAATTTTATTGAAAACAAGTGAGGTCAGAGCATGTGGCGCTCACTGAGTTTACACTCTAGGAGAGCATATGGTACAGGGTGCCATGTAAGTTATTTCCTACTGAGACTGATGTTGAGATATTTCTCTACCATGTAAATTTAATCCAGAGAGTAAAATTTATATTTAGAAATGGTCCAGCTAAACATCACACATTATTTCACCCACCCTAATTTTGAGAGAGAGAGAGAGGAGGGAGAGAGAGAGGAGGGAGAGAGAGAAAGAGAACATCCCTGCCTTTATCTGTACCTTTGGTTCTTAAAAAAGGCCATAATATTATAGAACCATGACTTTTTTTTTAATTGAATTTGTTGAGGTAATATTGGTTCACATAACCATACAGGTGTCAAGAGTACAACTGAACAACATCTGCACACTGCATCGTGTGCCCACTGCCCCAAGCAGAGTCTCTTTCTGTCCCCATCCCCCCACCTCTGCCCACCTCCACCTAGCCCAGCCTGTCCCTCTGGCCATCACCACACTGTTGTTTGTGTCTATGTGTTATGTATATATGTTATTTTTTGCTTAATTCCTTCACCTTCTTTCATCTAGTCTCCCAACAACCCTCCCCTCTGATACTTGCCAGTCTGTCCCATGTATCCATGCCTCTGTTTCTGGGCAAAGGACCTGAATAGACACTTCTCCAAAGAGGACATATAGATGGCCAGTAGATGTATAAAAAAATGCTCAATGTCACTAAGCATCAGAGATGCAAATTAAAACCACATTGAGATATCACCTCACACATGCCAGAATGGCTATCGTAAATAAATCAACAAGCACTAAGTACTGGCAAGGACGTGCACTGTTGGTAGAAGTGCAAACTGGTGCAGCCACTGGAAAATAGTAAGGAGTTCCTCAAAAATTTAAAAATAGGACTGCCTTTTGACCCAGCAGTCTCATTTCTGGGAATATATTCTAAGAAACCTAAAACACTAATTCAAAAGGATATATGCACCCCTGTGTTCATTGCAGCATTATTTATAACTAGAGGCCCAGTGTATGAAATTCGTGCACTGGTAGGGTCTCAAGCTGCTGCTGGCTGCCGGCCAAGGCCTCCCTCCCTTCCCCTGGTTGGCTCCGCCCCCTGGTTGACCTCCTGGTTGACCTCCTGGTAAAGGGGACAATTTGCATACTGTGCTTTTGTTGTATAGGATAGTCAAGATATAGAAATAACTTAAGTGCCCATCAGTAGATGAGTGGTTAAAAAAATGGCGGTACATTTACACAATGGAGTACTACACAGCTGTTAAAAAGAAGAGAATCTTTTGTGACAGTATGGATGGACCTGGAGATTATTATGCTAAATGAAATAAGCCAGTTGGAGAAAGAGAAATACCATATGATCTCACTTTTATGTGGGATCTAATGAACAAAATAAACTGTAGAATCATACTTTTTATAGTGGATGGAATGGTCTTAATCCTCTGGTATTTTAGAAAGAGTAGAGTAGATTGCTCTCTTTTCTTTTGCTATAAAAAAAGTGTTGAATGCTTTCCTCTTCAGATAGCTGAAGGTCACCCTTTAATGAAATGAAATAAAGATAAACCATGGAAATTGTAGTGGGATTGTTAAAAATGGGTTTCAGGCTACAACACTGAGTATATATTATATAATAACATGTAACATTGCATGAGCTTTCTCCATGTCCCACATACTATTTTAAACCCTTTACTTATAGGGTCTCATGTAATCCTTACACCATCTTTTCATCATGGATATTATCATTCACATTTTACAGATGGGGAAACTGAGCTAGAGGGAGTGCAATTAACTTGTCCGAGGACACAGGTGGGTAAGCAGATGGGTAAGCCGACAAGCCCATGGACTTAACTACTACCTATTTGGATCATACAGTATTTTTAGAAATGAATTTCTAAGACTGATAATAGCATCTGCTTTGGTTTGATGAGTTCAGCTTTTAGTACTAGTAATCTTTCCTTTAGTATTGATTGGAAACAGTTCTGTTTAGATGCAGATTGAATATTGCTTTTTCCAACATTACTAGATTCTTCATATAAGTACCACTTCTAGATAAATTTTGTGATTTTTTTTTTTGCAAAAAAACAATAAAGACAGCATCCCTGTTCCTGGGGAAATTGAGTGTAAATCCACCACTGCAAAATTCTCTGAGAAATGTAGTTTTTGAAGATTTTAAACTCCTCCAAGGCAAGGTTTATAAGATTTCATTTGTTTCACATGTACTTTGCCCAGGGTTGGGCAAATAGATAAGCTTCTTACCTGATAGATTTAACTGACTATCTGTTCATTTCTAGGTGTCAGCATGGGGTTTAGTGAAAAATATTGGGGATAGGCAAGTATTGAAAGGAAAAAGGAAGATTAATAAAGATGAAGTAACGGATATTTCTGGCATAATTCACTTTTATTCTCTCCTGTTTCTCTTTCTCTCTTTACACACACACACATACACACACACACACACACCAATACACCAATCACGTACTTATGCATATTGTATATTTTTTAATGTGAAGCTATTAATCAGAGTGATGATGTTGGAGTCAGGATACCTACATTCTGTCAGGCTGTAACATAGTGTATGTTACAATATACACCATATTGCAATTATGACTCCTCGCAATTTTTTCTTGACTTCTAGATCTCTCCTCAAGACAAAAATAACCTTTACTTTTCTCAGGTCCAGACCTCAGAGGGTTGTAGTGACAATGACTTTGTGGATACTGGCTTCAGACACCACCTCAGCAGAGGAAAGGAGGAAGTGGTCTACAAGAAGAATGAGTGTGAGAGAGCAATTTAAAAAAATGCATGAAGATGTAGATGCTTTCATGCTGGGTTATATTTAAATCTTCTTGTGAATAAAATGTCATGAGGGCTCCAAATCCTTTAAAACTTAATTCATATATCATGACAGACCCTTCTAGGTGTTTTTAATGTTTAAAATTTATTTACGCATTGGTGCTCTAAAATACTTAAATGACACAAAAGGATTGGCATCTTCAGAAGCAACCATGCATATAGGTATTTATGATCCTTTCATTGATTTTTTTATGTATACACAGAGATTTATAAATATTCCGTGTACTCAAATGGTCCCATACTGTATACATTGTTATGCAGATACTTTTTCCACTTATCTTGAAACTTGTTTTGTACTTCAGTTGTTTCATTTCCTTTCAGGACTTGCCTCCTTTTTCTTGTCCCTCCAAAGGTTGCATTTTGTTGCACTGTACTATGAATTTTCCAGACTGTATTTATCCAGTGGTCTATTTGTGGACCTCTAGGTGTCTGTTTTGGTATTACAAACTATATTATTGTGAATGTCCTTACATGTTCACCTGTTCACATAAGTGGGAGTTTATCTCTAGAAGAAATTCCTGGAAGTGGAAAGGCTTGGGGAAAAGGCATCGCCATGGAGCACGTTAATTGCCCCTCCCCACTCCCCACTCCCTACTACCCTCTGCTGGTTGTGCCAGTTTGCTCTCAACACAGCAGCACTGAGAGCACCCAGTCTCCATGCTGCTCAACCCCAGAAGGTGCTGTTCACACCAGAGTACATATGGATGGAGTTGTGCTCCATCTGCAGCTATTCCTGCCCCTGCCCCTGCGTGATGCTAGCTCATCCTTCAATTTCTGGGACCCTTTAAGGGTTCAAGGGTATGGGCTATTCAACTTCAGATGGATTAGATGGATGGATGCAGTATTTGAAAATATCTTCCAGCAACTTTTCTCTGCAGAAGAAAGTTGTGTAAATGAAAATATGCCTATTAAATATGTGGGGTTCATGGTACACTGAAAAGCTTTATTTTTGTATTTAGATTAGGATACTGTATGTGGGTCTCTACCCAATGAGACCAGTATCCATTTACCAGCACACATTCAGGTAAGAACTTCATGAAGGATGATGGTATCAGATCATGATATTTCTTAAGTGTCTGCTGCCTGAGATTTTAAATCTGGCCTGCTTCATTTTAGACACCAGACATATGGCCATAGCTAATTATATGCTGAAAGCCGATGCATTTCAAAACCGTTGATGTTACTCCAGAAGGGACCTCAGAAGCAATGATAAGATATGTGGTTAAGAAGATGGGAGATGTATGTAAAGTGAAATTCTGACCTTTAGAAAGAGCTACCATAAACTTTGAAAAGTCAGTTTGTTAAGAAATATATTTAAGTTCCCTTTTTGTGTGAGTCATATGTAGCAACATATTTGTGTATATATGGGTAGATGTATGTGTATGTATGTGTTTCAAATGTACACATGGGTGTGCTGGAGCCAGCTCACCCGGGGACATCAGAGTCAATTGTGAAATTGTCAGGCATTTTGTGAGCAGATTGACCTCACATTAATAGCTTGAAGTCAGTTATGGTGGAAGTACTTATACCACAGCAATTGGCAAACAATAAAAATCAGGGCCTCATTTCCTATGAGGTTGGTTGTTAAACACCAGTCCACCACTGTCTATGTGTACGTATAATCAATCCTCCTTCCAAACCCTCAGAATATTAAAAAGATATTTGTTTGCAGTGTCTGATTTCCAATAAGCAGGAAAAAGTAGAAATTAGTTCTGTTGTGCTTTTCTCATCAAAACCTTAAAATGCAACCTTTGGAGGGGAGAGAAAAAGAAGGCAACTCCTGAAATGAAATGAAACAACTGAAACGCAAAAGGGTGATGCTCATCAGATGGTATCTATTTTTCCACAATGTAGTAATGTGTTGATATAATCCAAAGTCAATACATGTAGTTTGATAAAGAAATGTTATCAATAGTTTTGTGTACCTTATCTCTAAGCATTTTTGTCATGAACTTTAAGGTTGATTTACCAGTTTTAAAACAATCTTGTGCATTACTTGTATCTGTTTTTGCTTTGAGGAATACAATTCTGAAAAAAAAACAAACAAAAAAACACCCCCCAAAACAAAACAAAACACCAAAAACAAAAAAAAAAAACCCCTTTGTATGCTTTATAGATTAATTTTACTTTTATAAGTCCAAATACTGAACATATGCACCATTATAGTTTCCTTTAATTTGTGTTTAATTTCTTGGTTGTTTTTGAATATTTTCATACCAAAAGAATCTTGCAAATAATATATTGAAGTCATCGGAACAGCATGATTTACCAAGATTTGCTGTGGTAGCTCACAACCCTAACAGGCAAAAGGGTGACCTAATATTTGATCATAGATATCAAGAAAACTGGCAAAGGTGCTGCTATGGAATTAAATAAACATACAGTTAGAAGGATGGTGAGAGTTCCTGTGATGCAGTATCCTCACTTATAAGAAGGAAGAATGGAAATTAATGGTATTAGGCTTCATATTAGTTAGTATTTGAATTGCCTTGGTCCAGTTATAGCTTTGGCTTTAAGTACTTTGAATATAGAAACTGAGGGCATTAAGGCATCAAAATGAGTAGTATAGAGAGGCTGTATTGTTAATTTTCCCCTCTATATTAAAATATGGAAGAATGGCTGTTATCCAGTCAAACACAGGTAATGTTAATAACTTGATCAGAACTTAAGGAAATCAAATATCAGGGTTAGGGCTGTGCAGGTAAATGTCATTTATGAAAGTCAGAAGTAATAGTTGTATAAAGCCTTGTGGCTCTTGCCATTCTATAAGTAGTAAAATATGATTTATTCTGTTCTTGGTCATGAAATACTCAAGAGATATAAAGAAATGATGACTTAGAAATCCTGCATAAAAATAACCTGAACGACTTATGTTTTTTGGATGTGAAAAAGATTATAAATAGACTGTGATACCTATTTTAGTTTATGACTTACTGATCTATAAAGAAAATGATTTGTAAAACCCAAATTAAGCAGGAGAAAGGGTAATTTACTAATAATGAAGGCCATCTGTACTTGTTTCTTTTTTAAAAATATAATTTATTGATTTTTTACAGTGAGGAAGGGAGAGGGATAGAGAGTTAGAAACATTGATGGGAGAGAAACATGGATTAGCTAACTCCTGCACACCACCTACTGGGGATGTGCCCGCAGCCAAGGTACATTCCCTTGACCGGAATTCAACCTGTCCACAGGCTGATGCTCTATCCACTGAGCCAAACCAATTAGGGCTGTACTTGTTTCTTTTAATAGCGATATTGTAGTATTGAAAATGTGGTGGGTCCATGTTAGATCTTTGAGAATGTGAACAAGATGTTTCGTAGGGTCCTGATGAATTCAAACTTGTTACAAACTATTTTGTTTCAATTTTAAGAATGAAAATTTTTAAGAAATGTGATTTTCTTCTAAATGGGAATTTAAGCTTGGACTAATGTGGGAATTAAAAGCATTGCAATTTCTACTTAATCTCTTAGATAACTCATTTGTAGTTTTCAGCAGAGTTTTTACTATAGACTTTGATTCTTCATAAAGTAATCATGCCAGTTTTATTCCTCTACTATTTTATTTTGATGATTCTTTTGAAAAACCTCTTTATATATTTGAAGATTCATATGAGGATATGGCTATTCTTTTGTTTCTCAGGCTAAAAACTTGAATTTCTATACCCTTGCCTTTGATATTTTTTTCTAAATGATCTAATTGTAAAGAACTACCTGAATATTAAATATTATTTTTGATTATTGAAAATTTTTCCAATGCCTAATTTCAGAATTTTAGGGTCAAAACCATTCTGTAATGTTTTTGGAATTTGGAAAAAGCCACATATTATAATATTATACCCTATGCTTTTTTTTTTTTTTTTAAAGGCAGAGATGATGTGGCCAAATTAACAGCTTATTCGATTGTACACCTAAATTTTTATCAGCTTGTAGGGACAGGGGTTTTTACATATGTGTACATTGAGGGACAGGGTTTTTACATAACAGATGAAAAAGAAAAAAAGAATAAATATACTTAGATTAGTAGACATGTGGCTCTTGGGGGAAAATGTGTTGTTATAGCTCTCAGGGTAGAAATACATGGTGTTAAGCATGGTGTTTTATTTTTATTTTTATTTTGTTTTGTTTTGTTCTTGATAAGACTGACTGAAATATCACTGTTTTATTTATTCACTCATTCTTTGTAACCTTAGTAACTAGCCCCTTAACTTAGATTGTATTCATTTTGACCTAAAAATAAATGATCTATATTTGCATAATATTTCAGGGCTCTATTTTAGCATTTTATGCATCATAAAAGGTGTTTTAGAGTGGGCTATATACATTCGTATAGACAAAAGCATCAAGAGAGGATTATTTGAATAATTCATTCCTATGTTGTTGAACATACACTGAAAATCCCTTGGAAAGTCATTTTGTAGTTAATAGAAGGTAGTCTCTAATGCCATTTGCTCATGACTTGTTCTGCCCATACAGTTGCAGGTTCATATCTATTAAAATCTCTGCCCAGTTCCTATGGACAAAAGTAGTAGAGACCAATCTTAGATAAGCTTCATTTAGAATATGAAAATCTGAATATTAGGGTCTTCAGGCAATGAGGAAACCTACAATATGCCAGACAATACTTGAGGTGCCTGGGTATATAAAAATGAACAGGCCAGGATGGTTTCTGCCCATGCCAGGAGTGTGGTGGGAATGAGGTGGTGGATACAGCATTTCTGGCTACATAAAGACCAATTCTGAGTGACTGAGAGTAGTGGAGCATCCCTCTAAGCATTTTGGTTATCTTTGTGCCCATGCCATTTGCTTCAGCAAAGTCAGTCTTATGTGGAAGCTACCTGCATCCAAGAAGTTGCAGGGGTGGGATTGGCTAATTGAAGCCAGAAAAGTCTTTTCAAAATGATACTTCTCTGGTTCAAGCACTGCAATATCTTCTCCTGCATGTACAAAGAAGATGGAATTGCTTAACATGAATTGCAATCCCCTCATTGTGTAGTCCTCTCCACTCCCAGCGCACTGACCAGAAGTCAGGTTCCCTGAAGTCAGACCCACCTGCTCTCATCTCTGCGTGCCCGCCCTTCAACAAATGGCCTCTGGTGCATCCTTCACAGGTGACCTCAAGCTTCATGTCCCCAGGAAGCCTGCCTTGAACTCTCTGTCAAGGTTGGAGCCTCTTTCCTTCCTCCTTCTAATGTCCTTTTGGGGAGCACTTGTAACAGTCATAATCTGATTTAGTTGAGACAGATTATTAAATCTGCAAAATGTATGGGATAAGTTCATTTTTTTTTTAATCACTAAAAGAGACAAGGAGTGGGTTGTAGGTAGGTTTGGAATTACATATTCTATCCCATGGAGAAGCTGCTTTTTGTTAGCAATATTCTTTTCTGAGTGATTGTGTGCTTGATGAAAATAATTGGAGGAATGTCACAGATTAGGATATAATCTAGTGCAGTATTGATTTAACCAGGGTTCTATTGGTGAAAAGACAATAAAATTAACTTTTGATTTATTAAGACAGACGCATAAAGCCTGTAATTTTAGAAAAGAGCATGACATTTATTTCTCATTCTATCAGTTGAAAATTTGAGTATTGATTTCTGCTTTTGTATTTATCAATATAATGAATATTGATTGTCATAAAAATGTCCCATTGACATTTTACAGTCCTACAGTAGCATCTGAATAAAGAAGTAAATTAAGGCTTGTGTAATTCTATTGTCATAGGTTTCTCATTGCAATTTCCCTTCCCTGATTTCCTTCTGCTTCTTCCTTTTCTCTCCTTTTTCCTCATTAAATAACTAGTACTGAACACATGCCCACTGTGTGTTGTACATATTCTAACACCAGAGGTATGAGTAAATGTTAAAAGACCCCACAGCCACCCATGATCTCATGCTTCTTCTACTCACTTAATGTTTCCCACCAGAGCTTTTCCTGAGGGTTTACACAAGTGAATATATGTATGCATAATGGTATATGTGTATCTTTATAGATATGTAGATCACCTTTACATCTGGAGATTAGATAGTATGCATTGTAAAGCGATGTAATTATTTCTTTTCCCCACTTAACAGAGAATTAAAAATCATCTTATTTCTGTAGACCTGGAATGTTTTCCCCTCCCTCTTCTCTGTAAATTGCTTTTTAAATGCAAAACACCTTCACGTTCTACTTAAACTTCCCACTGAAGTCCTTTCAGAATCTCTTATCTAGAACCTTTCTGCCTTTGCCAGCTCCATATATTTTTATATTTGTTATCTTCTAAACTTTATTTTTGTGTTTATTTCCCTCAAAAGGGAGTAAAATCCCAGTATATATCTCCCCCACCCTCCCGTGTCTTATATATTATATATTTTGGGTGATTTTAGAGAGTCAACACTAACACTCCTTTTCCTTTGCTTCCAGAATTTGAGACCAAATGAGAAACAGTATAGAGAAGACAGATAAATGGAGATTAAAGTAACAAATGGAGATTAAAGCTGATGTAGATCTGCATTTAGATCTCAGGTCAAAAGAGCTTGCTGCCAATTCCCAGCAGGATTTAATAGACTTGCACTCGTAGTTAATGGCACATCTGGACAGCCAGAGGCCTCTACTGTTTTTCCTTTGGGCAAAAAACAAACAGAAAGCAAATTCATTCAACAAAAAAGGGAGAGTTTGTTTTGCAAGCTTGATTGCTTCTCCATCATCCACTTGTTCTGATAATATTCCCTCCTTCCCTAGGTAGTCCCTGGAGTGTTATTTGAACAGAAGTGTCTCCACAGGACACGTTAGAGCTAGGAGAAAAAAGTTATACTCAAGTGTTGACCTTGAATCTCTCTACATTATCTTTGGTTCCACTCAATTTTTAAATCAATTAAGTTACTTAAAATTGATTTAGTGATCAAAAATCTGTTTGTCTCCCTGTCTTGATTGACATCTCCTACAAGTATGATCTGGAAAACACCACCTAATAACTTTCTCTTCCTGAAACAGCTAGGGCTTAAGGTAAAAGCATTCAGAAATCTTTGATATAAAACTGATAATCTAGATAATTCCTAAAACAGTTGAAAAAATGGAGGCTTGATGTACATCAAATATAGCTTCAGAGTGTATGTAAACACTTTTTTTTAAGGTTGCTTTCTTTTGTAATTCCCATTTTCAGCTTCCTGGAAAAGAGATATTTTTCCATAAGCTATCTTCTTCTTTTTTTGTTGCAGAGTAGAGCTTTATGTGCAGGAAATAGTGTGTTTGTTAGAGATAGTTTTTTAAAAATACATTAAGGTGGATCTAATATGTTCAGTAAAGTGGTGGTGTTGGGGTGGGCGGTGGGGGTGGCTGGGAAGGGGGAGACTCAGCCAGAGGTGAAGTGGGAATGTATTTGCTTATCTTGCTGCAACCCAAAATCCATATGTGGAAATGGCATCGAGGAATACAGTCCTATATATGGTTGTAGTTGTCCTGTCTTTGCAGTATAAACGTGAATCCTTGGTCCTCCTGTTAAAGCTGGTGCAGCTCGCAGCTCCTCCTGCAGACCCGATCTTGGAAGGAGGCTCTACAAATCTCTGCAGTTTTCATGTTGACAGCAATTCCATAAATTATTGGAAAGTGGTTTTTATTTTCTTCCCGGTCATTTAATTCTGTCACACATAATGTCACTAAGTGAATGTCATCATCTTGTCTGTCCAATTCACTAAGAAGTTGATGAGTAAGTTTTTGTGACAACTGTCCATCCTCACTGAAGCCGCCGTCCAGGTGCACTTCCAGCCTTCCACACTGAGCGTGGTCAGAAAGGATTTTATGGAGTTCATGATCAAGGGGGCCTCAGCTTTGGGGTCGGTTCCATCACAGTGTGTCAAGCAGGGAGCCCCATTACCTGTGTGCCTCAGCACCCCAATGTCACAGGTGGTGGCAGCATCAGAACCCAGAATGGAGATGGAGCTGTCCTTTGGGGAGGTCACTGCAAGCTCTCTTTGCTGAACAAAGAGAAGGCCTTGGGATCCCGCTTGTTGAACAGACTGACCTCTGAGAAGACTCGCTGTTTCCTCCAAAAGCAGGTGGGCTTGGACAAGGTCCTGGGTGGCCTGTGGCACCGTGCTGGGTGCCTCTGGACCAGCAGCAGCATCTCGGAGGTGGCTGCTCGGGCAGGCCCAGGAAGTTCGCGGTCTCCCCAGCTGTGGTGTATGTAACTTACACACAGATCTGAAAGTAAAACATATGATTGGAAATAGGCCACTGTAAGTGAGCAATATGACCATGGTTAGAGTTTTTAAGGAAGATCGAATGAGTTATTTAAATGTTTACTTTAGTCATTTTTTCCTTGAGCTTGAGTGAATCTGAGAATAGTATTATTAGATATAAAAGTTAATTTTGCATAGGCTATCATATCCTTTGGAAAGAAATATGAATGAAATATCCCTGCCTTGTAACTATTCTGAGTGATATATTATTGTTCAACTAGAGGCCCCTGTGCATGAATTCATGCATGGGCGGGGTCCCTCGGGATGGCCTGTGAGGATTGGGCCAAAACCCGCAGTCCAGTGCCACCTGCAGAGCTCCTACCTGCTGCTCCCGCGCATCCTGGCCCTGCTACACCTGCCACAGGCTCGAGCCCAATCAATCCCGATCAGGAGAGGCTTGCACTGCTACAGCAGCACTTGCCAGCTGTGAGCCCTGCTGAGCCCTGCATCGGGTATCCTTCTGAGGGGAGTGGCTTGTGGGATCAGGCCGAAAACAGCTCTCTGACATCCCCCAAAGGGTCCCAGATTGTGACAGGGCACAGGCCAGGCCGAAGGATCCCATCAGTGCATGATTGGGACCGGGGAGGGAGCACGGGAGGGCTCCAGGGCAGGTCAGGCCCCGTCCTGCCCAGTCCTGATTGGGGCTGATCAGGGCCGGCTGGCCAGGGAGGGACATGGGAGGTTGGCCAACTGGCCCTGATCAGCCCCGAGGAGGACTCCAGGGCATGTCCGTCCCATCTTGCTCAGCCAGACCCCAGCAGCAAGCTAACTTATAGGTCAGAGGGTCTGCCCCCTGGTGGTCAGTGCATGTCATAGTGACTGGTCAACCGGTTGACTGACTGTCCCCTGGTGGTCAGTGCTTGTCGTAGTGAGCAGTTGAGCTGCCTCAGCATATAATTAGCATATTATATAGGATTGGGACTAGTAATACTGGTGGGCAAATAACTAATTTTCTTTAACTGTTAAAATTTAGTAGTGGTGCTTTTCTCATTAAAGAACCAGGACTTCCCAACTACCAAAGAAGACCAATAATTGAATCTTTTAGTTACTTGTGTTTAATATGACTAATTAAAAGACATTCCTTCTTAAGTTTTATAAATTCTGAAATCAAATTTATTTTGTACTGACAGGATTACAGTAACTTATTGATTATCAAGATAGGATTATTTTTTTTAGTTATATTAAAGAAATTAATAGTAACTCAACTCTTCAGATGGTAATGAGGTAAACTGGATAATGTAAACCAGGCCACTTTGGACCATCTTAGTTTTGAATTTGAAAGTGTGACTAGAGTGATACAATAATTATAGTTAGTCTGTAATTTTAATAATTCAGCTTTGAGAACATGTAGTTGTCTTTAAGTGATACATTTATCAAATGAATAAGATAAAGAATATTAAAACTGGGTGGGCATTTATCCATAATATATGAATTTATATTACCTTTGAAATTCCCTTTTAAAAAATTCCAACAATTTGAGAAATAATTTATAAAACAGAGAATGTGAATGATTTTAAGCAGTGAATTTTAAGAGGTAATTGAAGAATGAGGTGATTCATTGTCTCTATATATACATATATGTGTATATATATGTATGAAAATGTTTGAATGTTGTGATTATAATGGGATCATAGTGTTTATAAGTTTTTCAAAACATGGGTTGGTGAAATTCAACAACCCAGGTTGTGAAGATTCTTAAATAATTAATGTAAGTTATCACAGTGGAGCTCCAACAATTTATTCTGGTCTTGTTTGGATATAATGTCTGTGAATGATTCTGTAAATGAGGTTATAAATATTCATCTATTTTATCACTGACAACAGCTGAGAATTCCTGAATAGACAGTGGACCGCAGAATCTAGATCTTCAATGCCTATGCATATCCATACACTTATCCAACTTTATTTCCATGTTAGGTACCAGCAGTTTAGGAACATTTGTGTTAATAAGCTGCAGAAACAGAATTATGCTTCTTTGTATTAGAGTTTGGAAAGCTGTGACCTGATTATCCAGAAAAAGATAGGTGGTAGGTTTTATTCCCATTAAAATGTAAGGACAGAGGAAAGATAGGCAGTGCTTAAGGAACTGGCAAAATGCTCTACCCACAAAGCTATGACCTGAAATACAACTTGTAAAGCCAATGTGAATGAACTGTACCCTAGGAAGGCAAATTGTCTCTTTGTGGCTAGGAAAAAACATTTAGTTCTCTCTGAAATTTAGGCCAATTTATTTTTACAAAAATATGGTCTGAATCGTATCTAGGTAAACAGAATTGCACGTTTAGAGTGATATTAAGAAAAGTTAAATATATAACCCATGAGTAATATTTCATATCTAACAACAGACTCTTAGAATCCCTTGCTGCTAAGCTGATAGAATTCATTTGCCTAAAAGTTAAAAAAGTATTTTAAATGTCAGGATTTCACTATTTGTCACAAAGTTTTATATGTACTTTAGATTTCTACTCATAATATTTCCTTTAAGATCAAGACCGATTTCCTCTTTTTTTCAAGGGGAATGAGTGAAGTCCTCACACAGCTTCTGTTTAAGAACTTTGAAAATTTGAGGTAGTTGGTAAAATTATTCACGTAGGCATTTATTCATTCATCTAACCAGTATCTACTAAACATGAACTATGCCATTTTTTTAAGGAATTCATGTTGATGAGCAGTGCCACAAAAACAAATGAGTAATGTGTTATGATTTGGGGGAATGTGGTATATTCATTCTGGAAATGATAAAAATTATTTTCTTATGTGCCCTGTTAATATAAGTATAAAAATAATACTTCTAGTATCAAAATATAGAAGTCTGTGCTCTGATGATTGAATTCTAAAGAGGGACATGGTTCTATGCCACATGGAGATTTTATTCTAAAATACTTATAGTATGAATATATTCATTCATATATTCAGCTATACACATTGAATCTTACCATGTACTAGGCATTTTGTTAGGAGCCCGAAATAAAATAGTACAAACAAATCCCTAGAAGAAAACTATTTTCATTTGAAAACTATAAATACATAGAACCTGACCTCGGATATTTCAACTTAGTTCATTGGCAAATTTTTGCTTACATGTGGTCTGTGGCTTTATTCTATAAATGTGAATTTATTGTATAAAATGTCTCTTAAATAAATACATAGATACTTACTGTTTTTGAAATTTCCTGAATAAATGTTAATGGAAATGAATATTTGTAAGGCAACTAATTCTAATTTTGATATGACAATTTTCCGTGTTTACAGAGTACTTTAACATATTATTGTATCACAATGTAGAGTCTTATCTCAGGCTGTATAATGACTAAGGGAATTAGTGAGGGTTTGGGTTAGATACCTGGGGAGTTAATCGGGAGCTCACATATTCAAAAATTTTGATTGTTCAGGCCTTGTGAATTTAAGCACTTAATCAGGCAAAATACTGAGGAATATTACAAGTCCTGTTTCAGAACTGAAAACCTCTTCTGATTATAGACTAACCTGTCTGCCAACTCTGACATGTTGCAAACAGATGCAGTATTACGTTGAAACTCTTTTCATCTCTTCAGGTGGAAGACTGTTTTCAAGTTCTTAATGGTTATTTTTCTAAAACTGTTTCATTTAAGACCTTAATTGGGTATATGAAATGTTTCTTTTGTCATTGATCCTAGTATATGCAACATGTATAAAAGGATCCTTTTGTTTTAAACATTGCTCAGTTTTATGAGGCATAAAAATGAGAAGAGCTTCATTCTTTAGAACACTGACTAGGTAGCAAAGGAGAAATCAACAGACCTCAAACATGATATAAATGAAGCACAGGAGTCAGTTAGTGTATTATATTAGTTAGCTAGCACTGCCATAACAAAACCATGGACTGGGTTGTGTAAGCAACAGAAATATTTTCTTACAGATCCGGAGGCTTGAAGTCTAAGATCAAGGTGTGGGCAGGTTCGGTTTCTTCCGAGGCAGTGGTTCCAACCTTCCAATGCCACGAACCTTTAATACAGTTCCTCATGTTGTGGTGACCTCCAACCATAAAATCATTTTCGTTGCTACTTCATAACTGTAATTTTGCTACTGTTATGAATCGTCATGTAAATATCTGATATGCAGGATGTAGTTTCATTGTTACAAATCGAACATAATTAAAGCATAGTGATTAATCACAAAAACAATATGTAATTATATATGTGTTTTCCGATGGTCTTAAGCGACCCCTGTGAAAGGGTCATTAGACCCCCAAAGGGGTGGCGACCCACAACTTGAGAACCGCTGTTCGAAGGCCTCTCTCCTTGACTTTGTAGATGCCCACCTTCTCGCTGTGTTCTCACGCACATCGTCTTGTGTTTTGTCTTTTTGTGTGCCATGCATCCCTGGTGTCTTTGTGTGTCCAGTCATTGGATCAGGTCCCTCCCTACTGGCCTCATTTTAACTTAATCACTTCTTTAAAGGTCCTATCTCCAAATGTAGTCACATTCTGAGGTACTAGGGGTTAGAGCTTCATCATATGAGCTTTTTGGGGGGGCGTGGGGGTTGGGGGTAGGAGGCTAGGGGATACAATCCATCCTGCAACAGCTAGGAAAATGTTTAAGTACTTCGGTTTATTTGTAATGACCAAGATGAAAACATTTACCTTTTAGCCAAGCAAGAACTAAGGATGGCCCTGGAGCCCCAGCTGAGGAAAGATGAGGAAGTATATTGTCAAGGTTCTCCCTGGCTTCAGACTGAATGAACTCTGTGCTTAAGCTTCCTCATTTTGGGTTGTGAACAAGTCAAACGCGCTAACTAGGGTTCTTTTTACATTTGATGTAAGAGACCTTTTTACCCCGAGGTTTGTCAGGAACATACAACTTACAAAATGCCTGAAGCTTTGGCCTTTTCACCAGCAATTTTATTGATGACCTTTACACTTTAGACTTGAGCTTAGAAAACAATTGTGTGTGTGTGCACGCGCACGCACAATTTGGGGATTGATTATGGGAGGGGCTGTCACAGGATGAGAATCTCCTTGAAGTGCTCTGTGGCCACAGAAATACTTCCGTGTTAAGACTCCTCTGAAGAGGAGTCTGCAGAGCGGGGATGGGCAGCTCATGGAGCTCAGGGCTGGACAGCATCCATGGAGCCAGTATGAGATGGCTTGCTACCAGCTCTTTATCCCTTCCTTTGTGAGTACCTGGGACCAGAGGCCTGGTGAAAGCCTCAATCTCTGGGCAGGGATTCTACCATAATTAATAGCCCAGTGTCCACTTGGGGACATTTTGGGCAGGTGTTCCTTATTTCTTTCCAGCTACCCCCCCCCTTTTTTTTCCCTGCTAATTTTTTAGGTGGCTTTCAAGGAAGGATTTATATTGTATTCCCTTATATTCTGCCTCATATTAATAACGTCCCTCCCTTCAACATTTTTAAAGGCAATAAAGATATTCATCAGTGTCTCTAAAATACTCACTCATATACCAGGAGTGGCACTGTAACACGGCTCTGTGGCCGGAGAGAAGAGAACTTGACAGGGGGAGATGTTTCCTCAAAAACCTCTCCCCATGACATCTCCTGTAGCCCTGGACCAATTCACAAGGACGTGATTTGTTTGGTTAATTATTGGTTAAATTATGCTACTTTGCAAAGGTTGCCTCATAAATTTACCATGGGAGAAGCAACTCACGAATAAACTGGGGTAGTGAGAAATAGGGCCTGTGTTTTAGTGCTGGTTCTGTAGGTAATAGCCCGGCCACTATTGGTGAGTCCCTCCATCTCCCTCTGTTTCAGCATCTTATCTATACAATGATGGAGATCATATCTGCCAACCTAATTAAGAGTTGTAAGGATCAAGTGCAGTAAAGCCAAGGAAAGTGCTTTATAAACTGTCAGGCACTATACAAACAGAAATGGTGAATGCTGGTAAGAGAAATGTGAGATTAAATGGGAGGCATTAAAAGCTTATAATAAATGCTTTCGCTTCTCAAAAATCTTGTTTATTCAGACCAAACCAAGGTGTCTTTATTATAACCCAATTTCTCAAATCCCAGCCTGAGTTTGAGCTTGAAATGTTCAGAGATTCCTAGAATCTGAAAAATTATTTTTAGCTATACTGTGAAAGCATATATTTACAAGCATTCAAATTTATTATTGTCTTTCGCCATTTCTTTAGAAGAGTAACTATTCAACTGTGTGGGGTTTATTTGGGGAATTTTTTGTGAATATTTTTTAAGTATCTTTTTCTTTTCCTGG
Organism: Myotis nattereri; assembly: GCF_964212035.1. Lineage (NCBI taxonomy): Eukaryota > Metazoa > Chordata > Mammalia > Chiroptera > Vespertilionidae > Myotis > Myotis nattereri. Next base: position 45,509,696 of record NC_138076.1, on the reverse strand, counting down.
TCTTTATTGTTGAGATTATTATTTTTGGATTCTTTTTTTCTTTTTGCTCTTCTGGTTGGGTGTGTTTATGCTTCCTCATATTTCAAATCATTGATTTGATTCTCAGAATCCTCTACTCTACTGTTGAATCCGTATATTATCCTTTATTTCAATCAGTGTATGCTTAATTTCTGACTGGTCCTTTTCCGTTTTTTTGGGAGGTTTCTAGAAGATTCTTGAATAACCTTATAACCATGGCTTTGAACTCTATATCCAGTAGTTTGCTTTCTTCCATTTCTGACATGTTTCTTTGTCTCTGCATTTTGGCTGCTCCTCCGTGTTTGTTTCTATGTATTGATTGGGTAGAGCTGCTATGTTTCCTTGAGTTGGTAGAGTGGCCTTGTATAGTAGGTATTCCACAGGGCCCAGTGGCTCAGCCTCCTCAGTCACCTGAGCTGGGAGCTCTAGGTACATCCCTCTGTGGGCTGTGAGCACAGTCTTGTTGTAGTTGAGACTTGATTGCTATTGGTGTCACTGGGAGGAATTGACCTCCAGGCCAATTGGCTGTGGGGACCAGCTGCAACTACAGTGGGAGAGATGCTGTATAGGAGATACCCTTGTGGAGCAGGAATTGCTTCAGTGGGGCTTTGGTGCTCACTGAGTCTTCCCCTTGAGTGTGTTGCTTATGGATGGGTAGAGTTGTAATCTGGTATGGTCTGACACTGATCACTGGGTACACTGCCTCTTGGGTCTCCAGGGAGGTACAAAGTCATCCACGGCCTGGGGCCACCCAGCAGGAGCTACAGAGAGATCTGCAGATTCCTCCTCTTTGTATAGGGTTTGGAAGTGCCCAGAAGAGACTTAGCTGTGAAGCAAGGCAGGCTGGTGGTGGGCTGGGTCTTTTATTGATAGGTTTGGGGCTGCAGCTTGTTTGAGAGATTTTAGCCTGAGCAAGGACAAGCCATTCATATGCAAAAGCTGTTGCACACAGCTAAGGTGGGGTTGTAAATTGGATGAGGTGGGGTTTTAGGGAATCACCATTGCAGAGCAAACAGAAATAGCTGCCTATCAGCTCTGGGACCAGGGACGACTCAGCATAGGAACAATGATCCCTGGGAGCACCTTTGTCTGGGAGAAAGCCACCCCCGACTTCCTGCCCTGATGCCAGACAATCCAGTTCCTCCTCCTATGTGTCTGTGTTTCCCAGAGCCTTGCCCTGGTACTGGATTTCAGAGGAAGCGGGACCTTGTAACTTCAGTTTGTGGTGTTGGCCTTTTAAGAGGAACAGGTGGGTCTCAGCAGCCTCTGTCTCACTGAGCTCCAATCTGCACTGGTTTTTACAGCCCCTGGTTCTTACTTCTTTTCCAAGCTCTGGGATCCTGGGCCACTGGGAGTCTGGTGTGGGGCTGGGACTCCTTGCTCCTCTGGGCGGCCTCCACAGAGATGATCTCCATCCTGATTAAAAATGCGGCACACATGGGTGTCGTACCAGCCTGTTCTCACTCTGCACCTCCTACCAGTCTTTAGTGGGCTTTCTTCTTGACTTCTCTAGTTGTAGGACTTCCATTCAGCCAGCTTTCCAGCAGTTCTGAATGATGGTTTTCTGTATTTTAATTGTAATTTTGATGTGGTTGTGAGAGGTGGCGAGTACAGGCGTTTACCTACGCTGCCATCTTCAAATCTCTGCATCTTTCCAATGCATTATAAGTTTGCTAAGGGCAGGAATAATATATCTATTGTCTTTGTTTCCCCCAATTGGCAAGCTCAGTGCCTAGAACTCAGTGGAAGTTTATGGAATAAATTTAGACCAGGGAATGTTTCTTTTATTCATATTAAGGATTTTAAAGTTTGCTTTTCTAACATAAAATCAGAGTTTGGCCCCTCAATGTTGTGCTCTTCACTTTTAAATCAAACTTCTTATTTTGAAAATAATTTTATATTATGCCCCAATGAATTAAAATACTTTTCCTTCAATACCATAGTTCTTGGGTAGAGCATATTGATAGTGTAATAATGTTTCTAACAGTTAAAAGTGTTGCAGTGGTTCAGTTTCACCATATGAGCTGAAGAAAAACACATTTTAAAAAAATTAGTTTTATTTTTAATTGTGGTTATCACACAGCATTAAATTTATCATCTTAAGTGTTTTTAAATGTACTTTCCAGTTGTGTTATGTATATTTACATTGTCTGCAAACCTGTAGACATTTTTTATCTTTCAGATTTCACTCTATGCCCATTTTAAACTAGTTTTCCCTCCATTTAACATTTTATTGCTATAAATTTTAATACTTGAATACTTAATAAACAAATACTTTTAAAACATATTGACACATTACTTTTTACTTCTGCTTTTATTTATGTCTATCAAAGTCATATAGGAAATCTAGATCATGTGACATATTTTCATTTTCATTCATATGCAAGAAAACCAGATACTTATTTTCTTGAATAAGCATTAGGAATATTGCCTTGCTAAGAGTAAATAGTAAGTAGTTCAGTAATGAGTACATGAATAAAAACATCCTATATAATTTGTAAAGCAGTAGGTACTTTTCAAATCAAAGTAGATTTATATAAAAGGAAAGAAATATGTTACATCTTTAAAACTGCCTATTACTGAAGATCAACTTTAATTTGAAAACCCTTGATTTTCCAAGATAATTATAGAAACCATGCTTTCACTTTTGCAGAGAATGGTTCAGCTGGGTCAGTGGTTCTCAAACTCCAGTGTGTGTCAGAATCACCTGTAAGCTGCTTTATTTATAATAGCTCTGATCTGGAAACAGCCCAAGTGTCCATTGGCAGATGAATGGATAAAATAAGCTGTGGTACAGCCACACAGTGGAATACTATGCAGCTGTGAAAAAGAATGATCTCTTACCCTCTGAGACAGCCTGGAGGGACCTGGAGAGTATTATGCTAACGGAAATAAGCCAGTCAGAGAAAGACAAGTATCACATAATCTCATTTATATGTGGAATCTAATGAATAAAATAAATTGACAAACAAAATAGATCCAGAGACATGGAAGTATGGAACAGACTGACAGTTCTCAGAGGGAAAGGAGGGAAGAGATTAACTAAAGAACTTGTATGCGTATATGCATTACCTATGGACACAGACAGTAGTGTGCTGAAGGCCTTAGGTGGGGCAGGAGTGGGAGGAAGAAGGTCAATGGGGGGAAAAAGAGGGAAATCTCTAATACTTTCAACAATAAAGATAAAAATAAATAAAGTCACTATAAAGAGAGAGAGAAAAAAAAGGGAAACACCTGAAGATCTTCTTTGTATCCATTACTGGGACAAACCCCCAGGGCTGCTGAATCCTTAGGTTTGGAAAGAAACCTCCTGTTTTGCATCTGAACAAGTTCCCAGGTGATGCTGATGCTCTAGGCTGGGAGACCACACTTTGAAAACTACTGACCTGGAGCAGCCGTTCCTCAGAAATTCTTTAAGATATGAAGATATAGTTTGTTAAGACCTGTCCAATGGGATTCGAAAAGCTGTCCTCTAGTCACCTTCTAGGAATTTACAGTGACCATTTGCCTATGGAAGACACATTGAGATCTGGCCTTAAAATAGCTTCTTTAACCTTATTTTCATCATTTCTTATATTCACTTGATTGTCGAACTATCTTTTTACTAATACCAATTATCTTTTGAGGGACACTGACATTTTTTTTATGCATAATTTGAAAAGTGCTGTTTAGTATAAAGAATTAGGAAAGTGTGAGGTTTCAATGTCTTGTTTGAAAATATAGGGCAAGGCAGGGCAATCTCTCTTCCTATCTTTAAAAGCAATGTGATAAAACTCCATTTCCTGATGTGGGAGGAGTCGAAAGGACTTGTTCAGGTACTTTACATCTCTTCAAACATAGAAAGTAAAGGAAATAAAAACTTGGCTTACTTTAAATTCCAGTTTTTGTTTTGAGGTTTGTACCTCAAAAGTTCTGTCATCGCATCTTAAATGGATTGTTTGGTTTTCAATTTCCTGTGTCAATTTCACAACAATACGCATAAATTGGTTGAATGTACCAATATTGTGGCAAATGCGTAGCCTGATGCAAGAGTTGAGAAGTATGATGATACCTGCTTAAGTCTGAAACGCGCCAAGGGACCTGCTTTAGAGGATAGTGCCAGTCAGTATTAAAGATATCCCTGGTTTTGCTATGGTTCCCCTAAGGCATGTCTGTAGTGAGAGTTCTGCACAAGGTTAGCATCCTCCAGTGTCCTCAGGCTCACTTGTGGGAGGATCAGAACAAAGATTTCTCTCTAGAAAGTGTAAAGACAGTCTCCCACTTCCTGTTCCTGATGCCAAGAAGAGGCATAGACCTATGTTAATTCTCTAAGGGATCTTAACTTTGCAAACATACTATTCTCTGTATGCATATGGCTTTCCTCTTTTTGTAGATGTTTTTTACCCGCATTTTTTTTTTTAAATTTTAATCCTCACCTAAGGAATGAGGATAACTTTTCCATTTTTTGTTTGTTTGTTTTGTTTTGTTTTTTAATAAAGAGTGGAAGGGCAGGCTGGGGGCGGGGGGTGAGAAACATTGATGTGACAGAGACGCAGAGATTGCTTACCTCCCACACATGCCCTGTCCTGGGGCAGGGATTGGACCTGCAGCACAGATATATTCCCATGATCAGAATCGAACCAATGATTCTATGGTGTGCAGGCTGCTGTTCAAACCATTGAGCCATGTTGGCTAGGGCTACCCACAGTTAATTTTCTTTTTTTTGTTTTAAACCAGGGCCAAATAATATAACTGGTCAACAAGGCTTTGAGAATTTTTAGAAAGATGCAAAGTAAACAAAGTGAAGGATGTTGACCTCTCACATTATACATTGTATATCCCCCAACTTCTCTTTTTTTGGGAATTTTTGCATCAGACATAGATATGTTGCTTTTGAATATGATGTATCTGTCTGTGTACATGGCATAAATATATATATCGAAGTCTGAGGTTTTCATATTGTGATGAATAATTATCATGGTATAGCCCACTCAGTAACTACCAAAACCCAGCTAGGCCCAGTAAGGGAATGCCCGGCAAAGGGTGGTCTACATATGTGCCCAGCAAATTCTCTAAGGCAGATGTTCTCACTTTCATTTTACGGTAATGACTCCAGGAAGGCTGTGTAATCTACCTAAGGCCATACAGCTGGTAAGTAGTGAGAACAGGATTTGAACCAGGGTTTGGCCTTCAACATATACCACATCACTTTCTCTCTTACTATGTGGAAAGAAAGACAGCATAGAAAGCTAGCATGATGCTTGTCTGGAAAATAGGTTGAAGTTTTGAAAGGAGAATAAATGTTCCTTTCTAAATGAAAGCAATTATTAAAACATATAAGAAATAAACCAAAATATTTAGATTATTTGCTCAGTGTTAAATGTCAATACACTAACTACTGAGATTAGTTTGCCCAGAAAGCACTTTGAGTGAAAAACTACAACATGCAGCTATTTTGAAACCACAGATTTAAAAAATTCTGATGTTCGGTATGTAGACCAAAAACAAACAAACAATAAAAGAATATTGTATTGTGTTCATTCTGCATTTATTTCTTGATACCAATGCCATTAGGATACTCCTAAACTTAAAAAAAAAAAAAAGTTAGGAATTGTGCCCTAGCTGGGTAGCTCAGTTGGTCGAAGTGTTGTCCTGTAAACCAAAAGGTTTCAGATTCAATTCTTTTTTTTATTTTTTTTATTAGTTAAGGTATTACAAATGTGTCCTCATCCCCCCCCCCCCCCATTAACCCCCAACCTCCCCCCTCAGATTCAATTCTTGATCAGGGTACATGAGGGAGGTAACCGATTAATATCTCTCTCACTCTCTCTGTCTCTCTCCCCCATCCCTTTCTTCCTCTCTAAAAATCAATAAAACATTTCCTTGGCTGAGGAGTAAAAAAAAAAAAAAAAGGAATTGCAAAGTGCTTCTCAAAATTTCATACTATAAGGGATTGTTCATGTTCATGTGTTAAAAAACAGTCTACTTTTTTTCTTTTCCTGTGGGTATCTAATAGTTAAAGCCATCTTAAGTCCCTAGTACAACCTTCATACCTAAACATTGAAGTGTGAGCTGTCAAACCATAGGTCAGGCTTTCAACAATGAATGAAAAGTTTATTTTCAACATAAGTTTCAGGTATACAAAAGGAAGCAGCCTAACTGTTCAGAAGGAATGATAAGAAATCTGGTAACTCTTGATGATTAATGTGATTTTCTGTGTGGTTGGCTCAGTAAATTTATCTCCTCTGCTATCTTGTTCCTACAAAGTTACCCATGTTCAGTTCAGTTCTTCATGCAGAGTATTTCTTGTTTGTTGTTCTCTTCCCACCACAAAATGGGAGTGATCAGATGTCATTTCTTTGGGACTCCCTGTGTGGTTTCTCAGTCATCATTCTTCAAGGTTGCTCCTATTAGTGGGTCAAAATGCTGTATAGTAGTTACTCCAGGAAGTGTAGTAGGTGAGGTTGTAGGAATGCCGCCCTTCAAAAAACACAGAGCAGGGCATTAGTGGTCCTTGTCATGGTCTCATTCTGTCCTGAGCCTCCTCTCACCCTGCAGGTTCTTGTATTCTTCTGCATGACAATTGTTCTCCTCTTTCCCTCAGGTTAAAACTTGCATTTGAAAGGGCAAGCAACCCAATGATTTTCATTTGGTGGAAGCGATTTTCCTTTAAGTGCTAGCTTAGTACACACCAGCAAATGAGCTCTTTTGTTCATCACAATGGATCTGATTCTGAATTTCCTGTGTGAGTTTCTACACGTTGCCTGGAAGTGGTAACCACAGTGTGGGGTTTAAAGAGTCCATGTTTCTCTTAGGTTGGGACTGGAATGGAAAGGTAGAAAGGTGAGGCATGTAGGGCCAGGAGAGCCTCTCATGTTTATACTTTAATATGTGTACTAAAATAGTCACCCTGAGTGAAATGGGTAAGTGATAATACTACAAAGTTGTTTTTTGAATTGAACATTTACTAGAAATTTTTTATAGCCTCTGAAAAAAGTTTAAGCTGTTATTAAATGGAATCAATGTACAATCAAATGAAGAAATATTTTTACATTGTTTTTATAGAATGGTTAGAATTTTTAATTTTAATTTTAATTTTTTTTTTGAGGAAGAGACTGAAAGAAACAAAAATACCTACTTGGAACAGGGCCACCTTTTCCCTTTGAGCTGAGGAGACAAATTCATGAACTTTCTGTGGAAATTTTCCTCCGTATAGGGTAAAAGTTCGTAACTCAGGGGAATCTATCAGAATCCTTTGGGGGAAAATTTCCAACAAAACACACTCATCCTTCACTCCCAGACTCTGATATCCTCTTGAGACTTTTAGAATCTATGGAGAAGAAAGCAGGTGTGTGTTGGATGAAAAGGACCAGTGGTGGTTATGAGTCCCTCTGTCCCATCTCAGCAGATCTACCAATGTGCTGTAGTGAAAAAATAGTTTTTTGTCAATTTTCTCTGTGGATGCTTTCCTTAAATATAAGAACAGTCCAGCTAGGGAGATTAGTTTTTGCCAAACAGAAGAAATATTTTTATTTTAAAGTTATAATTTAAAGAGTTAAATATTTTACTCAGAAAAATTGTTTGCCACCATCCTCATTTCTCCTTTCGCAAAGTTAATCACTTAAAATTCTACTTAATTCTTTTAGTAATTCTTAAATTGTAAACATCTGAATTGATGACATACCATGGTACAAAAAGGATTTAGCACTGTCTATTTTTTCCCAACCTTATCGTGTGTGTGTGTGTGTGTGTGTGTGTGTGTGTGTGTGTGTTAGGAAAAAAGCTAAAACAGAGCAGAATGTGAGATATTGGGATGGAAGGAAACAAAATTGTTGGGAAAGCTCACACCAATGGCCTCAGTTTTGTCAAGAAAATAAGAGATGGGTTAATTTGCTGGAATTGAGCGAATATCAGCTGCTATCAGTAATTCGTGAGGGAGTTAACAGATACTAATAAATAAAAGCATTGCTACAGAATGACTGACAGGATTTGTTTTTGTAAATAATCTGCATACATTGTTTTAAAATCATGGAGATATGTCTCAGAATAGATTCCTAGAAGTGAGATTACTGTGTCAGAGGGGGAATGCATATATAGATAGGAATTGATATGATAGGTGGAATGTTAATTTTCATTATTTGCAAAGAACCAAAGAAAATAGTAACAAACTGGAAGGGAGAGGTAGCCAGTTTAGTAAATGTGAGAAATAGATGTGTGGTCTTTGTTCAACTGCATGTGATAATGGAATAGAAACAAATAGGGTGGAAAATTTCAAACTGCAGGTAATACAAAACTTGAAAACACATTTTACTTGATATATATATATATGTATATATATATATATATATATATGCACACATGTATATATATACACACACATATATATTAATATATGTGGACAAATATGGATGCTGTTATTACATTTATTCACTCCCTGATACTTCCTTTCCTTTGATTAATATTTAATTGGTATCCTTAAATCTCATAAACTAATTGGAGGAAGTGCCTAGCTCAGCAAATAGGTTGCAGAAGGCCCACCCGCAATTTCAGATTTCTTTTGGAAGACTCACACAGTAGATAATCTAAGAAATGGTTGATCAAGATTGACAACTGTACATTAATGCTCATATTCTCTGAGGGCAACGCTTTTGTGCATTGATGTTGTTAGTTCACTAGCTTTGTTTGTGCATTTGTAATGAACAAGTTTAGGTTCTTTGCAGATGACAAATGTAAACATATAGTTTAGCGTTCTTTTTTTTAAAGCAAGTGAGCCTGATTTTATGTCTAAAAGGGTATACTTTTACAGCGGAAGAAAACAGCAGGGCCATTGAGTGGTCTCCCAGAAGTAAGTCCCTCAGGGCACAGCCGCAATGCAGTTTAGCAATAATTTTAATTGGACACCCAAACTAAGCCAACCTCAAATCATGTGTATGTCTTACAAATAGGGTTTATTATGTCCTTTATGTCCTTTTAGAGACTTATGAAGATTTATACCAGTAGTTAGCTGCTTTGTCTGAGCTACAGAGAATATTTAATAGTTTTATCAGGATTAATGAGCAGAAATGTCTCAACAAATGAAATTCTTTAGTATGTACATTGTAGTCATTTGACATTCTCTTTATTCACTTGCAATGATGTCGGTAATAGGAGATATGTGCCCTTGTATTTCACGCATTTGTCAGATTGCTGGGAAACCAATATATAATGCATTTGTGTAATTAACACTTTTCTAACCTCAAATTTTTCCAAGAACCACGTAGTAAATACATAAATCTCAAAACTGTTTTAACATATAACAATATAATGACATTCACTCCATTTGGTGTACAGATAGTGAATGCCTACTCCATGGCAAGTGCTGGAGATAAAATGTGGAAAAAAACAGAGCCTAGGGGAGGTTATGGTTTAGATAAATAAAATTATAATCAATTGATGCACCAGTATAAATTGCAATAATGCTGCCTCTGGAAGTATAGGATAGTGTAGTACCTTTATCAGGGTTTTTATCTAGTCTGGGAAGTGTGGAAAGACCTCCTTAGGAAGTAATGTCTGGGCTGAGTGAAGGTTCAAGTAGGAATTGATGAACAAAATAGATCCAGAGACAAAGAAGCAGGGAACAGACTGTGGAACCTCAGAGGAAAGGTGGGGGAGGGTGGGTGGTTGGTAAGAGATCAACCAAAGAACTTGTATGCATAACCCATGGACACAGACAATACGGTGCTGAAGGCCAGGAGCAGGTGAGGGCTAGAGAGGTCAATGGGGGAAAAAGGGGATGTATGTAATAGTTTTGACAATGAAGATTTAAAAAAATCAGTAAAGATAAAGTTGGAGGGGAACTTCCAGTCAGAGGGAATAGCAGCTATAGAAGTTTTGAGGCAGAAGGGGTAAAAGCTTTTTTTTTTTTTTTAAATTATTGATTTTTTTTTTCTTTGAGAGAGAGAGAGAGAGAGAGAGAGAGAGAGAGAGAGAGAAGCATTAATTTGTTGTTTTACTTTTTATGCATTCATTGATTGATTCTTGTCTGTGCCACAGATCGAAGCCAAAACCTTGTTGTGTCCGGATGATGCTCTAGGAAATAATTTCATAAGCTATGGAATGTTTTTGCACACTGTAGTCTTAGTTTGGCAATTAGACTATAAATGATGATTCTGTTTATATCTTTAACACACTTTACCATGTTATCAGAAGGTAATTTTGTATAATTTGTTTTCCCATCTGAAACAGAGAAATTATGTTCTTTGGGATGTATATGTATGTATGCAGGTGTGTGTGTGTGTGTGTGTGTGTGTGTCTGGTGGAAGGTAGAGAAAATAGAAATATAACAATAATAATATCTCTTAAAACCCTGATTAAAAAGTTAGTAAAAGTTCAGGATGGGTCATTCTAGGTCATGTCATAAAGGGTGAAAATTACTGTTTTTGAGGACATTTAAAAACATTATTGAAGTATTGCTTATTTAGCCATTATCAATATAAATGTGTGCTGTATAAATTAAAGCTTCATGAGAGGCAGAGATTATTAAATTTAGGAGACAACAGGTATATTTGAAGAGACCAGAAGTAGGCAGCCTGGAGAGAGAAGAAGCCTGTGAGCAGAAGACTTGACCAGGGAAGTGTTTCCAGAGTTCCAGCAAGTGTGCAGGTAGGTATGACCCTAAAAATGTAGGAACAAAAGTCCATCTTCAGTCAGTGATTGTAGGAACTCAGAGAGGCAGTCTCAACACAATCTGAGGTAGAAAAAAGCTCAGAGGGTATTGGGACCTTGAAGGCCTCGTCTTCAGATGCTATTCATGATTCAAAGACAACTCATGTAAATAGTTTTTTCTCTTCTAAATTGGACAAGGCTGTGATTGAAATACCCATATCCTATAGTTTGTGTCTTGGTAATTCTAAAAGTATTAAAAAAGGTTTGGCATTTCAGTGGTCCAACTGTTGCTCTCCTGTAGGGACGGGATATGGAAGAGATCAGGAATTCTTATGTCCTGAGGGAATCACTTAAGCAGCGGTTCTCAACCTGTGGGTCGAGACCCCTTTGGGGGGTGAACGACCCTTTCACAGGGGTCACTTAAATACATCCTGCGTATCAGATATTTATATTACGATTCATAACAGTAGCAACATTACAGTTATGAAGTAGCAACGAAAATAATTTTATGGTTGGGGGTCACCACAACATGAGGTACTGTATTAAAGGGTTGCGGCATTAGGAAGGCTGGGAACCACTGGGAGAAGGCCTTCTTTCCTAGCCTTCTGAGCACTTGGGTAGTGGTGAAACCACTTTTATCCTCCCTTCTTTCTTCCCTCCCTCCTTCTGTCACTCCTTCCTTCCTTTCTGATGCTCTAGTGTTTAGTGATACCATATACAAGACCTAGTGAGAAATTGAATTGTAACTTAGTAATAATGTCTAGATTATAAAAGTCAACGATAAGAATGTAAAATAATCCCATAAGACTACTTGTATCAAAAGTGAGCCAGTGACATAGAAGGCAGCGGTCTTCACTCCCCAGAGTGTAGAAGGCTGGTTCAGGGGTGAGGCTGGACCTCCCAGAAGAACTCCCGTCTGGTTTCTGTCCTCACCCAGGAGGTTGGCCAGCAGCTTTCCCAGCTCTTTTCTTACCATTAAAACAGCCAGTGTGTAAGGAAAGGCCTTGTGATTCATCTGTCACTGAGCATGCCTCCTTTTCATCTTGAGAAACATTATCATCGCTTCAACATATTCAAAAGATATGAGAGAGGAGATGTGGAATTGAGTAATAATTAGGAATGTGGCACATATTGCATTTATAAAACACATCAAACTGTTTTTCAAATGGTTGGAGGTGTAATCAAGTCTGCAACACATTTCACTAATGATATTTCCTGTAACTTTTACCCATATGTAGTACAAGGAAAATGATATCCATATGTTTGATCATTTGCACAGTTCATTAAAGGGTATCTTGAAAGGACTATTTGATAATGGTTTAAAACTTTCTTCTTATAAACAATCCATTTTTAAGAAAATAATGTTTTTTAATTTTTCTTAAAATTTGAATTTTCAAATATTCTTGTGGGAAAATTCTTTAGTAATAGCAGATGAATATCATCCTGGAGACGTTCTCTTAAGAAATGTTTTGATGGTTTTGCTTTTTATTAAACTGTCATTAAGCTTCAGCAATTTAGATTTTAAGTAAAATTTACAAAACTCTCCCTCTTAATAAGATGCATTTTTAAATTATCTAGAATAAGCTGTTTAGTTTCAGAGGTTTTCATATTCCAATACTCTGCAACTACAAAGTAATACTTCAAAAAACTGAAATAATTACACAAGATAATTAGCAGAAGCATATCCAAAATAAGACAGCCACAACCATTTGGACTTGATCATACCAAAAGAATGTTGAGCAGGACAAACACTTTACAAATCTGTGTGCTCTCTCTTAATTTCAAATTTGGATATTTTTAAGCCTAAAGTAATGTCATCACATAAACTATTAGCAGTGTTTTGTATCAGCTGTAATTTAACTCGTCTGTCCAGAGGAGCAGTGAATAATGAATTTCACTAATCAATCCAGATAAAAGAGGTTTAATTAACAGTAACATTCCCACTAAATCTTTTAAAAACTTTTTTTGTTGTTTTGTTAATCAGGGGTTCTGATCTAGGGATTCTGTGAAGATGATGAAAGAACATTTGAACATAGATTTTATTAAAAGCATTTGAAATATTTAGTATGTGGTTAACATGAAACGTTTCTTTGATTTCCCTAAAAAGGTGCTTTATAAAATTAAAAAAGGCTAACCAGTATTAACTTTATACTATTGCATTTACCTTGAGAATATTCTCTTACAAAAACATCTGGGCATCACACAGTTATTTTCTGTGTAATAAAGATGCTTTGCTGAATTTTAATCAGCATATATGTATGTATGTATATGATAAATTCACAGTATATGTATAACCAATGCGTCATCTCCAATATTTAATAGGCCATTTTTCAGGCATGGAAGCTCAGTGCTAAATACGCAGTTCACTCAGGTGATTGATAGTCAAACCACGTGATAAGCCAATGTAAATCTTTGTACAGCTTTGTGTAGGGCAGTCTATAACCGCAGGACAGTTACATCAGTTAAATAAGCACCAGAAGAGTGATGATGATGAGAATACTGACGTGAGAATTTGAGTGTGACCTTTTGACTATTTGGAATACCTCATTCTGGTCTATAATGGAAAAAAAAAAAAGAGAGACCAAGGTCAAGTGTGAAAATCTCCATAGGTAGTGATGTTATTATATCGACTTTGCTAACTGGATGTTATTAGTACCATTTCAAAACCCTGGTGTAAGTGATACCAAGAGCATTATTAATGCTCATAGCACAACATCTTTAATGCAGAACAGCAGGGTGCATGGGGAGAAACCATAGCCTGGGCATCAGAATGCTAGTGTCCTATCCTGTCCCAAGTCATTTATTCTATCTTTGCTTCAGTATTCCCATTTGTAAATGCAGTTAGCAATACCTGCCCTGAAACTCAAACACTGTTTCCTAATATGAGAATGTATTCTGCGAGGATGCTATGATAAGAATAAGAATAATGTCATTAAATTGACACCAAAAGACAGCCAAAGAGTGAAATAAATGCATTTAAAAATATTAGTATTAGAAAAGGTTTTGACCCCTTTTGGAAATAAAAATTCTGTACAGAGCAATGTATGTATAGTACATACATAGTTATATGCCCCAAATTACTAACATAACTATATCTGTATATCTACTTACAAGGATGCACGTATGGAAAAATATACTCTGATGATAAAACTTGTATGCAGAATTCAGCTTTTCAATTTAGATGATCAATTGCTACAAATAGAGTCCAGGCAGATTTTATTTAGTAATTTTGAGCCATTTCAAATTTATGTGAATTCCAATCTATATAAAAGGATTTGTTTATGTGTGCAGCTTTCATTGCTTGCAGGATCAAAAGGTGAGCAGTACAGTCTGGAAACAAATATTGAAGCTTCTTTTACATTTTCTGGATTCATCATTTTTGTTGGTCATGCAAGGCTGCTATTTCCTGGACAAAATAGCTCCACTTTTGGAAAATACCATTTTGTGACACATGGACCCACAAAATAAAAGACATTTTCTATTACCAGGATTATCACCTGAACATGCACGTAGCAGGAAACTGAAAATAGTGGAATTTCTTTAGTCAGTAGGTGGGATTGCTCATTCTTGTTTCCTAGTGTTTTGTCTGGGCTCTAAACGAAGCAGGGAAGTTAATGTAATGAGACTCTTGGTAATCATGCAGAACCATTTGCTGGCTTGATAAGGTCCAGGTGCAAATGTGTCAAGTCATCTAAATGCTCACCCCAAAGAGGAGTATTTCCCTGTGACTTATTTTAAAACATGATAATGAAAAATGTTAGTGATGGCTGTTGGGTTGAAATCAAAGAAAAATAACACAAATGAGCAGGAGAATAGAGATATGTTATTGTACACTGGGCACATAAATTAAGAACTATTTCCACAGTAATAATATGCACTATGCAACCATTGACTAGTACATTCCTATTTTTCTTTTTAATGGCGAGGGGAAAAAGTAGAGACAATAAAACTAGTCAATTGCTTTATTTTATAGTGATCAATTTCATCAAAGTGTCAGTGATGCTTGTCTGTGGTTCTTCAGGAAATTGTATAGAAATAATGATCTTTGATGTGTCTGATTTCTAAAGCAACATAGATTGGTGGAACCCCTTCTCATCCTCATCACTGGAATTACCATCACCCAGTCTGACTAAATGCATTTCACACTAGACTTCTCTTCATAGACATACTACCTACTGCTGTGAAAATTAGTATAACATTAGTGAGTCACTTTTTCTAACCTTTGACTGAAATAAAACTTCTGGGAACTACACTGATCTCATAAATTCATCCTCATACAGGATATGGTCTTAGATTCATAACTTAGCTATGAAGAACACGCTTACTGAGGTAAATAATATGTTCTTTAAGAAAATATGTGAAGCTTGCATAAAAGTACTTTTTATTTTTGAAAAGTACACTCAGTTCTATGGTTAGAGACTAGTTAATGTCATATTATTGTGATTTTGAAACTCTTGGCATATTTTTGTGACCTAGAATGCTAATTGTGGCTGACCACGTGGGTAAATAAACCAATCTAAGCATTGTCTGCCAAGTAATTAATTAGGAATCACTATTTACAATTAGACACACAATGGTTGATATGCATACTGACATGGTATTGCATTGATGTAGGTTGAAGCCAGTTAGGCTGACATTTGGACCAAGGGATCATCAACTCTGATAGCCAGTAGCCGGGAAATGTCTGTCCCATCTGTATCTTGGTTGCCAGACCTCTGCTTTGGAAATATGACCTGTGAGGTTGTTATTTTTGCCTTAGTGCTGGCAGTATGAGCCAAGTGACAGGCCATCAACAGTTCTTAAAAAAGGCCATTGTCTCATCATTTTAACCAAATTTTCTTTAACTGTAATCAGATACAGTGCTGTTTTGGTGTGACTTTACCCATAATACTCTATATACTGTTACTCAGTGGGTTCTAAACAAGATGTATCAATCTCTAACAGTGACTTCACAATTTTCAGTGTACGGTTTTAACGTTTAGCTACATATTTCACATTCTTGGAGCGTGAGAACAATTTCTTAATTATTATATTTTAAGTACCTTCCCCTCTCCCTTCCAGCCAGTAGTCTTTATCATTAGGCAACAGCAAATTACACTACCTATTGCCTGAATATTTTAATCCCACTTGCTTTTTATCAGGCCTGTCCACCTGCCATTTCATCTTTGAATATTAATCCCGACAGCAATAAATATTAAGAATGAACTTGTTTTTCATGATTTACCTGTCAGGTTAACATGAGTATGAGCACACACTCCAGCATATGCTGGTGAGGAATAGCATCAGTAGAACGTGCAGTGCTGTTACCAGCCGGGGAGATTTCATCTTGAGAAAGACATCATTTCTTATAGTTTATCTCCTGTTCAACGTTTGTTAGTTCCAAATGTGTAGACATCTGAACAAAAGACAATTGCAAAGATTGTCAATGTACTACAAAAATACATGTTAAAATATTGCAACTATTATTATACTATAGTAGACTAATAATTGTTCAATTGAGGTATCTTAATCCTTCAATGATGATTGACAATATTTAGGGATAATTAATAAATTAAAACATAATTTTGACATTGATATGGCATTGTGTAGCAAGCTTGCCAGTAACTAGCTAGTAGCTATTGCATTTCAGTTTGTTTTTGTGGGAGGATGAATAGGGAGATGTCCCACACCCTTAAAATGCAGAAAATAATGTGATGTGGCCACCTCATGTGAATACTTCTATTAAGATTCATGATTTGATGCCCTACTAAAGTGGCAACTTATCTTCTATGAAAAGTCTTATCCAAAGGAAGGTGCTCTAGAGAGCTGAGGGGGAATCCTAGCATTTTAAGAAAAGAAATAGTGTTTTTAAAAGGTATGAAAGGCATAGCTCAGTAATATCTAGCTCAGAGTTTCTGAAGCAGCCCAAACAATGAATTTTTTACAATAATATGATACTCTCATAAATATGCAAATAAAAATTCAAAGAAAATCTTTCCAAGACATGATTGGTATTCCATGTGTGTATATTTATGTCAAGCAGAGTAAACATAACCGGTATAAATCTTGAGTGATACAATTTATACAGTATATTGATGTATATGTAATAGAAGTGAATCTCCTTTTTACAGTTAATTTACCCTTAGTGATTAAAATGTACAGTTATTTTAAATGTATAATTACAATGATCCTTTTCCCTTAAGTGGAATACTTAGGTAATTTTTTATACCCATATTCATTTAGCGTTCAAATATACAGTATTTAAATCTTTTGCAAGAGTCAATTTCTACAAATTACCATATACCAGAAGATACTCTAGAAAACAATATGTAATGGATTAGTGATGGTTTTTTGTCTCATTGACTAGCATGGCTGGCTAAAAAGATCTTGTCCTTGCCCTGTGTGTCTAGTTATATTACTTGTGGAAATTCCTTTTTTTTTTTATAGCTGTAGTATTCACAATATTATAAATACTTGGAAATAAAAAATCAATTATATCTCTTTATCTAACTTTTTTTTTATTGCTTAAAGTATTACAAAGGGTATTACATATGTGTCCATTTTATCCCCCCGCCCTAGACAGTCCCCCAGCCTCCCCTATCCCCCAGTGTCTTATGTCCATTGGTTATGCTTATATGCATGCATACAAGTCCTTTAGTTGATCTCTTACCCCCCTACCTCCTGCCCCCCAACCCTCCCGGCCTTCCCGCTGCAGTTTGACAATCTGTTTGAGGCAGCTCTGCCTCTGTATCTATTATTGTTCAAAAGTTTATAATGGTCTCTATTATCCATGAATGAGTGAGATCATGTGGTATGTTTCTTTCATTGACTGGCTTATTTCACTTAGCTCTTTATCTAACTTTTGAAAAATAATTTCTTAATAATATTTGGGAAACCTTTGGCAGTTCTATTACATAAAAACCAGGGGAAAAAAATTGTAACTCTACAGATTTCTTTACCAGAAATTAATCTGATATCTACCTTTCTGAGTAAGTACTATATTATTTGAAGCTTTAGAATATTTTTAAGGATTATTTATTACTCAGGCCTCAAGTCAGAGTTGAATTGTGTGAGTAGAATTGAAGTTATTGGGGAAAGTGGTGTAAGATTACTTGCGTAATGAGTTTTTCTAGTATTCATATATATATTTTTATTCCCAGCACTGCTCTGTCATCTCTATGACTTCTGTCTTTCCCAACCATCAAATTTCCATGACTTCTACTATAGCTTGAAGACTCTGGCACAGAGAACTGAGACTTAAAAAAAAAATCTTTACTGTTGAAAGTATTACAGATGCCCCCCTTTTTTTCCCATTGGCCCCCTCCACCCTGCTCCCCCACCCCCCAGGCCTTCACCTTCACTGCTCTGTAGTATTCATTTTTAAAGTAGATAATCCCTTTCAGCCTTATTCCCTCCCACCCAACCCCACCCACTGTACTCAGTGCTTTGTATAATAAGGGACAGTGTTATTGATTAAACAGAATTATGTACCCTCAGTAGCACACTGTTATTGTCCTGCATTTGTTTTCCTTTTCGTCTGTGTCTCTTATGATGGGTTACATATGTAATTAGTGTACACAGTTGTGGTAATGTACTCATTCATGAGTTCAGGAAGTGAGGTTTTCAGCTTCATTTCCCCCTGGGTATCTGACCTAGGAGCACAGAGGAACAAAAAGTTCAGACTTTTTATAGAGCCCTGTTTGACCCTGGCACTCTATTCTTACTTCAGTTATCATCCATGGTAATGATTTGCTTTCATGTCTGTCTTAACCCTCAACTGTGAGTTCCTTAAGAATGAGAACTTTTGTCATATTCATGTTTTATGTATTTTGAACACGTAAAAAAAGGATAGGAGTGTGTGCTCAATAAATGGGTATTTTTTTTTGAAATTTATAAAGAAATAATGAATGTTTTTCTTCTATGCAGTCACAGGTATATTTTTAAAATTGAGGTTTATTTTATGTACAGTAAAATTCATGGATAGTACATAAACAGTTTCACGAGTTTTGACAAATTTATACATTTGTCTTTTTTACCCAGGCTTTCAGTTAGCAAAGATTAAATAAATTTTTATTCTAAATATAAAATTAGGTAGTTGGTCATTTGACCAACACACATGAAACTTTTAGGTGGGATCAATTCTTTATTAATGAATCTGTTATTTGGAATATTGTTATTTACTTAATAAGCTTAGTATTTACTTACTACTTTATAATGACTTCAAATTCCTTAATAACTTCTGTCCTTATACCCACTACTGAAAAGAAATCTCCCCCTGCCTCAGGAAAGAATTGATTTAGTGTCTATATAATGTAGTTCATGCATTTCCTCCTCAGGCTATGTTCCCAGGCACTACGCTTGTCCTTACCACACAAAGATAAGGAAGAGATATGCTTTTCCTCAACTTGGTTTGAGTCTACTTGGGGAGTGGAGCCCATTGATAGAGGTAGCACAGATATGTAGTAATTGTGTCTCTATTACCAAAGATGAGATGTGAAAATGTCCTGTCAGGGTTCCCTGCATTTGGTCCCCTTTAATATTTTCTCAAGCGTTCTTATCTAATGTAAACATGGGTGGTCACCATTCAGACCCTTCTCAATGCTTCATTTTCATGCTTCCCACTACCTACTGGCTCTTCCACTTGGATATACCTTAACCACCTTAAGCATGGCCTGAATTGGACTCCTTATCTTCCTTTACACATCCATTTCCTCTCCGCTTGTTTCCTAGCAACCCCTCCCCCGACCTAGTAATAAGTAGCTCTGATTTCCATTTCTGGTTAAATTTACTGCACTGTTTTTTACCCAGTTGCCTAAATTAGAAACTTAGAAGTTCTAATTGACTTCGTCCTCATTTTCCACATGTAATTATTGAGGTAGATTAGTAAATACTACCTGTCAAATTTCTCTGAAACCCATCTTCCACCCTATCACCATCGCTGTCTTTGCAGAAGTCTTTATCTTCTCCCATGGGGATTGTAGCAACAGGCTCCTAAAGCATCTTTCCATCCTAATTTGTCTTCTTTTAATACAGTGTCCTACATGGTTGCCTGTGTTCTCTTGTCATGAGCGATGCTTTAACTGTATTGAACTTGCAATTCCTCATGCAGGCCTTTCACTTTCCCCCCTCTGTGCTTTGTATGTAGTCTCTTTCTGTAGGACTCTATAATTTGGACATGACCACAGCCTTCCATAGCCACACTTATCTTAAGGGGACTGACTTTCCCACAGTCTCAAGCAGGTGGCAAAGCTCTACCTGTCACAGTGCCCACCTCTTTTCCTCTACCTGTAAAAACAACTCATTGGACAAAGTGTGGGCATTGAACTATGAGGAGCCAATACAGAGTCATAAAAAGATGAAATGTGCCAATTAGATTCCTTATATCTTAAGGCTTTCAACTGTGAGACAGCGTCTTGCGGGAACCATGATTTGCGGTACATTGGCAGACCAGATGATTGTCGCAGTTACCATATAAGAGGTAGAGAGTTGAATCCTTCAGAGTCCTTGTAAGCCAAGCTTATGAGAAGGCCCAAACATGCAGGAGAAGATATGAAGCAGACAAAAGATATGCAGAATAAAGGGCCAGGAATGCAGTTGTCAGTGAGGACAGATATTTGGAGATATTTGAAGAGAGGCTTAGTCACATCATGACAGAGTGTCACACTCCTGTGCCACAGCATCTGTGTGCCTTATACTTTCCTTGAGGCTGAATTTGTTGACTTTTCTTGGTTTCCCTGGTATGTATGTATGTATGTATGTATGTATGTGTGTGTGTGTGTGTGTGTGTGTGTAGTGGCCCCATACTTTACCTTTCTACCTTAAAATTACCTTGGTGACTTCTTTTTTTTTTTTTATAGGTAAATGATCCTAAGTGAAATGTTTTCCCATGTCCCACCCACCTTCACTTCAGCTAAAATGTAACCTCCTCCAGGAATTATTTATTCTACTACCAAATATGGATTCAGATGCACCACTTCTTTCTGACTATAGCACTTCATTTTAACCTATTCACTTATAACTTAATTTTTAATTTATGGTCTTCACACAAGCAACATCTTGCAACTAGGGACTCTGTCACAAAATGACTTGTATAAATGAAGAAAATGATATGGGACAAAAATGTGTGTGTGTAGTGAAGCCGTTATGAGGAAGTATTTGAGCTGGGTCTTGCCAACAGCTATCTTACTATAATATGGCTGCCACCACTTTGGCTTGATGAAATACAGAATATTAAGTTCTAGGTGCACCTGACCTAATCCTTTTTTTAAAAATAAAGTATTAGAGAATGGAGAAAGAAATAGTGTGATTTTCCAGAAGTAACATCTTTTGATAGTAGGATTGCCAGGTCTAAAGTCAGTTTCTTCCCATAATGCTGACATGGGCACTCCCAACAGAAGGGACAATTCTATGTACAGAATGATCTCATTTTCAAGTAAAATAGTTTTTGAGAAAAAAAACATCAGGGATGACAACTTTTCCCATTATAGACCTTGCATATGCCTAGAGTCATTAGAACTATTTTAAGTAATAAATAAGAATTGAGTACCTTGTCTTAGCATTTAAGAATTTCAGGAATTTGCTTCGATTTCTATTCCCAGTCTTTTCCCTCCTAAATCTTCTTGTATCCTTGAGAACTCCTTACCTCTCCTCAGACACGTGTCCAATGCTGTGTTTTCTTTTATTTTTTATTTTTATTTTTATTATCTTCTTCCACTGTTTGACACGGACTTTTCTTATATTTGGGAGTCTAGGTGAAGTGTCTGTCAAGAAACTTTCTCTGATTTTTCCAAGCAGATGTAATAGTTTTGCTTGGTACCACAATACCTCTGTTCTTACAGTTTTTTAAAAATATAAATGAGTTATATGATGCTTCACATTATAGTTATTTTCATACTTCTGTTATTCCATCTATTAGATTGTGAACTCATTGTACTCAACCATGTAATTATAGTGCCTTGAATTCAGTAAATATTTATTGAATGAATGATTTTATAGGGTCATTCATTTCTTTCAAATCTTGCTTTTAACCCTTCTTATAAAAGTCATGGGTTCTCTAGTGATGAACATTTCCCTTTTATAACAGAAATGCCTTTAATTGAGTATTTTTTACTCAGAAAAATATCTGGGGAGGAGAATGAAATGATGTTGACTTTTATAAAATAGTTAGAAAATAATTTTAGCCATAAAATTCAATCAATAAAGCCCATTTAGGAAGAGCTACTTTTTTTTTTTTTAAGTTTGTGGGTAATGTGGAGTGATGTGAGATATTAATTTGGCCCTCATGGAAACTTAATGTTTAGTGAAGGAATTAATACAAATAAAGTTAGAAAATACAAACATTTGGAAGGAACAGTAATAACAATGAGTTCCACCAATTCTATGTGAATTTGGTTGAATGAGTGAACTATTTTGGTCCACATGTCATCGTAGTGCTAAGAATTGGGCTCTGGTGCCAGTGGTCAAGGTTAGAATCTCAGAACTGCCACTCATATTTGCCTGGCTGGATTGTTCTGTTAAGATTGTTAAAGCACCTGAAGCTCTTAGCACAGAGCCTGGCACAGAACAGACACTCTTTACACTTTCTCTGCTATTAATTTTAGATGGCAGTTTCATTCAGTCATCTTAAGTGTGCTATATGCCAATGTCACATGTAGAAAATTTGTAAATTTGTAAAACTTAATTTTATTTCTGGTGTTCTTTTAAAGTTATAAATTTTGTATAATTAGCAGTATCAACTAGAAGAGATCAAGCACTGTTCTTCAGTGTCTAAATTAATCATATGAGCAGTTATTCTTCAAGCAGATATTGTATCATACATGTCCAACAGCCTCTTATAGTATTCAGCATTAATAAAGCAGTGAAGACATTAATCAGTGATGGTATCTAGCTGATTTGCATGAATTAATTAACACCAATAGCTACACCAAGCTGCAACACATTAGCGCTTGGGAAAACCATCACTCCCAGAGAAATAAGGTAGTGAGTCTGCAGAGTGGAGGTGGGTTTTATCTCCAAACACACACCAAGGCCATCATTTAGATAAATTTAGAATAACTGAAACATGGGCTTGCAGAGCAGAAGTGAGAAGAAATAATATTCTAGAGAGTGGGAACATCCTGGTAATTACTCTTCATAATTGCTAGAGTTAGTTTCTTCATTCATTTGCTATGCTGAGCTTGGTGCCATTGTTGATATTAGTTAATTTATGTAGTTGTATTGGGGAGGGGTGAAGAAGGGCAAGGGGAAATATAGGAGGGAGCATGTTGCTTCTTCTATAGCACTGAATAAATTGCGCTGTCTTCATACTGGCAGATGTTTGAACATTGACTCATTTAGCTTATTCCTATCAGCCTCAGGGGGCCTTTGCTTCTTTATAGCTTGTGAATAACTGGGAGCCTTAGGGAGAAAAAGATTGAGACATGCTTTGGCCAATGGCTATCCTTCATTGGCCAGTTGGCATGGCTTCTTTAGCCAGATCCAACAGTAATGAGGGCTTCCCTTGATATCGATAAATGGCAGATTTTTTGGAACATCACGTAAATATTAACCCTAGTAGATTGTTCACTTGGCAAAATGACCAGAACAAGATTATATGAACAATTTTAACACCCCTGCAAAGCTTCCTCTTATGAAGTTGGTTTAGTCATACAAAAGTAAAATATAATTTATTTAAACTTCTGAAAAGGAGATAAAAATTGGGTCACTGTATATTTTCCTCTGTATGTGAATACAGAAAAGTGTTAAGTAATGTGTTATGGTCTTTATAAATGTGGATGGGCTGTGGGAATGCTGTGGGAACATTTTCTTTTCTGGCTAATAGGATGTTACTATTTTAAGCATTACGTTTTAAAATGTGTTCGATTGCCCTAGCTGGTTTGGCTCAGTGGATAGAGCATTGGCCTGCGGACTGAAGAGTTCCAGGTTCGATTCTAATTAAGGGCATATGCCAGGGTTGCGGGCTCGATCCCCAGTAGGGGGCATGTAGGAGGCAGCCAATCAATGATTCTCATCATAGATGTTTCTATCTCTCTACCTCTCCTTTCCTCTGAAATCAATAAAAATATATTTTTTAAAAATAAATAAAATGTGTGGGGTATGGTATGAAATACTGTGTATTGATTGACTTCAGTTGTTTTGAGTATAAAATCTTTAATTTGTATTGATAAATGACAAAAAGCATATGGTCCATCTATTTCTGGGCCATTCAACTGGGCTGGTTACGCTTTAGTTATATTTTCTTTCTCCAATGAATTTCCATGTGGATTAGAAGACATTGCTCAATCTCTGGTGTATTCTTTAAGAATAGTATTTTGTATCCAATGAGGAGTATACAGCAAAGTAATTCAGATAGTGAAATGTTGATATTATTTGTGTATAGTTTAACTTGACAAAAGAATAACTTAATTGCAATGGGGCTGAATGCCATAAACAGCCATTATGCCCCACACAGGTTCAGAGAGATCTTTAGCCCACTAGGAAACATACAGATTGAATATAATTTCTGCAGTTGAACTTGTCTGCCATTAGAGTCCACTTTTCAGTGTGGACTGAACATTCATAGCAGAAGCTACAGGTAGAAATTTATTTGTGTCAGCCCCAATCCCATTGCTTCTTGTATCTTCAGGTCATAGACTTTGGTGAGGGGAAAGCAGAATGCTGTAATGGGAAAACCTAGGCTTTGACATCACATAGATTTTGGTTCAATTTTGGTTATATCATTGACTAGCCTGTGCACTTGGACATTTATTTAGTCTGCTTGAACCCTGGTTCCTTAATTAATGTCGCATATGATTGTTGGGAAAATTAAATTAGTTCATATAGCCCTGGCAGGAGTGTTCAGTGGTTATAACATCAGCCTGTGCACTGAAGGGTCACAGGTTTGATTCCCAGTCAAGGGTTGCAGGTCAGGGCACTTGTAGGAGGCAACCAATCGATGTGTCTCTCTCACTTTGATGTTTCTCTATCTCTTTCTTCCACTTACTCTCTTCCACTCTAAAAATTCAATGGAAAAAAATATCCTTGAGTGAGGGTTAAGAAAGAAAAAATAAGTTAATTCACATAAAGTATCTAGGACAGTAAACTGGCACAGTAAGTATCTTTTACTATTACTATGATTACTATTATTATTATTAGCAGGAATATCTATAAACATAAATTCTCATGAGTTTTTGAGCATATCAAACGTAAATATCTAACCCATGCCAATAGCTTTCAGCATAAAGCCCAGTTGATGATAAAACTTGGATTGATGAAGAGTGTGGGCCAAGTTTTCAATGAATCAGAGTAAATGGAGTAGATAAATTTCATACTATTTGTAAAATACGTAGATAATATAATGATGATGGAATTATCAATGCAGAGTTAGGAAGAATGCCAGCCCATTTTCTGATCCTAGGGTCCAACTGGGGTGAAAGAAGAACATTTGAGCAGGCATCATGGGTAGGGTCTACAGGATTTTCAATTAAGGTAAAAGATGAACTTTATATACAAATAAGGGTTTGAAAATTAGGGGAGGCTATTCAATACCCTTGAAAGTGATTTCACAATGCACAGTAAAAAAGGGAGATGTTTGTTGGGACTTGTTCAGAGAAAAGCAAACACTGCCATCATGACAATGTTATCATCACAATGCTACATCTTGGAAATAACCAAGGACAATGGGGCCCTGAGGCATAGTCATTGCAACCAGTGCATGGCTTACAAAGAATTCCTGCTGACTTGTCTGCTCATAAAGTTGGTAGCCTCCATCTTCAGGCATCTGGCTTTCACAGTGCCCTACTTACTTCTCTTCTAGAAAATCTCTGTAGAATCTTCCCTATTTGTCTGGTTCTGCCTCCTTTTGCTCTTTTCTCTGATTCAAGGAGTCTCTGGCTCTATACTTAAACTTCTACATGGGTCTGAGTTCCCCATAGTTTTGGTCATGTTTTGGTGAATATTGGAACTGTTAAAGACAAGTTATTCTGACACTAGTTAAAGTAGAAAGACCGATTTTATTGGAGCTACTGCAGTATAGAAATGACCTCAACTCCAAATACAGTAAAGACAGATGGGGATTTATGGCCAATGGGCAGATGAAGGGGTCAGTAGATAGAAAATTACTAAGAGGAATTTGATTAGGTATCAAGGATGACTGGAAGATTCTTGCTAAGCTGGGCTCAGCAGCCAAGGACAATAGCTAGTCTAGAAGAGGGCTCAAAAGATACCGACTAAAATTTGGTCAAGGAGCTGTTCTTGTCTCTTCAGAGAGGTGCTGCTCTCTCTGTTTTAGCAACTTATCTTTATGCTGGCTGAGAACTTCTTACCTCACCTTTGTTCCACCCTCCAGTCTTCATTCCTGAACTTTGGATTCTCAAAACCCTATTTAAGATATGAGGTTGGGGTAGATGATGGGGCCATTACTCAGATACTTTATAGTGCCGCAGTTCATAAGGTGAACACACCTGGGACACTCTGAACCATCTAATATAAAACAAAGTGGGGTCGGGGGTGGTCCATGGCTTCTGTATTTTTTTTTACCAAACTTCTCCAGTGATGCTAATGAGTATCCTGGGTTGAGGACCAAAGACACATAAGGCTTCCAGGTCAGCATTTGTTGGGGAACTCAGTTTGCTGTCATTTGGGGATCATGAGTGATGATTGTTGGTAGGAGAGTCATGAGCAAGAAACTGGCATTCTCTCAAACTAACTGGGATGCTCTGCTGAGTAACTTATTTTTTCTGGGCTTGAAGTCCCTGCTGTGCTAAGTTGAGTCTTAGTTTGCAAACATGTAGGTGACTGTAGTTACAATCATGTCTCTAAACTTTGCGAAGAAGGAGCAGAAAGTAAAATCCTCATTAAATATATATTGTAGGCCAAGCGAGCTCATCAATGGTATGTTACGCAATTTAATCTCCCCAACAACCTTGTGCGGTTGGCATTATTATTCTCTAATTGTTAGAAGAGGTTAGTGATTTAAGGTGACAGAGTTAGTGAGGGAGACCGAGCCTCTCTCTCTCTACTGTCTAAAACTATGCCACCTCTATCCTTGAAAGAGCCACAGAGACACTGTGAAGGCAGAGAGCATTCAGCCTCTTCTTATTTCTTGAGTATTATTTCATCCTAAATGGTTATGCCTTTTTACACATTTCTTTTCTCTTGTTCTAGTCACGTTGTCATACATTAGAGCTCACAGATGTGTTATGGATGACTTAACAACTTTTTCTCCTAAGCTTTCAGATTGCATTTCATATTGAAAAGCGTTCCCCTTTAGGTTTTTTTCCATGTTTCCTAAATGACTCTATCAAGCAATCTACTTTCCAGATTTGTTTTTATTTTTCTCGTATTTTTCTCAATGTGCTTATCAAGCAATCAGCTTTCTGTATCCCATATGCACTGAACTATATTAGAAAATAAAACATTAAAACCAAAGCCAGAAAGTACAGATTACCAAAAGATTAAGATAGTCATAAATGTGCTTATTTCCTATGTAAATGAATGGAGGGTTAGTATGTTCTGTTCAAAGTATGTTAAAATTATTAACAAATAGAGTTCATAACATGCAGTGTATAGTACATCACTCAAAGAAATCATGCAGTTGGGTATTGAACAGTCACATTCCAATATGTGGTATTGAATGTCTTTTGTTGAAGAGTACAAAGTAGAAACTGAATATCAACCAAAATAAACTCATTTTTTTTTTTTTAATGCTCACCCAAGGATATTTTTTCCATTGATTTTTAGAGAGAGTGGAAGGGAGGGAGGGATGGGAGGACGAGGGAGAGACACATTAATTGGTTGCCTCCTGCACAGCCCCAACTACGGCCAGGGTCGAACATGTAACCCAGTTATGTGCTCTTGCAGGGAATCAAACCCAAGACCCTTCAGTGCATAGGCTGTGATGCTGTAACAACTGAGCAACTCTGGCCAGGGCAGAAAATAAACTATTTTATAGTACAAAGTTGAAATGTGTATCCAGCATGTGATGAAAGGTGATAATGAAAAAAAATGCTACATTTCAAAGCTTTTGCTATTAAGGTGACCTAGGTATTGTCTTAGTTATTTCTGATAGTTTTGAGTGGGGAAATTATCTTTATTAGGCAACATATAATTAAAATAGGGATAACTTGTTTTACTAATTCTTTTGTTCGATCTTGAATATATTCAGAAAAATATTTTTTTTAAACTGGTTTTGGTGGATCTGATGACCTATTTTCTTAGAAAAGATTTCAGAGAGGACATTGGAATATAATAACTCAATTTAAGGGCAAAGGTAAACAGGTTTAATACCTTGTCATAAGAAATACACTTGTTAAGTATTTCATATAATTGATTGATTTAAGATTTCACTTCAAATAAGTTGTATCTCCTAGAGTGATGCAAAACTGTTTAATATTATAAAACAATTTAATTTACTTCAAGATTCAAAGGAAGCTAAATTCATTGAATTATGGGATTAAAAGGAATTTTGTTAAGTCATTTAGTCTCTCTTTCTTTTTTGAAGTTGCACATCAAAAACGTATTATATATTTGAGAAGCTAATCTTTGTGACCCTATAGGATCCTTAGTATATTTTCTTAAGTGAATGTTTGTTTTTATTTTCAAATATGGGTGTCCCCTACCAAACTTTAAGTTCCAATAGGGAAGAGAATAGGCCCTTTCTTTATATACCTAGTGCTTATAATGGGGCTTAGAAGTGCAATAAATGAAGCTTAGAAGATCAGTGTGGCTTATAAGCTCAATAAATGGTTTTGAGTTTTATTTTTTATTTCTGTTTTTATTTAAAATATTGCCAGTGAAAGAGGTATCCTAACTTTCCTTGGTAACCAGTTGTAGAATTTTGCTTGTATTTATCCTGAATTGGAGAAAAAGAAGATTTGACATATATATATTTTTAACATGACATTGTATAAATAACAATAGTAGAGATGTATTTCCTGGTATGGGTGGAATTATAGCCACATGTTTGCCTAATCAAGTTAAATCCTGTCTGCCAAAAGTGATCATGTATTCTCATTGTTACTTCACAATTATACATTAATATGTCATCATCTGGCTCTTCAACTAATTCAGATTTTATAATGAATCAAATGGGAATTAGGATGAAATTTATGCTTGCTTAGTAATCTTAACCATATAGGAAATTCGATCAGGGGTTATCTAGAATGCAAGGGGAAAAGTTAAAAATATTCAGAGTAATTTTTAAAATAATCATAATAAACATACTACTTACAAATAATTTATAACTATGCATGAAAAGATACACAGGATAAGTGTGAGGGGCTCTTTCTCTTAGCGCCATCATATTAACCCAGGCTGAGTTTATGTATATGATTGAGGATGCTTCTAGAAAACAATGTACAAATGTTATAAACCAAACTTACCTCCTGATTAATTATTGTCATGAGGCTTGAGTATGGTAAACTTTTATAATAATATTCATTTTAATTGAGAAATATTATTGTTAGACAAAAAGTTGCTGGCAGGCATACATTATACTTTTGTATCCACAGTGACTGAGAAGTAATTGGTTCTTAGTACTAGTAAATCCTTTGATAATGGTAGAAACTGTTGCACCAAATTTAAAGAAATGGATCTATAGCTATGTTTAAGTTAATTGTTGAAACTTTGGTACAGATAAATAAGACTTGATGCTATTTATAATCTTAATGTTTCTTTATGGTATTTGAGAAATATAAGGAGGACAAAGTACAGTACTATGTTTTCAATGCAGTACAATGTTTTAGATGTATTTACTTCTTTACACTGGGAATACTGGTGATCATTGACTAGTTATCGTCCTAAACATTTCCCTCTGAGAGATTGCTGGTTCATTCATTCAGTCAGTCAGACATCCAGTGTTTAACTTAATGAGCATTTATTGAATAGATACTGTTGTGAGCAAAATATGAACTGGAGCAATGGATGAATTTAAGTATTTTCCTCCTTTTAAACAGACCTTAATTTATTTTCAGAAGACTATGCAGCTTATAAGTAGAATATGCATAAATATTCCTTATTTACAATATAAGCAAGGGTACTTTTTGAAAAACTTTTAGAAGGTCTGAATGTTATAAGTTGTAAATGTTATAAAATGTTAAAAATCATAGAGCCAACATTATAATTTGTAAATATCTGTTTTCCGTGAAGAATGACTTTAAAACAGTTATTTCACTATTAAACCTGATATATAAACATAAGGATAATTCATGATATTGCTAATTCTTTTGGTTGATATCACTATACCCCTACATGCTTGTTTTCATTTCAGATGATTGATTCTAATAAGATTACATATATCAAATGACTTTGAAACCACTCTGTTATTATAATATAATTTGTAATACAATATATTTATATATGTATTTTCTAAATTAATGAAGCCTTGAAGTTAATAATATGATTTATATTTAAACTTGAATTGGTACAGACAATCTAAAGTATAAATGCTTTAGTGTAAATTCAGTCATAAACAAATATGTTACTTAGGAAAAGTATATATATAAGATTATAGTAAACTATAACTATTTTCTTGATGACATGATTTTGGTTTTTGAGTTTTTATAAATAAATATAGGAGAAAAAAACACCTCTGAATGGTTGGACAGTCATGTGGGGATGTGATTTATTTAGTAGTATGTTCCTTGGTGGTTCTTCTTTACTTAGATATACATTCCAAAGTAGATATGAAGTCACACAGGTCCAGCTTTGCCTGGGCCAACCCTCGTTTATACTTATTGTGTCATGTACTTTATTAAGAGCATCAACTTGTACTCTCAGAAGTGACCTGATTAAGATGCTGAATGATATTGTCACCACAGTAACAGAGCACATTGTGAGAGGGTTGTTTGTGTGGGAACTAGCTGTGAATGTTGACAGGTCTCACCTAGATTCCTAGGAATTCTAACTTGATCAGTTACCATGGTGAATAAACCTTTTACAGAGTCTTACCGAATCATAAATCCCCACTCCTGTCTTCCTTGTGAATGGTCATCTGGCCTCTGCTTGGATAACACGTGTGACCAACGTTAAACTATAACCTCCCTCCGCTTCTGTGCCCTTAACATGCTCAGGAGAGAGATGAAGCTGCAGAAACCATATAAAAGAGACCGTAGCTAATGGTTCTTCCAGTTAAGGAACTCCTCCAGGCCTCCTCTTTCTTCTCCCCACTTTCTTCTACATCCCTGTTCCCATCAGCTGTGGGTTTTGACTCCCCCTTATTGAAGAATCTGCAGATGAAGGTCCATCTTAATAGGACGGGTGCATTTGTCAGGGTTCTCCAGAAAATATATATCTGAGGGGATTCATTACAGGAATTGGTTCACTTGCTTATAGAGACCAAGAAGTCTCACAGTCTGCCATCTGCAAGCTGGAGACCCAGGAAAGATTGCGATGTGATTTAGTCCAGATCCGGAGGCTTGAGAACTGGGGCTCACTGGTGTTGAGTTCCAGAGTTTGATCGCTTGAGAAGGGAGAGAGGGAATTTTCCCTTCCTCTGCCTTTCTGTTCTGTTTGGGCTCTCAAAGGATTGGATGAAGCCTGCCAACGTTAGTGTGGGCAGATCTCTTTACTCAGTCTACTGATTCAAATGCCAGTCTCTTCCAGGAACTCCCTGACAGAGCCTGAGCCCAGTCAAGTAACACATAAAAAATGAACAGGAACAATGAGCAAGAACAGGATCCCCACAGGGGCACTGTGGAAACATGGGGAAGACATTTCTGTGTCACTGTAGCTGAGTGGGTGCCATTGGCTTACAGTGGTTAGGGATTAGAGTTACTTGACTTCCTGTAATGCACAGAGTTCTTCCTTATCAGACAAGTCTTTTGAATGCTCTTGATGACATTCTTGTAAATGAAAAATCTGTATGATTTTCTGAGTTTGGAAGCTAACTCTATTATACATTAAAAATAAATTTTTCCCCATGGGCAAGGAGCGGTTCCTTTATAGCCAACTAGTGGGGGATAGCGGTGAAGGGATATGCTTGTGGATTTCTTAGAAATGCAACTACCTTGCAAATTGGGAAAAGACTGCACTTGGTTGTGTTCCATGTTTCACCAAGCAGTATTCACTATTGCAACAAATCATACTACTGCTGGCTAAGTCGTTTTTGATACTTTTGTAGCTGATATGACATATTGTGCCCATTAGCAATTGTAGCTGTCCTCTCCTTATTTTCATGCCCTTCTTGTGAAGTCTGGCCTAAGCATTCACATGCTGAGCTACTATTTTTAGTACAAACAAATTTTACAGACTGTAAAGTCATTTTCTAGTATAGTTAGTACATTTTACTGATTTAAAAAATTACATGTGCGTAGTTAGGTTATATTGTTTATGAAATTTATTTCTGATATAAAAAGGAGTCGGTGAGTCTCAGAGAGTTAAGCACCAGTGTACAGTATCATTATTGCCTAAGGAATCCAGATGTTGCCTTAGCCATGGTCCTGAAGCCGAGGCCTTCAGAATCAAACAGGATGGGGCAGTGCCAGCTAGCCCTCATTGTGTCTGTGTAGGAATTTTATCCTCCTGGCTTTGTCTGGACAACTTTATATTTCAGATAATTCTTTTGCAGGGAATGTAATATGGTAGACTGCATCTTCTGCGCACTCAGTTTCTTTGTGGAGACATGAAGAAAAAAACAACATTTCTTTTCATGTGATGGTTCTTTGGGTATTAGACCGGCATCCAGTTTCTTCTCACAAACCTCTTATGAATGTTTTCAAGGCCCTGACTCATCTTTTGTCTTGAAGGGAGACTCTTCCTTCAGACACACGACATCATACTTCTATTATCGTAGAGACAACGCCACTGTTTCTTAATTTGTTCTGGTCATGCCAAATGGCATTGCTTTTGAAATCAACCAAGCACTACAAGGCCTAACTGTGGTTAAGCCCTACTTCCTTCAGATGTTTTATGGTTAATTTTGTGATGCTTGGAACTCTGTAAAAAACTGCATAAGTGGTTCCTTGTACACAAATATCTACGTAAATAGAGAATGATGTAGCCGTTGGCCCATAGGCAGCACTGGTGGTCTGGCTTGGAATCCAGCCTGGATTGCCAATAGGGTGGTGACATGGTGACCAAATCCAAATTGAATGCAAATTCGTGGTTCAGGAGCAAAGGATCCACCTTTCCAGAGTTCTCACTTGAGTCTGTTAACTGTTGCGGGTTCAGGGGTAGGAAGGTCTTTGGGGTGGTCAGGTAGATGAGCAATAACTCCTGTTCTGGGACAAAAAAGAAAGAAAAACTAAAGAAAAAATGGGTAGCCTACTAGAAGTCTGGGTGTAAGTTATATGGAATACTTAATAGCGTGAGTAATAAATCATTCATTCAGAAAGTTACTTTGCCTTAGAAAATACCTAAGCATTCTAATTATATAGTCATTTCATATCTATCACATGTGAAATTGGCAATACTTCAGAAAACCTTATAAAACCTTATAAATTCTCTCTCTCTTTTTCCCCCTTGATACAGAGTCGCTTAAAAAATAGTCATTTTTCTCTGTGGTGGATTTGAATTCTTTTCTTTTGTTGAATTGTTTCTTTTTTTGCTGCTTTTTATTTTTTAGCGTATTTTCTCATTTGTTTTTAGCAAAGTGTCAATAGACCCTGAAAATGGGGTACACTCAC
The DNA here is from genome assembly GCF_964212035.1 of Myotis nattereri. NCBI lineage: Eukaryota > Metazoa > Chordata > Mammalia > Chiroptera > Vespertilionidae > Myotis > Myotis nattereri. The sequence goes on along the minus strand of NC_138076.1, from coordinate 45,476,475 downwards.
ATCCCTGATTATATGGTATGCAGCCAAAGGGCCTTATCCTCAAGTCAGTGTCCTTTTGTATTGAGTTGCATAGGTATACCTATTGCTTCCTATTTTGATTTTTAATTATTTAAGCAAGAAGACTGAAACATTAAATACCAATGGCTTAGTTTTTTATTTTGTTATTATTATTATTTTATAACCCTATGCCTTAATCTGACTTGACATAATTCCATATAGCTTGGTGACTTCTCTGACAAGCCCAAGGTATTCTTCTATCATTACATAACAATTTCCTTCTCTAATTTGATACCTTGTGTTGTTCTCAAGTCAATGTTTCTATACTGAGCCATTTATTAAAAGGTGTTCATTGTGAATAGAATAGTCAATTAAGTGAAGAATAATTTATTTAGTTGAGCACCTTGAAATCCTTAGGCAGTATAGAATACTGCAGAAACATAGCTATTGTTCCACCTGATGGTGTGTGATTTTACCATCTCTAAAACCCGTGTCCAAGTAGATTTACCCTGCCAGTGGATGGTTTAATTTGATTTTAATGATATCCTATTTGGCTTATAAACCATACTGAAGCCATTTTTGCCATGCAGTTAATAATGTAATTTAGTCTATGATGGTATTAGGTGATAATGAAAGAAGATTGAGGCATAACCATTTTCATATTTAATAGAGAAGCAATGTGGTTTACGTAATGAAGTTAGAAAGCTAATATGCCATTGTCAGCACATGTTAACTCTATTTTAGAGATTCTTTTTCAGATCTAAGTAAATATAATTTCTAATGCCCCCTATACTAATTTATCTGTTAGATGCTTTGCTAGTTGTATGTTTGACACAGTAACTTCTAGGATCATTTATTGACACAGCCCAAGAATAAAAACAACCAGCCAACTGAACAAACAGAAGCTAAGAACCGATAGAACCTTTGAGGCTTGAAACTATAGAAATGCAGTGGTATTTCTTTTACTTGGATAAGTAATCCCTATTCATTATTTAAATGTTAAACAATTAGCAACATTTGTATCTTTTCTTTTGAAGTAAGGTGGGAAATTTTTTCATCAATTTCTCAACCTTTCATGTGAATATTAGAGATAACTTCAAAGTGTAACCATAACATAAAGCAGCATGTCTTTCAGCACTTTTATGCTCCTTTTAAAACATGCTTTTAATGAATAATTAATACATGCCAAGGCACTTCAGTGTGGAAATAGGAGTTTGTCATTCACTCCAGTATAAACAGTTTCTTGTGTATACTCCCTCTCTATTTTTTAGTCATATACAAGCATACATACTGGTATAACAGAATTTCATCCTCTAAGAATGAGATAAGTGAGGGGATTATATATAAACTGTTCTCCAACTTGCTTTCTCACAAACAATATACACTGGGAACTTTTCTGTACCAGCACATGCTTCATTCTTTCTAATGGATTCCTAGCATTACATTGTAGGTATGAACTCCTTGCTTGTCTTTATTTATTTTTTATATATTTTATTGATTTTTTTACAGAGAGGAAGGGAGAGGGATAGAGAGTTAGAAACATCGATGAGAGAGAAACATCAATGAGAGAGAAACATTGGTCAGCTGCCTCCTGCACACCCCGTACTGGGTATGTGCCCACAAACAAGGTACATGCCCTTAACCGGAATCGAACCTGGGACCCTTTAGTCCACAGGTGGATGCTCTATCTACTGAGCCAAACCGGTTAGGGCTTTGCTTGTCCTTACATTGTTCTTGATCGTTTTCCCAGTTGTACAGCACATCAATTAGATGAAGCAAAACCATTCCTGGAGTTTGTGTTGTCAAGAGAACTCTATTGTGGTTTTCCTTGCTCTAAAATGTCTTTTTATCATTGGCTCTGATGTCGTCACAGATGGACAAAGAAAACTTGGAGGCAAGCAAAATTGCATAGAAGAATGATTTGTTGTCTGTTATGGCTTGATTTTTTTTTCACCAATTATTTCTTCTCTTTGAAATAACACAATGTAATGAGTCAAATAGAGAGTTGACACATGCTTTAGAACCAACCAAGCCATTATAGGTGAGACTGGTCTTGAAACAAATCCAGAATCAAAGTGATCACATCAATTAAGCATAGTAGCCTACCCTCTTTCAGTGATCATAGTTTTAGCAGTTCATGAGTTTGAGGGGTAAAAATATGGTTGGGTTAAGGATTAGGAAAGGTTGACCAGGGGTATAAGCTTAGTGTTTACAGTCTCTACATGGCATTCTTGTGTTTTTCTTGCTTCACTGTATAAAAGAAGAGGATTTAATTTAGGCGATCAGTCTTTTGGTATCACAATTAGACTATGACTCAGGAGATCTTGGTTCTCTTGAACCTTTAGTGACTGGTAAAGCTGGTTGGCCATGACAGCATCAGCTGGGCAGTAGAGTTCAAGGCACAAATGAGAAAACAAGGAGGGATGTTTATCATGCTATACACCAAGTCACTGTGGAGAATTAACTTTACTTATAGTTCTGTTTTCTAAGGAAATGATAAAATTTATTCGTGGAAGAGAATAAGTCAATAAAACAGTGAACCGGTGAATGGATTAAAAGCCAAACAGTTACATGGCTAAATTGTTTTTTGGATACTCAATTCTGAAGTTGATGAGAACCTAGACTCATGTGTGGTGACAGTAGAAAGAGAAGGAAGTCTATGTGACATTTACAAGTTGAAAACCAGAATATTGTCTGTTTGTAGAAAGGAAAATGTGCTTTCATTTATTGATTATTTGGTGGGGTAGTAAGGGAAGGGACTTCTTTATCAAATATTTGTCCCCTTTAAAAAAACAAGTTATAAGTTATTTGATATTTTGATATCCAAATTTTAAAGCATTATGTACAGTTAAAAACAACACTTTTAGTTTTAGTTTCTTGAGAGAATTATTTTGTTTGTTATAAACATATTTCTAGTCTGAAATTTTCTGAAGACTAATTTTTTTCTTGTAATCAAAAGTGAATATGGTCATGTTGTGGAGAATTATCAACTTTAATTACAATTCTGTTTTCTAAGGAAATGATAAAATGTATTCTTAGGAGAGAATCTACACTAATAAAAGAGAAACATGCAAATTGGTGTCACTCCGCTACGTCCACCAGCCAATCAGATGGGTATGCAAATTAACCCAACAAAGATGACGGTTAATTTGCATACACAGGCACGGAGCAAAGACTGAAGACAACTAGGACGGGACGGGGGCGGGGAAGCAAGCAGGGCAGCGGAGGCGGGAGTGAAGCCCGCCTCAGCAGTTTCACTCCCTTCTCTGCTTCTCTCAGGCCACAGGATGCCCTAGTCTTGCAGGAATCTTCCTTCAATGGACCTCTAGTAAGTATATAGAATACCCTTATTTGTTCTGGAGCAATTATATTCATTATTTATTTTACATTAAAAATTAGGAAATTATTAGCTATTGAAAATTGTACTTACAACCAATTAATAGGTAAGAGTCTACATATCCAGTTATTTAATTAGTGAATAACTATATTTTTCAAAAGCATTTGAAGTGTACATTATTTATTTTCAGAGATTTAAGTAAATCATAAATAATGTTCTTTTTCCTTTTTTTTTTTTATCATCACCTGAGGTTTTTTCCCCATTGATCTTTTAGAGAGAGAAAAAGAGAGAGGGAGAGAGAGAAACTTCAATGGGAGAGAAACACATCAATTGATTGCCTCCTGCATGCTCCCCAACCAGGGCCCAGGCTCGGGCCCTTGACTGGAATCAAACCTGGAACCCTTTGATCCACAGGCTGATCCTCTATTCACTGAGCCAAACTGGCTAGGGCATAAATAATATTCTTTATACAATTTTACACTATTTCACTAAGACCAGAAATATACCTAATATTGGTGGCTAGGAAGGTTTAAAAATGCATACTCTTTTATAACATACTAGAGGCCTGGTGCACAAAAATTTGTGCACTCGGGGGGAACGGGGGTCCCTCAGCCCAGCCTGTGCCCTCTCGCAGTCTGGGACCCCTCAGGAGATAACGACCTGCTGGCTTAGGCCTGCTCCAGGGTGGCAGAGGGCAGGCCCAATCCCTAGGTGCAGCCCCTGGTCAGGCTCAGAGCAGGGCCGATTGGGGAGTTGGGGCGCCGCCCCTGTCATGCACAGAGCAGGGCGGATCGGGAGGTTGCGATGCCACCCTCAGTCACGCTCAGGGTAGGGCTGATTGGGGGATTGGGGCACTGCCCCCTGTCACACTCAAGGCAGGGTCGATGGGGAGGTTGCGGCGCCACCCCCTGTCACGCACAGAGCAGGGCTCATCAGGGGGGTTGGGGCTCCGTACCCTGTCATGCACAGAGCAGGTCCGATCAGGGGGTTGGGGAGCTCTCCCCTGTCACAGAGTAGGGCCGATAGGGTAGTTGGGGCACCGCCCCCTGTCACACACAGAGCAGGGCTCGTGGCGGTTGGAGGGTGGGTTGGGGCGCCGCCCCCTATCACACACAGCCGCAGGGCGATCAGGGGGTTTGGGCGCTGCCCCCTGTCATGCTGATCCTGGTGCTGGGAGGCCTCGCGGCTCTGCTGATTCCGGTGCTGGAGGCATATTGCCCTTTTACTATAGAGGATAGAGGCCTGGTGTATGGGTGGGGCTGGCTGGTTTGCCCTGAAGGGTGTCCTGGATCAGGGTGGGGGTTCCCACTGGGGTGCCTGGCCAGCCTGGGTGAGGGGATGATGGCTGTTTGCAGCTGGTCACACCCCCTTCAGGGTGGGGGTCCCCACTGGGGTGCCTGGCCAGCCTGGGTGAGGGGATGATGGCTGTTTGCAGCTGGTCACACACCCTTCAGGGTGGGGGTCCCCACTGGGGTACCTGGCCAGTCTGGGTGAGGGGCTGAGGCCTGTTTTCAGGCCGACTGAAGCTCCCAACTGCTCCTTTCTTTCTCTCTTTTTTTTATTCTGGGCAAGCTTTAGCTCTGGCTGCAGCTCTGAGGCTTCTGCTGCTAAAAGAAGGTATCTGGTTTGTTTTGGTTCTATAATCGAAACTCTGTATCAACTCCAGCTCTGAGATCCCGGCCGGCTGAAAGCAGGTTTCTGGGGTTTTGTTTAGCTTCTATATTTGTTACAATGTTTCTTAAACTGCAGGCTCAGAGGCAGGCAAAGCAGGCGGGGAACGTTGGTTTCCTCCGTCACTGAAGCAAGCAAGCCTCATGTTAGTTTCAAGCTGCCTGGCTGCCGTCCTCCATCTTGGCTGGCAGTTAATTTGCATATCTCGCTGATTAGCCAATGGGAAGGGTAGCGGTTGTACGCCAATTACCATGTTTCTCTTTTATTAGATAGGATGTTTAGAATATTTATTTGAGAAAATATTTCTTCATTTATTTTCACTGTTTATGTAATCAATCATTGATAATGGGTGTTTGAGAGATTTGTCTCTCCTTCCTTCTCTCTGTTTACCACTTTTATTGCAGGCACATTGTTGATGACATATATGAGATATTTGTGCAAATCACCTTTCCTGGTCTTCTAGCTAAAGTGTGTGCACATGAGAAAAAAAAGAAAAGAAAGATGTTAACATTCATGAGTGTGCTGTTGCTTATTCATGATCAAAATAATTTCAATCATGTCATTTCACAAGGGTGTCCTGCTTTACACCCTTAAAGACCATCAAAATTTTCAACCTATGCTTAGAATATTGATTATACTCGATTTACCTTCTTTCTTCATCCACAGTGTATTTCAAACTATACTACATGCCCAAATTCATTATTAGAATTGTTTTTAACAAAGTGTTCCAGGCTACAACCTTCAGTTGACTAAAATTATTAGAGGGGAAAATATTTTTTATTTATGTCCTAGACCATTACCAAAGGGACAGTCCATTGTTCAAATATAGAAATAAAATCAACATTCATCCCTATGTTGCTTAATATGGACATGTGTCATTATTCATTAATGGTGTAGCTTTCATAGGCTAAGTCAGGTATTTGAGACATGAAGATGCTTAATATTTTCCTGATCTCAAAGAGCTCATGAACAGTGTTGCAGAAGGACAATGAACACGTTTTGTGTAGTAGGATGAGTGTTGTTAGGGATAATGTAAAAACATGGTCCAGATCATAGAGGAAAAGAACCAGCTAGAGTAAAGTAGTTGTCTATGCTGTACACTGTTGTCTTCATTGGGAAACAGCAATTTTTAAACCACATTATTTCTTTAGTAATCACTGAATAATAATTAAAAGAACCATCTCTTTAGCCCTTATTACATTCTAGGCAGCTGAAAATATTTATTTGAATATCTCTTTAAGATTGGCACGCTACTAAAATAATATAATCTTATTAAATAATGTCACCCCAACAAATTTAATAAAAAATAAAATCTCGAATATCCATAAAATACAAATAAAGTTGTATTCAGTGAAAAATAGTAAAAAAAATTTTTTTTAATTTGTTCGATCATAGTTATAAACCTTTCCCTTGAATTGGTAAGTAAAAATCTTATGTTATTTGGAACTCATGGCTTAAATGTTTGTTCTATTGTTCAGCATATACTTTATGTTCTTCTTTGCTTTTGAGAAAGTGTCATATCTTGTTTTCATTTAATTTCTACAACATATGCACTGAGCTCTCATCTGATCTGCATTTGAGGAGCAAGCTATGTTAGTACTTAGAGCCATTCTCATTAGCAAGTCAATTTTGACAGCACCTTCAAGTATTTTGTCCTGCATAATAAATATTAGGGGAGGTTTAAAAATGGAATAGGACAGATCCTAAAACCTTTAAATGAGAAAAATGAATGTGTTGTATACAAAGGATTAAGAATACAAGTGACATAGTATGTCCCTGTGGCAGTATGGACCCCGGAAGTAAAGGAAAATCACAGAACAATAGTTATTTGCCAGGTCTAGAGAACAGTCAATTCAAATTGAGGCAGGAGAATTGAGGGCTCCAGGACAAAGGGATGTTTCTGACCCTGGGTCACCTGTATCTTTTTTTAATTATTGTTTAAAGTATTACATATGTCTCCTTCCTCCCCCATTAACCCCCCTCCCCCACCACTCCCAACCCCAAGGGCAAGCCCCCAGGGCCCCAGTGTTTGTGTCGGTTATGCTTATATGCATGCATACAAGTCCTTTGGTTGATCTCTAATAACCACCCCCTCCACCCCCTCCCCCCCGCCCTCGCCCCTGCCTTCTTGTTAAGGTTGGATGGTCTGTTCTGTGCTACCTTGTCTCTGGATCTATTTTTGTTCATCAGTTTATGTTGCTCATTATATCCCACATATGAGTGAGATCATGTGATATTTTCTTTCTCTGACTGGCTTATTTCGCTTAACATAATGCTCTCCAGTTCCATCCATGCTATTACAAATGGGAAAAGTCCCTTTTTACATATAGCAGCATAGTATTCCATTGTGTAGATGTGCCACAGTTTTCTAATCCATTCATCTGCTGATGGGCACTTAGGCTATTTCCAAATCTTAGCTATGGTGAATTGTGCTGCTATGAACATAGGGGTGCATATATCCTTTCTGGTTTCTTGAGATATAGTCCCAGAAGTGGGATTACTGGGTTAAATGGGAGTTCCATTTTTAACTTTTTGAGGGAAATCCATACTATTTTCCACAGTAGCTGAATCAGTCTGCATTTCCACCAGCAGTGCAAGAAGGTTCCTTTTTCTCCACATATTCTCCAGCACTTGCCATTTGTTGATTTGTTGATGATAGCCATTCTGACAGGTGTGATACCTCATTGTTGTTTTGATTTGCATCTCTCAGATGATTAGTGATTTGAGCATGTTTTCATACGTCTCTTGGCCTTCTGTATGTCCTCTTTTGAAAGGTGTCTATTTAGATCCTTTGCCCATTTTTTGATTGGATTGTTTATCTTCCTTTTGTTAAGTTGTATGTGTTCCCTGTAAATGTTGGAGATTAAACCCTTAACTGAAATAGCATTGGCAAATATGTTCTCCCATGCAGTGGACTTTCTTGTTGTTTTGTTGATGGCTTCTTTTGCTGTGCAGAAGCTTTTTATTTTGATGTACTCCCATTTGTTTATTTTCTCCTTAGTTTCCATTGTTGTAGGAGCTGTATCGGTAAAGATATTGCTATGACATATTCTGAAATTTTGCTGTCTATGGAGTCTTCTAAGATTCTTATGGTTTGCCAAGGAAACCCATATCTTAAGTGGCTTTAAATATTTGAGAGTTTGTGAAGAGTCTAGGCCCGTGGTCGGCAAACTGAGGCTCGCGAGCCACATGCGGCTCTTTGGCCCCTTTGTGTGGCTCTTCCACAAAATAACACGTGTGGGCGCGCATGTACAGTGCGATTGAAACTTCATGGCCCATTCGCAGAAGTCGGTATTTTGTGGAAGAGCCACACTCAAGGGGCTAAAGAGCCGCATGTGGCTGGCGAGCCACAGTTTGCCAACCACTGGTCTACGCAAAGGAAATAAAGAGCGGTAATGATTAAATTGAGGAAAAATATAAAGTTTTACCAAAAAAAAAATCACAGTGCACTATTTGGCTCATCAGAGAAAAGTTATAGTCATAACAATGCAGATACTTCCAATTATCTTAACAAAAATTGAGTTATACATGTGCTTCAGAAAAATTGACTCTTAAGAGGTGTGCATTCCTTTGTTTTTACTAAGGAATAAGTTACCAAACATAGTTTTAATTACATTTTAAGGTGATTGTCCTAAAGGCCTTAACTTTTTTGAATTGAGCTATTAAAGACAACAATTCTCAAAGGAAAGGGCTTTTATTCACGAGAGAACAACAATTAATATTAGTAAACTACTGAAATCAGTTTGGGGGGGGAAGGAGTATTTTGTAGCAGGTAGACATTTCAGAACGGTATTACAAATATGGGCTGAGAGGTATAATTTATGTGACAATACTGGGACTTTCACAAATAGTAATAACCATATTGGAAAACATTTCTGGAAAGGACATGCATACACCCAAACCTGAGGGTATTGATATTGTTGTAATTAACCCAGTTATTAATTAATTGACAGGAAAGGAGCAAGGGACGTCCAGGTAATATAGGCATGCTATTTGTGCCAGAAAGCTATAGTTTAGCACTCTCCAGGTCTGTCCCCCTCATATCTTAGGGGAAGGGACTGGACAAAGAAAGAATAGACTCATGGCCAGTAAAATCTAAATGAAGTAGAGAGGGTGATTACCTTCAAGTCACACCTGGGAGCAGGCCATTGCCCAGAATAAGCTTGGCCACTGCAAGGATCCGAAATCTGAGATACATAAATTTCTGAACAAAGGAGCCCTTGCCCCTTCTCTTGCCTTTGCTGCTGGCACCTGTCTCATAGCGTGTGGGGCTCTCACACTCTGTACTGACCCACGTGGTCTACGGCCATGTGGACCCCACAGCGGACTAATAGACTAGAATTAGTCTGATGCTGTGTGTATTCAGCTACAACATGGACCTGAAATTTTGGACACTGTTTTGCTCCTAGCTCTGCTGATACCCCAGCAGCACATTTTCCAGGACTGGTTTAAGGGAAATGGGACTTTGGAAACTGATGGGTATAACTCCACACAAATAAAGCTTTTTACCACATCCCATTCTCCTATGGGAGCCTCCGGAAATGCGTGTTCCCGTGGTGCACAAGGACCCCACTCCCACTAGCAATAGAGAAATTCTATCTGTACTATTCTCTGATAACAGTGCTTTTTAAAAAATATATATATATGTGTGTATATATATATATATTAATTTTTAATGTATTTTATTGATTTTTTACAGAGAGGAAGGGAGAGGGATAGAGAGTTAGAAACATCAATGAGAGAGAAACATCGACCAGCTGCCTCCTGCACACCCCCTACTGGGGATGTGCCTGCAACCAAGGTACCTGTCCTTGGCAGGAATTGAACCTGGGACCCTTCAGTCCTCAGGCCCACACTCTATCCACTGAGCCAAACTGGTTAGGGCTTAATATATATATTTTTTATTGATTTCAGAGAGGAAAGAAGAGGGAGAGAGTGATAGAAACATCAATGATGAAAAGGAATTATTGATTGGCTGCCTCCTGCATGCCCCTCACCTGGGACTGAGCCCACAACCTGGGCATGTGTGCTTGACTGGAATCGAACCTGGGACCCTTCAGTCCATAGGCTGACACTCTATCCACTGAGCCAAACCAGCTAGGGCATAACAGTGTGTTTTTGATGACATGTGATGGTTTGGGAAAAACAAAAAACAATCCACTGGATTCACTTTAGGAAACATACCACAATATTATTTGATATAGCAATCCATTAATGAGAAGTTTATTAAATTGTAAAACCAAATTCCATAGCTTTCTTCCTTGCTTAGCTATTAATACTTTGGCAGTAAAAGTTGATCTTTATCAACAAATCTGCATGGCAGGGGAAGGCGTGGTTTTTATGATAGGTGAAGTATTGTATTTCTCTTCACCAGTTCAGCTAATTTCTATTTTAACAATAGCAATTTAAAAATTGCTAAGGTCTCGTTTTTTTCTCTAATCAGCACCATGCTGGTTATAAGCAAAGAGGCTCTTTTATATTTTTTGACTGCAATATGCTTGATTGTTAATTTCCAGGTCAGTATTCAGTCTATCAGAGTTTCATGGGGTGATAATTTAAGCTTATAATGGGCAGTCTATTTAAAACTGTGATGAGGTCACCTCATCTAAAGCAACTGAAGTATCAAATCCCTCTCTCTTACTTGCTCAGAATCACATCGCGTTAGAGTTTGCTAATTTCCCATCTTTAATGACCGTAGTGGTTTTTTATTTTCCAAATAAAATTTCAACCTTTTCATGGCCTTATTTATCACTAGCAGTTCATGTTATCGATTGTGTGCCTCACTTCTCAAGCAAATGGAATTGCTTCCCTCTCTCTGTCTCTCCCTCTTTTCTTCCCTCCCTCCTTTATTCATTCATTTTTACTATACCACAACTAAAGGAATGATTACTATTTCTAAGGCAATACCTTCCTCTGTTATTTCTTAGATTTGAGGGCTCTGGTCTTATACCACTTTGTGTATAGTATAGATTATAAGTTTAACTGAAGACTCTTTCCTTGATTCTGGTGTCAAATAAACTGTTGTTCAAGCTGCAGATGAATTCATTTAGCACATTTTGCAGCAATAAGCTAACAGGAGAACCAGAGAGAATACTAGGATTCAAGTGGATCCTAGCAAGTATTGACTCCATATTCATCAATTTCAAATACAAAGTATTATTTTTCTTAAAATGGGGACATTTTCATTTTCCCCTAGATAACAGTGCCAAATGCACTCTTCCTTTATAATAAAGAAGTAATATGCGAATTAACCCTCACACCCTCACAAGATGGCTACCTGTGTCTAGGCCAGCAGGGGGGTTAGTGAGGGACGACCAAAAGACTGAACAAGCAGGCTGCATGGGGTGACCAGGCCGACAGGGGGTTACTGAGGGATGACCAAATGACTGAACAAACAGACTGCATGGGGCGATCTGGCCAGCAGGGGGGTTAGTGAGAGGCGACCAAAAGACTGAATAGCAGGCTGTGTGGGGCAACCAGGCCGGCAGGGTGGTTAGTGAGGGATGACCAAATGACTGAATAGCAGGCTGCGTGGGGCGACCAGGCTGGCAGTGGGGACAGTTTGGAGCGACCAGGTCGGCAGGGAGGGGGCAGTTGGGGACGACCTGGCCGGCAGCGTGGGGCAGTTAGGGGCTATCAGGCCAGCAAGGGGGCGCAGTTAGGTGTGACCAGGCAGGCAGGCAGGTGAGTGATTAGGAGCCAGCAGTCCAGGACTGTGAGAGGGATGTCCAAAACCGGCAGTTGGACATCCCCTGAGGGGTCCCAGATTGGAGAGGGTGCAGACTGGGCTGAGGGCACTTCCCCCCCCCCCCAATGCACAAATTTCATGCACAGGGCCTCTAGTCTAATAAATAAAAGAAGTTTCATCCCTAAGACACTGCTTTCAATGCTCCATGTCGGTGAGCAGCTTAAAGCAACCACATTCAAATTATCTCTGATCTTTTATCTGAAATTATCAGCCCATGTCAACTTCTAGTGTGTGACTAGTAGTAGTTAGTCATTAACTGTGTGCACTTCTGGTGGGGTTACTACTAACAGTGCAGTGCTTCTCAAACTTTGTGGTGAAGGACTAGTCAATATCCTCCGCTGCCTTCTTTCAATCCAGTGCAGGTTGATATTTCATAAAATCCAACAAAATTAATTCATACAATTTAATAAAAACACCAAGTAAAACACAAGTCCATTATTATTGGATTCAATAGGTATGAAAATACTATATTGCTGTAAAATTTCTGTTTGCTCTGGGTACTTATACTTAACTCATTAGAGTCTGGTAAAAAAAGCAGTTCAGTTTGAGTGGCACTGCTCTACTCAGCTAGACTTCATGGGTAACGAGCTTTTCATGTTCCTTGTGCTGAAATTGGGTGGGTCTTCAATATTGGTCCAGCAATACAAATGATTGATATTTTATATATGATTTTGTATTATTTGAAATATTGCTAAAGTCATTTGATGTCAGAGTATACATGTTAAAATCATTTTATAATATATATTTCTTAATGTTCAACTCATTCTTAGTTGCCTGATTAATATGACTATTATATACTTAAGAAATCCATGATGGCATTGAGGGCATATTATATGTGGACAAATTTATATAATACACAAAAGATGTGTGTATGTGAGATTATACATGTAATATACTATAAACTATATGCTATATTCATATTATATGTAATATATGTGAGACTATATATAAAACATATACATAATACCAGCTTTTCAGTGCTACTTTATGAAGGATGACACATCATTAGACTGCTCTTCCCTCTTTCTTTCTTCCTTGCTAGTCTTCCTCCCACCTCATTGCTGCTTGGGCCTTTTCACTGTTGTCATGAGTGTACCTCAGTTGTTAGTTTCTCCCTGTCCTCCAATTCTATGTCCCATTTTGTGTCCAGCTCATGGCTCAGTGGGGTTCATCTCAGGTCCCAGAGAGATTCACTTTTTGACTTTAAATCAGAATGCAGTTCGCTTAGATTAAAGTTCCAACTCATCAACAGACTGCATTTGTGGCTGTGAATGCTATTGAACCTACATTGGTAGTTTAGTTACTCATTGTGAGATACTGTGTGAAGTAATTGGGACAATAGATGGAGAAGCATAGACCCTGTACCCAAACAAGGACTTAAGTGTTTCGTAGGAGGCATACATGTGAATAACTTGTTAGCAGAAGCCCTGACAGAAGTTTATATAAGGTTGGGATGAGGGCATAAACGAGAGGGTAGGTACTTTATTTGAGGACAAGTTAAGAAAGGCTTTACTGAAGTGCCACAGTTGAGCTGAGTTAAGGCAGTTTTGTGGTGGAGGATGTGGGTGTTCTGTATGGGGTTTGGGTGTGCAATATATTCTAGGTCAGATAACTTTCAAAAAAGAATTGAGATGTAAAAATGAAGGAGATTTGCGTTTTGGAGCTACATGTTCGGAGACACCTAATTTATGTAGTTTGGTCGCTCTCTTTTTTATGACCCTAAAGTAAGAACTAAGAGTGGTATTTACTTTTTAGATTCAGCTGTAGGCAGCATGGAACCTACGTCTTTTGTGGTATTTACCTAGAAAAAAGGATTCGTGCACAGCACACAGCAAATGGGCATTAAAATTTTGAAGATAGTTGTCTATTTTTTGAAAGACTTAGATCTTTGGAGAAATGAAAAATGCCCAAGCTAAGAACACACTAGATATTAGTGTCTTCAGGCCTAATTTATTAGGATTGTATAGTAAGAACTTTGAGCCGGTTAGCTCAAGCAGAAACATGCTCCCAATAAAACTGAGGTATTTTTTATGTTAGGTTTTTAATTTTCATACTTAATGACTGTTCATAGAAATGTATTTATAATTATCATGATTAATTTTAATATTTTTAAGACATAACATAGGTTTTCAGAAGTGGAAACCTAATACGTTCTTTTATACTTATAGGCCATAATGATTCAGTTGATGCCAGCTTGAGATGAGGGGTTGAGAACAAGGAGTGGCTGATACTTCAGTAAAGGTGGAATGCAGGGCACGTGGTTGGGGGTAGATGAGTAGGACAGTGAGTAATAATGCTAGAAGAGGAGGCTGTAGCTGTACTTAGGTAAGGAACTTTATATCTTAGGCTATGGGGGGACCTTAAAGAGTTTTAAAGCGTGATGGAGGATGTAAGTGAGAGAGACTGTGTGTTCTAGAAATATTAATTTGGTAGCAATATAGGATAACTTTATTTTATTTGAATGAAACACAATTCATGTTTCATGAAAATAAACTCCAGTACTGATAGTATAAGAAATCCAAGGCTAAGCAACTAATTAAGTCTCCAGCAGTGTTACAGAGGAGAGATGCAGGGACCTATCCACATGATTACTAGTTTTTTCTTTTTTAAATGTATTTCCTTTATTTATAAAATTTATCTTTATTATCAAAAGTACTACAGATACCCTCTTATTCCCCCATTCACCCCTTCTAGCCCTCCCCCTACCCCACCCGAGGCCTTCACCACACTATTATATGTGTCCATGGGTTATGCATGTATGCATATAAATTATTTGGTTAATCTCTTCTCAACCACCCATCCACCTCTGCCTTCCCTTTGAGATTCGACAGTCTGTTCTATGCTTCTAGGTCTCTGGGTTTACTTTGTTCATCAGTTTATTTTGTTCTTTAGATTCCACATATGAGTAACTTTCTCTGACTGGCTTATTTCACTTAGCATAATACTCTCCAGGTCCCTCCATGCTGTCTCAAAGGGTAAGAGATCCTTCCTTTTAACTGCTGCATGATAATCCATGGTGTAAATGTACCACACTAGTTTTATTCATTCAATAGATATTAAGTTCAAACTAGTTCCTAGGTGCAAGGACATCATGGACAATAACACAGACTTGGTTCTTGACCCCATGGGAAGTCTAATACAGCCTGCATGTTTCTACTTAGATAACTAGATGGAAGCCCATGCTCTTAGCACTATAGGAAATGCCATGGAGAAAGGCTTGTGTGCGTCCTTGAGTGGCTTCTCAACACTGGCAATGACATTCAGTTTTAACAAGTTGAGTTCAAGTACTGTGGAAGTAGTTAGGAATTGGGTTGAGAGGTCTAGATCAGTGCTTCTTAGACCTTAATGTGTTTTGGAACCACCTATAATCTTGTTAAAATGCAAATTTTAATGCAGTAGGTCTTAGGTGGAGTCTGAGGTTCTTCAGTTCTAAGAAGTTCCTAGGTGATGCTGATGCTGGGGGTGAGGGGTTCGGTCATGGACCATACTTGGAGTAGCTGAAGTGTGGTTGAAAAGCTGGTTAAAAATAGGATAGACAACTCCTTGCTTTGGGAGTATGTCCATGCCTGTGGCTGTACCTCTAACTTTGTGGGTGCATGCACACACACATTTAAAGCTTTAGAAGAAACTTAGAAACAAAATCTTTAGAGGAGAACCATTTACAGTTTGGGGGAATAATGCCTACATATGTGAATGTATACATTCATTTACAATGAAATTGCTTTTGCAGAAAGTCCATAATCTCCCGGTCATCTGGAAAATATTTATTTATGTCAAACATGGATAGAACATATTTTGTTGCCTTTACTTGTGGTTGTTGAAGGGGAATAATAAACTCATATTTAGAGATAACCATTTCCAAACCACACTTTATTTTTAAGTGTTGACTTTTCAACTCTAATCCATAAAATCTGAAAGGCGGTAAAAAATAGAAAACAAAATGTCTGGCTAACATTTTTGAGGAATGTGTTTCTGTGAGGAAAATACTGTGTAGTGTTTGTTGCCTCTGGAGAAGAAGATCCCAAATATCATTTGTGGAATAAATACATATAATTGCATGTCATATTCTGTGCCTGCGCTAGAAAACAGAAGATGATATTGGTTTTCACTTTTTTGTTGTCTAACAGCCCAAACAGTTGAGAAGAAATCCTTAGATTTTATTCTCTGTATCTGAGATGAAAACAAGGATGAGAGTACAAAAAAACAAAAACAAAACCTAACACACACACACAGACACACACACAGACACACACACACACACGGCCTTTCTAAGATGCAGAGAATTACAGGGAGGTAGGATTCCTTCTAGTAGTTTTGGATTTGTTGAAATCCAGTCATCATGTAGTTACTAGGCCTTTAGTTTAAATCTATTTTTTTTCCATAAGCATTAGTTGCTGTTGTAGTGATTGGTGAACATTTTCTTTGCTCTGAGCGTTGTCCATACAAATATTGGAGGAAAGGAAGCAAATATCACTCTCCTTCTAATGGGAATGATTTCTCTAATTAGTGCTTCGTTCTTTACTGTGACTGTGGGGGTGATGTGGTCTGTGTGACAATGAAGATACTCTAGGAGGAAGACTTTCCTCTTCTTGGTTGGGTTTGTAGTTTTATTTCCTTTTACACATGTCCATTGACTCTACTCTCATTTAACGGGAAAAAATCAATTGCATAGAGGATGATAGAGATGTTTCAGTCTCATTAACTGACTAAAACCTCATTAGGGAGACAACTGTTGTGTAATGAAAGGTGCTTAATGTCTGAAGTCCTGGGTTAAAAGGCTCAGTTCCTTGCCAGTTTAGGAACCATCTCAGAGCCTTGGTCCACTGGGCGTGCAATACTGCACAGATAAAATGTATTTGTAATATAGTAAGAATATTGTGACATGAGAACATATTTTCATGTAGACTGTACTCATAATGAAGTACTACAGACCGAAAAATACAGTATTAAAATATCTCAGTTGATATTTAATGACATGGAATGCAAATACCTAAAAAAATGTAAAATTGATATTTTCAGGTTTTTACATTTTCAGTCTTGAAACTGGTGCCAAAATGTATGTCAGTGTCCTGACAAAAGTTCTGTAGAACTGTATGATCCATAGATTCAGGGGAAGTCACGTAGAACTTTAAGGAAATGTGTAAATACTAGTATATATATAAAACTTTGAAAAATAACCACTTTGCCCATAACTTCTTTTCACATACACATTTATAGTCCTACCAAATTATTAGGTCTTTTCCTACTCTAGCATGATTCCACTAAATTTTATTTACCTGTACTTTTCTTTTAGGACAAATCTTTTTTTTTTGTGTTACATTTTTTATTTTTTTATTTTATTTTTTTTATTGCTTAAAGTATTACAAAGGGTATTACATATGTGTCCATTTTATCCCCCCGCCCTAGACAGTCCCCCAGCCTCCCCTATCCCCCAGTGTCTTATGTCCATTGGTTATGCTTATACGCATGCATACAAGTCCTTTAGTTGATCTCTTACCCCCCTACCTCCTGCCCCCCAACCCTCCCCGGCCTTCCCGCTGCAGTTTGACAATCTGTTTGAGGCAGCTCTGCCTCTGTATCCATTATTGTTCAAAAGTTTATAATGGTCTCTATTATCCATGAATGAGTGAGATCATGTGGTATTTTTCCTTCATTGACTGGCTTATTTCACTTAGCATAATGCTCTCCAGTTCCATCCATGACGTTGCAAATGGTAAGAGTTCCTTCCTTTTTAGAGCAGCATAGTATTCCATCGTGTAGATGTACCACAGTTTTCTAATCCATTCATCTACTGATGGACACTTAGGCTGTTTCCAGATCTTAGCTATGGTGAATTGTGCTGCTATGAACATAGGGGTGCATATATCTTTTCTGATTGGTGTTTCTGGTTTCTTGGGATATATTCCTAGAAGTGGGATCACAGGGTCAAATGTGAGTTCCATTTTCAGTTTTTTAAGGAAACTCCATACTGTCTTCCATAGTGGCTGCACCAGTCTGCATTCCCACCAGCAGTGCACAAGTGTTCCTTTTTCTCCACATCCTCTCCAGCACTTGTCGTTTGCTGATTTGTTGATGATAGCCAGTCTGACAGGTGTGAGATGGTACCTCATTGTTGTTTTGATTTGCATCTCTCGGATGATTAGTGACTTTGAGCATGTTTTCATATGTCTCTTGGCTTTCTGAATGTAGGACAAATCTTTAGTCTTTACTTGGGTCCTTATTAAAAATAACCTAACTAAATACATAAAGACATAAAGCAAATTTACTTATGTGCTTAAAGCTTATAGCCACTCACCTACATTTTTAGACAATAGAAAACTCTAGCTTGTTCTTCCAATATGTTTAAAATGTGTTTGTATATTATATGCCACGGATGTAAAAAAAACCCAAAATAATTAGTTGGAGTCTATAGAGATTATGGTATTTCTTTATATCTTTTTTCTCCAAAAATGTTGCCGAGACTGAAAGGAATATAACATTTTGAAATTAACTCAGTTATTTGACAGAATCTATAAAATATGATGGCAAAATGAGATGTTATTTACCATGTATCAATCAAGTGCTGAATTATTGTAGTAGAAGACTATGTTCTATGGAGAAATTGTGAATTTCCCCCCAAAAGTTCACCAGCTATCACTGCGCTTTCTGTGGACAGCATTGAAATGGATTAGACTTTGTATTCAGTCATGATCATCGGAACTTAGTGCTAAGGATTCTGAATCAAAAAATAGCGTGGATTGTCGTGTCTTTTAACATTAGAGGAAGTTTTTACAAAAATTATCTTGAGTAAAGTCACCTATAAAATTTCCTCTCTTGGTGACAATCTAATTGCCCACAGAGGAAGTTTTCTTAATTTCTCTTCTGATTATGATCCAAACTACAAACAAGATAATTTATGGTGTGTAGGCAACATTTTAATACTAGTATAATAAGCTAAAAGACAGTGTCACTAGTCATATTGGCAGCCATTTACTCCAGCTCTTTTCTTTCAGCCTTTATTGGATACCATTATTGTCTGCCAACATCTCATTCCAGGGCTTGTTTTACTGACTAAAGATTATCTGGCTATTCTTATCATCCCAACCCCGCCTTTTTCTACCAGTTTCTTTCTTTTTACATATAGAAGTAATCTTGTATATATAATCATACATAGATCCAAACAAAACAATTCACATTCAAACAAAAATTTGCATCCCCAAATCATTTCTTATACTTCTATCAATTTTTTAGATTGTAGACTTTTGGAAGTAGCCTGATTTTTATAGCTCCTTTAATAAAATATAGAGGAGAAATTGCTCTGTTTGTTTAATAGGCAGATGAATGTAGCATCAATAATTATTTGATAAGACTCAGACACTCATTGTATGTCCAGGAGGTCTTAGAAATCACTATTTGGAGGTTGGATCATTTGGGTGTGTTTTGATCCTACTTGTTATTCTGTTGGATGTTATGGCTCTTAATAACCAGTGGTATACTTTGAAGTGCCTTTCTTCTTCCCTTTTCTCTCTTTTTTTCTTTCTTTCTAAAAATACCTTCCAGTTACATTTTTGTCAGGTCCCAAGTAGCCTAAGTTTAATTATATATCCATCAATTCTGTCCTTTGGAAGGAATTTTACTTATCTTTCTGTGTAAATGAAAATTATCCATTTTCACTGGCATCTCCCAAATTGAAATTTTCCTCTTTCTATGATACATTTTTAAATGTGTATTTTTTTTTTTTAAAAAAAATGATGCCCTTTAGCTCTCTTTCTTAAGAAGCTTGGTAGAGGATGATTCATCATCAAAATGAGAAAGGTTTGCTATGGCTGCAATTTACATGAGAAATATCAGTTGATTTTATCACCATTTGGAGCAAATGTGTTTGTTTTTTCTCTCCTAATATGAGCATATAAATATCTGGAAAATATTTATGAACAATAAGCACTTTTTTATGGAGGGCATTTTTCCCCTAAAAATATTGTTCTTTCCTCATTTTTTTCTTCTGTCATTCTTTAAATTTCAGGAAGGAATGGAGTTGTAACTCATATTATTTATCCTTCACTTTATCCTGCTCCTTCAAAATATGCTCATACTCAGTCAACTAGCTGTTTTAGTTAATTTCTCATCAACCACAACCATACATACTTTGATAATAATTTCTTCTTTAAAAGGTGTTTATTATAAAATTTATTTTATATATATATATATATATATATATATATATATATATATATATATATATAATGTGCACTGTGATTTAAACATGACTAGAGGCCCGGTGCACAAAAATTTGTGCACTCGGCGGGGAGGAGGGGACCCTCAGCCCGGCCTGTGCCCTCTCACAGTCTGGGACCCCTCAGGAGATAACGACTTGCTGGCTTAGGCCTGCTCCTGTGTGGCAGAGGGCAGGCCCAATCCCTAGGTGCAGCCCCTGATCTGGCTCAGAGCAGGGCTGATTGGGGAGTTGGGGCGCCGCCCACTGTCATGCACAGAACAAGGTGGATCTGGAGGTTGCGATGCCACCCTCAGTCACGCTCAGGGTAGGGCCGATTGGGGGGTTGGGGCACCGCCCCCTATCACACTCAAGGCAGGGTCGATGGGGAGGTTGCGGCGCCACCCCCTGTCATGCACAGAGCAGGGCCAATCAGAGGGTTGGGGCGCTGCCCCCTGTAACTCACAGAGCAGGGCCCATCAGGGGGGTTGGGGCTCCGTACCCTGTCACGCACAGAGCAGGGCCGATAGGGGAGTTGGGGCACCACCCCCTGTCACACACAGAGCAGGGCAGATCAGGGGGTTGGGGCACCACCCTCTATCACCCACAGAGTAGGGCTGATCAGGGGGTTGGGGTGCCGCCACTGTCACACTCAGGGCAGGGCCGATGGGGAGGTTATGGCTCTACCCCATCACACACAGAGCAGGGCCCGTGGGGTGGGGGTTAGGCGCCCCCTTCTATCACCCACAGAGCAGGGCTGATCAGGGGGTTGGGGTGCCTTCCCCTGTCACAAACAGAGCAGGGCGCATAGGGAGGTTGTGGCCGCGCCCCCTGTCACACACAGAGCCACAGGGCGATCAGGGGGTTTGGGTGCTGCCCCCTCTCACACTGATCCCGGTGCCGGGAGGCCTCTCGGCTCCACTGATCCCGGTGCTGGGAGGCATATTACCCTTTTACTATATAGAGGCCTGGTGCACGGGTGGGGGCCGACTGGTTTGCCCTGAAGGGTGTCCTGGATCAGGGTGGGGGTCCCCACTGGGGTGCTTGGCCAGCCTGGGTGAGGGGATGATGGCTGTTTGCAGCTGGTCACACACCCTTCAGGGTGGGGGTCCTCACTGGGGAGCCTGGTCAGTCTGGGTGAGGGGCTGAGGGCTGTTTTCAGGCTGGCGAGTGACTGAAGCTCCCAACCGCTCCTTTTATTCTTTTTTTTTTTTTTTTTATTCTGGGCCAGCTTTAGCTTTGAGGCTTGGCTCTAGCTCTTAGGCCTCCGCTGCTGAAAGCAGCTTTCTGGCCTTTGTTTACCTTCTGTATTTGAAACAATGTTGTGATCCTGCTGGCTGAAGCCTGACGGACTAAAGCAGGTTTCTGGGGTTTTGTTTAGCTTCTACATTTGTAACATAGTTCTTAGAGTTGCAGCTCAGAGGCCTGCAGTGGCAGGCAGGGAACGTTGGAGTCCTCTGTCACTGAAGCAAGCAAGCCTCATGTTTACTTTAAGCTGCCTGGCTGCCGGCCGCCATCTTGGCTGGCAGTTAATTTCCATATCGCCCTGATTAGCCAATGGGAAGGGTAGTGGTCGTACGCTAATTACCATGTTTCTCTTTTATTAGGTAGATAAGAAGGCAAATACTGCCCTAGTTGGTTTGGCTCACTGGATAGAGCATCAGCCTGCGGACTGAAGGGTCCCAAGTTCGATTTCGGTCAAGGGCATGTACCTTGGTTGTAGGCACATCCACATTAACTAATTGATGCTTCTTGCTCATCGATGTTTCTCTCTATCCTTCTCCCTTCCTCCCTGTAAAAAATAAATAAAATATATTTTTTAAAAAAGGCAAACACTGTGCTCACCACCCCCTGATTAAGAAAAAACAGTCACTCCCAGCCAATATGGCTCAATGGTTGAGCATCCACCCAGGTACCAGTAGATCCCAGGTGGGATTTCTGATCAGGGCACATGCCAGAGTTTCGGGCTCCATTCCCAGTAGGGACCATGAAGGAGGCAGCCAATCGATGTTTGTCTCTATAGAAGCACCCTCCCCCCCCCCCATCAATAAAATATATAATAAAAAAGAAAAAAAAACAGTTACAACCTTATAGATATCCTGTGCCTACTCCCTAAACCCCTCTCTTTTCACCAACTCTTTGGGGATATAAGGCTGTACTGAATTTTGGTAAAACACTCCTATACTTTTTTAAAATTTATAGCTTTAATACCTATGTGTCTGAAAGCAAAATTCTGTTACTTTAGCCAGCTTTTGAACTTTATATAAGTAAAATGATAGTTAATGATTTATTTTAAGACATTTTACTCAATAGTATGTTTGTTAGATTGATCCAAGCTGGTGCCAGTAGTTTATCCATTTTTCTCTGCTTTCGAGTTATTCATTGAATGGTTACAACACCATTTATTTTTTATTGTGCTGTTGGTTGGCATTAGAGTTGAGATCCTCATATATTTTTTTTAATATATTTTATTGATTTTTTACAGAGAGGAAGGGAGAGAGATAGAGAGTTAGAAACATCGATGAGAGAGGAACATCGATCAGCTGCCTCCTGCATATCTCCTACCGGGGATGTGCCCGCAACCCAGGTACATGCCCTTGACTGGAATCGAACCTGGGACCCTTCAGTCCGCAAGCCGACGCTCTATCCACCGAGCCAAACTGGTTTCGGCGAGATCCTCATATTTTTGTTATTATGAACACTGCTTCTGTGGACATTCTTGTCCATATCTCCTGTTTCACACATGCAAAGAGTTATTATTAGGATTTATATGTGAATTAAAATTGTTGGATCATAGGATGTACAACTGCTTAACCTTATTAGAAAATACCAAATTATTTTCTAAGTGGTTGTACCTATTTTCACACCACCAAATGGCATATGTTCTAGTTTTAAATTTTTTTGCTAAATATTGGGAGTGAAGTGCTTGGGAATTATGTGTATTTACTCTCCTGCAAAATTCTTGTTCCTTTATTTAAACATCGTTTTCCTTGGCTCTTACCTTTTTTGTTGATTCATAGTTTTATATATTCTGGGAGTGAATCTTTTGTTGGTGTTTTAGGCTAAAAATATCAGTTTGTGACTTCTTTTTACTCTCCTTATTTTTATTTTTATAAAATATATTTTTTATTGATTTCAGAGAGGAAGGAAGAGGGAGAGAGAGATAGAAACATCAGTGCTGAGAGAGAATCATTGATGGGCTGCCTCTTGCACGCCCCACACTGGGGATCTAGCCCACAACCCAGGCATGAGTTCTGACCAGGAATTGAACCATGACCTCCTGGTTCATAGGCCCATGCTCAACCACTGAGCCATACCAGGTGGGTTATTTTTATTTTTGACTAGCAGGATATCTTTAATGGTAATTGTATTCATCAGACTTGTTCCTTTCACAGTTTTTTTGTGTATTAAGATTATAGATATTCTATTGTGACTTTTTGTGTCCTTTGTGAAGTTCAGATCCATTTTAATGTATTTCTTTAGGTGTAACCGATTTTCATCACCATTTATTGGTTCATCCATCTATTCACCCATCTGAAATGCCTGTTCCATAAAAAATAGTTTTCTTATGTGTGCCTGTTTATTTCTGGACTTTATGCTGCATGTTTAGCAAAAGCACATTATTTAATTACATTAAGACTACTAATAACTATAGTTAACTATTAACTATAGTTCTATGTAAAAACCTTAGTATTCTGTTCACCTTGTTCTTCTGGAGTTTCCTGGTTTCAATGCCCTTTACTCTTCCATTTACTGAACATTATAGAATCAGCTGCTCAAAGCCTAAACCCCTGGTGAGATTTGTGTTGGAATTATATTAAATATATATAGCAATCTGGGGAGAACTGACATCTTTCTGTTACTGAATCTTATTATCTAACAACATATGTAACTCACCGTTGATTTAGGTTTATAAAGTGTCTTTCAATGATATTTTATTAATTTCTTCAAAAATACTTGAACAAAAAATTAATCTTAACCCTTGAACTCTGTTATACTTGTTCTAATGTTTTCAAATATTCACTTTAAAATGGCATATTTTACTTTAATATTATCTGAACCCCAAAGCAAAATAGATATAGTGATGAAAAGAGTAATTGGACAATTAGTTACACAGTCTTCTCTCTCCTCCTACACTGGGCAGATGTTTCTTTCAATCCTTGATCTATCTTGAGAATCACTCAAGTGTATTGTCATCTGCATCTCCATGCCAGTGGCATGACTAGTTATTTAGAGGGCAGGTGTTTCTCCAGATAGTAGTAATTAGCCTATATGCAATTATCCTTTCTAAAATGTGTGTCATATATGATACAAATAACCCACCATACTATATTATATAATAAACAGCTAATACAATATTTCACACTTGATGCTACCTGTACATAGTTCTCTGGCTTATTATCATAATAATTTTCCTCATATTGTTCAGGTCTCTTCAAGTTTACCAATTTCTTTCATTTATAGGATTTCTTTTGGGCTTCTCAACAACATTATAAAAGCTGAGCATACATTGTTATTCTCATTCTGAAGATGAAGAAAGTGAAACTTGGCAAAAATAAGTAATTTGCTCAAGATTGCATAATTGGTCCCTAATACAAGTGATCCTCAAAGTCAGGTTTGCTGAGCTCAGAGCCAGTGTCTCTACTTTTCTATGGCATGGATGGTGGTGGTAGAGAGTGTGGGACCATAGGCCAAATTGTCCTTCTGACCTTCCTTCCTTTTTTTCTTTTGGTAATTGTTACTTAGTCTATCTAATGTGAAAGCCTTCATTGGGATTTGCTGGTTGCAGACCTTGGGAGATTTCCTGTTTTGTCTAGTATTATACCCACCCACCCCAATTTGTACCTGTTTGCCATCCCAGTCCTTGTGGGTGTTTGAGTTTATCACCTCTACCCTAGATACACTTGGCATTCCCTATTATATTATGCATTTGTTTCTTTCCTGTACCTGTTACTACCTTGTACTTGTTCTAATTACTTAGCATCAGAAATATCTTCTAGACTGCTTTGCAATTCTATTATGAAAAGTCAGATACATTATCATTCTCCTAAGAATAGGCACAGAACTCATAATACAGTGCCTTGCACTCAATGTGTGCTTACAAAATGTTAATTGATGATGGAGAATAGTTCAATATTTCTCTAAAAATTAATATTTTATAGTTAACTGTCAAAATCCAATTTTGTTGAAGTCACTCCCCTTCATTGTAAGAGAAAGTGGCTCAGTTAAGCAGATTCAGTGTATCAGGTTGTAAAAGCGAACTTGCTCTTGTGCTTGGCACTGTATGAAATTTTACCAGGAAAGGACGAGATAATGTTGTTTTATAAAATCTGTGCAATGGGAAGTTGTTTGCCCAAGGAATGTTTGACATGCCACGTTTTTATACTGATGCCATCTATCCACCAAGTGCAGCTACTTCTCCTTATTGTCTCCTTATAGGACTCCGAGTGTTTACCAGAGCAACATTTGTTCTAATAGACTTGGATGTCTTCCAGTAGTATCCAGTTTTACTTGGCACCAAAAATTAATCGAGCTGCAATTAAGAGGAGTAATTATTGATGAAAATGATGCTCTGTTAACTCTAGCAAGGTAGATTGCTCTAATCCATTCCCGCCTTCAAGGCTGGCTTTTGAATTCTAAACAATGGGATTCACTGTAATCCTTTCTCTATTTGTAGGAAGCTCTGTTTTATTTGGAACTTATAAAGGAAGCTCTGTTAGGTAAAACTGCTGTACAAGTCCCTTTTTTAAATGTTAAGCCATTTATTAATCAAAACAGCTGCATGGTGACTAGGTAGACTATAACGCCAGGTGGCAATAGAATGTCTGCGTCATTATAATCAATGCCGATGAGTTGCAGAGACCTCCTGTATGTGATGGCCTTTCTCATTTTCACTTGGTGGTAGGGAAAATGAGTGTGGGCTGTATGAAGTCATTTCAGCACTACCCTGAGCTTAATAGCGCTGTCTTTCCTTGCCTGTTAACAAGCTGCGCTGGTGCCATAAAGTGTTCAAGCTGACAAATGCTGTCGAAGCTCTTTCAATGCAAAGGTTTTCTGCTGTATTTAACATGTTAACTTTTATTTTAATGATGACAAAACAAATATCAGTTGTTGTTTGTTTAACACACAGTGTGGTCTCTGGAGCCATCCTGTTAGCCACAAAGAACAGTCAATGTCTCCTTCCAGTGACCCTTAGTGTCAAAATTCTTCAATTAAAAACTGTGCAGTTATGCTGACTCTTAAGCATTCATTTTCTCCCTGAAGTGTAATAGATATACATACCTGCTGTGAAATCGTTGAGTATGGTTAGTTTGTTTTTCAGTGCCTATTAGACATGAATTTATCATCAAGACTCAGGTACAAGCTATGAAGGATTTCTTATGAGATGCCCCTCTATGGCTCAGGGTTCAAGTTTATGCAGCTACTTAATATGAGTTTACTAGTATACTACTGTGATTATTAATTAGCACATGCTTTGTGCTTGTTCTGTATCAGGCACTGTTCTTAGTGCTTTACACATATGTATTTATTTAACTTTTACAACAGACCTATTTATTAGGTTGTACTTTCCTCATTTTACAGATGAGAATAACTAAGGTACAGGATATTAAATAATTTGTTTGATGGAAGTTACTCAAAAAATAAAAAATAGAACTACCATAGGATCCAGCAACTCTACTTCTGGGTATTTATCTGGAAAAAAACCCCAGTCAATATTACTATAATAACTTTTTATAGTAACTAACAATTATTAGACTTAATGTTTTGATCACACTATAAGGAATATAAATGTTGAATCACTATGTTGTACACCGGAAATGAACATAATATTTATGCCAACTATAATTTAATAAAATATAATTTGTGCATGGCCATACAGACCGGTTGTGTGTGGCCATACAGACGGGATATGGTAGAACCTCTATTGGAACTTAGATATTCTGGTTTCAAAGTTTGTGCACTTTGAAATTAATTAATGCATCACATCGACTGAAATGACACCAAATACACCCTTGGCCTTGAAAGGGAGCACACATACTGAGTGCCTGCCTGTCTGACCTTTTTTTTTTTTTTTTTTTTTCAGTTAACAAAGAGAACATATTTCTTTTATAAATGTAGTTTAGGATCACAGAGTTTAGATTGCCCTTCTGGTCACGTTTTCTGTGGCTGAAAATGGAGAACAGTTGGAGCAGGAAGAGTGGATTTTTCTGGGTTGCATTATCCTTCTCTTTATCATGAGTCTTTCATCTCCCAAAGTGCTACTGTAGTTTGCAACCTCAGATGGTGCTAAATTCACAGCAGAATTGAATTTCATCTGCTACTCTTAATACCTGTAGGCACCTCTTTGGGAAGGACTCAAGACAGATTATTTTTGTTTGTTTTTACTAACTTAAACTTTTAATATTTTATAATATTATGAGGAAGCTATTGATTTTAAGAATTGGGATTCATGTTGTCTTTCAGTGTTTTATTCTATAAATATAAATCAACAAATAAGAGTGATTCCTACTGTGAAGTTATTGTCCCCAGTGAATTGAATATGCACATTATAATTCACCTGTATCTGATGACTGAATAGATATAGAGGAAAAATGAAAAGGTAGATTTTTAAATATATGTTTTTATTGATTCAGAGAGGAAGGGAGAGGATGAGAGAGATAGAAACATCAATGATGAGAGAGAATAGTTGATCGATCAGCTGTTTTCTGCATGTCCCACACTGGGGATTGAGTCCACAACCCAGGTTTATGCCCTGACTGGGAATCTAACTGTGACCTCTTGGTTCATAGGTTGACACTCAACCATGAGCTATACCAGCCAGATAAAAAGTAGAATTTAAAGATAAATGTAAACAGTGATAATTTTTTCATTAAGATATGTATGAAATTGACATTCATGACAAAACACCAGGCCAGAAAATGAGGAAGTTTGGATTTTCTCTCTGCCCTAAATACAGTTTCTCAAGTTCCTTTCTAACTGGTGGCCTCACTAAGGCTTCTGACATGTATCTCTGACACTTTTCCAGTAGAACTTTTGAAATGCACTTTGGTTTCCAGGCAGCAGTTTCTGTCCTCGCTGAATTTTAGAACATGAAGGTCATTAATCTATATCCTGGAAGGATGATTCACATATTTATGTTCTAGAAAATAGGCTGAGAAGAAAAATTTGCTACTTTATTAATTAGAGCCCTTTAACATTTTGTAAGCTTAATCATTTGCTTGTTTGAACTAAAGTCATCTTCCTTAATCACCGTCATTAGTGGCTATCCATGAATGATTATCTTTGAATTTTATAAGCATGTTAGAATTTCATGCAATTTACATTCCCCATTAAGGATTAGATATCACTCAATATTTTACTATCCCAATATTTTTTAAAGCATGAGATTAACTATAGGAATGTTCTACCTCAGTGGTAGATAGGAACCCAGCTCCTCAGTGGTTCCCAGATTGGTGTGGGGTAGTGTTCAGAGGGCAGAGAGAGTGAGAGAGCGATCTGATGAGCTAGATGACCTATAGTTTAAGCTTCCCAGGAGACTTCTGAGTTTGCCTCCTCAAAGATGAGAAATACACAATAGTCTTCATTAGTCTTGCTTTTTCCAGTGATGAACAGTGCATTCACTGTCTTTTGGAAATCGGCCATTCCACTTTGAGAATCATTTAACAATTCTTCTTTATGCCTAGCAGAGTGACTCATTACATTCACTAATTCCTAGTTCTGATCTTTAAGACAACACAGAATGAATCTATCCCTTTTCTACCAGATAACCTTTTAAATATTCCTACTGATTATTCTGTGCACACTTGGTCATGCCACCATTTCCCATATTCAAACTTTGAAAATCTCTCATGATCACAATTCTTCTTTGTATCTCCTGCATGTGGAAAGAGACACCATATTTTAAAGAGAAACTTCACAGTCACCTCTACACATATAGCACCTTCTGTTGACCAAATGCTTGATGTATGTTGTGTGTATTCTTGTTTTATCATCTGGCAGGCGTAGGCATTTCATTGTGGACTGATTTGACCGTCTGTCTCCTGAGTAGACAAGAAACTCCAGGAATGCGGAGCTGATCTTGTGGTATGTAGTGATGGCTTAAATCAATGATTGTTGAATGAATGAAACCCACCACCCACCACAGGGTTGGGCACTGGCAATTGAATTGGCAGTCCAAGGTGGAATATGTCTCAGAGCTTGGGGAGTGGTCAGTTTCGCAAAATGCTCAGTAAAAAGGCTTTTCAAGTTCATGGTTGTTTATCTTACTTGTTTTAGCTGCTTCTGATTTTTTGGGGGCTTAAAATGACTATCAGAGTGTCATGCACACTCAAAGAAATAATATTTTAGTCAAATATAGGCTTATTTGAATAAAATTCCTTTTCTCAGTTTGTGAAGTTATGAGTTTAAAAAGAATACTTTTAAAAAGAGTATTAATCCAAAATAATAAATGCATTAAAATATTTGTTGGAAATTTGAATAGACAAATCAGTGAAAATATTTTCTGTTAAATGCGATACATGATTGACTTAATCATAATTCATTTAAAAACAAATGTTTGTTTAAATGTCTTATACATATTGAACATTTTTGAAGGCTTTTGAAAAATAATAAGGACAAAGTCCCTGCCTTTATGGATCTTATATTCTAATTGAGGAAGACAGACAACTTATAAAATTAAATTTTAAAAATAAGATATAAGGCAATTTTTCCTAGGATATAATGAACAGAGTAATGTGCTGAAGAACAGCGGTGAGGAGGTGATACAATGAGCTGAGATCAGCCATGCAATATGCTCCTCATTTCAGCAGATGAAAAAAATGCAAAGGTCCTGAGGTGGGAGAGAACTCAGTACACTCAAAGAATAGAAAGTTTGGTGAGCGATAGCAGAAGAATGGCAGCTGGGACACTTGGGGTAAGGTTGGAGACATACAAGCCTCATCATGAAGTCATTATGGGCTGTGGTGAGGGGATTTAAAGGGGATTTCTCATGCTGGGTGGACAGTGATTCTAGGAACTAAGGGATAACTGGGAGACCCATAGGAGGTGTTGAAAGTAATTTAAGACAGAAAGATGGTGGCTCAAACTACCTTAGTGCTAATGGTCATAAAGAGAAGCGGATGGATTTGAGATAGGTACTGGAGGTAACCCTGACAGACCTTACAGAAGGATTGAGTGGGGGATGATGTAGAAGGAAGAGAGGAAATGAGGGGGGCATTTACCATGTAATGGCAAGAAGTTGGGGAAGGAACACCTTACTAAATTTTGTTTCTGGGATCATCAATATTTTTGTATAAATGGATATTCAGTTCATAAAGTGATATTCCCATGGTTGAGGCATAGCCATGCAGTTTTGAGATATGTGAGGAAAGTCATAAATATCCAATTTCTATCCTAAAGCTTAGTAGCCTTCTTTTATGTAAGGTCATAGCAATAATGTAGACACCAGTCTGTCAATGATGCACTGTTTTTTTTCTTTCCCAGCTCTCTCTTACCTTTATGTATTCCATTAAAATATAAATATATCTGACACTTGTTCCTTAGTTCTTTGCAATAATGATAACTCTTCTCTACTACTGGCCAGCATTTGACCTGCACATGTATAAATTTGCTTAGCTTTTCAAAACAGTGCAAGGTTTTGCAACGATAAGACAGTTCATTTACATAACCTGGAATAATTTGGCTGGCAAATTCAAGGAGATATAGCCCGTGGATCAAGTTTCACACATTCATTTAAATTGGCTGACTCCTATACATTCTCTGTGCTTGCAGAGGGTCCCATCTGTTTGGTTCCTGGCCAGAGACCATCTAGCCTGTGAGCATTAAATTTTTTGTTGCAGACACCCAGTGCCACATAATTGGTTTAGGGTGCCCCAGTTACTCACCAGTAACAATGTTAATTAGTACTAATGTACGTGTCAATTATTCTAGAACTGTCATACCTGCCTGTTACTCCGATGATTGCAAAATATTACACACTCTGTGTTCCTTTTTTTGCATCTTACTGATTTTATGACTCAAAGATGCCACCCCATTGTCTTTTAACTAATCAGCCCAGCATACAAAACCCTCATTATGACTTGCCAGGACTTCCCATAGAGTTATCATCTCGTAATCTCTAAGATGTCTCCATGCCAGCTTGAACATTGACTACTTGATATTTCCTCAACAACCCTTTGTTTGCACCTTTGCTCCTTGGGTTCTGTCTGTTTAGAAATACCACTTTACCCCCTTAATCTCTGCCTGTCACAAATTAGACTCATTTCAAGTGCCTGCCTAATGCTCCACTCTTTGTTCTCCAAATAATTTGTTTGTTCGTCCCTTTTGACATTTTACGTCTTACCCCTTGTCCTCACTATACATCTTAAGGGTTTTACTGTCTCTTCTCTCTATGCTTTTCAAATTCTTTCTGGTGCCAGTAGTGCCTTACACAGAGGATGTCACCAGTTAGGATTTGAGGACTTGAACTGAATTTTCAGTGTCTAACTATGATCAAATGATAAGCAACAAAAGGAAAATCATCTCAGGGCAAAGTTTTGAAATAACCAAGCCAGAGGCATGCATCTTTAGTTCCCCCTTTGGGAAGGACCATGCTGCCATCAAGGCTATTCAAATGTTTAATCTCTGTTGTTCTTCTATGGTCAAAGTGGTTCGGCCTCTTTGTTTTCTGAGTGGAAAATAAATGCAAAGAGCGGAATGCCCTGCAGAGTGGGCTGGGCTGGGCTGGGGAGAGGCCAGGTGTATCTTCATCAGGGCTACCATTAGAGAGCCCAGTGAACAGGACAGGCTTTCTCTTGGATTATTATTCTCCTTGGAAGTCTCTAAAGCCTTCCAGGTATTTGCTTCCGTATGTCCCTTGAGGACAGCCAGTTAATCTAAGCTTGCCGGGCAGTCCCTATTTTCCAGGTCTCTGGTTTCATCAATAAAGTAGGTTACATCTTTTTTGAGCTCCATTACCTCCTCCATAACCTTGCTCTCTTGATCCATGTTCTGGCTTATTCACTGTAGAGCTTGCCCCATCTATTTTTGGCTACGTTCCCACTTCCGATTCCCACTCTTGAATGGGACCATTTAATTCTGTAATTGCCGGGACTATAAAAGCCTGACAATCTCTAAGCTGTTTTGTGTGGTGTTCTTCACCTCATTGCTCTTCTGGTTGCCACCACTGACTTTGAACCGAATGAGCCAAGTAACCAACAGCATCACTCAGAATTATTAATGAATTGTCACCTTCACATTCTAAGTGTTAAATATTAACCGATTTATTTCATAATAAACCTATGCTCGAAGAATTTGGGTAAAGCTGTAAAGACCTTTACTTGTTTTATACTAGAAGCAGTATCTTTAAATTGCAGTGTACTATACACAGCCCCTTGGGGGCATGCATAGGCAATGCCATTATATTTATTTTTATATCATGCCTTTGTATCTCTATTTTCAAATATACATGAAATATTTTCATAGTAGGATATGAACATAGTTTATAAAACCACATCCATCGATGTTACATGCTCAGGTGATTTCACTGATAAGAATGTACGACCAAAATGTTTGGGGACCATTGGTTTTCAGAGCATTGAGTCTGGAGTCAGACCTGGACTCCCAGAGGTTTGCCCTAACCCACTTACCAGTTGTATGACCTTGGACCAGCTACTTAGTCTCTTTGAGTCTTATGTCCTCACATGCAAATTAAAAGCAAAACCATCTTAGATTATTTCTCTTGGATTATTATTGAAATTGTTGAGAAGAGGTCAGTGAGGTAATGTGTGTGAAGAAGTTAGCAAGTTCATGGCACATATTCTGTTCTTATTGCTATGGCTGTTCATTGTTATTATTGATGTTATTATTACTGATGTTATTTTGCCCTATTATCCTAGTATTTCACCATTGTTTTGTAATAGCAGAGGAACTGAGTCTACTCTACACGTCAATTAATAAAAAAGCATCTCATACCATATATACTAAAAATGCAAATGAGTAAAATTAGAATTTTAAAAATTACATATACCACACACACACACACACACACACACACACACACACACATATATAATATATTTGCATAGGTTTTACAAGCAAGGGAGCAATGTAATTCAATAGAGCTTTAAAAAACTTCAAGTCTGTAATACATTCAATAGAGCCATTTTGTTGGTAAAATTAGCTTATGATGAATTTTCTTTGGTATTTTAGAAATTAAATTCTTTTAAGTAATGCTTATCATAAGCCTACCTTTCTGAATATTGCCACACCAAGCATGGTTTGCAAGTGATGTTCTGATACAAGATGTCTTAAAGAATGAAAAGCTTACTATGCATTTATCTGGTATGTTTACTGAGATCTGAGGATGTAAGAGAATTCTTCAGTGAGGTAAAGAAAAGTTCACCATAGTTTGCAAGACTGGTTCATGTGGAATTTATAAGAATGGACTGACCAGCATGCCCTTTTAAAATTCCGTAGTTAATCTCTTTATTGAAAGCTGCTGGGCTAGTTGATTAAGAAAGCCTTATGGGATGACTGCTTTTAGTGTCATACAAATGAAGCCGAATTGTTGCTAAGTAAATCACTATAGATCAAAGTGCTTTGTGGTCAGAGTACTGCAGTTAATTTTTTTTTTCATTACATTTTAAAGAGAAGGTGAAGGGTTGAAGAATGAAACACACCAAATTTGACATCTATGATGTCCATTTACATTCATGCACTTCTTTAAGGATCTAATTGGAGCAATTGGGCAGGCAGTGCAG
The DNA here is from genome assembly GCF_964212035.1 of Myotis nattereri. NCBI lineage: Eukaryota > Metazoa > Chordata > Mammalia > Chiroptera > Vespertilionidae > Myotis > Myotis nattereri. Next base: position 45,442,792 of record NC_138076.1, on the reverse strand, counting down.
TAAAGCATAAGTGGATAAATGTAAAGCTAAATCAATTAATAATTGTTTCCTAATGATAATTGCCTGGGTCCTTCCTAGCCTTTAAGAAATCAGTAGGCATGTAGAGTAGACTTCAAATGTACCCGGTGAAACCAAAGAAGCTCACCTATTGATTTGTCCATGGTGTAAAATCACTACTGTCATAGTCACCTCAGCATTAAGTGTGTACAGAGGACCATTAAGTTACGTTAAGGTACCCTGTGGCTTTAGGGTTACTAAGGAATTATATTTTTGCCTTTTGTGCCCTCCATGAAGCATAAAACATGTATCTTTCTCCTCTTTATTGTCCAGTGCCTAGTGCAGTGATGGCGAACCTTTTGAGCTTGGCGTGTCAGCATTTGAAAAAACCCTAACTTAACTCTGGTGCCGTGTCACATATAGAAATTTTTGGATATTTGCAACCATAGTAAAACAAAGACTTATATTTTTGATATTTATTTTATATATTTAAATGCCATTTAACAAAGAAAAATCAACCAAAAAGATGAGTTCACATGTCACCTCTGACACGCGTGTCATAGGTTTGCCATCACTGGCCTAGTGTATGAGTAAGTTTGGGTGGATAAAATGAATACATAAATGCATGTTTTGCTGGATTAGGATAACAATGGGGGAAATAAATAAGAAAAAAGGACTAAAATAGTGGACTGAAATGGATGTTGAATCTATCATATGAACTGTAAATGTTTTTTTATCTCACAGTATGATTACTTGTGAAAAGTTCAGGCATTGCTATGTTAAAATTGGTTACTGTATAGTATTATGTAGGTATATGTAGTGATATAATAAATGTAGCTTTCATGAGGACTCATGTTTTTGCATATACTTTGTAGTGTTTTCCAAGATAACTCCTAGAAACACATTTTATAGTGCTCATTTGACATACTAGTAAGGAATGGTCATTATTTCATATATTGTAATCAACAAATATATACGAAATGTCACACTCAAGGTCATAATGAAAACCAGTGTTAAACTTAGAAAAATCCATAAAACTGGGGGCCATTTTAATTCTTTAGCTAGAAACCTGCAGTCTGCCTCACAGAAGAATAAGATCAGTATTGATCATTGATATTTTTTTCTACAGCTGATAAAAATCATTGGTCTATTTCTATAACTTTGCTACATTATTACCATTGTTAATACCATCACTTTATCCATTTGGTTGACTAGACATAGATTAATGATAAAGTTAATTTATTATCCTAATTTTTCTACTGGTGATAAATACAGTGCCTAAAAAGGAACAAAATGGCATAGATAGTAAATACTATTCTCTTGGTGATATTCCTTTTAAACATGTATGGGAAAGGATTTATGGAAGCATCAAATGAATTATGGAAGAGTTCCCATCAAGTTTTTATGAAAATATGCGTGAACAAAGTGAGTTCTTTATTACCTAACTAATTTAGGAAATGGCCTTATATTTCATTAGACAAAATAGCTGACCAGTCAATGCTAGGACTTATTTATGTTGACACAACTGGGTCAGGAAGAAATCATTTTATCATGCATGACCATCTTCAAGTTTTGTGGTGACACACTTTTTCAGTTTAGTTGTGTCCCTGATGTTTCAAGATAGTCTTACAAAAGCATTAGCAGATAGTTTGTAATGTAAATCCACATTCCCACCATAAAACATGTGGTGAGGGAAAGGATTTTAGCAGCGTCTTCAGTATTTCTGTGACCATAAAATTCCTCAGTTGTGGGGTTTTTTTGTTTTGCTTTGTTTTTTGTCATCTGAGGGATGAGGGACCATGCTTTCTGAATACCCGAGTATCCCAACTTAGAGTCTGGTGCTCCCTCATACCAGTGGCCACTCTAATAAAAGTGCTTCCAGGTGTTATAGATTTCCTTGTTTCTTCTAGTTCTTTTTCTCTTTTAATGATGCACTTGAATTGTGTCCTGCAGCCTGGAACCTTTGATCTTTATGTTTTAGTTCTGTGATCCTAACTCAAGCCCCTGTTGCACTTCAGGCTCACCGGAGAGAACTGATTATGTAAAAGTTGTAAATGCTCCTAGGCACTGAGTCCTACCAGAAACTTCGCTGGGAGGACAGTAGGGCAGCCTTTCCAGGGCTTTTATGAAACACGAGTCCTGAGATCACCACGCACAAGCGAGGTCCCATGAATAAGCCTGTGTGTGGAGAGATTTCAGCTTTTCTCCGCAGGATGCACACTGCCAGCACGAGGGAAGGTTCTGAGATGCCCTGCAGTTGTAAAATCTTTTGACCACTCAATCCAGGCTTTATACAACTTCTTTGATTATGGAACTGTTTTTCAGTGTGTGTGTGTGTGTGTGTGTGTGTGTGTGTGTGTGTTTCATAATGCTTTTTAATATGCCATCACTTGGTGAACTCTCTCCTATGAATGACAAAAAATAGGAAATTGGTTTATTGGCCCAAGAAGGTGAACCAAGAGCCCTAGTCGCATATTCTTCACTTTGTAGTTACTGATTGGCCAGTGTGAGAACTCTGTGGCTGATTTTTGTAGCTGCAAGTAAATATTAATCTCAATGTTATTAGAGACAGGCCATTGTACACTAAAGAAGTGAAGTTTGAGAATGGAAATAAAACATTGCTTGAGTGTTTTCTCAAGTAAAGGGTGAATTTTTGTAACAGATAAAAATTATAATTAGGTAGTAGATGTATGCTTCATTTTCAACACCTCGTTTTTTTTAGTCTGTCCAATGCCGCTGGTGTCTTACTTGCATTATTTATTTCCTCGGAAAGATTTTGCTCACACGTGTAGAGTATAAGGTTAACCGTGACCCTGCCTCTGATGAAAGTGTCAGGCACTGCGGATTAGTAGTGTTCATATGGTTGGATGCATTTTGCCCTGTGGCACTCAGAAACAATTTCAGAAACAAAAAAACACTCCTACCATTTCTGATCAAAGCATTTTAGGACATATTTTGTCTTCTAGTGATATTTTGGATAGACTACGAAATATATAAAGTTAAACCAGATCTTGGTTGGATAAAACATTCTGTCATGGTAAATTTTTTTTTTTCCCCTCTAGCAGCAAAGAAAGCCCATAGAAATTTAATGAATAGAAGCTAGAATCACATTTCTTCTTAGTTTGGTCTTTTATTTTCTCCCTTAGGCTTAGTATAAATGAGAGTCACAAACACAGGGGGATTTTTTTTTCCTCCGTAGAGAATATGGAGGTCACGAATGTCACTGTTTTGTGTCTGAAATAACATCCAGCTTGAATATGCTTCCAATCAGTCACCATCAAAGCATTAGCTTCAATTTTGCGGTGACTGAGTCCTTGGTGGAGTAATGTGCTGAGATGTGACATTACATTTGCTCTGCATGTTACATTCCTCTCATCCACCTAATTTGAGTCTTTATTAGTTCAGCAGAGAAACGAATAAAGTCCTAGCTAACTTGCATTGATAATTGTTCTCAATTTAGGAGCTGATTTCCGTTATTTGGATATTTTGCCAAAATCTGGGGAGTGTCTTGATCTTTGCAGTCTCCTAGAACATGTTAGGATTTTTTTCCTCATAAAAGTCACTAAAGTGTGCCACTGACAAATATGATATGAAGGAGATTTTCAAGGACCTGCCCTGTTTTAAATACTAATTAGTTTCAGAAAAAATGATTTTGCTTTATGCACAAACTCCAAAGAGCTTAATTCATTAAATAGATTGTTCTTTCTCTGCAGGCTAACACTAAATGTTGAATATAAAAATGTGCAATGCCTTAGAAAAACATTTACGATGATTATGTTAAAATAAATTCAGTGCATGGCTTAATTTGCCAGGCAGACTATTTACACTGATACATTTGATCTGGAAATATGCCAAAGCTTAAAACTTTCAAGGGAACATGTTTAGAAAGTTTCAGTTAAATACTTTGCTAAGTACCGATCTCCTAAGAACCACTTGCATTAGTTCTCAAAGATGCTTCTTCATTTGTACAGGAAAAGTAATAACTTAAATTAAGTGGCTTTTTTCTTTTCTCCACATCTTTTTTTTCTCCACATCTTAATATTAATGTCCCTTGAATCAGACAGCAGTTCTAATTTTTCCTCCTTTATGTTTATATATTGCAGTATTTTTGTGCCAAAAACAAAGGTGACAAACTCAAGTTAATATAAAATAAAATTTAATTATTGAATGAAATTCAGTAGCCATTAGGTAAGTATATAATTTGTGTCAATTTACTAGGTTAAATGCTAACTGACTGAAAAAAAAATGCTAACTAGTATTTTATTGTAATTTTTATGCTATAGTGTTTTTACTTTTTCCTTTTAATTTTAATGATCACTTTACGAGAGAGTCTTTATTTTAACTGACCATTTTATAGATGAGGAAATGGGCTGAGTCCAGTGAACTAGAACATAAGTGTATAACATAATTGATTCTTTTTTTTTTTTTGGTTCAAAGAAAATAAACCTTCAAATGTTTCAATGACTATGGCACAATTAAATATTTTTGGTTAAAGTTTCTAAAGCACACTCTCTAATGTTCACAGTGATTTTCTTGGATATATAAGTTCAATGGACTGACCTGGTTCTGGACCTTAGGATTTAGAATATTTGATGACCTTCAGAATTTTACCAGTTCATTTCTCATTGTCATGTGTACTAATAACCTGCCTTGTAGAATATTTTGTATTAAGACCCAGGGAGCCTTGTAGTGTGCAATATATTTAGATGTTTTGGCTTTAAGCCTTATGAGAAAGGCTAAAATGGTATTAAGAAGAGATGGACCCACCTTTACGGCCATGTTTATAATGTTGACTTTAAATGAATCCATCATTATGTTTGTGATTTTCAGTTGGTGTGCCACAACATCTGACCTCTTTTTCTTTTTGTTGGCAAATAAAAAAAATGACAACAGCCAATACATCAATAGCTTTCTGGTGTGAATGAATCAAAATTACCTTTTTTTTTTGGTCAGATTAGTAAAAAGTAGAATATATTGTTTGGTGTGCTGCTGCAGAATTGTCATAATTAGCTTATGTGTGCCATGAGACAAAGGAAGTTGAAAATAGCTGCTTTGGTGAGAGACACCTCATTGATGTGTGGGTTGTGTTTACTGTACTTTTTTATTGCTTTTCTGATGAAGACACATCACACGCATAGGCACACTTAAAGACATACATTTACAGAGGCACAAATAGATAATAGTAAATAAAGTCTGAAATGTAGTTGATTCCTGGAAATTTGGATTAAGAACTTCTTTGTGCTAAAGTAAAACATATCCGAGGTAAACATATGTCTAATGTTATATTTGGTAGTGGCAGAATTGCATATAGAAAGCAAAAAGTCATTTCCTTTAGTAAAACAGTTATTATATCATTAAAAATTCAAGTTCAACTATGTTAAGCTCATCTGAAATACAGCAAGTATCATTTCCCAACAGGCAGAATATCAGTTTCATTGTGTTCATAATAGTGGTAGCGGTTAAACACATTGACTAATATTATCATAGTCTCAATGGTTAATATCTCAGGCATTTTGATATAAAATAAAATATAGGATGGATTATAATGTGTTATATAATATGTTTGTAGGACAATATATTCAAAACATATTTGCTACCCTGCAAAGTGGATGATCATTATGAAAAAGTGGTTATTTTAAAGTGACTTTCTTAGATATGTTTTAGTAGTCAAAAATAGTTGATTTCCATATTTCCTTTTTCTCAATGTGTGTGTCTATATTTAGGTGACAATAATTAATTTTCCATTTCATACTTCACTGCCATCTGACTAACAGAACATCCATTTTAAACTAAGGCTGTAGAATTATAGATTCATCAGGCTTTTGCAGATAAAGAAACTAACATTTAAAGTATTGCAAGGCTTGTCCATGGCTGGTTTGTAGGTTCCCAACCTTTAGAAACATTAAGCCATTATCTCTGCTTCAACTCAGAATTACTGAGTGGGAGCGAAGCCCTCTCTGCTTCGCTCCAGCTGCTGGAAGCCCTATTCTCGCAGGAATCTTCCTGCAATGGGCCTCTAGTCCTATATAATAAAAGCCTAATATGCAGATTGTTCCCTCCACTGAGAGTTCCACTGGGAGTTCCACTGCTCAACCAGTTGCTATGATGTGCACTGACCACCAGGGGCAGACACTCAAACTGATAGGTTAGCTTGCTGTGGGGGCTGGTGGGCTGGACTGGAAAGTGAGGTGTGAGGTGAGAGCCCTCAGGAACTCCCAGAGTTTGGCCCTAGTCCCAGGCCAAGGAGGTTGGGGGTGGGAGGCAGGAGGGACCAGGTGACACAGGAGGCTGCTAAGCTGACCCCAGAGCCTTGGACTGTGCAGCCCTCCACAGCCTGTGACATTCTCAGTGTGCAATTTATAATCTTCAGAGCTGCTTCTTTTTACTTGTTAAGTTTCACTACTCCAGGAGAGTGGGTAACACCATTACGGGGGGGAGGGAGGGAGAAGGGAGTGGCCAGGAGCACCTGCCCGGGACCAAGGGGTGGCCTTGGCCTTCTGAGGACACAGCAGGGGGGAGTGGGGGGCTGAGTTAGAGAAACCGAATTCAAAACTTGAGAGGAAGTGGGAGGCAATGAGGGGCAGAGGGCAACAGCTGTGCAGGGGCCTAGAAAAGCTGCTGGGTGGGGGCAGCTGAGGAGCCCGGTGCCTCTCCCACAGGACAGGCTCCACGTCCCTCCCTTCTCCTCCCCGTGACCCATCATCCCAGCTCTCCTCCAAGGCCCCACCTGGGCTCGCCCCGCACAGCTCCACACCACTGCAGGGCCCACACAACCCTGCCTGCACTGCCTCGTCCAGACTGCCTTGCTCACCCTGCACAGCCCTGCCCTGTCCCACACAGCCTTTGGGGAACTCCAACCTGGAGGAGAAAGGGGGAGACTGTAGACAGGAGGTCACAGGAGGAGGGGGCAGAGCAGGGCCCACCAAGTTAGATGGAGGGGAGGGAGGGAGAGACCCCACAGGGCTGGGGACAGAGATGGGCCAGGAAGGAGGGCCATGCAAAAGCATTGCTCTTGGTTGAATAGAAATCCTGACCCCATTTTACAGACCCCAGCAGAGTGTGTGTGTGTGTGGGGGGAGGTTGAAGACAAAAGAGGGTGTGAGGGGAATGGATGGATGGAGAGCAGTGACGTTTGATTCATGGCCTATTTAATTTTTATTTTTGTTAATATATTTGTATTGATTTCAGAGAGGAAGGCAGAGGGAGAGAGAGATAGAAACATCAATGATGAAAGAGAATCATTGATTGGCTGCCTCCTGCATGCCCTCTACTGGGGATTGAGCTTGCAACACAGGAATGTGCCCTTTACTAGAATCAAACCCAGGACCCTTCAGTCCACAGTCCCTGGCTCTATGGTGACCCATGGCCTCTTTAAAACCGCTGCAGTAGGCTGAGTAGGGGTCTTACCATGATGGTGTTACCTAATAATGAGGGTGTCTCTCCTTATGTTGGGGTAATGGGAACTGCAACAAAGTAAAGACACACCCATGGAGTCTGCAAAGGGTTTCCACACACACGATGCAATTTACTTCGTGTGGCAGCTGAAGAGGGTAAGCAGAGCTTTGGAAGGACATGGGTCTCCAAGATCAGGGGTTGGAGGGAAAGTGTGTGCAGAGAATTCCTCACCATCAGTTACAATATATATCTATATCTATATATCTATATCTATATCTATATCTATATCTATATATCTATATCTATACCTATACCTATATATCTATATATCTCCCAATATGCTAGGTGTCCGACCCATTGGTCAACCGACCAGTCACTATGATGTGCACTGACCACCAGGGGGCAGATGCTCCGACCGGTAGGTTAGCTTGCTGCTGTGGTCTGGCCAATTGGGACTGGGCGAAACAGGGCCAGACATGCCCTGGAGACCTCCCACGGTCCCTCCCCAGCCACTGGCCCCGATTGGGACTGGGCAAGATGGCCCTGATCAGCCCCCATCATTGGCCAGGCGGAGGGACCCCACCCATGCACGAATTAAGTGCACCGGTCCTCTAGTTTGGCTATAAGAAGAATGAAGTACTGATAGATGCTAAAATGTGGATGAACCTCAAGAAATTTAAAATATTATTTAGCTTAGTGAATTCTGACAATTTATATTTTCCAAACTTAAAAAACAATTTTTTAAAACTGATTTCAGAGAGGAAGGTTGAAAGAGAGATATATAGATTCATCAGTGCTGAGAGAGAATCATTGATTGGCTGCCTCCTGCACATCCCCTTCTGGGGATTGAGCTGCAACCTGGGGAATGTACCCCGGCAGGGAATCAAACTTTTTGATCTGGATAGAATTTATTGAACCTCAAACCTCCATGAGAAGTTTTATAATTGGCACACATTATCTACACACACATTTGTTTTCTGTTGCATATTTACTCTTGGGTGGTATTGAGCCAAGTTCTTCATGCATTATCTAATTTATTCCTGAAAACAGCTTTATGAAATAATTCTGTTTTACCAATTTCATAGTTGAGAAAACCAAGATTTATATTTGACTGAACTGGGACTGATAGCCAAGCTTGTTCTGTAACTGTTAAACTAGCTTTCCACTAATCAGATACATTCCACAATAATGAGTTATTTTCAATGGGGTCACAGTCCCTAAATCCAGCCCACCAGAAGCAAAGTGAAAAACAAGTTATTTCTTTAGGGGTAAAAGTGTTTGTTACTGGGTTTGCCTAAAGTGCCATGCTGAAATTCATTCAGTGGCGTGTTTTGGGGTATATTATGGTCTCGTTATGTAGTTAAAGCAGTGGTCGGCAAACTCATTAGTCAACAGAGCCAAATATCAACAGTACAACGATTGAAATTTCTTTTGAGAGCCAACATTTTTAAACTTAAACTATATAGGTAGGTACATTGTTATTAACTTAATTAGGGTACTCCTAAGGCTTAGGAAGAGCCACACTCAAGCGGCCAAAGAGCCGCATGTGGCTCTCAAGCCGCAGTTTGCCGACCACAGAGTTAAAGCATTAAATATACAAAGGAGTGTGATAAAAATGATATGCTATAGTAAGTGCCCATGAATAGCTTTTAAATTCATCAGTTTACATTGTATTATTCAAAATATTCAGTATATACAGGGTGCCTAATGTACTGAATAACAAAGTCCCTGCCTTCAGCAGAAAGCTCAGATCCGAGAAGACACAGGATAAATAAATACTGAGTAGGCTGTCAGGTAGTGATGAGTGGTAGGAGACAACTATGGCAAGGTAAGATCTGGAGGGCACATATGTATGTACACATGTGTGCTTTGTTCCAGCTTCATATTGGATGGTCAGGGTGGGCCTCACTGAGGGAAGATTGACCAAAGACATAAAGAAAGCAACTGAATAGCTGATGTAGACATCTGGGGAAAGAACCTTCCAGGTATAGGGAACATCAGAGGGCCAGAGGTAGGGTTGTGCTTGGTATTTTTGAAAGTCTGCAAGAGACCAGTGTATCTGGATTAGAGTGTGAGAAGGAAGAGTGGAAGGAGGTGAATTCATAGAGGTAAGCAAGTGCCAGAATTTGCAGAACCTTCAGGGCCTGAGAAGACCTTTACATTAGTTTTCTATATTACCTTATTTTTTCCCTTTTTATTGAATTTATTGGGGTAACACTGGATAACAAAATTATACAGGTTTCAGGTGCACAATTCCACCACACATTTGTCCATGTCCATGAGTTTTTTTTCTCTCTTTTCTTTCCTTTTTTTCTCATCCCTTCTACCCCAGGACACCCCCTCCCTGACTGTTGTCAGTCTGCTCTCTATGAGTCTATCTCTATTTACCTTGTTAGTTCACTTTGTTTACTAGATTTCACATATGAATGAAATCATATGGCACTTGTCTTTCTCTGACTGGCTTAGACCTTCACATTTTATTCTAAACTAGAGGCCCGTTGCAGGAAGATTCCTGCAAGAATAGGGCTTCCTCGGGCCTATTCCTGCAAGAATAGGGCTTCCTGAAGCTGGAGCGAAGCAGAGAAGTCTCAGCTCCCTCTTTTCCCTGCCGCCTCAGCTCCCTCCCTTCTCCGCTGCTTAGCTCCCTCCTGTGTCCGCTGCCTCAGCTCCATTCCCTTCTCTGCCGCTTGGCTCCCTTCTGCGGAGCTTGGCTTCCTTCTACACTGTCTTCAGTCTTCGCTCTGCGCCTGTGTATGCAAATTAACCTCCATCTTTGTTGTGTTAATTTGCATATTGCTCTGTTTGGCCAGTGGGTATAGCGGAAGGATGGTCAATTTGCATGTTTCTCTTTTATTAATGTAGATGATGTTCCAGAGGGTTGAGCAGGGGACAGTTTTAATCAGGTTTCCATAATAAATATGGTTGCTTTGATTGTTGTGTGATGGGTAGACTATAGGTGGAAGGGCAGAGATGGAATAAAGCAGGCAATTAAAAGGATCATGCAGTAGTCTCTTACTCCTTTCTACTTGCTCTGAATGTGGTGTCTGAACCAGCAGCATCAGCATCACCTGGAATCTTCTTAGAAATGCAGACCTCAAGCCTTTTACCACATATCCTCTGAGAATTTTATTTTTTTTAATATATTTTATTGATTTTTTTTTACAGAGAGGAAGGGAGAGGGATAGAGAGTTAGAAACATCGATGAGAGAGCAACATCGATCAGCTGCCTCCTGCACACCCCCTATTGGGGATGTGCCCGCAACCAAGGTACATGCCCTTGACTGGAATCGAACCTGGGACCTTTCAGTCTGCAGGCCGACGCTCTATCCACTGAGCCAAACTGGTCAGGGCTATCCTCTGAGAATTTATGCAAACTTTCAAGTTTGAGAAAGACTAATTTAGGCAAGAAATGAGGCTCACTTGTGATAGGGCAGTTTAAGCAAAGGTGTTAACCAATGGTGATGTATTGGTTATATAGTTTAAATCATTATTTGCTGATTTATTGTATATGAGTGTGAGATAAAAGAAGGGTGAATAGGGGTACCTTTTATTGCAAAAGAGAAAACTGAGAGCAGCAGGGGTTTCTAGAAGAATGTGGTTTGCGATGCCTGTAGACACACAAAGAAGGAGGTGGATGTACATACCTGGGCATATTGTATTAGGACTAGAACTATACATGTGGGAGCCAACTGACCAGTTGAAATTACCCAGAGAATCAGTAACTAGAGTAGAGCAAGTTCTAAGAACTGAGGTCTGAAACACTGCAGCCCTGAGTCGCAGAAGAAGAGGAACATCCAAAAATGGGACCCAAGTGAAGCTGTAGGATGATAATTAGGAACACGTGTAGCACCAAGTGTAGACACCATCAAAGAACTTTGGCACCTCTCATAAGATAAATGGTTCACTCATTTGCTTCCTCCTTTACACTCTGAGCTCTTCAGTGTCAGAGCATGGCTGGCATTCAAAAGGTGTTTAAAAATAAGCCTCTGGGTAAATGAACAATGGCTTGTTTTATCTTAGTATATTACTTGGCACTTTTAGGACTCCTAGATTTTTGTGATTCGGCAGCGCGTAAAGCTCTGAGTCATGTTTTTGTGTGTGTATGATTTTACTCACCTAAGTGCTGTAGGTAACTTGGGTGGGAGTATTTGCTGTTATGTTTAATGTACCCTGCCATTTTCACTCCTTTAATAACATCCTGTGAGGATGTAAATGCTCACAATCCTCTTTTCTTGCAATTCCTTCTTGTTCATTCTAACAATATTCATATACATCTTTAAAAGACAGAAAGGTCACATCTTTTAGTCACAAAGATGTGTTTCTTGGTAGGTAACCTGGACAGAAACAAATGGAACTCTTGATGTTTTCCAAGGACCTGATTTGGGAAATTAGATTTACTATATTGTGATCTCTTTTCCTAAGGATCAGACAGGAATTGAGAAACAAGACTCAAAAATCGAATCCTAGGCTTTTATTTAAAAAAATCTTTCCTTTGACCATTCATTTACATCCCAGAGATTCAAGTTTAAGGTTCCAGTGGTTGTGATACCATTGTAATTAACCTAGTTATTAATTAATAACAGGAAAGGAGCAAAGGCTTGGCCATATATTATAGGCATGCCATTTAGTCAGCTTAGCTAGGAGGCTACAACATTACACTCCCCAGGGGGTCAACAAAGGGGAGATAGATGCATGCCCAGTACAGTTGGTAGGGGGTGGACTAGTGAAGAGGTGCTTGCTGTCAATCACACCTGGGGACAGAGATGGTTGGCTAGAATGGGTGTGACCACTGCAAGTGCTGGAAGATTTGGGATATTTAATCCCCTGAACAAATACATTCTCTCCCTTCTGCTCTCTTGGTTTCTCTTGTGCTTTTGGGACCCTTGGGATTCGTGTTGCTTGGGGCACGCTCTCCTGCATTAGCCCACATTGCCCACAGCCATGTGGATCCCAGACACAATGGAATGCAACTAGCCTGATACTGAACTGGACCTGACTCCAACATGGAAAGAAAACTCTGGACACTGGTTTTGCTTCTAGTTTTACTGAAGGGATGTGATTCCACGAAAGTAAAACTTTCTACCATATCTCATCTTCCCATGGGAACCTCTGGAAATGTTTATTCCACTCGTACCCCAAGAACCCAACTTCCACCAATAACAGTTGTGGGGATTGAATGACTTAGAATGTAGGATGATATATGCCGAATCCTAACTGAGTTTTCCAAAGGGAACTGGGATTCTCAGATTTTGTTAACATAATTTAAAAGGCAAGTCACAATCAGAAGTGTTTCTGTTGATGGGATTTAAAATAGGAAATAACAAACAAACAAACAAAACATCCAAACATGTGCTTTATATTAAATGACCAAGGTTGATTTAGAATAAAGTGTTTGAAGACATTAAGTTTGTGAAGAGGTCTACATTGGCATTTCTTTGCTCAGCAATTGTGTGTGTGTAAAACTAAAGAGTCAATGAATCCGAGAGGGGAGCCTGAAGAGGCAGGTGGGCACTTTGAAGAAAGAGAAACCCTAGGATCAGCTTGCCCCCCCTCCCTGGTTTTATAATTAAAAAAAAATTAGTGAAAATGGTTATATTCAATTCAACAAACTGAAAAAAAGCAATTCTTGACCATCTCTTTTATTCACAAAGTTGTGGATGCCTTAGGAGCTGAGAGAGTCCTAATCACAACACCTGCCCTCTATGGCAATAGAGGCGTTTCATTACCTTCCAAAGATAAGCAACCAGTATTTATAGCTCCATGTATGTTAACATTCTTCTTTCACTTTTCTCCTTTTTCTCCTTCATAGTTTAGATTGGCAAAAACACTTGCTGTTCTCCAGATAAGTGTGTTTTAGGAATAAAAAGCAATTTTCAGCAGATGTGTATGACTTTGCTTAGAGGGGAATGGTGTGTGTAATCACACTAACACAATAGGGCAAGAGCATATGTGATACAAGGTGAAATATGATGTGACAAAAGCAAAGTATAAACTCAAGAGAATGCAGTCATAGGAATTTGGGCAAATCAAAATGGGTTTTCCTGGAAGAGTCTGCCTTTGAATTTGGACTTAAAGGAGTAACAGGTTTTGAAGGTAAAGAAGAGAATAAAGTAAGGTGCACATTTCAGTGGTTGCATCAAATGAGCTAATGAATTGACATCAGGAAGTCACCAAGAGAGGTGTGTGGGTAGGCAGACAGGTATGTCCCTGGGACTCAGTTCAAGGTGTATTGTTTCTGAATTCCAGAGGCTATTTTGAGAACCATTGAACAGAGTTTAGCAGAGAAGTGCTATAACTAGAATTGTGCTCTAAGAAGGTAAATGTGCAAACATTTAGAGAATATAGTCTGATGTAGCAGTCTAGTCTGGAAGTGGTGAGGTCCTGGAAGATGGGTATGAGAAATATTGGGGAGAGAACTGTTGGGATATGCGAAATAGGACTGGGCAGTGGTTGGATAAGAGAACAACCAAAGGGAAGGATTCTGGGACAGAGGTATTGAGTGCAGGGCACTGAGACAATGGTGGAGTCTTACTTTAAATAGAGATGCCATGAGCAAGAGTTAGTTTGAATGGGAGGAGGATGAATTTAATTCTGCGCTTGTACCCGAAGCACACACAGTTGGAAATGTTCCACAGCCAGTTGCTATGATCCTGGCCTTGACAGAGAGATTAGAGGTACAGAAAAAGATTTGGTCCCTATTTGTTGCAAGATAATAATTGAAGCTGGATAAAAGAACACAATGATTTCAGGTGAATTTATACAATTAATCTTCTAGCTGATTAAAAGAAACCTCAGACTTTAAGCAATGCACTGTGAAATACAACACACTTCTTTTGTCTCCAGTAGAGCAGGAGTTCAAGATAATTTTCCTGAACAAGGTTTGTATCAAGAACTCTGCTGAAAACAGCGTCAGTCTTTGTGCCTGTAATAGCCCACTCTTCCTTGACTGTGAGCCATGATCCAGTGAAGAAGGCATTTCCTTTTCAGGCATGACATGCATTTGATTTCCAAGGACAAGGTTTCTTATTTGATTGCCAACCTCCCTAATTAGGAGGCCTTGAAGATCATTGCTTCAAGGTTGTTCAAGCTGAAAAAGCATTCACAGGCACAAACATATTTTATGTCCAGGAAAAGTCGCTGTAGTTGACTGAATGTAGTTAGTTATCATAGAGACTTACCTTTAGCTCCAGGCAAACACTGCCAGCAGCATTGGTATTCAAGACAAAAGACAGCCATCAGTGTAAATTCTTGTCTACTATGCAAGGTGTATCTTTTGATCTTTTCAAAAAGAGCTAGAAAATTGGATGGTATTTGCTGGAGCCTTTCGGCTGAGAAATGTCAATAATGTAATCGTGTTGAGACCAGTACATGGAATTGACTTGTTGGGAGATGGGTACAGGTGCAAGGATGAAATGCGTATCTGATTATTATATAGAACTGAGTTTGTGCATGAGATCCAGGGTCGCCAGGCTACAGCAGGAAGCAGCATTAGGAGAATTTGATGAGTCCTCAAAGCAGGTTTCTTAGTGGCAACTCCAATTCTAAGTTTTTGGAAAACAGAAAGAAATAAGAAAGTAATATTCCTTCTGCTATTTGCATTTGTAGCATATAACCCTGTTTCCTCCAGTGGATACTCTGGTGGCTGTGAAATCAAGACAGGTCATTCCATTTCCCTCAAAGTGAATCACTTTCATTGTGTACTGAATTTCTGCAAGCTGAGCAAGTGGGAGTTTTAGGTGGCTCTTGGGTGATTGGTATATGCTGCAGGTTGTGTCTGTGTAGTTTAAAAAAAGCTATATCCAAAATAAACAGGGTCAGTAAATAAAATTGTTCAATTTTATAATTGCTTCAGTGCGCTATTTTCTCTCTATTCAGTTACTTGGAACTATAATGAAATTTATTTCTTATTACCTGCTATTGAATTATCTGTGAATAGAAAGGAGATGAAAAAGTAGATCATAGAAACCTAACAACATCAATTCGTTCAATACTTGACTCTGTCTCCAGTGACAGATAATGTTTCTGACACCACAATATTTTCCGGGCAAAATGAGTATTTTATCTTAGAAATATAAAAAATTCTATAATCGAATACCACAGTTCTTTATGTCATGCTAGAATTTGAACTTATACATGTTGATGTGCTCTGAGAATCTGTGAAATCTTACTCATGTATGTCTTAGAAGAACTCGGAGGGGATTGGTTAGAAGTGACCTGTGAGTGGCTTCCTCACAGGGTACACAGCACCAGTGAACATACTCATTCTTAGAAAGACATCCACGATTGCAATTCTCTGATTAATAGTGGGCAGTTACTGAAAATTTACAATGTGGCAGAGACTATTGTACATTCTTCCTTGCATTCTCTGATGTAATCGTTGCAGTGCTATGAGGTAGTCAACACTATCATCTCCATCTTATGCCTGAGGAAAGTGAGACATGGAGAAGCTAAGAAGATTCCACAGCTTTTAAGTAGTGGCAGCTTGACTCTAAGGGCTGCATTGAAGAACCTACCTTGAAGTAAATAGTAAAGATTTGAACCACTAATTTTTTTCATGTAGAAACATGGAGTCATCATCCAACACATTTCTTGAGGCCCAAATAGTAATTGATCTGTTTTTTTTTTTCTCCAAAGAGAGAACATTTTAGAAGTTGGTTTCTTCTATTGTTTCCATGTCTTTTGGGAAGATAAATTTAGCTGTTTCATTTTATATCATGTGACTCTAGCAGTGTAAAAACTTTGTAAGAGTAGAGGTGTTGATTTTTCTAGTCAAATCTACCCCCCAACCTGTATTCAGTGCAAAACTGTGTAAAACACACTAAATCGGCCACAGTATTTTAATTGTGAAAATGCAGTCTGTGAATTTGTGAGAAGGCAGAGAATAAAGTTATATACATTTGTGTGTGAGTGTGTATAGATCAGCCGTGGGCAAACTACGGCCCGCGGGCCGGATCCGGCTCGTTTGAAATGAATAAAACTAAAAAAAAAAAAGACCGTACCCTTTTATGTAATGATGTTTACTTTGAATTTATATTAGTTCACACAAACATTCCATCCATGCTTTTGTTCCGGCATTCTGGTCCAGTTTAAGAACCCATTGTGGCCCCCGAGTCAAAAAGTTTGCCCACCCCTGGTATAGATATAGATATGCATTTATAGTAAGAGTATATTTGATATGAAAATACTTGACTACGCAACCTGCAGCAGGGTTACATATTAAAGTGGTATTATGTCTGGAGTTTAAATACTATTAAGTACATTTTGAAGTGCTTTTGAAACATGGAAAACTTTTCTGAGACATTGGATACACGAATTCAAAAGCTGACTATAAATGTTAGTAAACATTTCAAGATAGCATGACAGGTCTGAGCCTGAGGTTATCTGGATGATGACTTATTTGGAAGAAGGTAGGATGAGCCTAGAGCAGGGGTGGGCAAACTTTTTGACTCGAGGGCCACAATGGGTTCTTAAACTGGACCGGAGGGCCGGAACAAAAGCATGGATGGAGTGTTTGTGTGAACTAATATAAATTCAAAGTAAACATCATTACATAAAAGGGTACGGTCTTTTTTTTTCAATAGTTTTATTCATTTCAAACGAGCCGGATCCGGCCCGCGGGCCGTAGTTTGCCCACGGCTGGCCTAGAGCATAGCAAACATAGTATATATAGTATGTCATTGTCTTTGATGCAGTTGATGCCAAATGTCTTGCACGTTTTATTTCTTTATATGCTTTACTATCTTGAATAAATGACAAGTAATAGGGCAAGAAAAAAACATTTTAAAAGCTTTAAACATGTTGTTGGAAAAGAAACAGTCAAAATGCCAGCTGTTCTCCCTCCTCTGCTCCTGTGTTAAACAGAATTTTTGCTGCTTACCCCATGTTATTGGGAAAAGAGGAAAATTTTTCAAAGGAGAAATTTAGAAACATTACTGTACAGAAAATTTCTTGCTCCTAGTGGGAGTCTGAAAAGGACCATCATTTCAGAAGCTACTGTCTCCAATTTAAAAACATCAGAGCAGGATAAAGAGTGTCTCCCAGTGAGCAGAAACTAGAGAGCAGAAGGTTCATTGAAACCCCAGAGTGAAAACCACTTAGAGAATCAGAATAGTCAAGCATAAGGTTGCGGTAGGGATTTGGAGACTGGCCTGGAACATGGATCTGCCAATGTGTGGAATCAAAATGGATGGCAAAGGAGACAGGAGTCAGGGGTGCCAGTATGGGCCGTGGCCCTCAGTGCAGGTGTCCAGGGCTAGAGAATGGATTTATGAGTAGGTGAGAGAAGCAATAAAAAAAAAAAGAAGACATACAAAAACAAGACATGGAGAGCAACACAGAATGAGAGGTCAGTTTGCAATAGCTCAAATGTTAGTACAATTCAAGGACATGTATACACATACAATAATAAAATAGATTTATGAAATATGAGATTACTGCTGTGCAATGTGTACATGTGTATCTGAATAAAAACTGAACACGCCTACAAATTAAATATTCAGGGGAACAGAATCTAGGTGGAGGTGGTGGAAGTGAGATGGAACATGACTCAAGTTGCTGAATTCTCCTCCAAAGTAGCTTTTGATTTCCAAACACTTTCTATTGGATAATTATCCAGTAAAGTCATAGTTCCACTCCCTATCACAGTTACTCCTCTCCTTCTTCCCTTCCCAAGGTCTGTGTATGGGGGAAGGTTGTGGAGGATTGTGGAGGTCCCTTGATTGTGTCTTGTCCACTGTGTGACTGGTGCTGTGGTTCTGGGGTGTGGGCGCTGTATCTACTGTGGAGTGTTTGGTCTGATTGTATCCTCTGAAATCTTGCTTTTGTTTTTTCTTGAAATCTTCAAATTGGAGTCTCTCTTGCTGTCAACCTCTGGCTTGGTCCTACAGATCCCATCTTGATACCTGGCCATGACTTATACAGGGTGTCCCACAAAAATGTATTAACACTTTGAATGCTATAAGGTCATTGTTTATAACATTACAGTTCACTTAAAAAATTTGAAAGGATCTACAGAAATGAAAATTTTTTTGTCAATGCCTATTTTCAAACTGATGACCATTCTGGTCAAGGCACTGCTAATAACACGAAGCAATGGAATCACAAACATCAAGAAGCATTTTGTTTTGTATTTGTTGCTCTCAATGTGTTGCCAGTTGCCGGTTTTGTGCCATTAACTTTATCTTCCATGTATCCCCGTAAAAAAAGTCCAGTGGCACTTTAGGATACATTTTTGTTGTTTGAAGCTTTGTCTGGCTTCACCCATTATTTTAAATCAGTTGAACCTGAAAAGGAGGGAAAATTAAGTGTTATCAGCTGTTAAGGTCTCTATACATTTTGGGAGGACATCCCTTAACGCTAGGCTGTAGTGTCCTTGGTTCCCACCAGAATCCAGACTTTATGGGGAAGCCCTTATATGTGCTTGAACTTCTGAAACTCTCCTGCAGTGCCTGGGCCATAGGAGGTTTCCAACCAGAGTTTCAAATATGGGAAATTTTCAAAAAGACGTGGCTTCTGTCTGTTCCCGCCACATTCCCAACATGTTCAACTCAAGTGAGGAAGATCCTGGCAGCCTGATTTTCTTACCTTTGCCTCTAATTCTTTTCCAATCTCCTGAGATAAAAGTTTCCTTTCCTGCTGTGTGACTGGCCTGCGACATAAGCACCATATCTATGGAAATAAGCATTATGTCATAGATATAAATGAGATGTAGGCTAGACTTAAAAATTGTTATCCTTGGGTTGTGGGACTACATGAGGTTAAATAGATCCTATTTTTTTTTTTTTTTTGGTATTTTTAAAACCTACAATGAGCAGATGCGACAAATATTCAGAAAATGAAAAAAAAAAAGTATTTAAAGATTCCACAAAATGTAACTAAAAAGAATCTTGATTTTGCTGCTTGTAGAAATGCCTTTTATTCTGTTATGAGATGTAGGATTGTGCAAATGCTAGCAGACAGATGGATGAAACCTACAGGAACAGCAGTAGCGATCAGGCAGAAGACTTTGGCATTAGGACCCAGCTTTGGCAAGGACAAAGGAGGTTGCAGAGGCCTGGGCCCGTGTTCTTTCACGATGTCGCCAGTCTAGGTGGCCATTCTAGGTGGCCAGTCACAACTGGTGGAATTCTGAGAGAAGACGGAGATGGTTCATTTGAAGAATTGCAGCTGAGGGTTTTGTTCACTCTCCATGGCTCATCTTCCCTCTGTGACTCTAGATGATTATGTCACATCTCAAGCATTAATAACTGGTGAATTAGCAGTTAAAGGACAGCCTTGTTTTTGTTCTAAATAAGGTAACTAATAACCTTTGCTCTTGGGGTGCAGTGGGGGATGCTCTGGGGGTCCAATAGCTCCATAGTAGCCCTGCCCGTTTCCTTCCAGAGGCCACTAGAAGTAAATAATCAAAGTGAAACCCCTGTGCTTGCTGTGTATGGTCACTGGGTGCACCCAGTGCCTCTACACATCAGATTTCCTGAGCTTTTCCGAGAGGGTAGTTCTGGAGCCACCACTGTTTAGCATGTTTTAGTTCTTCTCAACCAACTCCTGTGCTTTTAAGTTTCCAGTGGATCCAATATACACTCTGCTTCTGCACAAAAAGATATTACCTGTGATTGAGTCTCTTTAATCCCTAAGGGCTATAAATCCAATAAAGGGGAGAGCATGAGGGTGGGAGGAACCATTTTCTGCAATATCAGGACCAAATAACTTCAAGGGAAAGGTGCATAAATATATTATCTATTATCTTAGTCACTTTTATTTAAAAAATAACACATGCCCTGACCAGTTTGGCTCAGTGGATAGAGCGTCGGCCTGCGGACTGAAGGGCCGCAGGTTCAATTCCGATCAAGGGCATATACCTTGGTTGCGGGCACATACCCAGTAGGGAGTGTGCACAAGGGGGCTGATCAATGTTTCTCTCTCATCGATGTTGATGGCTCTCTATTCCTCTCCCTTCCTCTCTGTAAAAAATCAATAAAATATATTTAAAAAATAAAAAAAAACAGTGTATGATAGAGATCAGCTGGGAATACTAATAGACACATAATAAATTTCAAATAAATATGAGATTAATTGAGTTGAGTGAAGTAAGAGGTAATAGGATGTGGAAGTGACTTTATCAATAAAGAAAGGTTTTTGGTCTTGCATAGAAGAGATTTTCTAATGTCCTAACTTACTTTACTAATCTTCAGGAAGCAACTGTGGTACATTTTGTCCTAAATAAATGTTTCTTCAGGGAGTACTCAAGTGGCCATTAACATTTTTAGCGTCTTGCATTTTTTTTTTTTAAATAAATGCTTTGCTTAGCAAGTACAAATGCAAGTCTCCAAGATTCTCTCACCCCACTGACTTGAGCCTAACAGTGCAAGTATTCATTTTTAGGTGAAAAGAGAGGTCAGGACAGTTAGGAATTAAAATTATACTGATGAATGGCTATTTCTTAAGTGGTTACGAAATTTACTAGCATCTCTACTGAGACATTTTGTAAGCACTAAATGATGTCAGTGGATTTTGTGCCTTAGTAAATATCACTGATAAAATTCCCAAAGAGATAACTCTTGTTGAATGAAAAGAAAAAAATTTGGTTTAATCATTATGTGCAGGAATTGGAACTGAAAAGCAAAGTTCATAGAGAATTTGTGTCATATAACTAGAGCAGCTAGTAAGAAAATCACAGTGATACATAGTAAGTCAATAATTTTTCAAAAGTGAAGGCAATTTTACTGTTTTTACTTTTCATGTAGGAAATATATTAATAAAATTGCTTTCCAGGGTTAATTATTTGTGCTACACATTGCTGTGTTACGACATTTATTAGTATTTCCCCCCCTTTTATTCCATGAGCAAGTGATGGAATAGTAAACACTATGAATTAAGTGAATCTTGTTTGAAATAAATGAACTACCTGAACTACCTTTGAAATTTAAAACAATATATATGTCAATTCACACACACACACACACACACACACACACGGTTAATGACAAGCACCCTTATGTTTAGGCCATGGACCAATATGTTGACTTCCTGTAGCACATCTTCATTAGGACCTCCTATAGTCAGCTGCAAGTTCATTCCTCCAAAACAAACTTGTGATTTCTCAGACATCCTTTCCTGACACCTAACATGAAATCAGTACTTGGGGTTTTCCGATCTCTGTTATTGGCAGCAGAATTCTTTTGGATTATTCTTTCTCGTATCTAGTTGTGTCAAGCACTATCGATCTGGCTTTGCAGACCCTCTATCTAATTCTCAAACTCTCATTTCCAAGCCTACTCTCTTACTACAACACTTGTAGTCAAATATTTTGTCTTTAAAAATCAACAACAGAAACAAGTGCACAGCAACAATCACATTCTCTTGTACACAGTAAGGTTTTAATAAACATTATCATTTGCCTACTACTTGAAATATGACTGCTTTTATTTTATTTATATTTTATAAAAGTAAGTTAAAGGTTTGATTCTTTTCCTTTATTTACCAGTTGGTTCCTTAGGATTCTCTCAAGGGGCTTCTTTATTTTTTTTTTTATCATTATGAGCTCATGAATATTTAACAAATTGGATGAATTTTAGTCCATTGCATTTATTCTTCTTTGTGTGTTTTTTTTAAATCCTCACCTGAGGATATTTTTTCATTGATTTTTTTAAAAAAATTTATTTATTGTTTAAAGTATTACAAATAGTAGTACATATGTCTCCTTTTTTTCTCCCATTGACCTCCCTCGGGCCTCCTTTACCCTCTGGCGGAAGAAAGAGGGAAAGACAGAGAACTATCGATGTGAGACAAACACATCGATTGGTTGCCTCCTACACAAGCCCCAACCAGACCCAGGCTGGGGAGGAGCCTGCAGCTGAGGTGTGTGCCCTCGGCTGGAATCAAACTCAGGACTCTTAGGTCAGAGGGCCAAAGCTCTATCCGCTGAACCAAACCCGCTAGGGCGAAATATGACTGCTTTTAAATCCGTCTCCTAGAGAGTTAAGAGCTAAAATCTTTAATTCTCAACAATGAAACACACACACATATCTATATCTGTATCTATATGTATATCATCTATATCTATATCTCAGTAGATATAGATAGATAGATATGTATATATTAAGAGAACAATTATCCTTCTGACTTGGCAGTTGGATAGATGACTATGTATGGCATCACCTTCTATCTCTTTACCTGGCAGATTCCAACCAAAATTTCTTTCTGGACAAAGATAACACTATATCCATGAGACAATATAGAGAACAAATGGCTCTTCTGATTCTTTCAGTTTCAGAGAAAAATAGGATTTCAATACATAAAAAAACTTACCATGGTATAGGAAATATAGGTGGAAAGATATTATTCATACTTATCCAATGTCTTCAAGATTAGTTTCATAATAATATTAGTTTCCTAATAGGGTTCTGTGTCAAGGAACAAGGATAGAAGCAATCCATGTTGTGAAGCAAGAGGCATACTATGTTATCTCTAGTCAAACTGGCAACCTGATTTGTCTCCAGCAGAACACAGTCTGTGGTTGAGTGAAGCCCCCGGTGATCATGCTCTCTTTATATGCCCCAGTTTTCCTTTGAATCATGGTTTATTTAGGGCAGGGTATTTAGAGATTTCTATAAATTCTATCCTATGTGGATACCCCCAACAAACTTTAAATATGTCAAGAAATATTTGAAAGCAAGTAGCAGTGTTAGACAGCACCTTTGGGTACGTACTTTAGTGTTCACAAACAAAAAACAATCAACTCAGCCTGATGGAACAGCATGTTATCAACAATGACATTTCCAAACCTGATGTTGATGATAGGAGTTTTATTAGTTAATTAAATGTGTGCAAATTACATGCACTGTTGCAGATAATGTAGAAAAGGACATGCATGCTTCATTGGAGCTCAATTTCCTTTTTAGAAATTATCACTTGTATTAAATTACTTAACTTTCTAAAATAAGCCACCTGCATTTTTCCAGTCTTTTTATTGTGTATTCCAATCCACTTTTCATTAACATTAGTTTATTTACAGCTTATTTTCTGTAACTCTTGTAATAGGGAAAGAATCTTATTCACATAGAGCAGATTGCCAGGGACCTGTAATCCATGTAGTTGAGTGGGTTTGGAATACAGCAGGGACCTGACAAGCCTGAGCAAGAATTTGTCATATTTGTTCTTAAGCCAAATTTCACTCGCAGTTTTTCTGCCCCCCCCCCATAATTTTTGCTGTGATTTATATATGTTTTTTACTAATATCAAGTAAATCAAACATTTATATAAACTCTTACTCTATTCTTTTAATTTGTACTGTTTGTACCCCTTCCAATTTTTAATTCCTTCAGTTATTCATTTAGCAAATATTGACTGTCTCTAAGATACAGTGGACACTGTTCTTCACACTGGGAATGTACTGTGATTACAAAAGAAACATCCAAACCCTTGGGGAGCTTATTCATTATTTATCCTTTTCAACCTTAAAATTTTATCACCACTGAAAATATTGCATTGCTTAGTTGAGTTTCCGGTAGTGGAATCTAAGTGAGAAAGAACTGCATATTCGGAGTCCCTACTGTAGGAGCGTACTTTTTAACTTAATGTCAGAACGAACTTCAGCTCTTCCTGAAGAGTAGCATTAATTATGCAACAGTTACCCTGCAACTAGGGATTAGAGGTTTTTTCCCTGTTATCCTTCTGTTGTTGAATTCTAGTTTGATTCCATTGGGGTTGGAGCGTACACCCTGAATGTTTTTAATTCTTTTAAATTTGTTGAGTTGTTTCTTTTTCTTTCTTTTTTTTTTTTCTTCCTGTTTTATGGCCCAGGATATGGTCTATCTTGGTATATGTACTCTGGGTACTTGAAAAGAATGTGTATTGTGTTGTTGTTGGGTGAAATGTTTTTTTTTTTAAAATATATATTTTATTGATTCTTTACAGAGAGGAAGGGAGAGGTATAGAGAGTCAGAAACATCGATGAGAGAGAAATATCTATCAGCTGCCTCCTGCACACCCCCTGCTGGGCATGTGCCCGCAACCAAGGTACATGCCCTTGGCTGGAATCGAACCTGGGACCCTTCAGTCTGCAGGCAGACACTCTATCCACTGAGCCAAAACAGTCAGGGCAGGTGAAATGTTTAATTAATGTGAATTAGATCATTTGTTTGATAGTGTTATCGAGTTCTTCTGTATCCTTGCTGATTTTCTGTCTAGCTGTTCTGCTAATTGTTGAGAGATGGTTGTTGAAGTTTCTGACTGCAATTGTCTATTTTCGCTTTCTGTTCTGTATTTGTTCCACATATTTTGCAATTCTGTTGTTTGATGCATACACATTTAGGATTGATATACGTTCTTCATGACCCTTTTATAATTATGTAATGTGTTTGGTAATTTTCTTTGCTCTGAAGTTTACTTTCTGAGTAGTGTTCGCATGGTATATGATGGCTGGGAGTTCTGGCTCCCCCTATGGCCTCCACTGTCACCGTGTAGGGTAGGGAGGAGCAGCCTTGTCACTGGTGGGTGGTGGTGGAGTGCTTACTCTTTACTAGGCCTCCTTTGACACCACCCATTCTTTAGAAATAGTTCTAGACATATAAGCTTAATGTGCTTCTAAAAATTGTGTTCCCTCTGTTAATACTAATAGCATGACATGACAATTTTAAGATATACAAATGCACAGAATCTTTATGTCTTTATAAGATTTTGTGCTAGAAACATAGCACGAAACCCAATGGTTCATAAATTGGATGTTTTTTTCTTTAGTACTATTTAATAAATTATGACAACATCATTGCCAATGACTTCACAGAATTACAGACTGGATAATAATATAGACATTAAATTATTTCGTGGTAGTAGATTCATTAATGTAAATATAGAAAACACCCACATTAAAAATTATGAAGAGTTACATTAAATCAATAAAAAAATGCTAATGTCAAATTTTAAGTTAAATGGGATAGAGTCCTAATTTGAAATAAAATTTTAGAAACATTCACATTCAATCAATGATTAATCATAACATTCAATGAGGAATGAAAAAGAATAGTCCATTATGTAATTTTTAGGTTTCAAGATAATTAGAAAGCATTATAGTTAAGTATCTTATTACATTTCATAGAACAGACATGCATGCTCATGTCCAGTTAAATTACAATGCTGATCAACATCGTCACTGGTAAGGAACCAGTTAAAACATCAGTTGGAGGATTGCCTTATTGCTTTATGATCTTTTCCAAACATTGGAAAGTGGATCTTTTTCTTTAATAGGGCTTCTCTAAATAAAGCTTTGAAATATATCCCATACATATTCATACATATTTATCAAAAGGTATATATTTAAGCTGAGCAAATTAAAATTGGAGAGTATGTCTTTTTTTTAAATCCTCACCCAAATATATTTTTTCAAGTGAATTTTTTAGAGAGAGTGGAGGGGAGGGAGGGAGGGAAGAAGAGAGAGAGAGAGAGAGAGAGAGAGAGAGAGAGAGAGAGAGAGAGAGAGAAAAACATAGATGTGAGTGTGTGAGAGAGAGAGACAACATCAATTGCTTCCCTCCCCCATGTGCCTCAACCGAGGCCAGGGACCTAGCCTGCAACTGAGGTACGTGCCCTTGACTGGGAATCGAACCCATGACCCTTTGGTCTGTGGGTTAATGCTCTAACCACTGAGAAAACTGGCCAGAACTGGAGAATATGTCTTTGTTTTCATAAAACTAAAGTATTTCAAATACTTTTACTGAAGAAGATCTAACAAAGTAACACATTCTAAATCAGCAGTTTTCAATTGGTGTGCTACATTACACTGGTGTGCCATAAGCATTTTTAAAACATGTAACACCTGACTATTTAGTCAGAGACACAGAACTCTTTTCCCTTAGGTTGTCTAAAACAATGACAACAGTCAATACAATAATAGCTGTCTGCTGTGAATGAAAAAATTATAACTATTTTTTGTGAGATTAGCAAAAAAATCTATTTTTTTTGTTGTGCCACAGAATTTTAGTAATTACTTTGTGTGCCATGAGATGAAAAAAGTTCACAATCGCTACTTTAAGAAATGGTTGAGGTGGAATAGCCTTTGGGTGGAACACATGATTTGGACATAGACACTGCCCTCAAATAGGTCAGATACAATATGTAAAGAAAGATTTGTAGTAGCAGGAGAGTTTCAGATGCCCTAAGACAGTGGTCGGCAAACTGCGGCTCGCAAGCCACATGCGGCTCTTTGGCCCCTTGAGTGTGGCTCTTCCACAAAATACCACATGCAGGCATGCACATACAGTGCGATTGAAACTTTGTGACTCATGCGCAGAAGTCGGTATTTTGTGGAAGAGCCGCACTCAAGGGGCCAAAGAGCCGCATGTGGCTCGCGAGCCGTAGTTTGCCGGCCACGGCCCTAAGAGAAGTAGAGATTCTGCTACTTTGAAGTTGAATTATCTACCATTAGTTTGCTTCTTCTGTTTTTACATCATCCTTTCTTGGTTTGTAAGGCTCTAGTAATGTTTCAGTATTTTATTATTTTTAAAATTTTCTTTGTATCATTATTTTTTTATTATTCTCCAGAGGACATGGAGAGAGAGAGAGAGAGAGAGAGAGAGAGAGAGAGAGAGAGAGAGAGAGAGAAGGAAAGAAGAGGAGGAGGAGGAGGAGGAAGAGGAGGAGGAGGAGGAGGAGGAGAAGGAGGAGGAGGAAGGTGCATTCTATTAGCACAGCTAGAGTTTAAACTTAGCATTTGATTTTCTTTTTGCCTCTCCCGCACCTTTTTAAAAAAATTTTTTTACTTGAATTCAGCATTTATTCTACAAAGCAATATTCTCTGTATGGTTATGGAGTCTATTAGAAGGGCTTTACTTTGGCTGAAATCTTAGAATATCAGATATATTATTGTTAGTAAAGAAGACAGAAACAGTTTCGAGTAACCTGTATCTGAGTGGTAGCTGATAGAATGAATATAATGAGAAATCATTCTTGAAGGACGCACTAAACTGGTTTGTACTCATATGTAATTCTATTGTCACTAGACAGATGGGTGACTATAAACAAAATATCTTTCTATTCCCTCCTGAGACATATGCAGGGTCGTCCTTCCTTTAGTACTGCCATGGAGCTGTATGCAATTAGCTACAGAATGTTAGCCACCCTGTTGGATGCAGCTCAGCATCTCTCTCTGTGGCATATAATAGTACAAAAGTGACATTAAACCTAGCAAACAATGGCATTCCGGCAGCATGGCCTCACACACACCCAGCTGTTTGTGCTAGTGATTTCGGTTTTCACCAGAGGGGTTTTTTGGGGGGAATGTAATGAATGGACAGGCCCCTGCTTACTTTTAATGAACCCCAAGTTAATGCTTTGGTCTTTTTCTGTCCATTTAAATGCAAAGGAGCACATTTCA
This sequence comes from Myotis nattereri, assembly GCF_964212035.1. Classification (NCBI taxonomy): domain Eukaryota; kingdom Metazoa; phylum Chordata; class Mammalia; order Chiroptera; family Vespertilionidae; genus Myotis; species Myotis nattereri. Next base: position 45,415,032 of record NC_138076.1, on the reverse strand, counting down.
CATCCTAATGCAATAAACACACTGATACACAACCTCCTTTCTTCACTTTGAGCCTCTGCTTCCAGAATTAATAGCTTCCTAGTAGGAAATGTTTGACATTGTTGCTAAATTCTAAACAGGGATCTAATTCAGAAGCAAATTTACATCAGTTTATTTTTTGAAGATTCATTTAATCAGCAATTGAAAAACAAACAAAACAAGAAAGAATAGCGAATGACATAATGAAAAAAAATCAGAAAGACCCATGTGTTGAATCCATGGGAATATTTCTCTTCAATGCTCCATTTTACTTAGAAATGTGTCCTCTATAGTGACAAACTGTAAAACTAATAAACTCTGTAGGTCAAATTAATAAAACAAATTCTAAAACCAATGCCTATGAGAATGAGTCATTTGAAAAAATAGGATGAACTCAAAGTTTATGTTAATTCCATAGTTAATTTCTGATTTATATCTCTGGCTGTTTAGTTGAAGCTGAGGTCAGTTTTGTGTATTTATAATTACATGAAATTAAATAAACACACCCTTTTGCCTTTATTGCATAACCTCTTTCTCTTTCAGTAGAGTCCAGTAACAACCAAAAAAATGTGCAAGTTATGTTTGGCAGATATTTAATCATCAGGCAGCTAAATTATTGAGTGCCTCTAATATCCCAAGCCCTCCATAGTGATTCAAGCAGACACAGGAGATTAGTGCTGCCCTCAAGGAGCTTCTAATCAGGGATCTGATGTAGTAGCTGACATTGTCAGGATTACCTGGTGAATTATCAGGACCATCTGGGATCTTTTAGAAGCTTATTCAGAGTGGTCATAGTAGGAGGTCCTGATTTAGTAGGTCTAAGTTAGAACTTTTTCCAGATTTTCTCTGATTTCAGTAAACACTCAGAATTCCTTTTTTAAAAAATTGAAATGTATTTGACATATAATGCTGTGTAAATTTAAGATGTATAACATTATTTTGATATATCTATATTGTAACATGCTTGCCATTGTAGCAATAATTAGCATCTCTATCTTGCATTTTGTGGTTGGGATAAAGAATTGGGAGTTTCGAAAATAAGTAAAGTACTTCGGATCTGTAAAAGACTGCAGAGAACATCTATCTATTCTACCACCTTTATTGTAGATGAAAGCTTAGTGATCACAGAGCTGATGCTAGAAGCACAACTAGAATTAAGGGTCCTGGTTAGGAATGTTCTCCATATTCAAATGAAATTCCCATCTCTGTGGAAGCTTGGAAATTGTGAGTAGTGATGTTATTCACAGTTGTACTTGTCTGGGTGTCTGTCCAGAGCATCTTCTCCGGCAACAGTCTTTCTCTGGGCTGGAGGTAGATAAGAAGGACAAGAGGAAGCCTAGCTGTGGCTTAGCTTAAATATTCCCAATGTGGCCTTTGCTGCCATTTGGAAACATGGAATCATGTCACCATCCCTCAATAATTTTACCTTTTTAAATCTCCTCCTTTATTTTAGAATTAGGCTGAATAAAATTCAGTAAAAAAAATAGATAATGAAATACAAATATTAACTAATTACTACTATAGTTTTCCTGTCTTCATCATTTAGGTATGGATAGGATAATCAGATTTTCCATTTTGTTGTTATGTGAGCTTAGAATGAAGATAAGTTTAGATACAACTTTAATCTTCCCATGAACAGAAAATTTTTTCCTATTCAAAATTAACCCTGTGTCTTGAGATATTATATTGTTATGATACATTTATCTCTATTTGTCCTGTTTTTTTTAAAAAAAAATTTTTATTGATTTCTGAGAGAGAAAAGGAGAGAGATAGAAACATCTATGATGAAAGAGAATCATTGATCAGCTGACTCATGCACACCCTCCTACTGGGGATTGAGCCCGAAACCTGGGCAAGTGGGACTCTGTCTCCTGGTTCATAGGTTGATGTTCAACCATTGAGCCACACTGCTCAACCACTGAGCCACACCAGCCAGACTAATTGTCCTAGTTTTAGAGAAGTGCAGTGGAGTCAAATCAGTGATGGATATAGTCATTGATAAGCAATCAATTCTTCCATCAGTCAGTTTCTTTAATTGCTACATGCCCCTTTTCACTTGGAAATCCATGTTGTCCTGGCCTCTGTAGATTAGAAACGACTCCTTTCTAATATGATATGAGGCTTAATTAATGATTCATAAATTGTTTTCCTGATTATTCTTTTGACTGATATAAATGCCATTAAAATGTGGACTCTATTATTGGAATGCATAAGAACAGACAAAACAATGGATTTAAGGGAGGTAAACCAGAAGCCATCTTTATCTGCAGTAATGTAATAACACAGCAAAGTAAGTGTGGGAGAGAGGTTATTCTATTAACATTGAGCACTACTTAAAGAACTTGTATTTTCCCATAGGCAGAAGGAGATTTTTTAATCTTAAATATTGGGTGGTGTGATATGGGTAAACATTAGTACATGACTGTGAGAACATATCTGGGTCTGTCACTGCCCACCACCCCCACCAACATATACAAGGGAAATGGGGAATGCGGGTTGTCATAAATCCTTCAGTGTACTCTGCCACCGTTTTACAACACAGGGAAGAATGGCTCCTCCTCACGCTCCCTTCCCGCATGCCAGCTTCAGAGGACCCTTGGCCCAAAGGCTGTCCTGGCTGTACAACCTGTACAGCATGAAAGCGGACCCTCCTGGCAGCCCCTCCTTCCTCCTGTGGCCCGCCTTGCATCACAGTTTCCTGTGCCAGGCCAATTACTCTGACAGCTTCTCTGCGATTGGCAGCAGAAGTTGGATGAAACGACAAGGAGGCAGAAATGTGGGTTTTCCCTTCTCGCAACTTCCCCAGAGGAACAGGAAAATATAACTGATGAATCCAGGGATCTTTCCAATTCATTCTTGAGAGTGATTTGAGAACTTCTGAAAATAAAAATAACCTCAAAGACTTGTTTGTACAATACGAATATGCCTTAGGCAGTGGGCTACCTCAGAGCACAGCTGACTGCATCCCTAGTTATTTATAGAATAGATTATGCACTTATTTTAGGGGGAGGTTGCTGAGGGGAAGAGAATACAGAAAAAGCCTGCCTTGCTTTCCTGGGCCTGCTTGCTGATGTTGTCTACACATGTGGAGAAGTTGCAAGAACAGAGCCCTTCTCTGGAACATTGGCCCCTGTCTTGGTTGTTGTGATCATGAGCACGAGAGCTAGGAAAGGTCATGGTATCAGGATATTATGGGATGCTTTCACTGAACTCATGTAACCTAACCTCCTTTAATCATCATATTCATAATGTAAAGCTTATAATTATAAAAAAATTGAGTGAGTGCAGTACTAGACATAGAAAATTAATTTTAAAGATGCACACAGGATTGGATTTTTCTAACTTCATGTCAAGATTCACATAATTAACATCAAACAGGTTAATTCTGCTCAAAAAGCTGCCTCGGCCTAGGCCTGTGATGGCGAAACTTTTGAGCTCGGCGTGTCAGCATTTTGAAAAACCCTAACTTAACTCTGGTGCCGTGTCACATATAGAAATTTTTTGATATTTGCAACCATAGTAAAACAAAGACTTATATTTTTGATATTTATTTTATATATTTAAATGCCATTTAACAAAGAAAAATCAACCAAAAAAATGAGTTCGCGTGTCATCTCTGACACGCGTGTCACGGGTTCGCCATCACTGGCCTAGGCCCTATGAGGATAAGCATCACATGGAATTCCTGCCAAGCCCCTTGTTCTGCTTCGTTTGGGCCTCATATAGCAGATGGGTGAATGCCGTAGGGCTCTATGTCATTAGGGTTATAGCAGCAATCTAGACCAGCCTCGGCAAAACAGGAGAATACCTGACAACTTCATAAATGTTGGGTAACCCTCTTCCGTTGCAGATCTAACCGCTGTGTTATTTTGGTTGGTATTCGATGGCCAGTAACTCTCCAAATGAAAACTGGCTTGTATAGTGTGTATTTACACACACATACCGTCTCAGTCAGTCCACCACCCCAGAAAAGACGAAGGCTTACTTCTCAGTACTGGAGTGAGTGTCAGAGGACTCTGTACAGTGAGGGTCCGGTTGGGCTGCAGAAATATCAGAGCTCTGACGCGAACCTGCCATGACCGCCTAAGCTGAGATCCGTGTGAAAGTTCAAGTCAGGAGTGGAAAGTCACGATGACCGAAATCACAGAGGATGCCCTGGCCAAGGTCGATGCTAGAAGGTGGAAGTGTTTGGTGTCAGGAAAAGGCAAGACACTTGGGAGGGTTCTGAGTTATCCCCTGGACTGGACAACTGTGGGCGTTTTACAACTCGCTTTTATGAGCCCTACAGTGATTAGTTTGTGAGAGGGCCAGCCTGGTGTGAAGGGTCAGGGGTGGGGAGTTCATCGGTCTGGTTTGAGAAAACAGTGATAAAACAAAAAGGAATCCATCACTTTAGAGCCTCCTTTGTTTGCAGCAAAACTCCAGCAGCCGCTCCAACCTACAATCTGAGATGGGAAGGAAGAAAGAAGCCCTTTTGTTAATACTTTAATGTCGTTGCTTGGCGCCATTGGGTTTGATGCAAGTAAAATGTTACATGAGTATCTTCTGATGAAGAACCCGATGTGAAAGCCTCCGTTATGTTCTCATCCCACTTTCTTATCTACCACGGAAGAGAACGAAAAGATTTTGGCTATCTCCAATAATTGTTTAATAAATACGTTCCTCTGGAAAGGTCAAAATGAAGTTTAACTTTCGAAAGGGACACCTTTTGCTACAAAGGAAGCAACAAGGTAAAATTGAAAAGTTAAACAAATATGTATTTAATTCAAGAAAATTGGTTGAATTTTCATGTGGAGTAGCAATTTCAAAGGCATATTTTTGAAATAACACTGTATATTTAAACTCATTTTCCCTTTTTTTGGTTTCCTTTTTATTTGCATTCAAAACCATGGGCTTGCTTTGAACATTTAAGGTATTTTAAAAGCCTGCTGCCAATAACTAAGCCTTTGAAGTAATATAGTAGCAAAATATAAGTATCAAGAATCTAATAATTGTTTCTTTGGCAAAAAAAAATTGAACATAATTGCATATTTTTGAAATCAGAAATGATCAGATAAATTACTATGCAATTCGATGGCTTTCTGCTATTGGGCACCTGATAAGCATGAAACTTCTTAGAAGGAAGTACGGGCACTAGTGCCAGCCCCACAAATTAACTTCAATTTCTGGCTCAACTGTTTGTTCTTTATGTTTCTCCTATAAATTGGTGCCTCTGCTGTTTGTCCCCAGCCTCGGCTGGCCTTTGCGTTTCTCTAGCTGGAAATCTCTACTTACCTTTCAAAACCCCCTTTTAAAAATTAAATTTATTTGGGTGACATTGGTTCATACAATTATGTAAGTTTCAGATGTACAATTCTGTGATGCACCATCTGTATATTACATTGTGTGTCCAACACCCAAAGTCACATCTCCTTCTGACACCATACACTTGACCTCCTCAACCTTCAACCCCCTATCCCCTTTCTTCTGGAAACCACCATACTACTGTCTGTGTCTATGAATTTTTGTTTGTCTTGTTTGTTTTTCTGTAATGTATCTCTTAATTCCTCCATATTTTGTGTCCCTTTGGCAGTTTGTATATAGAGATGTGTTAGCATTTAGTATGTTTCACACTGTAACTTTATATGTTTACATGTCTGTCCCGCTAGATTTGTGGTTCTCACTCCTAGAGCATAAATACTCTTTTTATAATAAACATTTTGTAATGTGCTGTTGCTATCTAAACATGCAATCTTTAGATATATGACCTGTCTATATTATTTAAAAAATTAATATGATCCCTTAACTTTAATATAAGGGGGACTAAAATAAAACTATTTTAAAATATACTTATATAATACAATTTTCAATAATAAGTGCTCAAGAGTAATTCTCCTACAAGGTAGAAATGTTCCCTGTGGATTTCCAAAATGTACCTTAGGGCACCGTATCTTCTCCAGTGAGAAAAACAGATAAACTATTACCCCATTATTGCCAAGACTATAACTGTATAATGTACCATTTACATCACTACTTATACAGTGAGTAAATGACCATGCCTGTAAGACTAGACGGAGAGTTGCTTTAGTACCCCAAATGTGTAGTACTCACTAGTTTCAGTTGAGTGTGTCTCAAAAAATCGGATTGGTCTATATCAGAAATCTGTTAAGAACTTTCAATAACTTGATGGATGGAAATGAGTGACTAATCAGTTTTCTGCCCACATATCAATAGATGTATTTAGATTTCTTATGTGTGCATCACTTAGTTTTTTGAAGGAAGCAGGAATAAATGAAAAAATCAAATATACATGTTGAATTGTCATTATTGTTCATCGTATATACTCCTGGAATTTAGAGAACCTAAGACCCTGTCTTTCTGAGCTACTTTTCTTAGTTCCCTAAAATATGGGATAGGATATCCTTCATAATGAAATACCATAAAACCATAAAGAATATCCAAATGAATTGTCTTTTTAGTTGCTTTTTAAAAAAGTGCTGTTATACCTATAATTTTTTAAGCAGTGAGAAAATAATTGTATAGCTTTTATTAATCCCACACATTGCCCATAGAATATGAAACTTGGGGTACAGTACAATTAATGACACAAAATTGTGCCACAGTTTCTAAAAATAGTGGGATTGAATAATTGGAGAAGCAGCCAAGAAATGTTGCTTTTGGTTATAGAATATATTAACAGATTAAGTTTTTCCTGTAAAAAGATCCTTTGCAAGTCTCTCTTTGCTCATCTCCTAGCAGGGGTAAGGTAATCTATATATATAAAAGGGTAATATGCTAATTAGACCAGGAGACCTTCCGGGAGACCTTCTGGACAAAGCCATGGTGGTGGGGCTGAGGCAGAGGTGGCTAGGGGTGATCAGGCTGGCAGTGCAGGGCAGTTGGGTGTGAGCACATGGGGGCAGTTGGGGGCGAGCTGGCCAGCAAGGGGGGCAGTTGGAGGTGAGCAGGCCAGAGGGGGGGGCAGTTGTGGGTGACCAGGATGGCAGTTGGGGGCAAGCAGGCCGGTAGGGGGGACAGGTCAGCAGGTGGGGCGAGCAGGTCAGCAGGTGGGGGCAGTTGGGGGCAAGCAGGGTGGCAGGGGGGAGCAACAATCAGGCCGAAGGGGGTGGCAGTTGGTGGCAATCAGGCTGGCAGGGGAGGCAGTTGGGGGTAATCAGGCTGATGGGGGGTGCAGTTGGGGGTTAGCAGGGTGGAAGGGGGGGCAGTTTGGGGAGAGCAGGCTGGCAGGGGGGGCAGTTGGGGGTGACCAGCCTTGGTATGGGGGGCAGTTGGGGTGAGCAGGCCAGCAGGCGGGGGCAGTTGTGGAAGAGCAGGCCGGCAGGGTAGCAGTTGGGGGCGATCAGGCTGGCAGGCAGAGTGGTTAGGGGCGATCAGGCAGGCAAGCAGTTAAGCAGTGAGGAGCCAGCAGCCCTGGACTGCAAGAGGGATATTCGACTGCCGGTTTAGGCCCAATCTAAACGGCAGTCGGACATCCCCCGAGGGCTCCCAGATTGGAGCGGGTGTAGGTTGGGCTGTGGGACCAACCCTCCCCACCCCCCCGCCATGCACAAATTTTGTGCATTGGGCCACTAGTCTATATATATAAAAGGCTAATATACTCAGAGTCCAACCCTCCAGGTAATGATGTCACATAGCAATGCCCAGCTTCCTCTCCCTAGCAACTAGCCTCCTTGCAGTTTCTTCAGCCCAGGAACACGACTTGCTTTATAGCCAGGTGGAAACATTTCACACTGTAACCAAATGTCTGTGAAGCATTTTCACATGCCCCATCTCATTTGATCCTCACAGAAGTCCTGGAGTAGGTAGATAGGAGACACAGTGGAATCCTATTTTCTTTTCATTAGCCGGAAAATGGAGATTTAGAAAGCTTAGAAACTTGACCCAGCTGAAAAGAAGTAAGAAATGGTGGAACTTGAAAATGACTTCAGGTTTTCTCACTGCACAGAATATAGTCAAACACTGCTGCAGTTAAACATTTTACCCTTTGTTCTCCCTGCGTGATCTACAATAATAATTGGCTTTGTGTTGATATTTACTTCAGTGTTACTGCCAATTACCTGAAAGAGAAGTTGGGGTGCTTCACTGGGCTGGAAAAAGTTTAGCTAAATCAGAAAGCAGGTCTAATTAAGCACATTTATTCTATATCTATAAAAGGCTAAGTTGACTCCCACATGCATGATACATATAAAGCTCTCACTGGTGCCAATTACACCCATGTGTTTTGATTTGTTGATTGTGAATTTGGTTGGCACTTCTATTATAAATAAAGGGCAAATAGCGATATTAAAATATTCTAATTAATTTCCTTTCAATGTGCACGAATTTGTGCACCAGGCCACTAGTGTTTCATGATTCTTTTAAGTGGAAAAATGTTGTCAAGGAGTAGTTACATGTTCTTTGTGCTCTTGATATTTGGGAGAAAGAATCTCTCTTATCACCTGTGTTTATTATTTTAAGCTTACAAATTGCTGATGAGAAAAATGGGAGAAAAGGTAGTTGTAAACCAAAGAAATTATTTCAGCTAATTGAATTAAAAGCTTGAGACATGGTGAGGAAAATCTATTTCAGGAGAGTTATAAAAACTGGTTTCATTAAATACCTAGACATGTATTTTGTAACCAAGCCCTCAAGTGCATTAAGATGAGGGAATATTGGAGAAATGGACCCAGGATAAATTCTGAATAGACTGATGCATTTATTTACATTTAGAAATAAAGATACCAATATAAGGCTATATGGGGTCATGACGCTGTCTGGGTAGGTCAGTTGGTTAGAACACCTTTCCAATACACCCAGGTTGGGGGTTCGATTCAAGGTCAAGGCACATACAAGAAGCAACTGTGTGTGCATAAATGATATAACAAATCTCTCTCTCTCCTCCTCTATAAAATAAATAAATAAATAAATAAAAAAGTAGATTATATAGGGTTATATAAATGTTCTAGAACACATCCCAGTGTGATGTGTAAAGAGAAGCTTCCTCACTGAATTATTCTTCCTGTCTTCAAAGAACTAGAGAATAGGAAATTGAATTCTTTGTTACTTCTAGGATAATCTTATTCAATACTTGAAAAAGAACATTGTGATTTGGTTCAGATATAGCAACCCGTAAGGACAGTCAGTAGCCAGAAACATTTTTGGAAAAAAAAAAGTTCAGCATTTTCTCTTGTGTCTCATTGGAAATTCTTAATTTGAAAGTGTATCTTATAGGTCAGTCTTAAGATTTAAATTTACAGGATGCTAATGATAAAGTTAATTAATTTTTTAAAAAGGAAATAATGAAACACTAAATTTTTATATCAGCTTTAAATCATTTTCACATTAAAAGGGGAATATATTGGCAAAGAATGCTAGAATCATCTCACATACTTGAAGTCACTGTTTATTCCTTTCTTCAAAGTTTATGATGTTTTATTTTTTCTGCATAATGGACATTGTGATCTTACTTTCTCATAAATGAGGGTGTCATTGATCAAGGCAATATCTTTACTAAAAGGATTTAGGGTGGAGTTGTTTATGATGCTATTGACTTGAACTTGACATTGTACACTTTCAAAAAGGAGGAGAATTGTAAGAAGGCATTATGAAATAAACTAAATTAAATCATCATGATCAAGTCTTTAAAATAATGTCTAGAGGACCAGTGCAACTATTGGCTAATATGTAGGTTACTAATATAAAAACTGAGCATTGTTTTCATTGCCTTGATTAGGGGAGCTATGCACAATATTTTTCACCAAATCATCTATAAGATGAAATTTTCCTTCTGTCTGGTACTATGTAATGAAATCATAGTGATAGTAGAAATCTTTTTGTTATTTTTTAAAAATATATCTTCATTGATTTCAGAGAGGAAGGGAGAGGAAAAGAGAGATAGCAACATTAATGATGAGGGAAAAGGAAAGAGAGATAGAAACATCAGTGATGAGAGAGAATCATAGAAGGTCTGCCTCCTGCACATCTCCACTGAGGATCAAGCCTGCAACCCAGGCATGTGCCCTAGACTGGAATTGAACCTGGGGCCCTTCAGCCCACAGGCTGATGCACTATCCATTGAGCAAAATCAGCTAGGGCAATAGTAGGAATCTTATACATCACCTAGCTCACTTTCCTAATTTCATAGGTGAAGAAATTGAAGCATAACTCATTTCATTAACTTGTCCAGTGTCATTCCATGAAATTATAGAGTGGCGCCAGAATGCAGGTCTCCTAACTTTTAATCCTGGGATTTTCTCACCATACCACTTTGTTTCATTCATTCATTCATTCATTCATTCATTCATACAATCTACTTCTACATACATTTCAGTGCTTCTTTTCTATTTACCAGTCGTGCTGGGGCTTAATAAACCACTTAAAATGTGTTAATTTCTTAGATCTTCTTCAGTGAAAGTATTTGAAATACTGTAGTTTTATGGAAACAAAGACATGCTCTCCAATTTTAACTTGTTTCAGTTGGATATATCTCTCTATATAAAACCCTAATATGCAAATAGACGGAACAACAGAACAATGGTATAACTGAACAACCTACCAACCAGTCACTATGACTGTGCTGACCACCAGGGGGCGTGTGCAGAAGATGGCGGGCATCGGCAGCAGGTGGCAGAGTGCGGAACATGGCGGGCATCGGCTGTGGTGGGATGGTGGAGCAGGTGAGCCGGAGCTGGTTGCTGTCACTGGGGCAAGCCTTTGGTGGTTACTGAAAATTCTTTGCTCCTACATGCCGCACTCCCGCCCAGCACTCGCACCTGCTGCTGGTGCCGGCCCCACTCGCACTCGCTGCCGGTCCTGATTGCTCAGTCCTGGCAGTGGGTTGAAGTGGTGACTGCTGGCCCCGATTGCCCCTTCGGGCTTCCGCCCCTCCCCCTGCTCCTGGTGGGTGATCGGGCCGGCAGCCGCCTCTTGCACCCACTGCCAGCCACAGCCCTGCTCACACCCACTGCTAGCACTGAAGCCTCCACTCGCACCCACAGCTGGCGCTGGAGCCACTGCTCACACCCACTGTTGGTGCCCGGCGCTGGTTCTGATCGCTTGGTGCTGTCAGCGGGTGCGAGCGGTGGCTTCCAGCCTCAATCTCCCCTGAGGGCTTCTCCACCTCCCCCTGCTCCTGAGGGGCAATCAGGGCAGGAGCCGCTGCTCAGCATCTGCTGGCAGTGCAGGGCCCAATTGCTTTGTGCCATCAGTGGGTGCAAATGGGGTTGGTGCTGTCAGCACATAGGAGCAGCGGTGGTGGGAGTGGGGCTGCCAGCAGACAAGGGACTAGGGGCCGCAGTGGGAGGGGCCAGGCAGGGGTGCAGAGGATGGGCTGAGACCCTCCCCTGTGCCCACTGCAGCCTCATGGCCCACAGTTCCTTTCAAGTTGCACAAATTTGTGCACTGGGCTCCTAGTATTTTTGATAAATAGGTATGGAATATATTTCAAAACCTTATTTAAAGAAGTTACATTGAAGAAACAGATTCACTTTCCAATGTTTGGACAAGATCATAAGGCAATCTCTGGATTGATATTTTGACGAATCCTTACTAGTGATGATGTTGACCAGCATTGTAATTTAACTGGGCATATCTGTTCCAGTGTGCTCATCTGTTCTATGAAATGTAATAAGACACTCAACTGTAATGCCTATTTCCTAATTATCTTAAATTCTAAAACTGATATAATGGACCATTCTTTTTTATTCCTCATTGAATGTTGTGATTAAATATTGATTGAATGTTTCAAAATTTTATTTCAAATTAGGACTCTATCACACTTAACATAAAATTTGACTTTAGCTTTTTTTATTGATCTAATGTAATTCTTAATAATCTTTAATGTAGGTATCTTCTATATTTAGATTAATGAATCTACTATCACAAAATAATTTAATGCCTATGTTATTATCTAGCCTGTGATTCTGTGAAAAAATCATTGACAATTATGTAGTTATAATTTATTAAATAGTACTAAAGAAAGGAAAATATCCAATTTATGAACCATTGGGTTTTTCAACTATGTTTCTAGTTAAATCTTATAAAGACGTAAGAGTTCTGTGCATTTGTATATCTCAAAAATTGCCATATCATGCTATTAGTTTTACTAGAGGAAATATACTTTATGTTTTTAGAAGCAAATTAAGATTCTATGTCTAGAACTATTTTTAAAGAAATGGTGAATGGCGCTAAGCTTAACTTCAGGATTCAAGACTTTATATATTGTCCCTACTTTCCCGAATATAAGATTTCCTTCATCCTCTTATCCCTTACTCAGTCTTTCTTTTCCTGCATTGTGGACCAACTCTCTCTCTCTCTCTCTCTCTCTCTCTCTCTCTCTCTCTCTCTCTCTCTCTCTGAGATTCCTCTGATACTACATTAATAATGTTGGTGTCATATTTCCAACAGTTCAGATGTTTCCATAATTGCTGCCTGGATTTTTGTGCTAAGAAAGATTTTAAGATTACAGCTCAGGTCAGTGGAAAGGTGCCATGGTCAGATGGTGATATCTGACATGAATGTGGGCTTGGGTACACCAGGCTTTTCTAGCTTGTTCTGAGACCAACCATCACACTGGTGAATGTTGTGTCTATTTAAAATCTTGGCAGCTAACTCATCTGAAAAAAGAAATTTCTGTTAATGTACTGAGAGAGGTTGTCTCCAGCTTCCTGTTCCTTTTGCAGTTACCATAGCTAAGGTATAATTTCATAGTGACCTTCTGAATTAAAATATTGCCCATTTGTTTTTTAACTTATTTTTACTCAGTGCTGGGAAGTTGGATTCCCCCAGTCATGCTAATTTGAGGGAAAATGTGCTTATTGATCCTATAGATTTTACATTGGCATTGTATAGGCCAAGAATATTTTTTATTATGTGGCACCTAAATGCACTTTGCATTTCCTTTTTTTGGGCTGTTTTTTATGTTTGTACCTGAACAGTACTTGTATTTCATCTCTACTCTTGCTCTCAAACAATCGTGTATCTTGGTTTAGTGTTTTCCTCTCACTTAGGAAACTTGGGAATTATACCACAGAAGTTATCAGTTATTTTATGACATTTCTTAGATTTAGACATCATTAATTGAGAAAAACAAAGACAGTGTTGATACTAAAATTAATTTGTATGAATAGTGCTTTAGAACTCCAAAGTACTTTCTAGACATATATTTAAAATTTATACAAGTGATATTTTTTCGCATAACTAAGATTATTTATTAATTTATTTTTTATTTTTTATAACTAAGATTTTTGAAAAGTTGTCAAGTCTTGCTTTAGAGACTAAAATGAGATCGGGGGTCGGGGGTGGGAGGCCTCTTTGAAGGGTTGGTGTCTGGTTCCACTTTGTTTCAGTTCCAGATTTATGGGGACGTAGCCCATTAGGTACTTTTACCAGTATCATTTTGAATATGTAAACACTAAAAAATACATTTTAGAGGCAAAACAAAGTAATTCTTTTTTTAAAAAAATTATTATTCATTGATTTGAGAGAGAGCGATTGACATCAATTTGTTGTTCTAATTATTTATGCATTCATTGGTTGACTTTTTTTACTATATATTTTATTGGTTTTTCACAGAGAGGAAGGGAGAGGGATAGAGAGTTAGAAACATCGATAAGAGAGAAACATCGATCAGCTGCCTCCTGCACACTCCCTACTGGGTCTGTGCCCGCAACCAAGGTACATGCCCTTGGCTGGAATCAAACCTGGGACCCTTGAGTCCGCAGGCCGGCGCTCTATCCACTGAGCCAAACTGGCTAGGGCAATTGGTTGATTCTTGTATATGCCTTGACCAGGATCGAACTTGCAACTTTGGCACATCGGGTGACACTCTAACCAACTGAGTTACCCGGCCAGGGCTAAAACAAATGAATTCTGATTGATAATTGGAATCACATGATTGGATAGGCGAATGCTTATGTGATGGTACTTATAAAGAATTCACAACAGAATTAATGGATTAATGTTGAGATTATGAGGGGAAAACTCATTAAAATGATTTCTGCCTACACAAAGAAGTGTAACTAGAAGGTTAACACAATAGTAGAGAGATAGAGTAATGAAAGAAAATGATTCTTTAAAGCATTGAACTGGTCTCAGCAACCCGGAATATTATGTTAGATTTAATACAAAGTTTGTTACTGTTTGTGTATTGAGCTTTTGAAGCTTTGAGTGATGAGAGAGGAAGGACTGTGTCCATGTATATGCCCATGAGCAGGCAGCAAACCAGTTGGGCGGAATGAGATGCCCTTCTGTGGTTTAGACAGACTCCCTTTTTTAGCTTTTATTTTCCTAAATTTGAATCACACATTCATTCATTCATTCATAAAATATTTGCTGAGTGCTGACTTTGGGCCAGGCATTGTGTTAGTAACTTAGCATCTTGAGGGAAACAGACGTGGTCATTGCCTCCAGGGAGATTCCATGTTGTTAGAGAGACCCAGAAAATAAATAATCCAAACGAGTATATGCATACATAAATAAACTGAGAAAAATATTATGGCATCAACAGGGTGCCATGATAAATAAAAATGTTACTGGTTGAGCTCTGGCCGTTTGTTTTTGTTTGTTTTTTTGGCTCAGTGGTTAGAGTGCCGCCCTTGCACTTAAGGGTTTGGGGTCAGATTTCCAGGCAAGGGCATATACCTGTGTTGCAGGTTCGATCCCCAGCCCTGTCCCTGGTCCGGGCACATGCAGGAGGCAACCAATCTATGTGTCTTTCTCACATTGATGTTTCTGTCCCTCTCTCCTCTGTCTCTCTCCCCCTCCCTCTCTCCTTTGGGGATGTGTGGTGTCTAGTTAAGATAAATATTCTCCTTTTCAGTGGATAAATAAATGAAGGAGTCAAATGGCATTGTAGTGATGTAAGAGGCCTTGTAACTATTTCTCAATCCTTAGACACATCGAGTACCCTTATTGGACAATCTTGGATAAAGGCTAAAATGAAATGGCCACTTTATTTAAAAAACCCACCTTTTGACTGTAGTCAGTCAATGCTATTCTCCTTTTATTACTCTGTAATTTTCAGGGCAAGTTCAGTGAGTAACTGTAGAGGCTATTAAGAGCTGTCGAGGAAAATGTATCTGTCTTTAAATGGAAGGTAGAAGCATTACCGCAGGAGCAGTACTGCTTTGACATAGATCATTCTCCTCTTCGAGCTTTTTAAAACAATGTTTACTGTTTCCCACTGCATTTCCCCACACCATTCTAACGCTGGCAGTTATGATCCTTTTCTCTCTCGTCAGGAATAAAATTTATTGAAGAAACACAGCCCAAGGGAACCAATTTTGTTCTGTGTTAGATTCTAGTTAGCGTCTACACTAGTAGTACATAACGAGGGCCAATAGTATCTTCCAGAAAACATGGTTAAATCCACCCAGCTCCTTAACGGGTTAAAGTTCCAGAGAGGTCAAAAGTTCCAGAAAGAGACTCTGTCATCCTCTCTTCTTTGGTCTTATCCTGGTTTTGTGAGAATAACTATGTGGCTAATGGAGGCCGTTATAACACATAGAACTGAATATTTCTGAAAATCACTGTATTACTTTCCTGTGGCTATTGCAATGAATTACCATAAACTTAGTGTCTTAAAACAACGGAAATGTATTTTCTCACAGTTCTGGAGGCCAGAAGTCCAAAAGCAAGGTGTTGGCAGCGCCATGCTCCCTGCAAAGCCTCTTGGGGGGGATCTTTTCTTGTCTCTTCCAGTTTTTAGTGGCTCCAGGAGTTCTTTGACTTGTGACCATATCAATTCACTCTCTTGCCTCTTCCCTGAGTCTCTGTGTGTCCTTTCTCTCATTCTCATTGGATTTAGGGCTCATGCACGTCCAGCATGATCTCAACCTCATCCCTAACTTAATCTGCAAAGATCCTATTTCCAAATAAGGTCACATCCTGAGGTTTGTGTGGACATGAATTTGGGGGGGACACTAGTCAACCCACTGTAGTCACTGACTCAGGACATGAAGCAAAGACATGAGAATTGGTGGTTTTATTTTATAATCCTAATTTTATCAACTTTTTAAGAAGCAACTTACTCTTGATGCTTTCCTCTAAGAATAAAATGGAGTAAAGAGAATTACTTTATAGGGTTGTCAGAGATTAAATTTCTAAAAATCTCTCTATATATTTAGTAAGGGAATAGAACTCATTAAGGAAGGATTTTCGTCTAACTAAAATGTTATTAAAAATTTGCTCAACTGAACTCTTGCAAAGGAAACTTTGAAAGAAATTTATTTCCAAATATGGTTGGAATTTATGACTCATTTAACTGGGCTTGGAGTATTGGTTCTAGGACATAGAATTAAGTTGTAGCTTGAGAAATAGTTGCCTTTTATGTATGTATATAAAGTTCTAGCCTTCAGTTCTCTTTATATTACTGTGTGTGTTTTTGTTGTTGTTTAGTCTCAGATCTGATCATCATGATCCCATATAGTTCTCACTATGGGACTGGGACTTTGCCAGATTCCTATCTATAATAATAAAAACATAATATGCTAATTAGACCGACGTCCTTCTGGACGACCTTCCAGACGAAGCCGGGGCTGCGAGGGAAGCCTGGGTCCCAGGCGCCAGAGGGAAGCCGGTGCTGGCAGCCGGGGGAAGGAAGGCCTACTCTTGCACGAATTTTTATGCATCCAATTGTAATTATGACCTTCACCCCACATCCTTACACCACAGGAGAATACTGCTGCCCAGTCTATTATATTACACAGTCCTGCATCCCAACATCCCTTTGGGGTAGGTGTTATTGTCCTTATTTTACAGGTGATGGAACTGAAGTTTAAATGACTTGCCCAAGAATGTGCAGGGTGTTGGCAAAAGAACTGTTTTCTAATTCAGGTCTGTCTGGCTGCAGGGTGCACGCTTTTGACCACT
Organism: Myotis nattereri; assembly: GCF_964212035.1. Lineage (NCBI taxonomy): Eukaryota > Metazoa > Chordata > Mammalia > Chiroptera > Vespertilionidae > Myotis > Myotis nattereri. The sequence continues at coordinate 45,398,166 of NC_138076.1, read as the reverse complement.
GCCCATGTTTCTCTCTAAGGAATTTCATCCTGGGTATAGGAGGGGGTGTGCACATTTGTCTGCTGTCAATCCAGTGTCACGTTGCGCCTCGACTCCTGAGCCTGAGTTTAGTTCCTGGGCCGCAGTGTGCCCGCCAGGGTGCTCACTCAGGAAGAGTTCTCCAACCTTATCACATGGGGTCACATTGTGTCTCCAGAATCCCGGCTGGCAGCTCTGAGCCCAGTGGCCGGTACTGAGGGATGGCTGAGGTGATTTGCCTTTGGGACACCCTTCCCTTTTCAATTAGGTTTGGTAGCTGCATCAGTTTGGATACAGACACAGGCCACCAAGCAGCGTGAATACCGGCATCTCGCCAAGCTCGAGTGTGTTTGCCAGACTGGAAGGTGCCCTCACCCTCAAATAGTACCTCCGTGGAGCTGCCTTCTTGACCACTGTAAGGAGCATAGCTAGCCTGCTCCTGCTCTCCCCATCACTCCATTCTTCACTGTAGCACGTATCCCTACTTGATACACTTTATATGTCTATTGATTCAGCCCTTTACTTTCATCCATCAGTAGAACATGAGCTTCATGAGGGCCAGAACGTTGTCCTTTTCACATTTGTATCCTCTGTATGTAGGAAAGGGCTTGGCACAAATGCTCAAAGCCTGAGTGAGTGAGTGAGTGAATATGGTTAAACCAGTGATTGATTCATACCTACTTATTTTCTTTCTTCACTTATTTTGAGGAAATTATAGGACTTAACTGAGCCCTAAATGCTGATTAAATGTTGGTATTAAGACTGGGCAGCAGTATTCTCCTGTGGTGTAAGGATGTGGGGTGAAGGTTATAATTACAATTGGATGAAATTCAACCAGAGAGCTAAAGCAGTAGGAAGACTGAGTAGGTAAATATGCTGCAAACAGCAACAGTTGCATATAAATATAGATTGTTGTAATATATGTGTGTATATATACACACACACACACATACATATATACACATATACATGCATACATATACACAAATACATATATATACATATATATATATATGCTGCCATTTATTTAGATACCATATAGAAATTCTGCCTTTAATATATATTAAATATATGTATATAAAATATATGTATATATTATTTAATTACTTATTTTTTATTTTTTTAATTTTTGTTCTCACCCGAGGATATTTTTTTCCATTGATATTTAGGGAGCGTGTAAGGGAGGGGGAGATATATATATAGAGAGAGAAGCATGGATGTGAGAGAGACACATCGATTGGTTACCTTCTCACATGCCCCAACCAGGGCCAGGGATTGAACCTGCAACCGAGGTATGTGCCCTTGACCATAATCAAACCCTTTACCCTTCAGTCTGCTGGCTGACGCTCTCTCTGCTGAACCAAACTGGCTAGAGCTTATTTTTCCTTTTATTAAAGGAAAACAGCAGGGAATGGCTTTATATTTTTAATATAAATAAATATTAATAAATATTTACTATGAGAAAAACTATTTGGGATATATTGTTAAACCATCCCCAGTAAGTACAGGCTGGGACATTTATTTACATTTAACTATTGATTTCTACAAATATGAGACTGCACATGAATTTCCTGGGAAAAGGACAAAAAAAGGAATGGTGACCCTTGCTAGTTTTTACTAATAGTGGATTTCAGGAATTAGAAAGGATGTGTAATTCTAACAGGAGCCTTGGCATTGTAGCAGATTCAGGCATTTCTTTTCTACCAGATGCCTGCACCTCTTAGTGAAGGGCATGCTTTGGGGAGGGAGGGTGATGCAGAGAGGGGAAAATAGGACTTATTTGCCTGGGGAGAAGAGAGAGGAGCTGAAAGTTCTATTTTTTCTTCTTCCTTTGACTAGAAGGCTGAGCTTTCCAATTTGCCTTATAGGATTGAGTGCAGATTATTGATAACCAGTTCTGGGAGCAATAATGGAGAAGGAGGGCCAAGGTACTGGGGGTGGTGAATGGGAGAGAAAGGAGGCATTTACTTAGAGCTCAGCTCTGTGTTTTAGCTGCTGGTGAATTCCTATTCCATTAGGACTTTCTCTTTTTCAGTAATGGAACTTAGAGAGACAATGAAAAAGGTAATAGAGCCATCAATATAGTATATTCTGGAGACCCAACCGAGTTGCTAAAGTAGCTTCTAAGGCTTATGAAGCACAACAAAATGGATCAAGTTCATTGTTTTTCAGTGTGGTCTGTATAGGAGTTGAGGCACCGTGTGTTCAAGAACAGCTCCAAGAGGTTTGTGTGTGGCCTTCACTCCTTCGCAGGCAATTATTTTCAATGTCTAGGAATGTCTGCTAAACCATTACTTATTAATCATTTGCTCTTCAGAATATTAATTCTTATTATAGTGTAATAATATGTATGTGTCCAAAACATGTTCTTCAAAAATAGCCTTTAATCAGCTTACCTGTTCAGTGTTATTGTACCTTTCTTTGCTTACTGTGATTTTTAATTATTTTTTTTTTGGGGGGGGGGCATTGTGTCTTAATTCTCTTTGTCTTCTTATCATGCCTGTTGTTGTCACAGCCACTCAGGTCATTGCTATTTTTATTTACTATATTCATATAAACTCTGTGAAAAGTCACTAAATGTCCCACTTCAATTGGTTTCCTCTTTTGATGATGTTATATGTCAATTACACCTCAACTAAAACAGACCAAAAAAACAACAAAAACAAAACAAAACAAAACAAAACGAACAAACTTTCCACTGTGTCTCCTTTCTTTTGGGGAAGGGATCTACTTTATTAAGGGTTGTATACCTGGTGTTTGAAAGGGAACTTTTACCAACTTTCTTATGTGCTATATCACTGAGTTTATTATAATAATATAGGCAAAGCATGGTTCATTTTAGATTGTTGCCAGTATACCAGAAATAAATCACCATGTCAATAGGTAGCAGCATGATTTGGAAATAAATGGAATATAGAATGCTATTAAGAGAGGGACTATCTATCCTCTCCTATAGCTCTAATAACTATCATCTAAGCCATGCCTTTAGTATAAATTTAACTGGTCCTTTTTCAGGGACATAGTGGAGAGATTTTAAATGACACAATTACAGCCAGTGTTGCTCCACATAACTGGTGTGTACCTGCATTCGATTGCTTGTGAGTTTTGATGACATTTCCATTTACCTTTGGTCACTAAAGAAAGACAATATTTCTCAAGTATGTTCTGGCTTTTCAAAAAGTTATTGGATTTTACACTAATGTAAAGATCTTTTAGAGGAAAGATTAATTTGTACAATACAGAGTTCTAATTTCAACTCAGTTTCAGATACTGAGGTAAATACACATGCATATGTATTGGTTTTTGCTAAAGAAAAAACATGAATGGATAACTTAATTTGGACCTCTTGCAGTCACTCTTTCTGAATTTCAACGTTTCTTGTGATTCTGCCACCCCTAAAAAGTACGTTTTCATTTCTTCATTGTTGTTTTTCTTAGCTTTTAAGTTTAATGGCTTATACTAAAAGACACATCTTGCTACTGGCCAGCATGTCCCATCGGCTGCATTCGCTCTGGCAGATGAGTTATAGCAGATTCTTTAATATATATATTTTTCTTTTTTCCTGTAGATGGGCCCTCATAGTGTTTTGGCAGTTAAAAGGATGGGGGTTTATTGAGCGTCTAGTTTCTCCGCTGCTCAGCTGTATTTTTTGAGCTATATATCAGTAAAATTATCCAGCTCTCTTACAGAAGGTGTTCTGTTGCCAGATGCTACTCTGCAGGAAACAACTTCTTAGTTTTCTTAGATCAGGATTTATAGTAAAATAGAATAACACTTAGGTATGGAAGACTTAGGTTTCTCTGGAAATCTTGGTGTATCAAATATCAGTCCTTTCTCTCTGTCTTCATTGCTTCCTATTCAATTAAGCTGATAACAGAATGTCTAAGGGGCTGTTCAATAACTGAAGGGCACATCCATAGCAATTTCCATTGTACCGCTTGCTCTGCTAGGGGATTGAAAGCTTCAGCTCCAATTGTACCATTAGCCCGGCAACTGCAGCCAATCGTTAGCAATGATTTTTGGTCCCCCTAATTGTGTTTTACTTTATTGAGCTTATTCAGAAATAATGAAACTCCATCCCCTCTTTTCTTAAAAGATATTTGCCCAAAGTGCAGCTGCTCTTTCTTCTATAAACTCATCAGCATTGCCTTCAGGAGTCCCCTTAACTATCGATCTTCTTTAGTCTAGCTAATAGATCTTCTAATTTGCAGAAATACCCCAATGCAAGATGTTAACAATTAGAAAATTATGAAAGGGAGTCCCGGGGGACTCCTAGCTTCTGCACACACTCATGGCTGAGCGTCAAACCCACTGCCGGAGTGGTAGAAGTAGATGGCCTGGGAGAGGAAAATAGAACACCATGTCAAATAAGTGGGCAGTGCTTCCTTTTCCAAGTCCTGCTGCTATTTTAAAGGAATGTCTCTGGCTCGGATTGCAAATGGCCCTCTTCAGCAGCCATACTGAGATATTGTTCATATAAAGTATTTCAGCACTTATTTTAAAGCGACATCCACAAAACAGGAAGGACTAAGGTCCAGTCTCCTTCAACCTTTTTGGGAAGATATGTGTGATATACTATTATATGATTCCATGGCTTAAAATTTAAGCAAATATATATTTAAGCAGAAGTTAACTGGTTTTTATAATTATCAAAATGGCCTCTGACTGTAGTTCTAATAGAGAAGTTTCTTGGAGATTAGAACGTAGGCTTCTATTTATGTTTAAGTAAATTATTTTTGAATTTTGTGCTTGTAAATGATGACCACGAAAGAGAGAGTTTTAAGCTCCTTAGATTTTGTGTTTGTAATCCCTTTTGATTATGTCTATGTGCCATGTACTGCATTGGGTTGCTGCATGTACTGCTTTTTATGTCTTCCTTTTCAGGTGACCACAGCCTAGGGGTGTCTGTTTGATTCTCATTCCTGCTAGATATCCATGTTATTTTTTTCCAACTCAAAAGCTATTTTTTTTTTTTTACCAAAATGTCCTCCTCAGCTTGGAAGCATGTCCTTTGCCAAGTATAATTATATAGTATTTTGTGACCCTGTAACAGAGTGTGAAATATATATTCTTAGCACAAACTGACAACATTCCCTAACAATCTGAGATGCTGCTGAAGTATCTGAAAAGGATTATCTGTAACCAAAAGAGAGTTTTAAAAATTTGGATTAAATGTTTATTCTGCTAATAGTAAATTTTGATCTGGGTTTCCTTCCCTATTTCAGCACTTTGAAACTACATTGAGAAAACAGTTTTCAGTACGCCCTGGATCCGTCCCAAAACACAGCAGAGCATAGAACAGTGCTGAAATAATATAAGCAGAAGGAAAGATAACATTAATAGAACCACCTACAGGAAAGACTGAGTCCACTGGAGCAAAAACTCGCATCTTCCTTTTACTTTCACAAATCTCATCTGCAGTTCTCCCCCATTAAGCTTGCTTGCAGGGTTTTCCAACTAAGAAGTCAGATTGGGATCCAGTCTGGACTGGAATGCACCCTAGGGAGGTATGTCTGCTCAGAATGAGTAATGGTGATTGGAGAAATGGTGCACTTCCTGTCATATTCTGCAGATTCCACTTGGCTTTCAGAAACCAGCTATCCAACACCTTGTCTTTCTTTAGCATCATCCTCTGGCCATGGCAAGGGGGGGATATCAAGACAAGAGGAATTTGAATGGAATCTAAAGCATGCAAAGTCTGATGTAGTGGTGGGGGAGTCTGCATCCCTTGACTTGAGCTAGAGTAGCAGCCCGCTGAGTGCAGGTGTGTTCTCCAGCAGGACATTTGATTCGGGGTTAGGACAGCCAGGTCTGTGGGATGTGTGGAACCATCATTAATTAATGGCAGCTCACATGTCCGGAGTGCTAACTATAGGATAAATAGGCACTAGGCTAAATATTTGACATGGATTATATCCTTGAATTCTCTCATTAACTTCAAGAGGCAAACAGTCATTATTTGCATTTTAAAAACAATCAGAGTGAGTAAACAATGTTCAAAGATCACATGCCCAGGAGGTGGTAGGGTTGGGATTCTAAACTGAGTATGTCCACGAGCAGCCTGGGTATTGACCATGCCCTAATCAGTTCTCTCAAGAGAGAGTGCTTTTGTCTATGGCCACAGCTGTCCCCACTGGCCACTGTTGCAAATAAGCACTTCACAGAAGAAAGAGAAAGGGCAGCCTTTCTTTAATTGTTGCTTGACCAATTTTCTCTCCTCACCCCACCCCCTCACATATGCACATGTGTGAGAATTTCCCTCGGGCCTGCCATGGTTTCTCATTCTGCCTTCTCGTCTCTCGTGTGCGATTTTAAATGTCCGGGACCTTTAGTGATGATTATTTTGATTGGAAACATACAAGCAATATACACAGGGGGACTGAGCCTTCTTACAAAGTGCATGGGCTGCTTTTCTTCATCACTCTTATTGCATTTTGTAATCTTATTCTTTTTATTTACTTGTTTTAATACTGTCTTTCTTTCCTCTCTTGCCACTTATGTGAGTGAAGAGGCCACGTTGAATTTGTTTTCCACTCTCTACCCATACCTAACTCAGTGCCCCTAGATTATGGCAAGTGCTTAGTAAATCCACGTTGGGTGAAACAAATCAATAAATAAATGTGTGAGTTCTCTCAGTGGCTGGGACACAGGAATCCATATCCACACAAAAATCATTATTAATATTTCCTCCACCTACACTAGATGTTACAGTGAACAGCCAGACTTAGGTGAAAAGAATGGAGAGGACAGGTCACTGTGACTCATGGGTCTGCTCCTCTGGCTATGGGGAAATTTACACAGGAAGGAAGACTTTATATCTCTATTAAGTCCAGACACGAACTTGACTTTTCTGCAAATGTGCAAGCATTCTTTCAAGGTGGTGTTTGATGGGCAGCTCACACCTACCTACCTTCCCCAATCAGGGCTTCCTAGAGGCCCAAGGAAGTATGGCCCTCTCCCGAGAGGCCTGGGTGTGCATTCCAGGAGCTTCTTAGTTAACAGGAGAGAATAACGGCTGGAACTTGGAGTTTCAGGTGAGTAGGACCCTGACTAAAAGTTCAGAAGATACCACTATAGTTTTATGCATGTGAAACTCAGTAAGTTGAAATAATCACAAAAGCCAATCCACATGAAAGCATCGTCTAATGTAACACTTCAGAGCTGGCTAGGGAAAGATTAGCTTGGAAGCCTAAATTCAGTGCAGGAGGAGTTACAATTTAGCCCTTTGGTGGCTTAGGACCCAATTGGGTGACTTTTTTTTTTTAAGCTTAGCTCTTCCAACCTGAACTGTGTCTCCTTGCTTACCTTCTCTCACCTGGGGGCTCATGATGTTTTCCTTGTGGACTTGCCAGGTGTTGCTGACCTTAATTTGACCACCTGATTTTATTTACTTTGTACTGAACTTCTGTGAGTCTCTGTGAATCACACAAGTCACAGAGATCCTGGTAAACGGATCCTGAGTTTTGATTTCTTGTTTTGCTTTGTGATTATTTAAAACTAGAGACCTGGTACACAAGATTCGTGCACAGGGGTGGGGGGCATCCCTCAGCCCAGCCTGTGCCCTCTTGCAATCAGGGGGCCTAAGCTGTCAGTTGGACATCCTTAGCGCTGCCACGGAGAGGCTCCCGCCACCGCCACTGCACTTGCCAGCCGTGAGTCGTGAGTAGCTCTCCCGCTGTGGGAGTGCATTGACCACCAAGGGGCAGCTCCTGTGTTGAACATCTGCCCCCTGGTGGTCAGTGCACATCATAGCGATCAGTCCTTCCACTGTTTAGTCGATTTGCATATTACCCTTTTATTATATAGGATGCTCCTGGTCTGTTCTTGGATTCTATCTAGTTTGCTGCAGCAGTTCAGGTGAGAGTCTGAGGCGTTTTACTTATTTTTTTAATCTTCCTTCTTTCCTTTTCCTTTTTTCCTTCCTCCCGTCCTTTATTCTTTTTTTCTACCATTCAGCACATTTTATTGAGTGCCTACAAAGCTAGGTACTAAATACTTCTTAAAAAATATAGTCAGGGACCCTGCTTTTATAGTATTTACAATTATTGAGGATGCCAAGGATTAAAAAAGTAATCATAGAAGTTATTGCAAATTGTGATAATGGCCTTGAAGGAAAAATACAAAGTTTACAGTGAAAAATTCTAACAAGGGTTGATACTGAGTTGGGAAGTTGAGAACTGAAGGATGGTCCCCAGTATGACTGGTTGGAATTAAGTAAGAGGGTAGGGGAAGGACAAGCCTAAAAAGGCCCATGGGGCAGGGAGAGGTAGGTTCCTTGTAGTAATTCAAAGACCACCCTTGTACACAGCTTATCCTCCTCCCTGCTTTTATTCTTGATAGCATTATTCAAAATCAAACATAATATAAACTAAAATTATTTATTTTCTTCACTGTCTTCTATAATGTTTTCTTTTAAGATTTTTAAAAATTGATTTTTAGAAAGAGAGAAAGGGAGGGGAGAGAGTGAGAGAGAAACATCAATGTGAGAGGACAATATCAGCTGCCTCCTGCACCCGCCCCACTAGGGATTGAGCCCATACCCAGGGCATGGGCCCTGACTGGGAATGGAACTGGCAGCCTTTCAGTGCACAGTACAATGTCCAACCAACTGAGCCGCACTGGCCAGAGCTCTCTCATAGCATTTTAAGCATGATGAGAGCAGAGCTACTTATCTGTATTGTGTGTACACATGCTTTGTTATTTTATAGCAGTAACTCTGGCACCTAGAATAGCATCTGACAAACAATAGGTTCCTGATTTGTCCACAGTCAGTGGGACTGGACCATGGTGAATGCAGTGAGCCAGAGAGAGCAGGGCATATGGTGGATAGGGGAGAAGGTGAAGTGCGGGTACATGGGGTCACATTAGACCAGGCTCTGGATTTAGGATTTTACCCAAAGTGAAGCAGAACACTTTTGCTTCATAGCTCAGTAACCTTGCATTAAACATGGAATGTGACTTAAGTTACCACCATTTTTTACCCCCAATAAGGAATTAGCATAATTTATCTTGTCACGTTATGCTAGGTTCTACAAAAACACAGTATAGCAGAACTTAGAGAAAGAGGAGTTAGAAAAGTTTTAACACAGATCTCTACCCATGTGTCAAGGAGCTGCAGAGAAATCAACTTCTGAGTAATATTTTTACCTCTTCTTTAATGAATGGACATTTTTTTAAATGAAAGGTATTCCATTATAAGCTTTTAAAAAGCATGGGCTAGTTTATTGTTTGTATATATTTTAAATAATTGTGCATATCTATTTATTTATGTACATGCCCTTGGGTTAATACCCATTAACAAGAAACACTAGTCAGATAGAGTAGGCTCCATCTTTATTTTGCACATGAATAAATTAACAGTAAGGTTGTGGGAAGAAAACTACCATCTGAGTGTCATCTGGCAGTTTACAAATTTGTCTTATTTAATCCTCACAAAACCCTTTGAGAAAGAGTGTTCTTTTCCTTAATTAGATGAAAGTATAAATCTCAAATAGGTTAATGAAGTGGTCCGATGTCACAGAATAGATAAAAGTCTGGGTGCAAGGCTAGGTGTTCCTATAACCTGTGGTCTTTTTCCTCATATCTTACAGCTTCTGGGGAATTTTCGGCAGTTTGTAGGAAAAGCAGTGCTAATAAGGAGTGCACGTATGTATGAAACTTAAGTCTGATGACCCTTGAGCCATTTCTGCTTTTTTTTTCCCATTAAAAGATGATACATCAAGCACTGCTTCTAATTAACTATCCAAGTACGAAGCCAATTTCATAAGCACGAGGGCAGGGCAGGAGAGAGCGCTCGAAGTAGTCATCAAGTGTGCTGAACCCTCCAGTTCCAGGTGGGCAGTGAGACCTTCCCCTTCATATTCCTAATGAATGATTTTTTGATCGGTAGAAGGAGGGCCCTGGATGAGATGTTCTCTGGGGTCCCTTTCTATCTCCATTATTCAATGAAATATAAAGTTAATTGTATTGATGCACAAAATACACAAGGGTTGGGAAATGTTGGAGAAACTGGAGTGGCCATGTGGTATGAATCCAAGGCTCATGTGCTCAGCACTGCACTCTACCAGCTGTAGCCACTGTGGGCCTTGATTTCTGGGAAGCTCTACAAACCTAAGTTTTATTCCATACTAGTCAATTAACAATCTTCAAATGCATGTGAAATGAGCCCCCCCTTTTTTTTAAACCTGTTTGCTCTTCTTGGTCCTTTTTGGGGGTCAGTGCTTCACATATAATTGACTCTAACAGAAGTAAATATAAGCTTACTTATGGGGCTCATTCTCCAACATAATAGAAATAAATAGGACATTTGATCACTTCCTATGTCTGTGGTTTCCCAGATAATTTAATTGGGTTTTGGAAATCATGTACTTATGAATATACATATCTTAAAAGAACACATTAGTTGGCATTAATGTTTTTTAAAGGCAGTTGAGCCTTCTTTATCAGCTTAATCAGGCTAATTACCCTGTCTCTTTCTCTAAAGTAGTTTTATGAGCTATATATTTAGTTAACTCAATATGAGCATTTTAGTTGAAAACAAGTATATATAAAACTTCCCTTTTATTAGATATATTTTTGTCTTAATATACCTTTCTTATTGGTATAATTTTGATACATTATAAAATAAAAATACTTTTTGTCTTCATGTAATCATCTAGAAATTATCAAGTTATCCTACTGGGGTGAGGGAGAGGGGCATTATTCTGGGAGACAGCTCAGATTTCTCCTGTGAGCTAAGGGATTATTTCCTTCAAATGACAATTTTGTGGTTCTAGATCTTCATTTAGACTTCCTGCTTCTTTACAACAGTTTAACTTTATTTTTGAATATTATTAACCTCAACAGAAATTAAAGAGAAAAAAAAACCGCTATGATTAAGACTCAAGTTCTGGGATTTGATATATTTTTAGGGAGAGTTAGGAAGTGCAGTGGGTCTGAGAGGGGTGGAGGGGGGAAAGGAAACAAACAAAACTTCAGCCATCAAGAGAAACCTATAATTAAGGAGGACTGCAGTCCTAGAGTAGGCTCAGCACACTCTGGATTAGGCTTTGACTCTCTCAGTGGATCAGAATAAGTGTTAATTCTTCACATTTTTCTAATTCTCCACACCACATTGGTATAAGTTGTATTGGTATAAGTTGTGTTATTCCAATTAATTTTATAAAAATAAATTATATTAGCAGAGGCTCATTTAAAATAGAAATAAGCATCCTGTTAACTTTATTGTAGAAAGGATGATTTTTGGTAGATTGTTTGCTTCTTTAACTGACTTCCTAAGTTACATTTTAAAATTAGCCTTATTTTTTTACTGGATATGTTTGCGAATATTACAATGATTTATAATTTTCAGGAAAATTTTCAGAATTCACTGAACTCTTTTGCCAGATTATTTATCTGAGGGAGGTAATAAAACTCCTCTTTCCTATAAAACTTTTTCTATATGGTAATAGTACTGGGATTACAATTTATTACATTAGTGGGATTCTATAAATGCGATTATTCATTCACTTTTATTAACAACAATAACATTTCTTACAGTCTTGGTTTCTTAAAAAAACACTATCACACAGAAGATATAAAGCCCATTCTGGTTAATCACCTCATTAATTCAATATTTAAAGAGGGTAATAGCAAGACAAGACTAAGCATGGGAAGTTCTTTAATGAAATATGAAAATTAATGAATAGTGAGAGAAGCTAATTTTTCTATTTGAATTATAGTGTGGATTAATATTTTTCTCTTGGTATCAATTGGATTCCCCCCCCCCCCCCCATTTTGAGCCAGTGGAATTCCCAGAACAACTGGATTGTGAGATAAAGAACCTAATATACAAAAGGATAGCTAGCCAGGAATGAATATCCTTCTGTACGATTTCCTTGCACAATTCCTCCCCCTCCTTTGACCTGTTTTCTTCTTGGGCTCTGTCTGTACATGTTCTAAGCCCCCTTTCTTCCTAAACCCAGTGTGTGCCTCTATCTCTTGGCTCATCCATTTTTGGTTGGGGGAGCTGAGGTATTTCATTGGGAAGCTGAGTTAATGAGTGGAAATACCACCAGAGTAAACAAAGAAATGGTCATTAAAAGTGGATCAGATTCAGCTGTGTTTTGGCAGCTGTTTTGAAGACGTTGCAGTACCAGAGTTTGACACTAGCTTGCATATGGCATTAGACAAATCATTTCGCACCTGGGACCCTTAATTCTCTCAATTTATAAGGTCCTTTCTAGATAGAACATTCTCAGATTCTATTGTAATTATTTTTTATCATCTTGTCCAGGACACTGATGTGAGTTCTCTTGAATGGAACTGGGAACTGGGAGTGTCCATTTATTTCTAGCCTTGAATGTTACTACTGGAAGATTCCTTAAACTCAATAGAACATGTTTGCTTCATAGTTGAGTAACCTGATGACTGACAGTTAAAGGAGATATTGACCAGGATAAAAAAAAAAAATAGGGCATATTATGTAAGTTATCTAGTGCTGTGAAAAAAAAAACACAACAAAAACTATCCCCAAACTTATTGTCTTTGAAACATCAGAAATTTAGTATTTCTCATAATGCAGTTGCACTGGCTTCTTTATGTGCAATATCAGCCCAGCGGTCTATGAAGGTGAAGACAGAAGTTGTAAGGCGTCATGAAGCTTAGGTTCTGGAATTTACGAAATGTCACTTCTTCTACACTATTCTTGTCAACACAAGACAAAGGACTTATTTTAAGGATGGGGGAAATGGAGTCCCCATCTTGATTAGAAGAGTGGCAAAGAATCTGTGGCCATGTTTTGTCTACCACACATAGACTATCATTTTTTCCTTCAAAACCCATGCCACATAATTAGTTGACACTTTTTTGGCCTAGTTGGTATGCAGCTTTAAAATCCTTTTTAACACAGTGCTCCAGGCAGCCACCACAAATCAATCAGAATTGCCAAGAGGAATGAAATGTATCTGCCGTCTGGACTGTGCAGTGAGTTGTTGACAGAGCCTGGATGGAAAATTCAGAATCCCTGACTTTAAATCCAGGATCTTTTCTTTCCCCATCACTCCGTGTCCTCACTTCTGGTCAGTTCTTTAAAATTTCTCAGGTTATGTTAGAAAAGTCACTTATTTCTATCAGTAAAGTTTCAAAAAATATGAATCCTTTCAGGTTTGAACAATGTCATCATGTATTATGAGTTTTCTAAATCATGACATAAACCACTGGTTTAAGTGTTAGCAATTTTGAAATCACCTTAACCAATGGTATAACTTGGATCACCGTGATCACAGTTGTATCAATAATGTAACCATGTGACAGTATATCTCTTGATGTTTTAACATGAGAAGGACATAACATCTCCCATGTAGCCTTCTTGCCAAGTCTAATAATTATTAAATGATTAGACAAATACAGAACATGAGATATTTCACAAAAGAGCTATTCTGAAATCTTAAAAAGATGTCAATTTCATAAAGATATACACATACATAGGTACACAGTGTATGTATACATATACATTATTTTTAGTACTAGAAGGAGAAAGCATGCATTAATTGACAAATTTAAGTGATAGATCTATACATCTTCATTATATATTTAATTTTTTGAAGGTTAGAAAAATTTCAAATGAAAAAGTTGGGAAAAAAGTCACCAACTTATATTTTGTGGCTGAGACAATGCCTGACTTTGAGCTATGTGATAAAGTATCCAATGCCAACTGTATATTAAATTCAAAGGAATTCAATTGCAGTATGGCACATTTCTAAAAAGGCACATTTTCTTTACTTACATACATACACAAGGAGAGAAATCTCAAGTACAGATAGTTGTCTGAATATGGAAATTGACAGAAAAGTTGACCAAGTTGAAACTGTAATATGTTGTACTAAATGATGTTGAGATTTGCCTGTATGTTATGTGGGCATTATGGTTCACAGAGTTACATATTTTGCCAGAAGCCCTGGACGACAAGGGTTTCATTTCATTCTGCCCAGATTCTGTGAATGACTTTGAGCAAGTTATTTTAACTTGTGTGGAACTCGCTAATCAGATGGCTTGTGTAAGAATTAATTACCTAACTGCAAAGTTTGGTAAACAGCTTGTCCCATCTCAGTTTTCAATTTTGGAAACTTGTAGAGGATCGTTGTGCTGAGGAGCTAAGGTAGTGTTTCCTCACTATGCACTTTAATTTAGAGATTGTTCTTACGGGATTCTGTGCAAGCTTTTATCCTCTATCTGTGTTATAACACTAAGAGAAATCTACCCGTACTTGGACAAACCTGTTCTCCTGAACAACTATTAATTTCCTTCTCAAGGAAGATTGGGTTTGGGGGAGGAGACCTAGATAGAAAAAAAATACTCCTGACTACATTATCTGTGAAAAGATTGTGCCAACTCTGCTCTAGAGTTGTAGGTGGATGAGAGCATAAGAAATAACTAGATAGCTACTCTAAACTGTGTTTAATACTTTATAAAAATAGAGCTCTTTTAGAGAAGGCTAAGCCTTCTGTATAGTTAGAGTAGAAGAGGTGAGACATGCTCTTGTGTAACAGAGTTGAGAAGGCATTGGATAGATAAGGGAGACCAGAGAACAAAAAGTCCTGTATGCATGTTCATTATGTGCTCAGATGTATTTGGGAGCAACTCTCATATGGTGACACAAGAGATATAATTGGAGTTCTGTCTGTTGGAGGAAACTGAGCAGTGTTGTTGGATAAATTCAGTGAAAGCAGTGCAAAACTCATTGGAGTTAACATGTGGTAGCCAACAGGGAGAAACCAGTGGTTGCCGAATTGAGAATCCACAGTGGAATGATTAAATTGGAAACAAAGGAATGCATGGTAGCATTATGCTAGGGAAGACCAGCCAAGAACTTTCCTTGGGAATTTTGGATGGAGATGAGTGTTCAGCTCTGAAATACAGGCTCTAGCAAGGCATCATTAGGGAAGGGTAGGAGAAGGAGTAAGACTCCATGGAGGTAGGAGTTAATGAGGGCTGCGATTGATTAGTGATGTCTGCCTAGGGCATAGTTTAACCCTACAAGCATACATACCATGGTATTATGTATTTGCTGTTTCTGAGCTAGAGGGCAGAAGTAAACAAAAAATTCCAACCTAGGCGATGAACAAAATAATTGGAAACTGGTTTGGGAGAAAGTTGATGATTTACTTTCAGTTACACTTCAATTTGGGGACAGCCCGTTAAGTACATTTGGGATTACTGTCACTAGTTCCTCCTATGTGCACTTACTAAAGAGATCGTCAGAATAGAGAGAGTATAGAAAATAGAGCTCCTATAGAGTTCAAATGAATAAAACATTTCCTCTACTAAACTGCTTACTTATACACATATTCATTTTCTTGCAATGATTACTCAGTTCCATGCACTCTAGTTAATTCAGGCAGCATTTTGGTGTACAGTCCCCATGCAGTACTGTCAGCCAGCTGGCAGCTGCACTACCCCACATTAGTGATTTAGATGGACAAAGAATACAGTGATCTTATTTACTCTAAAGTAATCTTCAAGGAACTATAAGCAATAATCATTGAAACTTGATAGCTATAGCAAGGAAGAAACAGTACTTAATTCTGAGATGACCTGATTGGAAGTTGTGCCTGGAATTGAGTTCTGGTTCTATCTTTAGCATACAGGCTCTGTGTATTGGAGCCACATTTCCTCACTCTGGGCCTTGATTCCATGGCTGAAAAAGGGCAAGTGTGTACAAACTAAGGATGGTGAGTGAGTGCTGTCTATCTTCTATCCTGAATCCATGGCAACCAGTGCCCACTCAGCCTCTGATCTTGGATGAGATATCACAGTCATTTCAGCACTCTGTACCAGTTGCCATATGACAAGAAACCTTTTGTTGTCTGTGAGGTAGTCAATCACAAAAGAAAAAAAATAACAAGAATACCTATGGCAAATATTTATTGAGCTTTTACTATTGTCAGGTCCTAGACCAGGGGTGGGCAAACTTTTTGACTCGAGGGTCACAATGGGTTCTTAAACTGGACCGGAGGGCCGGAACAAAAGCATGGATGGAGTGTTTGTGTGAACTAATATAAATTCAAAGTAAACATCATTACATAAAAGGGTATGGTCTTTTTTTTTTTTTTCAGTTTTATTCATTTCAAACGGGCCGGATTTGGCCCGTGGGCCGTAGTTTGCCCATGGCTGTCCTAGACTAAGTAAGCACTTTACATGTAAAATGTTAACAGTTATATAAATCCTAGAGGCCCGGAGCATGAAAGTAATGCATTCAGGGAGAGGAGGGAGAATGAGAGGGTGGTCCTTCAGCCCGGCCTGCACCCTCTTACAGTCCGGGAGCCCTAGGGGAATGACCAACTGACGGCTTAGGCCCACCAGTGCCACTGTGCTCACCAGCCATGAGCCCAACTCAGGGCTTTTGGCTGAGCCCCTGGTGGTCAGTGCAGTGCATAATGACTGGTTGTTCTGCTGTTTGGTCAATTTGCATATTGACCTTTTATTATATAGGATACATGTTTTTGATTAAGAAAGAGAGATAGTTAAAAGCAAGTCAGATTTAAGGCTCAAATTTGGGATGGAGTATTGACATTAGTTGAAATACTTTAAGAAAATAGCCAGAAGTGTAAAGTTAAGAAAACAAAATAAGACACACTTTTCCATTTCCAAAGCCCAACCTGGTAGAACATCACCTATTGGTGTTTGACTAAGAGATTTAGTGACTGGATGAATGAATGCAATGGTGTGGCAAGGATTGCCCTCAGATCATGGATTTAACCTCTTTCTTGTTGGATTAAAATCTGCTGACCTATTAATAACTTTATTCTATAGGTACAATTAGTTGATTCTCTCCACTAAAACTTTTATTTTATAAAATAAGGCTTAATTGATGATTCATAGGTTGCAATACAAAACCATCAACCACGGATTATACTTCTATCTTCTTTCATCTGCTTGACAAAAAGTCGTTTTGGAAAGCACTTCCATCAATACTCATTTATTTTTATTAAACATAAAGCCTAACCTCATTATCATTCTTACTTAGGGCTACGGTTTTGGGTGTACATCCAGTGAAAGAGCAGCTGGTAAAGCTATTATAAGTTAATGACATGATCATGGGTCTTAATAGGAATAGTAGACCTGCATTAGAACTGTGTCTTGCCTTAAAGAATATAGACCAATTATTTAAATAAATTATACATAGTTTCAACTGATAATACTTTGAAAAGAAAGTCAGGTGAAGACAGTATTTGTGAATTCTGACAGTTGGGATACAAATTTATTTTGTCAAGTCAATTTTCCTTTTAGTTTCAAGGACTACTGTATAATAAATGGACCTACAGAGTATATTAAATTAATGGATTTTATTTTTCATCTGAAGTAAAAAAGAAACTTATGAAGTGCTATCCTAGAACTCCAGGACATTCAATGAATTTCTGGCTCATAATGCAGCTTCTAAAAAGCAATTATAATCCTTATATTAAACTTCTTCCAATGACAGATCTCTCTGGAGTGACTTTCACTGGATTCTTACTTTAGAGAGCCTCTCTTTTCTCAAGAGAAATGATACCCAGCAGCATCTAAAATAGTCCCAAGAAAATTTAAGCTATGGGAATTTTATCTTACCCAAATTTGCAATGATTGCATCCATATATGCCAATGATATACTCTACCATTAAGACTTTACCAACTGCTGGTGTTTCCCATATCGCACAAGCTCCTATCTGCCCCAAAAGTATTGCGCCATCTTCTGCACTATGGCTCTCCCTACTAGATGTGGCTCTACTACATTTTAAGTTAAGGTTCTCACAGCAGGCTGAGTAAGCCCAAAGCTTACTACTATTTCTTGATATTTGAGTTGTGGCTGAGAGTTTAATCCAGCTGCTGATATGGTCCTACCTTTGTTGATGTCTTCACCAAAAGATACCAAACCTTCTGGAGACAAGGAGGTAGGAGCTGGGTGTCTGTTAATGACCTGTTTGCCTCCTTAGTGCCACACTGTCAAGCCAATGTCCCATACAGTGTGGATGCAGAGATTGCTGTGACAGTGTCTGTCCACATCCATTTATTCCCAGCACCCAAGGCAGACTCTTTGGCTGCACTGCATGTCAGGTTGATTATCTTAGTGGCTGGAGACATGGAGCAGAGAGTGAAATTTTTCAAGTGCTGATTGAGAAAGACCCACTTAGTGCAGTCAGACAGAAGTGGGCAGATAGGAAGTTCCCAGGCAGTAGAAGCACAACACATTTCTGATTATTACCATTATTATTATTGTTCTCTAATCAATGTGATTTTCTAGGCACATTCCTAGAAGTCCATTCTTTAATAGAATCCTACAAGAGAAAATAAAAAAGAAATGGACTTCTCTGTCTTGCTTCTGTAATAAAGATTTGTTGACAAAGCTTCTACACACCAGTGTGACTGAAAAGTCATTGCATTCTCTTCTCTTATTTAGGAATGACCAGACTGAAAAATTCTGCACCAATCACTCTACTGTCTTGACATACTCATTATGTGGAGAGTAGAGATATAAATAATAAGCAAATAGACTCTACTTTTATAAGGGGAATGGGTGATTAACCTCAGCTTCATTGTATATATCATGCTTGACTTATGCCAGTCAACTGCATTTTCAGTGCCCTGTTGAAAGTTAGATAGGCTTCACCTTTTCAACACAATCATAATTTCCAGTTTTGTGTACCTATCAAAGGTACCATTCCATTGAAGAAATCTTTCATAAGACTTGCCCATTTATTAATTGAGTTATTTCTGACTCATAAAAAAGAAAAAAATAACCCAGGAGAAATACGTTTTTCAAACAAAATTAAGCAAAGCCTAGCAGGATATGTTGGCTAGTAGAGTGACAATGCTGATTTGATCCTTTAATTGTTTACTTACTGAAAGTCTGATGCCACTTTTTACCTTCTTCCATATACCTGCAATATACCTACAATGACTAACAGACCATGATGATTAGAAAATAAGTGGCAGATCCTTTATTAAATTATATCTGGAAACCTGCCTAGATCCTTTGTATAGAAAGTACACATTTAGCTTCATTTCTATCTTGATACAAGCATGGACTTACTTTTGTGGGAATTGGTGCTAGATGTTATATTATTTATAAAAGTAGAAAAAAGAAAATACGATTATCAGTGATAAAATAAATTTATGTTCTGTTGGTCTGAGTTTTTTAACAAAAAGTTATTTACACAGGAAAACCTTAGGTAATGGATATATTTAGTGAGCATTCTGAAGAAAAACATGTTTCTACACTTAAGGTGACCCTAGCAGATGGCAAACCTCCAATGCTTATTTCACATTATAAAGGAATGTTTAATGAGTATCTGATAGCAGTGATTGTTCCAGTGCTTAATAATCGATATCTCTCCAACTGAGCCTTTTAAAATCTATTTTAGTAAATGACTATATACGTAGCCACCTGAGTGAACCAATTACACTAACATTTGTTGAGTACCAACTATGCACCAAGCACTTTATGTAGCTGAGAATATGAAGCAACAGAAATTGATGGGCATTTGCTTAACTTTCTTCTCCTAGTTCTTTACAAAATAGTGATTTTTACATGGAAATACAAGTGTAAAATTAAGAAATTAATAAATTTATGCTATGATTTAATAGTGAAACCATATGATCTATTTTGGTAAAATACTATGATTTTAATAGTATTGATGGGTGAATGGATATTTTCACCCACTTTCAATAATGGAAACTATAGATAAATTGATGGGATATTCTTTTCTAAATCTTCTCCTTCATTCCAATAGTTCCCCTTTAATTTGTTCCTTGAGTGGTTTTCCAAAATAAAATTTGGTTTAAAAATAATTTTAAAATGCTATACTTTGAGTAGTTTTATATGTAAATAAAGGGGAAAATCATATTTTGTCATATTTTTTAAACATCTTCTTCAAAAAACATGTGTAGCAAAAATCAAAGCAGTTTGGGTTTCACTCTTTTAGAGTTTATTTTATGTCACTTAGCTTTATTGTGATACCAAAACAGTAGTGGAAGGGAAGAAAATACTGATTTTGACAATTTCCCACCCAAAAGAATATACCTCCCCTCTGCAGCATCCCTCAAACAAAATTAAAGGCTGATCAGGGACCACATTCATATGCCTATGCTAATTATTAACCATTCCTACCTGGAGTGTGGGCGGGGCTGGGGAGTGCACTTTACTCATAACCTTTGAGTGATTATTTGGTTCAGGTTAACCATCTATGTCAACCATGTACTTCTGCATCTTTGTGCTTGTGTTTTTCTTATCTAGGTTCTTAACATTGTTCTCAATTTCCCAAACTCTGCTCATCCTCTACTACCAGCTAAGATGTTTCAAACTCTGTGACTTCTACCTAGTTGTTTCTCTTAAGGGAGAATTATTTTTGCTCTTTTCTATGCTCTCAATGTGACAGAAGCACAATTATGACTAGATTACTGTGGGAGGGTATGGGAGTTCAAGGAGTCCAAAATGACTTATACTAAGTATTTTATAGATTTAGTTTACCAACATGAAATTATTAACAATATTGCATAATTTTTGACCTATAGAACAGTAGCTTTGTATGGTTTAACCTAATAATTTAAGGTTTAGTGAAATTGTCAAGCAACTCAGTAAATTTCCTCTGACTCATACCTTAATTTTGTCTTTGGCTTATGGCAATCTAATAAGACAATAATTCAGCATTAAATTGATGGTATGAGCATCTACTTCTAAGTGATTGGGTATTGTGTCCTTATTGAAATGACAAAAGATATTGTATATAGTGACCAATATATGACATATGATTGAATTGAATTTTTCAACAACTTGTGAATGACATTATCCTATTATAGTTGTTCCTCAATTTAAGATGAGGTTACATCTAGATGAACCAATTTTAAGTTGGAAATAAAGCAAGTTGAAAATGCATTTATTACACCTAACCTACAAAACATCATAGCTTGTCTTATGTTCTCAGAACCTTTACATTAGTTTACAGTGTGCAATTATCTTGAGTTTCATCTTGAGTAATTGCCTTTTTCCTCTTCTCACCACAAGCAGGAGACACAGATGGGTATTTTGTAGACATGAGGGGATGCAAAAACACAAAACACTATACCCCAAAGTACCCTCACTGTTGTATACAGTATATAGTATAGTATACAGAGCAGTGTACAGTAGCGTGTCAGTCTTTACCCTGTGACTGTGTGGCTCACTGGGGGCAGTGCTCCTTGCCACGGCCCAGAATCACCAGTATTGTTATACATATCACTAGCTAAAGAAAATATCTTAATTCTAAATACTAAATACAGTTTCTACTGAATGCATATTACTTTTGCATCATCATAAAGTTGAAAAATTGTAAGTCAAATCATCATAAGTTAGGGACGTCTGTATTTTATTGTGGATTGCAAACATTTCAATGGACAGAGATGAAGGAAGTTCACTTTATTAATGCCTACTGTTTTAGATTACACATGGGCTTTACTGCATCATCCTTTTTGATTCCGACGATAAGTGACCTTGTGAGGGGCACAGAGCAGCTCCCCTGTTATCTATATATATATAAAAGGCTAATATGCAAAATGTCCCCTTGGGAGTTTGACCAGGAGACCAGGAATTTGATCACTTGCTATGACATGCGCTGACCACCAGGGGGTGGTGTGGAACGAAGGAAGGCCTTGGCTGACAGCCAGGGAAGGAAGGCCCCCGCCAGCAGCTGGAAGGCCCCGATCGGCCCAGGACTAGAGACCTTACCTATGCACGCATTTTGTGCATCAGGCCTCTAGTTATAAAAGTAAAGACAGAAGCTCAGAGAGGTTAAGTAATGCCCAGAGGCCAGTTAGCTAATAAATGCAGAAACTGGCCTAGAACCCAGGTCTTCTGACTTTGAATCTAGTGCTTTTTTCCTCTATTCCCTGATCATTAAATCAATTGACCTGGAAAAATATGTGCTTTCACCTTCTTCAGAAAAATTAAGCCACTGGGGTTCTAATTCTAGTGAGAAGCAATCATGTGAAGCTCCCAAGTTTCATTGCTCTGTTTTGTTGTGTCTGTCTTGTTTTAGAAACATATGTTTCAGAATTGTCTGTGTAAATGCTGGATTCAATTTTATAATGGAAAGTGGAAAATAATGGCATGAGAATATGTTCTTTTATTTAATATGTATGGTATTCACAAGGGCTTGGTTCACTTTCAATTGATTTCGCACTTTGTTTTGTTTTGTATATTTACTTATTTTTAGCTACATGGCCTTGGGGTAATGTCAAGTTAGTCAGAAGAAGGGATTTTAATGAATACCCATGGAAGGTTCTCTCCTTCTCATTTATTTCTGGTGCCTTTCTTTGACTAACTAAATTCTATAGCTGGTCTCCTGAGCACAACGTGATACCGAATCCTTTTCCATCACTAGTTTTAGTTGTTTCTTGAGCTCTCATACCCAGAGGCCATCACGCAGAGGACCAGTGCCCTTGTGGTAGAATATATTTGTTCCAGTCTGGGTTTTCCTGTGCTGAATTGTTTCCTTCATGAAATAACAAATGGGGCAGGAAGCAGGACTGGGCAGAATCTCTGTATTTTTTGAAAACTTTTGAAGAATAATTGAAAATTTAAATAATCGAAGAGAGAAAGGATGACCAAGCTGTGTGTGGGGGCCATTTTGAATTTATAAAACCCTTGTTCGTGGGCAATGTTGTTAAATATATAACCAGTTAATAAATCATGCTTGCAAGAACAGATTGGAACTGAGATGGATTAAAGATCTATATATGTACATAAATCCTCTATACCCTTATATGCTTTTTTTTTTTTTTTTTTTTTGCGGGGGGCGGGGGGAGGGAAAATCTCAAAAAAATTTCCTTCTTTCTTTTCAGAAGACTCTTGGATGAGAACAATATCTCTGATAACATTTGTTTTGTTTTCTATTCTTCACTTTTACCTGCTGATTTATAGACTCATGATTAACTTTCATACATTATAAGAATAATGAAATTCTTGCAAGAGTAGGCCTTCCTTCCCCTGATTGTATGCACCAGCTTTCCTCTGGCACCCGGGACCTGGGCTTCCCTTGCAGGCCCAACTTCATCCAGAAGGTTGTCCAGTCTAATTAGCATATTATGCTTTTATTATTATAGATATACTAGAGGCCCGGTGCACAAACATTTGTGAAATCGCGGGGGGGGGGGGGAGTGGGGTCCCTCAGCCCGGCCTGTGCCCTCTCCCAGTCTGGGACCCCTCGGGAGATAACGACCTGCTGGCTTAGGCCTGCTCCCGGGTAGCAGAGGGCAGGCCCAGTCCCTAGGTGCAGCCCCTGGTCGGGCTCAGAGCAGGGCCAATTGGGGAGTTGGGTGCCGCCCCCTGTCATGCACAGAGCAGGGCGATCAGGAGGTTGTGATGCCACCCTCAGTCACGCTCAGGGTAGGGCCAATTGGGGGGTTGGGGCACCATCCCCTGTCACACTCAAGGCAGGGTTGATGGGGAGGTTGCGGTGCCACCTGTCACGCACAGAGCAGGGCCAATCAGAGGGTTGGGGCACTGCCGCCTGTCACTCACAGAGCAGGGCCCATCAGGGGGTTGAAGCTCTGTACCCTGTCACGCACAGAGTAGGGCCAATCAGGGGGTTGGGGCACTGCCCCCTGTCACGCACAGAGCAGGGCCCATCAGGAGTTTGGGGCGCTGCCCACTATCACCCACAGAGCAGGGCCGATCAGAGCGTTGGGGTGCCGCCACTGTCACACTCAGGGCAGGGCTGATGGGGAGGTTATGGCTCTACCCCGTCACACACAGAGCAGAGCCCTTTGGGGAGGGGGTTTGGGGCACCGCACCCTGGCACACACAGATAATGGACGATCAGGGGGTTGGGGAGCTCCTCACTATCAGGCACAGAGCAAGGCTGATCAGGGGGTTGGGGTGCCTTCCCCTGTCACCAACAGAGCAAGGTGGATAGAGAGGTTGTGGCCCCGCCCCCTGTCACACAAAAAGCTGTAGGGCAATTGGGGGTTTGGGCGCTGCCCCCTGTCACGCTGATCCTGGTGCCGGGAGGCCTCGCGGCTCCGCTGATCCTCGTGCTGGGAGGCATATTACCCTTTTACTATATAGGGTAGAGGCCTGGTGCACGGGTGGGTGCCAGCTGGTTTTCCCTGAAGGGTGTCCTGGATCAGGGTGGGGGTCCCCACTGGGGTGCCTGGCCAGCCTGGGTGAGGGGATGATGGCTGTTTGCAGCTGGTCACACATTCTTCAGGGTGGGGGTCCCCACTGGGGTGCCTGGCCAGCCAGGGTGAGGTGATGATGGCTGTTTTCAGCTGGTCACACCCCCTTCAGGGTGGGGGTCCCCACTGGGGTACCTGGCCAGTCTGTGTGAGGGGCTGAGGGCTGTTTTCAGGGTGGGGGTGACTGAAGCTCCCAACTGCTCCTTTTTTTCTTTTTTTTCTTTTTATTCTGGGCCAGCTTTAGCTTTGAGGCTTGGCTCCAGCTCTTAGGCCTCCGCTGCTGAAAGTAGGTTTCTGGTCTTTGCTTACAATGTTGCCATCCTGCTGGCTGAAGCCCGGCAGACTAAAGCAGGTTTCTGGTTTTTTTTTATCTTCTATATTTGTTACATAGTTGCTTAGAGTTGCAGCTCAGAGGCCTGCAGTGGCAGGCGGGGAACATTGGTGTCCTCCATCACTGAAGCAAGCAAGCCTCATGTAAGTTTCAAGCTGCCTGGCTGCCGGCCGCCATCTTGGCTGGCAGTTAATTTGCATATTGCCCTGATTAGCCAATGGGAAGGGTAGTGGTCGTATGCCAATTACCATGTTTCTCTTTTATTAGATAAGATCTTATTTACAAAATCACTTCTATTGTACTATAATAAAACTATTCAAAATATACTTGAGTATCCAAAGATTTCCAAATCCCTCTCTTTTTTTAAATAGCCATGTAGAGCAAAAATATTTAAAAATTAAAAGATGTTTTTAAGTACATCTGATCTGATCATAAACTACTTGTCTGTGAAGAAACATTTGACCCTGGTTGTTAAACAAAAGTCAAAATCTGAGTAAAAATGAGGATATAAATATAACACACAGATATGTTTTCTGTGTAATTATAGGGGAGTTAGGTCACCAAATTAAAAACGATGGAATTGGTTTTAATAACTTTGAGTGTATGTCTTTCCAATTTACATGGCTCGGTTTCATTTATAAAATTATTTGAAAAATCTGACCATCTTCATATATTAAGAAAATTTATTGCATTTAAAACACTATGCTGGTGGCAAATAACATGAAAAGCTTGTATGCATCTGAGCTTCTGCATGTTGGCTACCATTTGAAATCTTTTCCCTTATCTGCTTTGCCATTATGGAGCTGAGTCCTTGGAATTTTTATCAAAGTGAGAATTCATATGAAAACTAATGAAAATTAATGAAAACCTGCATTTTCACATTTGCCTTTCAACTGATCTTTAGAATGACATCTCTGTACAGATTGAATTCTATTCTTTGATATAATGAAACTTCACATTAGCAACAGTTGTGTGAGGCTCTCCTTTGAGCTCTCCTCCTGCTAGGGAATAGTTCCTTCATGTCAGCCATCCTGCTTTGATGAGATGTTTCTTTTATTGCGTTTATTTGCCTTACTCGTTAAGAATAGTAAGAGGTGTGTTTACAGATGACACTAAGTTTTAAACTTTGAAATTACAGTAAGTGCAAATTCAAGCAAAACTGCAGCTATGAAGGACCTGTGCTCTTCTGTGTATATTATGTTGGGAGAGAAAAAGAATCGTAGAGCAGGTTATAAGAAGGAAAGACTATTTGTTTAATTAAAGGCAAAAAGGAGAATAAAGGTAACTCAGACTAATAGATTAATGCCTAATAATACCCCTCCAGACACACAGAACAGAATACTACTTTTGTCCAAAATTGCTATTATAGAAAAAATATTTATAATTTTTAGAATTGGAAAACAACATTCTAGAAAGAGTAACACACAAACAGCACCAGTGGCGTTACCAAAGTTACGCTGAGTTTAACTATGAATAGAATATATTCTTAACCATCTTAGTCAAAGTTACTTTTCCTGGCCTTTTGTAAATATGTGTTTTAAATTAAACCATAGAACTATTTGTTTATCTGACTCCAGTCATGTTGAGTGCCCAGGTTAGGTTTTTGAGGAGGTGCTATTTGAATTGAGGGATCACCAAGGGAAGCGGGCTTCCATGCCAAGACTAGAACAGCTTGGGAAACAGAAGAAAGCAGCAAATTCAAAAGCTCTCAAAGGAACTGAGTTTAGTATGGGCCTGAGGGAAGGGGAAGAAGGATGGGAGTAAGATATGGTTGAAGCAGAAGTTAGATTTTGTTGGACCTTGAAGATTATGACAAGGAGTTCAGATTATTATTATTTTTTAAAAAAATATATTTTATTGATTTTGTACAGAGAGGCAGGGAGAGGGATAGAGAGTTAGAAACATCGATGAGAGAGAAACATCGATCAGCTGCCTCCTGCACACTTCCTACTGGGGATGTGCCTGCAACTAAGGTACATGCCCTTGACCGGAATCGAACCTGGGACCCTTGAGTCCCCAGGCTGATGCTCTATCCACTGAGCCAAACTGGTTAGGGTGGAGTTCAGATTATTAATTACAAAAGGAATCAATTGGACTATTTGAAGCAGAAAAGTGACACTTGACTGATGCTTAGTTTAGAGCAGGGGTGGGCAAACTTTTTGACTCGAGGGCCACAATGGGTTCTTAAACTGGACCGGAGGGCCGGAACAAAAGCATGGATGGAGTGTTTGTGTGAACTAATATAAATTCAAAGTATACATCATTACATAAAAGGGTATGGTCTTTTTTTTCAATAGTTTTATTCATTTCAAATGGGCCGGATCCGGCCCGCAGGCCGTAGTTTGCCCACGGCTGGTTTAGAGAGATCATCCTTGTTTCTCTATGGAGAATGGAATATTCTCCATATGGGAGAATTCTCCATATATGGGAGAAAAGAGGGAGAGAAAAGAAACCTTTACAGTCATTTGAACAAAAGATGCGGGTACAGTTGTTTTTTTATTTGCTTGCTTGTATGTTTATCCATTCAATGAAAATCCATTGAGCTCCTACTAGATGTTAGGGCACTGTAGTAAGTCATGGGGTTACTAAGGTTAGTAAGAGAGGTAAGGGCTTTACTCCCACAAAGCTTTGCTTCTTGCAAGAGGTTCAGCTGGTGTTAAGTCCCATGAAGACAATAAAACAAGTAATGAAGTGGAGAAGTGTGTCTGCTTAAATGGGGTGCCATGGTCATGGTGGAGACCGAATGACTAGAAGAAACCAGGCATGAGAGAATGTTGAGAAAGAAATTCCAAGCAAAGGAAGAGCTAGTGGAAGGCCCTGAGAGTGGAATAAGTCTGGAATAAAAAGAGCACAGTTGTTGCTGGAGGGACTGAATGGTAGGCCATCACAGTCCTGGGGGAGGTCAACAGGGGCCTTATCATATAAAACATGTCATTTCTTATGAGACTGTTGGAGCGAGTGGACATGGAGTCAGAGAAAGGGAAATATTGAAGAGGACTTTATGGTGCTGTATCAACCTTTTGTGTATGTTTGGGACAAGTACAGGATATATCCAACTGGCTGGGGCCCTACTCTCCTCATGCAGTCATTCACTGTACAATGCAATTAATTCATGAACATAATTGTTTCTTTCCTATTTTTTTTTATTAAAATGGGGTTGGGGTACTGGCTCTTAGCATCACCATCATTTACTTATTTTAAGAAACAATTAGTCATGATGATTGTCAGGGATTTGATGTTCTTCTCAGCACTTTACTGGATTCCAAAATGACTAGAGGCAAACAGAGACTTCCTTGTTCTTAAAAAAAACAAATGAGCCATATACGTGGGGAAAATTCCTCCTACTATATAGAGCAGTATTGCTTTAAAGGGCATATAAAACAACATTTACAGCACTCACCTGAAAATCCCTAATGTGCAGATGCATGTGAAATTACCCCAGTGTTTAGTTGGTTCCAGTTAACATTCTTTTGAATGGGAGCTGGTGGGAAACTTTCAGAAGAATGACCAAAATGGCCGGCTTGGCTGTTATTTGAACGAGTAGTTGTTCCTACCAGAAAGTGAAAATTATTGGAAAGGAAAGTTATTTTTCATTAGCTTGAAAACCTGTTCCAGAACTGTTATTAAAGTGGATGTTAAGTGGAGTGTGTGCCATTTGCTTCATATGCACAGTGGATGATTGATTTCCTCAGCCCAACTAATAGAATATTTTTCTACCGACCTTGGTGCAGTTACATTATCGTTGCAATTTTCAACATCACATTTTAATAGAATTTTTGAGTCTCTTTGTTATTAATAAAGTTAAAATAATCAGAAATGGAAGTCTCTGCTGAAATATCCATCTTATCACTCTTCCAAAAGAGGAGACCTTTGTGCTGTCCCCATTTCCCATAACCGCCTGGCCGAGGCGGAGTAAGCAATAAATGCACACGTGTTGAGTGAGATTGATGCTTCTTCCCCAGAGTCGTTCTACCTCAAAAAAGACCAAGATCATTTTTCTTTAAGTTAAAAAAGAATTTTAAGTAACACCCTCAAAATAAAATCGCCGCAACATTCAGTCCTTGTGATGTTTCATTTAGAGAAATGTTCTTAATGATATGCTGTGTTCACAAGTGAGATTTTCTGTCTTTAAGCTCTTAATGTATAGTTTGCCTTTGAAATTAATTTGCCTCCTTTTCCAAATCAAACACAGATTAAACAGCCACATAATTTAATTACTTTCTGGATAGTTTCTTTACCACTGGAGGGATATGGTATATGTTTAAAATTGTGGTTATTATTATTTAATAATAATTAAACATTTTAAATAATTTTAAGAGATAAAATAAGAAAACATTCAGATAAAAAATCATCTACAACCTTTATGGTAATATATGGTGTATTTGCTTTCATTTTTTTTTTTCTGTGTCTAATAATATTTTAACTTAAATTTAATACAAAAAGTTTTGAAGGTGAGTGAATGGGTACCAACATTTCCTCAGAACAAAGACAGGTGGATTTAACTGGCAGATTATTCATATTTAATGCAGTAATTAACTGGTATTTAAAACATGTTTTATAGTAGGAAAATATCCCTGCACTGGATTAACTATCCTAAGTATAGCAGAGTTTTTTTTTAAAAAAAGAATCCTCAAAGGCATTCTCAGTGAAAAGCTGTCTGCCCTTAACTTGAAGGATCTAGTTAGCAACATAAGAGACAATATGCTCCCACAAATTAAATGAAGGCCTTAAAATGCAGAGTAGAGATTTAATTAAAGACTGTTTTCCATAGAAATTGTTCTAAAAAGGCAATGTTGGTTGCTCGGGATGTGTTTTATCTTATTGATGGAAGTCAGTACCAGGCACTGGTTAGAAGCACAGACATGGTGGTCAGATCTACCCAGCTCCCATTTATTAGCTGATTGGTCGGGGGCAAATTACTTAACCTCTTTAAGAGCCTCAGGTTTCTCATCTTTAAAGCAACCTGTAGGACAGTAGTATCTGCCTCTTATGGCTCTGGTAAGGATTTGATAAGATAATGCATGCCTTGTAGGTTTCTGGGACATCCTATATAATAAAACCCTAATATGCAAATGAACCAAACAGCAGAATGACCAGTCGCTATGATGTGCATTGACCACCAGGGGGCAGATGCTCAATGCAGAAGCTGTCTCCTGATGGTCAGTGCACTCCCACAGGGGGAGCCCTGCTCAGCCAGAAGTCAGGCTCACAACTGGCAAGCACAGAGGCGGTGGCAGGAGCCTCTCCCGCCTCTGCAGCAGTGCTAAGGACCCCTTGGGGGATGTCTGACTGCTGGCTTAGGCCCGCTCCCCGTGGACTTGCTGGGTCTTTAGCTAAATGTCATGTCCTAAGCCAGCAGGCGGACATCCCCCAAGGGGTCCCAGGCTGCGAGAGAGCATAGGCCGGGCTGAGGGATGCCCCCAGTACACGACTGTTTTGCACCGGGCCTCTAGTAGATTAATAATAACTATCAAGTGGGACTAAGTCATGTGTACCAAACCATGTAATTATGAATAAATCAGAGATTATGTTACTTAACCAGGACAGAAACTTGGTAAAGGGCTAAAAAAGCATCTTAAGCTCCCTTATTTATAAGAGAAAAAGTTAACATCTCTGAGTATGGAGTAATAGATTTTTCATTGCTTAATATTGAAAGAATTACTCAGAAACACTACATTTCAGAAAAAAAAATACCCTTTCTATTTACATCCAGAAATTTCATTAAGTAAAAATGTTTTGGTTATTTCATAAAGCAGTAATTTGAATTTTAAGCAGTTAATATTTTCAAATTTATAGAAATGTGCTTTTTTTATTGGTTGCTAAATTATTTTAGTTACAATTGATTGTATTTCTGCGAATTGGTTTTTCCTGAGCATTCTTTTCTCTGCTCAGACTATTCTACCACCTCCACCACGTCACCGCTCACAGACTTCTGATATTTCCTTGACTGATGGAGATGTGGTCATTTTCTCTTTTGACCTTATAAAATAATGAGAAGCGCTGGAGTGCCCTTTTAGTTAAATCAATAGAAAGTGCTTCAGTGTATACTATCTCATTAACAGAGATGGTTAATGAGAAACTTGGGGCAGTTTATGTAGCTGACAAGCAAAACACCCGCCCATATTAAAGGGATGTTTGACCCATGACCACAGTGACACTGAGACAAAGTAGAACATGGACAACTGGTAAAAACCACCGTCTTCACCAGCTGGGATATCATGTCTGCCTTTGCTTTCACTCAGAGCTCTGACTCATCCCCCCCCACCCCCCCGCCCCACCCCAGATATGTTTTTAAGGATTGCAGTGTATTGCATGCTGGGTTTCTGAGATGAATATTTGCTTTCAGGAAGTTTATCTTGAGGGCAACACTTCTCTGGTAGAGGGGGAAGCAACATTGGGGAGAGCAGGAAAGTTGAACTTCCCCAAAGTTGTCACAGGGGCACAGCTATTTATATCTCTGCGTCTACCTGGAGTTAAAATGACCCTTTAGAGTTGTCCCAGATGAAGGTAAGGGGGCCAAGACTTTGAGCTCAGCATTGACCAGTTAGATATTGATGCTCTAGAATTAGGGCAAAAGCGTAGGCAAAGCATCTTTGTCAGCTAAGATCAGATCCTGGACAGAGACTCAGCTCTGAGCTGTCAGCCACCAATACTACTGGTAGCTGAGGAATCATCCTTCCCATTCATTCTTCCACCTTGGAGGGGATTTGGGGATGCCAACCACCATACATACAACAGTACAGCCTGAGGGATGAGCTCTTACAGTAAATTTCCACCTAATTTTAAAAATCCAATAAAATCTGATTCTAATAGTAAAAATGATAAACTGACATTATTATTAATATTAAGTTTTAAAATGCATGTAATACTGAGTTTGCATCGGTTCTTTTGTCTACAGATAAAAGAAAAATGTCCAGGATAGAGGTTTTGGGTCTTAATAGTCAAACATTTTTCGTTATTTTATACTACTTTAGTTTTGCTTTTGAAACTTAAAATGAAGATGCCTTGACTTCCGTGTTATATGTTTCAAGGAAAGGATATGGAAACAGGACCACATGGGGCAGAACTATGAAGTTACTGGAAACATTAGGCCCTTCTCTCTGGCAACACTAGCCTTTCTCCATGGCTGTTCGGTTATGGGACACAGTGTGTACAACCCCCCACCACTCAGCCTTCCAGATCCCAGTGTGCAGTGTTTTTGATACCTCTGCCCCTTTCAGAGCTGGAGTGAGGGTGGGACCAGTGAGGCACTCACCTTCGGTGCAAATTTAAGGAGTAATCAAAAGAAATGATACTTTAATGCAATATTCAAAATATAAAAATTAATGCAAAAATTTATGATGAATAACTTATAAAACTTTTAAATAGAGGCTAGATCAATATTAGCGATTTTTTTTTTCTTTTGCCCTAACTTCCTCTGTGGCTTGGCTGGGCACTCGTTGCTTTAGCTACATCTTAGACATATTCTGATAAATCTACTCCCAACTAGTGGACCTGATTGCATGAGCAGTTTCATATGTGTCTCAAATGAAATCAATGCAGATACACCTTAGCAATTCTAAAACCATAATAGAGGGAATATATTTTATTTTTTAAATATATTTTTATTTATTTCAGAGAGGAAGAGAGAGGGAGAGAGAGATGGAAACATCAATGATGAGAGAGAATCATTGATCGGTTGACTGCCTCCTGCATGTGCCCCACTGGGGATCAAGCAGGCAACCGTGCAGGTGCACTGGCCAGGAATCGAACCCTGACCTTTTGATTCGTAGGTCAATGCTTAACCGCAGAGCAGCACCAGTCAGGCAAAGGAATATATTTTCATATATCAATTTAGTATGTGAATGTTTTGTACTATACCATTTTATATCAGGGATTTGAGCATTCTCGGATTTTGGTATATGATGGGGGTCCTGGGACCAATCCCCCATGGATACCAGGGGATGAGTGTATAGGAATCACAGTCCAAAGCACCTTGGGAGGTGAGAGCTGGTGTCTGGGCTGCACATGGTAGAAATCAGAGGATCAGAGGATGAAATGAGCTTCACCAAAAAATCAATTCAGGGACACAGCCAGTGGTCAAATCCCAGAGTCAGTGAGATGTTGCAAAGCTGGGACTCAGCTGGGGTCAAAGGCAAGGAGAAAGAGTAGCGGGCTCTCCAGGCTATCTGTTCCCTGTGGAATAAATTCCAAACTTCTCAATGAAGCATCCAGAGCCCTTCACACAACATAGCTGTTACGTGTCTCATCTTTCCCCTACCCTCACATTTACAAAATGTCACAAATATAAACAGCTTTTGCTCTAGTCACAGCCTGCACTCTACTCCCCAGCCTTAGTGTTGGTGCCCTGCAGCCTGTGCTTGCTTTGATTTTCTTCTCAGATTTCTCCTCTTGGAGAATGACTACTCCTAAGGCAAGATTTAATGTCCAATATCTTTCTTTACCACCTCTCCCAGGCTCAGTTACAGAAACATCTTCACTTTTAACCCAATGTATTGCCATATAGTTATATGTTTCCATCTCTTCTCCCAAGAGGCTTTTATTTGTTATTAAGTAATAATGTTAGCACTAATGAAAATTATTATAATAGAAACTATTTATATAGTACTTCCTACAGGCTAGGAAATGTGAAAATGCTTTAAATGTGATATTTTATTTGATCTGAACAGTTTCATACTATCACATTATCGTTTCATACTGTAATATTTCATAATATTGACATTTTAACTATAAATAAATAAAGGCTTTGAGAGCCTTCAGCTCTGCATGAAACTCTGTTCATGTTTATGCCACTAGCCTCTAGCATAGCAATAGACACAGACAGAGGTACATACAACAATTCAAGGAGTGAAAAATGAATGCATGGATGGTTGTGATCAGCCAGAGTGAGTAGAAACACAGATCTTTTGTGCACTTCATTGATACATTATATAGAAAATACACATACAAATTCATAGTCGTTTTCTTTTTAAAAACGTTTTATTTGATGTGATGGTCCTTGAGAGTAAAACTTTTAATAAGATGCAATGAATTTCCTTTTGCAAAATCATTATTCACACCACGATAACTTTAGCAGTGCTCTAATGGAATTTAGCTCAAACATAACTAAAAAAAAATTAGTGAGGTCTAAATTCTCTGCAATCCTAGTTTTGAGAAATTCTGATAACTTTATTAAAATTTTTTTTAAAGTGTCAAGATTTTATTTCCATTATTTTGATCAGGAAAAAAAGAATGCATGTAGCAATTGAATAGATGTATAATTCTACTGAGGATTTCTGTGTGATCTATTCCAATAATCCTATATAATGAAAGCCTAATATGCAAATCGACCGGACAGCAGAAGGACTGGCAGAATGACTGGTTGCCATGGCGCACACTGACCACAAGGGGGCAGATGCTCAATGCAGGAGCTGCCTGCAGGCCCCAGGCCAGCCAAGGCGGGTGCGAGCGGAGGTCCCCCTGATTGCCCCGCCAGTCGCCCCACAGAGGGAGGCAACTGGCATAGGTGGTGGCCAGGGGTGGGGCCAGTGAGTAGGTGGTTCCAGGCCGGCCAAGGAGGGTGCCAGCAGGGGCCCCCCCGATCACCCCACCGGTCACCCCACAGATGACCCTGATCACAGGCCAGGCCTAGGGACACTACCCGTGCACGAATTTCATGCACTGGGCCTCTAGTATGTAATTTAAGGTGTAATCATCCAGTCAGTGAGACTTTGCAAACTAGTCCTGGATGATCTTATGAAAAAAAAAACACAAAAAACTGGGCCTGCTAGTTTCATAGAGAGCAGTTACTAATGTGTGGACTTACTACAGAGAACTCACTGCCTGCCTGGGAGCATCAAATAAACAGAAATCCGCCTCCTGCTGTTGCAATATATCCAAAGAGCACAGGCATCAGCTTTTCTTTCCATCTCTCAGGGATGAAAATCTATATTCTCTCCGCTGTAATATCATCTGTTGAAATGTTCACCGTCTGAAGATTAAAAACTTTTTCACTCTAGAGGTGGATATTTTATTTCCTGGCTTTGGAGACAAATAGAGGAGGTCTTTTTTGTTGTTATTGTGTCTTTTTTTTTTTTTAACCTTTTTTTTAACTTATATTCTTAAGTATGTTCTGAATAGCGCCCCTGAGATCCATAGGGGTATATTAGATCATCATGAGATCATATATTTTGGGCTGTTTGTCTAGGGTTCTTTTGAGGTTCCTGAGGAATCTAACAGGGAGGGGACTGTTACCAGGTGTTTCTCCAGAATGTACCCTGCCCTTCCCCATACAGAGTTATAGCAAAAGACTTTACGTGCTAGAGAGAAAATTATTATTTTGAAAATCACAGATCTAATTCCATTTCACTCATTTTACGGATAAGAAATCTTAGACCCAGAAGTCACACTGTTGATTACTAGTGGAACCAGAGTGAGTCATTATGGCATAGGAGCCTTTGAGCCTGAAGTGTGTATCTTCGCTCAGCACAGAATCCTTCAACTAAACCTAACCACCTTGGTACAGTGGCTGTGCTCTTAAATCCATGCTGAATTGATTGGAATGTCAGGCACCTAGATAAAAGAGGGGGACTAAGGTTTTGCCAAAATGACCTGAAATTTTTGATTCTGCCAGTGAACAAGCTAGACACACCCAAAAGCTAATTTTAATATCTTTGATGGTCTACAGTACTCACAGGTATTTATATCATTTTTTTGTTTCTTAGAGTTTCTTCAAAAGAAAAAAAAATCTTTCATTTATGAGGTTTTGACTTATTCATTTATTCCATCAATTTCCTCACCACCTCAGGCTATGAAGAGTATTTCTACTTACAGTAAAATGAGAACTTGACATTAGTACTTGGATTAGCAATGGGGACCACAGGTGAGGAATAAGCCTGTCTGGGAGGCTTGTTAACTTAAAGTCCAGTGACTGAACAAACATTTTGGCTTCTGATTATTTTTCTTAACACCTGATAATTGCTTTGGTCTTTCCCTTTACTCCCTGTCTCTTGACACCCTGCCAACCCATGTAGCTATTGGGTTAACTAGCCTGCTGATTAAAACACTTATTTGTTATTCAGGAGAACATCAGGAAAGTAGTCCTTAGGCATTCTGAATGATGGTCTCCATCCCTTTGTTGGTTACTGTTTTAAGAAAAGGAACAATCAATTAATTGCCTTGTTTTTTATCAATATTTCTGTTTTCTTCTGGTCTCTGTTATAGTGTAAGTTTGAGATGGGCAAGGCAGTGCACCTCCTGTGGACTGACAGACAGTCTGTCTGTCCCGCACAGGTGCCCTGGCTCACACAAAAGAAATGAACATCTGTGAGCTAAGATTGCATGTCCTCAGAAATTCCAGGCTGCCTATGGAAACAGTTGCGGGATCAAATCCTCAGGCTTAGGATTTGATCAATATGTGAGAACGTTAGGGATGCTTTTTTTCCTTAGCTATGCTGGATTGCAGGCTTGCTAATACATATAAATATTCCTTATTCCAGTGTATGTTGAGCAAAGGCTGCAGGCAAGAAAGCTGTGACAGTTTTACTGTAGTCCTTGATTGTAGCATGAAGAATTCTTTTGGGGAAGGGAATCACTTGTAGTAGAAAAATAAGCAAATGATAATGATAATAATGATAATGTGAGTCACATAACTGATAAAAGCGTAATTAATACTTTTTTGGTCACATGTCATACATTAAATGATACATTTTTTTAATCTTCCTTTTAGATTTATTTTTCCTAATGCAAAGTAAGAGGCAGAGGTGAAATATATAATTAGGTTTAAAGAGTTCATTTTTATCTTTACTATTATTATGCTCTATCAGTATCATAATTTTAGTCCTAAATGTGAAAAGTGAAAGAAAAGAAGTTAGGAAATTGCTTAAGGGGATAGAAAGTGACATTGTAACATTTGTAAAATTCACTCTGTGATCTGTGTGGGAAGAAAGCAAAGAGGAATTGACTGGGGAAGTTCCATTAGTAGAAAGCATATTTGGGAAGAGATGGTATAGCAGGTAGCAGATGGAAAGTGATAAGGCAGATTGAACAACTTGTGGAGCAGACCCAGCAGCTCTGAGTCTGAGCACTGGGTGTGAACAGGAACCAGGACGAGCAGCCAAACTGGGCACAGAAGATTCTTGGCAGACTGTACCAATAATAACATCAAGCATTACTATCAAATTCCTACTACTTTGCTCTTTATGTCTCAAGAAAATCCTAAAAAGTGTTTCTTTTATGGAGGTTTTACATTTTTTTTTTTTACAATTTTATCTACACTAATAAAAGAGAAAGATGCAAATTGACCATACCTTCACAATGCCCACCAGCCAATCAGGAGTGAGTATGCAAATTAATGCAACAAAGATGGTGGGTTAATTTGCATACACAGGTGCTGAGCAGCCAGGGGCAGGACGATGGTGCCAGGGTGACAGTGCCAGCGTCCCACGCCCAGGCTACAGGGGAAGGGAGGGCTGCGGACACAACACGGGCCTGCTGGGCTAGGAGCATGCCCCCAGCAGCCGCCGCGCGGCTCTGAGCATGCCCCTCACCCAGTGGACACAATATGGGGCTGCTGGGCGAGGGGCGTGCTCCCAGCGGCCGCCACGCGGCTCGGGGCATGTCCCCAGCCCAGCAGACACAATGCAGGCCTGTGGGCTGGGGGTGTGCCCCCGTGGTGGCTTCCTTCGTGAGGCAGTGACAACGAAGCTTCCATGCCTGGCAGACAGAGAGTGGACAGCAGGGTGTGGTGGCTTCGTGCACGTGGCGGTGGCAGCAAAGCCCCCAGCCCAGCAGAAAGAGACAGAGAGCAGACAGCAGGGGGCTTCATTGCCAAGTTGGTGGCGAAGCCCCCAGGCCTGGCAGACAGAGAGCGGATATCAGGGCATGGGGGCTTCATCACCAAGGTGGTGGTGAAGCCCCCAGGCAGGGCAGACAGAGTCAGAGAGTGGACAGCAGGGCGTGGCGGCTTCATTTGCGTGGTGGTGGTGGCAGAGCCCCCATGCCCCGCAGACAGAGGACACTGGGGCGAAGCAGCCAGGCCCCACAGAGAGCAGAGAACCACGGGGAGTGGGCCTCAGGCATCAGTAGGACATCCCCTGACAGCTCCTGGATTGGAGAGGATACAGGTTGGGCTGAGGGACCCTACCCCCTGTGCATGAATTTCATGCACCAGGCCTCTAGTGTTTTTATAAAAGAGTTGTATAGACAGAGAGACAAAATGGCAGTGGTATAGATGGATGTGTCCTGAGCCTTGTCCTGGAGCAGATAGGGTGAGCAGCTGAAATGAATAACATCCAGCCCAAATTGGCAAAGGAGACTCAGCTGGGAGATGGAGCTGTATAATCACCAGTCTATTTTGCTCTTGAAACTAAGGAGGAACTAGTTTGGTTTCATCATAAAATGGTATTGAGAAGGAACATTTTTTTCCCTGTTCCAGCAATTAAACAAATTCAGCTGATAACACTCAGGTCATCCCACATGCAGAAATTAGAAAGCTGATAGTGAGAAAATTAAGATTAGATGTATCTCTAGAATTCTGTGTTAGAAACTTCTACCAGTAAGTGTTTTGGGTATAATATGAGTCTTTAGATTTTATTTATGTATTTATTTATTTATTTATTTATTTATTTATTGCTATTTAACAAGAAAGAACTAGCTTTAGTATTGTAATACTATACTAAATCCAGGAAAATTTGTCGGTATTTTTATAAAGCAAGTGGTATTTTAACTATCATGATCTCAAGGTGTTAATATTTTTAATGCAAGACTAAACACATTTGTAATTAGTATGCTAACATAACATTTGTCATGAGCATTTGTGTTAACCATGGAGTTATGCAACACATAATTTATACCCTTAATGAATTAATGTCTATTTTAAGCCAGATTTGGAGGAGAGGTTCATTATCAGAAAGAACTCATCCTATATAATAAAAGGGTAATATGCAAATTGACCAAACAGTGGAATGACTGGAGCTCCTGTGGCTCCTCAGCCTGGCTGTCCCCAATGGCCCCCATCATGCGGGCCAGCTGGACCCCACTAGTGCATGAATTCATGCACCGGGCCTCTAGTTTATGTATAAAATGTAGTGGAAATATAAAATTTGGCTATATCAGGTCTTCATAAAGTCCTTAGGCACTTTTCAACTTCAACAACTAAGATGATAAATATTTAAAGATTCTATCTATACATTAAAAAGTTAAGCAAATTAAGGTGGAAGACATCGTTTTATGCAGATGACATGATAAATGAAAGATAGGTGAAAATTAGCTAAAGTCCTATCAGTCAGGAGTAAAAAATCCAACTCAATTGAAAAATCCACCTGCATTTTTTTCCATCATATACACAAAACACATTCTTAAAGTCTTAAAATCTTATGTGCACTTTATGAAAGCCATCTCTGAGGAATTATCTGAGAAGGATAAAAGTATATGCTATGATTCTGGCTGTTAAGGATTTGGAATGAAGAAAAGGATGGCCAGTGTTGGCTTTGAGAATAATTCTGGGAAGATTTTTTTAAAGCATCTACCCTAGAAAACAGAGTTGCTTTATTCATGAAATTAAGATGTGTTAAACTTTTTTTCTCAAATGGATGATGTTAGTGATATTGTGATGCTAATAATGGCTGGAGAAGAGATAGTCACACATCATTTTTTCTAATCTGTTTAATGTACCACAGGGGTCCCGTGAAGTTCAGTGTTCTTTTCACCCAAAATGTGCTTTTAGAAGGTTATACAGAAAGCTGTACTCTTATGTATATCACTGGATACCACTATCAAATACAGAGTCCTTAGATGAGATATATAATCAGACTGATTCAGAATGGGACACAAGATGTTTTCCCAAATTTAATTTAACTAATACTTACTAGTATTGATCACACCATGCCAAGCTTTAATAAGGACAAATTACATGCAGTGAATTATATATAAGTACTGCCTTTAGAAAGTCCAAAGTCTACTACTGTGTGAACATGGAACATGGGGAGGGGTGGCAGCGGGTAAGAATTATTGATAGATCCATGCATGCCAATGTTTCCAGCCAAATTGTTGGAGGATCCATAATAAAGTTATAAGTCAAATGTATTAACATCACAGGAAATAGAGTGTCAGGCTATTAAGAGGAGGTGATATTTGAGCTGGGCCATGGAGGGCTGTAGAGGAAGGATGAACAAGAATGGCAGGTGTCCGGATAAATGATTTGGATGTTTGGTGGTTTTGTGTAATGTTCTATGAAAACAATATCTTCAAAGGTGCAGTCTTCCTGAAGCATTTTAACGTGTGCTTCTAGGGAGTGAAGCTCCAAGAATGTGTGGTTTAAAGTAAGCTGGCAGTCTGAATATCTCAAATAACTTCCTTGCTAAAGTATGTATTAATTTACTACCTAGCTGGAACAAACAGTAAATAAAAGTAAAGCGCAGCTTGCCTATATTTTGTGAAGACAAAATGAGGTAGAAAATTAAAGATATTTATCTCCCTTATTCTCATTAAAATTTCTTTTTAACTAATCTGCAACCCAAAGAGCATTGTTGACTTTCTCAGAGTAAGAGTACAAAGACAAAGAGAGCTTTGTTGGAGACTTTGGTAGTAAACAAACAAAACTCAGAGCTTATATTTGGAAACTGGATTTTTTTCCACTTAAAATATACCTATATTTGTAATACAATCCATGGAGAGCCATGAGAAACTTTTCTAAATTTATGTAGATCTATACCAGCAATCAGCTAATGTGACATTAAAATTTAGGTAATTTTTGAATATTGAATAGTTGATATATTTGAAATTGTGATGTACCATGAAAAATGTAGTGCTATAAATGTGTAGTTATACATTTCTCAATCATCAGCACATTTATAGCAATTTAAAAATATATATTTTAATTGAATTCAGAGAGGAAGGGAGAGGGAGATAGATAGATAGAGAGAAACATCATTGAGAGGGAATCATTGATTGGCTGCCTCCTGCATGCTGCCCCGCCCCGCAGGAGATCAAGCCCACATCCCTGGCATGTGCCCCACCAGGAATCAAACTGTTACCTCCCAGTTTATAGGTCGACGCTCAACCACTGAGCCATGTTGGTTGGGCTATTGCAAATTTTATTTAAAATATAGAAGTGGAGTCTCTATCAAAATAATAGTATTAATTAAAGGAGAGAGACAGAGAAAGAGCTAGAGACGGAGAGATTTTTCCAGGGACTGCTGGGCTATGGTGGGTTTTCCAGGGGACAGGGGTGATGGACATGATCATAACATGGTCTTTGCTTTATATCTTACTGATGTGGCAGATATGAGATGTGAAACCGTACAAAAGAATATGTGATTTAATGTTAAACTGATGGCAAGAATATCATAGAAAGTGTCACCCAGAGAGAGAGATTCAAACTGATGTAGTAAATTAGTATTTTATATAGACAATAGAAGTAGAGTTGGGTTCCTAGTCAAATGACCTTAGGCTGGTTACTGTGCCTCAGTTGGGGTAATATGTACTATGTGAAGCTACAGGTTTAATGGAAGAGGTCCAAAACATGTTTCTCTCTTACTCTGATTGATATTGCTGTCTGGCATGCAAGGACTGCCCTGGCTCTTGGATTGGCATCCAGATGTCATATCACTGCTGGCTTTGTCTTTGCTCATGTGTCTATTTTTATAGAACCACAACCCACAAACATAAGGGCACATCCTGCAGAAATGGCAAATGGTCTTATATTGTTTCTGCTCAGTTTCAATATGGCATGGTCTATATAACTTGATATTATGCCTGAAGCTTCCCAATCTTCTCAGAGGAACCTTAGGTTTGGAGAACTAGATGAAAACACATCCTAAAGAATAACGTGTCTATAATTGGAGGTGGGGGGGTGTGTGTACAACACTGCCTTTTATGAGGGAGAGGGGTTGTAAAGAAAGACCAGACTGTTGAGTCCAGACAGATAAGACACTTATTTAGAGTTAAAAAGGGTAAACAAATTAGCAAAAATAGATTGTGGGCCAGGAGTATCTGGGGAGAAGAAACCAGCACAGGATTCTTTATTTAGCTTGATCCTATTAATATGTATTGTTCTGGGAGTGAAAGTGACTGGCACGTAATCTTCCTGTGGTCTGAGTCTTTGCCCTTTGAGGTTGTAGATAACACAGTTTATCCCTAGCTCTGATTTC
This sequence comes from Myotis nattereri, assembly GCF_964212035.1. Classification (NCBI taxonomy): domain Eukaryota; kingdom Metazoa; phylum Chordata; class Mammalia; order Chiroptera; family Vespertilionidae; genus Myotis; species Myotis nattereri. The sequence goes on along the minus strand of NC_138076.1, from coordinate 45,356,520 downwards.
CCTGATAGGTTTGATGGCTACAGTCAGTTTCTCCCATAGGGATTTATTGAAACTAGAGGATTGTTTATAAATCAATGACACATGTAAGGTAAGATGCTAATAAATATAGGTTAGCATCTTATTAATGTTGCGTCAAATGCCATTTCAGTGTTTTGTTTGTTTGTTTATTGGTTTTGTTTAATTTGGTTGGTTTGCTATGTTTAACACTTCCAGCAACCTTGGTAAACAGATACCAGAAGGGTAAGTCTTACTGTTGCCCCAAATAGCAGAAACATTCCATTTTATGTACTATAAACACTTCTCAAAGTGAAGAGGAAAAAAACAAAACAAAATAGAACCTCTTCCCTAGGCATCTTAAGTAAGGAATTGGGAGCAGCTTGGTAACACAAGGTAGCCAATAATATTGGCAGGCTCTTCAGTCTGCAGTAACCGTATTAATTCCTTCATCTCACACGCCCAGTAGTGAATGGAGGTACGATTTGGGACAATTGAAATGAAGTGACTTTGTGGTGCAAGGCAGATGCAAAGATCAGATAGGGAACTTTTCAGCTAACAGACTTCCTTTCTGGATTGCAGACACCAGCGGGCTTTGTAGAAAGATGGACACAGACAGGGTGATGCCTCCAGGATCTAGATTTACTGGCCCACCACTAACATCTGCCCTTGGTGTTCCCAGAAAGCCACCTCCCGGGCTGATCACACTCCCAGAGGAGCCTTGGCTACACGTTTGACTGTAATGCACATTGTGTTGCTTAAGTAAATCCCCAGGGACAAGTCTAGTTGAAGAGATTTGCATGTATAAAACATAGAAGCCAGCAGCTGACTATGTCAATTCCATATCAAAAATAGAATGGAGGTCTTAAGCCCCAACAATCATGGAAATGAACTTGAAAGGCAGAAGACTGTGGAATACATATGGAAGGAAAATGTCATTGTAAATAAGACATGGAAACCATGTGCACATCAACTGTCAATGGAAAAAGTGAAGAGCCAGGCTATGGACTAGATTTATAGCTCTCAGGACAAGAAATCAGGCATTTTCTCGTGCTGTGTAATGCTCTCCCCAGACCACAATGAGTACATGGTGTACCCTCCCACCACCATATGATACCTAGACTAAAATCCAAGTTGATATATGTTTAACATTTTTTAAAGGATGGTTAAATGGTCTGACAAGCAATACCAGGCATTAGAATGTTAGGGTTAAGGGGAAAGGAATACAAATGCTGGGTATAGTTTTTGAAGGTCCAGTGTATAGATAGAGGGTTGAAAGACCTGAATGTCGCACTTCTGCGTGCCTGTGTAAACATGAAACCATATATCCCTGCCATGTATTTAGACTTTCTTTGTGTACTGTGATATGAACAGTTGATAACCATGAAAAAGTCCTTTGACCTCCAAAAGTGTGCTGCCTACCTATTAGGGATGATGGCATATTTACAGATTAATATAGCACTGCACTGCAAAGGTTTATGTTCTGAACAGAACTGCACAGAATGTGTTAAAGAAGTTTAGAGTAGGTTGACTACCAGTTCAGGATTCAAATATTAGATATATTTTATATAAGGCTTGGTACAGAGTTTAAGGACTTCCTCATAGTATATACCTGGTTGGCACCTTCTCTGTACCATGTCCTAGCTGTGTGTCCTTCGGAGAGTTATTTAAGCTCTTCTAAGTCTCAGTTTCATCATCTCCAAAATCATGATAATGACACAATATAATTGAAAGATTAATTGTATATTTTTTATAAGTGAATGCTTTAGGAGTGTTCAGTGTGTGGCAAGTCAGTGAACAGCAGCCGAACATTATTTTATGTATTTTGCTGTGTTGTATAACTGGTGTTGGCTCAGGCAATGAGTGAGTTAATAAACAAATAATCCAGGCACTGTATGGCCAGATGGTGCCTGGAGCCTAATAGTCAAGGCCAAGGAGTTTCAAAGTAAAAGCTTTCTCATATTCCACTTCTGATTGTCAGGGTCTTCTTAACAGATGTCTTCAACTGCTTGAATACTTTTATGCTTCCTAGAATTCCCTGTCCCAATCTGGGTTTTGTTACCACCTGAGTTTCTGCTGCTTGGTCACTTGTACAGAGAGGCCTTAGTGGAGAAACACCTAAAAACACTCTTTATCTATGAGTTTTATTGTTTTTGTTTTGTTTTGTTTTCTTTTTTTTTCCAAATTTATTTCAGAGGGGAAGGGAGAGGAAGAGAGAGATGGGAACATCAATGATGAAAGAATCATTGATCCACTGCCTCCTGCACATCTGTTATTGGGGATCAAGCCTGCAACCTGGGCATGTGCCCTGACCTGGAATCAGACCATGACCTCCTGGTTCATAGGTCAACGCTCAACCACTGAGCCTCACCAGCTGGTCTGTTTTGGTTTTTAAATCATTGTTTTATTAATATATTTTTTTATTGATTTCTGAGAGTAAGGGAGAAGGAGAGAGAGTTAGAAACATCAATGAGAGAGAATCATTGATTGACTGCTTCCCACATGTGCCCTGACTGGAATGGAACTGTCACCTCCTGGTTTGTAGGTCAGAGCTCAACCACTGAGCTTCACCGGCCAGGGTGTTTTGGTTTATAAAACATTGTTATCTTTATTTTTATGACTATTCTAAGTAAACATTTTTCTTGCAAGGGAAGTTGAACCAAGTGGGATAGAAAAGGCAAAACAGAAACCATTTATTCCTCAATAGGTCTGTGCTAAGCACCCAGGCTTCTGCCAGATAATAGGTAGGGTATCAAAAATAGATCGTTCACCTGGCCTGGGGAGCTCCCAGTTCAACTGACGGGCTAGGTAGAGAGCAGGGAGGCATATTTTAGAAAACCAGTAGAGACCAGTAATGGGCATTGGAAATAAACATTTCCTCTGGGATTCTCAGGAATGATAGAATAACTCTAGGATGGCTAATTGCAGACTCCACTGGATGGAATAATCTAAATTTTAAACAGGAAAGTGTGAACGTTCAAGCAGAAAGAGTGGAGTGAGTAGTAACAACGTGAACTCAGCTTGATTTTAAAGACTGGAAGAGAGGTTCTTCCTTATTGGGAGAGGGGAAAGATTAATGGAGGGCGCTGATATCCAGCCTGAGAAGAATACATTTTATTTGAGGAGTGAAAACGACCCACCAGAGATTCCTAAGCAGAGGAAAGACACAATGAAAAGGACTTTAGAAAGATTATTCTAGCAGCATCTGGAATGAATCCTGCAGGTGGAATGGGAGCAAGGAAGACTGTAAGAAAGGAAGCCCGTTAAATTGCTATTGCAGCAATACTGGGCTGGAGTGATGAGATCCCAAGCCAGGGTGGTGCGCAGTGGAAATGGAAAAGACTTTGATTTAAGACATTTTGTGTGTTTTGAAGATTACATGTGAAACTGGGATGAATGAATATTCCTTAGGATGACAATCTGCTTATATATTTTTCTATCATCCTTCTCCCTCTACCAACAGCCATATCCTCCCCAACCCCCAGTGTAAACTACACAAAAAAAGTTTCAAAGAAACATGAGTCTTACAAAAACACATTTCTTTATTATCCACATTGCCAAGAGCTTATAGCACTGTGTTTCAGTATCTTACAGGGTGGATATGCTCAGTGATTGCTGTGATTGTCCATATCATATTTATCCCTAAATATATTATAGATATACTAGATACAAGCTCCTTTTCTGGGAGAACCATGGCTCATTAAGACAATCTTTGAGTTACCAAAGTATGACCTTTTGACCTTTTCTTTTTGGACATTTATTTGCCATATATATATATATATATATATATATATATATATATATAATTGAAGATAGTCAATAAAGCCTACTGTTTCTTTATCCCCTATCTATGGCTATGTAGAAATTAGAGACTGATGTGTAACATTGTATTAGCATTTCAGTTTCAGCCACTATATCACTTGTGTGTGTGCTCTTTGAAAATGGCTTTAAGAGCTTTCTGGAAAACAAGTGGAGGCCTTTATATTAACATCTGTTTATTTATAGCTTAAAGAACAATATTTAAACAGTGCTTGCTACTCAAAGAACCTAACTCCTATTCACAATCTTCTTACAGTTCAATTGTTTATTATTAAATTACTTGCCTTTTTTTCTTCTATAAATATATTATCTAAAACAGCCAGTGCTACAAAAATCAATGTTAATAATGATAAGCTCTTTAAGGATTTTATCAGATGTTTAAAAAGTTTAATGATGTGAATCATATTTCAGAATTATTTCTAGAAATAAATCATTATGAATATTATTTTTCTGTCTGGCCTTTGCCTTCATTAGGAGTATTTTGAGAAGTTGATTGAACAAATGACAGCAAAATAAGTGGCTGAACAAGGAGTCTGGCTAGATTAACAAGGTTGAGTAGGTCATACATTCTCACTGAATTCTTTTAAACAGATTTGTTAAGCACCTACTAGGTGCAAAGCACAGTGCTTGTCAGTGGATGACAAAAAGGCTCATTCTTTTGGTCTTTAGGGAATATACAGTCTTTCCAGGGACACAGGCAGATTGACAACATACTTAATGGAAGTCAAACTTGGGGGTACAATAACACATATTTTTTTAAATGGGGACAAAATATTTCAGCGGGAGAAGGAAGGAGATCAAGGATATACTAGGCTGAGATTACTGATGTTAAAACAATATTTTCAGGTACTGGGTACAGGGAGTTAAAAAGAGAGATAGTGGGATGGAAAGCTAGGACTTTTGATTGGACTTAAAATCTGAGTAGTCTTACTAACTTTAATAATCAAAATCTAAGGAATTTGAACTTTATTCTGAAGATTAAGAATGTATCAGTGATGTTTGATCTAGGCAGCTAAATAATAGTAACAATGCTATAAAGCACGGCTTCGGGAAAATAGAAACTGCTTAGAATAGCAGGAATCATTATATATACTTGGAAGGTACTGTGAGATTTCATTTTCATTCAGTGATCACATATACATAATTCACTACTTCAGTGTTATTTTTTGGATTTTCAAAATTCTTTTAGATAACCATAAACATTTATTAGTGAATCTACCTTTTGAAGTTTTATAATTTTAAAAAAAATTATCAAAATATACTTTTTGAGGGTACAAAACATATGATTCCCAATAAAATGTAAAAATGAAATTATTTGTTGTTGTTGTCAACAGGTGTTGAGTGGTGATGAAGACAGGGGAAATGTACTGCTATCTAATTTCCAAGGTCCATTTAATTGAAAAATTAATCCATCCTCACAAACATGCCATAACTATGATATAACCAGAGCAATATATTTTTACAGCGAATCCTTTAAAATGCCTCTTCTTTAAGACAGAAGGTCTCATAAAAGTTTAATGCAAAGCTTTGAATTTTATGTTTTGCTTCTGACAGGCAACATAATAATTTCCTTTTAATATTTTCCCTATTTTATGTGTATGATATGCAGTTCATTACACACACATTTATAAATATGACTAGTATTTTTGGTAGTCATATTTGGAAAAAAATGTACAAGTACAGAATTTGATGCTTTCATCTCACTAAATCTTGAACTCAGCATATTCTTTTATAGTTAGAAACAATAGGATTTTATTGAATCTTTCATCTCAACATATCTAACTTATTTTTACAACTACACCAACTCTTCATATGACTATCATTTAGTCTTTGTGAGTTTGTAGGAATAGACTTCTGTTATAATAGGCTTCTGTTGTAATAAGCCTACTTGTTATTTCAATTATATTTCCTTATGGAGTAAAGTTAGAGTGTAGAGAGTATTAGAAAAATGGGAAAACTACAATATACAGTTCTCTGGGTTAGTAGGATTTTTTCCCCCTTTCATACCCAGTCTGTGTTTAGGTAATAGTGAGTGTAATACCATTATCTTTTGGAGTAGTTACCTGAGTGCATATAAGCTCATTTTCTATAATGGAAAGCTATAGATGAAGAGTATTTCCTCCTAATGCTGTCCTACTCAGGCTGTTAAGGATCATTTCTCTGTGATGTGCATGCTAAACACAGACTACAATTCTAGATAGAATCTAATGTTGGACACATCTAAGTCAGTTCTGCTGTTTTCAAAGGGAGCAAGAATTCAGCATAGCATTAAAGATGTTTCATTCTTTCAAGACTCTGTGTACTCTTCACTGTCTCTTTCATCCTTCTGCACAGCGAATTATTGCCTCCTTCATCCTTTGTATTTTCACCATCCTACACTATATAATCTATTGTACACCAACCATGTGACTTTGAAATGAATGTCTCCCAATCTGGATTATGAACTTGTTAATGGAGTCTTATTTATCTTTACTAGCACCAGCATATTGTCATGGACACAGTAGACATTCAGTAAATGGAAGGAAGGGAGAAAGGAAGGAGAGAAAGACAAGTATCATGAGCTCATTCATATGTAGAATCTAATGAACAAAATAAACTGATGAACAAAATAGATCCAGAGGTATAGAAAGATGGAACAGTCTGTGGAATTTCAGAGGGAAGGTGGAGGTGTGTGGGGAGGGGGTGGGAAGAGATCAACCAAAGACCATGTATGAATATATGCTTAACCCATGGCCACAGACAATGGGGTAGTGAGGGCCTGGGGCAGTGGGTAGGGGCGGGCTAGAAGGGATCAATGAGGAAAAATTGGGGACATATGTAATACTTTCAACAATAAGTATTTAAAGAAAAAAGAAAGACATGTTAAAAATAAATAAATGTTAGTATTTGCTAAACTCCAATTTAAAATGGATGTGGATGGTTATATAAGGAACCCTCCATGAAAAATTTGTTTTTCTTCATCTCCATTGGGGTGAGAGTGAGAGGAAATACGTTTTCATGGGCAAAGTTGGCAGGGAGGGAAGGAGAGTTGAAGAAAAGGAATAGAAATATGGTCGAACAGAATCTGAACAGGTAGTGTTTTGGTAATCATGTTAACCTAATACAAGATAATATAAGGTCTTTCAAGGAGTCTTCTTGGCTTTATGACTGAACTAGACACTTTGTTTGATTTTTGGAATTCTGTTGTGTAAGCTGTATTAGATCTTTCTAAAATGAACATAAGATTAAGCTATCTGCCCAGCCACTGTGGCTCAGTGGTTGAGATTCACCTTTGAACCAGGAGGTCACAGTTTGATTCCTGGTTGGGGCACATGCCTGAGGCACTGGACCTGATCCCCAGTAGGGAGTGTGTAGGAGGAGTCCAACCAATAATTCTCCCATCACTGATGTTTCTATCTCTCTCTCTCCCCCTTCCTCTCTGAAATCAATAAATATAAATAAAACTTTAAAAAAATATTAAGCTATCTGCATGTGGTAGCTGGTTTGGAATGACTCCTCCATAGCCTCTGCTGCGCTTCTTTCACTGAACAGCACTCAGAGATGTTGTGTTTAGAACCCCAGTTTGTGTCCCCTAGTCTAGAATTTCTTTGTTAGGTACCTTGACCTAAAAACTCCCCATACTCCCTGTCCCTCTGAGATCATATGAGTTGTCATTCAGAAATATTACAGTCACAAATTACTTTTCAGTTATTCTGGGTAGTAAGCTATTAGAAGCTTCTGCAATCATCAGTGAAGCTAGAATAAGGTTTTACTGCCAAGTTGCATTTTTATTATCCATTACAGACCATCTTTTGTTCACATTAAGAAGCAGCAGAAATGGCCTGTTGACAGGAGTAGATGTGGCATGATAACTATAATCCAGTTTTCCTAATTCCCCTCAAATGTTTTTCCATGATGACAAACATTGGTTTCTCAAAGACAGTTCAGATTGCATTGAGGTAAAAATGTGATGGACAGATATAGAGAAATCCCCTCTTCCTATTTGATTCAGTGCTTAGTTTTCCTTTAACAATCTGTACTTGAAAAGGGATGATTTCTATTAGGTGCTGGCCCAGTTTATTTTTTTTTAAATTTTTTTAAATTCTTTATTAGTTCAGGTATTACAAATGTGTCCTTATTCCCCCCATTAACCCTCCCCCCCCCAGTTTATTTTTTAACTTGCTGACATTTAAAGTTTTACTGCCATTACATTAAAAAAAATGAGATTCTGATTTATGAGGGTGAAGTGAGCTTTTTTTAAAAAAAATTCAGTATTATTAACAGACATATAAAGCATTTTATTAATGTTTTGCAGGAGCTTTCTAATTCAGGTTCTTTACTGAGAATTTTGCATATATTATCTCTATTAATGCCTACAAAAATTCAATGCACTATTGTTATCACCATAACAAGGAAACGGTCTTTGAGAGGCTAAGTAACCTGCCCTCCATCACAGCAAGAATCAAGTGAAGCCTGGATCTAGAATCCACTTATAGAAGTAAAAAGAATCACGGTTGCAGGATTTTTTGCCACTTGATGGGCCACCAAAACTTGATTTGAGCTGCTGTTAAATGATCCTTGGTATTCACATGTTCTCATACTACTGGTAAAATAATTAGAATATAGAGTCAGGAATTTGTGGCTTCTTTATGAATTTCTTTGTTTTTTTCAGCCTGAATATTTATATTTTAGTGTTTATATTTTGGATTCAAAGACAAATTAAAGCTAAAACCTGGAAAACTTCCCCTGCCATGTTTAGGAGATGATCAGTAAAAGGTATTTCTGATTTTATCCATCATGAGTATATGCATAGAATATTTGAAAGTATAACTCATTTTTAAAAATTTGGTTTGGCTGATTAGACTATGTTGATCCCTGTGTCCTTTCTGCTGCTTCTCTCCAAAGTTCCATGGTGAGTAATGGATCCCTTTCTTAGATAGAGGGGAGCACAGAACTTTGATTAAGGTATTGCCAGTGCCTTCTTCCCAAATGAACTTTCATACTAAATATTCAAAAGTTAAATTTAAAATTATTTTTTATTATTCTTAAAATCTTCAATTTGAGAAACATATATCTATTGTTATAATATAGTTTGAGTTATCATTCCTTTCTCATTTACCAGATGTGTTTATGTCTCAATAACATGGATACTGGCTATAAAATTCTCTGTACAATTTTCATCAAGATGCCTTGTTGTTTTTGTTGTTTCGAAAGATCTCTTATTATTAGCAAACTAGGTTGTTCAGAACAGAGTTAAGTCTGTTAGCCGTGGCATTAATGAACTAATCCCCACATAGATCTAATCAGGCATTTGGACTCTCCTAGTCATTAAAGATTATTCACTGCTGAGATAAATAGATAATGGAGATTTTTTTTTATTTATTTAGTACACTAGAGGCCCGGTGCACAAAAATTTGTGCACTGGGGGGGGGGGGGGTCCCTCAGCCAGGCCTATGCGGGTCTGCCAGTGGAATCGGGTCCGGGTGCAGGTGGATGCCGCAGCCACCCCGCCGTCCGCGTCCGGGTCTGTCGGCAGGATCGGTCCCGGGCAACCGCCGGCCCGTGTCAGGGTCTGCTGGTGAGATCGGGTCCTGGGCGACCGCAGGCACTCACACCCCCAACCCGCTCTCTGATGGCGCTGTACCATCCTGCCTGCGGTATGCAAATTAGCCGCCATCTTTGTTGGCGGTTAACTGCCATCTTAGTTGGCAGTTAATTTGCATATCGCCATGATTAGCCAATGGGAAGGGTAGCGGTCGTACGCCAATTACCATGTTTCTCTTTTATTAGTGTAGATGATTCTGTACATGGAGCTGAGGCACCAATGCCCATCTCTCCCATAATTTTTTTCTATGTTTTTCTTAACCATCTGTATTATGGCTTTTATTTATAATCAACTTTCTCAGAGTAGACTATGGAGAATTAATTAATGATAACTTGATAATCATATGCATATTAGGCTTCATAGAAAGGTAATGTAGGTGGAGGATGTCATATTATTCTGTATGAATATCACCATGGTCAAAGGATCACTTAGAACCATTATTTAGATATTCAAACAAGAATCTAAATAAGAGTCTTTTCCTTCTAGATATTCATTGTCAGGCAAGACTGAGTACTATCATGTAATCTGGAGACTTGCATCAGGGCTTGATTTTATTCTGTCTTCTATATCTAAATGGAATTGTTCTATTATATGTGAAACAGTGTTTCTAACAAGGTCTTTCTGTCATTTGCAGTAATAAATACTTATTTGAGATTTAAGGATGAATCTTTCTTTTTATTAAGCTCCAGGGAGATTCCTACCTTCATGCTCTTAAAACAACAAGATCGAAATAAGATTTCTATGCATATCTCTTCTTTCATTCCTTAATCTGCTTCCTCATTCAGTGAACAGTATTGAGTTCCTACTACATAAATAAAGATGCAAAGTGTTTACCTTCAAGGAGCTGACTCTGTAAAGACATGGAGACATTGAATTCTTGTAAATTCAATGGAGATATTGAATACCCATAGCCTAGAACCCGGCCAGACATAGAATAAATGTTTAAGTATTTGTGAAACGAGTGTCCAAAGTACAATAATAAGGATGCCCATGCAGGTTGTACTGAAGGCAGATGAGATGGATTCCCTCATTTATTATGGAAGAGTCTGAGATAAAGTGTTAAAAAAAAAGTAAGAAAGGAGGAAGGTACCCACCATGCATTATAGGATTAGTGGTGTGGAAATATAGGCAGTTTAGTGTTTCTGGAGCATATAGTATGATTCAGAGAGTGTCTAGAATGGTGTGCAAGGCAGGAGGGCTCATTGTTGTGAGGGTCCTGGTCGTCAGATGGAGAGCTTTATGCCTTCACCTATATAACAATTTTTGCCTTAGTCAGTTTCCAAACAAATTCTTTCTCCTGCACTCCATGGATGCACATATTCACACTTCCTTTAAACAAGAAGAGTCAATTAAATATTGAGACTACACAGAGCAGATCAAATTTTCCACTCACTAGGAAGAATGTCCCATCCCTTCCCTGTACTTCTGGGCTGTGCTCACTGGATCATGTTCTGTTCTCAGTCACAGGTCTTTAGAATTCATTATTTATTTTATCTATCACTTGAGGTTTATTCTCACTTCCCATTAGTAGCTTCTCAGACTTGCTGTTTGTTCTTTGTTAGCACAAGAGCTAAATATTTACAGTTGGTCAAGCCAGAGGAAATAACATAAAAAGTTAACAATTCCAGAGAGAACACAAATAACAAGGCAGCCCTTTGTTTCTGTTCCTTAGCAATACCCTGATTTCATGGAGTAATTTCAGCATATCTTTTAATTACGGGAGACCCCTCATCTGTGATCCCAAAATGCTTATGTCAACTTGGAACTCGACAATCGGTGTTCATTCTTATTTTTTAAATGAAGAAAATTAATGTCACTCAACTATTATGAACCTAGAAAAACTCCCTCAAGGACTTGATGCTGCCATAACCTTCCATCATTCCCACTCAGTACTGCCCTCTTCTTTGCAGCAGGGCGGGGGCTATTAGGAATATTTCTTCTTGGTGTTTTTGTATCTTGGACAGAAATGGTAGCTCCTTCACCTTCCTCATTCCCTTGGGGAATGTGTACCTCTGTGAATGGACTAGAACAGCCATGGGCAAACTACGGCCCACGGGCGCGGATACGGCCAGTTTGAAATGAATAAAACTATTGAAATAAAAGAACATACCCTTTTATGTAATGATGTTTACTTTGAATTTATATTAGTTCACACAAACACTCCATCCATGCTTTTGTTCTGGCCCTCCGGTCCAGTTTAAGAACCCATTGTGGCCCTTGAGTCAAAAAGTTTTCCCACCCCTGAACTAGAAGCTGCTGGAGCTCCATTATTTCCCACTTTTTAGTAACTCTGTTTCATTCAATAGAGTGCAAGGTAAGGATGATGTTAGGAAAGAGCTTGTTTGTGAAGAGACCTTGCCAACCATGATAAGGACTTTCCATTTTTATCCTGAAAACAGTAGAAAGCCATTGGCATCTATAGAAATGTTAATATGATTACTTTTGAGGTAGAAAAAGATAAAAGCTCCAACTGCAATGAAGAAAATGGACTGTCTTCATAATTTTGAATTCATTTTTCTTTTTGCTGTTCTGATGGGGAGTTTTTTACTTCCTCATATTCCAAATCACTGACTTGATTCTCATTGATTCCTTGTAAATTATTTTTCATTTCAGTTAGCGTAGCCTTCATTTCTGACTGGACCTTTTTTATGTCACTGATGTTCTCACTAAGTTCCTTGAAGCGTTCACTAAGTTCGAGCCTTTGGATCAACTTCAAGTGTACTAACATTTGCATCATGGGGCGCCAGAAGGAGAAGAGAGGGAGCAAGAAATTAAAAACATTTGAAAAAATAATGACAGAAAACTTCCCCTACCAGGTGAAAGAAATAGACTTACATGTCCAGGAAGCACAAAAGTCCTGGACAAGATGAACCAAAAGAGGCCCACGCCAAGACAAATCATAATTCAAATGCCAAAGGTTAAAAACAAAGAGGGAATCTTAAAAGCAGCAAGAGAAAAGCAGTTAGTTACCTATAAGGGAGCATAGGACTGTTAGCTGATTTCTCAACAGAAACTTTGCAGGCATAAAAGTGTGTCAACCAGTGAAAAGGCAATTACAGTAATCTAAGCTTGTGATGATGGTAGCCGAGATCAGTGTGTAGTGCATTATAGATGCCTTGGTCAGTTATATAAAAGGAGGAAGAAATAGTAGGAGCAAATGATTGATTGGATGAAAGGGTCAAAAGAGAGAAGGGAATCAAAGATACTATCTAGTTGAAGGACTGGGCAACTGGGTATCTCACTGAGATAGAGAGCGTGTGGAGAGAGGATAGGGTTGGTGGGGGGAAAGGAAATGGGTTTACGTTCTCTAAAAAAATGTTTTTAATTACTCACAAAATATGTACACTTATTTAATATGAATGTTGAATCTTTACATTTTTTGAAGTTAAAGATTATATTGCAAGTCTTTGAAGTGAGAAAGCCCCTGCTCTCTGTGTAGCTCCTCCTCTAGTTCCTTTTAGTCATTTACATGATGTGCTAAAGCCTACAGGGCCTGTGGCCTAGTTTTGTATCCTAAACATTAAGGACTTCTACATTTTTAAATGTTGGGAATAAAAATTAAAAAAAAAAAGAATATTTCCCGACAAGTGGAAATATGAAATTTAAATTTTAGTTCCCATAGGTAAAATTGTTTTGGAGCATTATCACGTTCATTCATTTACATATTGTATATGGTTCATTTCCATTTTGACCACAGAATTTAGTAGTTGCATCATAGACCTATAACCTGCAAAGCCTAACACTTTCACTACCTTAAAATCTATGCCGATCCCTGTGCTAAAAGATTGTTTCACTCTCTAGTTTGGTGATCTTAAATTTAAAAACCATTCATTTATTTATTTTCTAAAAGGTAATAGCTTTCTAGTTGAGGGATCATGTGCTTCGGGTTGGGTTTTCAGATTTATGATTGCGCCAGCCTCCAGATGCTCCTATGTAAAACTTATTAATGCATTTAATTTGTATTGACTTTTTCCAATATTTATAGGCCAGAGCAACATGGAAGTGTATTTCAGAGAAGGTATAGATTATCCAGGTGCAAGAAAAAAAATAGAGATGGCATTTAGCTGGGTTTATCTTTATGCTAACATTAAAAAGATAATAGCAAATGCTTTGTCTGGGCAGCTTCAGCTTGCAATGTCATTAAGTATGCAGCAGTATTTTATGTTAGAGTAACTTTATTAGAATGTGTTAGGTAGTGAGATGATGCTATGTGCTGCGTGGTAGCTGTGAGAGGTGAAATTGGTTGGCAGTCATGCTTCAGCCTATTTGCTTTTAGAAAAAAATAACTTTGTCCAACCAACCGTGGTAATAACTATTTCTCAACTAGCATCATATATCATTTTCAGTATTTTAAGTAAGGCCTGATACTCTGAGGCAGATGTTTCTACTGCATACAAAGCATGGATCTTGTATATACACTTGTTCAATTTGCTTAGAGTACATAAGATATTAGAAAGCACATCAGGTATTGATTCCTTTTCTTAACATGTTTCCTCAGCCTACTAACAATGGATGATTTCATAGGCATTGTCCTTGGATTTGACAGCTCTGAAATCAAGTGGCACCTGTTTAAAAAGATAGTATCTTCTATTTAACAGCTTCTTTGAGAATCACTGTTGTCATATCACACGAGTGACATAATTCTAAAATGTCTATGAATATTGAGATTATTGATCATGAAATGGTAAGTATCAAGTGAAAGTTTTACAAACCTTTTTAGAATTTTCTTTTTCTCTACTGATGATCAAGTGTGGCAACACTTTGGCCCATTGCCCTGATTCTTGTAGTCTTATTGTTTTATTTATATTAAAATTCCAAATAACAGCAGATCGACTTTATATTCTTCAAAAAAGAACTTGAATTAAAGTAGATATTGAGAACCACTGCTGTAGATGAGTTTAATCCGGTTCCCTGTTCCAGAACCCTTCCCGTTTTGCTACTTGTTCATTTCTCCAACACCTGAAATGTGCCAGCCTTTCTCCAGCTGGGATATCTTTTTCTAGGTCCATTATTTCTGTATACTTATCTCATGTCCTCTAGGTGTGTGTCATGGCTGCTTTGTTATGTGAATCCTAAAGGGTAAACTATTGGCATGGGATTAATAAATTCATGTGTACAGTATCCAAAACAACAGGAGGGGTCCATTTCCTGGACACTCTTCAGCCTCAGACATTGTTTGATTCCTGAATTATTAAATATTGGTAGTGTCAGATATCTAAGTCGTTCCCGAATTGCATGTTCCACTTTTCAAATCTACATAGTTCTCCTTCTTCTCCCTCCAATCCCGCACTATGTGCCCCTGTCTTTAACCACTGCTTTCCATTGCAAGCTTTTCATTCATTCGCTTTACCAGATTTACGTTGTGACAACAGTTGAAATGTGGATATTGAGATCTTCAGGAGTCAGGCACTAGGCTTTGTGAAGTGCCTACTATGTACTGTACTAGTATACTTTACATGTTTTAAAGCTCATTTAAATCTCATAACCATTGTCTAAAGGAAATGGGGTTATTTCCTAATGAAGTAAAATGAAATCAGGAGAGTATGTTGTCCACTTAGCCAATATGAAGCCCTGATTTCAATTTAGGTATGTCTGGCTATAATGCTTGTGATTATTTCCTTGCCACCTGCGAGGGAGGGAGGGAGGGAGGGAGGGAGAGAGAGAGAGAGAGAGAGAGAGAGAGAGAGAGAGAGAGAGAGAGAGAGAGAGAGAGAGAGATTACATATACAGGAAAGAATAAAGGAATAAGCACTCGATAAATATCTCCTTAGAGGTAGACTCAAAAATTAAGAGCCAGGAAAGGCAATTAAAGAAAAAGTTAAAAAGATAGCGAGAAAATTATGGTAGTCATCTGTAAAGGCAAGAAGTAGGGGTGTTCTAAGATAAAAGAATTGTCACTGTGGTTGAGTTAGGTATGTGAAATGAAGCTCATGAAAGGACCTAGTCATCGGCCTATCAGAGACATTGCATTGTGTCTCTTTTCATCACTTGTTCCAGTCTGCAAGTGGTCTCCCTGGAGAGCCCTGGTGCTCTCTGCAAGGGTCACAGCCCTCTCAAATATCAAGCATCTCCCGTGTTTCTAAATTCTGCGTCATGGACTTGATGTTCATGGAGTGTTGCATTTCAGAAAGAAAGAGTCTTATAAAGTTCTCTATATTTTCCAGGCCAACTACCTGAAAGTAGAATTTTTATTTTGTCTAGACAGCATTTCTTTGAAGTTGATGGGTTTTAGGTGCTATCTTAGGGAGCCAGCACTCTAGCTTTACCCTGATTCCCGAGGCAACCTGTGTGAGGACTAGAGAATTTTCACAAGTGTCTTGACTTCTCTGCACCTGGAGATTAATGTGTTAGTAAACACTTTCTGAGCCCTTAATCAGTCATAGCAAAGATATCGGTTCCTCTGAAGCTAAAAGCTTCAGCATTTGTAATTAAGCAACAACAGAATAGGATCTCGTAAATATGGAACTAGCTTCCGAGAAAATTTAATAAGCTTTATTTCTATTTAAGTGTGGGTACTTTCATTTTGAACATAAGTATATTTTCTTAGTTTAAAAAAAATCAAACATATAATTATCCCCACTTTTGAGATGAAAATGAAAGAAATTTTATATTACCACTATATATATATGATATGCAAATAGACCGAATGTGGAACAACTGAACAACCGAACAACCGGTCGCTATGACGTGTGCTAGCCACCAGGTTGCACATGCAGAACAAGGCAGGTGTCAGCAGCAGGTGGCAGAGTGCAGAACATGTCGGGCATCAGCCATGGAGGGATGGTGGAGCAGGTAATCAGGGGTGGCAGACCAAGGCGGAGCACTGGTCGCTGTCATCGGAAAGATCCTCTGGTGGTTACTGAAAATTCTTTGCCCCTGTGTGCTGTGGTCCCACCCAGTGCTCACACCCATTGCCAGTGCTGGCCCTGCTCGCACCCACAGCTGGCGCCGGAGCCTCCACTAGCACCCACTGTTGGTGCTGGAGCCGGTCCTGATCACTTGGAGCTGTCAGCAGTTGTGAGCAGTGCCTGCCGGCCACAATTGCCCCTGTGGGCTTCTTTACCTCCCCAGCTTCTGAGGGGCGATTGGGGTAGTGGCTGCCACTTGCACCTGTTAATGGCGCTGGCCCCACTTTCTGCACCAGTGCCAATTGCTCCGTGCCGTCAGCGGGTGTGAGCGTGGCTGTCGCCAACAGTGCATGGGAAGAGTGGCAGCAGGAGCAGGGCTGCGGGCAGACAGGGGACTGAGGGCCATGGTGGGAGGGGACAGGTGGGGGCGTGGAGGATGGGCCGAGACCCGCCCCTGTGCCCACCACAGCCTTGCGGCCCACAATTCCTTTCAAGGTGCACGGATTCATGCACTGAGCCCCTAGTATTATCTATTATAATAAAAGTGTAATATGCTAATTGGACCAGATGACCTTCTGGATGAAGCTGGGGCAGCAAGGGAAGCCTGGTTACTGGGTGTCTGCCAGCAGCCAGGGGAAGGAAGGCCTATTCTTGCATGAATTTTGTGCATCGGGCCGCTAGTGTCATATAAATAGGTTGGATTCCCTCATAAAGGTATTAGCTACTGCACCATTAGTTATGCCCTCTCTTCCCCATACATGTACTTTCTTCTGCTTGAAACAATATATAGTTTTCTTGGGACAGAGCGTTCATTTGCTAAGGCTGCTGTAAAAAAGTACCAAAAATGGGTGGCTTAACAGAAATTTATTGTCTCATAGTCCTAAAGGACAGAAGTCTGTGATCAAGATGTCAACAGGGTTGCTTCCTTCTGAGGCCCATGAAGGAGAATCTATTTCAGACTTCCCTCTCAACTTCTGGTGGCTCGCTGCACATGGCTCCTGCTGTATAACCCTGATGCCTGCATTCATCTGCATATGGTGTCCTTGCTGTGTGTGCGCCTGTGTCCAATTTTCCCCTTTTTATAAGGACACTGATCATATTGGATTTGGGGCCCAACCTACTCCAATATGATTTTAACTAATTACATCTGCAGTGACCCATATCCTAAAAAAGTCACATTCTGAGGGACTGTGGGTTAGGACATCAGCATATGAATTTTAGAGGGACAGGATTCTATTCCTAAGAGTTTGCATAGGCTATTCTAGTGACTTAAAACAGCCAAGTTTTATTTCTTTCAAACTCCAAAGGGAATCCTGATGTGTCTTCCACCATCATTTGATGACTTACTATTGAGCCTGAGTGTAGCATGTGCTTCCATGGTCTCCAGGCCAAGGGGATGGAGTATTGGAAGGCCTAGAACCAGCAAAAAAAGTCGCCATTGGGAAGTGTCACTTCTGCTCAAATTATATTGACTGAAATAAGTCACATTTGTCCCCTAAATTCAAAGGAGTGAGGAAATGCAACTTTTCCTGTGGTGGCAAGAAAGAAAACCAAAAATATTTAAAAGAAGCAATGAAACTTTATCCACATATCTTTACCCAAAGATGAATATTCAAAAACACTGGACATCTATAATGCAGCCTTGAAAAGATTTGCAGCTATGTGGTTAAATAAGATTGCTTGTCTAGGACTTGTGATGTTGAACTATTAATTAGTCTTCCTTTTCTGCTTCCCCCTCATTCAGCAAAGATTCATTCCTACAATGAAAATGGAAGGTGCATGTGTATGAATAAAACCTATTTATTGATACACTATGGTAATACACATGCATAGATAACCATGGTAGGAGGCTGAGAGAACATGTGTGTGTAGGGAGGGGGGGGGGGCTTCTCTGATCTAATATATTTTTATAGGAAGGAGAGTCTCAAAGGTTGCAGCACTGTGATCACATAAACTGCCCAGCAGAGACACAGATACACAAAAGAAGGTGTCTAGGTAGAAGGAATTTTGGTGTAAAGACTCTATTTGACTCCTCCCTTCCCAAAGTTTCCCCCACTTACCCTCATATCATCCTTCATAGTGTTTATCTCCTTCATAACATTTATCACACTCCAAACATTTTTTTAATCAGTTTACTTGTTTCGTACATTTCCTGCCATTGTCTGCAAGTTTCTCTCTTCTCTCCTACCCAAAGATAAGTCCATGAAGGCAGATAACTAACTCTATTTTTTCACTTGCAACCTCAGTATTAAGAATAATACATGCCTGATACTGAAGGAAATAATGTATTGAATGAGTCAATGTAGTAAGTATTGCAATTAGAATAATATAATGGCAGAAGTCAAGAAATTGGGGAAAATATTCTATCACTGTTAAATCCTGGGTAATGGGAACTAGAGCTTTATGATGTAAACATTTATAATGTTTCAAAACAACTTAATTTTCTTTCCTAGATTCCAGAGTACTAGTATATATATTTCTCCTGAGGCCGCTGTGACAACATAGTATTTATTGTGAAATTATATTCATTTATCTTATTTTCCAGAAACAATACATTTTATGTCCAAAAACATATGCATGCCATTTAGTCACAGTGGAGTTATTCCAACAGGTCCCTGATTTAACACTTGTTGACACTATATTTGTAGAGTAACTTGGGGGTTAGTGAATTTCGGTAGAAAGCATTAAGTAAAATAATTCATTGGTAAATTGCTTTAGAGGTGAATTTTATTACTGATTTTTTTAATGGAGAAGTTTTACATCTATATTTTTAGCAAACAACTTGTTTAAAATAATATCTGAAAGGAACCACTTGAGTATTGTTTACAAATAAAAGATAAAAGCATTCTTTGGCTTAACTTTTTTCTCTAATAATACACTGTCATAATTATGAAAAGATTCATTGATTGCTCAAATGACAGCAACTGACTGTAAAAATAGAGTTGTCATTGCACTACAACCCCAAATCTCCAAGTACTATTGCTTCATTTACATAGAGTTTAGGAAGAGTACTGGATCTGGGATTTCCCTAAGCTACAATTGTTAGCTCCTCTAACATTTAACACAACGTAAGGATGCAGTGTCAATTTTTGAGTTTTGTAGGTACTATATTCTCCTGTAATTTTTCATTTAGATGCCCTGTCTTGGCTATTACTTTGAGGTTTTCTGACACAGTCAGGGGTCAGTATTTATAATTTTAGAATATAGTGCTACTAGATTTTTCAGTCTCACAAAATGTAATCTCAGTGTATTCTAGGTAAATGGCATCCCCTGAAGTTGTGCTGTGTGATATATCAATTACGACTAAGAGTGTGGGAACCACGTAAATGCTTCTAATCAATGCCGTTTGTTCAGGATTTAAGGAATCCTCAGGACTGACTCTGTTCTGTTGGCTTAGGCTGTGTGTTCACCCTTATCTGCTTTATCGTCGTCTGTCTCCATGGCGGGGTTGAAATAACTTCAGGGAGTCTCTGGTGGCACCTTTCTTACACTGCAATGTCTAGTTGGCTTCTTTACAAAATACTATCTTTGCTTCTTACTCATTAGAGTCACTCTGCCCTGTTTCTAGCTATGAGCTGTTGTCATTGTGATGGATTTCCTAACCTTGAGAGACTGTGGCAGCCAAGTTGATGTCATACTGTATATTGTGTCTCTGTTTTTTGACTGGATAAATGTTCTTTAATTACTGCTGGTTCTTCAACCTTGGGGAAAACTCTGGCAGTAATATCAGTTTTTATATTTGACAGTTTGGAAATAGAGAACCTTTGGCCATAATATTTTAAGTTAAAGGTTTAAATTCATATGTTCTTCCGGTTACTTTTATAAGATAAAGTTAGGTTAAAAATTGCACAACTTTTAAATTTACTCAATAGAGAATACTACATTTCATTTTATGTTTAATGATGATAATAATTATTTAAAAGTCACCAACTTATCCATGATGTAATTCCATTGTGTAGCTCATAAATATAAGCAAGATGATTATTTAATTTTTTCAATGAAAAGTAGAGTTCTTGATTTATTAGAAAAACAAATAAAAATGTAATCATTGTCTAGAAGTAAAAGTAGTGAGTCATTCCTTTAGAAGATTATGGTAAAAAAAAAAATTGGGACAAAATTATACCATTTATTTTCTATATTGATGAGATAAACCAAGTACTTAATATTATACCTCTTCTTGTGATGGATTTTACCCTTCTAGAATTCATTAGTGTTCTATTCCTTATGTAGACTCAATATTGAGTAACATGGTTTAAAAATATTTTATGTGTATATTGCACATGAAGTAATCTACTGGTTTTGATATTGTGCATATGAATTTATGATTAGAAACTGAACACTTTATATAATGAGGATTCCATCCATTGTTGAAGCTTTTATTTTCCAATGCCCCTAAAACTTAATTTAGCACCAATAAGGAGTAGAGAGTAAACACTTGTTGAATGAATCTGGCAGTGACAGACTTAGAGTTTTGTTTTGTATTGTTGACCTCAGATATCAGTTATCTGAAAAATATAATACTCCCGCTACAACTTTTAATTTTTCTAGAATACACAGTGGTCTACAGCTTAATAACTGGTAGGAACTAACTTTAGTCCTGCCAAAAAAGAATTGAAAGTAAGATGCTAATGTAACTAGGACAGTATCTCCACTTCCCAAAACTGACTATGTGCTCTCCTCACCTAGGGAGTTTTCTCAGGACACAGGTTTTAGGCCCCATCCTTGCAGTACTGACTTAGAATCTTTATTGATGTTCCAGACAGTGGGTACTTTTTGAAACTCTCCGAGTAACTCCTATACAGGCAGATGAAAGTCTAGCATTTAGAAACCAATATTTGGCCTGAAGCCAAACAGATTATGTGAAGCTTGTTCACTAGGCAAAGGGATTTTTTTACTTAGTCTTACAACAGTCAGACCTTTTTTGTTTTTATCCACATCTGCCCCTTATCCACAATAGACCTTTGAAAATGTCAAGAGCTGGTGCAGTTTATGTCTGAAGAAGTGATACCAGCTGGCACAGTGACCTAGCCTCAGCAGCCAGTTTTTTATATATATATATATATATATATATAATATATATATTTTATTGATTTCAGAGAGGAAGGGAGAGAGAGAGAGAGATAGAAACATCAATGATGAGAGAAAATTATTGATCAGCTGCCTCCTGCGTGCCTCCCCATGGGGATCGAGGCTACAACCTGCTGGGAGCCGGTCCATCCTTGCTGTTTCAAGGGACCCGGCATATGTGGCATACTGTTCTTAATATGTTTGCTCACCTTCTTGGCACTATGTGTTTTAACCAAGGTCACCTCTCTGAGAAAGGTTGTTTCCCCAGGTAGGGATTTTCCCCTGAAGTTAGGGAGGGAATAAAACCCCTTAACTAAGTGCCAGGCAGGTAATTAATCACTTTAACTATGAACAATCATGCTTAAGCTACATAATCTTTACTACCTGGAATGGAGATAAGAAACGCCCTAACCTTTGGAATAGAGATTGATAGGATTGGAATCAACTGGTATAAATACAGATGTAACAAGACAACAGGACACAGAACCTAGACACAGAACCTAGACACAGAACCTAGAGACAGAAGAACTTCGCTGGAGAGAACATGGCAAAAGATCCTGGACAGAAACTGGAGACAGAACCTAGAGACAGAACCTAGCGAGAGAACATGGCAAAAGATCCTGGACAGAAACTGGCCACAGAACCTAGAGACAGAACCTAGCGAGAGAACCTGGCTGAAGAACCTAGAGACAGAACCTGGCTACAAACCTGGATAGAACATGGCAAGAGAACCTGACTAGAACCTGGCTACAGAACCTGGCTGGAGATCCTAGACAGAACTTGGCTGGAGAACTGGCTACAGAACCTGGCTGGAGACCCTGACAAGAGAACCCGGCTATGATGATCACCTGAACGCTGCCTTTGTGTCATTGCTTCTTCGCCGACTCCGTCCACACCTTTGGGGACCCCTGGACCTGCTGGGGTTGGACCCCAGCAACAACCCAGGCATGTGCCCTGACTGGGAATTAAACCTTGACCTCCTGGTTCATAGGTCAACACCCAAACACTAAGCCATGCCAGCTGTGCCCCAGCAGCAACTTTTGAACTTTGAGCCATGTACATAATATCTGGGAAGGTTATTGCAAGGTTTACTCTGCCAGTGTAGAAGCATACACTACATAAAATCTTTGCTTGCTGAAGAAGGACTTAATATTATATTCAAAGAGAGTATTCTGCATTAACATTTTCAAAAATTATTCCAATTTTCTTCTATCACTACAAATTTTTCTACTGATCTTTCTCTGAATGTTTAGAATCAGAAAATAGTTTAAAAAACTATAAATTAAAAAAATCTTGTAGCTAGAGACTCGATTCAAGTTTTTCCTTTTGAACTTTTAGATATAAAAATAGTACTTTTTCATATATATATATATACATATATATTTGATTGCAGAGAAGAAGGGGGAGGGAGAGAGAGGTGGAAACATCAGTGATGAGAGACAATCATTGATTGGCTGCCTCCTGCATCCCCCCGCACTGGGGACTTAGCCCACAACCTAGGCATGTGCCCTGACCAGGAATTGAACAGTGACCTCCTAGTTCATAGGTTGGTGCTCAACCACTGAGCAACACTAGCCAGGTAGTACTTTTATCTTTAATTACAAATACATTTATTAAGCTTGTTAAGGAATTTCATCCTTTTACAGTAGCTTTAAAATTCATTGATATCCAGCCCTAACCGGTTTGGCTCAGTGGATAGAGTGTCAGCTTGTGGACTGAAGGGTCCCAGGTTCGATTCTGGTCAAGGGCATGTACCTTGGTTGCGGGTATATCCCCAGTAGGGAGTGTGCAGGAGGCAGCTGACCAATGTTTCTCTCTCATCGATGTTTCTAACTCTCTATCCCTCTCCCTTCCTCTCTGTAAAAAAATCAATAAAATATATTTTAAAAAATTCATTGATATCCAAATGGGTACCTACATACTGTTTAGATATATAACTGTGGCATATAATAGACCCAGTGTACCATTACCTTTTTAAACTATATAGGGAGAATTTGAATAATATAGGGAAGCCATACATTTCATATTCAAAGTCACTGAACCCCAGAGGGGCTTGATGATCTGCCTTAAGTCACACTTGTTAAAATCTAGATAACGTCATTGTCAGCTTAATGTACCCTGTCAATTTCCTCTGATCCAATAATGATTTTTTCCCCCCAAGTAACCTTATGGCTTACCTTTAATGGCTTGTTTTATCCCTTTTTTACATTCCTAAGGCCTGGGCACAGTTAGTACAAATATTTGTGAGTGAACTGAAATGGATAAACATGAAGGATCATAGGACATTTATATGATTTCAGGTAATACATCAAGCATATTACACATTATCCAGCTCACAAGCCATGCCATCTTAAGTAGATACTCTTGACGGAAAGAAAGAAGGAAAATCAGGATAAATGCCTCAACAGCTGTCAATGTTAAGTAATCTCTTAAAGCTGTGAGAGCCTTCGTTTGCCTTCAAGAGTTGTGACATATGGTCTAAAATAGCTTGAAGATTTATTGTGTCATCTCTGTTGGATGAGATTCAAAATATACTTTATGAAAGATTCCATCCCTCATCATCCTTGAAAAGATCCTTCAGAACTCATAGAGCATATAGAAAGCAGACGGAGAATGATGAGGTTCAGATGCCTAAAGATGACAGACTAATCAGGATTGCCAACCTATCACAGGTCATTACTGAGAAAAAATGCAAGTTTTCTACTGACACTACACTTTTAAACATTGATAACTCATGGACCTAAGAAGCCACTGGTATACTTAAAGCTTTGGAATTACTCTTCTCCAGTATTACAGCAGGATTGGAAGGCAGTTTTCACAATTATATTTTTAAGAAGTGGTCATTCTTTTAAGAATTTACCCTTAAAAATGAAGAAGTCAAGAAACTCAAGCTTGCCAATGCATTCTAGCTTTTGTAAAGGTTGTAAGGAAAAAATCCCTCTCCACTTAAATTTCATAAAAATTGAAGAAAACAACAATGAAGGAATAAAAGAGAACAGCTGAGTGCATATAAATTACGTAAGAATGACTTGTGTAAGCCATTACAATAAAGAGGTCAGCTAACTTAATAAACAAACTCTCCTGGGTGCAAGCAGAAAATCATCAAGCACACTGTGCATATAAGAAGAAAATAACCAAACAACAGTAGGCCGCCAAGCAACTTCATTGGTCCGGGCAGTGTCTGGGCGTCACCTTGTCCTTCCCTTTCCTTCCTCCTGCCCTCTGTCCTGCTTCTGCTCTACTTTCCTGCTGTTCACCTCCTTGGGTTTCAAAATCCTGCTGAACACATTTCTAAAGCCTGCCCAACGTATGCCTGTGTGTGAATCATTTTATTTAAGAATTAGGACAATCTTCCTTGTCTGAAGTAGAATAGATTGTGCTCCAATTTCAGGTGCTTATGAAAAACACATTCTGCTTCAACCCAAATATTATGTTGCATAAATCACTCTGGCCACCACATACTTTCAGATTAGAAATTAAAGCACTTGCAGTATAATCTATTATTATTATTTTTAGCAAATCCCTGATTTAAAATAATAGTTTTAAAAACCTCCTACTCGGAATGGGAATGTTTTATCAGGTACGCACAACTTCAGGCCCTGCATTGGTGCTTATTTGGAGAGCAGAAAGAAATAATGTCTAAAGATCTGTGTCTAATGGAGGTTTGCCAAATGGCTACCACAGTTCATCTGCTTCACCAAAAGACCAGATGGACATAGATTATATTAAATCTTGCAAGAGCTGAACATTTGGACCTTCGTTTTTTCCTGATTCAATTTGGGTGTAAAGTACTGCTGCTGGCTTGATCTAATTACCAGATCTGCTTAAAGTTAAAGGGCTCTAGTGCAGCTCAGGTCATTGCCATGTTTGGGAGCTGAGATTTGTTTTTCGGCAGTAGACCATTATCACCATTTATGCAGACATCTCATTAGTAATCTCCCGCATGCCACCCTATACCAGGGTAGAGCTTTGTAGATTGAAATAGAGACCACGTTAGCACTTGAACGACAACAATTCTAATGAACCTGAACCACACTCTGAAAGGCTTTTTGAAATAATGTGGCCTTGTAAGTAAACTGCTATCTTTTCCCCCTTCTTTTTTCATGAATAAACTGAAAGGCCATCATCCGAAGATGGTCTACTTCCACCCTCAAATATACTAGTTTTTTCTTTTTTCTTCTTTTTTATAATTCAAGGTCTCTGCCTTGACCTCTCCTCTTTCTTTAATTTTTGCCTGGATAAATCCTCAAATTTCTGCTGAAGTGATAGCATCTGTGACTACATTATATAAAATGATTTGCCCACATAGTCTCTGCCACAGGCTATTGTTTCCTTCACGAAGCTAACACAATATACAATTATATTTTGAGTGTTTACTCACTTTTCAACAACATTCTCAATTGTCATGAATGTTGTCTGTGAGGGCAAATCTGTGTTTAGCCTGTTAAGAGTTCTATTCCCAGCTTCTAACACCATCTCTGACTCTTGGTGAGGGATCAAACAATATTTATTGAATATGTTTCAATGACTGCGTCTGAGGATTGGGATAATCTATATTGCTATGTTATAGAAATGAGTTTTTTTATTTTATTGTTGGCACTATTACAGATGTCCTATATCCCCCCCCCCCCCCACACACACACACACTTTTGCCCATCTCCACCCAGCCCTCCTTCCCTTCCCCCAGGAAATAAGTTCATTTTTTAAAAAGTTACAGTTTGGTTTTCTGTTAGTTCTGTTTGGTTTTCTGTTAGTGATTATTCCACAAGAATGTATTGGGCACCTAGTTTGATTCTATGGGGGATATTTAAAGAGTTGTGTACTGTCCTTGTTTTGCAAAGAGTACAAGATTGTAGCATGCAGATAGAGGAGTGATTGGAAGGAACATAACTAGTGGCTGATGGTAAAGAGTCAAACTCTAGGCTTTGACTCGCATATACTGATCAAGTATTACTGTGGATCAGCCAACAGTAAGTTTACTATCTCATCAGTTGTAATTAAAAAAAAAACACATTTATTGAGCTCTAAGTTAATCCAAATCTGCCCTGTGGCATCATCCTCAAAATATATGTTTTAGAGCAATTATCATCCACATTTTAATGATAAAGAAAAGTCAAGGGGTAAATAATTTGCCCAATGTTTTGCAGCTGGCAAAGTTCGGACCCATGTTTTCTAATTCCAAGTCTTGAAAAAATGTATATACTAAATTGCCTCTCTTGTTTTCACTTATAAATCTTATGCAAAATGTTAGCAAACACCTTTTTCTTTCTGCATGAGAATTTGAACTTTGGTTAACTCTCTACTTTTGAATACTGATAGCCCGTTAAAGGTAGTGCACCAACTCAATTGCTTAGCAATATTACTTTTGCCATGACCCCTGATTGATAAGTTGCCTATGTCCTGGGAAGAATTATAAATGAATATTACTACCCAATGGAGTTGCCATTATGTTGGGCTTTCTAGATATGGTGACTTTTAAGTGGTAGGTCCCATGAGGGGTGCCTTGGAAGCTATGCTTATGGAGTTGTTATAGTAGAAATGGACTCCCACTGAACATGTGACTTTTCACCAGGTGACTCCTATGCCCATGGATGTGTATCTTGTTTTCTTTTTGCATCTGAGCAACTGTGTAGATTGCTTCAAAGAAACTCAAAGAATGCCCTACTGGCAAGTTGCAATTCCTCCCTTGTAAGCCCCTAAATGACTGATGCCAGGTGTGGTTCATGGTAATCTTCTTAGCCTGAATCTTTAGCTGAGTCCCCAAATCATTAAAGAGGGTTGTAGCAAGTATAGGCATACTTCATTTTATTGTGCTTTACCATATTACACTTCACAAGTATTTTTGCAAGTTGAAGGCAAGGCCCTCCAACAGCAAAAGGGTCTTTATCGCAATACTGGCTTTATTACAATGGTGAGGAACCAAACCAGTAATATCTTCAAGTATGCCTGTACTCATTTTATTGTGGTGGTTTGGACCCAAACCTGAAGTATCTCTGAGGAATGCCTATAAAACTGTTAAGTATATTTCCACACACATGACAGATATCTGCAATAATTAGTCATGACTTTTAATGGTTATTGAGCTATAATGAATGAATTGGGGTTATTGAATTTTAAGATATTGTTTGGATTAGCGCACCTACCTTAAGTTTATGTCTCCAAATGAGAAATTTCATCTCTTTATCTAAATGAGACTGTTAAATGCTTCTTTATTCAAATAAGACTGTTGAATGTTTGTGAAAAATAGTTACAAATCTATTGAAGTAAAACACCCACATAGAACTTGAAGATTTAATATTCTTATGTAGTTTATTGTAATAAAGAAGCAAAATAGAATTCTGAGTCAGGTATTAGCTTTTGAGATTATATATATATATATATTTAAATTAGTTTCTCAGAATACTGTTGTATTTTTAAAAAATATATTGTTTTTCCTGTTCACAGGAGTCAGAACAAAACAGCCATAGGGGTGATGTTCACCATTGTACACAGTGTTAAAGAAGAGTCATAACATTCAGGTCAACTGAAAAGAGACTTTAAATTTAGCAGAAGCATTAATATTATAAATATAACTAACTGGGATGTTTTCTAATTAATGCACTATGCAAGGATAGGCAGTTTCATTAGATTGCATGAAAATAAAAGTTTGGCTTGGTTGTAAATTGTCAAAAAAATAAACACAAAAAACCATTGGAACATTTAACCACTTCAGTATTTCATTGCAAATGACACTAATTAGACCTTTTTTGGTTCTTGCTTTCTCTGAAGGCAGAGTTTTTAGACTTAGTTCTATACTTCAATCCATTACTTTCTGTGATTAATCTCCAGGGTAATTAAGATCATTTTTAGCGTTATCTGAGAAAATATAAAAAATGGCTAGATTTAGCACGATGCAGCTCTATCACAGATCCTACTAAAATAATATAATGGGAAGGTTTATTATTCAATTTTTTTAAAAAGTATTATTTTTAAAATTATAGAGTTAAAAGGAGTGTGTGTGTGTGTGTGTGTGTGTGTATGTATGTATGTGCACGCGCACGCACATAGGTCTAGGACTTTGAAGAAGTAGAGATTTGGGTGATCACTTTCACATTCAGGGTATGGCATTAGATAAAAGTCCTTTGTTGGATATGTGATTATATAATAATTTCCCAATCTGTATCTTCTCCTTAGATTCTCTAAAAATCTCTTTCACAGAACAAAATATTTTCAATTTTTAAGAAGCCCAGTTTATACATTTTTCCCCCTGTTTGCAGATCATGCTTATGGTGTCATATCTTTGCCCAACTCCAAATCACAAAGATTTCCTTTTTTGTGGTTTCTAAACGTTTTAAAGTTTTAAATTTTATATTTCTATCTATGATACATTTTAGGTTAAGTTTACATAGGTATGAGGTCTACATAAAGGTTCATTTCTTCCTTTATTATTGGCATGTGGATCCTCAGCTGTCCCAATACCATTTCTTTGGTTTTGAAACTTTGACAAAAATCTAATAGCCACCATGGGATGGATTAATTTATGGGTTGACTATTTTATTCTACTGTACATCTTCCCACAAATTTCACACAGTTTTGATTATTCTAGTTTTATAGCAATAAGTCTTAAAAGTGGATAATGTAACTCCTTCAACTGTAGTTTCTTCCTCCCCGCTACCCCCCCGCCACAAAAAATGTTGAGTAATTCTAGGTCCTTTGCCTTCCCAATTACATTTTAGAATCAGCTTGGATTTTTCTATATATAAAAAAGAAAAAGCCCATAGAGGATTTGGTTATAATGTTATTAAATTTATAGGTAATTCAGAAAGAATTGACATCTTTATTATGTAAATCTTCTAATTGGTGAACATGGTTTGTCTCTTCATTTATTAGGTCTTTTATTTTTTATTTTTGATATCTATACAAGTTTTGTTATATTTACACCTAAGCATTTCTTAGGGAGATACTATACATGGTAGCCTTGAAAAAAAGTTTTTTGCATTGGTCTTTTTCTGTGTGGCCTTGCTAAACATACTTGTTAGTTCTAAGAATTTGTGTGTCTCCATTTCTTAGGGTTTTTTATATAGAGAATGATGTCATCATCAAATAGAGAAAAATTTATTTCTTACTTTTCCATCTGTATGGCATTTTTTTTTAACTTGACTTATTGCACTGGTTAGGACTACTCAGGATAATACTCAGCCTTCTTTCATAATATAAGAGATTTAAGTTTTAGATGCTCTTTATTAGGTTAAGGAAGTTTTCTTCTGTTTCTAGTTCAGTGAGAGAGTTGTTGGACAAATTTTGTATAAAATTAGCATTATGTCTTTAAATGGTAGAATTTACCAGTGAAACTAAGTGAACCTGAAGACTCTTTTCAAAAGATTTTTATTCTCTCAAAGTCAAATTTCTAATAGTTACAGGATCATAAATACTATCTATTTTATTATTAGTTTTTATAGTTTTCAGACTTTGTGGAATTGGTCCATTTCATTTAAATTATTGAAATTGTGCGCATTAAATGTTCATATATTGCATTGCTATCCATTTAATGCCTGTAAGGGGCTGTCGTGATATTTCTTTTCTTTCTTTCTTTCTTTCTTTCTTTCTTTCTTTCTTTCTTTTCTTTTTTTTTCTTTTTTTTTTAATTCCTGATAGTCATACTTTGTATCTTATCTCTTCTGCCTTGCCAAACGCTTATCAAATGTGTTGATTTTTTTGAAAATCAATTTTTTGGTTTATTGATTTCTTTCTATTGTTTTTCATTGGTTTCTGCTTTCCTTTTTCTTCCCTGTACCTGCTTCATATTTATTTGCCCCCGTCTGTAGTTATTTTAATGGAAATCTTGAGACCTTTCTAATTCCTTCTAATAGAAGCACTTGATTCTATAAAGTTTCTCCTTTACTCTA
The DNA here is from genome assembly GCF_964212035.1 of Myotis nattereri. Taxonomy (NCBI): domain Eukaryota; kingdom Metazoa; phylum Chordata; class Mammalia; order Chiroptera; family Vespertilionidae; genus Myotis; species Myotis nattereri. The sequence goes on along the minus strand of NC_138076.1, from coordinate 45,326,323 downwards.
GATATATTTTACAGCTTTGATATATTGTATTTTCATTTTCAATCAGTTTAAAATATTTTCTAATTTCCCATGAGACTTTCTTTTTGATGCATGGATTATTTAGAAGTATATTGTTAATTTTCAAGTGTTTGAAGGGAATTTACTCTTATTTTTCTGTTTATGATTTTTTAGTTTGATTCAGTTATGGTCTGAAAACATACTGTATATAATTGTAACTACTTCAGAGTTGTTATTTGTTTTATGTTTCAGGATGTGGTCTATTCTGGGGACTGTTTCAGTTGCCTTTGAGTAGAATGTATATGCTACTGTTTTGGGTTGGGTAACCTACAATGTCAATTAGATTCAGTTGATTGATGGTAATTTTTATTTATTATCAATCCTTGATGACTTTCTATAATGTCTTTATTATTGAGAGAGAAGTATTGAAATGTTTAACTACATTTGTAGATTGGTCTATTTCTCTTGTCAGTACTTTCAGTTTTGGCTTCATGTATGTGGCTCCTTTTATTTGGGATGGGGAAGCAATTATCTTGGTGACTTGACTCTTTATCATTATGGAAGGGTGTCTCTTTAATATCTTTTCCTGTGCAATGGAAATTCTTGTTGTTCTCCCTGTGGTAAGTAATTTTGGAATTTTCCCCAGATGTTTTGAATATTATATGAGGCCCTGGATCTAGTTTAAATTCTGTAGAAACAGGTGATATGTCAGTTTTTTATGATAACTTAAGTTGGTTAGGTTTAGGACATGATTTGAACTCAACTTTCTGTGGGTTATAGTTCCAGCATCACCTCAATTTTAAAGTCTTTTCATGTTATTTGAATCTGTCCCATGTGTGCACCACCCAGTGGCCAACTTGAGACTGTGTGTGGGTGTATCTGGTGAACTCAGTTCTCAAAGATTTTGGCATGCCGAATAGGATCAAATATGCACATGTGCAATTGGGGGTGAGCCTAGGTGTTCATCAAAAGACTTTTTGAAGTCACTTCTTCAAGCTCCTCTCGTTCTGTTATTTTCCCAGACATTTCCTGCTGATTGATGCTTCCCTTTCTCCATACAGAATACTGTGGCTTCAGTTACCTCCCTCAGCCATGCACTTACGCAACTGGGTGGGCATCCAGGGCCACGCTTTGGGAGGGCAGAGAGAAACAAACAGAGCTTGGTCCCACCCCTTTGTAACCATAGTTCATCAAATGAAGGGGACCCTTCTTCTCCCTCAGAGTTTTGGCTTCTACAAGGTCTCATTGCTGCTGGCTGTGGCTGACATGACAGATTGCTATGGGCTGAGGTGCAGGACAATGGAGAATGGAGGGAAAATGGTGTATTTCTCTACCCTCTCTGTCCATTTGGAGTACCCTGTTCATATCCTTGAGCCAAAACTTTAGTGCTTCCCCTGGAGTTTGCTCCAGCTGTGTTCTGGTACCTCCTGCCAGTGTGTTGTGGTCAGGCCAGGGGGAAAAATAGTAAACTCATCATTGGATTGTTGGTATTTCAAATCCTGGTGTTCTTTACTCTGCCTGATGCTATTCAGAGTTCTTAGATAGCTGCTTCTTGCATTCTGTCCATCTGTATTCAGTGGGAGACATGGTGGTCACTGTTTACTACCACCTCACTCAGAACTGGAACTTTTCACACTTTTTTTTTAAACAATCATCCATCAAGATGCTATTGTTCAGGCAGTGTGATTTAAATTAATATAGAGCTAATATTGTGATGATTGAAACATGTCAGAATACAAAAGGATGAGCATTTTACTTAGTAACTCCAATGTGCCTATAGACAATTGATGTGACAATTATTTGCATTTCTTATAGGCTCCTCCCACTTATTAATTTATTTACAGTACTTTTGCTATAAGACTGTCGAGTAAATTTTTGACTTTTTTGCTGGATGAAAGTGTATAGACAGTATCTTAATCATGTTTCATTTGTTGTTCAGTACTCTACCCTAGAATCAATATGATTCCATGGGAAATAAGAAAATCTTGTGTCCTGAAAACCCTACAAAAGATAATGAGCTTTGAGTTGGATGTACAGTCAGATGTTTTTCTTTTAATACACAAAGGCAAAGAGAGGCAACAACCTCTATGGCTTCTACAAGCGAAAGTAACCTGTTGAACTATTTCTTTCACTATGTTCATGAGTACTTAGGAAGAAAGAGATTAATTCATTTTTAATGCTAAGAAAATATAATCATTAAAAAGCAGATAATATAAAATGCCAGCAATGCTTTTAACATTATAAGAAGTGCACTCTTTCTTAAATAGCTTGCTACTCTTGGAGATCTAGATATGCTGAGATATTAAATATTAAAATAGAGGTTGCTTTTTAAAATGCAGTGTTTCTTATCAGAAAAAAACCAGTTTGAACAAGCATTTTTGTTGTATAATTCATGATGTTGCTAATAAGATAGTCTGGGAGAATTATTTTTTATGCTTTTGAGAATGACTAAAGTTTCTTTTACAAGAGAATATTCCCTTATTAATGTCCTATTAAATATATATGAGTACTGTTAAGCTATAAGGGATACTCACCTGGCAGATTTTGTCTTATTAATAGGTTTCTCCATGTTTTATTGGAAAAATCTAACCAAATAAGAGTATTGATGTGATTTTTGCCACCGAGAACATTATCATAACTCAACATTCTCAAACATTGATGTAATAGGAAAATAAATGTTGAAAGATGTCCATAGGAACACTTATATCTATGATTTTCTGAAATGAAAATGAATATGACATTTTTTTTTAAAGTAACAAAATGATGTAAATATAGGCATTGGTCTTAAAAAATGCTCCTGACTTGTTATTTCTCTCAATGTACAGTCACCCCTTGGAATATTTGCAGCTTTTTATGGTCATAACAAGCAAAGTGCAGTTGACTAAACTCTGTCAAGTGCCTATCGAACTTTAGTGTTTTTGTGCTACGTTAGTTCAGACAAAACACCAGTTTATATTAAAGTCATCTATAGGTTTTAGCTCCATCTCACTTGAGTTATCATGGCGGAGCAAGTTCTAAATACACAAGTTTTGATTAGTGCAAGTGCTTTTACAAAGTCTGTGTACCTTTATCACTACGTAGCTATAACTTAGGAAAAATAAAAATACATTTTCAAGGCGTGTTGGTAAATGTTTTTTCTTCATCATAGTGTGCCTTTATAGCTAGTTATTCTATACTAAACACATCTGTATTTTAAAAATATAGCAATTTTTTTTTTGTTCACTTATACTATGTGAATAAAAGGTTAGGTTATATAAACATAGAACATTAAAAAATAAAGTATACCATAATATGAACATGTGACTGTGAAACATGATTATTTTCCTGAGGCCTACCCTGTTAATGTAGGAAAAAATTATGATCCACATGGGTTTCTAAATGAACTGAAATAAATGTTTATTATTACATAGTACCTATAAGAACTACATCTAGATATTCTGACTAAAATTTTGATGAATAACAACATCTTACTTTTTTCTCTGACTAGCTATAAAAAAATTGTTGTGGAATGTGTGACCCATTACCCCAGTGGTTTCATATTTAATATTACTTATATTAAAAACTTCTTATTTATGAAAAACAAAAATGATATTTTAAAGCATCTCAGGTTTTAAAATATTAGTTTAATTTTGTTTGAGAGAAGAAAACCCAAGTTTTAATAAGCTCACAGAATTAAAGACAATTTTGGTTAATTCAGAGAATCTAATTACCTTAATTCTTAAAGCACATGCACTATTATTTCCATGAATGGGAGAAATAAAGATGCGTCTTGACTTTATGGTGTTTCATGTGGCATTCCCATGCTAGAGGCATTTCTCTACAGTTTTGATTTTGCAACTCCCCTCTGGTTTTGGCTGATAATGGCATATTTTTATGATGTTTAAACAAGTTTCCATGCTTCCAAAGACAACTAAAGAGAATGACTGGATTAGTAAGTTTCTGAAGCATGTTAGAGAACTATCAAAACCCAGTTAACTCAACTATCGTAAGCAAACACTGCACAGGGAAATTGTTTATTTACTTAGAAATAAAAAATGATCTAATCAGAGAAGCATTTGGAAATATGCATATAATTTATAGAGCCGAGAGTCAGTACACTTTTAAGGAGAATTTTCACATACTGAGTTAGGGATAGAAGTATGAGTAAAGACTGACTTATTTTCTGAAGAAAATTATGTTTGTCCTAGGATGCCGAGATTTCAAACGTTCCTTTAATTACTTCATCCTTAACTATTTGTTTCTTATGTACAGAGTAAGTACAGCCTTAACAACAGATGTTCTTTTTAATATAAGAAAAAATGTATGAAGACTTTTAATCTTAACATGCTACTGTATGTGAGCTACTTATTTAGAGTTGTTAATATTTAAGATGTTTAATGGCATTTGGATGGCCTATTTATGAAGATATATATTTTTCTTACTACAACTTACAAAATGGAGAATTTTAGAATAACTAGAGTCCATTTATTTAACATTTTAGGGACATTTATTATGTACTAGGTATTGGAAACCATTAAACCTGGCTAAGAAATGATTTCATTTATTAGAAAATTTAGCCTAGCAATCAATGAATTAAACTTTAAATATGTTTGATTCCTAGATTCAGTTTTAATCAATGATTCATGTCACTGTTCTAGTCTTCAGCAATAAAAGTCAATAAAAAATGACCCAAACCCTGAAGGCATTTATTCTTGAATCCTTTTCTCTAAACCTAAAACAGAGCTTGTTGTGCAAAATGTGTTTAAGAAGAACATGTTGAATGAATGACTTCCTAAGATCCCCATTTACATATCAGTCTGAAACAGAGGAGGATGAATCATTGTCAGGATTACATCAACATGGATATAGTTTACAGGAGACATCCTAAAGTGATTATGACTGAATAAGTGAATTTTGGAAATGAGGCACAGTTCCTCAGAATAACTGTGTTTATCCATGTCTTCTAGATCCACAGTACAATAAGGAGAATTTCAGAGTCAGATCACCTAGGATTGGCTGAGGAAGACATGGTGATGGTGGTGGTAGAGATATAAGGGAGATGTTGCTAAAAAAAAAAAAAAAAAAAAAATACAGGGAAATCATGTTACATCTCTGTGAAATGGCCAGTCATAACATGCCGGGGTCCAACCCCAGCGGGTCCAGGGGTTCCCAAAGGTGTAGACGGAGTCGGCGAAGAAGGAATGACACGGAGACAGCGTTCAGTTGATCAGCAGCCTAGCCAGGATCTCCAGCCAAGTTCTGGTCTCAATCTCCAGAGAGGTTCTGCTGTTTATTGTTTTGTTACATCCATATTTATACCAGTTGATTTTAATCCTGTCAATTTCTATTACAAAGGTTAGGGCGTTTCTTATCTCCATTCCAGGGAGTAAAGATTATGTAGCTTAAGCATGATTGTTTGTAGTTAAAGTGATTAACTACCCGCCTGGCACTTAGTTAAGGAGTTTCATCCCCTCCCTGACTTCAGGGAAAAATTCCTACCTGGGGAAACAACCTTTCTAGGAGAGGCATCCCCTCCCTGACTTCAGGGAAAAATTCCTACCTGGGGAAACAACCTTTCTAGGAGAGGCATCCCCTCCCTGACTTCAGGGAAAAATTCCTACCTGGGGAAACAACCTTTCTCGGAGAGGTGACCTTGGTTAAAACACACAGCACTAAGGGGAGCAAACATATTAAGAACAGTATGCTATATACGCCAGGTTCCTTGAAACATATGCTGTGCAGATGTTTCTTTCCTGCAGCGACTGTGTCAAGCAGCAAGGATGGACCGGCTTCCGGCAATAACATATGTTTCTATGAAAGTAGCTGAAATATGGAGGAAAACTCTCCAAAACTTGTCAAAACTGTACATCCCAACCTATTTCACTGGTACTTAAAAGGACAAATGACACTATCAGAGTAATCTTGGACATATCTCTGCAGACTCCTAAATCCTAGGTATGTTGGGCCTTTTAAGGAGAGGGAGTTATGAAAAAAAAAGTTCTGTGGTTGGATACATAGATGTAATCAGAAAGGGAGATTTTACCTTGCAGTCCTGAACCTCAACCTATTGGAACAAGTGAACCATAAAGAATTATTTGCCTCGAGGCTAGTTGAACCAGATGCCATCTAGACTGAAGGATAGACCTTGCAACCAGAATGAAGCCACATTTTGTTTAAAAGGAGCACACCTGCTTATGAGAGAGGTGGAATAATATTATGTGTCAAGAATCTATCATAAATTCAAGAAATGTGAGTTTGGAAGCCCATGTATAGTTCCAAAAAAGGATCCACGAGTCGGATTCCAAAAATCATCTGTTCAAACTTGATTGGTGAGCTCAGTGTGAGAATTGCAGCAAGAGGAATTGTAAAGTTCTGATCTTGAAAAGAGGCATACAAACAAATAAAGATCTAAGCAAAATCAGATGTAAACATATCTGAATGTTTACAGGGAAAGCACGAACGCAGGATTGTATGTGGCTACAGAAGACAGTAGGATTTGGAGGTTAAAAGTGCATAGAAAGATAGCTTTCTAATAGAAATAGAGCTCTTCAAAACGGGCTGTAGAATATCCTAAGGCTGTGAGTTTCCCATCATTGGAGTTTAAACCATCGCTTCACTGGGAGGTTGGGCATGATTAGTACTAAAAAGCAAAGGATTTAGTTCAGCAAATATTTATTGATCACCTATCTACTTTGTGCTCTGAGCTAGATTATCGCTAGGATCCTTTGCCATCAGCAATTCTGTGAGTTGGGAATCATTATAAGAGAGGTTCAGGTGGAAGACTGAAAATTGAGAGAGCAATTATCATACAACATGGTGTTCTGGATGAAAACAATGATTTATTCCCCATGGAGAGTGAGGGAGAGAGAGCCGCCTGGGCCAAGTTTCTCTCGTTTAATCCATCCTGGAAACAGAAATAAATGAGACATGCATATAAAGAGGGGAATCTGTGAAGTCATTACAAGGAAATGAAATTTACAACAAAGGCAAGATAAGAGTTGCATTTTAGAAATATTGATAGTGACTGTCAAATCATGCATTTCTTATGAGACAATTTGGTTACTTTGGCAACTTAGACATTATTCCTCATTTCTGATAAGCGGTGTTCCTTTCATTCCCACCTGTGGCTTTTGTCAGTATGTCTCCAGGGGACATTAATGCTTAGATAAAAACTAATTAACATTTTAAACTGTAATATATATCCATCGACTTGGAGTTTGTTTCCTTAATAGTACTCTCAGTACAACATGGAAAGACATCATGGTGATTTCTTTACTTACACTTCCTTAAAGGGTGTAGTTTTGAAATGTTTAATCAGTACAATGATTCTTCTTATCTTGGTTATATATTCTGTTCCCAGTGGCTGAAATTATAGAAATTTGAGCTGGATAATATAAACTAGGGTTTTGTAGCACAATTATTTATTTTGTTGTCAAGCTATATTAAAGTGGTGACTTTTTAAAAAGGGCATATGGGGAAGAGTACGTGATTAATTTTTAAAATAACTTTATGGAGATATAATTCACACACAATGAAGTCACCATCTTTAAGTAAACAGTTCTCTTTTTTAGTATATTTTCAAGGTTGTGCATTGATCACAACTAACTCTTTCCAGAGCATTTTAATCACCTTCAAAAGAAACCCCACACCCATTAGCAATCACTCCCACTGCCACTTACCCCCAATACCTGACAACCACTAATTGATTTCTGCCTCCATGGACTTGTCTGATCTGGGTATTTCATATAAATATATTGTTTTCTTTTACTTAGCATAATATGTTCAAGGTTCATCCATGTTGTAGCACACACCTGAATTTCATTCTTTTTATTGCTGAATAATATTTCATTGTATGAATACTCCATTTGCTTATCCATTCATCAGTTGGGTTATTTCCATTCTTTGCCTATTATGAATAGTGGTGCTTTGAACATTTATACATAAGTTTTTGTGTGAACATGTGTTTAAGAATGAAATTGCTGAGTCATATGGGAACTCCATGCTTAACCACTTGAGAAACTGCCAAATTATCTTACAAAGCAGCTGTGTCACGTTATATTTCCACTAGCAATGTACAAGGATCCCAATTTTCTACACCTCTGACAGCACTGTTATCATCTGTCCTTTCGGATATCGCCATCTCAGTGGTTATTAAGTGGTACCTAATTGTGGTATTGGTTTGTGTTCCCCTGATGATTAATAATGTTGGATACTTTTTCCAACATTTTGTTTGAATGGCCAATTGTACTTCTCCTTTGGACAAATGTCTGTTAGGATCCTTTGCCCATTTATTTTTTTTTAATTAGGTGATTTTTTTTTTTAAATTTTGAGGTTTAAGAATTCTTTATATATTTCTTAATACATGCCCCTTAAAAGATATAGGATTTCAATATATTTTCTCCCAGTCTGTCAATTGTTCCCATTTTAGATGATATTCTTTGATACAAACATTTTAAATTTCTAATGGAGTCTTTATCTATTTTTCTTTTTTCTTTTGTGCTTTTGTGTTACATCTGAGAAACGACTGCCTAATCTAGGATCATGAATACTTACTCTTATGTATTCTTCTGAGTTTTATATTTTAACACTTAACATTTAGGTCTCGGCTCTTTTAGCTATATTTTTTGCAATGACTTTTATATGTTATATTAGTCAGGGGTCTGACTTTATGCTTTTGTTTCTGGATACCCAGTCGTGCAACTATAATTTGTTGAAAGGACTGTCGTTACCTCATTGAATGATATTAGTATCCTTGCGAAAAATCAGTTGACCATACGGCAAGCACTTTTATGGATTCTGAAGAATATCCCATTTTTCTCTGTGTCCTTTTGCCACTACCACATTGTCTTGGTTACTATAGTTTTGTAGTAAGAAATGAAATTGGAAAATGTGAGTCCCCCATCTTGTTTCTTCTTTTTCAAGATTATTTTGGCTCTTGGGGCGGGGGGAGGTCCCTTGCATTTCCATATGAATTTTAGAATCAGCTTGTCAATTTCTGCCACAAGGGGAGCTGGGATTTTGGTACATAGTACATTGAATCTATAGATCGATTTAGGGATTGATAGATCAATTGCCATCTTAACAATATTAAGCCTTGTCATGCATTAAAAATACCTTTCCATTTATTTAGCTGTTCTTAAATTTCTTTCAATGATCGTTGATAGTTTCTGTGTCCACATCTTACATTCCTTTGTTACATTTATTATAAGTATTTCATTCTTTTTGATGCTATTGTAAGTGGAATTATCTTCTTATTTTAATGTTAAGATTGTTCATAATTGTTAGTGTCTATAAATATAAGTACTTTCAATATGTCAGTTTTGTTTTCTGCAACCTTGTTGAACTCATTTATTTGTTTTTAATGGATTCATTAGGATTATCTATATACAGGATCACACATTTGCAAATATATTTGTTTTATTTCTTCCATTCCAATCTAGATTTCTTTTGTTCTTTTCCTTGCCTAATTGCCCTTGTGAGAGTGTGATTCAAAAAAAATAATTCACCAAAGGTAAGATGTCAACTAATTGGTTGCATCCTACTACCACTAATTTGAAAATATATTAATGGAGGACACTAACAGATAGCACAATGCAATTTATATGAATCAAATCAAGAGTAATCTCTATCATTAGGAAATACTCTTAAATTTAGAAGTTTTCATATCCTGATTAATTAGCCTAAATTAGTGGCTGAGAAATCACTTGCTCAGGAATATAAAACAAAACCACACATACAAAAACAGAAAAGAAACAAAACACAATTTATTGCACATTAGAAGGAAAAGAGAGTTATGGCATCCACCTGTTAGAGGCTTTCAAAGGCCAAGAAACTATGTTTTCAGACTCACACTTCTAAACTCAATCTGTGTTTCTGGAATATTTTAATAGGTGTTGTGAAAAGAAATGGTTTCCTAACCAATAAAGTTTGAAAACCTCTGGATCTGGTGAAGTGAAGCAGATTTCTGTTCTGGGCATCTCAGAGCTTTTAATGTGCTGATACTGATGTCCAAAACAAGGAATACTTTTATATGCAGTTTTTCCTAAACATATTTGACAACTGATGGTTCTCTTCAAAGATATATTAGCTCCATAGTACTGGAGGTCATCTCCAAGTCAAACACTCCCTGGTATGATTTTGAGGTATGGCATTATCTAGTTGTATGAGTGTAGACACATTACTTAAATGTGCTGAGCTGAGTTACTTCTTCTGTGAAATGAAAATAATCTACATACTCACTGCAAGGCTGATACTCAGCATTTTGCACACTTCTAGACCTACCCTGTTGTTTATGGCCAGTGGCTGTTCTAACTGGTGTTAAATATCTTGACTGTCATCCCACCTAACCTTGCAGTACTATTAGGGAGTTTAAAAGGAATCATTATGCAAGACACTTAGCATAGTGCCAGGTAGTAATATTTTGTTGTTATGAATGTATTAATACTATTGTTGCTATCATCAGAAGGAACACATACATGTAAAATCCCTTCTTTAGTTTAAAGGGGGACAGGCAGTAGAGAGGATAAAAGAGAGAAGGAATGCTTAAAAACCAAAGGTGTCAGTTGCTGAGTGCCCTGAAATTAAGTGTGAAAATGGGTGTTTGATATCTGGGGACAGTAGAGATGGGTAACATGGGTGTAGAACAAAGTTTGGAGGAGTGAGGGGTTGGGTAAGAGATATCAAGTTGAGGGACAACAAAGTTCTTGATTTAAGAGAGTGTACACTGATCATTTATCTTCCCCATCCAAAACCCTTTTGCTTCTTTTATTTTACTACGTCATTTTTATCTGAACACAGCACTATTATCAGGAGAGAAGTACTAGTAGGATCGTCATTTAAAAACCAGATACTCTTCTTCCTTCATTTTCTAGAAACAGACAGTGAGATGTGAAATCAATATGTCCTAGGGAAACAACAGTAGTCATTTAAGAAACTTATCAAAACCAAATTTAAATTTAAATTAAATTTAGATTTTGAACCTGTTTCATTTATTGAAGAGTTTAGAGACAACAATCTGTAATCTGTCTTTTCACTTCATCACATTGCTAAGGTTTTTTTTTTTTAAAGTAAAAACTATATACTATTTTTTCTTTATCCATGTTTTGAAGTTGGTCCACTATTATTCTCTCTTAACAAAATTTAACTAGTGTTAATCACAGGTAATAAAGGCTGATGTTTATATTCAACATTGATTTATATAGAGAGGAAACCTATTGTAGTGGGGGAGTATATAGACTTTGGAGCCAGACGGTCTGGCTCTAACCCTTGCAAGCTCTGTGTCCTTGAGCCACTTACCTAACCTCTCTGTGCCTCAGCTTCATCTGTAAAAATTGGTGGTAATTTAGTATCTACTCTATGCAATTGTTATAAAGATTTAATAAGTTAATATTTGTACAGCACTTAAGTGTGCCTGGCACAGAGGATTTATTTTACAAGCAGTATGTGCTAAATATAATAAATAAATGATGTGTCTGTTAGGGAGAAGCATTCAGAATTATAATTTTCTTCCTTCCTGATTTGAACACTGCTAAGCAATTTGAGAATTATTAACACCAATCCAAACTGAAGTTCTGTTTGATGTGCTTTTGCAGTGCTAATCCAAGAAAGACTCTAAAGGCTTATGAAAGAATGGTACAGAAGCCATCATATGTTCAACATGACTCTCTGCTGTGGATTCTGTCAGTGGCTCTTTTATGAATAAAAGACTAAAACAACAAAAATGTAGATTGTTCACATGTCAGATGAAAGCATAATGTTTTACTTTTCACATTGGATCCGATAGTAGCCTAGAGCATATACATGCACACATTGTGTTCTGCTCGCCCATGTGCAAGCTAAAATAACCCCTTTTTGTTTACCATTATATGATGAGTCTTGTCACCCTCCTTTATGAACAGCAAATTCTTAGCTCAGGGAGCAGCCAGGGGCAGGTCATAAAATAAAGGATTATAGAGCAAAGATATTAGTGAAATAGAAGCATCAGCACTTCTTACTGTATTTAACTCAAAGACGATGAGGTCTGCCTGGGGAGCTAATACTGCTTAACTGCATTTAGGCAAAAAGCCAAAAGGAAATTGTATTTCACAGAGAGAAGGTTTGGCATTCCATATGCTGTGTAATCCTGGTCAGTTAACAGAGATGTATGGCCATTTATCACGGAAAATAAAAAGACTAAAAATGAAACTTGTATGTTAAAGAATGCAATGTGAACATAGTTGGAGGTTGAAGGGCAATTAACACCATATCAGATCCTTAAATTATTCATGTGACAATTGTTGGGAAACAGAACCAGCATCTTTGACTCAAGAATAAATCTATATGAACTTAATTTGTTGTTGGCACTCTCTGAGCTAGAGAACCAGTAATGATGATCATGACAAATGGGTGAACCGAAGGTCATTTGAAGAAATCTTTGTAATGTCTCAGAGAGCCAAGACCATCCATAGGGAATTCTGTCCAAAGAAGTTCTAATCAGTGTCTGCCCAGAGAAGTTGTATTAGAGGGGTTAGGGGAAGTTAAATGTAGGCTCATAGATGTTGGCTATTCTATGACTAAAAGTCTCTAACTTTTGCACATCCAGTGTTGCTCAATGGTTAAGCATCGACTATGAACCAGGAGGTCAGGGTTTGATTGCCTTTCAGGGCACATGTCTGGGTTGCAGGCTCAATCCCCAGTGCGGGGGGGGGGGGGGGGGGGGGGAAGATGGAGGAGGGTGGAAGGAGGAGGCAGCTGATCAATGGTTTTCTCTCATCATTAATGCTTCTCCCCCTCTCCCTTCCTCTCTGAATTCAAGAAAAATAATTTTCAAAAGAGTTGCTAATTTTTTAGTTCTTGTTAGGAAAAGGATGCCATCTCCTTCCACATTAGCATTGCTTCCTTGGGTCAGTTGCCCCAGTTGGCCATGCTTTAGGATAGTTCCATGCTGTGGAATCCCTTCTGCTGGTTGCCATGGTCTTCTAAATTTGATAATTTGCTGCTGCTTCTGTTCTGTGTGGGTTTTCTGAAGTTGGTAGGCAGTGTGTGCAGTTACTGATCAACTGTTGTCTAGCACTGGACTTTGTGTGACTTGCCCAGCTTCTGATATTTCCCCCGGCCAGTCACATGGGCTGCTTTTGTCCCTGAGTAAGCACTTTCAAATCTCCTATTGTTTTTTCCATTAGTAGAAGTGTAGGTGCCACCTTCTTTATGGCATTGACTTGACCATTGCTATGATTTTGAATAAGAATCTATGCCTCAAAAACCTGATCATAGGCCATGTTCTCCTCAGGATGCTCATTAAGGCTGAATTATTTGTCAGCATTCTAAAACGATGTTAGAATTTAGGGCTGATGATCTAAACTGTCTATGTAGAAAGGCCTGTGTTTAATTTTATTTTGTATTCATTCAGCATTTGTTTATTGACCCTTGAAATGTATTTATAGTAGGGTGCCAGCAGTTAACACGATGCTGTTCACAATCCTTAATCTCTTTACACACACACACACACACACACACTCTCACTCACACTCATTTTGAGGGCATAGGTTGCTACAGTATCCAACAATGCCTGTTAATGAGCAAGTTTAGCTGATTATTACAAGTGATTCTTAAGAATGTGACCTATTGGTTCAAATATAAGAAACCAGTTTGTTTACAGATTTATTTTATCAGAGACCCAAATCCACTCCTAATTAAAAGTTCCTGTTGTAGCAAAAGGGAATTTGTTAGGGCAAAGGCAAATTTCTTCGACTGCACTTGAATGTTCTGTCAAGGTCATAAGTCACCTTCAACTGCCATTGGGGTTTTCATCTTCCATATACACATTCAGTTAATTCGAATGCGCTGCTGTTCTGGCTTCTGAGCACATTGTGAAACAAGATTGGGTTAGGACACATGCCCTCTTTGATCTAAGTCAGTAATAGAAGAGGCTATGGGGTGGAATATACTGATTGGCTTAGGCCAAGGAACACCTCTCTTGGACTGGGGAGGAGGTAGGACTTGAGAAGTGAATGCTGAGCAGATGACATGCAGATTTCAGACACTTAGTAGCCAAGGTGGTCTAGGATCTAGCTTTCCAGAACCTGAGTAACAAAAACAAAACAAAAACAGATCCCTCATTGCTTATGATTCTTATTCTAGTTTTGTTCATCTTCAGCTATTACAGCCCCAGATCTTCTTTTTGGCATTAATAAGTTAATTGTGAGATTTCAGTAGGGTACATTATAACTGTTTCGAATGTTACAGTACACACAAAGAGAAGTGCCTGCACTGAATTTTGTCAGTATCTTCCCAACTTTATCTCAACTGTAGAACTCTTCTCCACTCTTCAGGGCTGAGCTCCCTGATGAAGCCTTGACCTGCTTCTCCCGCGGGAAGTCATTGCTCCTCCGTGCTCACTGTTCTTTGTGCTTGTCATTCCCTTCTTTGATTCTCAATGCCAGATCCTCTAATTTCTTGGCATTCTTTGACCTGCGTTAGTCTACCATGAGCAGATAAGATATAGGAAGCAAATGATTTCCAGGGTGATATCTGGTGTGAGATGCAGGGAGGAAGGGCGCAAGAGAGAGGAGTGGCAGGTGCTGATGGAGAGTAGCTGTGGGACTAAGAGATTTTTCTGATGGCGGGTTGGGGTTGGAAAGAACTTGGAGAAGAATAAGAAAGTAAAACACTGAAAGTTTGGAGAAAGGGAGTGGAGGTTGTGATGAGTGAATAAATTCAGAGCTTCAGACATTGAGATAAGGAAGCATTTGAGCAACAGGGCCAGCAGAGTGGAGAACATTTCAATTTGTGCTCCTGTGAAGTAGTGAGAAAACTCATTTCTACAGGAAAATCATCCAAACTGTAAAAAGTAATTGTATATTACTCAATATTCCATGGGCATATATCTGTTTTGCATCCTCAGAACTTATCTTCAGCATTAACTTATATGTTTTAGTTGGAATAACATGTAAATTAGGGGATACATCCTTGAAGTATTTTCAAAGATCTGGTTAGACGTCATTTTTCCATAATGAAAATCTCGCTTATGCATAGTGGGAGGGTTTCCACATAATCACTTTTTAAAGAACATAAGCAGTATTATGCTTAAAAATAGGTGGCGAGCACTATGAACATTAAGTTTGCAACAGCATTCTAACCTGTTTCTCCTAATATTGTTGACCAATCTCCTCCCACAGAAAAACCTCCTACAAAATGTCTCACGGAAGGAACTAATCCATCTGGATGTGTTAGAGATTACACCAGAAAACAGTGATTACCTCACTCTGAGTCTGTGATGCATTCTTATGAACGAGAAACTTTCCTTTATGCACATTCTCTGCACTGTTTGAAATGCCAAAGTCCTTTCCTGAAAGGAGGACTTAATTCTGTATATTTTTACATTTTCTACCTATAATCAGTGATGTATGAGAGCTACAATGAAATTTACTCCACATTATTTTCTGTGATAGGATTGTTAAACCTGAAAATGTAAAGGTAGATAAGTTGGCCTTGGAAGTCACAGAGGGTATTTTCTATAAGGCATATAAATTACAAAATTCTGGGCAATAATTTGATGTAGACTCCTCTCAAGAGAAATAGCCACCCCGGGACTAATTAGCCCCAGGAACTATACCCAGCAAAAAAAAAATCTCTCTTTTTTAAATCGCAGAGAACCAGAAGTGGTGAGAAAAATACCTTCTCTAATGGAATCGGGGCTTGAGTTCCCATAGATTCATTTACAGGACAGAAGTGGTTGCAGCATATTCACATGAAATCTCTGAGTTTTCAGACTTTCAAAGGTGACATGAAAAACGAGTGGTCGTTTGTTTTGCATTTTAAATTTTGCGTGACTTGATTCATTTGGGTATGTTTGTGTTGGATTACAAGACTGATACAAGTGATGCCTACTAAATATTAAACTGAAAGATGCATTAGAAAAATTAAAAAGTGGCACTTAAACAGAAGAGTTTAAACATGTACTGACATGCATACTGTAGATAAGGCTGGACTTGGGTAAAATTGTGAAGCTGGTAGAAGATATTTTTATAATTAATCAATGCATTCTTTTATCTCCCTTCAGCATAGCTCAACATGGTCTACTGGTCTCACTTGCTAGATCATTTATGAGTTCTAGCTGCATCTGCATATATTTTATCTCATTTAATGTGCATCCATTTGACAACGGGGCACCTGAACCTCAGAGAATTTTATCACTACTGAGTGACAGTACTGGAACTGAAGTCCCTATGGTTGCTATGACAAATACCAAATCTCTGTTGCTTCTTATTTCTTGCTCTCACAAAAGTTGCTGTGGAGGTGGGAGAATCTATAGGGCTGTGTGTAGCAAAATTTTATTTAAAAGGTCAGAGAGTCAATATTTTAAGCATTGTAACCAAGGGTCAAATTTGACTAACTGTTCCTGCTAGAAGGATGAGTTGTCTTCATCTTTTACACAATCTATTTTAACTTGTGGGCCATAGAAAAACAGTCTGCAAGTGGGATTTTGTCCATGGGTCATAGTGCGCTGACCCCTGCTCTTGGATAGCAATCTTCCATGTGCTGGCTCAGCTTCCCAGGCACTTGCATCTCCTGACTTCCCTATAAGAAAACCTGGTCTTATAATTGCTATTGGCAGTGAAAGAGTGGGCTGGAGAGTTGAGCACCAGCAATTAAATGTTTGCATCCAGAAATGACACAGATCATCACTTCCACTGTGATTGCAATGGCTGCAGAGAGTCTTATGTGCATGTATAATTCAACAGGGGTGGGAGAAGAACCTCCCACATGCCAGGATGTAGAGGCAAAAAGGATATTGGTGAATGGTTATACTGCCTATTATAATTGCCTATTCATTTTGTGTGTACATCAGACCCTAGTTCTGGAGGCTATAGCAATGGAATCTTGTGGAAAAGCACTTTCAGACGAGAGAAGAGCCTAATAAGAATTCTAAGGCTTGAGTCATAAAGCTAGTGAAACAAGCTTGCATCTCTATCAAAATTAGCAAGTGGAACTTATTAGCTATAAGTTCAGTGACTATGTGTTATGTGTCATGTTTTTAAATAGAATTAATTATAGACTGTTTGCTATATTTTCTTGGTAGACAATGGTGACATTTTTATTTAAGACTAGAGGCCTGGCACATGAAATTCTTTCACTGAGGGGGGGAGGGCGGGGGGCCTCAGTCCCTGTGCCCTCTCACTATCCAGGAGCCCTCAGGGGATGTCCGACTGATGGCTTAGTTGGACATCCTTAGCACTGCTGTGGAGGCTGGAGAGGCTCCTGCCACCGCCACTGTTCTCGCCAGCCGTAAGCCCAGCTTCTGGCTGAGTGGTGCTCCCCCTGTGGGAGCGCACTGACCACCAGGGGGCAGCTCTTTCATTGAGCGTCTGCCCCCTGGTGGTCAGTGTACGTCATAGCGACCGGTCGTTTAGCTGTTAGGTCAATTTGCTTATTAGCCTTTTATTATATAGGATAATGAGATATAGTATCTATAATCATTTATAATTTCAGAAACGTAAGATTAACTGTTTAGATTTAACACCTGTCTTTAAAATATACTGTCTCTTCAGGAAGGAAATTTGTGTTTTGCATTTTAGGGAGGTTACGTGCTCAAGGAAAACAAACTTAACAAAGCTGGTCAGTCCAATAGCATAAAAAGATTACCTTTAGCTTGAAAAGCCTATTGCATTAAAAATAAAGATGCAGAAAGTGGTGAAAGCAGGGGCAGTTGTTATTTAGATATGCAGGTTAAGAGCTGGTTTTGCCCTGGTAGGTTGCCAGGTTTAGTAAATAAAAATAACAGAATGCCTGGTTACATTTGAATTTCAAATATTGATCAGGGCATAATTATACTAAAAAAATATTTATTGTTCATCTGAAATTCAAATTTAGCTGTATGTGTCTATCTGTATCCAGAAAATCTATGCCCTGTGGAGGCATGCCTCATTTTAGTGTGCTTTGCTTTAGAGTGCTTCCCAGTTACTACGTTCTTTTTACAAATTGAAGATTTGTGGCAATTCTGCATCAAGCAAATCTATTTGTGCCATTTTTCTACTAGCATTTGCTGTCTGTGTCACATTTTGCTAATTTTGCAATATTTCAGACTTTTCAATTATTATAATATTTGTTATGGTGATGTGTGATTAGTGATCTTTGATGTTACTAGGAGGGTCAGATCCTGGTTAGCACTTTTAAGCAATAAAGTATTTTTTTAAATTAAGGTATGTGCATAGTTTTTTAAATGCACAATGTTTTTGAGCACTTACTAGACTACATAACATTTACATGCACTGGGAAATTTTAAAAAATTCTGACTCTTTTTACTGCAATGTTTGCTTTATTGTCTTGGTTAAGAACCCCACCCACTAAGTCTGAGGTATTCCTGTAGTAGAGAATTGAATTGTGCATGGCTTATAGATTTTACATATAGTCACTTCTCATTATATGTGGTACTTTTGTTGAATAAAGTCACCACAAACACTAAGTTAGTGAATACTGAACTTATTGTTCCTAAGGGAAATAGAAAGTTGGGTTCCTGTGAGCCTCTGTTGACAACATTTTTGTCAGCTGTTCAGTAAATAACCTTATTTATGTGTATTTCTCTCTAAAGTTTCCTTAATTAATTACATTTAGTATTTCCTTATACACTAGTCAATATGGATTTAACATTTTTTTGACCTTCAGAAACATGGCCATACATTTTTTTTTGGCTTTTCAAATGTTCTCACACCACAAAGCTGTTACTTACACTTTTTTAATCAGTTGTGATCTCAGGAATCCACAGATTTAGCCACTATTGGTGTTACTTTAGCACTTTCTAAACCAAACTCACATACAGATCTGAGAATTTGCTCTCCCTTTTCATGATGTACCCTGTTGTTGATTCATTATCACTGATATGGACAACACTGTAACTCATGCCTCAGTGAAACTTATCTAACACATATTTTCTCCATAAAGCACATCACAGCCTTCTTGTGCTTGGGGCCACTAGACAGCACTTAGGAACTACCTTCTATACAGTGAAATGACCAACAAGAAAGCAAAGTTGAAAAAAATATGGCACTAAATATATAGCCAAAGAATCCTTATTTATAGTGTGAGTGTTGCCTTGTTTGATTTCAGTTAGGAAGATGGGCAGCAGGTGAAAAATTTGTCAACCCTTTCTCCATGTCCACATATGACCATGAGAGTATTATGTGTATTGGTATTGGGATTACAAATATATTTTAGCAAAGTGACAAATTCACATTATAGAATCCATGGATAATGAAGAACTGCTTTGATGCCTAAATTAACAGATGAAGACAATTTAACAAGAATACCTTTGGAAGAATGGGCAGTTTCCTGGATAAGATGATAGATCACTTCTGAGTTCCATAAATGATCATACTACCAGATTAGAATCCTCACTATATTTTGGCCCAAGAGCTGGGTACTTAACACAAGTTATGGAATTGCAGCCTCATTTTGACTCAACAGTCCTGTAAAATGAATGCTGTTGTTTTCATTGGTTCAAGATCTCATAGCTTGTGAGAGAGTTGAATTCTTACCCATGCCAGGGAATACTCAAAACAGTGTCATTTACCACACTTGGTATCCTTGTAATAATTATGATATGCCTATACATATCTTAGTGGTAATTTGATGTTAACCACCAACTTTAGTTTAAGGAAAAATTAATAAAGAAATCATGTTGAATATCAGCCTCAAAATGTGCTAACAATAGTGTTACTGTTATTCTATTATAGCTGTGACTTCACCATTCTGTGATATCTTTTCACAGTACTTTCTGCTATAGACTTTGGGTTGCTAAGTATTCATCTGCTATTCTGGCTGCCTGTTGCCCACATGAAGCTATAATCCTCTGTTAGTGGCATTGGAATGATTTCCACAGGACTGGATTTATGTCACAAAGGGAGGATTAAGAGTTCAGGTAGAGACTAAGCCCCAGGAACTAGATAAATATTGAAAAATTGAGTCTGTTTTCATGCAAATATGCAGGTAATAATGAGAAAGGGAGGATAGCATATATAGACAAAATGAGTCGTAGGTAAAAATATTTTCAAAAGAAGGTATCTAAAATTGTCTGAGGCTTTCACTATTTTTTAGCTTGAGTTATATTTTATCATCTTCTTTTTCTGTGTAATGCTTTATTCCCTCTTTGTTCTCCCTACAAATTCTTCCAAACAAGGAGATAATGAAACCCCTTTTCTAGTTGTGATTACAAATAATGGCTCAGGCTAGACTTATTCACTTTCTATTTTGCTTTTTTGGGTGGAGAATCTACATACAAGTTCTTTCTTTAGAACAAAAAATGTTATGATCCTTGTTTGGTTGTCAAGTGTGGACTATTACATAAAATAACTGGCATAGCCTTAACCAGTTTGGCACAGTGGATAGAGCATCGGCCTGTGGACTGAAAGGTCCCAGGTTCGATTCTGGTCAAGGGCATGTACCTTGGTTTCGGGCACATCCGCAGTGGTGGGTGTGCAGGCGGCAGCTGATCAGTGTTTCTCTCTATCCCTCTCCCTTCCTCTCTGTAAAAAAATCAATAAAATATATTTTAAAAAATAATAACTGGCATAAAAATTGATTACTTAAAAGCATGTCCATAGTGAAAATCATGATGGACTTGAACAGCTTTTATTATAAGATACATAGTGTTTTACAGCTATAATCTAGTTATCCTTTACTATGTTCCTGAGGAATTTGATAATCTATCCCAAAATTTCTTCTAAATTTTAAATGAAAATTAAAAATTTAAAATATTTATCCTGATAATAAAGTAACTAGAAGTTAAGAATCATATAATCTTAATATTTTGCTCTTGCTGTGTACACAATACATAAAAATAGAGGATCTTTTTAATTATTGATGTAATATTATTAAAAATTTAATCCTTATACCACAAAGAATTTCTAGTGTCAGTAGTACACTTGCCTCTGTTAAGTTAGTAATTTGCAAATGCATGTATTTAATCTTCGAGTTTATCCTTAAGGTCGAGTCATAGTTGTGGCCTTTTGTCATTTTGTTCCTATTATAAAAGCAGGATGTTAGTTCCAAAGGAAGAGCTACTGAAAATATATGCATCTGCCCAAAGTAGATGACTTAGTGACTTCCAAAATAGTTCTTAATCCTGTATTAAAATGATTAAGTGGTATTTTGCTCTCATTATTAGCTTCAATTAATAAGAATCTTTTTTGTAATAATAATTATTCAAGCAATAAGAATTTCAGATCTCCTTGTCATTCATTAAGTTCATTGAGTAGGTGTGAAGTAGTACATCATTTTAAAAATATGTGCTAATGTGATATTCAATGATTCTTAAACAAGCAGTTGATTTTTGAAATAAATATGTTTTCTCTTTGTTTTATAATTGCTGTTTTTGGAGTTAGCTTGCTCCTACAGTGATTCCCCCGTATCTGTGGTTTCACTTTCCATGGTTTCAGTTATCACTAGTGAACCTTCATCGCAAAATATTAAACGGAAATTCCAGAAATAAACAATTCGTTGGTTTTAAATGGCACTTCTTCTTGAGCAGTGTGATGAAATCTTGAGAGTCCCACTCTGTCCAGCCCAGAACATGAATCACCCTTTTGTCCAATGTCTCCACACTGTAGACACTCCTGGCTTTTAGTCACTTAGTCACCTTCTTGGTTAACAGATCGACTGTCAAGGTATCACAGTGCTTGTGTTCAAGTGACCCTTGTTTTATTTAATAATGGCCCCAAAGTGCAAGAGTAGTGATGTTAGTAGTTTAGATAAGCCAAAGAGAAACCAGAAAGTGAAAAGGTGAGTGCAGTGCAATAAGATATTTTTAAAGAGAGAGACCACATTTATATAATTTTTATCATAGTATAGTTATGATTCTGTTCTATGTGTTATTATTTATTATTGTTAATCTCTTACTGAGCCTAATTTATAAATTAAACTTCGTAGGAATGTGTGTCTAAGAAAAATCAAAGTACCTCTAGGGGTTGGTGCTATCTACAGTTTGGGGAATCCGCTAGGGGTCTTGGAGTGTTTTCCCATGGATAAGAGGGGACTACCTTACTTCAGTTATTCTTCAGATATTCAGGCACTGCATTTGTGGTCATATCTGTGATCATGAGTAGCTCCTGTAATTTGTCCCTTGGAACATTGCCCAGTGTAAATTTTGCCAGGCATTTGCTTCACAACCACCACTTTCCTTTTGAGGCTGATAGCTTTTTATTTAATTTCTTCGAAGTCATGTAAAAACGGTAACAAACCAATCAGTTACTATAGCTGTTTTCCAAATGAGCAAGTCATGGGCGGACCGTGTACAAACCGAACCAACACAGGATTTTAATTTTAGACCTTAAGATTTCAGATCTATTTTAACTGTATGACTATCTCAACATAGACCCGGATTCACTTTTACTAGCCCCTCTACACATGTGTGCAATAAAAAAAATATTACTGTGTCTTATAGAAGTGATAACACAAAGGAGATTCTCAATTTTGAAAGGGCCAAATGAATAATCATGAAGGAGAGCCAGAAGAAATTCCAAACTATGTTTAGTTGAATTTTACAGCATCAAATCTTTTCTACCCTATGCTTAGTATATGGTACAATTGGATATTCTTACTTTCCTATAAATTAGACACTTTACTTATCAGAATAGCTTTCTTGCCTGACTGGCCCAGCAGATTGGTTATACAGTGGGGCCTTGACTTAGGAGTTTAATTCGTTCCGAGACCGAGTTCATTAAGGAGCTCATTAACTCAAATTACTCTATCAACTCAATGCAAAAAATCTGCCGAGAGACAGCTGGCATCTCAAAAGACTCGTTAGTCGGGACACTCTTAAGTCAAGGCTCCACTGTACTTGGATATGGTATAGATGTGATGAACCTGAATAGTATGAATGAACCAATAAAATGCATCTCAACTCTCCTCCTCAAGATTTTTGCAGGTAATATATACTGTATAAAATCACAACATTTTTTTACTTCAGATTGTTTTGTTACACGGACTGTGATCCTGTTATTATGAACAGTGCAGTTGAGAGAAACAGTTGGATCACCAGTTTGAAAGTTTCCTGAGAGCAGCAAAAGAACATTTCATATTCAGAGTCAGGTCTGAGTCACTTTTGAAGTCAATGATGTTAATTTTAGATGAGCATTTCTGTAGCCATCCTCATGCCTTGGGAATCTAGAATCCTCAGGCTAATCCCAGGGGAGTGGCCCATTGCAGCACCCCTGACAGCACCCTTCTTACAGTCCCCTCACCAAGTGCCTTTTACTCGAAGTGCAACATGGCCTGTTGGAAGTTCTGGATCTTTAGAAGTTGCCAATGTCATTAAACTAGAGAATATTAATGGAGCACATAATTTAACGAATCACCCCCCTCACCTTATTTCACTTAATTCATTTCTTTTTTACTTTGCAAATGGAAGAACTGACACAGACAATGCTGGTGCCATGTGGGTTTTAAGGCTCCTTCTTCCTCATTTTTTTAAAACTCTTTTACAACCATTTTGAAGTTCTTGTAAGACTCCAAACTCATTTTTTATTTTCTTGTTCCCTGGTCTTTGTGTAGGTACCACCTTTGTATGAAATGTCTATTGACTTTCCCTCTTTTTCTATTTCCACATCAAAAAATGTTAAAGATAACTTTTTACAGAAAGACTTTTTTTTAAAAAATATATATTTTATTGATTTCTTACAGAGAGGAAGGGAGAGGGATAGTCAGAAACATCGATGAGAGAGACATCGATCAGCTGCCTCCTGCACACTGGGTATGTGCCTGCAACCAAGGTACATGCCCTTGACCAGAATCGAACCCGGGACCCTTGAGTCTGCAGGCCGACGCTCTATCCACTGAGCCAAACTGGTCAGGGCTACAGGAAGACTTTTTTAAAAAAACTACATTCCCCCAGTCCCTTCTCCCCCTTCTGTGTGATTTGTTGAATTCTCTATATCCCTGCTATAACATTATGACATTTAATTGTAAAAAATAATACTTATAATTTTTCTGTTTTCCCTAACTGGATTATAACTTTCTTGGGGCTTGAAAATGTGATGTTATTCACCAACGTGTCATTAGTGATGATCCTATAGCCTGACACATTTTATGGAAATGGGTATGAAAGGAATTCAAAGGTAGTTGAGCTGGAATTAAGATTTTATTAAGAAGAGAAGTAATATAATTATAACAATATTATAGTGATACCTTTAATACAGTAGCATACTAGCTACTATTTCATATTAGCTGTGGCCTAAAATAATCCTTTGGTCTTGATTCAGTCTCATTATTTGCTGTAGTTATATTCTATAAGTAGTTGTACACACTGAATTAGTGAATACTGAATCACTGCTCCTTGGGGAAATGCAGGGTTAGGTTCCTGTGAGTCTCTTCTCTCAAAATTTTCATCAACCATTAATACATAACCTTGTTTTATGTGTGTTTCTGTTTAAAGATACCATATGTATATATGGCTCATTAACACTGATCTTCCCATGGCTAATAGCACCATGAAGGAAGCTTACCTATCAATATTTTCTCAATAGTGCCAGCCTTCTTGCACTAAGGGACACCAGACAACAGCACTTCAGCACTACAATTGAGGGCCATGTTAAAAAGCCAGATCACCAACCCAAAACTTAAAACTACGAAAAACAAACAGTGGCACTAACTAGAACACTAAAAGGACACTTCTTTCAATATGAGACCTGAACAAGGCTGGGAATGTATGTGTCAGGTGACTCAAATGTTTTTGCTGCTCTTGCAAGTCTGTGAATGTCTCAAAGTGACGCATGTATTGACTTGACTTTGGCATTGCAAATAAATTTAGGCCATTTGGCAAATTTGCAAGCAACAACAACAACAACCTGCAACTAATAAAAATCCACTGTATTTCCATTATAAAATAGCTTCATTATTTCTATTACTGAGATTTGGGCCACATGGTTATTCTCCTTTATCTTGTTTTTCTTCTTTTCTTTTCTTTTCTTTTCTTTTCTTTTCTTTTCTTTTCTTTTCTTTTCTTTTCTTTTCTTTTCTTTTCTTTTCTTTTCTTTTCTTTTCTCTTCTCTTCTCTTCTCTTCTCTTCTCTTCTCTTCTCTTCTCTTCTCTTCTCTCCTCTCCTCTCCTCTCCTCTCCTCTCCTCTCCTCTCCTCTCCTCTCCTCTCCTCCCCTCCCCTCCCCTCCCCTCCCCTCCCCTCCCCTCCCCTCCCCTCCCCTCCCCTCCCCTCCCCTCCCCTCTCCTCCTCTCCTCTCCTCTCCTCTCTTCTCCCTTTTTCTTCCTTACTGATACAGCTATTATTGTCTAGTTTACTTCCTGTGGCCAGTAAGCATTGCAATAATCTGTTTCTTCAAAGGGGAGAAACCTATTTATTGGCTATGATTTGGTGCACCTGCTTATTTGCATGCTCCATAGCCCACTCCAGGGCCTGGAGAGATCTAATGGGGTTAGGCAAAGGTTAGGAGCTCTCAGTTAAGCCTACAGAATGTGCTGTAAAATGAGTTCATTCATTTTGAGGATTTGTAAAATTTGTTAAGTATGTAGTTTATTGCTTGTTTTAAAGACTTTCAGCTAGCCAGTAAGACATAATTTGTTTTCTTTTGGGAAGAAATACTGCCCTTGCTTTGTTTCTGTAGGAGAAACTAAGAGTTTGCTAAACAGGTAGCAATTAGGAGGTTACGTAAAGCATCCCAAAACTGGCATGTCCAGAGGCAGGAAAGAGGTAAAAGGTGACTGTTCTATCTGAGGTCGCTTCCCCATGTGCACTCTCTCCTTCCCTATGGAAGGTTAGGCATTTCTGGAGGCCATAATAACAACTGTCCCAGGCCACCAGTGCATCTTATGAGCTTTGATTTTTGAAATGGTACCCTAGAAGTTTTAAAATTGAGGCTCTATGTAGACAACTAATGGTTCTGTAGCCCATTTTATAAGCATGGTGGTTTCTTTTCAGTACACTGGCTCTAACTTTCTCTTCATTCATACCATAAAGAATGTATTTTTACCTCCAGTGTGTCCAGGCCTGGTCAGTTTACATCCCTCTGTGTGAAACACCCAGAGAAGGACAGAGAGCAAAGTGAGAAGGTGGAAACGGGGATTCTAAGAGCAGCTCTGCCATTCCACCCAGAAGCCTTGACCACATCACTCAGACTTTCTATTTCACACCTGAGGGGTCAGGCCTAGGCTGGCATCTACTTCACTTTCCCCTTTCTCTCCATTGATTGTTTCTTAATTTGATGACAGTTTCTTTACTTTTCCTTGTCACACATCAGAGCTTAGATAGGATACATCAAATCTTTCTGTCCTTTAACCAAATAAGATACCAACCAACTCCTCATTTCCCCAAATCCAGCCAGATACTTGATATTATTATGAACACCATTTTAAAGTAGCTATTAAAAGATTCTATAAGCCGACTGACTGCTTCCCCCCCCCCCCCCCCAATGAGTAGCTTTAGTCTGTGGATCTTCAAGGTTATGAACAATGCTATCCTATATAATAAAAGGATAATATGAAAATTGACCCTAACGGCAGAACTACCAGGAACAACCAGTTCTATGATGTGCACTGACCACCAGGGGCAGACGCTCTATGCAGGAGCTGCCCCCTGGTGGTCAGTGGGCTTCCACAGGGGAAGCGCCGCTCAGCCAGAAGATGGCTCATGGCTGGCCAGTGCAGCGGCGGTGGCGGGAGCCTCTCCTGCCTCCGCAGCAGTGCTAAGGATGTCTGACTAACAACCTAGGCCCCGTTAAAACATCCCCTGAGGGTTCCCAGGCTGCCTGAGGGATGTCTGACTGCCGGCTTAGGCCTGATCCCTTGGGGAGTGGGCCTAAGCCATCAGTCAGACATCCCTGAGGGGTCCCAGACTACTAGAGGGTGTAGCCAGGCTGAGGAAACTCCCCCTCCCCCTGAGTACACAAATTTTCGTGCAATGGGCCTCTAGTAAATAATAAATACCTAAGTGTGATAGACATCTTATATCTATGTTATAGTTTGTTTGTCTTTTGTCTTCTTTTTGGTTAGCCAATATTGACAAGGACTAGTAGAGTAGAAGATATTCCTAGTATGAGTTAAATTTATATTCTCAAAAGATTTTTTTTTCTATTCTGGCAAATAGAATGCTTTGAAAACTATGTAAAAACTTCCTTTTTAGTGGAGTTAGGATTTGAAATGTTTTTCTGTTTAGTAATCCACTCATTAAATAGTTTCTCTCTATCAAGTACTCTGCTTACCATTCTTCCTTTAAAAATAATCCTCTGTGAGTTAAACGTCTAAGAGACTTAGTAGAGAAGACAGCAACCTTAAATATAGAATTTATTCTTTCAACAATATTAATTGAGCGGCTCTATGCCAGGCACTGTTTTAACAAGCTAGGAATATAGTTTCTGGATTTGAAGGCTCATATTCTAGCAGGGGGAGAAAGAAATTAAATTGAGTCATATAGAATTGTCAGCTGGTGATAAATACAATGAAGAAATATAAGCAGTGTAAAGGGAAAAGTGATGGAAGGTGTGATTTTAGAAGGGACAGTCAAGCGTGGACAATATGAAGTCAGTTGGTAATATGTACACTTGTGAAAAATATAGGACAGGGAAATAGGGATTGTTGGGAATGGGAATGTATGCATTGTGATTTAGAAGTAGGAAGACCTCACTGCTAGGAAACATGTGAGAAATAAACAGAGAATTCGAGAGCAAGCCATTCAGTCAGAACCTGAGAGGAGAGCATTCCAGGAAAGGAAGTATAGGAGGTAAGGTCCCCGCGGTGGGCCAGGCATGCTGAGCATGGGTAAGCAGTGGCAAGGAGGCCGGTGTGGCCAAAGGATCTAGAGAGGGAGGCACATAATACAAGATGAAGTTGGAGAGAAAGCAGAGGCTGAATCACTCTGGGTCACAAAGCCTGGATTTTATGCTGAGAGATGGGATACTTTTGAAGGTTTTTGAGGGGAAGACATGATTTGATGACTGTGCTGAGAAGGTGGTGTATGTAGAGTATGCAATATAGAGAGCCCAGCAGAAGTGGCAGAGAGGTGTGGAATGAATCCCCTTCCCAAATGTAGTCATGCTTTAAAACGATGAGAACTGGTTACCTTGGCCTCTCCAAATAACAATGTAGTTAACATGGACCCACACACTGATCTGTTGGGTATTTTGTGTGTGTTTTTGTACCCAAATTGCCATTGAGTACAGAAGAAAGGATGTCCCTTCATTTAACTCATGACAGGATCTGAGAGCCAGCCCATTGTACAACAATGCCTTCCATGGATGTTATTAGAATGTCCTGGGAGACTGTGTGCTTACCCATAAATATTATTATATTCTCATAGCTGCTTTCTAAATATCTGTGGAAATAGTAAGGCAACTTGCCTCCAACATGAGTGTCCTCGTTTGTTTCACAGGCACCTCTGGAGTAAAGGTTTAGCACCATTTATTCAATGTGTTTTGAACAGCAAAAGTAGCTAAAGACATGCAGGTGCTTGTCATTGAGAAAAAGAGAACTCTCAAATATTCATGAAATGCCTGCGATTGCATTTTAATTTGCTCTAGGAAATTGCCTATTTTGTTATCCCTTTTTGCTTTGCATAATAGTTAGGACGGGTTCCTGTCTGATTCTGAGGAGCCTGTGCAGATGCGGATGCAGACTTCTCAGATTGCCCAGCACACAGATTTTTCTGTTGACTCATAAATTGAATTTTTTTCATGAGAAAGTAATTTACACTTTAAGGCATATTTTTGTTAACACACTGGATTCTTTTGAATGCTTTTTCTTTTTTCTTTTCAGCTCTGCCTTTTCCTCCCTTTCCCTTAAATCTATTTTGGCGTAATTTTGGTTAGGAAAAGGAAGAACATACTAGTTATTTCTGAGGTTATGTGGTTACCGTAAGTGGATCAATTTTAGGAGGAAATTAAATTTGTAGCTAAATGGTAGGTTGTTTAAAAAATTGGCATTATCCAGATGGTAGACAATAATATGCTGGAAGGATTTCCTATACATGAAAAAGCAGGTGTCTGTTATATTACACATATATTAAAGGACAATGAGCTACCTTTTCTAAGGATATTTGAAAATCAAATTTATAAAATGATTATAGTACAAAGTGTCCACTTAACTTGAGTAAATTAGCTTGGTTAGACGCTCATGGATGACCTACATCAGATGCTGGGAGGACTTGACTTTGTTAGCTATTATCCTTGGGAAAACAGAGCTATTGCTTTAGACTAGATTAAGAACTTGATTCCCTAGGGTAATGGGGAATCTTTTCTTGTCCCCGCTTCTCTCCTCAATGTAGACTCTACTGGGAATTAAGAAGGGCAAGATTATCACTTTGTGTAGTATTCTCCTTTTTGCTAATGAAGCTGAGCTTTTAGTCTACATTCTACTTTCCTCAATAGAATTCTTGCCACCTAACCCCAGTCCCCAAATGTCCCTGGGATTATAAACCAATTACATTTACCTTTGAGTTTTTGTGTTCTCTTCACCTTATGCCTTCCTTCAATTGTATGATTGTAAAATGCATGTGTTCAACCTAAATCTAACCAAACCACATTGGTGTTCTCTGCCTTGAAAATTAATTACCATATAATGCTGGGATTCTATGTTTTTCCTTTGTGGCTTGTAATCCGTAAATGTCGGTGTTTACAAAGTGAATCTTATCATGTTCTGCTTTGCTTTGTTCATTAAAATGCAGCAGAGAGATTCTGAAATAAAAGCCCAGATTTGGGACTTATGTAATTATTCAGTAGCTCCTCCTGCCCTTTTGTCATCTCTAAAGTCATTCAGAGAGCACAGTTGTGTGGTTTGTGTGTTGCTAAGCTTGTCTGATTAAACCTGTACTCCATGCAATCTTAATATTTTGTAGTTAAGAATGAAGTCCTTCAATGCATTAAGAATCAAACTCACTGATGACTTAGCCAAATACTAGAGGCATGAAATCCCATGACAAAAATAGGTAATGAATCCTTTGCGGAATGATGACACATTTATCTTTCAAATGGTAACCACAGAGACCTGGATTCTTTGAGTGGATTGGTCTAGCTGAGGTCTGTGTGCCAGAAGCCAGAGACTTTCTGTCTGTGGGTTTAGAGATACTTAGTGCACTGAATGACAGAATACAGAAAAGGGGCAGCTGTTGAAAGTCTCAAGGTCTGTTTCACCCTTTTATAAAATATACTCCCAAAGCAAATGAGGCCCACAACCACTCCATAACCTCATTGACCAAGAATAAATAAACTCTAAATATCTTAGGGCAAGTGCCTACAAGAGGCCAGCAGCTTCTTGGTACAAATAACTTTCTAGGCAGGAAATGTGAATGCACAATGAGTACAGTTTAGCTTTTCAGTGGATTTCATGTCACAGATAGGCATATGCAGTGGTCATTAGAGCTGCTCATAAGGATACTGATTCTCTTCTTTATGGGCGCATGGTAGGATTTTATTTCACTGTTTTCTTTTAAGTTGGGTAGGGTTATATGAGTTATTTCTCTATGAAATGTCAATTTAAATGAAGTGTCTTGCTTCCAGATGGGGGTTTTAAGAGCCAGAGTGTCATTGGCCTTGAGAACGGAAATGGTCAGCCTGAATTTTTGAGTGGCTATGAGGCACAGAGCCCCCTACAAACCCCACGTCGGACATGTAGTCTTAGTGTGCTTGCTTTTGAGGCTATTTTTTATATGAACATTACATTGCTTATTCTGACTGTTACAGTTTTTTATAGCTTTTTAAAATTGCATGAAATAACACATGCTACCAAAGAAGCTTAAATTTATGTCTATAATAAATTTAATAAACATCTATCTAGCAGCATTTTTGGAGGTAGGTTGGGAATCTAGCTCTACGAATTACTAGGTTCAGAAACTTGGGAAAATTATTTAAACTTTTTGAGCCCCATATATCTTTAATTGCAAATGAGGGCAATACCACTTATAGGTAGTTTTCTGAGGATAAATGATTCATTGTGCGTAAATCACCCAGCAGAATTTCCAAGGCAATAAACACTTAATATATGTTCATACCTACCTTTCTCTCTGTTAGTTAGGAATAGGTTCAGGTATCATGTGCAATAAATGCTCTTCTCCTAGAGTATCTAGTAGTTTATATGGACACACAAACAACCGTACATATAATACAGTGTAAAACTCACTATTAGGAAAGCACAAAATAAGTACTTGAATTCTCTCATGATGATATATCTATAGAAAAATTACATAGAAATCACTGGAAGCTGGAAGCATCCATAAAAGAAACGAAGGCAAAGATTGAATAACATAACTCAGTGGCTCAAGTAAGTCATTTCCTCTATAAATCCAAGGCTATATTTTGAGCTGGTTTCATCAAAATTTGTCCAAACAGTTTTACTTCCTTTCAACATTGGCGAAAGCTCTTTCAGAATGCGGCTGCTCTCAAAGCTTGCCATGTGAAAAATTCATCAGCACCCAGTTTGAAATCTTAAAAGTCTTATGACTTTTAGAAGAGTGGCCAGCCCAGCGCTGCAGAGAGGAGACTGAAGACTTCACATCAAAGGAGAAATCTTTACAGCTCTCTCATGCTATCCACCCTCTCCAGATGTGTGCTTTCCTGCATCACACCCACTTTTTCATGTTTCATTAGCATCCTCATGGCTTACACTTAACATCAAATACTAGAGCAAAGACCCTAGTAATGAAGTCAGTGAGCTCAATCTATTCATCATATCTGATCATGGAGTCAAAACACTCTGGAATAGGCAGGGAGAAGTGCCCAGGGTAGTGAGGTTCTTGTTCTGCCAAATTACCCAGAGCCTTTGGCCAGCAAGTGGAGCACAGGTAATTGGAAACATCCTGAATACATTTTCCAAGGGACAGTTATAGGCTGTCAACAACTGTAAAAGGTTTCTGAACAAAACCAGGAAACAACAGGGAGGAACTGGTGCTGGGAAATAAGAACAAATTTAGTTACAACATTAAGAAAAGAAGCATGCTTTCAGGATAGAAAAAAAAATGTTGTCCTGCACCAAAGTGAAGAAAAATAGGTATTTATTTTGCATCGTTATATTTCCTTACACTCTCAGAACAGCAGGTGGAAAGGGACCTGATACATGGAATGGATGATTTGGTAACTTAGCTGTCTCTGAGCCCTCTGAATGTTTAAATTATAAATTTACCTGCAGTATTTGGAGTGGATAGATAGATATGGCAAACTCATTGGAAAAGGAGGGTCATTACCATCAAGGGATCAATCAAGGACCAAAGCTACCCATCAATACAAGGGACTTTGAAATAAATCTGCTATACCAGACAATGCATAGCTCTTCCTCACTTGCAAAACAAGATGTGGATTTTAAATGATTAGCACTTTGAGCTCAGCCGTTATGTTTAGCTGCATGTATAGTCAGAGAGAGTTATTCTGTACTATTGTCATCAAGCTTTAAAAGGGACTATGAGCTTTAGTAAGGCAGTGCAAATCACCTACCACTTTTCCTACTGTACCTTATATCCTAGAAAATTCTTCTTTCCTTAGATGATGGGGTATCTAAAGAAGTCTGTGCATAGTCTTTGGTGAAACAAAATGTAGGATAATGTTATTCCCTGGTTGATATTTACTTTCCGTGGAACTTTGAAGGCAATGTGTTTTCAAGGCTCACTCTACTTTTAGGCACCTTGATAAGATGTGCGAAGTTTTCATGTCCGCTATGTGGAAAAATTAATTTCTTTTAGGTTGTAATTGCTTGGGATTTAATTTTGAAGTACATGGTTATAATTTGCATGATATGAAACACTCTTTGGAGGCTTTATTAGTCATTTGTTTGGAAATAGATTCTTTTCCATTTGCTGTAATTAATTCATTCACATTTGGTACTCTTCATTTTTATGTTCTTTATTGGTTACCTTGGGGAATTTGGAGAAAAACTAAATCCAACTAGACTTTAGTGGCTGTTGTTATTTATTTATTTATTTATTTTTTAGTTTAACACATTAGCCCAGAATTTCACTTTAAAAAATGGCCATGTCATATATGTGTTCTACTAACATATTGTGGGTTTTCACCTGTCCTTGTACTTGAAAAAGAGCTCTTCATAACTCAGATGAGTGAATCAACAACTTTTGTTGGAGAGAGTGATAAAAATGTGGCATGAAAATGGCTCAAAGTTAGGGAAGGTTCATCTTTAAAAAGGACACAAATCAGCAATTTTAATCTGCTTAAGGCTTTAAAAGCAGTGGGCACTTTTATTTTTAGTAGACGCCCTTTTTTACTTTTAGTTTTCACAAATTCTCAGGGATTCAAGTTGAGGGATGGATGCCTTTATTTTACTGTTTTCCCCTGCTGTATATTCAGGTTATCCTATCTAATAAAAGAGAAACATGGTAATTAGCGTACATCCACTACCCTGCCCATTGGCTAATTAGGGCGATATGCAAATTAACTGCCAGCCAAGATGGTGGCCGGCAGCCAGGCAGCTTGAAACTAACATGAGGCTTGCTTGCTTCAGTGACGGAGGAAACCAATGTTCCCCGCCTGCCTTGCCAGCCTCTGAGCTTGCAGTTTGAAACATGGTTACAAATATAGAAGTTAAACAAAACCCCAGAAACCTGCTTTCAGCCAGGTGGGATCTCAGAGCTGGAGTTGATACAGAGTTTCGATTATAGATCCGAAACAAACCAGATACCTGCTTTGAGCAGCGGAAGCCTCAGAGCTGGAGCCTCAGAGCTAAAGCTGGCCCAGAATAAAAAAAAGAAAAAAGAAAAAAAGGAGCAGTTGGGAACTCCAGTCACCTGCGAGCCTGAAAACAGCACTCAGCACCCTCACCCAGACTTGCCAGGCACCCCAGTGGGGACCCCCACCCTGATCCAGGACACCCTTCAGGGCAAACCAGCCAGCCCCCACCCATGCACCAGGCCTCTATTCTATATAGTAAAAGGGCAATATGCCTCCCAGCACCGGGATCAGCGGAGCCAGGAGGCCTCCAGGCACCTGGATCAGCGAGACAGGGGGCAGCGCCCAAACCCCCTGATCGCCCTGCGGCTCTGTATGTGACAGGGGGCGGGGCCACAACCTCCCTATCGGCCCTGCTCTGTTCCTGACAGGGGAAGGCGCCCCAACCCCCTGATCGGCCCTGCTCTGTGCCTGATAGGGGGGAGCTCCCCAACCCCCTTATTGCCCTGCTCTGTGTGTGACAGGGTGCGGCGCCCCAACCCCCTCCCCCCCATGGGCCCTGCTCTGTGTGTGATGGGGTAGAGCCATAACCTCCCCATTGGCCCTGCCCTGAGTGTGACAGTGGCAGGGCCCTAACGCCCTGATCGGCCCTGCTGTGTGGGTGATAGAGGGCGGTGCCCCAACACCCCCTCCATGGGCCCTGCTCTGTGTGTGATGGGGTAGAGCCATAACCTCCCCATTGGCCCTGCCCTGAGTGTGACAGTGGCGGCGCCCCAACCCCCTGATCGGCCCTGCTCTGTGCATGACAGGGGGGAGCTGCTCAACCCCCTGATGGGCCCTGCTCTGTGCGTGACAGGGTACGGAGCCCCAATCCCCCTGATGGGCCCTGCTCTGTGTGTGACAGGGGGTGGCACCGCAACCTCCCCATCGACCCTGCCTTGAGTGTGACAGGGCGCGGTGCCCCAACCCCCAATCGGCCCTACCCTGAGCATGACTGAGGGTGGCATCACAACCTCCCGATCCACCTGAGGGGTCCCAGACTGCGAGAGGGCACAGGCCGGGCTGAGGGACCATCCCCGCCCCCCCCCCCGAGTGCACAAATTTTTGTGCACCGGGCCTCTAGTATATTTATAAATATTTATGGAGGCTATAATTGAGAAATACAAATTGTATATAGGGAAGGTGTACAATATGATGATTTGATATACATACTAGTATACATTGTGAAATGATTACCATAATCAAGCTAGTTACCATGCCCATCACCTCACATAGTGACCATTGTGTGTGGGTGTGTGTGGGTATGTGGGAGAACTTTTGAGAGATATGAGGTAAAACTATAAGATCTTGTCTGTTACATCTAGGTGGCAGATTCATGGGTTTTTAAATGTCATATCTTTTCATTTATAAAAGAGTTTTTTCAGTTCTGTCTGTGAAACAAAGATTCTTTTAAGGGAGTCCAAAGAGAGGGAGCCCATAGATTCCTGAGTGTTATGCTTGTGAGAGGGAAAATGGTGGTGGTTAAATGCCACTTCCTTTATGAAGACTTCCCAAGACAGAGTTCCCATCATTACTTTATATATGCTTCTTAGAGGCTTCAGGGCTTCTTTATCCCCTTTATGTGGCTACCTTCCAATTTATACCTCTAAGCCTGTCCCTTCTCCAGAACACAGATAATCCATCATGTCATCTCTTCTTGCCCCTCCTCTATATTTCCATTCTATTGTTGACAGCACTGTTGGCCACCTTCAGGTAAACCCCACTACCATCTTTGGCATTTCTCTCACCTCAGCTTTGCTTCTTGAGAAGAAAGTCTTTGTAGCCTGACTAAGTCACAATCTAATATTTAAAATATGTACAATTGAAAATTTCCTAACAAGTATCTTAGTAAGCACTGAGTTTCCTAACAGTGCCTGCAGAATAATGCTGCCAGAGAGGAGCTAGGACTTGGTATGGACTCTCTGGTGCTAAAGTTAAGCTTCTGTGAACCTCAATTTCCTCATCTGCAAATGGGGAATATAATAATAGGGTCTTTCTCACAGTATGTCACTGTGATGCTTAAACAAGAAAAAAGATGTTAAAGTACTTTGCTTTCTGAGTAGTAATATAAATTATATTTATTATTAAGGACTAGAGGCCCAGTGCACAAAAGTTTGTGCACTTGGGGGGGGGGGGTCCCTCAGCCTGGCTTGTGCCCTCTCCCAGTCTGGGACCCCTTGGGGGATGATCACCTACTGGTTTAGGCCTGCTCCCTGGGGAATTGGGCCTAAGCTGGCAGTCAGACATCATTCTGGCAGCCCGGGAGCCCTTGAGGGATGTCCACTTGCCAGCAGGGAGCAGGCCGAAGCTGCAGTCGGACATCCTTAGCGCTGCTGAGGAGGCAGGAGAGGCTCCCAGCACCACCGCTGTACTGGCATCCATCAGCCTGCCTTGTGACTGAGCAGAGCTCCCCCTGTGGGAGCGCACTGAACACCAAGGGACAGCTCCTGCATTGAGCGTCTGCCACCTGGTGGTCAGTGTGTGTCACAGTGACCAGTCATTCCCAGTCTTTCTGCTGTTACGGTCAGTTTGCATATTACCCTTTTATTATATAGGATAGAGGCCTGGTGCATGGGTGGGGGCTGGCTGGTTTGCCCTGAAGGGTGTCCCGGATGAGGGTGAGGGTCGGGAGAGATTAACCAGGGAATTTACATACATATGTCCATAGCCTATAGACACAGACAGTAGTGTGGCAAAGGCCTGGGAGGGGCAGGTGCAGGGTGGCGGTGGTCAATGGGAAAAATACAAAACACAAATAGGACATCTGCAATACTTTCAACAATAAAGACACAATTAAAAAAGTAAAATAAATTATGTAAGTTTTGGATTTGATCTATTTTAACTGTAATGAGTTTAATGAACATTTTCTGTTTCTCTGTATAATTCCTTACACATGCACACATGTACATTCATGTGTTCTACACACGCGCCCCCTCCTCCAGCATTCCCTTGTAAAAGTAGGGCAGTTTCCACACATTATCAATATAACAAGGGCTTAAATTATATATTGTAGGCCAAGACAAGCTATAAACACTAAACAAAATTTTAATCTTCAACCTCAAAATTACTTTCTACATAATGATCTCTTAGTTGATGGAGGGAAAAATAAAATGGATATAGTTTAATTTGCACTTAAGTAGATTATTTCTCTGGTATGATTATAGAAGTTAAAAGGATGCATATACCAAAGTGCATCTAAATATTATAGTCAATGTTTTAGTTTAATTGCATTCTCCTCTGATGGATTCTGAGAGGGGATGGCATCCGCTCCTTAGTGAGGCAGACAACTAACAGATGAGGCCCTTTCACAACTTACTTGGATTGTAATTAAAGGAAAAAGAAAAAAAATTATATCACTGAGTCACTCAGTATTTCTTGTGAAATACAGAAAACATGTGAAAATTCAAAGACTTTAAAAGAACACATTTCTGTAGAGTTTAAAACTGAAATGTATCTTGTCATCAGCTGAAACTGAGAAAATGTATTAAATTAAAGTTTGTAATGAAACAATGTAACCATCCTCTGCAAGACATATCTGACATCTTAATTTTCCTGCCTATTCTAACATGGAAAGTATCAGGCTTTATTCATTGTAGAGCTTTTTACCAAACTTTAGTATGTAAGCTTTATGGTGAATGCTTAATACACACCAGGCCAATTGGGAAGGCTCTAATTTTCATTTTCAAGAACCATAAAAAGTTTTGGCTTGCAGGTTTTAGAATACTTGCAGAGCACAGCTGATATATTACTATGACTGTGTAGAATTATGACATTGTCCAATTCCTTATCCAGATAGATGGTCCATCTCCCTTGATTTGAAAAGCACTGGTTGGCTACAAATTGTACTTCCTGCCCTAGGTTGTTTTTTACCATTAGCATCTGAGTTATAGATTCCTTGAAGTCTTTACCAATGACAGATTGACCTGTTAACAGGTCACTTTCTCAAAAAATCCATTAATTCTTTTGAATCAAAAGAACAGTTGCAGTTGAGTAACATTTTAACAAGTACTAATCTTGCTTTGAAGAAATCAGTGAGTATTCCAACAAGTGAATTTGCTGAAATATGCTTTTTTTTAAAAAATTTGAGGATGAAAAATATTTGAAAAAATTGGGAAAAATATTTGAAAATATTGACTTAAGATATAAAGGCTCTTTGTGTTTTAATTCTTAATAGCATGTGCTTTTCTGCAAATGAGTAGAATGAATGTAATATACACACGAAGTAGAAAACATGTCATTAATTTGGAGCATCGTTCATAGTAGGTGATTTATGTGGATGAGACAAAGGATGCAGACATGGAGAGTGCCATATTGTAAGATGGGGCAGTGCAGGGAGGCAGGGACCCACACTGGTCTGCCTCTGGCCCAGGAACTAATGAACTGGACATCAGAGGTTATTCATATAATGTGGAGGTAACATGAAGAAATACCTACATTATATTTTACATTAAAATATCAGAATTTTAGTAATTTATTGTGATTTTAATGGATATAACATGAGTATCTATTTACATATATATGTATTATATTTTGTAATTGAGAAATAGTTTCATTAGGACTTGAAGTGTCAGGTAATTTAAGGAAATCATTTTGTAGAATAAAACTCTCTGAAAACAATCTCCTATAAAGCATCTTTCTGAAAAGGTTTGACGAATTTAAATCTCTTTTATGTCCTGAACTTGAATAATATTGCATTTTCTATCAAAGAGAGATAAAGAAGTCTAAGGGAGATTTTTTTTTTAATTTTTAGGTGAAAATGTATATTCTAAATAGAATTGTCTTGATGCTAATAGATAAGTCTACTTAGTATATCTGCCCAATGCACTAATTCCAGTCACTTAAATGAGACTGCCGTTGGGTATTACTGCAGTGATGTATTTTGGGCTCGTTAATGTTTCAGGACTTACTTGCTCTAAGTGGGCAGGTGCCCATGTATGCCAGTGGACGGTGTTGGGGGATGATTAGCCATTGTTTTTATAGTTCTCACTTCTACTTTGACAATTCTGCAGGGAGTCCCATGGGCATCTGTGGCTCTTAACACAGCACAATCACCCCTGAATAATGTTATAAATTGTGACAAACACTAAGGTAATACATGGAAATGTGGTTATATTGGGTGATTGGTGGCACATATCCTATCTAATAAAAGAGAAACATGGTAATTAGCCGTACGTCCGCTACCCTTCCCATTGGCTAATCAGGGTGATATGCAAATTAACTGCCAGCCAAGGTGGCGGCTGGCAGCCAGGCAACTTGAAGCGAACATGAGGCTTGCTTGCTTCAGTGATGGAGGACTCCAACGTTCCCTGCCTGCCGCTGCCGGCCTCTGAGCTTGCAGTTTGAAACATTGTTACAAATATAGAAGCTAAACAAAACCCAAGAAACCTGCTTTCAGCCAGCTGGGATCTCACAGCTGGAGTTGAAACAGTGTTTCGATTATAGAACCCAAACAAACCAGATACCTGCTTTCAGCAGCGGAGGCCTAACAGCTGGAGCCAAGCCTCAGAGCTAAAGCTAGCCCAGAATAAAAAAAAAAAAAAAAGGAGCGGTTGGGAGCTTCAGTCACCTGCCAGCCTAAAAGCAGCCCTCAGCCCCTCACCCAGACTGGCCAGGAACCCCAGTGGGGACCCCCACCCTGAAGGGTGTGTGACCAGCTGCAAACAGCCATCATCCCCTCATCCAGGCTGTCCAGGCACTCCAGTGGGGACCCCCACACTGATCCAGGACACCCTTCAGGGCAAACCAGCCGGCCCCCACCCATGCACCAGGCCTCTATCCTATATAGTAAAAGGGTAATATGCCTCCCAGCACCGGGATCAGTGGAGCCGCGAGGCCTCCTTGCACCAGGATCAGCGTGATAGGGGGCAGCGCCCAAACCCCCTTATTGGCCCTGCTCTGTGGGTGATAGAGGGCGGCGCCCCAACCGCCTCCCATGGGCCCTGCTCTGTGTGTGACAGGGTAGAGCCATAACCTCCCCATCGGCCCTGCCCTGAGTGTGACTGAGGGTGGCATCACAACCTCCCGATCCGCCCTGCTCTGTGCTTGACAGGTGGTGGCGCCCCAACTCCCCAATCAGCCCTGCTCTGCTCCCAACCAGGGGCTGCACCTAGAGATTGGGCCTTCCCTCTGCCACCCCGGAGCAGGCCTAAGCCAGCAGGTTATCTCCTGAGGGGTTCCAGACTGCGAGAGGGCACAGGCCGTGCTGAGGGACCGCCCCCCCCCCCCCCCCCCCCCGTGTGCACAAATTTTTGTGCACTGGGCCTCTAGTTATTTAATAAGCTTCTCTGTCAGTTCTCCAGTGTTGTTGGGCTCACAGGCCAGCTACATGTTAAGCATAATAATGACATATAGCGGGATGTGTTTTCAGGCAGTTGTTCATGGTGGAGTAATTCCAAAAGATGGGCAGAAGTCAGGAAGTGCAGTTTATTTTATCACTGGTTAGGTTTTCGGTGTAGAGTTTCCTTTTCATTTCTTAATCTGTACAATATTCCCAAGACTGACTAAATTTTACTTCTGTCATCTTTACTCCTAACATTCCTTTAAAAATAATTCCCAATTGTGTTCCGCTTTCTTGCTTAATTTTATTTCAATTTATATTTGAGGAAAAGTTGTGAAAAACATTGAAGTGAATCAGAAGGGTTCCTGGGAGTCTTCACTGGAAAAGCAGTCAGGCCCTCTCCTCTGGGTTATCTGATTCTTCAGGGTCTCTTCTATGATCATTATCTTCAAGCGATTTTGCAACTCTGTATGTTGTAAATAATTGATAACAATGCAAATGATTCCTGTCCATAGACGCACAAATTAATTTTATCTTGTGGAAGGAAGTACAATTGATTTTCAGCTTTCATTCCTACTGCTACTCATCTTTCTGAAATAAATATATTTATTTGTAATCATTTCAGTATTTTTTTTTTTTGTTAATATGTGTGTTAATCTAAAAATAAAAGGCTGAAGTAAGAGACAACAAGCATCTATTTGAAATTAAAGGAATAGCTATTTGGGAAGCACTGATTCAGGCAGAAACCCAAGTACTGTTCTGCTTAGGAGACAAAGGCAAGGGTTATGTTTGAGAACAGGAAGGGGGACAATGACATCAGTAGAAGAAAGGCATTTCTATTGGTGCAGATAAGCTAACAGAGTGAAGGTAACCCTAAACAGTGTTTTAATTTTCTGTCTGGCAGTCATCATTTGATTAGTCATAATACCTGATTTCTTGTCTTCGAGGAGTAAGGCCTGCAAGGCAGTTCCTCTGGGAGAGATAAGGAAGGCCACTTCGACTCCATTTTAAAGTGGCTCCTGTTTTTATTATTTTTACATATGTGTGGTCCTTCAAATCTACTTTTCAACCATTTAAAATATCTCACTGCTTCTCCCATGAATAAATTAGTTAAGTAAGGTCTTTGACTAATGTTTATCTTGCATTTGTAGGAATCATGGTTATACCCTCTTTTAAATGTAATTTTTTGACAATATTTTCTTTCTGTCAGGAATTTTGGATATGCGTTTACTGTGTCTTTATTGTGTTCTGGTGGCCTTAGGTAATTGAGGAGAT
Organism: Myotis nattereri; assembly: GCF_964212035.1. Lineage (NCBI taxonomy): Eukaryota > Metazoa > Chordata > Mammalia > Chiroptera > Vespertilionidae > Myotis > Myotis nattereri. The sequence goes on along the minus strand of NC_138076.1, from coordinate 45,285,183 downwards.
CTGGCTTTCAGAAAGGCCAGGACAAATCATCAGAAAATCTGGATGTAGGTGGTGTGGATAATTCAGTCTCCCCTTTCCTTTCCTTTCTTTGTCCTCTGCAAATAGGCTGAAGTCTGGAGGCATTTCATGTCTATCAAATTTGAATTTGGCAGATCTGAGGCAAGTCTGTGCTTGCCATGCATGGACCAAGGCGGAAACTCCTGTGTAGGAGCCTAGAACAAGAGGAGCTGGAAGTTTGCATCCCAATGGCTACTGCTGGGAGCCGGTCCCTGCTTGCTGTTCCAAGGGACCTGGCATATATGGCATACTGTTCTTAATATGTTTGCTCACCTTCTTGGCACTATGTGTTTTAACCAAGGTCTCCTCTCCGAGTAAGGTTGTTTCCCCAGGTAGGGATTTTCCCCTGAAGTTAGGGAGGGAATAAAACCCCTCAACTAAGTGCCAGGTGGGTAATTAATCACTTTAACTATGAACAATCATGCTTAAGCTACATAATCTTTACTCCCTGGAATGGAGATAAGAAACGCCCTAACCTTTGTAATAGAGATTGATAGGATTGAATCAACTGGTATAAATACAGTTGAAACAAGACAACAGCAGACAGAACTAGGAGACAGAACCTACACAGACAGAAGAACTTCGCGGGAGAGAACATGGCAAAAGATCCTGGACAGAAACTGGCCTCAGAACCTAGAGACAGAACCTAGCGAGAGAACATGGCAAAAGATCCTGGACTGAACCTGACTACAGAAATTGGCAAGAGAACCTGACTAGAACCTGGTGACTGAACCTGGCTGGAGAACCTGGACAGAACCTGGCTGGAGAACCTAGCGAGGGAACATGGCTACAGAGCCTGGCTGGAGAACCTGGAGAACCTAGCAAGAGAACATGGACACAGAACCTGGCTGGAGATCCGAACCAGAACTTCACTGGAGATCCAGACCAGAACTTGGCTGGAGATCCTGGCTAGAGATCCTGGCTAGGCTGCTGATCAACTGAACGCTGTCTCCGTGTCATTCCTTCTTCGCCAACTCCGTCCACACCTTTGGGGACCCCTGGACCCGCTGGGGTTGGACTCCGGCATCAGGCGCCCGAACAGGGACCCCTAGGTAAGCGCCCTGCATTCGGGACGGATAGGACTCCACCGTAGGAAGAGGGTGGATAGTCTTTGCCGACTCCGTCCACACCTTTGGGAACCCCTGGAACAGGATTCCCCTAGGTAAGCCCCCCCCTTGAAAGCCCCCACACTCGGGACGGATAGGACTCCACCAGGGTGCTACAGACCCCCCTATAGAGGATAAATAGGGTAAGAAGGTGGATAGTACAGAACTTAGATTGAGAAGATGTGCCATACTGAGTCCAAAGAAAGAAGACTCTGTATTGATCTTTACATTAAGAAGATGTGCCATACTGAGTCTAAAGAAATAAGACTTCGTATTGATCTTTTAACACATATGCTTGCTAGCAGAGGAGTTAAGGTTACTCCCAGTCAGATGGAACATTTTATACAAGAAGTATGTCCATGCTTTTCTGAGGAAGGAAAGGTGCCGGAAAGGTAAATGTAAAGGCATGGGAGAAGGTAGGCCTAAGGAGCCTTATCCTTAACCCCACTGCAGCCTTTCCACCCCGGGAAAGTGCAGGATTGGCAAGCTCTCCCTGGGGTGATAGATCAGGACTCAGGTAATAGCAGAAAGCGCCAATCCTACTCTTAAAATGGATACAAGAGAGCATTTCAGGTTTTTCTTTTTAATGCCTGCTTTTAAAAAATAAAAAAGGGGGAATTTGCCGGGAGCCGGTCCCTGCTTGCTGTTCCAAGGGACCTGGCATATATGGCATACTGTTCTTAATATGTTTGCTCACCTTCTTGGCACTATGTGTTTTAACCAAGGTCTCTGAGAAAGGTTGTTTCCCCAGGTAGGGATTTTCCCCTGAAGTTAGGGAGGGAATAAAACCTCTTAACTAAGTGCCAGGCGGGTAATTAATCACTTTAACTACGAACAATCATGCTTAAGCTACATAATCTTTACTCCCTGGAATGGAGATAAGAAACGCCCTAACCTTTGGAATAGAGATTGACAGGATTGGAATCAACTGGTATAAATACAGATGTAACAAGTCAGAACTTAGAAGACAGAGCTTAGAACACAGAACTAAAAAGACAGAACCAAGAAGACAGAACCTACACAGAGAACTTAGAAGACAGAACTTAGGAGACAGAGAGAGAGACAGAAATTGACACAGAACCTACACAGAACGTTCTCTAGAGACAGAAGGACTTCGCTGGAGAGAACATGGCAAAAGATCCTGGATTGAACCTGACTACAGAAATTGGCAAGAGAACCTGACTAGAACCTGGTGACTGAACCTGGCTGGAGAACCTGGACAGAACCCGGCTACAGAACCTGGCTGGAGACCCTGACAAGAGAACCCGGCTATGATGATCAACTGAACGCTGTCTCCGTGTCATTCCTTCTTCGCCAACTCTGTCCACACCTTTGGGGACCCCTGGACCCGCTGGGGTTGGACCCCAGCAGGCTACTTGGAACATTCCAGTGGTTCCTTTAATATCAGGGTTGAAGAAAGAGAAAGGGACAAAATATTTGATGTTGAAAAGATTATATTTCCATTCCTCTATGGGTTTTTATCGAAAAGAAAAGAATGAATGTGTGTGTTTCCATAAGCATCCTGTATAATAAAAGGCTAAAATGCAAATCAACCGAATGATGGAATGACCGGTCGCTATGACATCAATGATGCTCAATGTAGGAGCTGTCTGCTGGTGGTCTGTGCACTCCCACAGGGGGAGTGCCGCTCAGCCAGAAGCCAGGCCAAGACTGGCAAGGACAGTGGTGGTGGCGGGAGCCTCTCCAGCCTCCGCTGCAGCACTAAGAATGTCAGACACCCCATGAGGGCTCCCATACTGTGAGAGGGTGCAGGCTGGGCTGAGGGACCCCCTGAGTGTGCGACTTTGGTGCACTGAGCCTCTAGAGTGTGTGTGTGTGTGTGTGTGTGTGTGCGCGCGCGTGCGCGTATATATAGGTACTTTCCCCTATGCTATTCTTTTTCATCTTCTCTACAATAAGTTAGGTACTTTCCTATATGCTATTCTTTTTCATCTTCTCTACAATGCTGTGATTGTGGGTACTTTATCATGCCCAATTTTACATGCCCAATGTCACATAGCTACTAAGTTGAAGTGCAAACATTCCAACTCATACCTTCATTCCAAAGTCTTAATGCTGACATGGTAAAACTTTTCCATTTCTTGAGTATTCTTTCTTTGTTCCGTTTTACTTCTTATAAGGATGAACTTGTGAAACTTTCTGATCCATGTGTTCCCAGAGACCAGGTATACTGCCAGATTTGGGAGGGAGAGGCCAGAATGCAGACAGACTTATTCAAGGAATAAGCCTTTGACAACCTGGGCAAAAACAGTATGGGTTCCCAGAAGAGAGAGAGAGGCCCTTCTATTAGTCTTGTTTGAAGAGAGAGGAGAAGTCACAGATGACAGAGAACACATGTGAGTGCAAACCAATTTTGTTTCAATTCTGGGCTCTCCACCAAGGAGTCATGTGAGTTGATGCCTCACTTTCTTCTTCTAATAAAAATTAAAGGTAAAAATACCCAACTCTTTTAGGCAAGGAGAGATTGAAATAACCAGGGACAGCACTAATGGTAACTTCAGGCAGCTTTACCCTTCCCTGGACCCAGCATCTCCACCCACCCTCTTAGCCACAAATCACCAGAAATAAGCATGCAATCAAAGAAAAAAAATAGTATTCTTGATAAATGAAGGCAGTTTCTAGAAGGGATGGGCATTGGCAGTAAGTTGCTTCACCTCTACGGAGGAATAAACAGGTGCAATTAAAACTACTGTGAAGTGTGGATTGAGGATTAAGTGAGAGGAGCTTGCAGGGTGAAGAGCACAGACTGTGTGTAGTATTCCTTTGACTGCCTCAGTCCTGATATCAACCTGTCTGCAGGGACCATAGCCTTGGACAAGTTTACATAGTCTACCCCTTATGGAGATTGAGATCCGTGCTTGCCTTTCTCCTACTTGTGCACGCCTTTTGTTCAAGTCACTTAAGTCATTATTCTTAACTTCTGAGACACTCTTTTAAACATGGAGACTTCTTTTACACCAAGATTATTTTAGAGAAAGGGGCCATTATGTTTGAAGCAGGAAGACAGAATGAGCTTGGCTTCATGTAGACTTCTGTGAACTGTAGTTGGGCCAAAGCCATTACAACTTTTCAAGCACCAAAGCCCTGTGTCTTTAAGTCTTTGCCACAGTATGAAGCCATAGGACACCCTTGCTCAGGCCAGCCCTGAGTGTGTGCATGTTCCTCACCATGTCCTGGTGTAATTTTAGTTACAATAATTTTGCAAAAGGTGCTAATTCTGCAAAAAACCTGCTTCAGAGGAGCTAGAAATGAGCATTTGAAGCTCATTTTTTGTTGTTGTTGTTGTAAATGGCTTAGAACCTTCTTAATGGCAAAATTCCTATCTTGTTGGTGGCTCATACTAAGGTATAGCCTCCCAGCAGGGTTTGTTTAGGGATGAATCTTATGGAAGCTGCAAGCCTGGCTTGATTCCATTATTTCTTGTACATACAATGAGTCTCTCCTATGGCAGGGTAATCATGAAAAACAAAATTAATTTAGAGAAAGAATAAAGGACAATTTACTGTGAATCCCAAGAGGATGTGTGCTTCCAAACTTGTAAATTATAGCCATCTACACAGTGAGGTGATGAGACAAATCCTTGCCATACCATTTGCTCTCCACGGTGTATTGGGCACAGTGTCAGGAACATGTTCCCCAAGAGGTAGCTAAAGATTCTTCTCACAAAATGTGCTATCAAAAACCAATTGTCTAAGAACGTGGGTTTGGAAAAGGAAATGAACCCAAGAGTCAGCAAAATAGAGCTCTAGGAGTTTGGGAAAAGGTTCGCTGTTCTAATAGGTTTGTAGTTTCACGTACTTCTGAGCATTTCTCCAGGAAATTGGGACTATTACACATTATGAAAGATTGGATTTTCCTGGGCACTTTAAAGGGAAAACTGAAGTAATTTTTGGCCTGTTTTTCACACCTACCTCACAGTATTCAATAGAAAGACACCTTGGAGGATGGATGAGTTTGATGTCAATCGATGGGATTTCCAAATGAGAGTGCAAGGATGGTTTTCTGTAGAAAATTTCAAGCTGGTTAGTTATTTGGAAGTGCCAGAGGGACCTCCTTGTAAGAGCCTAACCGGTTTGGCTCAGTGGATAAAGCGTCGGCCTGCAGACTGAAAGGTCCCAGGTTCGATTCCCGGTCAAGGGCATGTACCTTGGTTGCGGGCACATCCCCAGTAGGGAGTGTGCCAGAGGCAGCTGGTCGATGTTTCTCTCTCATCAATGTTTCTAGCTCTCGGTACCTCTCCCTTCCTCTCTATAGAAAATCAATAAAAAAAAAGAGTAGGCATTCAATACATGACTGAAGAATGGGTAGATGATTGTGCAGGTGCTGTGAAACAATGACTAAACACACACACACACACACACACACACACACACTCACACACACACACACACACACCAGCCACTGGTTTCAGTTCAATGGCTCACTCTCTACTCTCACATATATTTTCCATAAATATCATAGGTATGATATTATAGAATCCTAGAGGTAAAAAGTTTAACTTTGTTTAGTCCAACTCTCTTCAAGGGCAGGTATCTCTTCTATAATATTCTAGCCTTGGAAACTGGTAGGTAGTCAGTTACCAAGGATTTAAGATATCCTGCCATGAGTCAGATATTCCAAAATGAAGACTTGTCCAGAATCCTACATAATGTTTAAACATCATGTCGGATTCTCTGGTGGGTAAAACATATTGTTTATAATAAAATAAGCCTGAAACTTAACTCCATTTTACTGTAAGCATAAACTATTATACTCCAATTCTTCTAGGAATATGAGTATGGAGTAAATCAAAAGAATATTGTATATTTTGATTTGGAGATTTTTACCAAGACTTGTTCATTCTTCACACATTCTCATTACTGAGAGTTATGCCATTTCTAACACTTGCCATGCTCATCCAGCACACCTCTGTATCTGTATGCGTCACTCTTGTGATCACGGTGATGGCACATACAGGTCAAACATCTGTAGTCCAAAGATTGCTTCTTTTGCCTCGGGTTTAACCATGGCTCAAGCGTTAGTTATATTACCAATATAATTCCTTAAAGGGATGTAAGTGGGAGTTCAAATTATTTTAAAAAGCTAGTTTGGGTTTCAATTTGGTTTGAAAATCACTACAGACTTTGTATTTCTATGACTGAGTTACTGGTGTTTTTACCAGCTTTGCTGCCTTCTCCTGAATATGCTATGTATCCTGCATAAGCCAAGAATCAACAAAGTTTCTTTTAAATTAGTTATTTTTGAGTGAAACTACTATTCTTCTTAATGCAAAGTCCACTACTTGCCTTGTTGCATCAATTCATCTTTATTTTTATTTATCTGCTAAACCAAAATGTATAGAGTATCATTATGGGCCATGCACTGAGCTGTGTAATAGTGATATAATTGATGAAATAACAGTCCTATCTCTTAAGCAGGTGGTGCTTTTGCGAGGAACATGGATGGATAGACTGGTCATTACAGTGCAGTCATAGGTATAACACGGGGCCATATGGAGAGATAATGGGTTACTAAGAAGCAGAGTAACACCTCACCTAGACTCCAGATAAGGGAGTCTCAGAAGTGGTGTTTAAGCTGAGACATGGTAGATGAGAAGGAATGGAGGGGAGATGAGGAGGTGAAAAGAGAAGCACATAGCTTTCTATGTTGAGAGAATAGCATTGCCAAGGTCCAAAGTATAATTGTGCATGATATGTTTTTGCTGCCAATAGTTCTGTTTGGCACAGAACTTAAGAAAGAGAATGGCAAGAGATGAATGGAAGTATAGCCTTCTCTATAAATAACTACAACTCAGATGTATTGAAATGAACACTATAATAAATGCATAGACCAAAAGTAATGCAGTTATGTGGGACATGTACATTAAACTCTACAAGGTAATACATTTAAGTTTCTTGGAGAAGAAGTTATTTAAATTTGGGGGATTTTTAAAGGATTAATAGTGCACTCCTCAAATACTTACTACCCAAGGAACTAGACGGGAGTCCTGAGAAGATAAACTCAGTAATTTAGATCAAAGAAGTTAAGCATTTATTATAAATTGAGCTACATTGGATCTTTAGCTTTCATGTGAACTATTAATTATCTATTTATATTTTCTCTTCCCCCAGTACAGCAAAGTTTAATATAGGAAGTCTAACCACAGAGGAAGTAATTTGCAATGAGAAATAACCATGTGGAAATGCATATACATAGGCTGAAGTTTAATTTCTGAAGCAACATATGCCTCCCAAAGATCAAATGTCATCCCACTCTAGCCTTTTCATCAAAACTAGGATCTGGTTTGAGATCTTTTTCTATTAATATCTTACTTTGCAAGAGCCAAACTCATAAATGCAGTATTTCCTTAGGTTAAACGATAGTGACTTAATCAGTTATTTTACATATTTGGATTTTTAATGCTGGGTAAAAGCAAAGCTACATGTAGTTTCCATCTTCACTAAAGGATACAGGTAGCTATGGATTCTGCCTCCTTTGAGGCGAGTCTAGGAAAAATATCTCTAAGAAAGAGATTATAAAGAAGAAAATGTTGTGATTGTTCCTAGAGTCCCCAAGTATCGTCATTGTTGTTTTTTTTTTTTAATTCCTATTGAGATTTGTTTTAAGTTAGAAATAGGTATTTCTTTAAAGTATTTTGTTCTTTGTCAAGACATTTTCTTTTCTTTTGGTTAATCCTCGCCCAAGGATATTTTGTCATTGATTTTTAGGGAGAGTGGAAGAGAGAGGGAAAGACAGAGAGAAACATCGATGTGAAAGAAACACATCATTTGGATGCCTCCTGCAGGAGCCTGGGCCAGGGCCTGGGCTAGGAAGGAGCCTGCAGTTAAGGTGCATGCCCTTGACCAGAATTGAACCTGGGATCCTTTGGTCTGCAGGCCAACACTTTATCCACTGAGCCAAACCGGCTAGGGCTCAAGGCATTTTTTAAATTTTCTTTATGCAGTATATTTTTTTAAAATTCAAGTTGGCTCCTCATTTCTCCTTTAGATATATAAGGATTCGTGCTTTAATTTCAGGGGAGATTTTATTCTTTTGTCTTCTGAGGTTCTGCTCTCCTCTTGGTTTGAAACCGTAGCTGGGCTTTAATTATACGCATTTTTGAATGATAAATGCTTGACTATGCTGCTGTTACCTGAACACTGACTTTTTAAAGCCCCAGGTTGGAAGGGATGCTAGAATTTATTATAGCATTTGAAGTAGTGTCATCTTAAAACTCAGGTCCCCATACACAAATTCTAGAAAGAGACCTCTTGCCCTTTATTAATTGCAAAAGCGATGCCAAGGGGAAAGGACTATCTTCCTTTCATAGGCCTCCCATCACTCCCCTGTGAAATAGAGACTGAGTGATATTTACCGATGGGCATCCATCTTAAGTGATTAGTGGGAATTAAAGTAATTATTATAAGTTAATGGCTCCATGAGTTGTGAAAGGTTAGATATTATGGAGTTTCATTGTCATGGAGGCAGACAATTAAAGAAATATACACTCATAGACAATGCCATAGATCTTGTAACATTTCTGGCCACTTTGCTTTTTATTACTTTACTCCATATGAACCATCAGTGTTGTAACCATGGTTGTACAGATGCCTACTAAAACTGCAGTATTTTGTGGAGAGGAAAAATAATTTTTCACAAAGGCTTACATGCAGTTCAAGTTGATTAAGTTCTGAATCACTCTCACCCAGCCTCAGCCCCTTTTACTGAATTGGTCTGAACTAGTTTACAGCCAGTGGGCTTTGGATAGTAAATCCGAAATTCTCATGTGAGCTGTCATATAATTTAGTAAGAATGCTGATCTGCTATCTCAGGGTCAAAAACAAGCACTTTTTCAATGAGTTTATTGTATATCACCGCAGGATCATTGCATTCAGTTGTGAAAATGGCTAATTTTTAGTAAGCAAAGATGGGTCTGGGATTACAACTGCATTAAACTTGAAATTGATCATCATCTGTGAGGGAATTTGTAGGAGGCTATTTGTTTGATTTATGCAATATGGGCCCCAGAAAGAGAAAGATGTAAGTCATCTCTGCTTAGATGACTCGCAGAAGGTCACTGGGAACTGGTGAATTACTGTTTGCCTGGAATTGGCAAGCAGTGTCAGAACAGCTTAACTAGATCTAACCAAGCATGCCCATAAAGATGCCATTCAGACTATAGGAGTATAGACATCTTTGAACATTTGAATATGAAGATTTTGGCAAAGGAATTGTGAGCAGGCATGAAATTCACAACATACTTATGAATGCTGCTTAAATCCCTCTTCTTGGTTAGCAATTAGTCTTTCTTATGGTTCCCAAAACAATGTACTGATGAAATACAAGTGGAAAATAAGCCTGTATAAAAATGTTTAGGGAGCGTTGTAAAGATTACACATCTCAAATAGATTTCCAGGGAAGACATCTTAATATTATTGAAGAAAAACATGCCTTAATGCTGTCCAACTTACCTGAAGGAGCATTGGCTGTTTATGGTTTCCAACTATGCATTAGTAAGTGGGCTCTTTGCCCTTTCCGTCATCACTTGCACATAATATTGAAATTTGGCTTCCAAACTTTGTGCCCACAATACACTATACGAAATAAAATTGTTCATTGCAACCCAATGCATACATAATATATACAATGGTGGCAAAACTTTCACAAGAAACACTTATCCTTAATTCATGTGAGCTCTAAAAACTGTATTCTATTAAAATCAAATGCTTGCTAAGCATTTTAAGGTCCTAGAATTTGAAAGATACTTGAGCCAGGGCAAAGTGAAAGAAATAGGTGAAACCACTTTCTGGATGTTCCTGCTTGTCATTGAAATTTAAAAAGATAAGCAATACTACTGCTACTTGCCTGTAAATGAAGTAGGCAAAGCTATAATCAAAAGAGCCCCTATAATTAATGCTGTTTCTGTAAGAGTTATTGGAGTCTGGGGAAGTAGGTGGATGGTTAGAGTTATGTACTTTTGTAGTATGTGTGCTTATCTATAAGGTGGACTGTAACACATAGATGCATCTTTCCATGCTGGAATCTGAGCTTCTTAAGCACAGAATCTGTTTTTATCCCTTAGCACCGGACATAAATTAAGCTATTGCTTGGGTGCTACTGAATGATTCTTGAATAATTGAGAAAGCAAAAAGAGTCAGATGCATTCCATTCAATATTTATTTCATAATCAACCATGTATCATGAGGTATGCTAAGGCACTGAGTCCCACAAAGGTAAAGAAGCTAGTACTCATAATTTAGGTTTGGGGTATAACAACGGGTATGAGAAGATGGCTATGCTAAAATGATACTGGTAAAATGAAAATTAGGGGGAAACCCAGTTTTGCAAAGATATATAATGGGAGGAAGGTATCAGAATCTGATATTGAACTACCTCCAACAATTAGTTTGTGCAGTTTCCCACAGATGTGGAATTTCCCTTGATAATTTAAAATATCCCTTGACACACCTCCTCCCATACATTTGTTGCAGTGCTCCAGTCAGTCTTGTCACAACTTACAGTGGTTACAAGGGTGAGCTTTGGAGACAGATTAAGTTAATCTTTCTAAGACTCAGTTTTCTAGTTTGTAAAATGAAAAATGATACAAATACCTACTTCACAGTTGCTAGCATTTAGAACAGGGGTCCTCAAACTTTTAAAACAGGGGGCCAGTTCACTGTCCCTCAGACCATTGGAGGGCCGGAGTATAGTTTAAAAACAAACAAAAAACTATGAACAAATCCCTATGCATGCTGCACATATCTTATTTTGAAGTAAAAAAACAAAATGGGGACAAATATAATATTTGTATTTGCATGTGGCCCGCGGGCCATAGTTTGAGGACCCCTGATTTAGAAAGTGCTCAAAAAGTGTTGGGCAAGTAGAAGGTATACGTTACTATGAAAGCAGAGGTCCTTGCCTTGGTGTTTTGCTTATCTCCTCAGATTCCTATAGATTATAACTAAAGTTTCCTGTATTTGTGTAGCTTTCAGTTTGATTTTGAAATACAGAGATAATAAGACCAAGATTTATTTACCGGTCCCAATTCTCAGAGAACTGTCTTGAGAAACCAGCATATTAACATTCTGGATATTGATGCAATTTTATTATCATTAACTACTATGAAAATTTTATATTGGGCATACCACTTGGTAGTGTAATCCTCAAAAGACGAGGAAAGGAACGGTCCCCTTGAGAGATTGCTGAGTTTATCAGAATAGCTGTAGGTAAATCTCTTGGAAAGCATGTCCGTTAATTCTCCCCTCTCTATCTTCCCCCAGTTTAATTTCAACATACCTATGGGTTATAGTACATGACACCAAACAGGCTTTGATCACTTTTCCTTCTGTTTACAGACTCTATTAAACCTTTAACAAGCAAGTGGAAAAGATACGGGGTGAAGAGGCTGGGAAAACTGTGAAGAGGCTGGGAAAACTCAAGGGATAACAATAATTTCTTTCTTACCTTTGGCCATGACCTAGGTGCAAAATATTTTTCTATTCCTAAGCACTCTTCCTTTTATGGATGTAAAATAATCGATTACATTACTAGATTTATCAGTTAGCTTTATGATATAGATTGTGGATGTTTTACATTGGTTTTTCATTGATTATTAAAAATCCTAATATATGAAAACCCTGGGTCATAAGGACTCGTCACAACTGAGGCTCAACCAACTGGAAGTCAGTCCTGCAGTCAGCGCTGGGTTGCCGTGGCAACCCAGCACTGACTGCTTTCACTGCAGGCGCAGTGCCCCAGCACTGACTACTGAGGGGGCTGCGAATCAAGTCCAGAGAGAGGCCTGAAGAGAGAAGAAGGGACTGATCCGTTGCCTCTGTGGCAGCTTTTGATCAGCACTTGCCTCTCTCTTTCTTTCCCAGTCTGGCCAGCAACCACATCTCCATTTCTCTCCACCTGGGCTGCTGATCAGCCCTGCCTTTCTGATCAGGCCCTGTTGATAGGCCCAGAGATGCTGACGGGCATAGGAACTGACCAATCAGAACCAAATCTCGGTGCTATGAGGAGCCAATGGCTGCCTAGGAGGCAGAGCTTTTGATGCTGACTGGCATAGAAACTGACCAATCAGAACCAAATTGGCCAGCAAAGGAGGGCCGGTTGGGGGAGATCAGGCCTGCAGGGGAGGGCTGTTGGGGGCTTGATCAGGCTGACAGGAGAGGGCAGTTAAGCAGAGGCAGTTAGGTGCGATCAAGCAGGCAGGCAGAGAGGTTAGGGATGATCAGGCAGGCAGGCAGAGGGGTTAGGGGCAATCAGGCAGGCAGGCAGGCGAGCAGTTAGGAGTCAGCAGTTCCAGATTGCGAGAGGGATGTCCCACTGCCGGTTTAGAGGGATGTCCGACTAAACTGGCACTTGGACACCCATCAAGGGGTCCCCAGTTGGAGAGGGTGCGGGCTGGGATGAGGAACAACCCCCCTTTCCCCTGTGCATGAATTTTATGCACTGGGCCACTAGTATTTTAATAAGTTGAGTTGCCAATTTGTGGCATACTTTAGATCATGGAATCACATTGTTCTTAAGATTTGGTATTGTTCCTGTGACATTTAATCACAAATATTTGGGGCTGTTTCTTATGTAGAAGAAGAAAAATTGTAGCAATTCAGATTTTCTTCTGAGATCCTTCTGTTCTTTACGTTAAACAAATATTGGGAGAAATTCTATGCATTCTTGTGTGTATGCATGTGTGTATATGTGTCTGTATATTTGCACATAGAAATTACTGATAATCATTTTTAAGGCATTGCTGTTATTAAGTGTCTCAAAATATTACTTGTATGGATTAAATAAGATATATTCATCTTTTTTTTTTTTAAATTTTTTTTTTAAATATTTTTTATTGATTAAGATATTACATATGTGTACCCTCTACCCCCCCCTCTCCCCCCCGTTGTCCGTGTCCATTGGTTAGGCCTATATGCTTGCATATAAGTCCTTTGGTTGATCTTTCCCCCTTGCCCCCACCCTCCCCTACCTTCCCTCCAAGGCCCGACAGTCCAATCAATGCCTCTCTGTCTCTGGATCAGTCCTTGTTCATCAGTTTATGTTGTTCATTATATTCCACAAATAAGTGAGATCTTGTGGTATTTATCCGCTCTCCAGTTCCATCCATGCTGTGGCAAATGGTAAGAGTTCCTTTTTCTTCTTCCTCTTCTTAAAGAATACCTTTCAGCATTTCATATAATGCTGGTTTGGTGGTGATGAACTCCTTTAGCTTTTTCTTATCCGTGAAGCTCTTTATCTGACCTTCCATTCTGAATGATAGCTTTGCTGGATAAAGTAATCTTGGTTGCAGGTTCTTGCTATTCATCTCTTTGAATATTTCTTGCCACTCTCTTCTGGCCTGCATGGTTTCTGTTGAGAAATCAGCTGACAGTCGGATGGGTACTCCCTTGTAGGTAACTGACTGTCTTTCTCTTGCTGCTTTTAAGATTCTCTCTTTATCTTTTGCTCTTGGCATTTTAATTATGATGTGTCTTGGTGTGGTCCTCTTTGGATTCCTTTTGTTTGGGGTTCTCTGCGCTTCCTGGACTTGTAAGTCCATTTCTTTCACCAGGTGGGGGAAGTTTTCTGTCATTATTTCTTCAAAAAGGTTTTCAATATCTTGCCCTCTCTCTCCTTCTGGTACCCCTATAATTCTGATGTTGGTACGCTTGAAGTTGTCCCAGAGGTTCCTTACACTATCTTCATATTTTTTGAATCTCTTTTCTTTTTTCTTTTTCGGTTGGGTATTTTTTGTTTCTTTGCATTTCAAATCTTTGACTTGATTCTTGGGATCCTCTTGTCTGCTGTTGGAGCTCTGTAAAGTATTCTTTATTTCAGTCAGTGTATGCATAATTTCTAATTGGTCCTTTTTCATGACCTCCATGGTCTCACCATACTCCTTGAGGGATTCATTAAATTTATCGGCGGTTTCCATAAAATTCTTGACAAACCTTATAAACGTGGCCTTGAACTCTATATCCAGTCGTCTGGCCTCCTCCGTTTCTGCCAATTGTGACCTGTTTCTTTGTCTCCGCATTTTGGCTGCTTCCCTGTGTTGATAGAGTGGCCTGCGCGCCAGGTGTCCTGTAGGGCCCAGTGGCTCAGCCTCCCCAGTTACCTGGGGTGGACACTCTTGGTGCACTCTTGGTGCCTCGCTTGTTGTAGGATCACTGGGAGGAATTGACCTCCAGGCCAATTGGCTGTGGGAAGCAGCTGTGTCTGAAGTGGGAGAATGGACCCCCTCTGACCACTGGGTACAGTGGCTCCTGGATCTAAGGAGGTGCTAATTCAGCCCCTGCCTGAGGCCACAGAGCAGGAACCACGAAGAGGCTCAGCTGTGAAGCAATGCAAGCCTCTGCGGGGCCTTGGGCCTTCTCTTGGAAGTTCTGGTCTGGCTGGCCCGGCTGCAGTTAGGTAATTATCAGGTTGCAAAGTTCTGGGGCATTCACATGCAAAAGCCTCTGCCGCAGCCCGTGTGGGGCGGGGTCTCAGGGAGTCAAAAGGGCGGGGAAAGAAGCTATGGCTGATTCTCCGCGCCCGGAGTCGCGTGTCTCAGTGTCCAGGCAATGGCTGCAAGCACCTCCGAGGGAAATCTGCCCCCAAGTTCGCCCGCTGCCGCCTGAGAGAGCAGCCTCTGCCCGTATGAGTCCTGGGTCCCCAGAGACTTCCCAGAACCGGAGATCAGAGCAGTCGGGAGCTTGTGATTCAAAAAGACAGCCGCGTCCTCAGGTGCCACCCCCTTTCCGAGCGCGCGAGCCGCCGCGTACCTCTGCACTCAGCCTCCGCAGCTCCTCTGGCTCTCAGCGTGCTTTTCTTTTCTTCTAGTTGTAGAAATTACACTCAGCCAGCCTTCCTGTTGTTTTGGACGATGTTTGCTCCGTCCTTTGGGCTAATTTTCAATTGTTGTGTGGGGCGACTATTTCCCAGTGTTTATCTATGCCGCCATCTTAGTTTCTCCCCCCCACAGTGTGATATTCAAGATATATTCATCTTAAGACAAGGATAACCCCTTCCATTTAAAAAATTATCAGTTTTTACAAGTTTAATAATTTTTTATTGGAGCCAGATTAGATGTGAGAAAAAGGAAAGATAACTTTCTCACTCCACTTGCTTATGATCTCCTTGTCTTCTGTCCACTCCCTATCCCACATAATCCTCATGCCTTATTAACCCTGACCACACCTTCTTCTCTGCCCATCTCCATCCCCTAACTATCAGCTTCTTTGAAATAAAAATAGGCAAGAGAATGTAGAGACCAGAAGGGCTGTGGAAGTGGCATCTCTACCATTTAAGAAGCATGTTTGAAATCCTGTTCATGCAATTGTTGGAACAGAGTGAAGCATTTAACTTATTGGTTCTTTCAAAGGAATTATTTTTGTAAAATGCAGAGAGAACATTCTCTAACTAAAAGAATTAGTATTCAAAGTCTTTATTAGGAAATTGACAACATCAAAGGATGACACTAATATAGGTTATTAGAGTAATAAGATACTCTGAAGTCGAACATTCATTGAATTTCTTAAAACTTATGTGAGAGTTTGAACATGTATAGTAAATGACATGATCAGAGAAGAGCAACCCTCACAGATATGAAAGGATTATTCCTAACACAGCTTCACACTGAAACATCTGGAAGAAGTGCTACTTTAGAGGGTTTGGGAATTTGAACTTAAAGAAATGAATTGGAACATGACATTTACAAAATGCTGCTTTCCTTCGATTTGCCATTCCTGATTAGCCTGCAGAGGAACTTTACAAAACTAAAAACAATCCAGGACTATTAACCACAATTTAAATGATCTTGGCCATCAGAAACTCTAGGTAAAAGTTAACTCATTCTAGAATATTTTACTGCTTTAAACCTGTTACCTTAGATTATTTGCTCCAGTCTGCTTTTTAGGTACCAGGTGAACAAACTGAATGATTATTTAAGACAATGTACAAAGAGATGAGGAGATTCAACCTTGGTACCCGAGACAGCCAATTGACTGTGAGAAATTTAATAGTCCAAGAATGAGAGAACTCTGGCAAGGACCATACACTCTGAAGCAGACTAAGTCTGAAATAAGCATTGCATTCTAATCAGATAGAACTTGGAGGTTTAGAAATTGATGTACTTTTTTTTGAGATCTTGCCATCTTCTTTTCACTTTTTAGTTTTTGGTTTCCTACCTACCTTCTAGGAAGTGCAAGGGTAGGAACTTTTCTCCATACTCCAAAACTCTGTAAGAGCCGAGTTTGGCTGGCTGTAGTCTATGACATGTGACTCATGATGGACACTTCCGTGCTGCTGGTTTGTTTGGAATGTATATTCCGAGGTCCTCACATGTCACTGCCAAGGGCAGTCTCTGCTGTTGCAGACCCACAGAGGCTGGCTTATCTGGTTAATGAGGCCCTCCTGTCCTCTGCTCTTTCCCACCATGCCACTCATGAAGCCTATTCATGCCTGCTTTCAGACCAAGGGCCAGCCTTAGAGGGAGTGTGATGTGGCAGAATCACATTTCTGCTGTCACCTCAGCATCTTGGAGTGAAAATGAACATCTGGTGTGCATTTGGAGAAAGATGTTGTAAAAAGTGACACATTGGTGAAGGGGTGTATAGATGGAGGAAAAGTCCCATTTGTTTTTTGGAAAACAGATGACAATTTACAATCTGAATATATGTCCCTGAGTTTCTGCTAACTCTCTAACTTCCTGGTGCAGTTCCTGTCTTTCACATCTACTATTCCCCTTATTCATTTTAGAGCTAGTAAGAGGGTATTGAAAAATGCAAGGACTCAGGTATTCACTGGCATAAACTTCAAGTACCCTAAGAGAGCATGCACCTGTTTAAGCTGATTGCATGATCTTCTTTGTCTGATCTTGCTGGGCATGACCTATCATCATGCTTTGCACATAGAGGGTCATCAATAAATGTCTGATGAGCCCTAACCGGTTTGGCTTAGTTTATAGAGCGTCGGCCTATGGACTGAAGGGTCCCAGGTTCGATTCCGGTCAAGGGCATATACCTTGGTTGCAGGCACATCCCCAGCAGCAGGTGTGCAGGAGGCAGCTGATTGATGTTTCTCTCTCATCGATGTTTCTAACATTCTATTCTTCTCCCTTCCTCTCTGTAAAAAAAATCAATAAAATATTTTAATAAATAAATAAATAAATGACTGATGAGTAAAAGGTACAATCTTTATAGTTTCAATCCTACATCTACATTTATGGTCTTTCATTCTAATCTTCTGGAATGAACTATTTAGTATCTTTATTATTAGTGATCTAGGAGGTGTCTGAGGGCACTCCATTTGAGTTAATGTTGTATCTAATTATATTATAGAAAACCTAACGAACCTAAGGGAATCTGAGAAAGGAATGGTGGTGGAAAACTCTTAAACAGTAGTTTGTTCTTCATATGTTACAACTTTGGAAGAATACCATTTTTACATTATATACTCATAAGTGTCAGGAAGTATTTAAGATGAGAAAAGTTTTCATATTCTTGCTATATGGAGAAATTGGAACAGGAAGGGCTAATATATCAGGATAGCTGGCATGTATGTTTTCAGGATGTAAGTAGTTTGTGTATTGCAGGCTCAATGGTCTGTCATAATTGTCTTCTGTTCTAACACTAAAACAGCCATAGACAATACATAAATGAAAGGATGGGACGTTTTTCCAAAAAAAATACAAACCACCCTTTATTCATGGATAATTAAATTTGATTTTACAAAGCTTTCACATAGCACAAAATATCATGTTATTTATTTATTTATTTATTTAGTTAGTTAGTTATTTGCCAACTTTTTGCTCACAGGTCTTACAAAAAATTGTGGTAGGCCATATTTAACCCAGAGGCCATGGTTTGCAAACTCATGTTGTAGGACTCCCCCCAAAATAAATAAGAACCCACTCAGAACAAATGTCTAATTGTCCTAAATGTTTTGGCCATTCAAAGTCATCAGTTTTTTTGGGGGAAGTATCAGGGGCTTCAGGTTAGGGGGGAAAAGGAACTACACTTCAATAGTTCACGTCTTCCACAGCTTTCTTATCTAGTAACAAGAGGCCCAATGTACCAATTCGTGCATCAGTAGGGTCCCTCAGCCTGGCCTGCAGGATCAGGCCGGAACTAGCTCTCTGACATCCCCTGAGGGGTCCTGGATTGTGAGAGGGTGCAGGCCAGGCCGAGGGACTCCACTGATAACACGATCTGCACGATCGGGTCTGGGGAGGGACACAGGAGGTTGGCCAGCTGGGAAGGGACCGTGGGAGGGCTCCAGGGCATGTCCGACCTGTCTAGCTCAGTCCTCATCAGCTGGACCCCAGCAGCAAGCTAACCTACCAGTTGGAGCATCTGCCCCCTGGTGGTCAGAGCACATCATAGTGAGCAGTTGAGTGGCCTTAGCATATCATTAGCATATTACACTTTGATTGGTTGAATGGATGACTGGACAACTGGACACTTAGCATATTAGGCTTTTATTATATAGGATAGGTGAAAAGGAAAGGAAGCCTCAGCCTAAAATCAGCCACATGTGTCATGTGTCCTAATCCTGTGTGCTAGGGAATACTGATGAATGTTGCAGGAAATATCTTTTCTTTCCATAGCAGGATTCTTCAACATTCAAATGATCTACCCATTCCTTCACTTTCTGTCTCCAAGCTTGTCCATGTCTGTCTCTTCATCTCCCCAGTTTTCTCTCTGCCAGGGACCCATATAGAGGAGGAGAAAGAAATCCACTTGTTGGGAACACTTTCAGTTCTATAAAAAGGTTAAAACTGCTTTGAATTAGTAAGGCAACCTCTTACATATACCTCCATCACCCTACACACACACACATACACACACACACACACACAAAATGAAATAATTTTGGGTTAAAGCTATCTCATTAAGAAGTAACTATCTTTAGGTTTTTATTCATGAAAACATCAAATACCAATTTTCTTTGGCTAATTACAGATTATGTATCCAACCTAATTTTATGACTGTTGATCCATAGGGTTTCTTCCACTAATATCAAAATATACCTTGGGTCATAAAATATTGATATTTCTGGTCAATTTTTTTAAAAAAAACACCAAGATGCCCTGTGCATTTTCTTGTAAACTCAATTGTAATGATCCAGAAGTGGAATCCAGCCTGATGTTCTAAATCTTGATAAATAGACATTTCATTTGTACATACAGAGTGGGAAATGGAACAGGGGGAAATACGAAATAGTATAGGGGGATATACAAAAACAGTTTATAAGCAGGTCAGAAAAGGGAACACACTACAAACTGGTTAATACTAAATATCCAGTCAGTCTCAATAGGGTTTTGTCTTTATTGGTTAGATTTCATATTTATAAAAAGAAAATTAGTGAGCCCTGGCTGGTGTTGCTCAGTTGGTTGGGTGTTGTCCTGTGCACCAAAAGGTTGCCAGTAAGATTCCCAGTCAGGGCATATACCAGGTATGGAGCCTGATACCTGGGTTTCAGGCTCAATTCTCAGTAGGGGGCATGCAGGAGGCAGCCAATCTATGTTCTCTTCTCACATTAAAATGTTTCTCCCTCTCCCTTCCTGTCTTTATAAAGAAAATTAGGGATTGTGAACCATTTCCTTTTAATAACTTATTCCATTCTCAGCACCTTAAACTTTAGAACTATGCTTCTCAATGGGTATATCAGAGTATCCGAATCACTTTGGGACATTGTTTCAAAATTTATGCTGTCCTATCTGTCCCCATTTTGGCACAGATACCATTTGGTACCTTCAAATCAGAACCTACCAGGAACACATCTGCAGGTTAACCATCTGGGTTATCTCTCACTGCAGCAAGCGAGAATACGTCATGGAGGACCATGGGCTTCTCAACAAGAGAGACTTCAAAGGAATCTATTACAGGATTTGGATTGTGGCTGAGTCATTTGGGGGAGGGTTCAAGGAAGCAGGGCTTCAAGCTACACTGGGTACTGTCGGAAAGCAGAGGCAGTTCTATAATAAGGCATCACAGTAAATCTGATCAACAAGGAGGGAGCCTCCTGTGAAAATCAATCTGTAAATGGTAAAGTCATACCAAACATTCATTTTGCCGCGGACAGGAGGCATTTTTAGATGCACGGTGACCTTGTTTTTGTCTGTGCTTAGACACAATTTTGAAGTGGCCTTGTGTTGTTGCATTTTATTATGGCCTTAGAGTATCTGGTCTGTGGTTGGTGTTCTGTGAGTTTGTTTAGACTTAGTGGACTGTGGTGACCTAGCAGTGAGTGCCAGGCTGCCTTCTGAATGCCAAGGACAGTTTGCTTTTCTTTTTTAATATCTACCCTCTGCTCTCCTCTCTCCCACAACTGTAGTGGCTACTTCATTTTAGTGGCATATTTCTAAGTTTGTATTAAAAAATATTGTAAATGTACAGAGAATCTAACATAATACTATAATAATCATCATTGTATCCATCAAACAACTTAAGAAATAAAAGACTATAGATACAAGTATTTGAGTATGTCTTTCGAATCTTAATTCCTCCTGGGAAGGAACTGTTATCTTGAATTTGATGTGTAACATTCTCAAGTACAAGTATTTTCATTCCCATTTAAAGCATATACACATGATATTTTATGGTATCCTCCTCTAGGAATTATGTGAGATCTAACATTAATACACACTGAGATAATTTTTTTTAATTCTGGGATTGCTTTAAATAGGTACTAAAACCTCGAACTACATGAGGAATCATGAAGCCCCCTGTACATCAGACAGGGTCACAGGGCATAATATTATATAACTATTGTTAAACTTTAGAAATGACTTTTAATGATCCCATCAAGTACATGCAGCTTTCAAATGACCCATAGTGGCTTCATCTGCAGGGGCAACATGTTGGTTTAACTTAGCAAGATGTTGGGTGGATTTTTCTTCTCCCCCCCCAGAGCTTCTGCTAAACATTTTTGACACTAAAGAAGCTGCACCAACTGGAAAGTCACATTTTCATTTCAGACCATTTTAATTTCATGAAGCCAAGGTTTGGCTTCTACTTGCAAATAGCATTGAAGAAAGCAATATTGTCAAAACAAGCGGCCTGGTATATCCAGCTATAAATCTGTTGAATCGAATACAAGACTTTCATTACATTTTACTTCACATTTCTATATACTCCTACTATCACCGTTAATTACACCCATCAGCGCCTTCCTCCTTGTAGGCGAACATTTTCTCTCTGACAAAGAAATGTCAACTGAGAGAATGTGTGGCACCTGGGACCTCCATTAAAAACACAGTCACTTTCACCCAATAAAAAGCTGACGCATTCTGACAGATGGACAGGCAGACAGAGAACTCAGGGCCCATTCCCACTTTTTCTCGCCCTAGCTGTCCGAGACGAAGGTGACGGGACTGATGGTCTTTGCCTTACTTGAGGTTTCCAAAGAATCACCCATATAACTGTCTTGCATCTCTTGTCATTTGGTGTTACTTGGTACATTTCAAATAAAAGCAGAAAATCGCCGTGGTCTTCCGAGGTCTTTACATGACAGGGACAGGAACTAAATATGCAGCTGCTCTCACAGGAATACCATCAACTGGGTGGCTTATCAACAACACACAGTCATTTCTCCCTGTTTTGGAGGCTGGGAACTCCAAGGTCATGACCCTGGCAGATTCAGTGTCTAGTGACTGCCACCTAGTTCACAAATGCCACCTTTTTGCTGACAGAAGGGATGGATTAATTAGTTATTTGGGGTCCCTTTCATAAGGCACTAATTCCATTCATGACCTAACCACTGGGGTTTTATACATATGAGTTATGGGTGGTGGTGGCTGTGTGTGTGTGTGTGTGTGTGTGTGTCGCGGGGGGAGGAGGCACAGACATTCAGACCATAGCATCTGGTTCACCAAAAGTCCAGAATGTTTGCAATGTTAAGTACACAGAGACACAGATCAAGTTCATGGGGATGGCAGGAGTGGTTGAGGGGACAAATACCCCCGGATTTGAGGGCAACATGAGAGACGGGAATTCCCCTAAGTCCTTATCATTTCATACTGACATTTAGCTTGTCTCTGCAGGGGAGCACTTAAGAATCTGTCCTCAAGAATATACCTGCTGCACCACAGAAATGGAGGACAAGCTCAGCCAGCAGAGCAAACTGGAGTTTGAAAACCTCGTGGAAGAGACGAGTCACTTCGTGCGCACTACCTTCGTGTCCAGGCACAAGAAGTTCGACGGTAGGTCAAACAGCCTCCCCTTTCACTTTGTCCTACCTGTGCTTTTCTATGAGAAACACCCTGGTCTTATGGGAAAAACCTTTTTTAGGTAGGATCTTTTCTTTCCCTCTTAAATATTTATAGCTTTTTTTTTTTTTAAAGTATGTGCTTTCTTGACAATTTAGATAGTAATAGCTTGGAAAAACCTGATTTAAAGAGCTGTTTTGCATTTGCAGTTTGCCTGTGAGATTTCTGAAAGACATAAGCTCAAGTTTTATTATTAGAGTGATTCTAATTCAGGTTTTGTAGCTTGTCTTCAGTTTTCATCGGGGCATTTTTCCTTAAAAGAATTGAATGCCATTCAAAATGTTTTGAAATACAACACTTTGAAACAGACAGGCGTGTTTGAAGTGCCAATGACACGGTGTCCTTTATTTTAGAGTTCCTCCTCCCCATAACATAGCCAGGTTTCCCGTTTCAGTTGCAGTGCTTTCTGCATAAGGTTTAAGTCCCCTATTGATTTCCTGATTATATGCAATTGACTTCACTTCTCAATTCTATTTGTTCAATAAACCGTCTGTATTAGAAAGTGCAACCTGTGAACGTAATTATAAGTAGAATTCCAGCGTTGCGTTTTCTCGTGTGAGCCTCAGAAAAATATCTTAAAGCAGTCTGATTTTTATAAACTGAGTTAATAAGGATGAAGTTAATATTCTTACGTGCAGTGTAGTCTTAGGGCTCTAAGAAATGAGTGTATCTTACTATATGACTCCTTGTAAAGCAGACTTGCAAATCCCGGTGAGCCTTCCTTGTGCCCTTAGTCACATTAAGTTGCCTAAGGCAACAGAACTGCCATTCATGTTCTTCCTGCTCTCCAGTCAATGCACAGCAGAGCCCGTGTAGAAGAGGCCTGCCAAAGCTTTTCTTTTTCTCTTTTGTTTTCCTCTGTAGTAGGTAAAACGTTCTGCTTCGTTGCTGCTTTAAATGAGGATAACAACACCAATTTCTTTCAAATCAGTCCTCCAAGTTCTAAGAGGCAGGTCCACCCGGCAGTCGTTTCAGTATTCAAGATGATGTGAAATTTTCCACCTAAGCGAATGGGACTTGTATTTCCTGCAAGTATTTTTCAGCATCTTCACATTCTTCTGCTGCCTCTCGCTCTGTGTTCGACTTTATTATGTAGATGTATATGAAAATAATGCCTAGTTTTGAAGTGTTACTGTGAATGTTTGTTCCCTTGAATGCACCCAGGGAGTACTTGGGAGTTACCCTTGATTGACAGATTACCACTCCAGTGACATTCAGGAGCCCCTGCAGGGGCTCTGTGTTTGAGGAACTATAATGTATCAGTTCAGGTGGAGGCCACTTGAGACACTCTATCTTTTGTGACAGAAAGCAGGTGGGAGGGACCTGCTGCTGCTGATTTCTACCCTTGGAAAACAACTCTAGTGCTTTCATAAAACTGTACTCTAAAATTAGGTTGCAATAGTTCCAGGGCAGTATTCACAATACATAATATATGTGTATAAAGATATATATATCTTTTAATAAAAATAGTAGATGTAAGGTAGCTTTATGGAGATTTTGTTTTTGTTTTTGTGTTTTTGTTTGTTTTTTTTGGTAAATGAGTAAAGGTATTCAACAAGGCTGAGTGAGATACTTCTTGTATTTTCATATCAATGTCTTTGAATTTATAATATTTAATCCCACATCTCATTCATTTTATTTAGGAAATCTCCTTCCCTCCCTTTTCCCTTCCTCCATTCTCCCTTCTTTCCTCCATCCCTCCCTCTCTGTCTTTTTACAGGTGTGTTTTAAATTATGTTAATGTATTTAGGGGTATTAAGTCAATCTGTTTGTCAGGGCATTGACTTTTGATAAGATTAGATCTGACATAGAGGGTGATGAATTATTTAGTAGCAGTGCATTTCATTGCAGTTATATTCCACTGAAATGGGTGAGAAATTAAGATTTTTCCCAAGGAAGCTTTCAGCCAGACTTTAAAAAAAAAAAAATCTGAATGTGTCCTGGTGAGCACAGCTTCTGTAGAGCTCAGTCTTTAAAACATTTATAGAAACATGCCAATTAAAAAGTCACCATTATCATGTTTGCCCTTTCTTTTGTCAATTTCATGAGGTCAGTTATGCAATTGTATGGCTTACCTTCCTAGAAAGTGATGCCCTAAGTCACCTTTCAGGAACTTCACCTAGGCAGCTTTCCATTTCTTCCCTTGGCTGTTTTTCCCCCTTAACCCATCCCCGTGGTGTTTATTGATGAGTATCAGTTGGTAAGCACAGAAGAACTACCTAGGGTCAGTTTTGGAATGTTACCTTCCCAGTCTTATCTTGAGTGATAAAACCAATGGCGCTCTGAAGGGCTTTGAATTTTATTTTCCTGAAAGGTGACTTTGCAGGATCACCTAGCAGGAATAAGAAGATGGTCATATAAGTCATTTCTATTCTGTGCGTCATTGTGCATTTCTGCTGGGGTCTCCTGATCCAAAGTGTGCCTTTTGCATTTCTGTCTCTGGTCCCACTTTAATCTAGAGATCCTGATTTGTCATCTGTATTTTGGATGTCTTTATTGGCTAGATATTTTATTTTATTTTAAATAATATGAATGATGACTATATTATATGAAGAGGGGACCCCTTTCCTTCCTATTTTCCTTAACTACAATAACATTTTAAATTCTATCTGGTACGTGTGATTCAGTCCAAACTATATGGAGTGGCCAGATTCACTCACTGTTAAAATTAGTCTACAGTTGTTGCTTCCCTTATTATTCTGGGAATGTTTTGATTCCATTAACTTTTGTTATTTGACAGAGGTGACTTTTAAATTTTGAAATTCAAAATTTTTAACATAACATAGCATTCTATTTGTTGTCATATTCTTTCCAAGTTCCTATTAACATCATTAGTAATATTTTTGAGATAACACTGTACATTTATAAATATTCATTGGGTGATTGGAACCTAAACCTGAATTAATATATATTTTTGTCTACATTCCCAAATGGCCAACTTTTGCTCCATATACCCATTAGGCTAAAATATATAGCTGAGAAACAATACATTGAAAATAAGGTTGTATCTGAAGACAATGAGTTGAAAAAATATATATTCTCAATTGCTGAAATTTTCATTCTTTTGCAAGGAATTTGCTTATCACTCTGTACCATTTTTTCTTTTTAAACATAGAATTGAAATGTTATGATAAATGTATATAAAATAAGGATTTATATATTCTTGACACTGGTGCTTTTCCCTATACCACAAGTTTTTGTATGTGTTTTTTTTTCTTCCTTTTTCTGGCCCAATTTCCACCTCTGGTTTGCATTACGTA
Organism: Myotis nattereri; assembly: GCF_964212035.1. NCBI lineage: Eukaryota > Metazoa > Chordata > Mammalia > Chiroptera > Vespertilionidae > Myotis > Myotis nattereri. Next base: position 45,259,510 of record NC_138076.1, on the reverse strand, counting down.
TCCCTGCAGGCCCCTCACCATGTTGGCCGGGTCTGACTGCTGCAAAGGGTCCCTCGGAATTATAGAGATACTTTCAATGTGGGCATGAGCACCCAGCCCGGTTCAAGTGGCAGATGGTCATAAAATTTCTCCCATATTTCTTACCTTTCTCACTCTTCCAAACACCCAGCCAGAAGTACACAAAACAAATAAATCATGTAAATATAGAAAAAAGGAAGGGACATCTTTGTGTACCCTCTCAGTTGCCTAGCTTTTTGTGTGTTTTGTGACTCTCCCACCTATCCAAGTGGCATTTGTGTCTAAATCCCAATGGTGGTCATGCATTTCAGTGGCTGATTTGTTAGGATCCTAGGAAAATGGAGAACAAGAGAACACTCTGATAGTAGTAATTGTAATAATGGACAACACCTGGCCTGTACCTCGCCCTTTGTAGATGTTTGCCTATTTGCCAGGGTGACCAGCACTCTCAAGACACACACAACCAGTCAGTGACTGAGTCGGCTTCCCTTCTTGACTGAGCACTCCTGAGACCTAGCCTAACCACTCTACTGTCACCTTTTGAGTGCTTTCCAGTCCCTGAATGTGTGGAGATTTTATGATAAGCAGCATCTATTTCTCTGTCTCCCTCTGCCTGCCCTGCCCCAAGTTATTGTGGGGAGGAAGTGGAAATGTCTTTCAGAGAAAAGTGGGAGATTTTTTTTAATCCTTAAAAAAATATAATTACCCACCTAAATATAGTCCAGCCTCCAAGGAACCAGGAGTTTAGAGAGGGTAAATGACTTGCCAAGTTTCCACCAAAATGATGAAACCAAGAGTGTAACCTAATACTCACATCAGTCTTATAAATAGTGATGTGATAGGAAGTCAATATTTGGTTGAAATACTCACTAAGCTTTTATTTGGTTCATGTGGACATTATCTAAAATCACTGATATTTCTGTAGCCAGTCAATAGTGATGTTGATGGGTAAAGAATCTAGCCACATTTTTGGTGAAGGCAGAATGGTATTCAATTGGAAGTTGTCCTAAATTAAAAGGAAACGAGTGTTTTGTGAAAAATTTGTATTGAATCAATAAAAGCATATTGTTTATTCCCCTTAGGTACCAAAGTCCAGTAACCTCTATCTTGATGTAGGCATCTGCTTTCTATTCTTTAGGAACATGTATGGAATATGGATAATTCAGGGACAGGAAAATTTAGTTGACAAGGCATTTTATTTTGTTTATTTTTTCCTCAGATTTGTTTGAGCTGAAATTTATTTGCATTTGAAACTCAATATGAGAGTTTTTGTTTGTTTGTTTAGTGTGTTCTTCTTGGTCTTATTATTATTCTCTCCTTCTTGGTTTTTATTTATGTATATTAATGACATACATTTGTCCAGAGATTTTGGCAGCAAGTACATTTTTAAAAGCAAAATAAAAAAAAAAGTTCAGCAGTAATTTCCATCTTTCTGAAGAACTTATTCTACAGTAACACCCTCAGAATTCTCATTTTACTGAATGCTGAAATAATTTATACACAGCACCATAATATTTTTACACTGCAAATCTGCTGTATTTTCTTTTAAAATATCATTTTTCATCTATATACTGTAGAGACAGCAATAATATAATGATAGCTTTAAAATATGGTCTACTTTTCTCAGAGAATACACTTATTTGAAAACCTAAGTAGTTTTCCATATGGTGATAGAAGCTTCTATATTTCCTGTCATATGGATGGATGGATGGATGGTGTGCGTGTGTGTGTGTGTGTGTGTGTGTGTGTGTGTGTGTGTGATTTGAATTTGGAAACATTTATTCATAACCTACCATTTAGAAGGCACTTAACCAAGTCTGTAATAGATTTTAAAATGACTAATAATGTTAAAAATATGGTCACAATCCGTCACAATGTTTATCTTATTGAGGAGATCTAAGCTTAAAACTAACAGAGAAGGCAATTGACTATCTCAGAAAATGGAAACAGAAAAGGGGAGTCAAGTATTTTATTTAGAGGTGCTAGAGACTTTGGAAGAGGTGCAGACAGAGTCCTTAAAGAATAACCTAAGATCATGATAGTTAAAGAAGTGTCAGGAGGAGACAAAGAGTACCAGCAATTTTGTATGCATGTTCACAAAGTCAATGGCACTTGTAAACATATTTACTATTGACTTTTTTCAAACAATATTACTCTATTGACATTTAGCATTTATCTATTTCGTAAACATTCTTTAGACACTTTCTTGGATTTGTATCAATCCGACATTGTTTTGAACAAACAGCCGCAAAAGTTCAGGGCTTAAACAAGAAGCATTTATTTTTTGTTAATGGGTCTTTGGATTGGCCAGAGTTTGGCTGTTTGGGGCTGTGTTCACGGAGGCTCGGTTCTCGAGTATAGATTTGATCTGTTCCACTCCAGAGGTCTCTTATTCTTTTGGAAGTGGTACTGTATCGTGGGCATGATTTCGTGGTGCAGTTTGGAGACTAAGTTCTATGTATGGAGGCACGATATTTCTTAAAGCCTAAACTAGAATTGGCACACAGACTTTTCAAGTTCTATTGGCCAGGATAAATTTCATGATCATTACCAACAACAGTGGGACGGAGGACTATATGACTCCCATCAAGGTTGAGGTGGAGGGAGAAGTGAATGTTTCTGTATGTTAATCTACCATAGTCCTCAGCTGACAGCCTCCCAAGCAATGTTTATGTTCCATATTTGCTCTTTGGGGGGCAGCGGGGGGGGGGGGGGAGGATAGATTCTCTAGGAACTCAAGATCAATAAGTATTTCTTGAATATGAAACCTCTGTTCAACTGCTACCTCCCATATCCTAGCACACTGACAAATACACACATAAACACCCACGCAACTTCCATGATGTGATTCAAGAATAAGATGTGATTTTTCCATTTTATGCTATTATTCTCCTTCATCATTGTGCAGAATAACAAGTTTTACTGTAATTCATAAGGGTTAGAATGTTAATCATTATAGGAAGCAAGTAGCTGAATGCCGCCTGTAAGTTTGCTAGGCCCCATTTTGTCTGAAGGACCCTCCTCTGCAAATCAGAATGTGCTGACTTGGGTTTCAGAAATTGAGAAATAGTCTCGCTGGCATTGGAAAGTAATCTGCCAATTCTCCCAAAGGACAGTCCTTTGAAAAATAAGAATCAACTAACCAGGGAGTTGGCTTTGGCAGAACTAGTGAACAGATTTATACACTACAAATGCCTTGCATTTGCACAATCTTGGAATATATGATCCATGGTTGGGTGTTCTTTAAATGCATTGCACACGAACTCACTCCTTTGTACAAGGGGGTTTGTTCTCTCTCTCTCTCTCTCTCTCTCTCTCTCTCTCTCTCTCTCTCTCTCTCTCTCTCTCTCTCTCCAGGGATTTTTCAAAAACTAAGGATGTGCATGCCTGACAACAGCTTCATTTCCTCAATGATAGACTGCTATCTTACCACACACCTCAAAGTAACTTAAAGCACATTATGTTCCCGTGTGCTTATAATGTTATCATCTTATTATCACCATCCCCTTGCATAGTGGCTTTGCTGAGCAGCTGTTTCACAGGCAAGACAATTTCTTTTAAGTATTGCTCTATCAGACACTGAAACCAGCCTTACAGGAAGGTTTCTTGGTCATGAATGTTAATGAGCAGACAAGTAGCTGTTCCCTGACAGTGGCTCACTAATCCTTTGGGGAAGTATGGGTAAATTACAGGAAACTTTTATTTCAGTTAATTTGATCTGCCACCGAATAGAGAAAACAGATTTTCTTATTTTAATGAAAATGAAGAAACATATTTAATGGTGGTTTAAATTAGAGATCAGTGGAAACATTACTGTCTTCAGACCTGAGAACACAGTAGCTCAGTGCAGACTGGTTTGATTGCATCGTGTGTGTCAAGGTAGTGAGACCCGTTACCTCCAGGTAGGTGTGATGGGCAGTGGGAAGCAGCATAAGTCACTCACTCTTTAAGTGGGGATTTTGTGTCAAGAGATTCTTGATCTTCCTTCCTAATACAAAATTGGAATAAAATCTGTGCATCCTCCTCCACTGAAACAATATAAGATTTCCTTTTCCTAACAAACAAAAAAACACAACATGGTAAAAGCATAAGAAAAGCATTTGCATGCTTCCTCAAGATTCAAAAGAAAATAATTCTGGGGAAACTTTATCTCAATGGCATCCTTTGTGCTGAGGGAGTCCCTAAGGTAGGCAGATAGAAGGAGCAAGATGGGCAGAAAGGTGATCATGCTCAAAGCTGGTTGATAATTTCAATGGGGTTTATTATTATAGTCTCATTTGTATATGATTTTTAAATTTTATAATAAAAAGTTTTGAAAGACAGAGAACTGACTTGAGCATATACAGGATCAAAGATTGCAATACAGTTAATTCATTCTAGACAGAGAGTAATGTCCATAGGCTAAACGACGCTTATGTATTATGTACCCAACAAGAGTAAATCACATAACATTTTCAAGTTGCAAAGATGAACACAACTTATAAGAAATTTAACTCGGATCAAGGCTGCTTAGTGTCTGCTTCTGTTCAAATTTTTATTATTGTTTTGCTGGAAATGACATCTCTGGCTTAGTAATATGGATAGGACTGTTGAAGTGAGGCTTCATATATAAGTCTCCCTGTTGTGGTTCAAAATGTTCAACACTTACTTAGAAGCTACATGGACACCAAGTCAGACCATTCAGACACAAATGTTGGCAAGATTCAGAAGAAAATGCGAACGTATAGAATAAATGCGTTACAAATAACACTTCTTCATCGCTCCATAGTCGCCCAGTGACTTCTTGTTGAATGACAACATGGAAATGAGCTCTTGGAGTTTCACATTTTGGCAAATCCAAAGGAAGAGACAGGTTGCCTGAGCAATTAGTTCCATATGTTTCCAAGCATTCCATTAGACTGGAGGAGAACCTGACCCCATGTGTGGAGGTAGGGTCAATGACCAGCTAATAAGCTTCCATGGTTCACCGAACTCAGAAAATTTTAAAAATCCCTCATTACAAATTTCAGAAGTTTCCATTTATTGTGCTTTAAAGGTTTGTTAAATGGACAAATATTATTCTTGGGATGACTATATATAGCAGTGCACGATCTTCATACTGTTTCCTCCCTACCTACTGGTATGATTGAATCCAAACAACTGAGAAAATGAAAAGTAAACTTTGAAGTAAGATAACAGGAAATTGGGCCTCTCAGGCCTTTCCATTTTGGAAGAAGTTGTGCTTTCCTACATATCTTTTATTTTTAAAAATTTCCTTGCATATTTTTCTTCGTTTAGAAGAATAGTGCTTTGGTCATTCTAGGTTATAGTTGTCTCAGCCCTCTGAATTAACTCAGATCAAGGCTGTCTCCTTCTCCTCAAGTCTTATGTAGTTGACACCTTATCATTTTCACTTATTTAGTGTTCTTTTAATAGCATTCTTAATAGATAAAAAGTATGATCTATTGCATCCTCTCTGTTGAAGTCTAAGCTCATTAACTATTGGGATTAGGTCTCCTATTTCTATTTTGTCTTCCTACAGCTCACTTAATAGAGAGCATATTTAATTCTGCTGCAGTGCTGTCTGACTATGGCACCAACTTGCACAGATCCAAGGGCACAGACCAGTCAGATGGATTACTTAAGGTCCGGTAATAAATACAACAGGAGAAAATAGGAAGCTTTGAGTTCTAGTTATCTATTAACTCTTAGGGTCCATAAACCTGGAAGCCATATTAGGTTTCAGCAGCATTTGCTCCAGTGGATTTAATGGAACTAATTTTGAATTCTCAGAACAAAGATGGTCTTCATTGAGAGTGCAAGTAGAAGCCCTTACTTCAAAAAACAGGATGCGTTCCTAACCATGTGGACTTTCTAAAAGCCAAAGTGCCCTTAGCTTTGGCCCCCAGGGTGAGGGGCTCCTCACCAGCCCCAGTCAGAGGAAAACTCAGGCAGAATTCAAGGAGAGTGTTGACCTGCCATCGTTTATTATTTCAGCACTGTAACTGAGGAGCCTGAATTGCTGGCTCTTCCCTTTGTATTGTGTAAGGAGCACTGTACTCCTATAAAAGGTTTTAAAATACAAAATGTACAAGACACACGCACACACACACAAAAAAACAAAACCCCAAAAAACAGGATGCGTGTGTTCTCTATATCAACACACACACACACACACACACACACACACACACACACACACACGGCACAAGTGTGTGTTCGCATGAATAAAGAGTGGTTAAGATGCACAGGGGTCACTTAGAAAACCAGTTAGCACACACCTTCCTGGGTTCAGATACTGTATATTTTGATTCTCTGTTCTTGATGGGACCCCACAATCTTCATTTAGCTTACGCATTTGACATTTCTGAAGCAGGTCGTCTTCTCAGCTGCACTCTGGGATACACACCTGAGTATCACTGGTTAAGTGGAGCCGACAGCTCAGTAATTAGGACATGGAGTTGAGGCACAGAAAGATGACAGATTTAAAAATCTTTCTTCTACCATATTAAGATCAGTTTATGGTCTGCTAATATAAAGGTCCCCACTGTGTATGCTAGATTTCAAGCACCTATTGATCATTAAACAATGCCTTTTATACATTAAGCAAGTCTCTCTCTTTTCCTTCTGATTTTGACAGTGAACTATACTCAAGAGCCATAACTCATTTGACCTTTTGCAGATGAAAATTAGACTTTATTTGAATGTTTCATATTTGTGAACTACAAAATTATTTTCTTTTTTCTTATTTTTTTCTAGTTTATAAGATTTAATAGATATTTACTTTTTATTATCTAGAAAATGCATTTTTAATTTCTTCTCATTTTTGGCTTGAATGATAAATAACGTTTTAAAATATTATTTTTAATAACATCTAAAATAACAAATAAAGTTTTAATAACATAACATTTTTCTGACTCTAAAGTAGTAAATGCTTATTGTAGAAAACTTGAATAATTTGACTTAAAGTTGTAAAGCATTTAAAGTTACTTTAAATTTTTACCTCATTGGAGGGAAAAACCCCGATCTCTGAGGACAATGAATAAAAATGTAATAACCAATGTGTACTTTCTTATGAAAGTATATTCAAATAAATTCTGAAAAATAATTTACAACCCTTAAGTCTTACACTTGTTTATAAATATAAAATGAATACAAAATATAAAGTGGAATCAAGTCCCTGTAGAGTTAGGGTATTTTCTGGGGCTAATATTCCCCAGACTTTAAAACATTTTGTTAGTACAACTTTGATGGCTGTTACCATAACTGAGTTGAAAATTCATCATTGAAAATTCCAGAGCTTCTGCAGCTGTTAAGAAGTCTGCATTATGTAAAGATATGCATATTTACTTAGTGAACTTTTATACAGTGTTAATGAAATAGCTATTGATTTTTCATAGTTTCTTTTCATCAACCTTAAATCTTCACTTAAGATGTGTACTTTTTAAAATATATTTTTATTAATTTCAGAGAGGAAGGGAGAAGAAAAGATGGAAACATCAATGATGAGAAAGAATCATTGATTGGCTGCCTTCTGTATGCCCCCTACTGGGGATTGAGCCAGCAACCCTGGCATGTGCCCTTGACTGGAATCGAATCTGGGACCCTTCAGTCCACAGGCTGGCACTCTATCCACTGAGTCAGATCAGCTAGGGCTAAAATGTATATTTTTTAAAGGCAGTTAACATCGCCATTGCTTCAAGTTATTAGCGATGTAGTGATAAACTGAGCATGGTATGCTCCTGGCTTCCTGCCAGTGGTGACTGAGAGATGGGATGCTGGGTGGCTCGTGGTGCTTCTTTATCCTTGGGTTCACTAATAAACTCAGTGGTAAATATTCCACCAAGTTTATTTGTGCCAACTTCTTCAATAGGCTGAGACATTAAGATTCCTTAATCACCTGGGCACTGCCTGCACACCTAAATGGATTTCTTGCCAATGACTATTGCTGTTCCTTCACTACACAGTATACACAGAAAATGCCGGAACTTTATTTAGGGAGTGGGGCAATCTTCCAAGTTTGTTCATCAATGGCCTTCCAGTTCTGCTCTGTCCCATTCTTCATCTGAAAACAACAACAAAACACAAATAATCCAAATAAACCCATTTTAAGGGCCATCAGCTTTAGGCAAACTTGAGGAACAGATTTTTTTTAAAAAAATCAACAATTTATTTTCCTTCCTTTTGAGGATTTTGGTCCATTGCATAGCATTTTGATTTTTGTGGGAGCTTAATCAAAGCTACCTTGATAACAAAGTAGAAGGGTCAATTGTATTTCTTCTTGCTAATGTAGAACTCTAAGTATGGCTTTGTTCTCTGCCCTCATTGTCCATTCGCTTCATTTTATAACCTCTTATGTATTTGAACAGCAATAAGAAATGCACCATTGTTGTCAAATATCTTAACCTTACATACAATGACTCTTTAAAATAATTGATACAATGAAAAAAGTAAAGCACCAGTAACCTTTACAAAGGCAAGTTAAGCAATGATGGGTAATGATATTTTTTCATCACAAAAATTTTCTTGCCATCTAAACAAATATCAACAAGTGGAATAATCTATATTGCTAGATAGCCAGCATTTCAAATTAAATGAAGATCTTCATTTTTATTAGGTGATAAGATACTAAATAGCAAGGCTATTACAGATGCTCCTGGACTGACTAAGCCATCATAAATTGAAAATATCCTAAGTAAATAATGCCTTTAATACACCTAACCTATTGACCATCATAGCTTGCTTAGCCTACTCTACATTAAATGTGCTCAAAACACTTACATTAGCCTACAGTTGGGCAAAACCATCTAACAATCTAATTACACTGTAGAGTATTTGTTGTTTACCCTTGAGATCATGTGCTTGGTGGGTAGCTAGCTTACCAATGCCGCCAAGCATCATGGAGGTATAGTGCCACTTATTGCTATGCAGGAAAAGATCATACGCAAAGTAAGGATTCTACTGACTATGTATCGCTTTTACACCATTGTAAAATTGAAAAATCCTAAGTTGAACCATAGAAAGTTGGGAAACACCTGTAATTAATTTCTCCCACTGGAATAAGAAGGTCTGAGAAAATAGACCATATTTCTAAAAGTATTAAGGATAAAGAGAAATATGTATCTTTGAAAAAAACGTTTTAATAAGACAAATACATATTTATATCCATAATTGCTCATTAGGTCATATGGAGTGACCATTGTTACATATATTTAAAAGAACTACTTCTTGTTTTGCAATATTATTTTCTTTTCCACTTTCCTCGGGAAGCAAAAATGGACAGCAACCTGACTGACTTATGCTTTTCTTTTACATTAGCTAATTGAGCTGGTATTGGTTTTAGAAGCTACATGGACACCAAGCCTTACCAGAAGGCTTTTCTTTTTGAATACTTGTTTGCAAAACGAGCTAATGGGAGGATCATTTGTAGACATGTAAGCCACGCTGGGTGCTCATTAGATAATTTAGAAAGACTCTCTGGTTTGCCACCCCCCCCCCCCCGCCTCCCCTTTGTAGCTAGTTGTATGTATTTTGATTAAAATCTCCATTTACTTCCAGCTGGCAATGTTAGCAGCCATTCCACCAATAGAAAGCAAAGGTCACAGCCTCCTGCCTGAACACACATTAAAAAAAACAACACAACAACACAGGAAATCATGTGTCTGTCTTGTGCAGGTATCTTTGAGCCACCCACAGCAGGCTTGGGGAGAGGATTCGGAAGGGTCAGATTGCGAGGGGACTTTCACCTTATTTACCTATGGCGCTCTGGTAGCTGATGGTCCAGATGCTGCGACTGCTGTTGCTTTGTGGATTGGGATCCAGCAGCATCTGTTCTTCGCTAGAGCATGTTTCTGAAATTCCAAATTTAATAGTCTGAGACCCCAGTCATTGAAAGCTATGCTGAAAGTTAATTTGCTGAATCCAAGTTTATTTTCCTACCTCAACCGCAGTTTGTGATAGAGCCTTTCCCCGCTGATGCACAATAAAATGCCCTTCCCCGGCTGGAGAGGAAGAGAATGCGATGGGTACGGAGCCAGGCACAGGCTGCACAGCCTAGTGATTTGGCTACTGTCTTCAGGCTGTCAGACCTTCTAACCCAGGCTCCGCTGCTTTCTACCTCCATAGCTTTGGGCAACTGTTTGATGGAAATTCAGTTTCTCCATCTCAAATGGTTAGAATAGTAAATTCTGCCTCAAAGAGTGTTAAAATGAGATAGTATACACACAACACTTATTAAAATGCCTGGCATATAGTTAGCGTTTACTATTTTAACCACACCACCACCTCACTTTCATGAGGTCTTTCTGGTAAAGAAGTTCTTCATTTTCTTACCTCACTACTGTGCACAGAATTAATTTTCTTGCTCAATAAACACGAAAATTCTCATATATTTAAGTAACTATAGTTAATATGTATTAAGTAATACTTGGAGCCAGTCACAATTTTAATAACTTCTCATGTGTTCTCCAATTTAGCCTTAACAATCCTATGAGGTAAGTGATTTATTATTATTATTATTATTATTATTATTGTTATTATTCCTATTCCTATTTTATATGTGAGAGGGTTCTTGCGTGGAGACTTAAGCCATTTGCCTGAGTTCACATATCTAGTAAAATACAGAGCTAAGATTTAATCCAGCACAAACCCTTTACCAAGCTGTGCCTTCTCCCATAAGGAAAGCAAATCAAATTACCTTGAAATAAAATATTTGAGCTCTGTTTCTGAAGTGAAAATTTCTATGTTAATAATGGGAAGCCCAGGTGACTTTACCATAACGTTGTGGCTGTTTCCATTTCAAGAAGATTCTATCTAGTGAGTAGAAGGACTCATATTTTAAGTGGTAAACATTATTTTGCGAATAAGTCTATGCTTTGCCACTCTCACTTGGACAAAGTGAGGTATGATCCAATTAGCCTGGAACGTGGACCTCTTATAGGTGCTATGAGTCAAACATGGTGGGAGGGGAGGGCAAAAGAGGATTCAGAAAGTATGCTCACCAACAATGACCTAGCCAAACAATCTATATTTCAGCACAGGAAACAAGTATCTGTGCAGAGAGGAGAGTGCTGGCACTGGGGATTCAGGTACATGTATACGTAAAGCCACACGCAGACACAGCTGATTGTTGGGAAGAGCCAGACCTGGGCGCAGGGACAGGATCCCTGGTAAGAGTCAGTGAGTCAGAACTCATGGCTAAAATTTGGCATATGAGAAGCATTATGAAAATGGAATTTCAGACACAGAAACAAGAGAGAGCCCTGTTTACCAATTAGAACTGGTGCCCAAGATTTGAACCCCAATAATAGCAGGTATGGCATCTGAGTCTAGAAATTCTTGATTCCTTCCTTGCTGGTGTCAAGGAGGACTCCTGTATCTGCAAGTGGGAGGCTGGGAACAACAAAGAAGCAGATCCTGACAGCAACAAAGGCATGTTGTGTTTATTCTTAGGAAATCATTTAAACCCCAATAGCATGGATATGGGATTGTGAGTTATCAGACCTCTATTCAGTGGTATAAAATGCTCTGTCTTTAATGCAAAATGTGTTACATGTTTCATACTGTAGCTCATAAATTAAATGGTAGTTTGTGATACTATCACTATTTAAACTAAGGACAAAATAATTAAAGTCAATGATAAAACTTCTAAGTTCAATGAAATGTGCTTTTTTCTTTTTCCTCTTCTGAAGAACACTTTTTATCTCCTAAGAAGTGAATGACTTTAACATTTGGATATTGTACTGTTTCTTTTTTATATGTGTTATATCATATGAATTAATCCAGGAAAAGGCCAATTCAGTGTTAAAAGGTTTGCATAACCAAACAAGGTATTAACTAGGAGATACTTCTTTGAAGCTGCTCATTCTCATACCCCTTATTAATATTCTAAGTCTATTTCTTAACTTTATACTATTGCTTTTACTGTTTTCAAATTTTCCTCTTCTATTTCAAATGTATACTTCAAGATTTTCTTAACCTGAGACCTAAGAATGTCAAGAAAGACAAAATTAACATCAGAATATAGCAATTTTGTTAGATGATTTTCCTTTTCCAACTTTGTCAAATTATTTGTTTCATTGGTATTCTCCTGCATGTCTCTGTCCTTATATTCAGGGTGGTTTTTTGTTTTTTGTTTTTATTTTTTCCCCCCACATGCCCTCAGTCTCATAGATCATGTCCATGACTTCGGTGCCATTACATTCCCTTGATTTCTGTTCCTCCCTCCTTCTTTCTGTAGTCAGGAGAAGGATCAACACTCAATGTAATATTCTGCAGTCGAAGACTTATTTCTATGCCTCCTGTACTGTGGCAGGTGTTGGTTTCCCCACGGTTTTGGAAATGAAAAGTGTGTAGGGCAAACTATGAAAAAGAATTATAATAGGTACCGGTACATTGTTTGTATAACAGCATTTTAACAGGAAGCTTCCTCAAGGATAAAAGAACATATGTCCTTTCAATTAATAAATTTAAACTTTTCATTTAGCTCTTTGTCTTTTCTAGTAATTGAGATTATCTTGATCTTGTCTTCATTAGGAAGTATCTATTTTCTTGATTTTTAAGGATATCAGTATTGAAATGGTCTTTGAAAAGTATGTTATTTCTTTTTATCTGGGTATTCTGAGAATCTTTATAAGTATAGACTTACTAAAAACACATCTGCTCAGTGTAGTTCCTTTTATGATGTAAGAGGAAGAGAAAAAAAAACCAATGAGAATGAATTACCTTGTAAAGATGGATGGCCTCATGGCTGACCTAGGACCAGAGCTGACAGTAAGCAGATCCCCTAGCAGACAGAAGGCAGTGCCGCCAGCCTTTAAGAGATCAGTAAGTTGGAGAGACAGAGTGGTTCTATAAAACCTTTTCCTCTCCTCCTCATAACCGAATCGTGTTGTTGGCCTCTGAGTGCTGCAAAAGCAGTTACTTCCTGAATATTATTTAGTAGCTTATATGAGATGTATTGATAGGTCTTATTCTTTCACAGTTAAAAAGGCTCTCAAACTGTGTGTTAAATAACACGTTGTATGTTGTTAATATGCCTTACAGAAATTTTATGGATTTTTTTATGAAAATGTGAATGAGTTTTGTCTCTATTAAAAGTTATTCTAACGTTCAACTGTTACATTTCTGGGAAGCATTGGTTAACTCATCACATTTATGAACCCCCCTTTCTTTTTATCGGAGATACATATGTAAGATGAGTGAGCTAACAAAACGAATAAGCTAGTGGACACATTGAAGATAGTTTGTTAACAGATACTACAGCAACCTCATAGGTGCTCTAACAGACAAGCAATGTTCTGGATGCACGGAGGATGGGGTTGACTACCTTCATTTGTTGAGTGAAAGGAATTCTTAGCAAAGTTGATGGACTCTCTTGAATCTTAGCATAGGAATAGGAACTGACGGGACGGAGGGCAAGTTAATGGTTGTTCCAAGTAGCAAAAAGGGGAGGAATTACGCAATAGTTCTAAACATATTTGACCCCAAGACTTTTTGTGAGAAATAAAATATTCTACTTAGACTATTGTTCTATTGGAAAATAAAATAGAAAAAAAACTTGAGGGATATATGTGTGAGATTTCCTTTAGCTCTAAAAATTGTATTATTCTACAGGATTCTGTTGTACCATACAAACTGGTCTTCAGTTTTCACTTAAAAATGGCTGATCTAATCTTTTCACCAAGAACATTTTAGCCTCCACCACCTCATTACCCCAAGGCTTAATGACTGCACTTAAATTTTTTCTTTAATATTGTTTTAATATGATCATATATCCTGAATGGAAAATTCTTGAGGAAGTGCTGCATCCAACGGCAGGACTCTCCCAGACTTCTTTTAGACTAGATGTTTCAATTCCAGCCAATGTATTATAAGATGAACTTGATAGACTGATTAATTCCTACCCTATTTGTTGTCAGAAGAAAATTGCTACCTTGGGTTGGTCAAGAGGTGTTTTGTTTTAGAAGCTCAGCATTTAGGCTATTTATACATAATTAAAGTCGCTCTATAGAACTTAGTGGTTCGGCCTGCTTAGAGGCTCACCATGTCAGATATGCTAAGGAAGACTCACAGTTCTTTTAGCAGCCAATACAGAAACAACCTTCAAACAATAGGCAGAGCTCATAAGGTCAACCTGCAAGAAACTAAGAATATCCAGTTAATGAAGAAACCAGTAAATAGTACAAATGCCTTGATAGTGCTATTTATATATGGTGCTAGCGGCTTGGTGCACAAAATTGTGCATGGGTAGGGTCCCTAGGCCTGCCTGGCCATCAGGGCAGATCTCTGGGGTGACTGGCAGGGAGATCAGGGGGTCCCTGCTGGCACCCGCGTTGGCCGGCCTGGTGCTGCCTATTTGTTGGCCCCGCCCCGCTGCCCCCTGATTGCCCCACCGCCACCGGTCACCTCCCTCTGCACCCCAATGCCCAATCGCCCCGTCCGCTCACTGGCTGGCCCCACCACCCTCCGCTACCACAGGTCGCCTTCTTCTGGGGCCTACAGGTTGGGGGCAGCTCCTGCATTGAGCGTCTGCTCCCTGGTGGTTAGTGTGCATCATAGCAATCGGTCGTTCCACTGATTGTTCCCATATTCAGTCTATTTGTATATTAGGCAGAATATTTTAGCTCTTCAGCATTAGGACAGACATTGAAAACTTTCTGTGAGTGAAAGGAACTTAAATAAGAAGGTGTCTCAGGATGCATCTTCTAAACTCTGAAAGGATTCAGAGCTTCCTTCCAAGGGTATAGCAGTTGTCTCTACTTACCATTGAATAGGCTGCCCACATTTTTAATTCCACTTATGATGCCTTTTTGTAATTATTTGATTAATATGAGTCTAGTTAACTAGGGAAAAATCATCTCTTTCTTTATAAGTGTTGAGTTTGGATATGAGCTTGACCCAACAAAACCTTTTGTACTTGATTGTGATTGTAGTTGAACTAGTAAACAGATCTCTCTCTCTCTCGGATATGTTGAATTTAAGAGCAGTATATAGTGGAGTCCAAGAGAATGGAAGGACAGAATCCATAAAATTCTGTGGTCTATACCAGGGGTGAGGAACCTTTTTTCTGCCAAGGGCCATTTGGATATTTATAACATCACTAGTGGCTCAGTGCATGGATTCGTGCACATTGAAAGGAATTAATTAGAAGGAATATTTTAATATTGCTATTTGCCCTTTCTCTATAATAGAAGTGACAACCAAATTCACTATCGACAATGACAGATTGAAATATATGTGTGTGATTGGCACCAACAAGAGTTTTATATGTGTCATGCATGCACAAGTCAACTTAGCCTTTTATAGATATAGAACAAACTTGCTTAATTAGACCCGCTTTCTGATTTAGCTAAACTTTTTCCAGCCCAGTGACGCATCCCAACTTCTCTTTCAGGTAATTGGCAGCAACACAGCAGTAAATATCAACATGAAGCAGATTAATATTGTAGATCACACAGAGAGAACAAGGGTAAAATATTTAACTGCATCAGTGTTTGACTATATTCTGTGCAGTGAGAAAACCTGAAGTCATTTTCAAGGTCCACCATTTCTTACTTCTTTTCAGGCGGGTCAAGTTTCTAAATTTTCTAAATCTCTGTTTTCTTGCCAATGAAAAGAAAACAGGATTCCACCGAGTCT
This sequence comes from Myotis nattereri, assembly GCF_964212035.1. Taxonomy (NCBI): domain Eukaryota; kingdom Metazoa; phylum Chordata; class Mammalia; order Chiroptera; family Vespertilionidae; genus Myotis; species Myotis nattereri. The sequence continues at coordinate 45,243,874 of NC_138076.1, read as the reverse complement.
CCTATCTACTTACTCCAAAATTTCTGTGAAGATCAAATGAGATGAGGCACAGAAAAACACTTCACAGATATTCGGTTAAAGTGTAAAATGTTTGCACCTGGCTATAAAGCAAGTCGTGTTCCTGGACTTAAGAAACTCCAAGGAGGCTAGTCGCTAGGGAGAGGAAGCTGGGCATTGCTATGTGACGTCATTACCCAGTGCCCACAGCTACTGTTTCTGGGCTGGGGGGTCTTGGCAGCGTTGGCTGTGATTTGGTGGGCTGTCACTCTGGGGTGGTGGCGGGGCCTGTGACCCACTTGGGGGAAGCCGAGTGTTGCTTTTTCGGCTCCAGGTCTGCGGTGCCATTTCTTTGTAAATGGCCAGTGCACATCAAGGCAGCTCCTGCATTGAATACCTGCCCACGGTGGTCAGTGTACGTTATAGCTACCGATTGTATGGTTGGAGGGGCACTTAGCATATTAGCATTTTTTATATATAGATTCCTGGGCCATACAACTTAAAAATTATGTTGCTATGAATAAAGCTCCTAGATTTATTGAATTTTGAGTTCCACCTCCAGTTGCCTTGGCAGGGCCAAACCAAGTGATACAGCCTGTTGGCTAGATGTTTCCCACCTCTGGTCTACACAAATGCCAGGAGTCAGAGGGATTTGAAAGAAGACAGTTACTAAGGATATGAACCACAGAAGTTGAAGCAATGAGTAATATAGAGGAACTCAAGTGTTGAGAGCTAGGCTGTTAAATGAGATGAGACCATGGACACCCTTACAACAATTTTTTACCACTTATTGTAACCATGAGGGTATCTCTGTCTTGCATTATGTTCAATTAAATGATACACACTTTTCTTTCTTTCTTTCTTTCTTTCTTTCTTTCTTTCTTTTTTTTTTTTTTTTTTTTTAATTAAATCTTTATTGTTCAGATTATTACATTTGTTCCTCTTTTTTCCCCCCCATAACTCCCCTCCTCCCAGTTCCCGCCCCACCCTCCGCCCTCACTCCCCACCCACTGTCCTCATCCATAGGTGCACGATTTTTGTCCAGTCTCTTCCCGCATCTCCCACACCCCTTTCCCCCCCAAGAATAGTCAGTCCATTCCCTTTCTATGTCCCTGATTCTATTATAATCAACAGTTCATTCTGTTCATCGGATTATTTATTCACTTGATTCTTAGATTCACTTGTTGATAGATGCATATTTGTTGTTCATAATTTGTATCTTTACCTTTTTCTTCCTCTTCCTCTTCTTAAAGGATACCTTTCAGCATTTCATATAATCCTGGTTTGGTGGTGATGAACTCCTTTAGCTTTTCCTTATCTGTGAAGCTCTTTATCTGACCTTCAATTCTGAATGATAGCTTTGCTGGATAAAGTAATCTTGGTTGTAGGTTCTTGGTGTTCATCACTTTGAATATTTCTTGCCACTCCCTTCTGGCCTGCAAAGTTTCTGTTGAGAAATCAGCTGACAGTCGTATGGGTATTCCCTTGTAGGTAACTGAGTTTCTTTCTCTTGCTGTTTTTAAGATTCTCTCTTTATCTTTTGCTCTTGGCATTTTAATTATGATGTGTCTTGGTGTGGTCCTCTTTGGATTCCTTTTGTTTGGGGTTCTCCGCGCTTCTTGGACCTGTAAGTCCATTTCTTTCACCAGGTGAGGGAAGTTTTCTGTCATTATTTCTTCAAATAGGTTTTCAATATCTTGCTCTCTCTCATCTTCTGGCACCCCTATAATTCTGATGTTGGTACGCTTGAAGCTGTCCCAGAGGCTCCTTACACTATCCTCGCATTTTTGGATTCTTTTTTCATTTTGCTTTTCCGGTTGGGTGTTTTTTGCTTCCTCGCATTTCAAATCATTGACTTGATTCTTGCGCTCCTCTGTTCTGCTGTCGGGAGTCTGTATAATATTCTTTATTTCAGTCAGTGTATGCTTAATTTCTAGTTGGTTCCCCAATATAACATCGAGGGTCTCATTAGTTTTCTTGTAGGTCTCATTAAGTTTATCGGCGGCTTCTAAACAGTTCTTGAGAGACCTTAAAAGTGTGGTTCTGAACTCTATATCTTCCATTGACAATTTTGTCCTGTTTCTTTGTCTCCGCATTTTGTTATGCTTCCTTGATGCACCCCCTAGTGGTCTTTGTTCGTGGTCTTATAGTTAAATTTTGATTGTTGTAGCTAATTCCAGGGAGGGTTTGACCTCCAGGCCAAGTGGCTATGAGAATCAGCTGTGTCAGCAGTGAGAGAACTTCTGTCCTCTAGGGAGGTGCTAATCTGGCGTTTGCCTGAGGCTATCCGGCAAATGCCTCTGTGCAGGGCTTGGGCGGGGCGGGTCGCACAGGATCAACAGGGTGGGCTGGAGAGAGCAGTTATGGCCGCTCTCAGTCCTGTCCCCAGGGGCTCTGCCTCTCTGAGTCCCAGCAATGGCTGCAAAGCTCGGAGAGAAAGCTGCACTCACTCTGACCGAAGCCAGGCAGACCCGCTTCTCCCGTTTGCGTCTGGGTCCCTAAAGACTCGCCCGGATCTGGAGCTCAGAGTCTGCGACTCCCTCCCGATTGAAAACGCCAACCGCGCCCTCCGCCGCCAGCCCGCTCCGCGCGCGTGCACTCCGCACCTCAGAATTTGACTTCAGCACTGCGCCTCCTCTGCGTGTCCGTATGCGTTTCTCTTTCCTCCTAGTTGTAGGACCTCCACTCAGCCAGCGTTCCAGTGGTTCTGGGTGATGTCCCTCTGTCTTTTAGTTTCACTTTTGAAGTAGTTGTTCAAAGCAGCAAACTCCGGCGTTAACCTATGCCGCCATCTTGGTTCTCTCCGAGAATGTCCTTTCTTTCTTTCTTTCTTCTTTCTTTCTTTCTTTCTTTCTTTCTTTCTTTCTTTCTTTCTTTCTTTCTTTCTTTCTTTCTTTCTTTCTTTCCTTCCTTCCTTCCTTCCTTCCTTCCTTCCTTCCTTCCTTCCTTCCTTCCTTCCTTCCTTTCTTTCTTTCTTTCTTTCTTTCTTTCTTTCTTTCTTTCTTTCTTTCTTTCTTTCTTTCTTTCTTTCCCCTTCCTTCCTTCCTTCCTTCCTTCCTTCCTTCCTTCCTTCCCTCCCTCCCTCCCTCCCTCCCTCCCTCCCTCCCTCCCTCCCTCCCTCCCTCCTTCCTTCCTTCCTTCCTTCCTTCCTTCCTTCCTTCCTTCCTTTCTCTCTCTCTCTCTCTCTCTCTCTCTCTCTCTCTCTCTCTCTTTCTTCTTTCTGTTAAACTTCACTTGAGGATATTTTCCATTGATTTTTAGGGAGAGTTAAAGGGAGAGGGAGACATAGAGAGAGAAACATCGAAGTGAGAGAGACACATCAATTGATTGCCTCCTGCATGCACCCCATCCAGGGTCGGGGAGCCTGCAACTGAGGTATGTGCCCTTGACCAGAATCAAACCTGTTCATCCCAGGCTAGTATTATCCCAGGCTAGTATTTGCAGGAAACTGTTGGATTTTAGACTTGGCACAATAAAGAAAGGATGTCATGTCAGGTATGACCATACCTGTCCCTATCTCCAATCCTGATGGGCATTTACAAAGCACACTTTAGCATTAAAAGAGAGCCTCAGGCAAGACTTTTCCTAAGATCCTAAAATTTGTTTTGTTTTAAATATTTTGTATCTTCATGGGCAGCAAATGAAGAGTCTACCATAATTATGGATGTAAACATTATATCATGAGACTATATTGCTAAAGATAAATAACATTGCAATTGAGTGTGAGATCATTAATGAAATAGAACACTAGTAAACTATAGCAAAGGGTGTCAATGCAATATAGTAGAAAGGGCATCAGTTTTGATTTGTAAGTCATTTAGCTCTTGTACTTACTTGCCATATGACTCCAAGAAGTCATTTAACTTCTCTGAGCCTCCATTTCTATATTTGTCTAATTGGGATAATGCTAATACAGATGACTTAATTGATGTCTCTGACATTAAATAGTATTATTAGCCTTTCCCACTCTTTTTTTTTTCTTTTTTTTGAATTATACTGTATTGATTTTTTACAGAGAGGAAGGGAGAGAGATAGAGAGTTAGAAACATCGATGAGAGAGAAACATCGATCAGCTGCCTCCTGCACATCTCCCACTGGGGATGTGCCCGCAACCCAGGTACATGCCCCTGACCGGAATCGAACCCGGGATCTTTCAGTCCGCAGGCCAACGCTCTATCCACTGAGCCAAACCGGTTTCGGCGCCTTTCCCATTCTTGAACTGAGCATTGAAAAGTCACAAGATTGAATCGAAAGGGGACAGACAGAAATCCTCATTCTCTACTCTCTGCTGCTCAAAGCAGGGAAAGCAGAGTTGGCGATGATTAGGAGTTAACTGAACAACATATCACCTGTGGGTGTAGGTTATTATACTAGGGTTCAGGAATGTGCTTCCCTTTTATAACCAAATTATTTTAATAACAATGGAATTATAAAAGGTGAGCATTCAATGCTTTACTAACTGGCATAAAATTTAACTTACTGATAACTAGAAGAAAGTAAAGAAAATATGTTTTCTGTGTTATATATTTTAATCTTTGAACATTTTTTAGCATGATCATATGCCTAATTTCAAGAAAATATGGTGTATTAAACGTTTAAATTAATTATAAGAAAAATCTGTTAGTCAGATTTTAGTTGAAAATGAAGGTATTTTGTCTAAGTCCTAATGTTTGAATTAGCTATAAAACATAAAACATCTGTGTATTCATTGGACACAATAAGGGCTTCAAGTGATATTAATCGATTTAATTATTACATATTGTTAATCTCTTGGCTGTCTCTGGAAGATTTATTTCCTTAAACATTCCATGTTATTTAATGTCACTGAATATGTTGATGGTGCTGTTCAAATGTCAAATGGCTGCTGAGTTCTAGGGGAAAGCTAGCTTTTCATGCATATTTAAGTTTCTAGTGAACTTCAACTCATCAATAAGGAAAATCCAGCATAAGCCATATCATCTTGGATGCACTTTTACATTTGAAAGGACTGTCCAGTAAAATATGAGACATAAATATTTTTAAAGTGCAATTCTGTATTAATTAGGGACCTAATTAAGGTTGAATGTGTATAAGTGAATGTTGGCATTTTTGGTTGTGGAATGATGGTTGAATTTTAATTATACTGTCATTAAATCATTATCACTAATATTACATCATTATCATTAGTAAGAACTAGTGAATAACTACTACACATTAATTCAATCTGCTGCTTGTGGTTCATATTACGTGGGCAGACTTCAGTGTTACTGCAGTTATGTTTCTGTATTGTGCAAAGTTACTATGTTGATTTACAAAATGCAAAGGTATTGTATAAATAATCATTTTAGAACATGAAAACATGAAAATTTATGAGAGCAAGAAAATATTTTTGGGTACTGTATTAGGAAAGTAACTCTTTTCTGTATTGCTCTGTGGCGTAGGTGAAGTAGAAACAGAGCTGAATGTGTGTATATTAATAGGGAGGAAGATTTCTACATATAATAAAGAACTTTTCCCCAGTGGAATTGCCTCCTGGAATTGTGAATTTGCCAATGGTGGAAATAATTACAAAGAAGATCAATTTTTTTTTGTTTACTTGTTTCAGGTATGTTGTAAAACAGTAGTTTTAAAATTATTTACAATAGGAATCAATTCTTTCAAAAGAAACATTACACAAAAAAACAACAGCAACACAGAAAACAGAAAGAAACAATAGGACTTAACTATAAATTTATATTATAATTAAATTAGTGAAAATTGTTGGCTTAATGAGAGTCCTGATGTTGATTTCCAATATGTTAAAATCTGGGATATACAAATTTTCAATATCTACAGAGTTTGTTTTTTTGTAGGTTTTTAAAAAAAATTGTGAAGTATGAATCAAGCATTTGAGTCACCTATGAACCCATGACATATCAATATATATGAAAGCCTAAGCAAAACTGTTACAACTGGTTGACTGTTCAACCAGTCGCTATGATGTGCACTGACCCACAATTAACTCTTCCACAGCTGGCTAACCTTTAGATCCCTCCCCGTGGCCAGCCAACCTCCCGTGATCCCTCCCACCCTGGTCAGCCGGCCCTGATCAGGACTGGGCGAGATGGCCCCAATTGGCCCCAATTGCCAGCCAGGCCGAGGGACCCCACCCATGCACGAATTCGTGAAATGGGCCTCTACTAGTTTTAATATGAGCATTGGAGAAAAACAAAACCCTGCCCTGTACTGAATGGGAGATTGAACAAGGGACATAATTGTCTAGTGTCTGTGGCCATTAACAGGAAAAAGGCCCTCAAGATCTTTCTGGGGTGATTAAAAGTTTAATGTATAGGTGAGATTTTCTATCTATCAATCATCTATCTATTTATCGTCTATCTATCTATCTACCTATGTAATTATGGTTATAGTTATAGTATCAGATACTTAAGATTTACAAATTTTACTTTATGTAAATTTTAATGCATTAAAATATGCAAAAAGAAACCCTATTTCTTTCAAGGAGTATAATGATATGCTTTTATGATCACTGCTCTGCCCAACACTAAAATAGCTGAACAGAGTTGCTCATCACTGCCACCTCTCTCCAACTTCCTCCGCACAAGTTCAGCTCTCCCCGCTCAGAAAACACACACACTCATCTTATTGCTGCTCCAGTTTAAATGCTGTAATGCTGCTGATTAGCTATCCATACATGAAAATTAAATTTAGAATGTTTTGATTCCTGGTAAATTTGCATGGAGGGAAATCTTGTTTTCATTATTGGAGTTGAAATTGGTTCGCTTAAAATTTTAATACACCAGAAAATCAATATTAAGAACTTGTTTTATATAATTTTATGCCTCTTATGAATTTAGAACTTTCAGAAATTTATTGATATTCCAATAAATGTTTCAAGATGGGATACTATAGTTGGTATTAGACTCTGCATTGAGAAAATAAGCATATAAGGCAGCACTTGATTATTTTGATTTAATAAAATGACTTAAATTTATCTTTGAAATATGAAGAAAGTGTTGGAAAATTTAGTTTACTGATCATCATGGTTCTTTAAGTTAAGCTAATTGGGTGGCCTAAAACTTGTGGGTTACCTGATAACCTTTCATCAATAGTTTTTCACTACTTTAGATGAGAAGGAAACAAAGGTTTTGGGTGATAAGATAATTTCTGGGGAACCAACGAGCAGATGATTCAGTTTAGTCACAAATAAAACTACAGAAAATTAAATTATTGATTCACTGCTCTCACTTCTATCTACTTTTTAAAAAGTTAGTCCCCCCCTCCCCCCCATTTTTTTTCATGCTCTAATTATAGCCATGCAGAGTTGACATTATCACTGTCATTTTGGAATCAGGATAATTGTGACTTCAAGCCGAAGCTGGGCCAAGAACCGCAATCAGAATCAACTATTTGGGCTCCTTTCACTGGCTCAGAGCTGTCCCAGATGTTTGCTGTTTGTTCATCATAAAGGTGGTACAAGTTCCATTAAAAGAGACTGAAGAGATACCTATAGACTTTCAAGAAGTCCCTTAAGGGGGTTTCTGTGTACTCTCAAGGGATTTGGGTGGGGATTGATAGCTTATGCATTTGTAGTGCTTTTTCTTTTTAACTTGAGAAGGGTTTCTTTCAGAATCATTGTGGATGTGCCCTTTCACATGAGAAATCTAGGAGACTCTAGGAGGTAAAAGAAAAACAGCTTGGGAATTATGTTTACTAGTGCGTCACAAACGGTGGCTCCAGATTCATCCGCATTAGCATCACTAGATAACTTACAGACCTACACAATGACATTCTTTGGAGATAAGACCCAGAACTCTGTTTTATTTAATAAGCCCTTCTGATGTCTCATGCAGGTAGCAGTTTGAGAACTACTGGTATATGTTCTTAGTCTTCAAAGAGTATTTAGAAACTTGGTGTTATTTCATAGAGAAATAAAATGTATAGAAAGATATACATTCTAAGAGAAAGTGAATCTAATTGGCTTGTGAAGATTAGTTGAATAGGAATGCTTTTGTATTTGGTCTTTAAGATGGAACCTTTAGATCTCAGTAAAAGCTTTGTTAAGCCAGAGCTTTTTATTTTCATAACAGTTTTGCTCTGTGTTGAACTATGAGACCTCAAAAAAGTTCTGTGCTCTTGCTTTTATGTTAAGTTCCTTATACCTCATGACTACAGAGGGAAAAGTAAATTGTGCATTGAACCTCTAACCATGTAAGAAGGCTTAAGATGTTAAAGAAATAGCAGGTCAATGAAGATGAAATTGTCCTGGCCCTATCAGGTCAAAGTCAGAAGTTATCTGAAGTGGTGGAGGAGGCAGGAGAAGAGGTTAGGATATTTCAGCTCATAATAGAAAGGCTATTGAATAATGTCAATAGATTTTTCTGGAGTGTATGTTGTATGCCATTTACTTTTCTCAGCACTTCAGATATTCATCAGTGAAAAAATAGACAAAGATTGATGCTCTGGTAGGTTACATTATATTCAGGGAAACAGATGGTATGCAATAAACATAAGTAAATTATCAAAAATGTTAGAAAGGATAGTGTTGTGAAAGAAATTGTTAAAAATAACCTGTTAAAGGGGATACGCTACTGCAATCATAACTAGACATATTATGGATAATGAGCTAGGTTCCATGATGTAGGCCCTCCTTCAACAGCATTCATTTATTTAGTAAGTTTTAGCAATGATTGTATTTGTGCAGGGCATGGTGGTATGTGTTCTCCACTTACCCATACTCCCCAATCCTGATGGAATTGGTTATTTTGAAAACTTTAAAAAGTAAACCCAAATTTAAATTTTCTTTTAATGGGAATAGATCTGTTACAAAGACGAAATTTTTAAAACCAACCACAGAAGCAATTACAATAAAAACAAAAATTAAACAAATACATAAGAAAGCTTGTAAATGGATGAAATGAGAGAATAAAGCATGAGGGACTGGTTTAAATGGAGCAACCTTGACCTAGTTCATTAGCAGAGCTTAGAGCCATTTGCTTCTTTGTGTAATTCCTGGATCCTTCTGCAAATTGTGGCTGTGTCTTAATAGGAACTTCTTCCCCCTAACACACCTACAGACACCAATTGAGGGTGAACAGTAATTTCAAAAAAGTACTCAGGTTCTTTGCTATTTCCTTCATTCTCTGCTCATTCTTTTCTACTGCTAACTGTGGGAATGAAACTTGATCTACTGATATCTGATCTATTGTTCTTCAGGTAGTAAATGTCCTTTTCTAGCCACACTGAGTTCAGGGGTATGGATTCCCATGGTATGTCTTCTTAGGAAATGAATAATAAATAAGAAATTGATTGTTAAGAATACCATCTTTATGAAAGATGTTTTTAATGGCGCATGTTCAAGGATCATATTAAATTTTGTGTGGAACTCTTTTAAAATTTTATGTTCAACAGAATTATTGAGGTATACTTTGCATACTGTTTAGGTTGAATTGCTTCCCCTCCAAAAAAGTATGGTGAAGTCATAAGCCCCAGTAAATCAAATTTGACCTTAATTGGCAATAGGTTCATTGCAAATATTATTAGTTAAGATGAGGCCATAGTGGAGTAGAGTGGGCCCTTAATGCAATATGATTAGTATCCTTATAAGAAAACATAATGACACACAGAAAAGATGGCATGTGACAATGAAGGAATGCCAAGGATTGCAGATAAATACCAGGAGCTAAGAAGATGTACAGAAGGATGACTTCATGTTTTAAAGGGAACATGGACCTGCCATCACCTTGGTTTTGAAATCTAGACTCAAAAATTGAGACCATAAATTTGTGTATTTTAAAGCCATCCAGTTTGTGACACTTTGTTATGGCAGCCCCAGAAAACTAACACACATACTGTAAAATTTAGGTCTTATGTACACAATTCAGTTGTTTTTAGTAATTTATAGAGTTGTACAATCATCATCCCACATTTAGAACACTTCCGTTACTCCCAAAAGATCCCACATGTTTGTTCACAGTCAGTTCCTGTTACTCTCTAACCCCAGCTCCAGGCAACTACTAATCCACTTTCTGTCCCCATAGATTTCCTTTTCTGAACATTTCCTATAAACAGAATCATAAACTATGTAGTGTTTTTGCACCTGGTTTCTTTAGATTAGCATAATGTTTTGGGGGTTCATCCATGTGGTACAGCTTTATTTTTTTAATATCAAATTAATTTTCCTCCAAGGAAATCTACTTGAAATGACAAACCCTGGGCAGTGCTTACTATACATTTTTGACTATCGTGAAAATGTTGGGACGAAATGTGAATTGTCTGTTATGATAGGACTTAAATCTCTATTAATGGGTTCTCTAAGGGGACATTATTCCATGCCGTTAGTTATTTCAGTGTTTCTCAAACTTGAGTATGTATCAGAATCACTCTCAGGATTGGTTAAGGTGCAGATTGTTGGGCCTCACTCTTAGAGGTCAGTAGGCTTGTGCTGGGGCCTGAGAATATGCATTCCTAAAACTTTCCAGGTGATGCACCTCGTCAATGGAGCATCCTTTCAGAATGACTGCTTTAACCAAGCACCATTCTTTGGTAGTGTTACGGCTTTTTGTTTTTATTCCCATCAATTATTGCCATCTTCTCAGTGTCTTAACTTAGGATGGCCTCTAGTCCACATGTATTTTGAAAGCTGCATCTAAGTTGTGATAATTATCATCCATGCCTGCTGTGTGCTACTGCATCTCCCCAGAGCTTTGGTTTGCAGGATAAAGTTTAAAATCCATCAGCTTAATGTCATCTCCATACTGCACGCCTTCTTGAGAGTATAGTCACTTGCCCTATTTTAAGGAAGTCTCTGATCCACAAGCTGCAGAATTTGCTAGCAAATTTTTTCTTCTTTTTCAGTCAGCAAGCTAGATTGATGCCTTTTTGCTTAAATGCACACTTGTTGGCCAGAGTTTTACTGAATCACTAATAAATCACATTTTCTTGGAGCATTAGACTTGCCATTAACTTAGCTTTGCTTGTATGTGTTTTTTCATCCTTTATCTCTAGCCTGACTAGAAGAACAACTGCATTGCATGCTTTTCTATTTCCTGTGTTGTGTACTCACAGATGCTCCTTTAGATTTGTGTTATAATCAGAGTAAATACACATACTGTATAATACTAATTGAAAAAAAAATCACTGTCAAAATAGATCACTCGTTCAGTGGTAGGCCCAAGTTTTTTGAGGTCTGAGACTTACATTAATGGAGAGGGAGGGCATCCATTTTTATTAAAAACAGTAATGAAAGAAGAAGAAGATTTTTCAAGTGGGAGAAATAATGTGCTATGATGTGTGTAAACTAATTTTTGTTTCTTTTATAAAACTGTTCTATGGAGACCTGAAATTACAATGAGATATAGGGCTTTCTGTGATTTCATTTTTGCTGGTATGAGTTTTAAGAATGATTGGGGAGGAATAGCTGAGAAAAGAGACTTGATTATGACCTTTGAAGTCTACAGTTAAATTTCATATTATTATTATTTCTTAAATATATTTTATTGATTTTTTTACAAAGAGGAAGGGAGAGGGATAGAGAGAGTCAGAAACATCGATGAGAGAGAAACATCAATCAGCTACCTCCTGCACACTCCCCACTGGGCATGTGCCCGCAACCAAGGTACATGCCCTTGACCAGAATCGAACCCGGGACCCTTGAGTCTGCAGGCCGAGGCTCTATCCACTGAGCCAAACTGGTTAGGGCTCATATTACTTTAAGAGGCAATTTAAAATTGTTGAAGGCTTATCCCTTAGTCAGCTTGGGCTGCCATAACAAATACCATACTCTGGGTGACTTAAAAAAAACCCACAGAAATATATTTTCTCACAGGTCTAGAGGCTGATGAGTCCAAGATTAAAGTTGGGTGGAGGGAGTGTAGTTTCTGGGGAGGGCTCTCTTCCTCACTGGCATATGCCTGCCTTCTCTCTGTGTCCTCACATGCGAGGAGAGAGGTATCTCACTTTTCTGTTCTTTTTAAAAAATATATGTTTATTGATTTCCGAGAGGAAGGGAGAGAGGGAGATAGAGACATCAATGATGAGAAAATCACTGATTGGCTGCCTCCTGCATGCCCCCTACTGGTGATGGAGCTGGCAACCCAGGCCCATGCCCTGACCAGAATTGAACTGTGACCTCCTTGTTCATAGGTCTGTGCTCAGTCTTTGAGACACACTGACTGGGCACATGCAAACATTTTTTTTGTCAATAATAAAGTGATATGCAAGTGCTAATTATGACTATCTCCCTCAATGTCATGTTTGCTTAGGTTGTTTCATTATGAGGTTGCTGTAATATTGGGAAGGCATCCCTGTCATATATTTTTAAAAAAAGAAAAAAATTGTAGACCCTAGAGAAGTTTCTCATATGTTTAGACTTAAGGATTCAATTTAAAAATCTGGAAACTGGCATAGGGCTGCCCTTTAAAAAATTATTTTTTAAGAAAATGCATTTTAAAAATAGGTTATACATTAATCATCGACTCTATTTCATAGGAAGGACATAATCTCAGACTGAATAGCACACTTATAGATGAAACATTAGCTTGATAAAATACTGCATTTGTCGTTATTGTTCTCAGTTTTACTAAGGCAGCTGGGCACCTTGGCGTGAGTTGGCAGGATTGGTATTTGGGAAGCTGTGCTGTAACCCTCAGGCTCTACGCTATTGGAGTAGCTTCTTCTAGGTCCTGTTGACTTTAGGCAGAGCAGCAGCGTTGTGGCTGTCAGGCAGGCGGAGTCCACTGTCCAGGAACAGGGGATGTCAAACCTGCGGTCACCCTTGCGGGTAGGCAACCCACCTTCTCACAGATGAGGGCTTTAGCACATATGTAGATAGAGCTATGCCCCCCCCCCTTTTTTTTTTTGGAGAGCATTTCTGAATTTGTTCAGATGTTCAAAAAAGAACCCAGAGACCAGAAAAACAGTATTTAATGCAGTATCATGGGGCTTTAACCACTTTAATGGTTAAAGTGGGGGCTTTCCTTTATTTTATAGGGAAAGGTACCCCAGGGTACTAAAGAGATCAATATCCTAGCAAACTGATTAAGAGTGTCCAACAGTATTTCTGACCCCAAATAAATATTTGTTACTGCAATTACGCTGATGTTGAGAACACAGGTATTAACTATCTAAACAATAAATATATACTACTCACTTTTCCTCTCTCATGGGACTCAGTGTTCTGTATATATCCCCTTCTTATTGGTTCTGAATTTTTAAAAATGTAATAAACATTATGGACATGAGAGAGAGAGAGAGAGAGAGAGAGAGAGAGAGAGAGAGAGAGAGAGAGAGACCTGCCTTACCGTGGACATTCTTATAGTAGTTAGAAGCTAAGAGACAAGAGGCTAAAATAAAATAGGTGCCAAGTACCCTATCACATAACAACCCAGTAGTGAGCAGTTGAGAAGCGAGGGGGTGGTTCTGACATTCTAAAACGGTGGTTGCCACATTGCTATCTTCCCACCGGTGGTGAGAGAAAAAGGCCAGGAGAGCCCCCCAGTCTGTTTAAAGGTACAATTCAGGAGTGATATGCATCTGTTTAACATCCAGTTGTCCAGATCTTAGTCCCATGGGCACATTACATTGCAAAGATTTCTTAGAAATACAGCCTTGTGCTGGGTGAGCATGTCTTGAGCTGAAATTCAGAAGTTCTCTTATGAAAGGTGACAATGAATATTAGTAGACAGCCAATAGCCAGTGACCTTTCCTCTCAAGGATCAGTCCTTATTGCCACTGATTATTTTGAGATAACAACAGCATGAAAGAAACAAACATTAAGTGGGGTAGAGTGGGTTTGAAATTGTTTTTTTGGTGGGGTGACTAATAACATTCATTTTTAATGCTTCAGTTTTAAAGTCGAAATGACGTTATATAATACTATATATACCACCTGTTCTCATAGTCTTCTCTAGGGAACTTTGGAGGTGCTTGAGACCATTTTTAGGGTAAGATTAAAGCTATTTTCATACTAATTCTAAGACACCATTTACTCTTTCTCATTCTCATCCTCTCATGACATACGGTGGAGTTTTCTAGAGGTGCTACCCATGTGATATGTGGGACATCATTACTCTGAAGGATAATGGAATGGGTGCTTTTCCAGTTATCTGTTTAAATACTTTTCAGTTGTAATTTCTGTTGCAATATAGCCTAGATACAGGAAAGCTTTCTGTGGTCCTTGATAATTATTAAGGGTATAAAGAGGTCCCATGATCAAAAAGCTTGAAAATTATTGTCCCAAAGTATAATGCATTTTATGTTTAGACTTTAAAATCTAACCTAGTTCTTTAACAAGACTTTGATTAAACAAATGAAATTCATTTTGGGGCAACACTTTTTTTTTCAGTATTTTAAAGGGTGGTTAAAATCAAATCATGAAAAGAAAATGACAATTTGCTTCTCAACTTTTCTCCTGTTAGGGAAGAAAAGTCCTTTCTGTGGGCAAGGTTAAAGGTTTACAGAGAAGTTTAAGATATTAATGTGCATTCACTTTGCCTGGTATGTGTTGTGGAAAGAAACCTCAACGTTGATTTCTGTAATGATAAGTGAACTTACAAATTTTCAAGGTTTTCTCAGCCTGACAAAAAGGAGCCATTCATCCCGGCTGGCGTGGCTCAGTGGTTCAGCATCAACCTGTGAACCAAGAGGTCATGGTTTGATTCCCAGTCAGGGCACATGCCCCGGTTGTGGGCTCAAACCCCTGTGGGGATGTGCAGGAAAGATTCTCTCTCATCATTGATATTTCTATCTCTCTCTCTCCCTCTCCCTTCCTCTCTGAAATCAATAAAAATATATATTTTTAGAAAAGGAGCCATTCAGTTAGACATAAAGAGTTAGTTTTCATGGCATTTCAGTACTTCAGCAGTGTTTACATGCTAAAATTACATTGCTAAGTGCAGAGACAGTAGACAATTGTTCACTCTCATAGGAAACTGTATAATGAAGTAAATATTGGCTTTGGCTTTGCTATTTCTTTTATTTCTGTACCTTAATATTTTTTGTTTCTTTAAGCAATTTTCCCTAAAGAGATTTATGAAACCCTTGATTAAGAAACACAGATGCATCTATTACTTTACAAGACTTTGAGGAAGCACTTCCAAATTAAATTTTATTTCCCTGCATTAGGGGAGGGAAAGAAGTCTAGGATAGGCACAGGGGATTCAGGAAGGGACATGTCAACCGTGCACAGGACCAGGACTAACTTTCATTAGCAGTTCACTTCAAAAGGAAGAAATGGGAAACTGTGTATCATTTGTTCTCAGAAAAGAAGTGCCTTTCTCACCCTGGCCGGGTGGTTCAGTTGGTTGGAGTGTCCTCCCATACACCAAAAGGTTTCCGTTTTTATTCCAGGTCAGGCACATACTGGAGGCTCTCTCTCTCTCTCTCTCTCTCTCTCTCTCTCTCTCTCTCTCTCTCTCTCTCTGTAAAAACATATCCTTGGGTGAGGATAAAAAACATAAAAAGTGACTTTCTCTTGCCACTGTATAAATTTCTTAGGCGAACCAGGAACAATATAGAATGTGTATTTCTGTCATCAGTTTTCCTTATTTCTTCCTCTCTTTCATCTAATTTAGTAAGCTGTAAGAACAAAAACATTTTGAAATTTCCACAATAAAAGATGAATTTGATAATTTATTTATTACACTGGTATTTTCTGTACTACAATTACAACTTGTCTTCATTCAGACCAACATTTTCAGTAGCGAATAATGGTGATTTTGTGAAATGGGCATTTGCCAGTGTGTACATTTCATGGTGAATTGTTTTGCATTTACATCTATGAAGTGAATTAATTTGGTTTGCATAATGTGATCAGTAGATTACATGGGATATTTGAATCAGAATCACATGCATGGCCTATGGAACTGTTTTTGTCTGTATACAGGTATACTTCAATATGTGATTTAACCTGCTTTTGCCTCACTCTTTTACCTTTGACTTGGTAGATGCATATTCTTGGCAAGTAACTCATCCTCTCTGTGTCTCAATTTTGCTCTCTATTAAGTGGAAATAGTGTAATTCTTATATCACAAGGTTACTGGATGGATTGTGAGAGTTAATATATGTAAAGTACATAGAACAATGCCTGACACAGAAGCACTTTAAACATGTTATCTGGTATTACTATTACCACTACAATAAGAAGATTATCTAGATAAGCTCCCCGACTTCTTCTAGCTCTAATATTTTTTATTGAATTGAAGTACTAAACAGGCAACCTCAATGTGTTATTGGAGGATTTTGAGTATTCCTTTTCCCACTGAGTGCTGGGGGTGGAGTCCTTATGATATCTTGAGAAACAAGAATTTTCTGAGACTCACAGGGGAGGGTGAGTGACTTTTATTTGCCTAAAATTACATCCCTGTGTTTCTAAAGCCCACTTTCCCTTCATCCAGTTCTGGAAGAAATGCAGCTGGGAATTCAGTAGAGCTAGAAGCAGAGCCAGTGTCCATCAATGTTTCTGCTGGGCCCATCAGGCTAGTTACTGTGCATTAGTTCATTGTGTGGTGAGCCACATACCCGAGGGCCACGTGGGAAAATGCAAGAAGCAGAAGAGTGATTCCCCAGCAAGCCAGGAGTCAACCAAGAGGGACCAAGAGCAACAGAGCCCAATAGAATGAACTCCTTTGCAGGGGTGGGGAACCTTTTTCTTGCCAAGAGCCATTTGGATGTTTATAACATCATTCATGGACCATACAAAATTATCAGCCTAAAAATTAGCCTGCTATATTTGGTCAAACGTTTAACTCATGCCTTGGCAGGGCCAGACCGAATGATTTTGTGGGCAGTACATGGTCTGCAGGCTGAAAGTTTCCCACCCCTGGTGTAGGGGATTAAATATCCCAAATCTTCTTGCACTCATAGTAGCCATGACTCCTCTGGCCAATGACCTGTTCCCAGGTGTGATTGACATAAAGCACCTTTACGAAACCCCCCAACTTTATTAGGAAGAGGCCTATCTTCCTTTTGTCCAGTCCCCTCCCACAGGGATCTGTGGGGAATAGACCGGTGGCTCCCTGGGAGAAAGTAAAGCTGCAAAGCTGCCCAAATTATTATTGGAGAAATGTGAGGATGGTCTTTCTCCATTGTTAGTGGGAGTGGGGTTCTCGGGGTACCACCGGAATAAGCTTTTCTGGAAGCCCCCACGGGAGGATGGGATGTGATAGAAAGCTTTATTTTTGTGGCATTACATCCCTTCGTTTCTGAAGTCCCATTTCCCTTAATCCAGTCCTGGAAGAAGTGCAGCTGGGGATTCAGTAGCACTAGAAGCGAAGCCAGTGTCCAGAGTTTCCATTCCATGGTGGAGTTGGGTCTGGGTTAGCATTAGGCTATTTGCAGTCCATTAGTCCACTGTATGTGGGGTTCACATGGCTGAGGGGCATGTGGGCGACTGCAGGAGCTGAGAGCCACACAAGCCAGGAGTGCAAACCAAGAGCACAAACTCCTTTGTTTAGGACAGTGGTTCTCAACCTGTGGGTCGCCAACCTGCGGGTCGCGACCCCTTTGGGGGTTGAACCACCCTTTCACAGGGGTTGCCTAAGACCACCGGAAAGCACATATATAATTTCATATTGTTTTTGTGATTAATCACTATGCTTTAATTATGTTCAGTTTGTAACAATGAAAATACATCCTGCATATCAGATATTTACATTACGATTTATAACAGTAGCAAAATTACAGTTATGAAGTAGCAACAAAAAATAATTTTATGGTTGGGGGTCATGAGGAACTGTATTAAAGGGTCACAGCATTAGGAAGGTTGAGAACCACTGCTTTAGGAGATTAAATATCTCAAATTTCACACCTTTGCAGTGGCTACTCCTATCCTGGTCAGTGACCTGTTCCCAGGTGTGACTGACAGACAAGTACCTTCCCTATGTACCCAATCTTTACTGGGTATGCATCTAAACCGCAGCCTCCTGGTAAAGCAGCCCAAATGGCTATAATATTTGACCTTCTATTTGCTCCCTGCCTGTTAATTAATAACTAGGTTAAGTTATGATGGTATCAAAATGACATGCCTATATCATCTGGCCTTCTCTTTGCTCCTTATTATTAATAACTAGGTTAATTACAGTGGTATCATTAGTACCATATTTTTCTGGAAAATCACATTAACAATAGTGTTGGCCTGGACACATTTGTTGTGGTTATGCTGTAGCTTGCCCACAGCCCACCCTGATGTATCTGCACTCAGGGCATCTTACCTCTGCTTCCTGGTCACAGGGAACTCTTTTCCTCAGCTTTCTGGGAATTTTTAAAAAAATTTATTTTATTGATTTTTTACAGAGAGGAAGGGAGAGGGATAGAGAGTTAGAAACATCGACGAGAAAGAAACATAGATCAGCTGCCTCCTCCACACTCCCTACTGGGTATTTGCCCGCAACCAAGGTACATGCCCTTGACCAGAATCGAACCTGGAACCCTTGAGTCCATAGGCCGATGCTCTATCCACTGAGCCAAACCAGCTAGGGCGCTTTCTGGGAAATTTACACGTGAAATCGCACCCAAGTCCTGCTCTGGGTTCCTGCTTGGCTGCCTTGAGGACCCCGCTTGTTGTGTCAGCCAGGGTTTCCCTCCAGATGAAGGCTTCCCAGGGCTTCAAGCAAAGGTGGGCCCAGGCCCAGGCCTAGGTGTCCCCCATACAGCTAAGTCCAGGATCGGCTGCTGTATACAGCTTAACGGAAGGCTTGTAAACACATTTCCACATTTAAAATTAGTGTGAGTTCAAAGTCTAGGCTCTTCTCAGAAACTTATGTACTACTAAGCTCTCTCCACAGCATATGGTCCACAATTCCCAGATAGGGCAATTACAGCCCTCCTTAAAGGGACTTCTTTTACCATCTCTTTCCTACTGGGATTTCAGGATCCCTTCAGCTAGGTAGAGATGGGGAAATAGCAGGTGTTCCTAGTATAAAAGCCCCAGAAAATGGAGAGTAAGAAGGTCCATCTCTACCCACATCCTAGAGACTTTTTTGCATTATGATGCAGACCTCTTTTTTGTTTCTGATCTCTGGGTTCCTGAAAATGATTTTTGCTTCAGTCTTGCATAACAAGAAGCTAATTAAAAGTGTGTGTGTGTTTTTTCCTGTGTTTAGCCAATACAAACTGCCCTCAAGGAAAAATTCAATTTCCCATCTCTACACAAAAGTAAAAAACAAAACAAAACATACTGATGGCAGGTTTTTTTTTTTTTGTTTTTTTTTTAAAGAATGGCTATTGAGATTGTGCATTTATTTATATTTACTTAATACATTCCATTCAAAATTTTCTCCAATTGGCTGTTGCCCATATAAATCTACCCTTAATCATAGATTTGTGATGGGTAGTATTATTATTACTAGAGGCCCGGTGCATGAAATTTGTGCACAGGGAGTGGGGTGTCCTTCAGCACAGCCTGCACCCTCTCCAATCTTGGATCCCTTTCATAATCCAGGATTGCTGGCTCCCAACCACTCTCCTGCCTGCCTGCCTGCCTGCCTGCCTGATTGTCCCTAACTACTCCCTTGCCAGCCTGATCGACGCCTAACTGCTCCCCTGCCAGCCCAGTTGCCCCTAACTGCCCTTCCTTGCTGGCCTGGTTGCCCCTAACTGCCCTCTTCTGCCAGCCTGGTTGCTCGCAACTGCCCTCCCCTGAAGGCCTGGTCGCCCCCCAACTGCCCTCCCCTGCCAGCCTGGTCACCCCCAACTGCTCTCCCCTGCTGGGCTGGTTGCCTCCAACTGCCCACCCCTGCAGGCCTGGTTCCCCCACAACTGCCCTCCCCTGCAGGCCTGGTTCCCCCACAACTGTCCTCCCCTGCAGGCCATCTTGTGGCAACCATCCTGTGTCCACATGGGGGTGGCCATCTTTGACCACATGGGGGTGGCCATGCTGTGTGTTGGAGTGACGGTCAATTTGCATTTTACCGCTTTGTTATATAGGATTATTATTTTATAACCAGAAGTCCATTGTATGTGTTTGGGGGGGAAGGGAGCAGAGAGCTAGTGTGGTGTGGAGAGACCAGGAGCTCATATACCTCAGGAAGACATTAAGGTAATATAATTCCCTTAAAAAGTAAAAGCCCTTCAAACATTAATTTCTGCCCAAAATTTTCCCCATGTTTACTGTCTTTTGATTCAACTTCACATTTACAGAAAGGTTACAGAAATGGTATAAATTGTTACTTGATAACCTTCAACCCGATTTCTTTTTTTCTGAATTGTTTTTAAAGTATGTTGTAGACATGATGCCAGTTATATTTTTATTCCTCCTCAACATTTTATCAAGAAAATTTTCAAACATACAGAAAAATTGAAAGTATTTTGTAGTGAATACTGCTAAACCAACTGCCCAAGTTCTTCTATTAACATTAAAAATATTTCTATTGATTTCAGAGAGGAAGGGAGAGGGAGACAGAAACATCAATGATGTGAGAGATCTTTGATCTCTTGCCTCCTGCACACCCCCTAATAGGGATTGAGGAGGCATCCTGGGCATGTACCCTGACTGAAAGTGAACTTTTCATAGGTTGAAGTTCAGGCATACTGGCTGGGCTTCCGTTAACATTTTACTGTAGTGTTATTTCCATTACACGCCTGTTATCCATTTATGTATTCATCTATCTATCCATCCATCAATAGATTTTTGAAAAGTTTTATTGATGTATAATTTACAAATCATAAAATGTACCCATCAGATACTCAAATTACAGGAAATAATGATGTAGTTTGGAAAATTCTCAGAAAGAAACTTATTTCTGGGCATTAGTTATTCCCCTAAAAGGAGGCTGATTTCAAAGATGCTGACCTATAATCCAGAATCTGAATCTGTCTTGGAAATAAGGACTGAAGCCATGGACCCTTTCATCAGTAGATTTTCTTGTATTCTCAAATGTGAAAATTCTAAACTTTAGGAACCCTGTTTCTCGTTACTCTGTTCAGAATACATTATACCTTTTGTTTGCTTTCCTCAGAATTAATCCTGATGACACCCTGTGGAGCAAGTTAGCCTGAACATTCGAGGGGATAAACACTTATGCCTTAAGGACTCTTCTAGAGGGAATCATTTATACATAGCATTTGCAGTATTCTTCTGTGAAATGGAATCGTGCTGTTACTAATGCAGCAGCCTGCTGGTAAATGCCGAGGCTGTACATATTAGCCAGCTGGGGGCTGAATTTTGACTATTGAGCTGCCTAGAATTGGAATAATTAATATTCCTAGAGAAAGCTACATTGTGTTATAGTTTTTTGGATTTGTGACTGTAATCTGTAATCACCAGGGAATTTATTTAGATTTCCAATTATACTAGAGTTAATAATTTATAGTAAAGAGATGGGAGTTTGCTAGGTAGGTGGTGTACAGGTCTGATTTTTTCCATTAATAGTTTGTGTGCCTTGTATAAGCAAAGAACTATTAGCTAAATAGTCAGTTCATGCTCATCTTATCTAATGAAAGCAGAACCTAACGTGTTTACCTAAGGAGTTTTCTCATTTATTTAAAACACGGCTTTCTTTTGCATGAAAAGGGAGTCTTACTACAGAAACTTATATTTTAAAGAATTATGATAATGAATAATGGCTTCCTAATATGTAGTGTTGTGTTTTTTAATATATTCCATTAATATTGTTCTACATATTGTGCCTAAAAAGTAACATTCCATCCTCTATTAAATTCTGTACCTCAAATGAAAGACTATGTGAATTTTTTAAAATTATGCATTTCTTTTGGATAAAAATAAAGCCTATCAATCTTTTAAAAATATTCTTACTAATACTGATTATTTTAAAGAGATGTTCATACATATTTATGTAGATTACACCTAGATAACCATAGTCTTGACTAATAAAAAATCATAGAAAATAGAAGCCATTCTCTTTTAGCTCAATATAGCTTTCTTTAAGTTTTGCAATCCTTTAACAAATTTGTGGTTGTAATTATTCAGAGTTGTATAATTGATTATACTGACTTGTTCATGAAAATCTGTTGCTTACATGATTTAGAATGACTGTTTAAAAAAAGGATACCTTGTTCTATATCAATAATCTATTCTAATAAAAGGGTAATATGCTAATTAGGGAAGACGTCTTCCAGACGACCTTCTGGATGTCCTTCCGGACAAGGCTTCAGCAGCTGTGAGGGCCAAGGCTCAGGTCAGCAGTGTCAGTAGCAGTGGGGTAATGGGGGCAGTGCCTTCCTCTGATCCACCAGGTTGCCTCCCGCAGAGGGAGGCCAGAATGCGGCTTAGGCCTGGGGCTGAGACAGAGGCAGTTAGGGGTGATCAGGCTGGCAGGGGAGCAAGTTAGGGGCAATCAGGCTGGCAAGGGGGCAAGGTAGGGGCAATCAGGCTGGCAGGCAGAGTCAGTTAGCCTAAACCAGCAGTCAGACATCCCCCGAGGTGTACCAGATTGGAGAGGGTGCAGGCTGGGCTGAGGGAACTCCCCCCCTCCCCTGCATGAATTTTGTGCACCAGGCCTCTAGTCCTATCTAATAAAAGGGTAATATGCAAATTAACCATCACTCTGTCACAAAATGGTGGCACCCATAACCACAAGTTGGCGGTGTCCAGTCCTCTCAGCACCACCAGAGTCCCCTAGTCCCGGGGGTGCAGCCACTGAAAGCGGGCAGTGAGAGCAGCCTGGCAGAATGCTTGCATTGTCTCCATGGCAACGAGGCAAGCGTTCCACCTGGGCCGCAGAGGGCCTCTGGGCAGCAGGCACGGAGTGGCTGAGGGGAGAGAATGCTTGTGTAGTCACCCCAGCGACGAGGCAAGTGTTCTGCACCGGCCATGGAGGGCCTCTGGCCAGGCCAGGCGCAGAATGCTTGTGTTGTTGCAGGCTGGGCTGAGGGGACACGACCCCCCCCCCCCATGCATGAATTTCATGCACCGGGCCTCTAGTCTGTAATAATAAAATCATAATATGCTAATTAGACCGGACGACCTTCCGGACAAAACCAGGGCTGTGAGGAAGCCCTGGTCTCAGGTGCCTGGCAGTGGCCAGAGGGAAGTCCAGGTCCCAGGTGCCAGAGGGAAGCCCAGATCCCGGGTGCCAGAGGCAAGCTGGTGCCGGCAGCCAGGAGAAGGAAGGCCTACGCTTGCACGAATTTCATGCATTGGGCCTCTAATCCTATATAATAAAAGCCTAATATGCTAAGTGCCCAACCATTCCTTTGACCTTTCAACTAGTCACTATGACATGCACTGATCACCAGGGGGCAGATGCTCCAACCAGTAGGTTAGCTTGCTGCTGTGGTTTGGTCAATCCAGAGTGGGCAAGACAGGCCAGACACACCCTGGAGCCCTACCACGGTACCTCCCAGGCCCTGATCATGCATGGGTGCTGTCCCTCAGCCTGGCCTGTGCCCTCTCACAATCTGGGACCCCGCGGGGGATGTCAAAGAGTCGGTTTCAGCCCGATCCCCACAGGCCAGGCTGAGGGACCCCACTGGTGCATGAATCCATGCTCCGGGCCTCTAGTACAGTATAAAATATTATAACTGATAATAACTATTGTCAGTAAATTCACATCTATGGGATAATATGAGGTTAACAGCTGCACACCTGAACTTAAAGATCTGATATGTTTTAGAAGCCAGAATTATCCTATCTAATAAAAGAGAAACCTGCAAATTGACCATAACCCCGACACCCTTCCCATTGGCTAATCAGCATCTCTTTATGCAAATTAACCGCCAACCAAGATGGCGGCAGCAGCCAGGCACTGAAGTGAACAGGAGGCTTGCTTGCTCCAGTGATGGAGGAAGCCAAGGTTCCCCGCCTGCCACTGTCGGCCTCTGAGCTTGCACTCTAAGAAACAATGTTGCAAGTATAGAAGCTAAACAAACTCCAGAAACCTGCTTTCAGTCAGCAGGGCTTCAGCCAGCAGGACCGCAACAGTGTTTCAATTATAGAACCCATACAAACCCAGTACCTGCTTTCAGCAGCCGAGGTCTCAGAGCTGCAGCCAAGCCTCAGAGCTAAAGCCGGCTCTCAGCTCCAGTGACAGCCATAGAAGGTAAATAAATCCCAGAATAAAAGAAAAAAGAAAAAAAGGAGAGGTTGGGAGCTTCAGTCTCCCACCAGCCTGAAAACGGCCCTCAGCCCCTCACCCAGACTGGCCAGGCACCCCAGTGGGGACCCCCCACACTGAAGGGGGTGTGACCAGCTGCAAACAGCCATCATCCCCTCACCCACACTGACCAGGCACCCCAGTGGGGATCCTTACCCTAAAGCAACAAGATGGCGGCTAATTTGCACACTGAAGGCGGGCGGCAGTGGGCAAGGCTGTCCACGGTCCCGGGACCTGATCTGTGACCCTGCTGGGGAGGGGGCAGTGCTTGAGGCTGTCTGCAGTCTGGGACCTGGATCTGTGACCCTGCTGGGCAGGGGGCAGCGCAGGAGGCTGTCCGCGGTACCGGGACCCGGATCTGTGACCCTGCCGGGCGGGGGGCAGCGCGGGAAGCTGGCCCCTGTCCTGGGACCCGGATCCATGACCTGGCGGGCGGGTGGCAGTGCTTGAGGCTGTCCGCAGTCTGGGACCCGGATCTGTGACCTGGCAGGTGGGGGGCAGTGCTTGAGGCTGTCCACGGGACCAAGACACGGATCCGTGACCCTTCCCGACGGGGCGGCAGCTCACACAGGGGTGGATCAGCTGGGGTTGGGCAGGGCAGGACGCCTGGCTTCCGCCCAGCCCCAGTCACTCTGGGCAGGTGAGCAGCGCAGAGAGCCTCTGGAAGGCGAGGCAGGCTGGCGGAGGGCGGCCTGTACTCCCCACATGGCCGTGGTGACCGCTGTGAGCATGCCAAATGGAGCTTGCAGGCTGAGCTGAAGTAGCGCCTGCAGGCCATCAGCACCCAGGAGTGGCTGTGCAAGATCTGCCTCCTGGCCCAGAAGGTGCAGGATCGCAGGGACAGCCACCGTGCTGGGCCAGACTGACATCCTCCTGGCCGCACCACGGGGGTTTGCGGATCTGCAAAGCCAGAGGTCTCTGGTGTGCACATCCCCCCCTGGCGTGCGAACATCCCCCAGCACACTGTCACCCTCCCGCGCCTGCAACAGTTGCAAACCAAGGCATGCACAAGTCCCCCCACCTCTCCACCGCACTTCCATCAACCCGGCATTCCTAACACCCCCACAGGATGTGCACACATCCCCTCTGATGCCCTCACATCCTTTGGTGAGTGTCTGGGTGTTCTGGGTGCCGAGGGAGGGCACCTGTGAGATGACAGTGAGAGGGCGGAGTGGTGATGCCCTGTGCCCATGGAGGCCAGTGCAGCTACGAGATCACCTTTGGGGGGTTAATGCAGGTTCTGAGGCAGGAGCAGGTGCAGATAGACACACCTAGTGGGCACGGGCGGCCTTTGCTGAGGTGCCTTCAGTCAGCGTTCAAGATCAAGAACCCAGAGGCGGAGAGGAATTCCGTCCTCTCAGTGAAACAATGGGATAGTCAGGGCGACTGTAGAGGAGGAATGTGCACTTTGGGTGCCAGCACCCATGAGCGAAGGCTGCCCTGACTGAGCCTCGCTTGCTTGGGGCCTAGCTCATTCCTGCCAGGCAGCGGGTGACAGGACGTGCTTTTCCGAATTAATGAGAGAAAACGTTGATTCTCCTGCTGCCTCCGAAGGTGGAAAGTGAAGTGGGGAGACATGTGGGGAGTGAGCGAGGTTCCCTGTCTGTGGGTTCCAAATCTGCTGTTGGTTTATTTCACCGCTGACTAGAGATATACAGGGTGTCCCCCCAAAATGTATACACACTTTGAATACTTACTAATTCCAATGGTTTTAAGCATAAGAAAGAAACAACAATG
The DNA here is from genome assembly GCF_964212035.1 of Myotis nattereri. Lineage (NCBI taxonomy): Eukaryota > Metazoa > Chordata > Mammalia > Chiroptera > Vespertilionidae > Myotis > Myotis nattereri. Next base: position 45,218,114 of record NC_138076.1, on the reverse strand, counting down.
GATCTGTTATCTGTTCAAAGTGTGGGCACAAACAGGCAGTTGGACATTCCCTGAGGGGTCTCAGATTGGAGAGGGTGAAGGCCAGACTGAGGGGCCCTCCCCCCCCCCAGTGCACGAATTTCGTGCACTGGGCTACTAATTTTATTTTATAAAATTAATTTAGTGCCTGAAATTAATTTAGTGCCTGTATCATATGTACTAGAACATCCCCAGTGGAATTGAGCCAGCATGTTAAAATTTCTGGAATAAGACATAGGAGTATTTCCTCTATGTGAGATCCACAGAGTCAAAGTAACTTCCTATCAGTTTGGAAATTAGTTGTCAATTAACACAGTGTGGGTTAATAGAAGTGCTTTTAGTTTTCAAAGTTTTAGAATTACAGGTAATAATTAAGGACTTAAATAATTGTGGTGTACTTTTAGGTGAGTTCTTCAGAACCTCTTCAAATAAGCTATTTAAACTAAGTTTTACAGTATATGCTAATGTTAAACTAAGTTAAATGTAAGGAAACAGTATATTTTAAAGCATTTTATGCATTTATGTTTCTGATGAAATATGAACTACTTTCAAATTGACAGAGTTAAAATAAGCATATCCCATAGCTTTATCTATTAATATGTTTGAGTCCTCCCTGTAATTTTTTATTTTCCTAAAAGCCAGTCTAATTCAAAATATCTGGAAGTTCCTGAAAATTTTCTGTAAACTTGTGTGTTATAGACTAAAAAATAGCAATATAGTAAATGAACATTATTATTATTTTAAATAAATATTTGCCTTTTTTTTCCTATGGAGGATTTTTAAAATAAATGTCTACTAAACTAAATAAATTAACAGATTTAGAACAGCTGTGAGCCTGGAAATTTATATTTAGTAATTATACTAAAAGGAAAAAATTGGCACTCTTTAGTGAATAGAACTGTTGGTTGTTTGAAAACAGATATTGTTCTAAGAGTTATGATAAGCTAGGAACATATAACAGGGTACTAGAAGTTTAAATACTAAGATAAAATAGACTATCTGAAATGTATTGATTTGAATATCACTCATATAAAGGCAAATGAATAATATTGAACAGATTATTCTATCTAATTTAGAAGAGTGAATCTGTTCCACCTTGGGTTCTGTTCTTAGACTTTGCAGAAAAAGAAACAGTAGAATCTTTGAAATAAGGGGATATATGACTGTTAAATTGTCTTTGCAAACAGTTGAAGAAGGACTTATTTGCATCTATCATACTTAAAATTAGGGACGTTTACATATACTTTAGCTTTTATCTGTGTGAATTGGAGTGAAAATTTGACTATTTTTAATTGATGTATATGTCTTCTATGTCATGTATTATATTTATAATTTATTAAAAATGTAGTCAGTCTAAAAATATTAAAGAATACATACAGAACATTTAGTAAATTTTTGTGAATGAATATAGGAATATATACGGTTAAGTAACATTCTGTGTAACTCTGGAATCAATAAATCACTATATAAACTCATTTTTATTTCATCTCATGCAAAACTAATACTTCATGCTTTAATTATTTGTTGAATGTAAATTATTTGTACATTGACAGAGAAGATAAAAGAATATTGAAATCCAAATATTCTGTGTTCTCTCTAGATAATTACCTAGATCCAGTATAATAGTACACATGATCACTGCGTACTACAAAATAATTGGATATTGGAAAGGGTTCCTGGGCTCAACTTTCATGTGTGGGGGTGCAAGGGAGGTTCTCCACGCTAACAAACCATTCTCAGACACTAGCAGAGTGTACAAGAATTCAACTCAATTCTGACACCTTCTACCTGGAGTTAGCATCAGATTTCAGAAATTATGGGGTCAGTTCCTTAAGACTGCCTCCCCCCCCCCCACCCCCAGTCTCAAATCCAAATATTTACCTGGGCCTCTCACCAACTGGCTATAGATTGGAGGTTTTAAAGACCCCCTCCAATTTGGAATTGATTCAAGAAATGAATTATTTGTAACACACTTATAGCTTGTCTCTAGTGTGGCCTGCAAGATAAGACACCTAAAAAGGAAAGATTAAATGGATTTTTATTTTTTAATCAAGCAATATGGTGAAATAATAATATTATAGGTAGTTTGCTGAGGTCACTAAGATTGAGAATCTGAGTAAGGGGAAATCAGAGACACTTTTTGATTTGTGTGATAGGTAATAAAACTGATAATGGGCCCAGCCTGTGTGGACTGAGCTTTGTTTCATGCACCAAGAGGTCATGGGTTTGATTCCAGGTCAGGGCCCCTGCCTGGATTGTAGGCTCAAACCACTGGAGGGGGCCTGAAGTAGGCAGATCAATGTTTCTATTTCAAAATTTTTTTTTCTCTCTCTCTCTCCCTCTCCCTTTTTCTTTCTCTAAAATCAATAAAAACATATTTTAAAAAATGAAGATGAAATGTACATTTCTACATAAATATTAAAGGACTTCATTAAGATGGATGAGCTAAGAATAAGCCAAACAAAGGAATTAAAATTAAAGTTTTATATGAATTAGCAAAATGTTTTTTTTAAAATGATTGCTTGCTCAATCCTATGTGGTAAAATGATCAACTACTTGAAATAAGTTAGTTTCATCACTGCTTGAGTCTTTTCAGCTCTGTATTGAAGAATATCATTACATAAGCATAGTATCATTAAACATGCCTTTATAACTGAAACCCAAAATTTATTACCATACTCTACACACACAGTAACTTGTCTTCCAAAGTTTTTTTCATTTTTAAAAATCAAGTCAACTACCATAAAAACATCTCTTGCAAATAAAACTAAAGTTGGTACATCTTATAGAGAATTTATGTAATAGAAACATACACAGTAAGATGTAGCTCACTGAATACTCAAAGGGATAGATTCCCTTTCTTTCAGATGCCTGTGGTGGAGCCTTGGGACTGCTTGGCATTAATCATTTCAAATAAACAAAATATGATTACTTTTTTATTCACAAAATAATCTTTTGGAAACAATTTTGTCCAATGCTGTTGCAAACCTAAGCTAATATTTGATATAGTATCTTCTTTTTGAATTTCAGTGAAATATAGGATAGAGGGAAATATCTATTGGATAACTTATTCAGGGCTTATTTGTATTAGTTTTTCCTGCCAATGTATAAATGAGTGTATAGTCATCCTATTGTGTCTCATTCCATAAAATCTAATTTCTGCTAGTTATACTTAGACAAGTGTTGAGCCATTTGAATGAAACAATTTATTTTCTCAAACGAGAAAGATAATGTTCTATCTATCCATTGTTATGTTCTATAATATCACATAATTTTAAAATGTATGATTGACATATTACAGTATGTCAGTGTTAATTATAAAGTAGATTTATTGTGTCTTCAAGAAAATGCATGCTCCAGTGGATGAATGGTGTTATTCTTCCCCAGTTAAAAAATATACATATATGTTTAATAGAATTAAAACATATATATCCACTAATATACACATTCACTATATGACATAATCTTTTGGGTTCATAGAGAATCTATGCGCATCATCTACCATCTTTTTTTAGCTGTTCTTTAACCTAAGGCTGATAAGAACTACTTATTTCATGTAGCTATGGCATGATTCATCTCTCTATCAAGAGATATTCCCCCTCACCCCAGTTCTCATTTGAATCCTCAGAGCAGACAAGGCCTGGGAGAGGGATCTGAGGCCTGAGTTTTAGATGCATTGTCCTCACTAAGAGGGTCAATGAAGGAGACCATGTAGTGCTCACCAAAGTCCAGCATATTTGGAGATTGTTTGGGTGCTGCCAAGACCCAGCAGGGCCCGAGGCAGGTATGAATATGGTATACAGAACAAAGGAGGAGTAAGGGCCAAGGAAATTAGAGCAAGTGCTACCAAGACCACTGGTCAGCCAGTCAGAATGGAATAAATTAGGGGGGATATTGAGTGATTTCCTAGTAAGAGCTAGTGTTTGGTTTGGCAAGGGTGTTCACCTCCCCTGGTGAGGGCGAGGGCAGAGTCTTAGCCAACATAGTGTTAATTCTTAGGCCTTGGGGACAAGTATTATTCAAGGTTTTCCAGAGAAACAGAATCAACAGGATGCATATATAGAGGGAGCAAGATATTTATTACAAGAAATAGGCTCATGTGATTTTGGACAATAAGAAGTTCCAAGATCTGCAGCCACTAAGCTGGGATCCTGGAGAGCCAATGGTATAGCTCCAGTCTGAGCTGGAAGGCCTGGGAGAACTAATAAAGTGATGGTGTTAGCTCCAGCCTGAACACCGGCCAGCTTGAGACCCAAGAAGAGTCTGTGTTTCAGTTCCTGTCCCAAGGCAGGAAAATCCTGATGTTTCAGCTCCACATTTTGGCAGGAGGCTGTCCCTCTTACTTGCAGAAAGGCAGGCCTTCTTGTTCTAATTGAGCCTCCAAATGACTGGATGGGGCAGAGGAGTCTGCTGTACTCATCCTATCAGTCAAATGTTATCCGTCCAGAAATACCCCCCAGATATTCCAAGAAAAATGTTTGACCAAATATCTGGGCACTTCATGGCACAGTCCAGTTGACACACAAAATGAACCTCTGCAGGGTCTCATCCTAGATCAGTGATGGCAAATCTTTTGAGCTCGGCATGTCAGCATTTTGAAAAACCCTAACTTAACTCTGGTGCCGTGTCACATATAGAAATTTTTTGATATTTGCAACAATAGTAAAACAAAGACTTATATTTTAGATATTTATTTTAGATATTTAAATTCCATTTAACAAAGAAAAATCAACCAAAAAAATGAGTTTGCGTGTCACCTCTGACACGCGTGTCATAGGTTCACCATCACTGTCCTAGATGAATGATGATACTAATGAGTGCCTCAGAGAGAGTCCCCTGAGGTCTGCCTTTACATGCGGGTTGAGTGAAGTTACAAAAGTTAGTACTCTTGTGTAAAAGTGATGACACTCCTGCAGTCTTACTCCTCTTTTATTGGATGAGATCGCTGAACAAAGCCAGGACGTCAAGGATGCTGTCTGCCTGCAATCTGGGCTCCTGCCATCTACCTTTGAGGTGAGACACATTTATGAATAATAACATAATTGTGTTTACACACGGAGTCCAGGGTTATTTTAATGCATATCATGATATCTGTGTTGTGAATATTAAGTGTGTGTCATAGCCTAAAACCATCTCTGCCTTAAAAATCTGTCCTTTGATTTGTTACCCTTACTCCCTTAAATTCCACTAATAAGATGGGATTCGCTTAGGTGAGCAAGCACAACTTCAAGTGATTGGTTTCAGCTGCACCTTCGGTTTCCACTAGCTTTTCCAATTAATAAGCACTTTCTAATATATTGTCTTACTTGATATTTGATCACTGTTGATTCGCAAAATCAATAATGTCCAACGGTTGGATATAACATTATTAAACCTGCATTTGAGATGCAAGAAAGTGAGGTTTAAAGCTAATGTGATTTTTCTTTTTTAAGAATCTTAGAACTTTTTAGTAGCAAAGATAAACTAAGACATGTGTGCACCACATTTTATGACTTTTCCACATCGCCGCCATTGAACTTGTAAACAGCAACTCATTCATATCTTACCCAAAACAAATAAATCTAATTAAGACAGTATGAAATTAATTTGGGATTTTAATGGTTCAAAATCTGTAGATGTCAATAGCTTTCTAACATTTTGCTTCTAGCATAGTTTCCAATTTTCCCCCTCACAAATAAAAAGTAAATATTGTAAACTCTGAAATCATCGTTAATTTGTAGTCACCTTGTGTCTGAGCACCTAGATTTATAATAGTTCTACTTTTCCTACCTCTCCTATATATTTATAAAACTTTATGAAAGTTTTAGAAATCTTTGATAACAAAGAATTGTCATTGCAACAGAGAAGGTAGCTGATATGATTTCCTTTTGAATATGTTTATAATTATTCTCTTGAAATTATGTAGTAAACTGCTGTCATAACTTTTAGCAATCTTTGCTGAATATAAATGCTGCATTTGGAAAAATTAGCCCCTAAGTTATTTACACAAATACATATTTTAAGCTACATTTTGATATATCACTTAGATTGTTCCCAAAATATTGGTACAAATAGAGACATCAAATTTCTCATCAAGTGCCCCAAAATAATGTTGCTGAGATTTCTTAGCAGATCAAGTCCAAGTGTTTTCTCAGAGAGATCTATTTTTTATAAATAAAGATGATCAGGGAAGCATGAAATTGAGAGCATTTTGAGGGCCTGTTGGAATTGAAGTCACTACACTCTGCTTATACTAGATGATTCTGCTTTTGGGATTTGTCTAAAAAAACGGGGAAAGGAATGAGTTCAAGGAGCAACCATTGCATGGCCCTGCATGGGATATTTGAAGGTTACAATGGCAGCTCACAGGGTACACAGTTGAAGAAGGCCTGTGTAGGGAGGAAGCAGGGAGCAGAAAGGCACTCCAGCCCTGTGTTGGGGAGATAAAGTGTCTGTGTATGAAGTTGTTTGCTGTGGGTGGTGTTGTAAAACCTTTGGTTCATAAAAATAAAAATGCCAAAAGTGAGTGGTGGATTAATTTGAAATATCCACATATTTACCACTCATTTTTTTTAATCACTTCAATACATTAAAAAAAATAGCCATAAGAGTGTCAGCGGAAGAAGTAAAAGATAGAATCTTTTCACACATGACCACAGAAAATTTAATTCATCTACAGAATGGCTCATTTCATGTTCACCTGAATGTGTCAGAAAATTTTTTAAAAGTATCTTTTAGTAATAAATTACCTTAAAACTACCAGTACAAGGTTGAACTTCCTGGGACAGGTTATTTGAAAGACTCACCATAAATCATTTTTGTATATTCCTTAAACATTATTTTTTATTCTTAAAAGAATGGAGCAGCCACCTCTTATTTCATATGAAATTAAATAGAGGAACATAGAATAACTAAGTGTTTTATTAAATAAACACTCATTTATCTGGCACTAGACTAGGCAGAGAGAAGAAATGGATCCAGGTACTACTAGCACCACATCATAGGAGCTTTTAGTCCCTGGGAGTGCATTCTAGCAGAGGGACATTACAAGATGCTGAGCAATTACTGCTAAGTGGCATGTCGCTAACATAATTACAGTTGAGTTTTCAGAGAAAACTAAATTCATCATAGTTCAAAGCATGCTTTGAAGTGTTTGGGGGGAAAGGTGGGAATGGTCTTGGGTACATCTTGGCTTACATCCTGTGAAGCTGCACAATCGTGTTTTTTTATGTATTTATTTTTTAATCCTCACCCAAGGACATGCTTAGTGGAGGGAAGGAGAAAGAGGGAGGGAGGGAGGGAGGGAAGGAGGGAGAGAGAGAGAGAGAGAGAGAGAGAGAGAGAGAGAGAGAGAGAGAGATATCAATCTGTTGCCTTCCATATGTGCCCTGACTGGGAATGGAACCAATCCAACTGCAACCTTTCAGTGCACAGGAAGATGCTCAACCAACTGAGCCACTCTGGCCAGGCACAATTGTGTTTTGAAACAGGACTCTAAGGGGGAAATGGCCTATATAAAATGTCTTAGGAAAAAAGGTACAGAGATTAGTAGAGTCTGATTGTAAAAGGTGGCTCAATCTGGGGAGCATGGTCCATGAGTGAGTGAGTTCAAAATGTGCCAGCAGGTTTCTTCAACTCTCCTTCTTCTCTTTCTCTATTAAAAAAATATTACTTCTCCCATCCAAGTACTAAGTAGACCCAATCCTGCTTAGCTTGGAGATCAGATGAGATTGGGTACGTTTAGAATAGCCAATAATGTTGAGATAACTGGGTATGGGGCCAGGTGTGTGCTTGGGGGATCAGGGGGACCGCTGTGTAGAGTTTTTGGTTTTCTGGCCCCTTTGCTGTACATCTGAAACTAGTGCAGAAAGTTATTGAATGTAAACTGGTTGAAATAAAATAAATTTAAAAAATATTCATCATCCACATGTCTGACAGCGTAGTGAAGTGTAGTGCCAAACCAATATGGTCTTCACTTGAAGTAGATACTAGAGAAAAACAAGGAGCTTAAAAAAAGTAAAACTTGGGCATGAAGTATACATTGAATACTTACTTCATGTATTAGAATAGGTGAGTAGCCAATCAATTGCCTAATAAATACTCCACTGTATGTTCTACTAGCAGGAACATGTTCAGGTCTCATCTCATCTTCTTATTTCTTCTTACTGGACACTTGAAATAAAACCATAAAATTATCTTTATCACTGAGGTTTAAAGATATTTGTAGTTTTCCTTTGGCTGCAGGGGTAAATTTAGAAATTTGTTTATTCACCTGTTATTCATTGAATTCCTACCATGTGTAGCTGGGTGCCCAGATGTCAGCATGTTGCAGCAGGCGAAACAACTGAGAGATACAGACAATTGAGAGATACAGATACACACACACATGTATCTGGTTTCTTATCCTTCAGGAAGAGGAAGCCCCTCTCTTGATGAAGTGCTTTCAGGAAGCTCGGTAATGGAGGGATCTTACTAGATTGACCTTTTAAAATTTTGTCCAGAGGTCAGCTCTTTCGAATTTCTTTGGCTCTTCTATTCCACCCACCATCCTATTTCCCTATTTTTTCTTTGGAGTGATGTATTAACAAAGACCCCTTGGTTCGTTTTGCTATTTATCTGAGAGCATACGGTTTGCAGCAATTAACAGCTCCTGCATGAGTCACCCATAATAGATATTCTGTAGAATAAAATGTATCCTCATTTAAAAATATAATTGGGAAGGAAAAGGTACATTGTCTGACCTTGTTCTGTCTATAGAAACCAATTCAAATCATGATTATACTCCTAGGCTATTTGAGAAGAATAAAATATTCAAAACTAATGGCTTTAAGCTCTCAGGCAAAACTAGACTCTTAGTAGCAGAAAAATTCCACAACGGCTCTGGAGAACAGTTTTAATTTTTCTCAACCAATAAAAATAATGTTTTTGATATTAATTTGGGAAACGTGATTGTCAGAGACCCTCTACTGAACTATTCTGAAATATTAAAATCAAGGTAACTGAAGTACAATTTGATTATCCCTCATTGCCATTTTCAGTGGGAAGATAATTAGTTAAGCATTAACCTTGAATGTGAAAAGAGCCTAGGAAAGCCCCTTTTCTGTGAGGGCTGTCATTTTCCAGATTATTCTTCTACAACCATTTTCTGACAAGCTATGGAAGGAAAACTGGAAAACATAAAATATTACTCACATATAAATCTTGTGGGGAGATGAGAGGATAGATTCATTTATGAAGAAGAATATATCAGTCTCTGTATAAAGATATATTTATTATTATTTTTGTAATCCTCACCCGAAGATATGTGCTTATCGATTTTTAGAGAGAGAAGAAGGGGAAGGAGAGAGAGAGAGAGAGAGAGAGAGAGAGAGAGAGAGATCAATTGGTTGCCTCTCATAAGTGCCCTGACTGGGAATCGAACCCACAACCTTTTGGTGAATGGGATGTTACTCCAACCAACTGTGTCAACCAATCAAAACATAAATTTATTTATTTTGTAGTAATAATTATACCATACAAAGTATATAATATAATGTTATACTTAAATATCCACCAGTGCCCTATTTCTTTCATTGTTTTGTTTTAAAACAGTATTTAAATGCCATGATTTATCTTATTCACACACACACACACACACACACACACACACACACACAAAGACACAAAGAGTAATTGTTAAACATATCGTATATGTCAAGGAATTCAAGTGTAAGTTTACATTCTAAATTTCTAATAGTTCTTACAGTAAAATTTGGAAATTCTGTAACACTAGCTAAATCAGTGCAAACTTATAACCCTTTATTGATAATTGTTTTCCATCGGCATTATAAAATTATGGATCAGGACTATTTCATGAGAACCATATTTCATCACTGACTCAGAAAACATATATATCTATCTTAGAATTACAATGAATTGCTTTAAATATTTGATGCCTTCACACTTTTGGTGCTTATTATATGCCAGGTCCTGTTCTTAGAGCTTCCTGTATGTTAACTCATAATCTTGATAGCATTTAATTAGGTAGGTAATATGTCCCAGTTCTACAGATGAGAAAGCCAAGGCATGGACGTTAAGTCATTTTTCTGAAGTCAGATGGTGTGGTCCACAGCCTGTCCTGTTTAACCACTGCACGTTTTGTCTCTCAATTGGCTAAAACTAAATATGTAATAGGATTAAGAATTTTACCACTTTTTTTTACACCCAAGCTGCATTCATGCATATATGCAACTTATGTCTTAAGTGTCAATGCATGGATAATTATTATACAAGGGAAACTAGTTCTTATGTATCTAAATACAAACAATCAGACAATTTATTTAAAGAAATGTCTTCTTAAATGTAGGTGATGTGAGAGCAATAGATTGTTTAAATGCATTTATCTATGAATCTATATGAAATCATACTTAAACAACGATGATGACAAAACTATTACTTGTTATCTAAACACACACACACACATACACGAATAGAAGTGCCAGGAGAATAAGGACACAACCATCTTGATATTCAAATAGGGGGCAGGGAGTACACTCTGTAAAGTATAGACAGGTCAGGTTAGTGTCAGTTCCTCACAAGAAACTCAAATGGAATAATAAAAACTTCGAAGAAAAGTGATGATATCCTGGGTTGTCTGTGGATTAACCAAAAATTAATCACACCAAGTTTGTCTCATATGACTTAAAAAAAAATATATATATATATATATATATATATATATATATATATATATATATATGTTGATTTCAGAGAGGAAAGAAGAAGGAAAGAGAGATAGAAACACCAATGATGAAAATGATCATTGAACGGCTACCTCCTGCAGGACCGACACTGGGGACTGTGCCCACAACCTGGACATGTGCCCTGACCGGGCATCGAACCATGACCTCCTGGTTCATAGGTTGATGCTCATCCACTGAGCCAGGCTGGCCAGGCTCTCATATGACTTTTAATAGACATTTTGTTTAGTAGATATGCTAAGTGCGACAGAGGATGTTCAGCCGCTTAGAGTCACTTGGTGACCTATGTACACCAATCTCTACATGCCTTTCCCCAAACTCAACCCTGGGTGCTTTTACATTCACCCACCACCAGCACACACACATTCAATTTGAGGATCACAGTCGAGGCTCACCCGATTCTGCTCTAGCTGGTTTGCCCATCTTTGAAAAGCATTACAGTAGTTCTTCCTTATCTGTGATTTCATTTTCCATGGTTCCTGTTACCTGCAGTCTGAAAATATTAAATGAAAATTTTTAGAAATACAGTTCATAAGGTTTTAATTGTGGGTCACAGAGTTGCATGATGAAAACTCAAGCCATTCTAGAATGTCAGGCCCGTGATGTGAATCATTCTTGTTCAGCATATCTGTACTTTATAATCTCCACACTGGTTTGTCACATAGTAGCTGTTTTTATCAGTATCCCAGAGCTTGTGTCCAAGCAACCCTCATTTTACTTAATATTGGCCCCAGAGTATAAGAATAGTGACACTGGCAATTTGGATGTGCCAAGAAACCATATGGAAAAAAACATAGTATACAGGGCGGGGCAAAAATAGGTTTACAATTGTTCCTATGGGAAAATAACACAATCTACACTAATAAAAGAGAAAAATGGTAATTGGCGTACGGCGATACCCTTTTCATTGGCTAATCAGGGCTATATGCAAATTAACTGCCAACTATGATTGGCAGTTAACTGCCAACTAAGATTGGCAGTTAACTGCCAACAAGATGGCGGCTAATTTGCATATGTAGGCACAATGCAGGGAGGCGAAAGGGAAAGCAGGAAGAAGCCCCCTGCCACTGACAGTGATCGGAAACCCAGGGGGGAGCTAAGAGCTGGGGGGCAGGGCAAAGGCGGCCCTGGGGCCGCCTTTGCCCTGCCCCACAGCCATGATCGGAGAATCAGGCACCTTTTCCGCCCTGGCCAGTGATAGCAGGAAGTAGGGGTGGAGCCAGCGATGGGAGCTGGGCACGGTTGAAGCTGGCAGTCCCAGGAGCTAGGGGTCCCTTGCCTGGGCCTAAAGCGAAGCCCACGATCGCAGCGCCCCCCGCTGCCACTGCAGGTCCCCGCTGCCCGGGCCGGACGCCTAGGCCTGAGGCGTTAGGCCTGGGCAGGGGCGGAGGCTGCAACTGCGGGGAGCTGGGGGTCCCCTGCCCAGGCCTGACACCTCTGCCGGAGGCCTCAGACCTGGTCAAGGGGCCGATCCAGTGATTGGTGATCGGAGGGTGATGAAGGTCAACTCCTCTGGCTGAGGCATCAGGCCTGGGTGGGGGGCGGAGCCGGGGATTGGGGGGATATGATGGTCCCCTTGCCCAGGCCTGAAGCCTGGGTCAGAGGCGTCAGGCTTGGGTGGGGGGTGGAGCAAGTGATCAGAGGGAGATGGGGGTCCCCTGCCCAGGCATGATTCCGGGGCCAGAGGCCTCAGGCCTGGGCGGGGGCCAGAGCCAGTGATCGCGGGGAGATGGGGGTCCCCTGTCCAAGCCTGACACCTCTGGCTGAGGCATCAGTCCTGGGCAAGGGGCAGAGCCAGCAATCGGAGGGGTCTGGGGGTCCCCTGCCCAGGCCTGACATCTCTGTCAGAGGCGTCAGGCCTGGGCAAGGGGCTGATCCTGCGATTGGAGGGTGATGGGGGTCAACGCCTGAGGGCTCCCAGTATGTGAGAGGGGGCAGGCTGGGCTGAGGGACACTCCTCCTCCTCCCCCCCCCCCCAGTGCACGAATTTCATGCACCAGGCCCCTAGTATTTAATAAATAACAATATATCACTTTCCATGGCTTCAGGTATCCACTGGGAGGTTGAGGGATGCCCTGAAGATAAGGAAAACATACTGTCTTTATAATAATTGACCATGAATGGGAGTGTTCCATGTTTGAATGGTTTAAAAGAAAAATAAGTTGGTCATATGGAAGCCTGCATTTGATATTCATGAGATATAGCTAAAGCCGATGATCACATCACAGGTTTCCCTGTACAGTCACGGTTTATGTCTGTGTAATTATCAATTTGTTTTTAAATTATAAAAGTATTCTTGCTTGGATAAGAGGTTATATGGCTACCTCACATCTAGGTTAAACATGTTACAGTGAAGAAGAAACACATTTAAATTTACCATAGCACACATGCACAAAGTATTTTGGATGAAGAAATAGGTTCCCCTTTGGAGTTATGAAATGAAGTTACTGGAAATATTCGATGTGATACAGGACAATGATTCAATGGGAGAGATGATTCACTAACTTGTTTTGAAGTTAGATCTGAAGTAGATTGTTACACCCATTCCATGTAATCTAATAGATCACAATTCCTAAATAGTTTCTTTTATGATCTACCTGCTGCTTCTCTGTTGAAAGAAAAAATTAACTCTGACCTTACATTCCTATGAAGCCAACTATCAATCCTCTCCCTGATGCATTTTACAAATAAATCAAACTTCAACAGAGCCTGAACACATTGGAGATTTTCCCTAATGTATGACATAGCTTTTATTTTTTTATAGCTCTTGAATGAAAATAGAATATATATTTTGAAACAGGTAATCTAATAGTTTCTACTTGAGTTATTTTTCATTTTCTAACAATTTCAGGGGGAAAAAGAAGTAACAACTAACAGGTATGTTTATTGTACCTCCCCAGGCTAAATGACCTAGAAATCCATGATATACTCTGAATTAAGTATTAAGCAATTGCTCTCTTACCAATAGATACTGTTTTGAAATTTGCTACATCTGTGCCATAAAATCTTACTTGGATAAGACACCTAAAAATGTGTACTTTTGTATGACTGTGTCCCCCACAGTGTGTATTTTTATTGTTCAAAACTTGCATTTGAAACTAATATTAGAAAATCTCATGGGGAAAAATCCTGAGGGAAAAATATGATAATGAAATGGGGAAAATCAACTGTCAATTGCCAGAAACATATTTTAGGACTAATGGTTATATTTAGTGATATTAAGCTATTGTTTAAAAATAATTCAGGTTTTATAAATAACAATGAGCATGTTTTCTTTTTCACTTTTATCGCCTTCACTAGATTCAGACACCAGTACTTTTTTAAGATATTTACTGAGTGCCTATATGTTCTGGCACCGTGGCCCAAACTCAGACAGTCTTTGAATTGTAGAGGCCTTGTGAAGGGCTGTGCCCTAAACCCTCTTGCAGGTTCTCATTCAAGTAGAGAGGATTATGTCTGTGTAATTGTCAGTTGTGTTTAAATTATAAAAGTACTAGAGGTCCAATGCATGAAATCCGTGCAAGAGTAGGCCTTCCTTCCCCCGCTGCCAACATTGGCTTCCCTCTGGCACCTGGGACCCCGGCTTTCATCCTGAAGGTTGTCCAGAAGGATGCCCAGTCTAATTAGCATATTATACTTTCATTATTATAGATTCCTAGAAGTTATATGGCTGTCCCACCCAAGTAGAGAGGATTTTCCTTGCTAGTATTCCTGCAGCATGTTCAGTCTCTCCTTAGTTACTGAGTACCTGTGTTTAACAGGAAGTGGGTAAATCCTTTGGGAAAGGCGTGCTGCAATAAACATGGCAGTGGTGTAAATGTTCAATGACTGTTTTAGTAGGAAAATACCCAGCCATTCACCCTCGCTTTGGAGCCCATAATGCCTTGTCCTATAGCACAATGTTCAGATTTCACAGCCCTATTCATTCCTGCTCTGTGTGACGTCAAGCTCCTTTTAAGCCACATCTCCCATAACATCACTGCATGTGCTCGTGTTTCCCACCCAAACGTTGCAGAGACTGACATTTCAGCTGCAGAATTACCACCCCAGAGCTCTTGCCAGCATCCTCTTTTCTTTCTCAATTGAACTCAAAGTCTACCTTCTCCATAGAGTCCTATTTGGTATCCCCAATATACAGGGTGGGGCAAAAGTCGGTTTATGGATGTATGTGAAGTACGAGAGTTTATTCTAGTATTATTATTTATTAACTGTTGTATTCTTTTCCATCGGAACAACCCTAAACCTACCTTTTCCCCCACCCTGTATGTATTCTTTTATTTCTTTAACGTACTCCTATAGCACATGGAGCTTTTCCTCTTGTATCAGTTCTATGTAATACATTTTATTATGATTATGGATGTCCTTAGCTAATTTCAGATTAGCCCATTAACCTGAGAGGGCTGAGCCAGAGTTGTCTTTCTTTGAACCCACTTAAGTGTCTAGCTGTCGTGAATGTACCAAGTCTTTAGAAAGTATTTTTTTTTGAATGAAAGGAATTTATCTTGGCAATCAATAATTATGGAATGTATACCCATTTGCCATTCAATAACTGATACATCATTTTTTTTCTTTATTGCATCTTAGTTTCCATATCTTCATTTGGTTATATTTGTTATTCTGAAATGATAGTGACAAGAACAATTAATGTGTATTTATCATGTAGTTCAAAGGAAAATATAATAAAGTAAGTCAACATTATCTTAACCCTTTATTTTTTCTTATGTATTCAAAAATATTTTTAAAATGTAAAGTATTTCTAAGCAGCGCATTTCTTACATTCTGATTTTTTTGAAGGTTGCTGAAATTAGTGTAAACATTTACTTTCTATCTTGCCATGTTGACCTAAACTATTTGAGGGCCTCCCCAGTAAGCTTCTTTCTAAACAAAGAATTCAACAGAATTGCCTAACACAAGAGTATATGCCTCCTCCTTCCATCACCATTTATCCCCTCTTTACCCTCTCCTACCTCCCCAACCCCCCCTTTCCCTCTAGTAATCACCATACTATTGTCTATAAGTTTTTTGTTTTGTTTTTCCTTTCTTTTTTCTTAATCCACAGTTGCCAGAGCAACGGAGATTAGGGCACTGGGTGAAAAATTTACTGCTGTTTAATTTTGTCTATAGACTAATTGCAAAGGTAGACACAAACAAATACTGGCCCAGATTGTCAAGTTACAAACTAATGAGTGATGCTAGATTCCTCCCATTCACTTGTACTTTTATTGAGGTGAGTGACTTACATTTTCATGGCCCTGCTTGGGCCAATAATTTCATGAGAACAAATCTCTTCCTGATGGAGAAATGCCCTTGGATATTTCTTCACAGTGTGTCATTGTAGGTTTTATGAAAGAAACTTTCTAAATTTTCATTTTAGCTAGGTGGAGGGAAGGACAATAGTGATAAAGGGAAGTTGGAGGTCAGTTTGAAATGAAATTGATTTTCTGAAGAGCAGTTTGGTTCTGATCAGTGATATTTCAAGCTTTTTCCCCCCATACATTTACAGAAAGAAATATATGTTACATCATACCCAGAAGAAAGAGTGTGTGTTTGTGTATAGTCATGAATTCAGTTATTCAATAAATGTTCACTGAGCATTCACTATGGTCTTTATTATGACACTATGATAACTTATATTCTAGTCGGGAACATAACCAGTTAACAAAGGTGACATTTATAAGGATACTTATAAGATTATATGAGTATCGGGAGATCATGAGTGATCTTAAGATAAATCATGGATGCAGTATATCACACATAGGCATATCTATTTATATGTACATATATATAGTCTACATCTATATGTTTATGTATATACATATCCTATATTTAT